>NW_023416284.1:157154593-158523745 GCF_014176215.1 Rousettus aegyptiacus | reverse complement strand
TTTTCAACTTTCAGTTATACAAGAATTAAATCATCTTTCGGTGTGTTCCTTATTCACATCTGTTCTCTTCAGCCAGCTGCCCATTGGATATTTATCTAATGGTTTAGATTGTGACTGCTTTTGAAGAAGAGTCAAGTAAAAGAAACAAAACACAAACTGGTTATTTGTGTTCTTGGATATTTGCAAAACACTGACAATGGAAACATATCTTTATTTTAAAAAACAGTTTTTGGGGTTACAATAGAGCTAATTTGTTAACTGGACAGACCTCTACAGTAGTATGGATAATAGTAACCTGAAAACATGAAATTATTCTTATAACTTGAAAAAAATCTATCAAGATTCTCAAAAATTACCATAGGATGATAAACATTTTTTAAATTTAGGTATATTTATATATTTTATTATAATCTAGCAGTAAAACCAATGTTAGTACATAATGTATGAGAAAAATAGCAACTTTCTTCCATTTCTTCCTAGAAAAACCCATGATTTTATTTCCTACTGGAAAAAAAATCTCGCATCACTACCATTTCTTTATAATTCGCTCTGCTACCAGTCTGTTTCTGTTTGGTACAGCCTTTACACTATCACGTGATAATCTGCTTTAAAAAGTCCTTCAAGTTATGTCAGGCCTCTGCTTTAAAATGACTAGCTCAAATCCCTACAGAATAATTCCTTATCATGACAATAACACCCTTAATAATTTGACCTTAGATGAGTTCTAAGCCTTTTTTTCTCAATTTCTCCACCATCCCATTCTCTGACCCAACTCCATGGGTTTCAACTTTTCAGCCTCCTCTCTTAATTTACTAGACTCTTTCATACTATTTTTTTCTGTTAGAACGCTCTTCACTGCCTGGTAAACTAATACACTTCTCAAGGCCCAATATAAATGTTACTTCCTTCATGAAATCATTCCCTACTACTCAAGGAAGAGTGAGTTACTTCTTCCTCCGTTTTCCAAGAGATATTTATTCATAATTATTATATCATGCATCAAGTTGGGCAATGAATGTTTGTTTATGGATGAGGTACTGTAGTATATTGATAACAGCTTGCCATCTAGAGTCAGTTTCAGGTACCTCACAGGGTTTTTTATATCAGATGATATAAATAAGTACCTAGACCATTATATATGTTTTGTAAAATAAGTGATAAAAACTTCCACTTGTTCTTATATTAGCTGAGAACTTAAACATGTACTTCAAATATATAAAATATTTTACTTTTAAAGTAAATTTTAAAAAGAATATACAAGAGTGGTTATATAAGTCTTATTTTATTTACATGTTCAAAGTTACGCTTTATGAAGTAGGGGTTCCATATCCCATATATTGACAATAATGGCACAGAAATTAAAAGCATAACATGTCATACTTAATAGCTTTAAAAGAGTTTGTTTTTTAAGTGCCAATAATGGCTCTTTGACTGACAATGTTGAGTCTTTTTTTAAACATATTTTTGTTCAGATTTTACATTTTTAATTCTGTGTCTAGTCTTTTTTCGAGACGTATGATTTTTGAATAAAAGACAAGATTAGCTATAAAACTAATAAAATATGTTCTTATTTGGAAGAATAGTAGTCATTTCAAGGAGAAACCCCCATATGTTGCGAATTTAAATGAGTAACGAAAGGAGTATAAAAAGAAGGATGAAACAGAATATGAAAACCAAGCCCCGCATCCTCCATCACTGGTGATGAATAAGTCACTAAACCTAAAATAAGCCTAAAATAAGAAATTTTAAAATAAGCCATATCACTGAAAATAAGTTGTTGAGGGGTTATATGCGGGAATTACTACTAATTTAAATATTCAATATCTTTGGTTTCACAGATCCAGATTGTAATATAATCTTTATGCAAATTCTTTGGATTTGTCTTTCTTGAACAGTTTTGGAAGTTTCTACTATGGTGTGTGGGGCGGGGGGCGGGTGTGCCAATCTGACTTGTATGTGCAGGATAAATTCAAGATTTTTCCATATTTGAATTGGGGGCAAATAATTAAAGGAACATCACTTGAAATAAATATCAAAAGCAGATTTTGTGTTTTGCAATAATTTTACACTGACTGAAAAGCTAGAGAGATTGGATCATAATCACTGAGATCCTGGGTAGAGCAGATGGATTCATTATCTAAGCACACAGGCTAGACCAGAAGAGCTCAAGCATCTTTCTGCCCATGGCTGTTTACAGGCCTTGTTAAGCAGGTAAATTTTCTGTGTTATTCATAATGAAATTTTCTTGCAAACAGCATTGTAAAGAAGGACAAAATAGATGTAACTTACATGCGTATACTCAATACATTTCAAATGTGTGCCTTGCAAATCATTTAGAGAAAAACCTATGTTATATTCCAGATGGCTGCTTAATTTTGTCATGAAATTTATTTCAAAATCTTCAAACGTTTTACCACTGATAAACTATATTGGCAAAGATATATGTGATTGATTAAAATTGATGTTTATAGCAGGTGGCCAAATTACACAAATCTGCTTTGCTAGGAAGCTGTATTAAAAACACCACTCATAAAACTAATCTGCCATTTTAAAGAAACAGTTCAAGCCAACCCAGTAGCTGTTGCTTTTTAAAAAACATTTGACCATGCCCTACCAATATGCTAATACCCATCTGGGATTTAACAATCCATTAAAATAGTCCAAAGATGCCAAATGAAATGATGACCAGACTCTTTTATTTGTTTCCCCTAAATAGCAGGCTGAAACACTGCCAAAGCTTTATTTTCCACACCTATTTTAAGTTTTATATTATGTTGGAAACTTGTAAGCAAAATATGCTGGACCACAGAAACATCCAAGTCCTCTTATACTCAGATCTGTAATGTACTTGGGTAAGACTGGTAAATCTTACCACGTGCCATCTGCCCACTCTAGTTTCTACAACTCAACACTATTTACAAGTTTGTATCCAGGGGGTAACCAAATTATACAGATGATAATGATCACAAAATCATTGACTCACATTGTCCATCTTCTGTTTGATAACAATGTTGATGGGAACAGTGTGGTGATAGGACTGGAGAGCAACATATGTCATCTACATCTGGCTAGTGCTATGCTGACATCAGCTATGTCATGAGCACAACTAGTAGGCCATTTTGTTAAAACTCATTACTAAAAATAAAATCGTAATAAAACAAATCAAAACAAATAAAATAAATTGGTTTATATTTTAAAAATTATAGCTCTGACTTGAATGAAATACTTATAAAATCAGGACTCATCAGAAACTAATGAATTAATATTTTTTAAAAGTTTTAAAAATTTTGTATCTTTTAAAACATAGTTAAGTGTGTATATCTGTAGCATTTATATATAGCTATGTATATCATTTTGGTGTATATGTATGTATATGTACATATGTACTTATATATACATATATGTGACATTTCAGTTTTATCACTCTAGAAACAGTTGATATTGTCATAAATCTTGCTGTTATAGTTAAAAGCTTTTTAATGTCACAGAAAGAAAGTGCTGTTAGACTTGGGAAAGATGGATTGGTTATAGTTTACAGGATACTGAACTGCCAAATTTATATCCAAGTATAAGATGTTTTGAAGTATCTTTATCATTTATTTGACTAACTTCTTCTACTGCCTATGGGCGATTTCACATAGATTTAAATATGTACAATGTTGGGTAAGATTTTCTCTTTAAACCTAAAAGTTGTTTCAGTTCCCATCCACTTAAGAACTTATAACTTTGCTCTATCTATCAAAGGAACTCTAACATTTCTGGACACAACTTATGCTCGTGATATCTCCTTGGTACCTACAGGATGAAGACTCATATCTTCCTCTAGGTATTCGAGGCTCTTTTTTATTCATTCATTCGACATTTATGGAGTACAGTTGTGTCTGTTGCTATGCAATTATCTATTATATGTCCACTTTTATGACTCCTACTTTATCTTACTCTTGGTTCATAAACACACACACACACACACACACACACACACACACACACACACAGCATTCTGTGGACTAACCTGTCTACTCCTCCTTCAAATACTCTGCTCCTTCCCTTTATTATTGTTTCCCACATACTATTTAAGGCAAGGATGACACTAAGCCAAAACACAGACTGAGTCCTTATCTTCAAGACTGCAAGCTTCTAAAGGTAGAGACATTCTCTATTAAACTCAAAATCATCCTCTCAACAGTTCTCATTATTTCTCAATAATTAGTCATTGCCAGAAAAAAAAAATGTAATAGATGATTATAAGAAGCTAATGTGATGTTTCATGTGTGTCTTTAAATGAACTCTACATAATTAACCATTGCACTACCTCATAAAAATATTTTGAGGGTTTTAAACAATATATATCCCTTTTAAATACAATTAAAATAACTACTCTGAAAATTGCTAAGTTCATAGATTTTCACTGTTAGTGTTAGAGATTATCGTTCAATAGAAATAATAAAATCTCATTTAAGGCACATTCTTTAAATTCTGAATTTGCTTAAGACTAACTGTGTAATCTGTTATCTCTGGTTTTAAACAAATCATTTTCCATGCTTCTAAAAGTCAAATCTCTTTGATATCTCAGCAAGATGAGTAACAACTGTGACTCTGGGAAGAGTATACCTGCATTTGTATTAGGTTCTCTTAAACATTCAGAATTCTCTTTGGCAAATGAGCAGGAGGTTAGTTTAGCTGGACATAAATATCATTCTCTGAAAACAAGAACAGCCAGCAGTACGTTGAATGACCATTTTTCTTCCAAAGCAAGTCACTTTTCCATTTCACTCAACCCTACCTTACAAGGCACAGACTGTCCAGAGCTCCTGGACTATATTTCTTCACCTATTTGCTTGTGTCTAATTTTTGTACCTCTGAAGGAAATTAGAATGTGCCAAAAGAAATCTACATACTCCTTAAAATTAAAATCAGGATAGATTAAGCAAGGTTAAGACTGAATCAAGAGACTAAAATTGAAACCCTTTAAATGACATTTCCCCACCTTTTTTTTCTTATTTAAAGAGTAAACTGTGGTAGTTGTGGAGCAGGGGAAGAGTGGGAAGGAGAGGACAGAACTGCTTCTACCTTAGCCCTCTCTCCCAAGGACTATTACAGGAGTTTACTTGACCCAGATATCCATATGGCAACTTTAGTGAAAACATATCTCTTTATAACAAAGTCTCTTACCTTAAGATTTAAAACTTACCATAAAAAATGCTTCAGAGAAAATGTGGAGTCAGCATGGTTGGGTTTCTGTGTGGGTTGGAAAAAAATAGGTACTGTTGTAAAACATATTCATACAGTTTTAGATTTAAACTCATCAGTGGAGCTTATCTGACTTTTCAATAGGACCTTATGCTTTTTCAAATCTACCAATAACTAATCTACAGTGTTAGAAGTCAGGATGGCAGTCACCTTTGGTAGAAAATGGGGTGAAAGACTGGAGCATTATGGCATGCTGGTCATGTTGTGTTTCTTGATTTTAGTGTTTGTTATACAGGCATGTTTGTAAGAATTCGTCAAGTTTTCCACTTAAAATTTATGCTATTTTCAAATTATATGATATATATATTTTTTTAAGTTTTCAAAAAATAATAAAATAAAATCTGCTGCCAAGTTAAAAATCTAACATTTCCCCTACTGTCAAATGCCTTAGAGCCTTTTCAATGTGACATTTTATCGGCCACTATAGAAACGGACTTATTCTAAGTCCTGAGGAAAAAAAAAGTGATACAACTTGAAATTAATACAGAAAATAAGGATTTTTTCTATCCTAGTATTACAAATTATGTATATCACTTAATATAATTAATATCTAGTGTTATAATTCTTTAAACCACCAGAATAGCATTTAAAAAATTCCAGTATCTCATAATAACACTCTCCTCTAGGGAAAGAGCTCAACTACAGATAGTATAGGCCATTTCAGTGCTGTTTCTTTCTCTTATCCACCTCTTTGAAGGTTAATGAGAACCAGTGATTAACATCTAAGATCATCTGTAGCACTAGCCTTGATGGATAGCATGGACAAGGCTTTGAAGCAACAATTTCAACATTAGAATTCTAGTTGAGCAGCCTAAAGAGAAGCCGTGTCATTTTTGTTCTTTTCTCCTTGCAACGTTCTGGGCTCTACCAAAGTGTTTTCGTAGTGATCTCTCTTTAAAAATACCAGCTTTTCACTTTTCACTGCTATTCACTTCAAAGGAAATTTTAGGTGCAGATAAATCCATTTAGTTTCCTAACAAAGAAGGAAAGTATTTATTATAATGCTATCAGCATAAGAGATAGAACCCATGGCATTCATTTATGTAGTATGCCCAACTGGTTGGCCGCACATGCCTGTCTTTGCTACCTCCTCTTTAGATGGTCAAGCAAGAGAGAAGGAGAGTGGATTCTGCATAGAGTTCTCAGCATTTGAAATACAGACATGCCCAAGACCCTTTTTGGGTGTGAACATGAAACATTTTATTACTAGGACTGTTCTGGTTATGAGTTACTGAAAAATGCAAGTCATGGTGTGTTATAAAGAATGGGATGAGGAAAGGAAGAATAATCTCTAGGTCCAAGAAGCTGAACATTTAGAAGGCACTAGATCCAGTGACTCAAATTATATCAATAAGAACTTGGTTTCTCTCCTTTTCTCAAGTCTGCTTTTCTCTTTATGGGCTTCATCAGTCAAGCTAATCACATGGAGTAGCCAGATAGCTGCTGGCAGCTCCAGCCCATGCCTTCCACCTTCAGCAATCACAGTGAAAAGAGCTTCTCCTTTGTAACAGTTTAACCCTAGGATTGCTCTGAAAACCGTGACTTTTTTCTTGATGTTGACTATGCCTTGTAAGCACAGGAATTCAACAAACTCATTGTCTAGGCCTGGATCACAGCCATATCTGGATCCAGACTGGTAGTCATCTATTTCAAAATACAAGCCCTAAAAATGGAAGCAGAATAGTTTTTAAAATGAGGGGGAATTATGTAAGAAAGGCTTTTCTAGGCAAGGTAGCAGATATCCAGTTGCAGATATATTTAAATGGGCGTTTTAAAATACAATGTTAACTTCCTAAAAGACAATGGAGAAAACACAGGTATGTCAATTTACAAATCGGGTAATCATAGCTATGTTCAAAATCCTGGAAGCAAGTTTCCAGTCAAGACGGGAAAATAGGTAAATGCTGTGCTTGCCTCCTGTCATAACCACATCAAAAATCCATCATTGGGAGTCACCTAAAATCTAGCTAAATAAAAGTCCTACAACTGGGGTCATATAGAAGAGGCACCTCAAGACTGGTTGGAGAAGCAGAGACGTAGAACAGGTTAGTCACACACTCAAGTGTGGAAACTGAAAATTGGGAAGAATATCTTCACTACAGATATCACCTCAGATGAGTGAGGGGGCCCAGCCCCACACCAGGGTCCCCAGCTCAGAGTTCCACCACCAGAAAGAGAAGTCCCCACAATTTCTGGCTATGAAAACCAGCAGAGATTGTGGCTGAGTGAGACAAAGGGCTGGGGAGAGTACCAGGTGCTCTTCTTAAAGGACCCTGCATGAAATTACTCAGATATGGACTCACTTGCTCTGAGTTCCAGCACTGTGGCAGCAGCTCAAAAGGTGCCAGGGGTAAACAAGGAGGAAATGAATTATCAGGCTTCAGGGTGAGGACTAGAGGGTTAGCTTTCTCCCAGACAGAAGTGCTAGCAGAACAAACTGCTTCCCAGTTGAGTCCTCCTCTGTTCCAGTGTGCAGATGCAGGCAGCCACCATATCTGAGCTCCATAAACTTAACTAACACCATTCACTCTGTCCTTGTTATTCCCTGAGACTCCGCCCCACCCAATTTGCAGGCCCACCCCTGTGGCTTCTCCATCTAAATGGCCTGTTTTGGCTCATGCTATGAACTTTCTCTCAAAGGTTTGTAAAATGAAAACAAGCAGCATCTGACCTCTACATGTTCTGTACCTCTTGCTGAACAGCCCCAAACCTGGCATTAGTGGCAACTAGCTTTGCTAAGCAGCTTGTCCTCCGAGGCACTGCCAAGCTCAGTCTAGGTGGCAGATATCAGCAGATTGATTGTCGACTCTTGCCTGGTGGCCCCAGGCAGGCTATAGCTGAACATGGCCTGTCATCGGCCCCTCCCAGGAGACTCTAGGGGTGGCACGCACAGTGGCCCCCTTTCAACCAAGCCAGAATAACACTTGGGGCTACATCTGAGGATGATACACCCAAAGGACAGTCTGAGTAGGAACCACAGCCTTGTTAAAGTGAATCCTGCTCTATAGGGTCAGCTTCTCACTGGCCAGACTTCACAACCAGCCTGAGAGTCAATTCCTCCCATTGACAAGCAAACAGCAACCAAGGCTCAACTACAATAGAAGGGCACACACAAGCTATACAAGAGACTCACCTGGCGCACCCAGCTCCAGTGACCAAGGAAGTGTGTGCCAGTGGACCCCACAGGACACCTACTACATAGGGCCACTCTACTAAGACCAGGAGACATAGCAGCTGTACCTAATATATAAAAACAAACACAGGAAGGCAGCTAAAACGGAAAGACAAGGAAACATGTTCCAAATGAAAGAACAGAACAAAGCTCCAGAAAAAGAGCTAAACTAAATAGAGACAAGCAATCTACCAGAAACAGAGTTCGAAACACTGGTTATAAGGAGGCTCCATAAACTTAGGGGAAGGGTAGATATATTCAGTGAGAAAACATAAAAACCTAGATAAAAACATTTTAAAAAATCAGAATGAAGACTATAATTACTGAAATGAAGAATACCTTAGGAGAAATTAACAGTAGATCAGATAAAGCAGAGGATCTAATCAGCTATTTAAAAGATAAGGTAGCAGAAAATATCCAATCAGAACAGCAACTAGAAAAAAATTCCAAAAAAATGATAAGAGCTTAAGGGGCCTCTGGGACACCACCAAGCATACAAACAGTTGCATCATAGGGTACCAGAGGAGAAGAGAGCAAGGAATTGAAAACCTATTTGAAAAACTAATGATGGAAAACTTTTCTAACCTGGTGAAGGAAACACACATACAAGCCCAGGAAGTGCAGAGAGTCCCAAACAAGATGAACCTAAAGAGGCCACACAAAGACACATCACAATTAAAATGCCAAAGTTAAAAGACAAAGAGAGAATCTTAAAAGCAGCAAGAGAAAAGCAACTAATTACCTAAACAGGGTACTCCCATAAGAGCCAGCTGATTTTTCAACAGATTCTTGGAAGGCCAGAAGGGATTGGCAGAAAATATTTAAAGTGATGAAAAGTAAGGACCCATATCCAAGATCACTCTACCCAGCAAAGCTATAATTTAGAACCAAAGGACAGATAAAGAGCTTCCCAGACAAGGAAAAGCTAAAGGAGTTCATCAATGCCAAACCAGTATAACTGGAAATATGAGAAGAGCAAGAAGAAAGAAGAAATAAAAAAGAGGAGGTGGAGGAGGAAGGAAAGAAAGATTTTAAAATGTGAATAATAAAATGTCAATAAGTACATACTTATCAACTATTACAAATGTAAATGGATTCAATACTCCAATTAATGGATTTGATGGCTGAATAGATTAGAAAACAAGACTCTTACACATGCCACCTATAAGAGACATTTCAGATCAAAAGATACACATAGACTGAAAGTAAAAGAATGGAAAAAGAAAGACCGAAAGAAATGAAAAAAAGAAAAAAAGAAAAAAAATTAGCTGGGTTAGCAATACTTATGTCAGACAAAATAGACTTTAAAACACAGAAGAGAAAAGAAGGACCCAGTTATCCCAGTTTTGGGTACTTATCTGAAGAAACTCCAAATACTACTTTGAAGGGACATGTGAATATATATGTTCATTGCAGCATTATTAATGATATGAAGGCAACGTGGGTGTCTATCAATAGATAAATAGATAAAGAAGAGGTGGTACATATATAAAATGGAATGTTATTCAGTCATTAAAAAAATAAAATCTTGCCCTCTGCAACAACATGGTTAGACCTAGAGGGTATTGGGCAGAGTAGAATAAGTCAGACAAACAAACGTCATATAATTTCACTTACATATGGACTCTAAAGAACAAAATAAACAAGCAAACAAAACAGAAACAAACTCATAGATACAGAGAACATTTTGATGGTTGTCAAATGGGAGGGGGCTTGGGGGGCTAAGTGAAAAAGGTGAAAGAATTAAGAAGTACAAATCGTAGTTACAAAATAGTCATGGAGATGTAAAGTATAGGGTAAGGAATACAGTCAATAACATCGTAATAACTATTTATGATGCCAGATGGGTACTAGATCACTTTGTAAATTACGTAACTGTCTAATTACCATGTTAAACACTGGAAACTAATATAATATTGTATGCCAACGGTAATTTAAAAATTAAATTTAAAAAGAAATAAGTCCTGTACCAGTCCAAATTGATATTCTTAGCTCACCTGGTTTAGAATGTTCTGTGACAAAGGCACTAGTCTGCCTCTCCAAGAAAACTTGCCTGAAGACAAAGTCCCGTCTTTCCTTATTTCAGCAATTCAACCCTTTCATTCAACTTTAATTCTACTACCATTTAAAATATTCTTCTTCATTATTTTGTTTAAACCTTGTCTAAAACCAGAGTGCAATGTAGAATATATAGGAAAGATATGATCTGGGTATATAACTTCACACCATAGATAAAATTTTAAAAAAAAGAGAGAGAGAGAGAAGTTTACATATAATTTCAAAAAATAAAAATAAACTAATTCTCCTCCTCCCAGAGGTCTATTAGTTAAAGAACTAGAATGACATGATAATAACATGGGCTGTTGGCATGTGTGCTAGTACTATATTAAGAAGACATTTGGAAAAGTGTAATCTTGGAAAATGTATCTTAAAATAGCCTACCAACTGAGTACTTTCCACAGAGCTTATAAAAGGAAGATTGTAGCCTCTCCTTCACAAAATATGTTTAAGAACCAAAAGAGGGATGTTTTTAGGTTAGTTTGAATGCTATTGGTCTTGGAGTCAGGAAAATAGACTCTCTATAAGTGTTTCCAACCTGTGATTCAGGGACAGTCGAACTACTCAATGATGGGATAATCAACAACCAATTGTTATATGAGACACTCAGGAGCAGTCTAAGTAAAAAACTTAAAGACAAATTACAGGGTAAAGTCCTGGACTGCTAGAAAATGGAGTCTTTTATCCAAGTTTTCTTGTTGTTTTTGCTATTTTAAAAGTTGTTATATGATAGACTCTCTTTTGGGAAAAAAAAAATAATGTTCAGTGTCAACTACTGTGAAAATAAAATGCCCCCACAAAATCTGTATGATGGTATCCTTATTTCTTTAGGAATCTGGACATTCAAAGCTTTAGGCTTCTATGTAGTTTTCTAATTTAACTTTTTCCCTTTAAGGCTCTGTTTCATGAAGATCTAGACTTTTTTTTTCACTTAAGGGTTATAATTTTTATGTTTGTCTTTCTGTCAAACTTCTGTTGATGTCCACATTTTTGCTTTTACTTATCAATGATACAATTTTTAGCCTTATTCTTGACCGATTTTCTGTTTCTCAGATTGTTGTTGGATTTTGGTTTTCCTCTTCTTAGGGAACAAACCTAGATTATGTTTTTTTTTTTTTTTTATCCTTTCATTCAAAAAGACGGTAAATTTTCCAGCCCAGCAATTGTCATCAAAAGATTTAAACTATTTAATTTTTTATTATTAGTTAATATTTTAATTTCCTACTTCATCTATTTGGGTCACTTTGTAAGTTTTGTTCAAATTACATTGCCACTAAATTTTAAAATATAAAAGCCACTATACTTATATATCATTGTTCTCATAAGATCCTATTACTTTCTCTATATTATCTCATACCAGCATGATTGTGTTTATTATTCACTTTATTTCTCAACTGTCTGTAAACACTTTGAGAGTAGATACAGTGTCCAACTCGTTCACTGTAGAATACTAAGCTTCTGACAACATAGTTCCTAATATATAGCAATACATGCTCAACAAATACAGTATCCTTCAAAGGAATTAATAAATTAATTAATGGATTAAAAATCATTTTAGTGCTTGACATACAACAGAATCACAATCATTTGTTCAGCAAATGAATGTAGTATGGTGTTTTCCATATATGGAACCCATATTTAGTTACCAGTGTGTAATATAAATATCGTGGGTGATATATAGAAATAGTATTGAGGTTAGCCATCAAGATTTTGGGAATAAGTAAAAATTGCCACATGAGAATAACATAACTGATTCAGGCAAAGTGATGAAAGTTAACTGAGAAGAAAATTAGAAATTTGGCCAGTTTTGGCAGACACCTTATTGAAGGTTTTACCATACACACACACTACTACAAATGGCCCACTACAAGTGAGGATTGCTAAAACTGTAATTCTTAAAAAAAAAAAAAAAAAAAAAAAAAAAAAAGTCACAGATAAATGTTGGGAGTGCGCACCTAGGAATTCTTTAGGAAGGGAGAGATGGTCCAAAGCTATGACCTATCTAATCCTAGTAACAAGCATATCCTTATCATGCAGATAGGTGTTTCAGGCTCACCTTGCCAAATGTCATTAAATGTCACATTACATAACTAACTTTCCCATCTAGTCGAGTAAGTTTCTGAGTCTCCACTCTTATACTAGGATATGGTGTTCAGAGAGCCCAAAATGGGTACAGAGAGTGAGCTGCTGTTTTTAAAGCTAAAGAGTTATTTGCAAGACAACATGCAAAGGAAAAGTTGAAAAGAATGTCCAATCAAACATCTAACCAAACCATCAATACAAAGAGTTTCAGCAAAAAGGAAGAATTAAGGAAGAGGCATAGGATGAAAAAGGTAGATCCAGAAGAGAGAGAACAGGTTCAAAGAGGAATTGAGGTTGAGAGTTGAAGACAGAATATCTGGATGAATATCCTTAACTGGATATTGTAGCCACTTTCCAAATGAGGTCTGCAGCTTCAGATGGGAGGGAAAGGGCAACTAGAGGGTGGGCACTGCATGCTTTCCAGAGTCTTCAGTGATGAATAATGAATGCTCTGGTCAGACGTGGCCTTAAGGAATCTAATATACAAATGTCCTAAGTGTTTGGCCAATGTGAGTTCGTACCTTAGAGATTGATTAGCTCTTGATGTGTGATGGATTAGAATTCCCTTCCTGATTGCTGCAGGAAAGACCTGATATGGTGAATGCACTAAGGAAAATGTTGCCCTTTGGGTCAACAACCTTCTGAGCATCCTTCTCCAAGCTCAAGTCTGAGCTATCTTCTTTTTACCATAAAAATATGGAGTCTAATTTTTGAAGCTGGTAATAAAAGTTGTATTGATAGTATGCCAAATATTTAGTGAATATTAACTCTACAATAAACTTTCACAATATTCTTTTTCAATCATCTCTGCTTCTTTCTTCCTTCCTTCACCTTAAAGTTATGCATGGTGTACAAGAAGCAGAAAGTGTTGATTGAAGCAAATCTAAATACATCTTGAGGGACTGACAGCTACACATTGTATTGTTCTGCTCTTATCCCTACACTAGTTTCTCCTCCCATTAAAATTTTTGCTCAGTGTTGGCTGTGCATGCCAGCATGCTTCCGTATAAGAGGCACTGAAAAATAAAAGTGGGATGTATTGTAATGTTCCCACTTTCATTTAAAATTTCTAACACAAAAGGCTAACGTTAGGAATGCAGTAAAATAGCCAAGGTTTTTCTCACTAGAAAGGGAAGGGTACATTGGAAAAGGAATAAATTCAATAGCTATACCTATATGCTTTCCCAATCTGGAACTGATAACCTTGAAAGAACCCAATGTGAAGTATGATCAGAATCAGGAATATTTTTTGCCAGCGTAGGAGATATTTCTTAAACTTTGGTTAGGTGATACAGCCTTGAAGGTGTAGTTGATAAATGAGTTAAGCAGCAATTGAGAATTTTCTTGTTGGGTTTTTCTCACCTTGGAAAATGGAAGCTAAAAATACACAGTATTGCAGTGTTTAAAGAGTAACTGTGTTTTAGTTCTAAATTAGAAACATTCAAAGATAACTTTGGTAAATAGAATTTAACAGAATGTTCTGATTTTTTAATCTTGTTTCTCAAAGAAAGATAAAGTAGGTAAACAAATAGTTAAAACAATGCCACCGTACACACTCCTTTGAGCCATGAGGAAATAAGCCAATAAGAATTATGCACCTCCCACATGCACACAAACTCACCTCAATTCATCGATGCTCTTCCCTGATTTAACAGTAGGGGAGAAGGTGCATAATTCATAAGAAAAGGCCACAATGAGAAGCTATGTAATGAGACCTCCTTTCAAAAGATCTGAACCTTGATCATATAAGTGGACTACCACAGGTGGTAGTGCATCCATCTTCTCTTCCTAGATAATTAAGGGCCTAGTCTTCTTCCTTCCCAGTCAGGAAATAAGACTAAACCATTGTCCAGAAGGAGCCTTTAACACTGTACCAACATATCGGGAGATAATTTTTGTTCCAACCAGGAGGGTGTTCCTGGGAAAGTGTGAGAATAAGGAAGTAAGCATTCAATAAGCACTCATTTTCTCTTTAAATAATTTGCGTAAGAAATGTTCAACTTGGTTGAAGCTCGAAGTTGGGCTAAAGAAATTTTAATTAAGTTTTTACAAGTTAGTTAATGGTCCAAGAAGTTGTTCTTTAAGAAAAAATTATTCTGTCAATTATATTTCGGTAACCCACTCAGCCCAACTCAGCTCCAACTCAACCAGGCCAAGGAGAAAAACATCAAAGGTTATTTCCTGCACTTGAAGCATTTGTAAGAACTTTTTGATGGAAAGAAAAGAAACAGATCAATATAAAATATTTAGTAACTAAGCTTCTTGCTTTAGAATTTTCAACACTTCAAACAAAATACGGTAAAAACAAAACAAAACAAAACAAAATAGTGTTTCAAATTAACTAATGAAAGATAAATAAAAAATCCTTATTTGTACAAAAGATAAGTAAGAAAGAAGGCATAAAAGTAAGACATAATAATAGGCAGTTTATCTCTTCTCCCTTACTCTAATAAAAAAGAAGCTTCAGAAGAGATACCATGTTCATATAGATGAACATTGTTTAAATGTTCTTTATGAAATGCAGGTCTGTTATGTAAACATTTTTCAGAAATGTGATAAAAATTTATTATATTTATAACCCAGTTCCATTTCTAAAAATGCTATCTAAAAGTGGATTACAATTTTGAAATTCTACAAAATTGCTTGTTATTTATTTGATACAGAAAAAATCCTCGATTTTATTTTTAGTTCAAGTCAATCATATATTCATCAAATCTTAAAAAAAATGAGATTATAATATAAAGGAATCTCACTACAATCTTGTAACATAAGGTTGTTTTCACAATGTAGCAATTTAAAAAAAAAATCCTACCTCTGCCATCAATCTCCTTAATTCATTTATTTCTTCTGTCTTATTAATTAATGGAAATATACATTTAATCAGCATATGGGCTTCAGTGAAAATCTTTAAAATAATCGACAGAAATTAAAACCCATGTGCTTTTTTAAAAATTTACTTATTTAACTTAGTTTCAAGTATACAAAAACACGTGCATTGTGCATGATTATTTTAATCCATTTTATTTATAGCTAGGGTTTTCTATTCCATTTACTGTTTCATTCTAATAAGCTTTCAATATAAATTTGGACATAACTGAGACTAATAAAGAAGTTAAATATTTTGCCCGATCTATCCAACTCTGTTGGATTTCAAGGTATTGTTACTGTGTTAGAGATTCTAAAGCAAAAATAATAAAAATGTGAATACTGTGAGGTATTATTAATCGTATTAAGTTAAAATAACTATTAAAATTTCACTTGTCTCAAAAACCGTATCCACTTCTTAGATGTCATCTCAACTTCCTACATTTTTCTTCCTTACAACTCCTCCTTACTTTTCTCATCTTTAGTACCTTTCTTTTCTTAATGATTTATACATTACTTCACCTTCTGTAATGCTATATTTTCAAAAACTCATCTTTATCCATTCCAATCTGTCCTTTTTACTTGAACATCCTTCATCCTCAGATGTCAGATTTCTTCCCACTATAATTTATATGCATTATCACTTGGTTAGACTTGACCCTACTTGTTACAACCGCCTTTAAATACATTTTTAAAAAAGAGGCCATGGATAATATTCATGATATAGTGCTCTGTCACCAAGATAAAACAGATATAACTCAAACTTTGTTTAAGTCTGGTGTTTGCAGTTTATGTTCATGTAATACTGTGTACACATAACTGAAAATCGATAGGAAGTTAATGGAAAGCAAATACCATAGGGAGAATCAGGGACTACACATAGAGTAAGAGTGAAAACATTTCAAACAAATGGATGAAAGTAAGTTTGGAAAGTTGAAGAAAAAAATATTTTATATGATGTTTACCTTTAAAGAATCTATAACTTGGCTTGAGGTTCAATATGCTTTCACTTTCTCGAACTATAAAAAATGTCTGTTTGATACACCTTGAGAGAAACACCCAGATTAAGATGATTCACCATGGCTTGCTAGGAGGTTCATATATTTTCTTATTCTTAAGATTGTAAGAAATGAACTCTCAAAGTCTTGAGAATCTCTCAAATGATGGATGTAATAAACCGCTAAAATAGAAATAATCAAGCTCAAAGATGTTCCAGTCACTGACACCTCTATCCAGGGAGGTAGAATAATTTCAGTCTTCTGAATATTTCTATTGACTGAAATGCTGCTCTTTAGAAAATTAAGAATTATGTTTTAACGGAAAATTCCATTGAAAATTATAATACAAATTATTCATAAGCATTTTCTGAGCATTCCATATGTGTTCCATATGTACCGGGCTTAGTGTTACATACCTCAATCATACATTCAATGACTGATAAAAAGGAGGTTGCATAGGCTCTGGCTTCTGATGGAACCTGATTCAAGCTTCCTTCTGCCCTCTGCTGTAAAAGGCTATTTCAGAAGGCTGTGTAAGAGCTTTAAAAATATGTAAAGTAATTAACCAATTACTCTGTGCACAGTATGTGGACAATAACATAATCCAATATTATTATTACTACCTTATAGTGTGTGCTAAATTTCTTGTTATTACTGCAACAAATTACCACAAATTAAGTGGCTTAAAACCATACAAATTTATTATCTGACAGTTGTAGAGATCAGAAGTTCTAAATAGTTCTCACTGGGCTAAAATTAAGGTGTTATGTTAGCAGGGCTGCATTTTGTCTGTAGATGCTAGGGGAGAACTTTTTTTTTTTTTTTTTTTTTTTTTGCCTTTGCCAGCTTCTAAAGGCCACCTACATTCTTTGTCTCTTGGCCCCCTTCCATAGCCAGCAATAAACCAGCAAGTTTTTCACATGGAATCACTTTGATCCTCTGCCTTCCTCTTCCACATTTAAAAGAATTGGATTACCTTGACCCACCTGAAAATCCAGATTATTTCCTTATTCTAAAGTTTGTTGTTTATTATAGTTTATTAAATTGAAAATAAATGTTTAAATAGAATACTAATAAGTAAATAAAGTTGATTAGCAGTCTTAAATCTATCAGCAACCTCTTTACTGTTTCCCATGAAATTATGCCAACATAATTCATTCACAGATTTGAGGATTAGCAGGAGAATATCATGGGTGGGGAGAGGCTATTATTTTGCTTACCAAATACTGAGTAGTTAATATTATTTAATTTTCTAACTATAACCTTTTTTTAAAGTTAAGTATATTACGAAAATATTGACATTTACAAAATCTACTTTCAAAATAACCCGATGATATTAGGTAATAAAAAACTCAACTAACTGTATGTGTATTGTTCATTGCACTAAACTTATTGTTCTTACTATTTTTACAAATAAAAGAAATCCTGTGAATAGTTGCAAATTATAGAAATGTAGAAATACATAATGGTACATGAATTTTCTTTAGAAATTAATTTTTTATAATTTTAAGGAGCAACGATTTATGTTAACATACCATAATAAGAATTTTTAATTACTCTTAAAAATTAAACCCTGTGCTAGAAACCAAAGGGAGATATGAAAGGCATAAAAGAACTATGTCTCTGGGAAGTTGCTATCTGATCCGTAAGAAAAGACATTTCTTTCTCAAATCTATAGGTAGCATGTGAATGAGTTTATGTTTAAGCACATTAAGTCTTTCAGAACTGCTTCCAGAGGGAGAGTAATATAGGCTAGAGTTTTCAAAGGATAAGGCAGGACTTTTGAGTAGGGCTACTTAATAACTTTGACTCACTGTTTTTCTTTAAAACTGGTAAATACTATGAACTCATTTCTCTTTCTCAAACCCCCCTCCAAAATATGCATACATTTATGTATACAATTTCTAAGTTGTCACTGATCCCCTGAAGCCCATGCACAAACTCCAAAGGTCAATCTGAGGCTTGCTGAAAAAGCTCTATTTTGATGGAGGAAAAGAATTAATTTCTAAATAGAAGATAACAGTTAAAAATGGCCAACCACTTACTATATGATCTGGCACATAATATATGTGTAAACTCTGGTTAATTTTCCTACCTTCTTTCTCTTCCCAGAGCCTGAAGGTTTGAAGGAAAGTCTGAGCAATGTTGAGTTGGTAAGGAAACAGTGTAAGGAAATATATATAACCAACATTAAGTTTATTTGGTAGTTAAAGCCTTTCTATTTAGAACGGCAGTTTTCTTAGGCAGGATAATTCTTTCCATTCACTGAATTCTCCTGATAAAGCTAGTCAATGTGTATTATTCTCTGCATTTTAAATCGTAAGACTAACACTTATTTCAAGAAGAAATTTAATGTCAAAGGTATAAAAAAAAGAACTCAGAAATTTAAACTCATAATTTTTACATTTCTGTTACAAGTAATTATGAAGAGATTTTTTTTTTTTTTCTAATCCACAGGCGCATTGGAATGAGCCTGCAACTTTAACATCTGGCTTAGAAAATATATACAAAAGTACTTTATTTCACTTCCCCAAAGAATCACTTTGTCCTCCAAAACTGGTTAAGTTCCTTCTCTCACTGGTTCTCCTGAATAGTACTCATCACAGTAATAATGAAGTAAATAATTGTGTAATTAATTGTTTAGTATCTTCCTCCTCTATCCATACAGAAATAGGAGTTCCAGCAGGGAAGGTGGTGCCTTGGTTTCTGCTTCATGTCCAGTGACTTATGCATTTATATTTGCTAAAGAAAAAAAAAATAATTAACTAATTTCCTTATCATTGAGATTCATCCTAGGTCAATTCTGCATGGATCATCTTGTTTTACTAAATGTTACTTCCAGGCTTCCCTTATCACTCTTCCATTCTGCTCTGTCCTACTTCCAGCTCTAGAGTATTGGTGCTTGCACTTCCCAATCAGAATTTTTTTAACCTAGCTCAAATCTACTCTTTTTCTTAGAAATTATAGAATCTGACCTTAAGCAGAGAATCCAGTTGAGCCCATCTGCACTTCTTACCTACAGAACTGTTAGATAATAAATAGATGTTGTTTTAAACTTCCAAAAAGAAATTATAGGATCTGATAGATATTTATATAACTAGGCCGTGACTTGACATTTGCATCTTTCTTTTGCAAACTCCCTTCATAGGCTGCCCAGAAGACACTACATAGTTTATGTAGTTTCTACTCTTGGGGTGGATTGGAATACCTCATCTGACAGCAGATACCAAAAGTTTTACCCAAAAGAATAAAAAAGTTGAATACTTTATTAGTTGGCACTCCTGGGTTTAAGCACAATAAACTAAATTTAGCTAGATTAAGCAAGAGAGAAGGACAAAAAGAAAGAGCAAGAGAGAATGTATTGTAAGGATATTAGGTACATTTTACTAATGCCCAAGGACAGGAATATGAGCTGGCTTTAGAAAAACATTGGAACTAGAAAATTAAAAGGCATCAAAAACCCAGATAATTTCATTTCTCTTTCTCTCTCCCTGCTTCTTGCTGAACACCAACTTCATTCATTCATCTCTCTCAGAAGCTCTCAAAAATACAAAAAACAAACATGCTGATACTACAGCATCCTAAAATTATATCTTATCTATTCAAGTGGTTCTCCTTGCTTTCAGTTTAAGCTGTAGAGTCCATATTTAAAATCCCAGGAAAATAATGCCGATTAGACCATTTTGGTTCAGATGGCCACTGTATTAAAATAGTCATCAAAGAAAAAGAATCGAATTGTGCCCAGATGGCTATCATGGACCTACTCCCATGATGCTATAGATTACTCAGATTGGGGTACATATGAGCAGTGAGAAAGGAAGGGACTAGCTTCATATAAGGAGGGAAATATGTGACATGGAACATCACTCCAAAATGTCTGCAAATATAAAATAAAACAGAGTTTAATGATTATCGGGTCTCTAGAGATTAATTCATTAATTTTCAGAGTATCTCCCCCTTTCCTTAAGTCTTCAGTTGAATCTGACCAGTACCTATCTGTGAAGAAACTCTCTGAAGATAAAAAAAAAGAACCCCGAAGGATTAAAGGGGGAAATTCACAGGGGCAGGAATAATTCTTTTACTCACAATTCAGAGGAGAAAATAGGGCATTGGGTAGAACATGCAAATTGGTATTTCTTTAGTAGTGTGGCAAAATTAGCTGCTCTCATGCCATCTAACAGAGGTTAAACTCAAGACCCGAAAGAACCAGTCTGTTACCAAGTAATTTAACTATATCTCAGAGCAAAGCAAAAAAAAAAAAAACTTTTATAGTAATATAAAAACATTCAGTATCCAACAAAGTAAAATTCATAAAAATCTGTCTTCAAACATAGAGAAGAGAAAAATAAGACTTATAATGAGAATAAAAATAAAACAATGATAACAGAACCAAAATTATAAAGATAATAGTATTTATAAGCAAGTATATTAAAAGTTATTATAAATGTATCCACATGTTCAAAAAGCCAGAGGAAAGATTGAACATTTCCTCTAGATTCTATAGAGACATGGATCATATGGAAAAGACCTCAATCAAACTAAAGATGAAGACTATAATATAAAAATAAGCCAAATCCTTACCTCAAATTATATGTAAAAATTAAAATAGACCATAGTCCTAAGTGTAAAAGTTAAAATTACAAAATTTCTAGATTAAATATATATGAAAAAAAATTTGTGACTTTGGCATGCTATTTTTACTGTTTCGTGTACCATTTTTTAGATAGTGCATAAAAAGCATGAAAATTTAAAAAACTGATGTGTGTACTTCATCAAGATTAAAAGTGACTTCTCTTTGAGAGACCTTTGCAAAAATAAAAAGGCAAGCCACAAACCAAAACATTCACAACACACATATCTGATAAGGACTTGAATCCAGAACATGTAAAGACATTTTACAATTCAAAAATAAGAAAAATAACAAAATTATAAATGGGCAAAAGATTTGAACTGATTCCGCCCCCCCCAAAAAAACGATATATAAGTTGCCAATAAGCATTTTAACATCATTAATTAACAAGAAAATGCAAACTAAAACCAATAAATACCCATTATAAAATTGTCACAATTAATATCTGACAATAGAAAGAGTTGGCAAAAATGTGAAATAATGGGAACTCCCATTTATTGTTGGTAGGAATAGAAAAATTTACCATTATTTTAAAAACATTTTGGGAGTTCAAGATGGAACATGTATGTAACATTTGAACCATTAATTCCATTTCTAAGTATTTATTTCTGAGAATTAATAACATGTTTACAGAAAGACTTGCACATGAATATTCATCACATTGATAGGTATACAAATTGTGCTATATTTGCACGATGACATATTACTCAGCAGTGCAACAGAATCAACTACTGATATATGCAGCAACATGGATGGATGTCAGAAATATTATACAGTGAAATGAAGCTAGACATTAAGGACTACATACTACATGATTCCACTTATATGAATTTTAGAATTTACAGTGATAGAAAACAGATTAGTGATTGTTTGGGAAGAGGAGTAAGTGGAATGCAAAAGGCATAAGTATACTTTTTGAATGAAAGAAATGTTTATTTTGAGGTTCGGTGTATACATTTGCCAAAAGTCATCAAATTATCCAAAAATGTATGCATTTTTGTATATGATTCAATTCATTCAAGTTTTTACTTTTTCTTGAAAAAGATGGTAGATATACACCATGGGAAATGAATAAGAGTTTTCCCATTACTCAGGATTTTGAAAGAAAAAATAGAAAGAATTGATAATAAGACCTGAATAAGAAGTGGTAAACTTTTAGAAATAGGTAAGTTTGAAATTATTTATGCCTCAAATAAGTGCTCACGAACAGCATCAACTGCAGAGAATTTTCCTAATAATAAAATGAAGATGATAATACTTTCTGTGGGTATTAGCCACCCTCTAGCCACTGCAGAATAACCAATGGGCTCATGAACAGAATGCTCAAGGCATTGTGGATAGAAGTTAGGCATGGATTAAATAACACGGTCTCCCCTTCAACAAGTTATTCTTGCTATCATTATTGCTAAATACCTAAATTGCCGTCAGCTGAGCCTGATGCTGATCCTCTTATGGCACCATCTCCAGCTAAAGATCAACTAGCTAGAAGGGGTGAAAGCAACCTGTTTCACAAGAATAAACATAATACATACAAATATGCCTTCTTTGTCTACATTGCTTTGTAAGCCCCCCTACACATAGGCTAATGGAATTCATAATGATATCCACAAAACTTCACTTCTAGGCAAAGACGTTTACCAGCAGAGAATGAGGAAAAGGTCCACAACCATGGAATTTATTGTCTTATTATTTATTTGCAACACAATCTGATACAATAGTGAAATACCCTATTAAAGACCCAGTTAAGGTACTGTTAAATAATGGCATCTATTTAGCTGGGTCTTGTCCTATTAGATCCTGTATATGTCTGAATCAGCAACCAATATGGTACTGTATTTCTCACAGTCAGAAGACATAGACCAAGGAACCAAGAAGTGGGAATGGGAGTGGTTTCTCTCACTGTTATCCTTAGAGATCCAATCACAAAAGCCTTTCTTCCCATCTTCCATCTTTTGGTACTAACTACAGTGAGAGGACTTAATTCCTAAAGAATAAATGCTTCCGCTAGTGGACCTAATAATTATTCCATTAAACTTGAAGTTTCAAGTATCCCCTGTGACTTTGAACTCTTTATGCCATTAAGCCAAAGGGCAAAGAAGGGTTTGTTGTACTAACTAAAGTGATTGATCTTGATTATCAAGGAGAAGTGGAGTTGCTGCTACATAATAAAGTCAGAGAGGATTCAAGGAATTTTCTGGTTGTCTCTTAGCACTTATATGTCCAATGTAAAAGGTTAATACAAGAGTAAAACAAACTAATAGCAGGACCACTAATAACTTCAGGCCTTTGAAAATAAATTTTTGCCTCGCTCTATCAGATAAAGAACCATGGTCAGCTAAGGGGCTTACTGAGGGAAAATGGAATGGGCAATGAGAAAAGAAAATTATAAATACCAACCATGGCCTCTTATTTACTTGCAGAAATGAGATGCGTATAAGCTAAGCCAATTTTATTTTCCACTTTGTTATATATATATCAATCATTTTGTTTTCCAACCTTCCTCTTGTTCTAATATAAAGTATATTAGTAGAGACTAACCTTATAGGTCAGTCTCTATGTTTAATATATTAAAGGAGAATTAGAATTGAAGTAGAAAAAGAAAAGAAATCACCCAGGGATAGATATAGTGATTCATGGAACTTTGTCTCTATATTTTTGGAGGAAGGGTAAGCTGTGTGTGGCCATATGTGTTATAAAGCTGTATAAGACATATAGTTATATCATATTATATGATTGCATGAAATTGGGTGGTGGTTGTTTTTGAAGTTAAAATAGAGTAGAAAGGATATGTGGATGCTTAGTTGGTAAAGGGTGAACAATGATGCCAGATGTCCGTTCAAGCTGGCATCACTCCTGTTCCCATTGTTATGGACTAAATATTTGTATGCACCCAAAATGTATACGCTGAAGCTCTAATCCCTAATGTGATGGCCTTTGGAAAATAATTTGAGTTTGATTAGGTCATGAGGTTGCAGCCCTTATGAAGGGACCAGTGCATTTATAAAAAGAGAAAGCTGCATGGGATCTCTCTCACCACATTGGAAAGATACAGTGTGAAGATGGCCATCTGTAAACCAGGGAAAGTTTCCTCCTCAGACACCAGATCGACCGGCATCTTAATCTTGGACTTCCCAGCTTCCAAAACTGAAAAATAAATGTTTGTTGTTTAGATCACCAATTTATGGTATTTTTGTTACAGCAGCCCCACTTCACTAACACAGCATTTTACATTTCAGTCTGCTTCAAAAGAGAAGAAACTGAAACTCCATTTCCCAGACCTCCTTTAACTGCATGGTTCCAGATTAGTCTTCAAATAGCAAGCAGGTGTTAGATGCAGAAAGTAGCAAAGAAGGAAAAATAACAAAATTTTCTGGCAGCAATGTAGAAATATGCACAAATAAACATAAAGGCTGTGGGTGAAGGCTTCCAAATCATCCATTTTGGGTGCCTCAGGCAACGGGAACATTAGTAGCCACTTCTTAGAGATTCTTAAGATTCCCGGCAGCTCCCAGATGGACTCTTAAAAGCCCACTCTAGGTCTGCTGGTGACCGAAACCATCAGGTTGGCCTCCTGACCTTCACTCCCAGCCTTCACTCTGTTATACCTGTAATTCCTGTGTCCAATCTCTTCCTGTTTGAACATCCAGGGAGGCTTCTGATATTCTGACTGAAATGTACCCACACAGGAAAATACCACAAGTTTAAAATGACCAAAAAGTGATTGAGAAATTTAAAAAGAAAGAAAGAAACAATAATCCAAAATCAACCTCAATATTAGTTCTAGTGAAGTTAGGGACCGGGGCTTTTTTCCTATATAATTTTCTACATCAAGTGCTACTTGTACGAAAAATAGGAAGGCCATTGTCTTAACTTATTATAAAAAATTATTTGAAAATATTATCTTTCTGTTACACTTTTTTTTTTATAGAAAATAGAGGAAAAGTAGTTCACTACATGAGCATGAACTCAGAGCTTTAGTCAGATAAGTGAATGATCTTTGTGGTTCTTAGTCTAAAGGTAGTATAATCTTTCACAGGTTTATCTGTTACCCAGATTTCAGTTAATCTCAGCAAATTCATTATTGGTGGGCATATATTACTATATATAGCTTACCATATTTAATTTTATAACAACAAAATTGAAATATTTTATAAATTATGCATTATTTTAGAGTATTGAAAATATGGTCTTTAATATCAGAGGGCAACTGAAGAATGAGTTACTGTGAGAAGAAAATTCCAGTTTCCTGTTTTAAGAAACACATGCAAGTGACTAAAATTTAGGTTTTTGTTTCAAAATTAATCATAAAACTAATGCTGATTTAAAAGAGGTCTTTTATGCATCCAACAGTCAAGGAAAATATCTAAGTGGGCAGTCTGAATAAAGGCTCATTTCTAAGTATTAAAAGTTCAAAATAAAAGCTTCCTAAGTTTGTGATTTTATGTTTAGCTTAAAAAAGATTACTCTCACTTAATAGAAAATACTTGTTGTTGTCAAAAGAAACATTATGGTTGATTAATGCTCTTGGTAATAGCATTTGAATATTTCATTGTTACAGAAAACCCATCATTCAAATCACTGAAAATTTATTCCCTTTGAATGTGTTAAAAACAAGGCTAAATTAAAAAAGTTATTCATTAAAGATCTATTTAGCCTATAAGAAATAAATGAAGCATTTCCAACTTAAAATAATCCTGGCTTCTTGCTACATTTTTAGCACACGAGCAAATGACATATTGATATGCAAAGAGCTGACAACTGTAGTGAACTCAGTGTGCTTTTGGCATAAAATCAAACAATGTTCTATCAAGCAACACTACTGTCTACTACATAATGCAACACCTAAATCTATCGGTCACATCATATTTAGCTTTCAGATAAGTTTCACTGTTGACGTGTTCCTCTTAGCATCAGGTGACAAAGGAAAGTGTCCAGTAAAAAGTTCTGAACTTCAGGCACTCCAAAGTCATGACAACCTAATCTATATTCAACTAAGCATTTTGGTCAACTGATAAAAATGTAACAAGTGACAGCCAATTGTGGGAGAAGTTGATTCTAAGGCAATTGCACAAGAGAGCAGAATACCTGAAACGGTTCCAAGAATGTTACAATTCAATCTGAAACAATGCATGAATGAGAAGAGCCAGAAAGTGATAACAGCAGAGCAGCTATAGCTGTCAGAGGTGGAGCAGAGAAGTCTGAGAAAGACTGGATAAAACTACAATCTGCAAATGATCTCCAAAGAAGCAGCATTTTCTAAAGGGCAGAAACTGGTACAGAAAGCACAAGTACAAAGAAACTTCTGGAGATCAGTAAATACTCTATTATTATGTTTTCCTCAAGTTTGAAAATAAAAGTGGAATGCTCTTCAATTTACTTAGAATGATGATTTAATCATAAACTGCCTTAAGTAACTCTCTTTTCTTCAGCTACTTTTAAAAATGTCCTTCCTTGCTTTGTTTGAGTCAACCTTGCAGGATGTTCAAAGTATCTAGGATTGTATGCCCTTGGTAGCTCAAGAGAAAAATTAGATGTGAAAAATCAATTAAAATTGAAGCATCTGTATCTTTAGGTAATATAAGGTCAAACCAAGAGCAGTTTCTAATTAGCTGTGTAAACTTCAACAATTCAGTAGTTTTATTTGTGCCTCATTTTCCCCCATTATAAAATATGCAAATTGAACTTGATGACATCTACAAATCTATCAACTTTAACATCTGTAATTTTGTACATCAATCTGTTAACTATGGCTGATTCCATGGAGTGGATATCCATGGGAATGTCACCGTCTCTGTTATAAATTGTTACGGCTCTTGCAGTTTTTAAAATAATGATATGTATTACTTTTATTTATTTTTAAAAGTCAATATCAGATTTTTAATCCATTATTTTGTGATAATTGACATTACAGAATTCTATTACCGTTGGTACATATCATGGCAAATATCCACGAAATGTCTAAAAATAATCCTGTAGCCACACATTTTAAATACCTAGCAGAATATCCTCTTTCCCTCATTTTACACTCAGAAGGGATTGATTTCAATGGTCCTTTTAGGAAATAAATACCCCATTCTTTTCAATCTCTTTCTTTCCCAATTTTATTTCACATACTCCAACAAGTAACTTAACTGAGCCCCTCACACTATCTGACCAAACTCAGTGTGACTTGAACCTCTGAAAAGAAAACTCTTGCATTTCCCTTTTGATCGTTTTAAAGAGTATGTCAATCTCTGAATATCACTTTCTGGGTCTAGCAAGAATAAGTCTGGTCACCACTGCCAGGTTGTTATCAAATTTCTCCTGCTTTTGTGATAACCGTTTGGGATTTCAGTTAACTTAGGGAGGGCTCCCTGAGACTGTCGCTGCAGCTGGATTCCCTGAATTATCTTCATCTGTCCCACATCTCTGTGCATCAGTAGAGCTAAGGCCTGACAGCTAGATTATAATGTTGCCATTGTGTAACAAGAAAAACTTTTCTATTTGTCTGTCAAATGCAAATTTACTAGCTCTGGCATCTACAAGGTAGCTTTGAGGAAAGAATGCTTTGGAGTGAATCTAGTTTTGAAGCAGCAGTTGTTCTGTTTTGTTTTTAACCAGTAATTTAAACCATTAAAAAAAAAAAAAAGAACTGTTTATCAGGCTCAGAAAAATGAGTCAGGCAATTCTCCTTCTATTGATTTCCATGTTGATAAACTATAATTTAGATTTTATGCAATTCTGAAGAATAACCCAGAATTTGGGTAAATAACCTCACAGAGTATCTGGCTCCAGTTCCCAGCCAGTGTGTAACTAGAACTTCAACTCGCCTATCTGGTTAGATTTAGTGTTTCAACTTAAAGAGAGATTGTTGCACTCAGGAGGGACACCCTTTCTCTCTTGTTTCCCATCCTTATATTCCTCAATTCTCTTGTAATAACTAAAATTATTGTTGCCACTGTACCCCTAGATACCTTCTACCACTTCTGCCTCCTCTTCAAAATCAGTTTTACCTTTCTCCATGTTATAAGCATAACATTTAGAATCACATTTCTCCCCAACTAATCATAATGCAAATGTTCTCCAATGTAAGAGTTATTTTATGTATTTGCTTCCTAAGACTGCAATAACAAATCACAACAAATTCAGTGGCCTGAAACAACAGTAAATTACATGAAACTGAGGATAAATCAGTGATTTTGACAATAAGGTAGCAGAAAACACACAATCTGAACAACAACAAGAAAAAAAGAATCCAAAAACAATGAGGATAATTTAAGGGGCCTCTGAGACAGCATCAAGTGTACCAACATTCACATCATAGGGATACCAGAGAAAAGAGAGCAAGAAATTAAAAATCTATTTGAAGAAATAACGATGGAAGACTTTCCTAACCTGGTGAAGGAAATACACATACAAACCCAGGAAGTGCAGAGTGTCCCAAACAAGATGAACCTAAAGAGGCCACACAAAAACACATCACAATTAAAATGTCAAAGATTAAAGACAAAGAGAGAATCCTAAAAGCAGCAAGAGAAAAGCAGTTAGTTACATACAAGGCAGCTCCCATAAGACTGTCAGCTGATTTTTCAACAAAAACTTTACAGGCTAGAAGGGATTGGCATGAAATCTTAAAAGCAATGAAAAGCAAGTACCTACAACAAAGGTCACTCTACTCAGCAAGGCTATCATTCAGAATCAAAGGACAGATAAAAATCTTCCCAGATAAGAAAAAGCCAAAAGAGTTCATCACCACCAAGCCAGTATTACAGGAAATGTTAGACTTCTTTAAGAAGGAAAGGTAGGGGGCGGGCGGGGCATAAAATATATAAATGAGAAAATAGTAATAAGTATATATCTAGCAACAGTTACTTTAAATGTGAATGGATTAAATATTCTAATCAAAAGATAGGATGACTCAGTGGATAAAAAAACATGACCCTTATATATGCTGTCTACAAGAGATTGACTTCATATCAAAAGACACATGCAGACTGAAAGCAAAGGAATAAAAAAAGATGTTGCATGAAAATGAAACAAACCAAAAAAAAAAAAAAAGCAGGGTACCAATACCAAACAAAATCAACTTTAAAACACAGGCTATACCAAAAGACAAAGAACAACCCAATAATTCCACTTCTGGGTATATAAATGAAGAAATTCAAAACACTACTTTGAAGGAACATATGAATCCATATGTTCATTGCAGTATATTATTTATAATAGCCAAGATATAAAGGCAACATGGGTGTCTATCAATAGATGAATGGTTAAAAAAGAAGTGGTACATATAATGGAATATTACTCAGCCATAAAAAAAGTATGAAATCTTGCCACCTCCAACAACATGTGCTGAGTGCAGTAAATCAGACAAAGACAAACATTATTTGATCCCACTTACATGTGGAATCTAAAGAACAAAATAAACAAATGAAACAGAAACTAACTCATAGATAACAGAGAACATTTTGATGGCAGTCAGATGAGAGTGGTATTGAGGGTGGGTTAAAAGGGGAAGGAATTAAGAAGTACAAATTAGTAGTTACAAAATAGTCATGGGGATGTGAAGTATAACATATGAAATATAGCCAATAATATAATAACTATGTATAGTGTCAGATAGGTACTAGATTTATTGAGGTGTTCACTTCATAAGTTATATAAATGTATAATTACTATGTTGTACACCTGAAACTAATATAATATTGTATGACATCTAATTGAGAATTTTTTTAAAACTTATTTTTAAAAAATAACATATTTTTTAAAAAACAACAGACAAACAAAAAGGATATTGAGAAAGTTCTTCATTAAAAAAAAACTATATGTAAATCACTTAATATATTCCCTGGCATGTAGAAAATACTAACTAATGCTGGGTAATTCTTAACAATAACTTGCCATTTAAAAAAATTATATCAATTAATATTCCCATTGCCTATCCCTTTAACTACAGTTTTGTCAGAAACACATTTCTGAATCCCCTTTGAAGTTTGAGGGTGGATTTCAAGTTCTGGCTGCCTGCCTATACCAACCACCTACCTCAAGGTACGTACTGATTTTAGGTATGACACTTGCCTTTTTCCAGCTCTCTAAACTTAACACTCGACAATGTTCCAATGATCAAGCAACCCCTCTCTAAACCACATCCATTAGGGCTCTGTTGTATTTAGTTTACATTTCTGAAATTTGGGAACAAGGCAGAAGGACCTGATGCCTAGAATAAAACAGATGGCAAATATATTCACTTCTAAATGAGAATTGTTTTTATATGGTTTGGTATCCTCTAAAGAAGAACTTTCTATTCTCTCCAGGCCTTGTCCACAGAAAAATGACCCAGGTAAATTTTCTATTTTATAAAACACTCAGTGTATTGTTCCTGTGAACATATGCTTCTCTCCTATTTTGAAAGGCACTTTTGGTTTAAAACTTGAAGTTGTGTTATAGTTGCTTTGTGCTTGAGTGTAAAGGTTGATTTATACAGGCTTCTTACAAGTGTGTGCTCTGCAATCTGAAAGGGCTGACCTTTCATCACTTTTAAAATTGGGAAAGAATTAGCTCGTTAAAAGGCACTATCATATTCCTTATTTAGCTGTCATGAAATTCAACTTTGAATGCAATATATTTCAAGCCTAAATGCATATTCCATTCAAGTATGAGTTTGATATTGTACTTCATACTATTACAATGGTAGTTCAATATATTTTGTGTAATTCTATAAAATCTCACTCTGTTTCTTATAATAGCAAAGATCCAACTGTACTGAAAAAATTATGTCTTCTCAAAGGTTTATCATAAATTTTTTTTGTTTTGTTACTAAGTCTACATGTAATTGTTATCTAAGTCTCAGCTCCAGTATTCCCAGTGAATCCTACTACATAATTTCATAAAGTATACACATTGCATCAATTAGGACAGGTATTTCAGTTTGAAGGTCAGCAATGGGTTTCTACTCATAAGCATGTAACTCTCTATATCATAAGCCATGTGTTCAGCATTAGATTCGTATTTTTGATTGTGAACAACTGAGATACATTAGGTAGAGACATGTCAACCTATGATCTCAATACATATAGTCTGAGGACTATTGTTCAGGAAAGAAATACGTACTTCCTTATTATAATTATTACTTATCATGATACATAAAGTAAAGATAATTTTTGTAAAAGGATGAGAAAGAGGAAGAAACTTAGGGGAAAAGAAGGAAAGGAAGGAAAGGAGAAAGAGAAGAAGGAAGACAGGGAGGGAGGGAAAGAGGGAGAAAAAGAGAGAGAGGGAAGGAGGGAGGGAGGGAAAGAGGAAGAAAGGAAGGAAGGAAGGAAGGAAGGAAGGAAGGAAGGAAGGAAGGAAGGAAGGAAGGAAGGAAGGAAAGAGAAAGATTAAAGTAACACATCAAATGCAGCAACTTACTGGAGACTCCCACTCACCTCTTTCTGGCCAACCTGTCCTTATATTTTGGTGCTATAATTATTTGTGCTGATTAATTATCATTGTCATACTCGACCTTGATTTATTCACCCGGATTACTGTTGTTGTTGTTGCTGCTGCTGATTTTGGCAATTTAATTCAACTTTATTACAGGTCCAATTATTACCCCTAGTCTGTTGTTTAAATTTCTTCCTTTGCTCCAAGATCTTATCTATACACCAGTGGTTTGGTTTGGAATTTCCTAACCCAGTCCTTGGATAATTTGCCATTTTAACAAGAAGGGCCAAATTCTCTTACACAAAACTTCCAGCTAGTCCAGCTATTCCAAGAAAATCTATACCCAGATTTGCCTAGAATTCTAAATTTTCTTTCTTAGAACTCTAAATTTTTAACTGCTATGAAGGTAATTATAAATATCTTTATGACTTTGCAGTAGCAGCCAATAGAATTCAAAAAAAAATATTCATATGTGCAATTTGGGAAGACTTTTATTTCTACACAAAGCATAATTACAGTAAAGTCAACCAATGGAAACTCAAGCTTTCTGGTCTTTTCTTTCTTTCTTTCTTTCTTTCTTTCTTTCTTTCTTTCTTTCTTTCTTTCTCTCTCTCTCTCTTTCTCTCTCTCTCTCTCTCTCTCTCTCTCTCTCTCACACACACACATATGCACATGCACACACAGAAAAACACATTAACAAGAGTCTGAGTAGTTTTTTTTTTATATATATAACTCAAGTAGTCTATATTTGATCATGGTAGAAAGAGCATAACCTTATATTTCAAATCCGAGCTCTAATATTTAAAATTGAGGAATATTAGGGTGTATTTTTTAATAATAAAAGATATAGCATAAAGAAATCTACTTCGCAGTATATAATAGTATTTTTAAATATCTAGTTTACTTGTTTATTAATTTATTTTAATGTTTTTTTCTTATTTTTCATTTTAATGCTTTTTTCTTATCTTTTATTTCCTAAAAGCTATGATACAGATCATTTTATAATATCTTGTTTCCCCATATGTTTAAGAACATATAAAATCAGGAGATTTGAGGATCAAAATACTGCTTTCTGATATTTTATCTCCTTTGGTCTTGAAATTTCATGGACATAAATTCTCATATTCTTCATATTTAAAGTAATTAATTACTTTTAACTTGATCATAAATTTTTACTTGTAAATATTGGAAGTTATAGTCAATTTGTAGTCAGAAGATAAAAACTCAAGTTAGAATGTTCTATACTGCATTTGACCTATGGGGATCATTACAGAAGCAGAGGGTTCCTAAGAAGACTTCAGGACCACTTGGCACAGCAACAACCATCAGACAAATTTAAGGACAAAGACAGAAGCATGAGCTATGTAATAATAACCACATAAACATAGGTAACACTTAAAAGCAGTCAAATTTATCTTCTGCTGTGCAATTTTTCTACCCACCTTTCCCTTTAACACAATAAAAATACCCATGAATAATCTCACACACAGAAAAATCATGCCAGGGTTATGAATTACTGAGAGGTAAGACTGGGAGAGCCAAGGGGCATCTGGTACTTAAAACCCATATTCTAAAATGGAATCCAAAGTAAAAAGCAAAATTACTTTCAGGATTTGGACGTGTACAAAATTCAAAGATCAAAAATGAACAAAATAGTTGATTAAAGGGTCAGGGATAATACATCATTGAAATTGTAACAACTTTGGGCTCCTTAAGTAAACTTCTAAATATTTCCTGCTCTGCCCAGACTGGATATAATTATACTAGGACCCAGTAGTAGGAAGAAAGTGAATCAAGATAAAAATACAATATATTTGTTATGTGGTGACAAAAAAAAGATAGTCCCTACCTGGATAGGCATAATTCTTCCAATCATAGGCCATTAGTATGCTGATGATAAAGATGTTTTGGGACCAAAGTGCCCTCTCCTTCATAATCTTTTAGGTATACTTGTTTTTCCTCTTTGTCATTTTAAGTAAAAATAAAATATTAGAACATCAACTATTGATTTACCTCACTGTTTCTTTCTCTTTCTCTCTCTCGCACACACACGTGTGCACGTACACACACACACACACATACACACACACACAGTAGGCTAAGGAGATAAAGAATAGAAAGCTGAAGGAGAAACTCTTGTGCCACAAAATAGTGTGGCAAATGAACAAAATGAACAAATAAATGTAACAAAGTAAAGAGTGGGGTACTTGGTGAAATCACAGGAAAGAGACATTACCTTCAGTTTAAAGATTTAGAAAAGACTTCATAAAGAGATGACATTTCAGAAAGAACTAGAAAATGATTGAGATTTTTGTCTAGTGAAACTGAGGGAAGAATTATTTCCTAGCAAATATATAGTCACTGAATATTTTTGAATAGTGGTAGGCGTTGTACATCAGAAAGATGTCATCCTCTGTAGCCAGGATTTGACAAGCAAGAACTAAGGAATTGCCTGATCATCTTTAGTGGTAATTTTATTCATTCCAAAGGGAGATTTTGATACTCTTTCTAAGTCTATTTAATTAGTTCCAGCAATCTCCACATATTTAAAACTGGTAATAAATTTTATAGAATAATTAGCTATTCCTATGACATTTCCCAAGATCAGAGAAATCTGAACAATCACGTTCTTAGTTGATAACCTTTGGTTATTATTTTGTTAACAATCTCTCTAAAGAAGTATGTCTCTTTTTTACAGTTCCTTTGTAAAAAGTTTTTGTAATAAGTTTCTACTAAAATCTAGAAAGATGGAAATTATGCTATAAACTTAAATATCAGAACCCCAAATTTTCCATCTCAGAGTGTAATCTCATATTTCCTTGAGTAACACCCTGAAAATATTGTATTGTGTTCATGTGTATGTGATCCATGTGCTTATACAAAAATATGCAGTGATTTTCAAAGGTATCTTAAGTTGGCTGCACATTGCCAGATTATTGAAATAGTTATGTAAAAATGCCAATTTCCAAATTTAAATTTTCAAAAATCATTTACAATTAGAAAGGAAATGACTGCTTCCAGTTATAGCTCTGTGGGAAATTTCTGGAAAGTTTTTATGCCTTTACCTAAAGCCTCAAGAGTCTCTCTGACTCTGGAGAGACAGGAGCTCTTTGTCTCTCATGAACTGGATCACAGGACATCATAGCTCTGAAGATGTTCTAAAAGTCAAGGGTTCCGACCAGCTCTGCTAAAATTATTGAAAGAATAGCAATTCTCTTCATCAGTCTTGTCTATGCCCCTCAGTTGAACAACAGACCACAGAAGAACACATCTACTTATTTACCAAGGAAACCCTGACTTAGGAAGTGCTAAATGTTCTGGGACTTTCCCTTGTTAATTGTAGAGATGCTCTGTTTAGTGAGAAATGTTTGCATTAACCTGGAATGAAATAAGTAATCAATTAAATTTTTCCAAAATTCCTGCCATCTATTTTGCAGGCGCTATATATCTAGGATATATAATCACACAATTCAAACATTTTAGGGCACCCTAGCCTTTCGCAAGCCTAGAATATTAATTACTCCCACTGCCAATTCCTTACCTCTTTTCTTTTTTCTCATGAGATTTTATCTTTGACATCCAGTTCAGTGCTTTCTCTATTTTTCTGTACTACCTATGGCTATTTTGAGCTTTCAGGATCAGTTTATTTTAATATAGAAATTGGCTGCTGCATTATAGTACTGTCTCTGCCTGTCCTTTCTCATTCTTGTCTTCATTGGCACAATTAAACTTTATGTACAGTGTTTTCCATATTTAAGGACTAAACTGAAAAACCTGAATCAACTGGAAAAAAAAATCCAGCTTTGGGCATACATTTCTCTTGATGCTTTTAATTTTCTGATTAATTTTGGGAAACCCCTCTTCCTGAGAGATTCTGTGGAGTTAAAAATAATAATAAATTCTTTTTTAACTTCGTCGAAAGTTGATGTTAATGTTCACATTGTATATATTGCCTCATCTCTGTTAGGATGACTATTAACCAAAAGCCAAGAGATAAATGCTGGCAAGGATATGGAGAAAAGAAAACTCTTAGACACTGTTGATGGGAATGTCAATTGGTGCAGCCACTGTGGAAAACAGTATGGCGGTTCCTTAAAAAAAGTTAAAAATAAAACTACCATGCAACAACATAGATGGACCAAGGTTTTATGTTGAGTGGAGTCAGACAGGCAGAGAAAGACAAATGTCACATGATTTCACGTGTATGTGGAATCTAAAGAACAAAACAAAGAATTAACAAAATAGAAACAAACTCAGATACAGAGAACATTTTGATGGTTGCTAGATGGGAGCGGGGTTGGGAGATGGGTGAACAAGGAGAAGGGATTAAGAAGTACAAATTAGTAGTTACAAAATAGGCATGGAGATATAAAGCACAGTACAAGGAATATAGTTAATAATACTGTAATAACTATGGTATCAAATGAATACTACATTTATCAGGGTGATCACTCTATAAGTTGCCTAAATGTCTAATCATTATGTTGAACACCAGAAACTAATATAACATTGTATGTCAAGTGTGGTTGAAAAATAAAAAATAGTATTTAAAAAAAATGGAACTACTATATGATCCAGCAATCTCAGTTCTGGTTATATATGCAAAGAAAATGAAGTCACTATATAGAAGAGACATTTTCACCCCATATTTATTGTAGCACTTGCAATAGTCAAGACATGGGGAGAAAAATCTAAGTGATTATCAATGAATGAATAAAGAAAATATCGTATATATAAAATTGAATATTATTCAGCCGTAAAAAGGAAAGAAATACTCTCATTTGCAACAACATGGATAGAACTTGAGGGCTAAATAAAATAAGTCAAGCAAAGACAAAGATTCTATGATCTTGCTCCCATGTGGAATAAAAAATATTCGTAGCAGTAGAGAGTAGTAGATTGGTGGTTGCCAGGGGAGATGACAGTTGGGGAAATGGGTGAAAGTGGTCAAAGTTCACAAACTTTCAGTTACAGCATGAATCAGTTCCGGGGTTCTAACGAAGAGCATGGTGACTATAGTTTACAATACTGTACTGTATACTTAAGAGTTGCTAAGAGAGTAGATCTTAAAAGTTCTCACCACAAAAATAAAAAAGTTAACTATAAGGCGATGGATGTATAAACTAAGCTATTGTCATAATCATTTCACTATATATATATATATAATTTCAAACCATTGCATTGTATATCTTAAACCTATCTGTTACAAGTCAATTATATCCTGATAAATCTAGAAAAATTCGCATTATAATAATTACATTATAAATTTAGAATCATTACTTATTCTAGAAAATGACACTTAGAATTATTATTTAAATTAAAAAAATATATAAATAATATCATAAAAAGAAATAAATAGAATTTGAGAGGCCAATTTTTGTCATTATGATTATATGAATTTACTAAAATCGACAATAAACTGAATTAATAAGGATGTGGATACAGCAAATATCCCTCCTCTTTTTCAAATCAAATGACCAAAAGATCTTGTCACATTTTTAAAAAAATAAGTAAGGGAAATATTTTTATGGTATCAGAGTGTTTTTTGTTTGATTTGGTTTGGTTTATCCTTCTAAGAGAAGTTCTTCTGCTTGACAACAATCCTTAAAATGTGACCTGAATTTTTACATATGACGCAATCTGGCCTCCAGTGACTTTTTAACTTCCAAATTGAATGGACACATGTAGGTCCTCTTCTTACTTGACCTCTCAGTCACTTTTGACACTGTTTCTTTTACCTTGAAATTATTTCCTCCTTCATTTCATAAGATTCTGCTATGTGTTGGTTTTATTTTTACTTTCGTGGTAGCCTTTCTCAGTATCTTTTAAGTTTCATCTTGTAGCTCTTCTCTGTAAATATGGGTTTTTTCCCAAAGTTTCTTCATTTGTACTCACTCTTCTGATTCCAGTTAACCCTTTGTCCTGGAACATCTTAGCTAAACCTATGATTTCAACTGTGATACCATCTGTTCAGCAATCAGTTTAAAATCTATATTTGCCTCTCAGATCTCTTTCTTGAGCTACAACCCACATATATACCATATGTGTATTATATATCATTCATCTCTAAATCAATAGATCTCTAACTGAACTCACCATTTTTTCTACCTCTTATATCATACCCATCCCTTCAAAATGCTCTGCTATGGGTCACCATTTAACTATTACGTTGAGCCAGAAAACTGAGCAGTCAACTTTAACCATTCTACTTTTGTCTCCCCCATTTCATCTCCTATTCAGTCCTATTGATCTAACCTCCTTAATATCTCTTAAATCAACCCCATTCCCTCAGTTCCTACCATCTGCTACTTCAGCTTAGGCACTCATCACTTCTTACCTGCAATAACCAATAGCCTTCTAACAAATCTCCCCAGTTTATTCTAAAATGTACCTGTCCACATTCCACAGTGACCCTAAAGCTATTATTTTTAATTGAGTGACTGGAAGGAAACCATATAATTCCATCTAAGTGTTGGGAAAGGAGCAGAGTGAAAAAAGAGAGACTTTGTTAATTAAACAAATCATATTTATGATAGAGTAATTTGAAATACTGGAGATTCTAATCTCTGTTTTTAGGAATTTTTAGTAATTTAGTAATTTTTATTTCAAACATCATGTTTTTCTAAAGGAGGCTATATTCTTTTTATGTGTATTAAAAGATAGCATGTGATTCAAGAAAGAAAAAAAAAGAAACTATACTGTGTAAAACTCTTCAGTGGCTCTACATTATCCTTAGGATAAAGAGTCACTCGTTTAGCATGTCTTACAAGGTTCTCAATGATCTGGCTCCTGTTTATCTCCCCAGCTTTTCATTAATGATTACTAAACATATACAGGACTACAACTGATAAAGAGCTATTTAACGCCTTAATGTCTTTGCATATGCTATTTTCTCACTTGAAATACCCAAACTACAGACAGCCCCCACCCACCCACACACTCACATCACATACACATGCATTTCCTCTTGGCTGGTCTTTTTTTTTCCTTCAAGAAACCCATCAAGTACAACAGCCTTTAGAAAATTTTCTTTGACAACAAAATAAATTATTTCTAGAGTAAAAAAAAAAAAATCCTCTAATTCTCTGTTCTCATCTTTAAATGTTGTGTGAATTCCTCCATTATATCACTCATCACATTGTAATAAAAATGCTTGGCTGTTTTTTTTTCTATATTCCCTACTAGAAAATGAACCTCTTGAGAATAAATCTTACATTTTTCACCACTATATTCCTAATATCGAGCCTGGTATTTAAACAAGCATTTTTTGAAACCACTGAGACTGTTTCTAATGTTTTATTAAATCAAAGGTAATAAACAAATTCCTTAACACAAGTTTGTTTTGAACATTTGATATTTGATATTCTTTAGAGAAACTTATAGCTTATAATGTAACACCTCCATAATATTCAGAAGATAACAATTAAATGACTAACCCCATTCTACAGATTATGTAACAGGGGCATTGAAGTCTAAAGTACTACAATGAAAGTCATTGAAGACAAAATGAGATTTAAAATTCCCTATTTTTTTGTTCTGTAAAAGCAAAAGCTAGTCAGTTAGTTAACTAAATTAAGCTTAGTTCATTCAATAATTTTCTCTAATTTGCTTTAAAACTCAAATTTATAAGCCTATTAAGGAAAGAAGACAAATTGCTTCTAGTAGACAGTACATAAAGAAATTTGGCGAAGGCAAACTAGCCCAAATAAATTATATTGCAAATCATTTTGGAAAAAAAAATCATCCCATTTTAAAAAGATAGACTTGCTATAATTAGCTAAGGTAGTCCTTTAATGTCCTTATCATGTGTATTATTATACAACCAACTAGTTAGACATGTCAGCATGGATTTGTTCCTATTGAGCATACAATTAAGAGTGATCATGAAATTTGACAAATTACAATAATGATGTATTCATGACCACCCTGAACATTTGTTTGAAACATTTGATTGTCTGCCAAAATTGTTTATCATCTCTTATGCTAAATAATTGCACGGGAAGTTTAAGAAATGAAAACAGCTTTTGTTCACTGCTCACCTGGCCTGTTACACAATTACCGTATACACTGTGTAATCAGAATCCAGGGTAAGATAGCTTTGCTGTCACCAACATAATCAGAGAAAAGAGTCACCTCCAGGTCTTACAATGTTTCCTGGCCATGGTCAACACCTGGACACTCAGGCCACTAGTACCCAACAGACAATAAATCAGGGTACAGAACACGGAACCTTTAGTCTATTATTCAAGGTCAACTTTGCTGAGTCTGTGGTATCCTTGAACTTCCTTCATTGTCTAAATCTCTAATTATCTACTAGACTCATTTTTCCACTCATTCATTTATTCTTTCACAAAATGTGTTGAGTACGCATCTTGCACAGGCTCCATGTATCATGCACAATACACAGGAGATTCAAAATGAGAAAAACCAGCAATGTCCCTGCCCTTATGAGTTTTATAGTTTATTTGAGGGTATGAGCATTACTCAACTTACTAAATATCTTAAGGAAAAAAATATATAGGAAAATAAAAATATCTGATGGGGAAGTGAGAGGATTTCCTTCCTTTTATTGCATTCCTTTTCTTAACTCCTCTAAGTCTTATTTACTTCCCTGCTCAGAAATTGTCTAGTAGCTGTCCACTGACCAAAGCCTTATTTCTCAAATATCTTCATAGCTCCAGGAATGGAGGTTCGCTCTGACCATTCAATTGTCATGAAAATTTGTTATACGAATAATTGTCTTCCATAATATTTTCAAGTGATAGGACATTCCTCAGATCTATCTAAATGTTCTATAATATTTTTATGTATATATTTTCAGCTTGAACAATTTCTTGGAGTAATGATACTTTAAGTTTATTGTTCATTTTAAAAATGTAAAGAAAACATATTTTGGTCAATAAATGGCTCTCAGGGAAGATTTTGGGCCTATTCCAAATGCTAAAGCTTTGGTGGAATTGTACAAAAGCTATGAAGAAAATGAAAATTTAGTTAAGATTCCTTTCTTTGAGAGTTTGGGACTAGAGTTAGGAAAAAAGAATAGTTTTGAAAGTCTCATAGTTATCTTGAAGGATAATAATAAAGTTATCTTGTGGGAGACACTGAATTGCCATGTACTAAATGTGGCCCACCCCTCACTTATATGCCAAGGTAAGGCTCAGGCAAACCAGGATGGTATTTAAAGCATAAGAAACTGTAAAACCAGTGTCCACTGTTTAAAGACTTGAGCCTGACTGGTTTTGCATACAGAACAAATTCTATATAAATATTAATTTGACAACTGTCAGTTGCACGTATTCAGAGTCAGTGTTACATAAACTGTCAACCCACAGTCAGATTGAGAGGGGGTGGATATACTCTTGGGAGCCTATCTTACCAGTCTGCCCCACATTTTTTTTTTTTTTTAAGTAAGGGAGCTGACAGAGTCAAGGACAAAGTAAAGGAGAGCTGCAGGTTTTACTGATCTCATGTTAGAATTTTACTGCTTAAGCAGATACATCCTTGGCTTTAAGATTCCCCCTTTCACTAGCACAAACTCCACCCCCTTCCCTAGCATCAGGGAATGATTTTACCACTGAGGACAAAGATCAATAACAGGTTCTAATTCAAGGCACAAAGTCTTTTGTAGGGGACTGAGGATATGATATTACTGCCAGGCCACAAAGCTTTCCTCAACATTTTGAACCTTTTAGACTTAAGAATTCCACCCCATGAAAGAGCAGGAAAGACAAAAAACAACAGAGCAGCCCTTCACCTAATACACTGTAAGAGGCCAGTCATCTCTTCTCAAAGCCACAAGTTTATGGAGCTCTTGCCATGCCTGCCTCTGCCCCACCTGTCTGACCTACTTGAACTCATGCCAGTTCAAGTCCTACATATCAAACCACCTGCTTAATCCCTCCCCAGGACCTTGATCTAAGCCAAGAGCAGCTTCTCAGCCCCAGGCAAGAGGCTAGCCAGTGCCTTAGGTGAAACTGGGGCGCTGCTGGCTCCTCTAGTTCTCCTTCCTGACTCCTGCTGCTTTCCATACACCAGAGGCTGTCAAAGTCATGGGCATACGAGCTGGTTCTAGCTTTGAAAACCGTGGACACATACACAGTCAATGTTTTCTGCATGCAGAAACCCTGGAAATGCAGCTCTACTTTATACTCAGTTGGATTAGCTGAAACTTCTCATAAAAAGAGCTACCAGTTTGTATTTTGTGCCTATTCTACTCTCCACCTAGGCTATTTTTTAGCTGCATCTTACCACACCGAATCTTTCTTTCTTTTGTTTCTTTGTTATTTATTTATTTGTTTGTTTGTTTGTTTGTTTATTTATTTATGCATGCCATCTCCTGGTAAAGCTTTTTTTTTTTTTCCTCAACCCCATAAAATAGCTATTTAAATATCCTAAAATATATAATCATCCATATACATCCTTTCTGACAATGTGGTACTGCAGGAGCATCATTTCTTTGCCCAAAGAATTTTGAGAATGTTTGTTACCTTGATCACCACTTGTCAGTTAATATTAATTGTGGTTTGGAGATGACAGTGATTAAAAAAAAAAAAAAAAGTGGTATACCTAGCAGCTATAGCTTACTAAACCATATACAAGATTGGAAAGTACTATACTATTTAGCCTAAAGTGTTACTTCCTGCATGAGTCGCTATTTCCAAAGCTGATTTACTGTATGGCAAATAAGAAAATGGGATGATATACAGCAGTAGAGATGCTGCAAGAAATGCCATGCAGGCACTGTTCTCAAGTGCTACCTACCATAAATTCCCACAAGATAAAGTGTGTACCAGAGGAAGCAATGAACCATTTCCTTCATACTCTTTCTATTCTGCCAGAACTCTAATATTAAAATAGGAACGAGTGAAAAAGAGCCTCTACTTTGAAATCAGAGTGGACAGCAGCAAAAAAAGAACAGATCTGTGACTGCTTCCAACTCTGTATGGGCTTACGTGATCTTGGGCAAGAATAAATCTCAATATTCTCCGCTGTTTTCTGTGGTTTGTTGCATTTTTCTAAGGTACAACACATTCCTAAGAGGATACTATAAGATAACATAAACTGTCATATGCATGTGTATGTGATAAAATTATATAAATCGATGTTATAAAGAATATATATGAAATATAATAACAGAAATGTGGTGGTTTTATATATATGTATATCTGGTTACTACATATGCACAGGGCAAATTTGACTCTATTCCAGTTCCTGATATGATGAGCTCCCTAATTACATGAGAAATCTATAAATATGGTATGGGAATTTATTATCTTTTCTATTTACTTTCCATTCTATAAAGAAGACAATTTTTAAATTATATTTTGAACTGAAAATATCAAGGATTTAAAAACTTATAATTTGAAAATAGGTCTGCAACCAGTAAACACACACACATGCACACACAATAGAAACACATAGCAACCTGATATTTAGTCAGTTGTCCCTCCTATGTCATTGATACATCCCTGAGACGATGAACTTGATGGAAGGAACATACAAAAGATGTTTTTCTAACCAAAATTGGTGAATTTATGGCATACAGTAGCTATTAATGCTAAAAGTATTGACGAACTTTGATGCTTATTTACGTTTTAAATTGTTATCATAAATATAAAAATAATCCCAAATATTGGATAAAATTTTGTTTTTTTAAATTTCCTAGTTACCAACAAGAAATCATCATTCTTACAGCAACATTTAAAAGAAATCTCTCAAAAACATTTCAGAGTATTTACAACTAAAAAGAAATAGTGGGTAGAATAGTATGGTAAAAAGCACAGTCAATGAAATTAAAAATTACTTCAGGCTTTCTCCAAGGTTAGTGAAGCTTGATTCCTAAAAATTAGATTTTAGAAATAAATTACTTGAGAAAGTTCTACACTATAATCATTCAATGAATAATAAATGCCTAATGTGTACCAGGCAAAATGTTAGGTGTGGAGTATACCTTAGCAAAAAAGACAAAGTTCCTACCTTCTGGAATTTATACCAGCAGGAAATAAATGAGATAAACAGATAATCACAAGAGTTGAGTAAATAATTATAAAAGTGCAAGATGCTGCAACATGTATGGTTGGAATATGCATGTGATCACTATATAGAAAATGAAGTTTTAAGAAGATAAAGTGAGTTAATATTAGACAATAGGAGTCACTTGAGATTCTTGATTTATGAGATGAGAATCATACCATTAGGGGGAAATAAAAATCAGTGAGTGAGACCGGCCATTGGGTGCAGAGACCTTTTAAATTCAGGTAGCATTTGAGAGTTTCTTTTCAGCAAGACTTGTCAGAGATTCAGAAGTACAGTGAAAAAGAGTGTTGCCATTTGTATCCCCAGATTCGGGTTAGTATGAACTACTGAAATTTGGTGATTACAAGACAAGCAGAGAAATTTCCTGGACACTGAAACTCATATGTAGAGTCAGTTGTCTTTAGCACAATTTTCTGAAATTGATAAACTCGATGTAACTGTACTCATTAAATCAGAAACACAAGATTATTTTTTTCTAATAGTTAGATACAATTTTTATACTTTAACTTATAGAGGATGAAATAAGAATTTAAATAAATTTTTTAAATATAAGAAGAAACTTCAAAAAAACTACCTTCTCAGACACTCCCTAAATACATGTTTTGACACACAATTTCCAGTAGGGACATATTCCACTCTCCTTTGGCTTTAGGGAAACTGTAATTGAAAGTTCGAGGTGGAAAGAACTTTGCAGTTTATATCCTAGCTTTGCAACTAAGTGGCTTTTTGACCTTGTACAAGTTATTTAAACTTTTTGAGTCTCTGTATCCTCATTTATAAGATGGAGTTAATAATACCCCCTTAACAGCTCTGTGAGAGTCCAACTGTGAAATGCTAACCCTTGCCAAACATAGAGTAGGTACTCGATAAAAGTTTGCTGGTCTCCTTCTTTCCCAACCTCTATCTGTCCCACTTTGCTAAAAGCAAACGAGAGAAAGGAAAAGAATAGAAAAATTGTCTCTCTTTCAAGCAGAGCCAGAGTCAAAATAAGAGATGCCTTCCAGGCTCGAAGAGAAATTAGTAAACAAATATGCATTTTAGCTATCAAGTGGTGACTGAGTAGAGAATCTCTGTCCCTAATTCAGTGACAAATATAAAGTAGGTGCTTAATAAATATCGAATGGATTAAATGTAATGGAAATAATGACTAAAATGAAGTAATAAAAGAATGGAGTGACATCGGTGTACATAAAACTTTTTTTTTTTTTTTTTTTTGTGCTTTTTCACTAGTTTTAAACCCTGGCTACACAATAGAATCACCTGGGCAACTTTTCAAATCTCTGTGCCCAGATCAATGGCATCAAAATTTAGGGGAGGAGAGCATCATTATTTTTTAACATTCCCGTGTGATACCAATGTACTGAGAAAGTTAACTATACGTAGAGGTTCATCTCTTCTATACTAATCTATGCCCCATCTCATATGTAATTTACTTGCTGACAAAACATCACCATTCCCTTTTAACCCTGTCTCAGTTCCTTTGAAGTAATAATTACTAGTTAATTACTCTAGTTTGTCCTAGTTTACTAACAGATGAAGATTAAACAATGCATCCCTTGTCGGATCTTGGTCCTTCTAGTAACTAAGCAGAATGTGGAATGGTTTATAATAAGAGAAACCTTAGACAGATTTGGAATGGATTATAGCTCTACTGTTCTAACTGAGCGATAGAATGACCTGGAGAGTAAACTTCACGCTCGCTCGCTCGTACTTGCGCTCTCGCTCTCTCCCTCCCTCCCTCCCTTACCCCCGCCCCCTGGCCCCCCTCTCTCAAAAACCTAGAATCAGAATCTCTGCAACTGGGACCCAGGTATCAGAATGTTTTTTAAACATAGGAAAACCGCAAGGCAGGAATCTGTTCATATCCCTGTACACCTGCCATCTGCCATAACCTTCCACAGAACTGGCTCCTGCTACCAACAGAGAAGACAAGGCGGAGTAATGAGACCCTCCTGTAAATATAATCCTGCTGGTTCCTTTTGAAATGGAAAGGGTTTCTCCGGAGAAACCCCAGCTCTCAAACCATTACTACTGTTCCCGAGGCAAGTTCAGGCCAGCATCTTGCCAGTGCCTTCTCTGCTCTGAAGGATGCAATTATGGCCTAGATGCAGCACACCCTTCTTAAATCCAAATTTTCCATGTAATTCCACATTTTTGGAGGCTGATATTCTTAGAGAGTGAGGTTGTCCATTATTGGGGCTTTTCTTGCATTTATAATTAAGCCTATTAATGGTAAAATATCAATCTATTTCTCCTTCTAGAAAGCATGTATAGCAGAATATTAATTTATGTAAATGAAGAAATGTGATCATATCCTGGATATTTTTTCTTTTATAATCGGTTATCGCTTGTTTGTTTTTCCTTTTCTTTAATCTTGATACCACCTTTCCCCACATCCCCTTTCAAAACATTTATTCTACCTTTCCGCTCGAAGAATATTGTTAAAAAGTTAGTTAGTACTTATTCTACCACATACATAAATGTTTTTTCATTATTTGCTACAAAACCCCCAAATCTTATGTTTTTATGCTTTTTCTTTTCACTCAATAATACCTCGAGAAAATTTTGCAAATCTGGTTATAGCTCTAATTTATTTTTAATAGCTGCAAAATCATTCATTATATGAAGATACCGTAACTCAACCATTACAACTTATATTTTCTTTTTTTGATATTAATAAACAATGCTTAATTAAACATCTTATATATTTATACTTACATACTTATCCTTTTAACTCTATGGCCTAAATATCCAGGATGGAATTGCTGGGTATTTAGAGTATATGTGCTATTTTTTTTTTTTTTAATTATATTGCTGTTACTAGATTTCTTAGATCCACTAGCAAGTTTTATTTTCCTGACTCCTGGTGAATTTGAATATCATTTCATGTATTTGTTGACCTTTTGGATTTGCTATCCTATGAATTGCCTGTGCATGTCCTTTGTTCATGTTTTCATTTGGAAACAAATGCCCTCAATGATTTTTAAGGAATTTTTTTTTTTTTTTTAGTCGAGGTGATCCTTAGTTGACCTCACAAATTGCAAGGACCTTGTCAGTTTACAATCCCTTATTTATTTTTATTTATTTTTTATTTATTTCTTTATGCTTACAGCACCTGGTCTTCCTAGGTGGTCTCCCATCCAAGTATTAACCAGGCCCAATCCTGCTTAGCTTTCTAGATCAAATGGGATTTTTAAGGAATTTTTAGTAGTTCACCATTTTGGAAGGAAATGGGTAAATGGTATTACGGTAAATGGCTTTTTTAAAATTTCAACGTGATTTTATGTCTAGAAGTTTTATTAGAAATCCCTGATAAATTTTGTTTGTTTCTTTACCTTTTTAGTCAGCACCTAGTTGGACACTCAGACTCAGTCCCCACCAGCTGGCTTCTCGGAGGACGGGGGAGACAGGCCAGTGTGGGTACCTGGGGTGCCTCACCCACGTGCCTGGGGCCAGCCTCCAAGGGGAGAGGTGCAGAGGCCACGCGCCAGCACCTGTGCCTACCCTGCCTGTCTCCCCTCGCAGCTCTGTTTCACACTCGCTGTCAGGCGGCCCTGCCCGCCACGCTTTCCCCAGCCTGACGGCAGGGTGGGCTGCTCTCACAAGCCCAGAAAAGGAAGAACATCCCAGCTGTCCGGGATGCGGGGAAGGGGCGGCCAGGCCGGTCGAGGTCAGCAGCTGTCGCCGGAACCCAAAATGCAAGGCCTCGACCGCGGGAGGACGTATATTCGTGCTGCGCCGCCACCACATGACCACTGGCCACTTCCGGCTCAGGACGAAGATGTGGCTGGCGTGCGGGGCGCTCTGGGCTTGGGCCCTGCCCTTGGCGCGGCCCCCCAGGGCCCGGGCCTGCGGTGGGGGCGGGGGCATCTCCTACACTCAGGGCCAGAGCCCAGAGCCCCGCACGCGCGAGTACTTTTACTATGTGGATCATCAAGGCCAGGTGGGCTGGGGACGGGGCCGCGGAGGGCCCTTGCAGTAGTGGCGGGCAGGAAGGCTGGGCAGTGTCTCTAAGATAATGAACCCGACTCCGCCGAGCTAGGGCCGCGCACTGGAGAGACTGGGCCGTCCGATCCCAGGTCAAGACGGCTGGTCCCCAGCTGCCAACTTTCCACACATGGCGGCACCCCGCGCACTCTGCATCCCCAAGTTCCTTCCCTACTAATCCGCCACCAGCCCCGCCCGCTTTGGAAACCCTGGCAGGAGCAACCACCATAACTCCGAGGAAGCAAGTCTAGCCTCCATGGAGAAGGTGTCACAGCAGACTAAAACACTGAAAGGAGGCGGGAAAGGCATGCCACTTCAGTGAACCCATGTGCCAGGAAGCAGGCACGGTTCAGGGAAGACACGGGGAAGTTGGCAGAGCCCTCAAGTTGACCTACATGCCGGTCTTTGCACGGTATATGCCTCTTTGTGCACGGTGTGCACAGACGAGCAAGGAAGTAGACTCGGGCCCGCCCAGAGGTCCCCACTTTGGGGAGGTCTTCCCACAGGGACTCATGGGGTACGACCTGTCCCTCTGTCTGCAGCTTTTCCTGGACGACTCAAAGATGAAGAACTTCATCACCTGTTTCAAAGGTACTGCTGCGCCCTCCTCCCCCACATTCCTTACCCCTTCCGGAAAGGCCCTGGAGGGCTCCGCTCCTGAATCCCGCCGCAGCGGGAAATGGGCTTCCAGAGCTCAAGAGGCCCGCTATCCAAAGTGAAGTCGGGATGGCCCTCCGACAGCTGGCGCTGGCCCCTGCTGTGGCCCATGGCGAGCCATTTGCCTGGGAACCTTGGGTTCCTTCCACGATGAGCAACCTGTGCTCTTTGAACCCCTAGACCCGCAGTTCCTCGTCACCTTCTTCTCCCGTCTGAGACCCAACCGCAGCGGGCGCTACGAGGCCTCCTTCCCCTTCCTCTCTACCTGCGGCAGAGAGCGCAACTTCCTGCGCTGCGATGACCGGCCTGTGGTCTTCACGCATCTGCTGGCTGCGGGCCCCGGGCCTCCGCGCCTCTCCTATTGCGGCGGCGGCGAGGCTCTAGCCGTGCCCTTCGAGCCGGCTCGCCTGCTGCCCCTGGCCACCAACGGGCGCCTCTATCACCCCGCACCAGAGCGCGCCGGCGGCGTGGGCCTGGTGCGCTCGGCCCTGGCCTTCGAGCTCAGCGCCTGCTTCGAGTACGCGCCCGGCACAACCACGCTGCCCTCGCACGTGCGCTGGCAAGGCCGCCGCCTCGCCCTCACCATGGACCTGGCCCCGCTGCTGCTTGCCGCCCCGCAGTCCTGAGCATCGGGCGGGCGGTGGTTCCTGATAAATTTTAAAAACACTGTTTATGTCATCTATTGTTATATGTTTATTCTTTTTAAGTTTATTCTATATTTTTAAAAAATGCATTAAATTTTGGTGGCAGATTTCCTAGTAATGAATCACCACTTATTTCTAAAATGAAATCTATATTATAGTGTATTCTTTGATTAATTGTAAGTTTTCTAATATTTTTTAACCTATGTATTAAAATGTAAGATCTGTAATATTTTCTCTACTTAAGGGATGTAAATTGTATTTGTGGTCTTACACCTGTATACATATGTGTGTATATATATTTTTATTCGAAACAACTCTTTTTCTTTATCAGACCTACTCACAATTTAAAGTAGTATCCTAAAGTTTCATTATAAATATAACTTATTAGATTTTAATTTATTTTCTAATATATTTTTGTTTATATATTTAGTTGCTATGTTTGGTACATAAAAGTTAATAAGTATATCTCCATCATAAATAGTAATCTAATTCTATAATGTCTTTATCCTGATTAGTACCATTATTCTTAAATTTCAGCTTCTCTGATAATTATAATTCCACTTTTGCTTTATTTTGTTGTAATATACCTAATATCCCTCTGCTCTTCTTTTTATTATAACATTTCCTATAAAGTCAGTACATAGCTGTGCTCTTTACTTCAATTTGATAGTTTCTTTCTTCTAAACAAAGATTCCAGTCAATTAACTTTTAATGTAATGACAGATATAACATTTTGTTCCTGACCTTATGTTACTTTTTTTTATCATAAATAGTCAGTTCTCCTATTGTGAATAATTCAGATGGGAAATAAATTTCACATTTGCTTATGAATCGTTTCATAAATATCCTTAAAAACTCAAAGACAGAAAACTGTACTGACTGACCTGAGCCACATCATAATTCAAACACAAAACAAAACACACCAGGCTCACACTTGAGACATCCTCAGTTCACAGCATGTTTATCCTACATGGTTCTGTTTTTCTAGTCTTGAATTTATGAACATTTCTATATTTAAAAACCCAGTCTTTTAACATCTCAAACATGTCTAAGCACCCAGATTCAAAAACCATAAGTAGTGCATGTAAAAGAAAAGCTTTAAATATTGGGGAAAATCTTGAAATAAAGTGTTTTGAAAGAAATAAGAAAATACATGTGTATCTTAAGAGCAGGCATAAGGAAATCCACACTCTGGATCATCAGAGACAACTCTGCAAAAATAAATGTGGATGTCTGAAACAGCTTCAAGTGTTGCGAAAGCCAAAATAAGAACCAGGGCTAAAAACAAAACAAAACAAAAAAAGATACTGAAATATTGTTGAGCATATAAATTAAAGACCAAATAGTACAACAATTAGATACAATCTTCTTCACAATCAAAGAGCACCATGTATATACAAAGACCTCAATCACCAAACCCTGCAGAATTGGCTCTCATGAGTGCTATTAGCGACCAGGTTTTGTGGTTCCAAACATCACAATTACCAAAGCCTTCACCTGTTGGTAAAGCTGTACAGATGAGAAAGCCACAGAGAATTTCTAGCAGTGACACTGAAGTTAAAGTGGAAGGCAAAGCATTGGATCAAATTTTAAATATCAATGAAACAAGTGTTTATTATAAACATGCACCTGAGGGACCAAAACCTCAAAAGAAAAGAATAGAAAAAAGGCCTCAGGATTTGAGGATGCAAAAGATTGCAAATTTTGATAACCCTCATTTCAAAACTCATAATAACACAAGTTTCAACCCTTCCAGCTCCTACTTTCACAAGCAAACTGTAGTCTTTTTCAATATATGTCATATTTATGATTTTTATGTATTTTTAAGCAATTTAACATATATAAAATTATCCCACTATTTTTAGTTTTGTAATCCTGACCCCAATTTTCCCATTAGCCTGTGTTTGTTTGTTTGTTTGTTTGTTTTTTTGCAGAAGGCAGTCCACTTGTAGGAATGAATACGTTGAGTTATAGAACTGCCTGCATTTTACATTCTCTCCTTTTTCACCTTTTCCTTATTTTGCTAGTTAGATTGTTATGATTCATTTTACTTTTTTATTCACATTAATGTTCTATATTTTCCTACTTTTTAATAGTTACTGAGACTCTTAGTAAGACATATCTTTCTTATCTCTCTACTACTGTTAACACTCAGGGGGCAAGTCTTTTCTCAACCAAGGTGCTCTAATTCCATCCTACTTTCTTTCTGATTCCTCACCATTACTCAGAAAGACAAGTGCATGTGTGCATGTGCACACACACACACACACACACACACACACAACAACAATGAACTGTGTTTAGTTTTTTCCTCTTCTACATGCCCCAGATAAAACTATTTAAATGCTTTTAATTTTCGCCTGTTTTCTTTACTGTAAACTCTCAAGTTTTACTCAAATAATGTACTACTTTTGGTTGTGGGCTAATATTCAGTCCCCATGTGGCCCTTCAGTTTCAAGATTGCTCAATTAACACACATTAACAGTCCAAATTAGGATTTTATCCATATAGATCCAGCTATATGGCGACAAATCCTCTTCTCCTCCATGTCTATTTCAGGATCTCTCTTCTGTTTATCTTTTGAATACAGTGTTTTCTCAATTACTTTCTTCTAATGCAGCATATACTTCGTGGTTTACATAATTATAAATATCTTTCTTATACATTAAAAGATGAATACCTTTTATAAGTGGACATAGAATTCCTGACTTAAAGTCTTTTTCTCTCCAAAGTGTTATTCCACTCTCTTCTATACTTAATTTTAAAGATGAGAATTTCAAAGGCAATCAGATTTTTTCTTTGCAAAAATGTTTTCCTTTTTGCTTTTGGATGAATGCTTATATAGATCTTTAAATATTTTTCTATAAAATTCTTAGATACATATATTTGTTCAACAGTTCTACTTGACCATTATTAAGTTCTGTTGGGTCTCTCTTCATCTCGGAAACTTTTGACTATTGTTTTAATCATTTCTCTTATCTGTCCTTTATTCTTTTTCTAAAGCTCCATTTGTTCACAAATTAGTTACTTCTAAATGTCTTGTAATGTCCTTAAATCTATTTTTATATTATATACATTGAAATATTTATTTCCTTTAATTTTCCAGGGCACTAATTGTCAGTTCACTGTATTCATTAAGGTACACTTGAGGCATAACAGATAAATTCAGTTGCTTAACACAATTGCAATATACTTCTGGACCACATAAAGTCTAAGTGATATGTTAGGGGAGTCAGCTCTGCTCAGTGAACCTAGTCTGATGGAGATTCATCATTTTCAACACAGGGTTTCCTGTGTCATTTTGGGCATTTACGCCCAGACAACAAATGGGGGTGGGGGGGAGTGGAAGTTCATATATCAGCTTTGGAATTTGTGCACATTGCCTCTACTCATAAACCATTAGCAAGAATTCAACCACATGGGCACTCATAAGTGCAAAAAGGTCTGGAGAATATAATCTACTTACATGCCCAGGACAAAGAAGGGCACGGTTTTATAGAATACATATCAGTCTATCACCTTACCAAAGACTGTCAACTGATTCAATTCTTCTGGTAAATTCTTTTGTGAGAAAATTATGCTTTAGAGGGAGGGGTGAATTTTATTTGTTGTTTGCTTGTTTGTTTTAGCTCTGAAAAGACTTCTTGAGAAATACTTGAATCTTCTTGAGTACTCTATATTTCTCTTTGAATTATTGTCTATCTCAGTGATAAGTTCCATTTTATTTGGTATGTGTTTTGTTCTCACTAATCCTTTCTCAGGCTACCAGTCTTTTAAAACTGTTTTTGGTTTCATTTTTTTTTTTTTTTTTTTTTTTCTGCTCAATGGAACTCAGGGCTAGTTGCAGAGTACCAAAGTGATAAAAGTGACACAAATATTAGTTGTCCACTAATAGCGAAGAAGTTCTTGTAAAGTACCTGTCATTCTTTCCCAGGCTTGGGTACATGGAAGAAGTTTGAGAATGATTCAATTCTTTTCTGGTTTTCTTTTGTTTTTTTTAATGTCACTTCCTGTTTGGAAACCAACGAAAACCAGGCTCACAAACATGTTGCTCTTCCACTGGGCTTTCACTAACCTTTAGGGCCAAGCTCTCTACAGATTTCAGTGATTAACAGTCTAGCCCAAGGCTCCTTTGGTAGTTCCCATGAAAGTGGGAGAAGTGAAGGCTTCTTTACCTCCCAGCCATTCCACGAGTTTTAACAGCCATTTGACTCAGGAAAGACAGTTTGAATGAGTAGTTAGTAGAAAAAAAGAACACCCAATTTAGCAGAAAGGAAGAACACCTAGAATATTCAGTTTTGAATCTTTGCACCTTTACTTGAGGAAACGTTGCATTCACCTCAAGTATATAAAATAACTTAAACTCAATTATTGGAGAATCAAAATCCTATTCCATTTACTTTGATAAATGGCTATGATTCCATTGTAATGGGTATTAACTCCATAAGCAGGGCTTTGACTTTTTTTTCTTTAAACACTGTAAGTAAATTAAGCAAATGTTCTCAATTTTATTTGCATCAATGTTTTAAAACAAAACAAACTTCAAACTAAAATGATTGATTTATCATACATTTTAGATAACTGTCAATTTGAAGTAACGACATTTTTTTCTGAAGATAAAATATAAAATAAGGTTCTATATAACAATAATATTCATATGTCCTCATATTGTATTTTAGTAAGCAGTACATCCTAAATCTACTAGTACCAATTATTTTCTAGGATAATCCTAAATAGCAAAGGCATGTTCTGTTTCCTATGATTTTAACAATCAGTTATTATAATTAAAATGGCTTGAAAATATCTTATTTGCCCTAGAATAAAGGAAAAGCTTAGAAAGAACTAAAAGGGCTATTATTTTGACTTGAACAACAATTACTCTTTTGCTCCCTTCCCAATTACTCTCACTTCCAATCCTGAGTTCCATAATTGGGGGGGGGGGGGCAGGAAGGTAATAAAAAAAAATTATATGCAACTACCTCTTTTTACCACCAATTCAAAACTTCACTTTTAAAGGCCAAGTGACTGTTGTATTTGTTATTTAATAAACTTGTAATTTCTAACAATAACTGCAAATTTTATAACAGTTAGGCCATTTGTTTTTTCTAGGAAACTTGCCATAATGGAATTACCTTTCAAATTGCATACTGTTATTATTCAATAGTACTAAAACATTCATACTGTGAGCATTAATTTGCACAAACTACCATTGCACTTGCGACTGATGAAAATACAAATAACAAATTACACATTTTAAACTACATTTGAATTTGAAAATATGTCCAGTAGCACTCATTATCCTGAATCAAAGAAACTGCCTGTGGTAATTGGGTGAAAATATGTTTACATCTCATATGTTTTCCAACAAGAGAATTTCACGTGTGAAAAAATCTAGTTATTTATAAGGACTAATTTTTTCATGAATCATCCTCCCAAAAACTAATTTAATAAAAAGCCAATGTGGTAAATTATGGCTCTCCCATAAAATTTAGGATTTATGTCTGTAAAACAACACTGATTTTGTGTCAGGTACTGGCAACATTGATAGAGATTAAGCCTCCAGAACAAGCATTGTCTAGTAAAGTGATAGACGGCTCTCTTGTGGTGCGGTTAAATTTGAGACCCACAAAGCCAATTGAGATTAATTATGAGCCTTTATTAGCCAGCCAGCGAATGATTCTCCCCACTAAAGAATCAGCCCAAAACCTCTAGAAGGAATAGCTTAAAAAGCCCCCAAACCCCCTCTAGCAAGCAAGCAGGTTTACAGAAGCAGAAGCTGTTCATTAACATATCTTTACACAGGATATCTACACCCTTAACATTAGCATATCTTTGCACAGAATATCTCCTAGAACTACACACTGTTTAACATTAAACAATGGAAGCAAAAGTTGACCATTTGAAAATTTTCCACCCTTAACAGTCTCCTCCAATTACAATCTAATATTATGAGTTATAATAGGGCTACAAGATGCAATGATAGGTGTATTAGTTAAGATGACACTAGTGACTACAATGGATAAAATCTCAAATTTCAGCGACTTAACATCATGAAAGTTTATTTCTTACTTTTAACAATGGTCCGTGTAGGAGTTGCTGGTTGGGCGGTCCTCCAAGCAGTGACTCTGAGATCTGGGTTTCCTTTTTCCAATACTTTAATGAGCCTAATAACCTTTTAGTCAAAGACCATACACATTTACAATGGTGGCCCTATAAAATTTTAATGGAGCTGAAAAAGTCCTATTGCCCAGTGACGTAGTAGTAGCTATCGCAATGTCAAAAGTACAACGCATTACTGTTTTGTGCCATCTCAGTCCTTGGATAGTGATGCTTTCCTCTAGAAATGCCTGGGGGCTCTCACCTCCCCTGGAGTGCTTCCCACGGACTCCTTCCTTTTCTAAACCAGTGTTACTATAAGGAGGACACCCTTGTGGTTCTTCTTATGATTGATTGCAAGATGCCCTTCAGTGATAACCATGAGGAAAGCTTGAAGAAAAAAAAAAGTTTACTACTTACAAGCTATGAAGAGTGCAAGGAACGCCTGAGGGCACGTACCTAGATCACTTGTAGGGAGGAGAAGGGAGAGAAGAAGAGAGAGAGAAAGAGGGAGGAAGGAGGGAGAAAGAGAGGGAAGAAAGAGAATGAGTATGTGTGTTCTTAGCACGCATGTGCAAGTGTGTGAGCCGAAGGTTCTGCTTTTATTGGGGGGGGAGGGTCGGGGCCTAGGCTTTCCCTCCAGCTCACTCTTTATTGGTGATTTTAAAATGTAAGAGTGGGAATTTCAAGCACAGGAAGAAAAAAAAAAAGTAGCCCAGATGATCAGTTATCTAAATCAACCAGGATCTCTAAAACAAAGGAACATCAGTAGGAGAGCAGAATGGCTCTTTATCTAGTCATAGGCCTGGCAACTCCTTTGTTCCTGATAGCCTTCCTTAAAGCAGATGCCTCATTGAAATGGCTGCCAGTTTTAAAATGGATGCCTCAGCAATTGAAGTTTAAGTGAGGCACTTGCGTTACAAAAAAGAAATTACCAGAGCTTACACCACACTTACTCAGGTGTTTGTGGTGATGCCCGTGTAAACAAATCTATTGCAATGCTGGTCATATAAAAATGTAGCACACACAATTATAGTAGCAGGCTATACCATTTAGGTTTGTGTAAATGCACTCTATGATGTTAACATAACAACAAAATCACTTACCGGCTCATTTCTCAGAATGTGTCCCATGGTTAAGCAGCACATGACTGCAGTTCCATCTCAACATATAGCACCTGAGAGCTCATTGGCAGGTTTTGTAAATCATCCATCTGAAAGTAAAAAAGAGTATGAAGGGTGACAACAGGAAGAAATAATGACCACGCCTAAGAATATAAAGATTGGTTCCACTTGCATTCTTTGGCGATGTCAAACAACAAGGGAGGCAGAGAAATGTTTTGTTGAGTGCCAAGAAGAAAAATAAATGTGCTTGGTATTCTGGAGCAAGATCTACACACAGTAGAGGAATAAAGGTGAATTTCACAGGGGGGTTAATTCTTCTACTAACATTTTAGAGACATGGTCCACTTTCTAGGTGGGCAATGCATTGTGAAGAGCACTCCCGGGAGAAGTAATAGCTTGTGCACAAGAAAACATGGACTAGACTTGGTTATTGGTAGAGGAGTAGGTTGTATAGTGTGACTGGAACGCAAGGGTAGTAAGGCATGAAACTGGAAAACGAGGAATCAGATCATTTAGTACATTACCACAAAACTCACTAAATATTTTGAACATGTTTTATACACTTTCAGGTGTTGAAATGGAGAAAAATATAAAGAAAAATCCTCAACCTTGTAGAGCTTTCCAGTTCAGTGGGGATCACAAAAAGAGAAACATGATTAAGAAAAAAAGATAGACTCCAGACATACTTAAGAGAAGAATCATCTATAGTGTCTGATTGGGTGGGAGGTGACAGGAAATATCAGAGGAATAGACGGGTGGCGAAAGCGCGAAATATAAAATGACTTCCAGGCTTCTCATTTGGGTGACTGGGTAACTCAGAGAGAGAATGTAAAAATAAATATATGTTAGAGGATGGGTAGAATCAATTAATGAAATTAATTTTAAACATTTTGAGCTCCAGGTACTTATGGAACATCTCTGTCACAACTAGCAAGTCTAAAACTCACATATGTAGGTGTTGTTAAAATTTTGTTCTGCTTGTTTCAGCAGCACATATACTATAATTGTAACGACACGCAGAAAATTAGCATGGGCCCTGTGCAAAGATGACACACAAATTCACAAAGTATTCTATATTAAAAAAAAAAAAAAATTGTTCACTCTCAAATGGTTAGAATCAGACTCCATCAGTTGTTTCTGTCTCTTTGCTCTATTTTCAGCATCTCCCAGTTGGTCAATAAACACTTTTTTATTGTATTATGAAAAAGCAACCATCCCATCAACTTCATGTGGCTATCACTCCATTAGACAAAAGACTTAAAAAAGAAAAAGTAAAAAAGAAAAAGACTCCCTTACTTTCTCTGTCCATTACAGATTTCTGTCTAATCACAAGAATGAAACCACTTGTATTATTGAATGTCATTGGTGATTTTCTAATTGACAAAACTAACAGATTGCTTTCCCTCAGCCTACCAGGTGTCATTGAGAATGTAGCATTGTTTGACTATCTTCATCTAATTAATACTATCTGCCATTTTGTGTGATGACAGTGCACTCTCTTGGTATTCTTACTAACTGATCCTCTCATTTTTCTTGAATGACTCCTCTAACTTGTCCCACTTCCATAATTGGCTCCTTTTCCTTCTTCTTCTATGTATCAACTTCACTTACATCACTGTCCCTATCAACTTCATCAAGATTCTCATCCAAGCGCCTCAGAGAGCAGGGAGGTGGCCCGAATGAATGGGAAATATATTTTAATTTTTATATTGGTGTGAATGTCAATCATCATAGATTACCAAGCATTGTTAATAGTTAGTGCCCCTGTTGAAACAATTCTACGTGTGTAGCTTATAGCAGCGGTCCCCAACCTTTTTTCACAACAAGGACAGGTGCTCCTGTGAGAATCTAACACCTGGATTATCTGAGGTGGAGCTGAGATAGTAATGCTAGTGATGCAGAGTGGCTAAAAATACAGATGAAACTTTGCTAGTTTGCCTGCCGCTCACCTCTTGCTGTGTGGCCTGGTTCCTAACAGGTACTGGTACCGGTATCAGTCTGTGGCCTGGAGATTTGGGGACCCTTGGCTTATAGTATATTGCAAATCAGGTGATCACTGCCATCCAGAATATTTCCCTGTATGGAACTTCTTGAGGAGGAAGGGGCAATTGCAAATCCTTACTGATAACTTGAGAACACCTTAAATTCGTCACCTAACTTTTTTATATACCTATTTTAATATATATGACAAAAGGGTCATGAGCAAACAATTCATGAAGGGGAAAATTTCTCAACCTCTCATAGTATAAATGCAAAATAAGGCAAGTCGTCATTTTCTAGCTATGAAATTTTTGAAAATGTATAATAATTCTAGTGCTGATCACAAAATATTTTCTAACCCTCTTCCTTATTGGTCTACAGTTTGCATTTCCTAGGCAATTTGTGATTGGATGAAGCCGTGTCACTAGTTATGGCTAATAGGGTTATGAATATAAGTGATATTTTTTCACTTCTGGGCCAGAATGTTTAATTGTTAATGTAAAGTCCTCCAGGGTGAGATTCCAGAGAGAGGATGACACAGAGCAGGTCGCCTACCTAGCTCACAAAAGATATGTGATTGAGCAGATGAGTTGTAAGTCACTGAGAATGAAATAGCCTATCCTGACTGAAATAAAATGTAAAAAGTATAACGGCCTATTTTGGCAAGGTGTATTAAAAGTGCACACTTTATATACTGCTAGTGGCAGGTGAAATTGGGGAAACTTTTTGGAGTATACTTTTGCAAGTTGTCCTAAAAGATCATTAAATTATTCATTTTTCTCTTGGTAATATATTCTAACATAAAAAAAAAAAGGAAAAAGGGAAAAAGAAGTGAAAAGAAAAGTCTTATTTTCTAGAAAGCTCAGAGCTAAATTTGTTTTACTAAAATTCCAGTTAAGAGTATCCACTCTGAGTTCAGATCATGCATTAGTTAGGGTTCTCCGGAGAAATAAAATCTGTAGGATATATAGAGACTTTTATTTAGGACTTTATTATAGGAATGGCTCATGTGGTTTTGGAATCCAAGAAGTCTTAAAATCTGCTCTCTATAGGCTGGAGAACCAGGAAAGCTGCCGGTCTAATTCAGGACAAATTCAAAAGCCTGAGAATCATGGGGCCAACAGTATAAATCCAGACCTGAGTTTGAAAGCCCAGGAATCAGGAGTGCTGATGTCCAAGGACAGGGAAGATAGCTGTCTCAGCTCAAGCCGAGAGCAAATTTACTCTTCCTCCACCTTTTGGTTCTATTTAGATGCTCAACAGAATGGATGAGTTTCACCATTATTGGTGAGAGTGATCTTTACTCAGTCAACTGGTTCAAAAGTTAATCTCTTCTTGAGATACCTCCACAGACATACTTAGACCAGGGGTCCTCAACACCCCCAGCTGCGGACTGTTACCAGTTAATGGTCTGTTAGGAACCGGGCCACACAGCAGGAGGTGAATGGTGGACCAGTGAGGGAAACTTCATCTGTATTTGCAACCGCTCCTCAGTACTAGCATCACTGCCTCAGCTCCACCTCATCAGGCATTAGATTCTCATTGGAGCACTGGCCCCTAGTGCTAAAAAGTTTGGGGACTGCTGCCTTAGACCATTCAAGTTGACCCATACGATCTTCCCCTTGTGAGTTAATTTTTCAAAGAAATTAAAGTTTGTACTTAATCCTCTACAATTACTATTGAGTCCTGGCAGAGCCCCTCACTCAGATACTGGGGTGGGTTTCGAGCTTCTTCAGCAGCTGTGGGCTGGGAGTTTTTATTACTGAAATGCATGTGGTCTCTCATTCGCATTGGTAAGTCCAAAGAGTTAATAGATGATTACACAGGGTAAACTAGGCATGCACCTTTTAACAGTTTGAACTTTTCTTCTCTACCTTATCTAGGACTCTCATCACTTACAAGCTTTCAGTGACCAATTTCATTTTCATTTTCTCGATCCCTCAATTACAATCATTCTTTCTCCCTCTCTCTCTCTTCCCAGAAGGTCAGACCATTTGTTTTACAAACATGCTTTTTAGGTCTCTGGGTTAAGTCTAAGAAGTCAACGAATTCTTTATGTTAAAATTATCTGTAGTCTACCCTCACCACCCTAGAATGGATGATCCCACCAAAATAATGAACTCTGCCCTGGTGTAATCTTCTTCTGCCTGGGTTACCTTTACTAAGGTTCGATTTGTGTCTTCCATTTATGTCCCAATTTTCTCATTTTTTCAGCATGTTCCCTCAGAACACAGTACTCTTCATACTGACCATCCACCAGTACTAACTTTGTCATCTCTGAACCCATTCTGTAATTCTTCGAAGAGTGTATGCTGCTCTTCCCCTCTTAAGTCTGTTCAGATATTGTGTGACTGTTTGGTGCAGCTTCCCTATCTTTAAGGACTGACTTAACACCTGCTCCTCCTATATGTATAATTGGAGTATAAGGTAAGAAAATCGATTCCAAGACCTTTTCTGCCTGGAGTCTGGGAATTAAGACAAATGGCATTAGTCATGCAGGCCAGTCCCAAATTTATTTAAACTTCCAGCTGCCTTCACTCCTTTATCAGAGGTCTAATTCAAATCAAGATGGGATCCTCAATGACATCTCAAAGGTAGTGAAAGTTTGTAAATTCACCAGTTTGAGGCTTGGGACATTTCATTAGGTTAACAGATGATATGCAACATGGCGAGAAATATAGTAGATAAAAATAGGATTGGCAATGAAAAGAGTTTTGTATTGTGTTATATTTTTTATTTGATTCTGTTAGAGCCAGTCTATTTGCAAAATCCAAAAGCTTTAAACTTTAAGAATCTCTGTGATTTACTACAGTAGTTTAAATTTAAAGTTTTTTTAGATGTGTGTATGTGTGTGTATAATGAACCTACTACCTGATTTTAATAAACTGAAACAATTTATATATGTCAGGTATGAGGTTCATCATATTAATATATTAATATGTATATTTTTGAATGTTTGAAACATTTCATAATCAAAACAATAAGGTATTTTTTAAAATTCCAAACTTGGGCTTGGCCTTAGGTTTTAAGGAGCTAATTCCCTCTCCAGTTCTAAAACAACTGAGAAATAGACACAGAGATCAGATACAAATTATAACGTCATATTTATCATTTGTGAAACAGCTTGAAGAATGTGGCTTTTGATCTTGAGTCAACAACCCAGCAAACCCTGACTGCCGGAATTGACTCACTCTTTCGGACGCTGGCGTGGGAGGCACCTGCAGAGGTGGAACTCTTCCACGTAACAGAGGGTAAGCCTGAGTAAACCCTCTCTGCAGGCAGATAGATCTGAAAATACCATCACAGTTGCTAAAGTGAGTTAGAAGGGGCATAAGAGAGCTTCCTGGGGTGCTTGAAATGTTCCATTTCTTAATCCGTAGTGATTTCATAAGTTTATAAATATGTAAACACCTATCAAACTGTACACTTAAGATGTGTGCATTTCTCCATATCCATAACTCTTCTATGGCTACTGTAACAAAAATACCACAGACCGGATAGCTTAAAAAACTGAAATTTATTTTCATTAGACTGCTGGAAGCCGGAAGTCCAAAATCAAAGTGCCACCAATGTTCTACAGAGGCTTTTGTCCTTGGCTTGCAGATAGCTGTCTTCCCTCTGTATCCTCACATGTCCTTTTCTCTGTGCATGCCCGTCTCTGTGGTGTCTTTTAATCTTCTTATAGGGATACTGGTCACATTGGAATGAGGCCCCACCCTTATGACTTCGTTTAACCATAATTGCATTTTAAAGGCTCTATCTTCAAATATAGTCACATTGAGGGGTTAAGGCTTCAACATATAAGTTTTGAGGGTACATGTTTCAGTCTGCAGCACCATATATATAGTATATATATATATATATATATATATATATATATATATATATACATATATATATATATAGTATATTTCAATAACAGTTTTAAAAAGAGAGAGAAGAAGCAAACATCTATAAATGGGAGCACTTTAATATAAACAAAGAGGTTAAATTTGCTGTATAAGGTTAAGATATTCTACCTTTTCTAAGAGAAAACTTAACAAGAAAAGAAATACTGAAGAACTGGGATCTTATGGCAAAGAACAGAGATGGATTATGCAGGGTTGCTGCAAGTGGGAATCTGGAAGCAAAGACTAACTTTTCCTGATTTACAGGTAGAAATTAGTTTGGGCAAGACTAAACTCCCTTACTCAGGGACCAGCTGGTGTACTGAGGTGGGATCTGTCAGCTGTCCAGATGGGAGGCAATTGGGGATTAACAGTAGGAAAGAGGGGAGAGAGAAAGAGACCAACGAAGGGAAGGGTGGTGCAGATGAGAGGAGAGAGAAAAGATGGAGAGAGGAAGAAAAGAGAGAGAGGGAGACAGGAATTGGGAAGAGAATAAATAAACATGACTCCACAAGAGTCAAATGTGTGCCTTAATGTTCAGGTAAATGAACCCTGGAGGCCAGCTGCCTGGGTTTATGCCCCAGCTCAGTTACCTAAGAGCTATGTGAACATGGGGAAGTCACTAATTGCTCCTTGCCTCAGTTTTATAATCTGTCAAATGAAGTAAAAAATACTACCTACCACATATGACAATTAATAGAATAAATGAGCTAATGCATGTATAGCTTGGGATATGTTTCAACACGCACTGTATGAACACCTACTATTATTATTCACGTTAAAGACTTTCATCTGGGATCCAAAGTATAAACAAGAGGTGAGCACCTGTCTCAGAAGATCCAGTGTGCATGCACGGCTTGGAAAATAGTCTATTCCCTTTTTCACTTCCATGCTTGCTTCTCTGGCTGGGCCTAGATTTGTACAATTACTTCCAGCTCTGAACATAGCAAGCCTAGACAGATTGCTCTGTTTAGCTGTGCTGAGGTGGCTAGGATGTTCTCAGGTGATTTTATTTAAGCCTAATATTTCCCAGCATAGACCTCATTTCCCCTTCTAGGAAATGTTGATATCCTACCTTGCTATGATAAGGCTAAGTAAAAAGTCTGCAGTTCTCAAAAGTAATTTTTCTACATGGGTTATCTTGCTTGCTTTTCATATTGGAACAGCCAAAAAACAAACAAACAAACAAAAATCTAGCAAAGACCATAGTAGTTCCCTCCACCTCACTGGGCTACAGGATGATAGATCACACTAAACCCTGAGGAAGATCCCTTCGGAAATGTGAGCATGTAGTTGTTTTGCTTATTTTCTACAAGGGCACTTTTTTCTTACCAGTACATATCTCCAGAGACCACAAGACTATGCAGTTACTGGGAGCTGAAAAACCACAGATAAAGTTTACTGTGTATGTTTATCAAAAGATATTAACAGCTAATTGCATAGCATCACCCACTTCAACATATCTCAAATGGTATTATTACCATGAGTCTGAGCAACATTTTCTTGGCATGGATTTTGAATAGCTTTTAAAAAGAATATGATCCTCTAGGAGATGCCAAATTTGTGGCTTCATCCATTGCAATTCAGATGGCAAATAGGATGTGGTTCAGCAGTTATGGGGGTTGCAGTGAATCAGCTATGGAGACAAATGTTTCCATGGTGACCTTCCCCATTCATTCCGTGTGAAGCCTCCCTATACCCAGGAGGATTAATGACATGACATTAACACTGATAATCATAATGAAGAGAGCTGTCTGGGAGTGGGGCAACCCTACCCTGACATATGTGAGGAAGTAGGATGGAGGAATTTAGCCAATATGTAGAAGAAGAAAATATTGAACCACAGGGAAAGGAAATCCATTTCTTTTTTATAAAATAGTTTTCCTGCCAGAATAGACCCTGCTGCTGACAGACTTCTATAGTCTTCCTTCTGAGAATTCTCAGTGTTACAGCAAAGTGGGGAGGGAAATAAATAACCCAAAGAAGGAGTTCACTAAAGGTCGAAAGAACCAGGATGAGAGAATATGAAAGAGGCGTAGACTTAAACTTCACTCAGTTGTCGTATTTCATTTGTTTGTTTGGTTGTTTTTAAGTGGTTTAAAATATTTCTTAGGAAGTTCTCCTAGGAAAAGTCTTTTTTTACTGAAAGACTTACCTTCTTTATAGCTTCATGGCACCATGTATTCTTCCTTCCAGGGAACAAAATTCTTTTCACATTGTGCTAATAGTAACACTTTATTTCGATGTACAGAGACATGGGGCATTTTACAGATAAAGTGAAACATTAGGCACCTAGACTCTAGCTAAGATGCCAGCCTGGGTAAAATTATAGGCACAAAGAGAGATTGTGCTTTCCCAGAACAGGATGCGGATATTCACAGGCTCCCAGAGGACTGAGCCTTGTGATTTAGTTCGTTGTTTGCATGGTTATCTCTTTTATTACATTTCAAGATTCCGTAGAACAGAAGCTTCGCCTTATTCTTCTTTAGCATTGCCAGCTCCACCTCTAACACACACACACACACACACACACACAATTATACACAAACACAGGTACACAAAAATATACCTATATAAACATACACATGTTAATCTAGCTTCCTGCTTTATACACCACACACCACATAGCTACACATCTATTAAATGGCTGGATTTGAACGACACTGTAAAGCCTCAGATGAGGCAATTAATCACTTTGTATATGAAGTTCAGAAACCCATAGAGATAAACTATAATGGTTTTTTAAAACTATGTAACATTGTTTTGCTTTTTTAAATGTTTGGACGAGTGAATTTGACACAAATACAATAAAGCCTGAGAGGCAGTAAATGAAAAACATGCATGAAAAAAATCAAGAGGCTCTAACAGCAGCCGGACTGGTTAGATTGATTAAATGATGTCTGCAGAATGCTGATTGCTGGACTTACTGTGACATTTATTAATCTATCAAATATTTATTGAGAACCTACTTTAAGAGCTATTTGCTCTGTGCCAAGCACTATCCTAAATGCCTTGTGCATATTAATTTACTTAATCTTCCCTAAGAGGTAAACACTCTTATTAAAATACCTATTTTCAGGCAAGTAAACTGAAATACAAATAATTTAAGTAACTTGGCTAAATCCACACAGATAGTAGAGGTGGAGTCATAAATTGAGCCAAGCAGTCCGGCTCCAGATTGCAAGCTCTTAACTACTTTGTGATACTGCCAATCCCTGAGCTAGAAACCTAGGAATAAAGCGATAATCAGGAGATATATACATTTTCTTTGTTTTCATAAAGCTTAGAGCTTTGAAGAGATGACATGCTATAATTACAACCAATTACTACCATAAATGGCAAGTGCTTTAAAGCTAAGGAAGAACTCTTGGGGACAGGACAATGTAAGTTGTCTTAACCTAAGGATTATGCAGCTTGTTATAATGAGGAAAAGATAGAGATAATGAAAGAGCTGAATGCCATTTTCTTACTGACTTTGTTTCAAGATGAACTTTGGTGATGAGGTATAAATGATTCAGCCAGAGGTGTCATATTCAGGAGCAAAGCTTTCCAAATGCTTCATAAGGTCAGCTAATGAACTTTGTGTCAGGTGTGTCATAGGAAAGAAAGATACCATATGAAAAGACAGTGGCTATCACACTATGTGAAACCTGTTGACAGAAACTGTTGGGAAGGACACTATTTCCATAAAGCCAGAAGTCTAGATGCAGATATTATAGGAAACATCACAGTCAATAAGGGATACTGATCTGTTTAGCTAGGGTTAGAGAGAATGCTGTAGATAGGAGAAACTGGGGAGCCAAGAATCTGCTAAAGTCCCCCTAAATGCTAATCTAAATCTTGACAATTCATTGCACATTTTTTTTTACTTATTGCCATAATAGTTAATACACATTGAGCACTATATGTACCAAGCTCTATAGTAAGACTAAAGAAAAAGTTTTATTATTGTTATCCTGATCAAAGTTATGACATCTATGTTTAAAGGCGAGTTATGCATGACCTGAATTATTATACCTTTATATTTTATTACAATTACCTTACAGCATGTCTATTAGTCTATTTTGCATTAGAGCTATGACTTTCAAATATTAGGAAAAGGAATTCTAACATTCTTTATAAAATATGACAATGCTTAGGTAAATATAGTTCAATATCTAGGCACATTACTTAACCCTACTATTTCTTCTTAAAAGTTAGCTTTGAATGCACTTCTGGCAGTGGCAGCTCAGGCAGTGAATCAAGATGGGTCAAAAGTCAAAGTGGTGGTCATGATCCTGGAAGTGATAAGAAGGATGATGAGGACAAGAAAAAGAAATATGAACCTCCTGTACCAACTAGAGTGGGGGGCAAACAAATTTAAAAAACAAAGGGATCAGATGCTGCCAGCAAACTGCCACTGGTAACACCTCACACTCAGTGCCAGTTAAAATTACTGAAGTTAGAGAGAATTAAAGACTATCTTCTCATGGAGCACAAATTCATTAGAAATAAGGAACAAAGAAAGCCATGAAAAGAAAAGCAAGAGGAAGAAAGATCAAAGGCAGATCATCTGAGGGGGACCCCAGTGTCAGTAGGAACTTTGGAAGAGACCATTGATGACAATCATGCCATTCTGTCTACATCTGTGGGCTCAGAACATCACATCAGCATCCTTTTGTTTGTAGAAAAGGATCTGCTGGAACCGGGCAGCTCGGTCTTGCTCAACCACAAGGTGTATACTGTGATGGGGTGCTGATGGGTGACATGGATTCCTTGAAGGTGGAAAAGTCCCCAAAGAAAGACCTATGCTAACATTAGGAGATTGGACAACCAAATCCAGAAAATTAAGGAACCTGTGGAGCTTCCTCTCAGTCATATTGAATATTATGAAGAGATGACCCCCTAAGTGGGTCATTCTCTATGGTCCACCTGGCACAGGCAAAACCTTACTAGCCAAAGCACCATCAAACCAAACCTCAGCCAGTTACTTGAGAATAGTTAGCTCTGTACTTATTTAGAAGTACCCAGGCAATGGGCCCAAACTCATTTGGGAATTGTTTCGAGTTGCTGTAGAACATGCACCATTGATCATGTTTTTTTTTGGAAAAATTGATCCCATTGGGACAAAAATATATGATTCATATTCTGGTGATGAGAGAGAAATTCAGCAAATGGTTTTGGAACCATTGAAGCAGTTGGATGAATTTGATTTAAAAGGAGACAAGAAAGTTATCATGGCCACAAACCGAATAAGAACTTTGGCTCCAGCACTTACTAGACCTGGCCACATTGACAGGAAGATCGAGTTCCCCCTGCCTGACGAAAAGACCAAGAAGTACACCTTTCAGATCCACACAAGCAGAATGACGCTGGTCGATTACATGACACTGGACTACTTGATCATGGCTAGAGACGAATGACATCCCTAGTGTCAAGGCAATCTGTACAAAAGTTGCTTTGATGGCCTTAAGAGAGTGTAGAATAAGAGTAACAAATGAAGACTTCGAAAAATGTAAATAAAATGTTCTTTATAAAAAAAAGGGAAACCACCCCAGAGGGCTCTATCTCTAGTGAACCACAGTTGCCTTCAAGGAAATGGCTGGAGTTCCCAGCCCCTAGGAGGGGTGAGGTTGGGGTAGTTGCCCAGAAGAACCCATGTTCTAGTTGATCTTCAATAGCAAAACATCCTGTGTACTGTGTTCCTTTCTGAGCATGATATATAGAGTAACCACTGTGAAGTGTTCTCTTCCTAATATAGTGTGCTCTTTCTCAAGAAAAAAAAAAAAGGTAGGTTCAGCATGAGGTTGTTTCACTCAAATTATGTACTTACCTCTTTGAAAATCTGTACCTGAATAAATATCAAGGAGAGTCTTTAAAAACTAATAAGTTCACTAATATTGTGGAACAGAAAATGAGACATATTTTTATGACCTGTAGGACCTTGGGTGGTATTTTGAGAATTATAGAAGCAAGAGTTTCCTTCCCCATTTGCAAACCGCTGACTACAAGCTATTGCCCTTGGTCTTAGCGCTTCTGGCTGGCTTATTAAGGATTTAATGTATTGTCTTTTATCCTTTTGGCTCCTGTCACTGCCTTCACTTTCCTGTCCTTTTCCTGGTATCTACTTGGTTCTGGAATCTCTTTTTGGTTGCTTTTTCTCCTTTGTACAAAATGTTGTCTTGTCTTTTCAGCATTTCAAAAGGCTTCCCCAGTGACTTGAATTTGAAGGAAGCTGCAGGGTCATAGCCCAGTGGAAAGCTTAGAATGACAGTGAAATCCCTAAACAGGGACTACTCTTTCTGAATAGGGAAACCTAAAAATAAAAGCTGTCTGCAGCTGAGACTGTATGCCAAGACAACTATCACTGAAATGCAGAGGAAATCAAAAACAAATTTTAAAAAAACCCAGCCTTGCTAAAAAATGACTGAGGTGTTAACCTGGTGCCAAGGTAGAAACCTGGAAAAAGCTAACCTCATAGTAGGTGGTTTATCACCCACAGATAGTCTAATGTGGTAGAAGTTTGATTCATCCAAGAAATGTCATTCCCAAGAATGAAGGATACAGTAAAGAAGCTCCACATCAGCCTAACTTCCCGAAAACAACTGGAGAGCTTTATGTTCCCTAGGCAACTATCTTTGCTTTACTTCCTTCTGCACAAGGAGACCTGATTACGTTTAGGTAATCTTTTCTGCCAGTACTTCTTTTGACTGGCAATTCTTTTTGAATAGGCTGTCCCAATTCTGAGTCTCTCCTCCCCCTCCCCATTCTTCTTAGCTTTTTAAAAATTTTCTCAACTATGAGCCACAAATATAATTTCAAGTCTCTACCAAGCTTTGCAATCCTTTTTATTCGACATGTCCTATATTATTATTATTTTTTTTAAAGAAAATCAGGGCTCTCTGTAGCACACAAGACTACAAATTATTTCTATCTACATGGGATATTACGTAGTTTTTTTCTACGAACATAGTTGAAAAAGTATACCTTCTAGTGCTTTTTATTTGATTACCCACTCTTCTGGCTTTCCCTCGGGAAAACCTGTGTTTCTTTCTACCTTTCCTGCTTTCTCATTCCTTTTATGAAGAATAACCTTCACTCACCATCTTTACTTTCTCATTCACATCCTTATATTTGCTTTGTTTTAAATATAATTCTTTAACACCATTATTAAAGTAATGCATGTACCTTTTTTAAAATAAGAAAAGTAGTAACTTCCAGGTATACTACTGCCCACCTCCCAGTTTAGCTACTCTTTAACTCTTTAGGCCACCTGAACATCACCATTTTAATATTTCTACTAACCAACAGATGGATTTTGTTTTAATTCCCTCCTTCTGAAAAGTAGATTCTTCAGTTTCTGATAGAGAAGCTAAGCTTTCTGAGTTCCTGTGTATCTGGGAAATAAATTTTATGCAGAACAGAAGGTTTCAGAATATTGAAGGCTTGTTCCACTGTCTCTAGTATCTAAGGTTACTATTGAGAAGTTGAATGTAATTCCAGTGTGTTCATTTGTATGGTCAGTTTTATATTTAGCCACATATTTGCTAAGCATAAGTGAAAGGACCCATGCTTGGCTCCCATACTCTCAGAATTCTATAGTTCATCCTTATTATTTTATGAAGGAAAAGCAAGTTTTCTCCCTGTCTTCTATACTTCTGCTTTTATTCCACCTTAGTGGAGACTTTGTTAACTAGAAGCAGAAGTTAGATTCTGAAATGTTTTATTTCTACTTCTCCTAGTATCTGGTATGTACTATCTGGTATATATATATATATATATATATATATATATATATATATATATATATATATATCTCATAATATATATATATCTCATAATATATAATGTTTATATTATATTATATTATAAATTATAATCATATTACTTTTCTTGCTTAACTTTGCCGATTAGTACCCTGACCCATATATTGTTGTTTGAAATCCACACTCTGTCTTGGTGCCATCCATTAATTGGGCCCTGCCTCAATATTGTGTCTTCTTTCCTATTCTCTTTTAACCAGAATGAACTTCTTGTTCCCAGAATTCATCCTGCAGTTTCCTGGGCTGTGCGTTTTCTCTGGTATTCCTTCTGTAGGAAGAGCACCTCCATTCATTGGCTACCTGGCAAAAGCACCTTTGAACACTCAGATCAAACATCATTTGCATTTGTAAGGCTTCTGTTCACCATCCCCCCTCCTAGATAGTAATGACTGAATATATCTTCCTTTGGGACCTAATCATGCCTTGCATATTCTACTACCTTTGTTCTCTTAATATTTAAGTACACTTATTTGTTTACCTGGCCTTTATAAGCACTTTAGATCATAGAATACATCTCACCAATCTTATTTCATGTTTCTAGTTCAGTGTCAACACCAGAAGCTATTGAATGCTTAAAAGACTAATCGAATACACAAGGGAAGTGATTTAACAGTTTGTATGTATTAAGTTGCAGTGGATAATCTTAAGGTGCTAAATATTTTAATATGAAGTAATTTCTTAAACTAAAGAAGTCGAATTGAGATGCAGATATAAAGATTATATCATGATGAAACAGTTAAGAATTGAGAAAACATCCTAACTGAGATTTCTAAATATAAATTGGATCCCTTACTATCATTTTTTTCCCATTTTTCTTGGGAAATATAGATTGGCATGCAATTGATAGCTGATTGGCATAGAATACTTACAGATATCTGACCAAGCTGAAGAGGTCAGCATGAGAGAGTTCAAGAAAGAGAATGTCTTCTCTCTCAGATAAAATGCAAAGGCAAACATGCTTGATCATTTCAGGAACTGGTAGAGAAAATAGATTTAAAGTTCTAAAATTTTAAGTCCAAGGCAGAAAAAAAAGAGTTTTTAAAAATCAGTTTTTTAATGATGAACAATTTTAGCCAATTAGAGTTTAGACTAATTGCTATGGTGGTTTTGGAAAAGAATGAAACTAATGAGTTTCTGAATGCCAACTGCAATTTTTTAGTACTTTTAATTTACAATCTCTTTATTTAATGGAGAAAGCTTTGAAGATTCACTCTGAATGTATCCAAACTGCATTTTTGTTTCTCCAGCTGTACTTTAGCATAGGGATTATATTTTACTATAATATCCGATCGGTTTTTGTAAGTAAAATTTTAGAAAGTCTCCTTTAGAAGTGTCAAATCATACACTCTGTCAGATTCCAAAAATAACTTTGCTCCACGTTATACAGGATACGAATCTGGCCTGATATACTAATCCTATGATCTAGAGGAAAGTAGTTGACAGATTGCTTGACCTAGCAAATCATTCAGATAACTCTGTTAGGAGCAATGGCCCTGCCATTTTTTTAATATAAATATTTGATTCATATCAATTTTCACTGAAGGAAACTTTGAGGAAATGCCTTAGGATTTTTTAATTCACTACAGTTTAAATGTCTATTTCAAGTAGATAAATGGCTATTCCCTCTCTTTTCTACTCTTGGAGAGGCAAACGGGGAAAATAATAAGAATAACAATTTGTCATTTTCTTCCTGCTTTAGGTATTAATTACAATAAATGTAAAAATACAGCACAGCCACCCATACATTTAAATCTACTTCAGCCTAGACATTTACCTGAAGATCAATAGTTAGAAAACCTTGCAAACTATGTGCATACATAAATAATTGGTGCTTTTCCTCACACTTTAGAAGTTTGCTTTTCATTTGCTAGTATTGATGTCTACAGAGAAAGGAGTGAAATGACACTACAAAGTCTAATGCACCAATCACGTGAGCCCAATCATCTACAGGAAAGAAGTAATGAGCTGATTTTTCTCTCTCTTTTTTTTTTGGCTTGCATTTTCCTCTTTTGATTTTTTAGCACTAAGGTAATATTTGATATCAGAAAAAAAATTCACCAAAATAAAAACATGAAAAGTCAAAAAAGGGCATCAAACCTCTGTGTCTGCATTTCAGATTCACGCTGCCAATTATTTCAGGTCCAAGAAACTCAGAGGCACAAAGATTACCTACTCCAACAGATGCATTATTTTCCCCTTAGTTGTCAGGGTTGCAGACAACACAAAACAAACACACAAAAAAGATGTATTTGCAATGTTTTTATATACAGTTAATGGTTTACTAGTACAACATTCACTAAATCGAACTACTGTAGAAAAATACCCACACTGGAGTGTCTCTCTCTGTCTCCTGTCTGTCTGTCTGTCTGTCTCTCTCTCTCCCCCTTACTGATTGAAAGGCTCTAATGAGAAATACCACTAGTTCTTAGGCTTTTAGTTGACATACATAGGACTAATTTAAGAACTTTGATCTTTTACCGACTAACTCAGGAGCACTGATCTTTGAAATAAACTTTACTTGGGATATACACACATACACAAATGAAATGAGAGGTTTAATATAATTACTTGAGTGCTAGAGGGCATTAAAAAGCAGTGAAATAATATTGTAGGTGATGGTCCATGTTACCTATAGGTCTATAAATCATATCTAATTGTATTTTTATAATAGACATTCATGTAATCTTTCCTCCATTAGTATTTGAAGCAAATAAAGTTTTAAGAGAGGAATTCACCCCTCTCCAGTAGTGGTTGCTCACCAAAGCAATAGTACATTTAAGTAACACCACTGAGGTTTTTAAAACTCTTTCAACATAGTAGTTCGGTATATACTGTGTATTCAAAAAATTTTCTGTAAACATTTAAATATTTTTTAAAAATTGTACCATGGTATCTAAATGGGAGTTTGGTAATATTTTAGAAATAGAAGGATTTTAAAGATTTTACAGACAAAGCTCTTCCTTTGAAGTAAAAACAAGGCTCTGAGAGATAAAATGATCTGCCTAACATCAAACTTTGAGTTAGGGATCAAATAAGAACTAGGAAACAGAAACTTCAAGTGTGGAATATATTCATCAGCAAGCACTAAATCGTGTTGAGATCAGAATGTTTTTATTATATTTTAAAACTCTTATTTTCCCCCATCTGTTTATATTCATAAAAGTAACCTTGAATGGATTATTTCCTCACCAACTCTAAAATATAAGCTTTTGTTTTTGTTTTTAATTAAAAAAAGATACATTCTGTTTAAGCTTTATCACTTATATACATCATGAAAATAGCTTAGAATATTGAAATTGACTGGAGAATTTTAGAAGTGTTTGTCAGTTTATATGTCCCCTAAAAATCCATTTGCCATTCAAGATGTATATTCATCAAGGATTTAAGAATACTTCATTATCCAATGCCAAAAGTTACATGCATGATTGACATTTGTTTGCTTGTTTTTTTTCCTCCCCCTTTTTAAGCCCAGTTGGTATTGGTAACAAGTAGAAGACTACAAACTCGGTAAGAACAAATGTCATTCAAAAATAAAAATGATTATGACTATTCATATTTCTTCAAGGATTTTTATAGACTGTTTGAAGAAGGAGTCAAATTTTTGGAAATTGGTATTTCCAGAAACTAACTTTGGCTCATTGACCTGATTTGTACAACAGTATTCAATTTTTTTTTTTAATGTAAACATCTTTGCAAATACTGTTAGTTTAAATTTGGAAAGGAGTATGGTTATGTAGGATTCTATATCTAATGATTAATCAGACATTAAACAAATCTTACTGGAAGTTATTTGAGACTACTCTCTGAGACTTTTTTCATCATATAAAGTATAAAGTCTGATAATGTAAAATACATTTATACATGTAAATGCCTCACCAATTACTGTGAGTGACTAGTGAAAATGATAAAGGCCGCAGATTTCAGAGATCAAACCATAAGAGATCAACAAAGCCATTAAACAGTTTCCAAGAACAAATTTATTAATTGATCTTCCTACATAACCCAATTGAATTGGTATTCTTTTTGTTATAGATTAAAAAGTGGATCACACACACATGTATACACATTCACACATAGATACACACGCACACTGGCCTGGCATTCTATATTGAGAAATATGTGTACATGATGGTTCTAAAATGAGAAATCATCAGTCCCACCCTTATCTAGAGTGTACCCAGCTGTTGCTCAGTGACAAAAGCTGCTCTCCATGGGATACAGCTTTGTATGTAGACCTCTAGTCTAATAGTTATAATGATTTTTTTTATCATAATTACAAAGCATTTAATTGCACAGAGCAATTTAGGAAACAGCCTAGGTCAAGACAGATTGTAATCTAAGACCAATAACACTGATGTGGAAAACATAGAGTATGCAAATAACAAAATAATAAGCAATGAATAATTATAAAGATAAAATTTAGTACTTTCACCATATTTCTGTTTGGAGTAAATGCATTTTGGATAACTCATGCTTAATTGCTAAATGCTTTAAAGGGCTATCAGGTGTTGTTATTATTTTCTTACTGAGCTTTCATTACTCCAGAAATTATGCTTTCCTAGCCCTGTATCACTGGATAAGGGGGAATCTAGCAAAAAATAAATAAATCTGAAGAATCATTTCTGTACAAAATTTAAGCCAATTGTTTTAAAAGCATATAGCATACACATGGCTAATTACCAAAGAACATTCCTCCTTCATACTATAAGGGATAACCATAACTGACAAGTTGTTTTTTATTGTATTCTTTGAACAGTTAATTTAAAATATAAAAATAAAAATATTTTTCAAAAGGGTAAATAAGGCAAAGAAACATATGTTCAAGGACATAATGGTAATAGCAATAGTAATAATAATAATAATAATAATAATAAATAGCTTTTGTTATTAAATCTTTCTAATGTAATGCCTAATGTTCTTTAAAAATCTTTTGGCTTATATCAACAAATCTTTATTCCAAGAAGAGAAAGACGATATGGGCATTTTTAGGTATTTGTATATTATAATGACGATTTGTTATTCAAAAGAAAGGAAACTAAAGAGAAATGCAATGATTTTTCTTGGAATCTTTTCAGATATAGGCTAACACGTTTTGTTGTCTAAAGCCTGTAATGTTAGATTCAAATCTCTCTCTAAAATATTTACCATTTTATATATATATACTGGTAAATATTTTCAAGACTGTCACTCCCTGATGGTGAAAACTTTAAATTTAGTTATTTGTGCTTACTATTGAGGAAACAAAATAATTATGATTATAAAAAAAAGTTTGCCCTGAAATAAAGATGATAATGATTTCAAGTTGCCATTTTTCTCAAATTACATTCAATTCTGCTTCAGTACAACATATGCGTTTCTAAAAAAGCCTCTATACTATGCAAAATAACACAATAAAAATGACAGGGATTGGGGCATGACACTTAAAAAATATGTCAGTGGAACATAAAAAAGAAAGAACCTAATAATAATGGTAACACAGTTTTACACTTGTTAAATAAATAAGAAATACATAAAGACAACAAATATAGTGCTTAACTTTGAAAACCATCTGAAATTTGTAGAAGCTTATGAATTATTGTAAAGTGGTGGGAGGAAGGTTTTCTGAACTGACAGGGAGTTGTAACACCAGATGTGGATGCATGTGGCCCACCGATTGTCCTTGTGAGGTGTGAGTGTATGTTTTGTATTATATGTTTTGTATTCCTATGAGGAATCAGATCAGCTGTGCGCAATTTCCTTCAGTCAACTAATTTTCCTAGCAGATAAAATACAGTCATGCTTTGCATAAGTATGTTAAGTCAACAACAGACCCATAAGATCATAATGGAGCTGAAACATTTCTATCACCTAATGATGTCACAGCTGTCGTAAGGTCGTAACTGTCATTGTAAGGTCATAGCACGATGCATTATTCAAACGTTTGTGGTGATGCTGATATAATCAAACTTATTGCACTGCCAGTTATATAAAATATAACACATACAACTATGTATAGTACATAACACTTGAGATAATGATAATAAATATTACTGGTTTATGTATTTACTATAATTTTATTATTAGAGTGTATTCTTTTACTTATAAAAAAGAGTTTACTGTAACATAGTATGCAGTGTTTATAGCTCTTTTTATTGCATCATTTTCTCTTGTGTTTGATTTAATCTTGTGTCATTTTGTACAATGACATGCTGTACAGGCTTGTAGTTGAAGAGCAAAAGGCTATACCATATAGCCCAGGCATGTAGTAGGCTGTACCATCTAGATGTGTGTAAGTACACTTTACGATGTTCTCACAACAACAACAACAGCAAAATGGCCTAACAACACATTTCTCAGAACGTAACCCCATCATTAAGTGGCACATGACTCTAACACATAAGCAAATGCAAAATTTGTATCTTATGCTAAACTTGTTTCTTAATATATCAGCTGAATTAGAACAATGATTTTTAAAAACAATCATTGTAGCAGAACTGAGTACATTTGTTGAATTCAAAATTCTATTGGTATGTACCAGAATATAACAAGAAAATAATTTACCTGGGGATCACTTATCTGGTATACCCCAATCTCGAAAGCAATTCAATGACATTAAATGAGTCTATCGAATACACATGGAAACCAAGTAACAGTTGAAATAATTGCTATACCAGTGCTTCTCAAACTTTAACATGATCAGAATCAGCTGCAGTGTTTGTTAAAACAGATTTTCTGTTTCTGTTTCCATATTTGCATTCCTAAACATGCCCAAGAGATGCTGATGCTGCTATCCCAGAGACCATGCTTTGGGAAACACTTGGTTAGATCATACCAACTACTACTAAAAGCAGTTGACAACGGTATAGATATAAAGGAGAAAATCTGTTTTCATCATGGTTACCATCAACAATGTGACTCTCACTTTTCCATGTTACCCAGAAAAGGGTCCATATGACATTGGTCTTAGCTCTCACGTAACTTAAAGAGAAACTGTCACAATGTTTGGTGCCCTTGATGTTCTGCAAATAAAGGAAAAGGATGTCTTTAAATTCCTTGCAGCAGGAACCCACTTAGGTGACACCAACCTTGACTTCCATATGGAACAGTACATCTACAAAAGGAAATGTGATGGCATCTAGATCATAGATTTGAAGAGAACCTGGGAGAATCTTCTGCTGGCAGCTCGTGCCATTGTTGTTGTTGAAAACCCAGCTGATGTCAGTGTCATATCATCCAGGAATACTGGCCAGCAAGCTGTGCAGAAGTTTACTGCTGCCACAGGAGCCACTCCTATTGCTGGCCACTTCACTCCTGGGACTAACCAGATCCAGGCAGCCTTCCATGAGCCGAGACCCCTGGTGGTTACCGATCCCAGGGCTGACCACCAGCTTCTCACAGATGCATCTTATGTTAACCTGCCCATTATCACTCTGCTTAACACAGACTCTCCTCTGCAGTATGTGGACATTACCATCCCTTGCAACAACAAGAGAGCCCACTCAGTTGGGCTGATGTGGTGGGTGCTGGCCCCATCTCCTATGAACACTCGTGGGAGGTCATGCCCAATCTCTACTTCTACAGAGATCTTGAAGAGATTAAAAAGGAAGAGCAGGCCACTGTTGAAAAGGCTGTGACCAAGGAGGAATTTCAGGATGAATGGACTGCTTCAGCTCTTGAGTTCACTGCCACTCAACCTAAAGTTGCAGACTGGTCTGAAGGCATGCGGGTGCCCTCTGTGCCTATTCAGCTCTTTCCTGCTGAAGACAGGTGCACTCAGCCTGCCCCCAAAGACTAGTCTGCAGCCCCCACTGCTCAGGCCACTGAATGGGTAGGAAAAACCACTAAATGGTCGTAAACTGGTCTTCCACAAACTCTTAAACAAAATAGAAATAAGGTTAATGGAAATTAAAAAAAAGTTTGTGACTCCCTTAGATCCCAATAACCAATATGCTGCTAAGTGTTAGAAGCAAATCAAACAACAAAGAGAATAAAAACAAGTTTAAAGCTTAGGTTAATGTAGCATGTTGAGCATTTAGATTACCCCCTAACAAGTTGTCATTCTTCATTCCACAGAAACCATGCATTTGTGGTGGAATTGACCTCCTCCATGGATGAGCCTTGATTAGAATAAATCAGCTATGTTAAATGCATTCCCCCTGGACATATGCGATTAGTTCATTCAGAGGAAAATATAAACGAGTTAAGAAGAAATGCTTTCTTTCTTTTCTACAAACTTGAATGGAGAAACAGGTCAATCCAGAAGGTGTTGGCAACCATTTTATGACCATAAGGCGAGCCAGAGTGAGGGCAAGGCTAAAACTGCAGGAGATCAGAGAGAAGAGAATATGGAAAAGTAGAACCAAATACTTCATTGAAAAGAAACTGAAACCTACACTACCACTGAAATTTTCAGTTGAGTGGATTAATCACTTTTCATATTTAAACCAGTTTGAGTTGGATTCCTTGTTAATTTAACCAAAAATAAAACAAGCAAATGAATCAAAAGAAAGGAAAGAGAAAGAAAGAAAGAAAGAAAGAAAGAAAGAAAGAAAGAAAAAAGGAAAGAAGGGGGAAGGAAGGAAGGAAGGAAAGAAGGAAGGAAGGAAGGAAGGAAGGAAGGAAGGAAGGAAGGAAGGAAGGAAGGAAGGAAGGAGGGAGGGAGGGAGGGAGGGAGGGAAGGAAGGAAGGAAGGAACTCCTATATAAATAAATAGAGACAAAGGCAAAAAAAAAAAAAGACTAATAAATAAATCAAGTAGCAAACATATTGAAGATATGCAAAAGACTCCATAGATATCTACTGATAAATATTCTACTTAAAGTGAACTTTGGCTATTTATAGATGCAACATCTTGTTAGTAAGGGTTTCAGAACAAAGTATCAGCAATTCCAGGTAGTAGAACCTTGGTAAATTCCCCAAAGTATCAAAGGGTACAAAACATTTAGAACAATTAAGTGTACAAGCAATTTCCATAGCCACCCAAGTTAGACCTATTATCTACACAGAAAATGAATGTAGTCCCCATTCCAGAGAGCACTTAGTCATTTTTAATGATTCTTTTGCCCAACTTCATAAAGTCTCAAGTAAAGAATCTTTTTAACCCGTTGTTACGTACAGATATCTAGACCAAGTAGACTCTATCTATTATAGTTTTGGGCAAAAAGTAGGCAAAACCAGTCAGGCAGTCTTACTCCCTCCTAACTTACAAAATTTTACTTTAACCCAACTTACTTCTGCCTAGATATGATCTGTTTTTACCAACAGAAAACAAACAAACAAAAAGTAGAGCCATGAAAAATAAAAGACTCATAAATTCAAGAAAAAGAGATTTATTTTGTCAGGCTGTCTATAAGAGAAATTTTTTCACTTTCCTTTAGACTAAGGGCAAATTAAGTCTAGCAAACCAAATGGCAAGTAGAAAGAGTGTCATCTTAGGAGTGATAAAACCTGAGTATGAAATCCCACTTCTGTTATTTAATAGTAAGTAACTTATTTAACTTTCTTGTGCACCAGATTTCTCACTTGTAAAATAGGAATAATATGTAATTTATAAAGGTATTTTCTGGTGTGACGATTAAATAAGATAGCACATGGAAAGTATCTCACAGTGCTTGACAGATAATAGGTGCCTAATATATGATGATTTCCTATCTTTCTCTTATCCTAAATACCTCAACAGCCTCTTAGAACAAAATATGAAATAGCTGCATTTTATCATGCTGCTTAAGCAATTCACTGAGAAGGACAATCTGAGTCCTATTGACCAAGGAGACTCAAGGGCACCGCTGTATTGGAAGGGTTGTCATTTTGAGAGTACTCCAAACTGTACTGGGCGAGGGGTCCTCCATTAGGGTATTTACTGGAGAAGGAAAATGATACAATCTAGACAACCAGTGCATGCAAGAAGGATAACAATTAGTTCAATGGAAACCAGATTGTTACGCAAAGTCTTTCCTATTAACACAAAAGCAGAAGCTCTTTATGTGTCACTTGACAAGCAGCTTTCACATTTCACAGTGGGACATGAAATGTAAGGAATGAGTGTGTCCACGAAAAGTAAGTTATCAAACAATAAAGCTGCAGGAAAATTATGTGGCTTTTTAGGACTCATTTATAAACATCATCTCCTGGAATACTTCTACAAAGCTGGTGAAAGTGTGGTCCAATTTACTTCTGCTTGCCAAACAGTAATCATCTCAAACTGCTGAGTTTAAGAAGAAAAAAAAGAAAAAAACCTTAACAGCTTTTGCATATACCAGTCCCGCTGTCTTTTATGTAATAAAAGCTGCACTACTGGAAATTCTGTCCATCAAAAATAAAGTACATTTCTAACTCTATATTTACAAGGTATGTGTTAGTGGATGGATGTGTTGAGTTTTGTTTTTTGTTTCTGGTTGTTTTAACCTGATTTTGACACTTGCAATGTAATTTTTAAAAAGCCTTACCTGAATGATAGGTTCACCTAAGAAAATTGTAGAATATATGCTGAAAAGCAGACTGTATCAAGTAATAGTTTTGTGATTTCGCTACCTGCCACTGTCACTTCATTATTCAAACTGTATACCTGGGTGTTATTCAAGATATATAATATTAAAGAAAAAAAATGATTTCATAGGATATTAATTTATAGAACATTCAAAAATTTCTAAGTTATGATAAATATTTAGGACTCTATTTGCCTAAAAGAATACAGAAATATTAAATAAAATATCAGTCTGGTGTTCATTAAACAAAGATGATATTTTTAATGAACATGGTTGGACTCCCAGTTCCGCCATTACCAGCTAGATGACTTTTGGACAGATAACCCAACAATTCCACAACATTGGTTACCAAAATTAGAAAGAGATCAGTACGTGCTATATAGATCACTGTGAAGAACAAATTAAATAATTAATATAAAAATATTTTCTAAATTAAAAAAATACTGAGGCAATTTTGAAATATTTAAGTATTCTAGATTCAAGCATCTTAATTATCATATCTGTGTAACCTAGAGAAGTAATTTACTTTGTCTCAGCCTAAATTCTTCATTTGTACATTGCAAACAAAAAACAGTAATAACACCTATCTATCTATGTTATCTGTGAAGTGTTAATGAAACTGAATTATCTAAAAGAGAATTGTCAACTGTAAAATATTATAAAATATACTTAATGAATAGATATTCTTGTCAAGGTTATACTAACATGAATTATTAACATTGAGAGAGGCATTTCAGCTATATATATTAGATTTTAAACTCTACAAAGTTAGGAATTCTGTTTTGTTCCTTGATGTATCTCAAACTCCTAAAACAAGACCTGATACATACCAGGTATTCAGTAAATATTAACAGAAATATATAGAAAAATATATTGATGTTTATATGTTAATAGTGACAGGTTGGAAAAAGAGATAACAATCTGCATGCTACTTAGAAATCAACTGGCAATGAAAATAAAGAATTTTCTGGAGGGTAAGGAAATCATTTGAGAGAAGACTGTGTATTTTTATTCTATGATTTACATTGGGAGAGAACAGCTATACTATATTTCCCTCGGGGCCAAGCAATACACTGATTTTCTTCCACGTATGTGAGAAACAAAACAAATCAATGAACATAAACTAGAAGCAAGCATTCAGCAATCTAGGGATCTTTTCAAGAAAGAAAATGTCATGTACCTCCTCATATTGATACCTATTTTCCCTACATCTTATCTTTTTCTGCATGTACACTTAATGTCCAATTAAATGTTTATTGTTCATAATAGTCACTCTGAATTCTCAATGAGATGTCATAGTCAATATTGTCCTTACAAGAATAAAGAGGTATGTAATGTATTTTATAAGTATGCCCTACAAAAAAAAATCGTTACCTTTTTAAGTTATGGCATTTACTTCCTTCATCCAAACATTTTAATTAAACATCTATTATGTGTCATGAAATGCAGACAATTCAAGAAGAAATATGTTCCATACTGTAATTGAGCTTCTTCAATGAGAGAGATTAAGCCCCTTAAAAATATATTTTATGTAGTCCATCTGTTTTGCTATATCACCAATAATTATATGTCAGATTCATTTCTTGTAAAACTAAAAATGACTAAGTCATATAAATATGCATCAAGGCTGAATTTTGCTTTATGGGTAGCTTTGCTACTTGAGGGGGATTGGTATTTTCTGTATGTATGAATGTATTAATCAGGCTACTCTAATGTTATTATGTATTATTTTCTAGTAGCTACCAATGTATATTTCTATCAAAATATTCATTTATCATCCACAGTGTATTATTATTATTTATAATTATCTCCCCCAAAATATACTGAGTTTATTAGAATATGAATTATTATTTGACTTTATTTCTCTAATATATAGCAAGAGAATCTGGAATATTATAGACACTAAATAAATGTGTGAGAAAAGAAAGAAGAATGAAAGGAAGGAAAAGGGTAAAAATCCAAGTAAATACATGTCACAGTTTAACCAAAATAATCATATGATCTGAAGACCTGGAGAATTTTTAATAGAACTAAATATATTGATGCCAAAGTATGCTAAAAATTTAAGAGCATACAAAAAGGCAATAGGGTATACATTTTGAAGAAGGAATTAGGTCATGTTTATCTACATGCCCTAATTAACCCCACATATTCTTTATGCCACATACAAAGAAGTCATGGCCTCCTGATTTGGAAAGAATCTACTCCTGGAATGCATGTCACCTCCAGCCACGAGAAGCTCAGGCTTCCATAACCAGAGGAAAGCAGAATTATTTAGTAGTTATTCCAATGACAGAAGCAGAAGGCGAAAGAAGCACTTAAGCATCCTCTCTTTTTATTCCCTTTTTGCCTAAACTATCTAGATAATTGGTTTAATCCTCCATTTTGCCTCGAATGTGGAGAGCTGGCAAAACTATAAATGGGAATTTGTCCAGTCTTAACCTATGATACCAATCTCAATAGTACTTACCCCACACTCTAAATAAACAATAAAACAACAAGAAACTCACTGAGAAAGCTTCTGCCAAAATTACACACCTGCTGCTTCCAGACTTGAGAAACAGAAACTCAAAAATGATTTATAGAAAAACAAAAGTAAAGATACACACACACAATCTAGCCTAGTGCAGCACTACAGAGCAGGTTTTACTGGTACAGCTGCAATCTCACTACTACACTGTGAGTGCTCTGGTATTGCACCCCAAGGGCATAACCCCCGGGGATCTGGGATGGCTTCCCACTACCATCCTCTCTGCAGAAGGCAATTCTCATTGGCATCTGTTAGGACAGCTGGAAAGATATTATTTTACCAAAATAAACTTTTTTTTTTTTTATTAAAAGTTATGATTGCACCTTCGATATAGCCCAGCATGTGGTGTGTCAGTTTTGTTATATATTATTTTTCTATTACTATTCTAGGAAAGATCTCTATCAGTGACTGCCTGTGGTGAAGGGAAAAATCCAACATGGAGTATTATAACTTATACCCCAGAAGATAGAAAAAGAAAAGAAAAACAGTAACAACAACCTGGGATCTCACATCTTTTTTACTTTTAGGAAAGAAAAAGATTTGCCTTATTTTGAGCAGCTTAGTTTACATATGCAAGAATTTTAAGCCAACAAGAAAAGAAAGTACTGCATCCAAACAAATTTAAAATGTATTTACAATGTGGTTAGAAACTGACAAATTATGCTCCAAAATATGCTTCACCTATATGACCTTTCCAGTAATATCCAAACTGCATGTGATTCATCTTCCACATGAACTTGTATAAGGTCCTGGGAAGCTGTTGCTGCTAATCTCTCTCCCTGTCCCACCTTTGTCTTCATAAGGACTTAGTTTAGAGACAGCTTCCCTGAACCTCTACTTAGAATATCTTATATCTCTCCTGGAGTTCCTTACGTGCTTTTTTTAATCAAAATTTTTACAAATTGCAACTACTTAATCTATTTCTTTGCTTGTATCTATGTCCCTCAGAACTTATGTTTCCAAAGGGGCAAGTACTTTGTCTTTTTGATCATTGCATTTTCAATACCTAGCTCTCTGCTTGTCCTATATTAAGTACACAGATATTCTGTTGAATGAATAAATGAATTGAGTAAACAGTGTTAAACAACCATAGCTCATTTTTTGGCCTTGCGATTTATTTACTGCATGATCTTGAGAGAGTTATTTACCTCCCTAAATGGCTTTTAATATCCTTCCTCTGTGAAATAATAATAGTTCTAATCATGTAGAGATGTTGTGAGCATTAAATGAAATGAAGTGAGTAAAGAGAACCATGTCTAACAAAAAAGAACTCCCAATAGTTATCACATTCATGGAGTGGAGGCAATTCGAGTTGTTGGTTAGCAGTTTCTTGAAGGTCAGAATCCACCATCTACTTGGCCACAATTTGATTGGAAAGTACACATGTACCTCTAGAAGGAGATAATCCTTAAGGATACTTCTCCCTCAAGACATTCAAGGGCTAGGATTTCCAAAAATTATCTCTATTTACACTCCTTCTGGATCCCGTGATGTCTTCTTTCTATAGCATGCCACAGGAAGGAACCACCTTTGAAACTGTCACAAGAGTAATAGCATTTTCAGGAATTTGTGCTCAACCATATCCTACCATCACACTGCCATTACTAATAGCAAGAGAAGGAAAAAGGTTTGAAGAAAAAAATCTAATGCAGAATATTGAGTTGCTCTATTGTCTTTATAAGGGTACCAAAAGGAATCTGTTGGAGGCTTATGTTTAACTTGTAACATCAGATACGTGATTTATGTCATTGGAAAATGTAAAGAATGGAAAATAAAACAAAATTAAAATTTTCTAGTTTAATATATACTTATATGTAAACTATTCCACAAAATTAAGAAAATCTCTGGTAAAGAATTTCATTATGAATCATATAAACAGAAATTAAAAGTGTCACAAGGAAGAATACAATATATATTTTTTAATTCTGAAAATGTGCGCACATTATCATTTGGTAGCCAACAAACTTAGGGTGCATTTTTTATTTTTATCTAGAAATTGTTAAAAACCTATCTCATTTATGATTTGAATTTTCAGTTAACTTGCTTAATCTTCTGCTATTGCTCTGTGAAGTCTTTAACACGGTATACTTTATAAGCTCTATTTTATACTCTAGTCATAGGTCTACAAGCAGAGGTCTTTTGTAAACTAAGATAAATGACATACCAAGGTCAATATTTCCACTGACAGTAACTCTATATCTGCCTGAATATCTGAAGTACTTGGAGGTATTGGTTGGGAGTGGCTGGTGTTTGTACAGTTTGTTTTGTTTTTGTTTTGGATAGAACATTTCAATTAGACTTTGAGAAGTTTCAGTTTATCATTCAAGGAGTCTGCTTCTTAATTCTAATATACTGGCTCTCAATCTTATGATGCCCAACCTTTCTTTTTTATTATAATTATTTTGTTACAGTCTCTTTCTGACCCTGAAATAAAATTCATAGATCAAGTAATCTACTAGCACTCATAATTTCATAAAAAGAAGGAAGGAAAGACAGAAAGAAGGAAGGAAGGAAGGAAGGAAGGAAGGAAGGAAGGAAGGAAGGAAGGAAGGAAAAAGAAGGAAGGAAGGAAGGAAGGAAGACTTACTGTAAAATTATAGAGTTAAAGTAAGAAAATAAAATAATTTATATTCCAACATGTAAGGACTTGGGTACAAGTGTACCAAAAGACTTTGAAATTGTCAGATATTTGTATCTACATAAATTAGGGTGAAGTGAAGCAGAACAAAAACTGTGGAAGGCAGAATAATATCTTCCACTAAGATATATAAATTCTAATCCCTAGAACATGAGTGTTTGTATGTTTCAGAATATGCGCGCGCGCGCGCGCGTGTGTGTGTAATGTTACATAGCAAAGAGAAATTAAGTTTGGATAGATGGAATTAAGATTTGCTAATTGACTAACCTTAAAATAAGGAGGTTGTCTTGGATTATTCAGGTGTCATGGGGGCCATTAAAATATAATAAAGAGGGCCATTAAAAGTGGAAGAGAGAGAGTCAAAGTCAAAGAAAGACATGGAGATAGAAGCAAAGTCAGAGTTATATGATGTGAGAAGAACACAGATCGTCTTTGAGAAGATGAAGTTAAGTAAGGAATTCTGGAAGCCTTTAGAAATTGGAAAAGGGAAGGAAATGAGTCACTGCTATAACCTCTAGAAAGGAACTTTGTCCTTTCAAAACCTTGATTTTTGTTCAGAGAGATTACTAACCTATAGAACTAGAAGATAAGGAATTTTGGTTGTTTTAAGCCACTAAGTTTGTGGAAATTTGTTACAGCAGCAATAGAAAATTAATACTATAAGTAAACATACCAATCTTACTTATATGATAAGAGAAAGAGAGACATAATCTTAACTAAAATAAGAATGACAAATCAAGACAAATTACAAGCTCTCATAGGGGAGAAAAAAGGGAAATATGACAGTGTCACAAATTACTCGAGCTTTATAAATATAAAGTCAAAATAATTACTTATTTTATAACATGAAATAAGACACTGATCTATCATCACAGAAAACACATCTCATTTCCTGCTAGCCTAGTACCTGTCAAGGCATTTATTAGGCATTGGTACTTAGAACTTGAATTATACTCTTCTATTGGTTTGGGGAAATTAAGGATGGATTGAAAAGAAATGAACAAGCAAATAAACTGTAAAATCAGAGTCTATAGAGAAGTTGTAAAATTATCTTCCAGGGATAGCATCGAAGTTTGAAAAACAAAGGACAACCCAAAATTATATAAATAATATCATTGTACTTTCTCATAGGTTACAGGATAAATTTAAAATATATAGGTTTAAAAAATAATAAATAATAAATTAAAATAAATATATATATACAATATGAAAAGTGTTGTGGACTAAACTGTGTTCTCCAAAACACAATATTTTTGATCTATGGGTTGATCAAATTTGAAAAATTTGGAGCCATTATTTCTTCAAATATTTCTTCTATCCCTTCCCCTTTGGAGACTCCAATTAGATGGAGTAAACTGTATGGTGAACCACTTCAGAATGACCAGACCACCACCAAAACCAACTAAATCCTAAATTGTTATGGGTGGGACCCAGGCATTAGCATTTCTTAAAGTTCCATAGATAATTCCACTGGGAAGCAAAGACTGAGTGACACTGTCCCAAGAATTTGGAGAATGAAGGGTGGAGACACAACTGCCTGAGGTCAAATGGTCTCCACCTGTTTTCCTAAGTGCCTCAGAAGGAAAGAGTTGTTTCACTGCCCAAAATTTACTCTTAAGGATATGGGAAAAGGATTCTGAGTCGGGATTTTGAGCACGTGCTGTTTATCTCAAGAACATGAGAAGTGGAGTGCAAGAACAGACTTCCAACTCTTCCCTTTCTATTTTATCCACAGTTGACCTGTTCGGTTGCATCCTATCTCACTCAGGCTTAAATCATCTGTGTGGGCCAGTATACATACACACACACCAGTTGCCAAGAAAGTAACAAAGAGGTGATATCCTAAGGTTCACTCAGTGTTCATTTTCTTGTTCTGGTTCCTGAAAATTGAAAATAGGAGAAGATTCTAGCAGTTGGTCTAGACTAGTACCTTGGTTGAAATTAGTATCAAAATCAGTACATATTAACCCCCCCCCAAATTAAATAATATAAAAGCTTTGTATATAATAAAAATAGAGTTAGGCTCTGGATTCAAATGAACACCTTGTGTGCATATGAAAGTCATGTGAAATTCTTTGTTATGTAATTCCTTGTTTTATAGATCTGCCGTGCACATTGCCAGTCATCAGTCATGTCCGGCTCCTGCCATTTTCCCTAAATAGTAATATATTGTACCAAAATGTGATAAAGGCAACTGGGAGATTTAAAAAAGTCTTTTAAGGAAGGAAAACACAAGGTTCAATAGAAAAGTAGAGGTCTAGAATGGGCTGTCAATTTCTTAAAGGTGGCCTCATTTTGGTATTACCATAGTATCACCGAAGATTAGTTAGAACATGACAAATTAGAGACAATAAATGGGTGGGTAGACAGATGGGTGGAGTGAAAGAGGAAAACAAAGAGACAGAGAAACAAAGAGAGAACATAAGAGGCAAGACCAGTTAGGTCACTAATATTAATATTTAATTATTAAAGAAGGCCCAAACTAATGATAGGGGAATAGTGAGAACTGGACAAATGATAAATATTTAAAAGAAATAATCAATAGGTCCTGTAAAATAGTGTAAGACAGTAAACAAAATATAAATTCCACAGCCCAGATAATCCTGATTTAGGCAAAAATAGCTTTTAGGTACAAAGAAAACACGATACAAGAAATATAAAGATAAAACTACTAAATTATTTGTTTCTATATTTTTTATATCACACAGGAACAAACTCAAGTATACAATAAAACTTCAGCAAATACTTGTTGAATTTACATAAATAAGCAAGGCTTTATCTTAGTCACATAATTAAGCTACTCTAATCTCCTTCACTGTTGCAGCTCCAACAATGGGTCTTTCTGACATTAGCTGTGATTGAATGAACATGGTTTATTGTACATTTGTGAGTATTTTTTAGATTGTTTTCTCCATTTTATACTTTATAGTTGTAGATTTTTCCAGTTCCCTTTGGACTAATTATGCTTTTTTAAAAAAGGTACCCTCGTTCATATCATTAATTACCAAAACCAGTAATAGGTGAATTTAAAGGAAAGTTTTGGATGTGGAGAAGGAGTTTGAATGAAGGAGTGTAAAGGCTTTATCTTTCTAATGTAGAAGTGAATTGAACAAATGCAGAAGTTTATGAGAGAATAAAATTATTTTTGAGAGTGGGAGATTAAATGGATTAGAAAAAAAGAAAAAGGCAAGAAAATTAAAGAGAAGAATCTCATAGATATCACTGCAGTGTGGAGAGAAAAGCAAAAGAGATTACAGAGAGCTTGAAAAAGAGAGATAAATAAGAATGAGCAAAGGCCTGGTCATGGATCGATTGAGATGACTTTGAACACTTTACAGAAGGACATTAAGAATAGGGTATGGTGGGAAAAGAAAAAAATAAACTCGAAAAATATTTATTGCATTATTATTAACAAAAGTCAAGATATGGAAACAACCTATATGTCCACCAACAATTGAATGGATGAAGATGTGGTACATATACACAATGAAATATTATTCAGCCATGAGAAAGAAGGAAGTCCTGCCATTTACAACAACATGGATGGCCCTTGAGGGCATTATGCTAAATGAGAAAAGTCAGACAGAGGAAAACAAATACTGTGTGATATCATTTATATGTGGAATCTAAAAAAGCTGAATTCTTAGAAACACAGAGTAGTATGGTATTTACTAGGGGTTGAGAGGTAGGGGAATTGAGAAATGTTAGTCAAAGGGTCAAAAATTATATAATGAGAAGAAAACAAGGAACCAAAATACATGTTAATAAATTAAAGTAACTGTGTGAAAGTTATTGAGTGAATAAACAGAATTGAAGTTTGTGCTATGGAGATGATAACTGAATGCAGAAAGAGAGAAATCTTTTAGAAAAGTTAAACTGTAACAAAACCCCAAAGGAAGACATAAGTATTCATGACAAGTTTTCAATATTATGTTTCCAATTAGTAAATTTGTTTAATAAGACTGAGTGTAGAGCAAATACACTTTCAATGGTGTCAGAGAAAAAGTACCTGGGTGGATATTTAACAGGGAAAACTACCTGTGTTCTCAAATCTAATGCTTAGAAACTCTAAATTATAGTAACAGATGAGAATTAAATTTTGAATATTTTAGAAATTGTGGCAAAGTTTTGCACAATGTGACAGTCATAGTACTTTTGGTTGCCAAGGCCATCGAAATGACGAGGCTATTTCTCCTTAGCTCATCCTGTCTCATCTTCTTTCCCTGTGAGTCCTTCTAACCTCCCAGGTTCTCTGCCTTCTCAAGACCCTATCTCTTTTCCCCAGGACCTACCACCGGAAAATCATGGATAATCTCCAGTAAAATGATGGTTAATAATAGATTAATGTGTTTTGCATATAAGTAGAAAACATGTACAAATCCCCTAGACAAAGGCATCTAGCGGTGGGTGTTCAAAAAAGTGACAAGGAAGAGTTGGAGAAGCCAAAACCACTGATCTCCCCTAAATCCCTTGGATTTACACCTTCTGTTACTTTTCTCTTTTTCTTCCTTACTTTTCTGTGTGTGTGTGTGTGTGTGTGTGTGTGTGTGTGTGTGTGTGTGTGTGTTCTGTAAAGAAATATACATATGCCCAGCTCTCGCAAAGCAATATTTTATATCCTCACGTAGAGGACATATCTTCACCTAGAGGAGAGTTGAAGTAAACCTAATATTCACCATCCCTCATCCCCACCCTTTCTTTGTGGAATCATAGATATTGCGGGGAATTTTGACATAATGGACAGTATTGTAGGCAATTGAAAAGAGGCAAAAATGACTAAAAGAGATGAGGTAGTATAAATTACTATGGGTGGTGAGAATGTACATTTTCCAGACTAATAGCACTTTGAAAATTTAATGATTTTGAAGGCTAAAGTAACAGTCAAAATATAGAAAATGGAAAATAATTGGAACAAAGGAGAAAATAGCATAGATAATAGAAAGGCAAACAGGATGGAATAATCTTATAATAATAATGTTTGTTTTTTTAATAACTTGCTGACAGCAGATCTTGACAAATTATAAAATGTTTCCTCCACTCCATTCTCTTCGTACATACTTTGTGTCTCTTATCTATTCACAGCAGTAGATGAGCCTGTTCTCATCATATGAGTAATTTGCATGTGAACGTTAATTGAACAGATAAGGCTTCCTGAAAAAAAGTGTTGTATTGTTTATTAGTGGATACCATCACATACACATGTGCATGCACACACACACACACACACACACACACACACACACACATGCACACCCCACATATGCAAGATTCTGATAATATTTTGTAGGACATTTTGTAAAATAGATTAAAGTATTTTATAAACACTAATTAAATATTATAGAAGCTGCTCTGAACAATATCTAAAAAGAAATAGTACAATGAATCTATCAGTCCTGAGATTATTTAACAAGTAGGTGAAACATTAATTTAAGAAGTGTGACCTCTAAATAACTATTCTTTCCTATAGTTCTGACAAATACACTATAAATTCTTCAATAATGTATTGGATTAAAATAAATTGCATTTATATAATTACTTAATAGTTCTTTTGAATTAAATTATCATTTCGTAAAGATATTTGCAAAGTTATAATCCTATATATTATTCTAAAATATTACTCTTGAATGCAATTTAGGTTATTTTCTTTTCTGCCTCTAATATTGTTTCAAGCTTCCCTGTTTTTCCAGGGCATTGTCTGTTTCTAATTCTTTCTCTCTCCTGCTTCCCTTCCAATGTTTACTTCCCCTCCTTAATGTAATGTGCCATCTTTTAATTACTTTGTGCCCAGTCCATCTGTAAAAGTTATGTTTCTGTTTTTTTCTCCTATTCTATCAACTTAATACATTATCCTCTCTAGATCATCTATGTTTTGCTCTCTTGATATTAGGGGTTTCTATTATTTGCAAATAATATTGTAAGCCAATGCTGGTTTGTAATTAGCCAGGGCCAAAGTGCAAAAGAGCAAGGGCCAGGGAAAGAGGCCAGAGTAATAAGCTAACAATATTGATGCTGAGATTTTCCAGCCCTAAAATTATTTGAAACTTTTGTTCATTAGTCTGTTTTTATATTTGATAGTTTTCCACTTTGATAATTGCTCAAAAATGTTTTAAAAGAGACCATTAGCTATGTTAAGTCGTTGATAAAGTAATGATATACATACTACATTTTCCTTTTTCAGAATTTCAGTTTTTGAAAAACATCAGAATGTATCCTGTTATCGTAGTATATAGCTTATTGGTTTTATCCATTAGGTGTAGGTAATTGTCCTCTGTAATTGCATACAAAAGTAATTTATAATACGTCTTCCTCTCTTACAGACCTCTCTCAGCATTGCCTACACTCCCAGCCAAATCACGTAGTATTTAAGGCCTCAAGGGCCTCAACAAACAACAGAATTTCTTTGATTAGGAGCAACCTCCTTGGCCAGAGAATACTGTGTTAGTTTCCTAGGGTTGCTGTGAGAAAGTACCACAAATTATGTGGCATCAATCAAAGGAAACCTATTCCCTTACAGCACTAAAGACTAGAAGTCTGAAATCAAGATATTGGCAAGACCATACTCTTTTTGAAGGCCTAGGAGAGGATTTTTCTCGTCTCTTTCTAGATTAGGTGTTCCTTGATTTGTGAACAAATATCTCTACCTGTCTTCACATGGTCTTCTTCCTGTATGTCTCTATGTGTCTGTTTTCTCTTCTTTTAAGGACATCAGCCATTGGTTTAGGGTCTGCTTTAGCATCACTTCATCTTAACTTGATCACGTCTGCTGCAAAGATCCTATTTCCAAGTAAGATCACATTTAAACATACCAAGGTTAGGATTTCAACAGATTTTTTTTGGTGACACAGTTCAATCCATAACAGATACCATTCCATTCTCCCTCCCACCCCCTTTTAAAATTATAACAATGAATTATCCAATATGATGTTATATATTCTATATATGTTTAAGTTATAATATTTGATTTTTATTTCTATACTTTTAATACTTTCTACTATTAATTATTTTGGTGGTAATGGTAATAAGAAAATGGTCAACAAGAATGGATTTCTGCTTTTTTCTGAAAAACAGGTTGAAATACAAGTTTTAGTATGTTACTCAATATCTTATGTTGCTCAAATAATATTTTTGCTTTTATTTCTTACAGACATTTTAAAACTGCAAAAACCCATATAAAAATAACATTGAACTATGCTAAAATATCAGGAGTAAGCTGAGATGCCATTTTCACATGAAATGAAACGAAGACCACTTTGAAACAAAATAATGCCACTTAGGCTTAGCTTCAATAAAGAGCAGATGTAAGATCTAAGTATTTACCTACTACTGAGCAGAAAGAGTAAACCTCTGTTTCTATTTTGTTGTTGTATTTGTTAATTATACTAATTAAAATTAGAACTTTCACCGTTAAAATTCCCCACAGCTGTATGATTCTTGCCACTATCGTTGCTGTACACAGCAAATACTCGACAGAGGGCACCAAGAATTACTTGTGACTTTGGAAAGATTGCAGACAGCATAACTAATAAAGTTATTGTGCTCTTGTGAAAGAATAATAGCATGTTTGAAGAGGGTGTATTAACCCTGTTGTAAAGTACTGATTGCACTCTGTAGTAAAGGAAATGAAAGAACAAAGATAAAGTGTTTTTAATTCTTGCCCTGTTCGCTCTTGCTTGTTTTACTCCATTTCAATTTACACTTGTATTCAAGAACACTAAAAATGTATCACTTGGCCTCAAAGGCGGTTTTATTTTTCCTATACCTTTTTTGTAACAATTTGATGCTTTAAAGAACAGATGTGTAATCCAACTTACGAAGTGATGAATAAGAAATATTGTCTGATCTCAAATAGCTGTGAACTCAATTTGCTATGTTTATTTTATTATTACAAAAAAAAAGAAGAGAGAGTGAGGAAGAGGACAGAAGGAAAGAAAGATCAGAGTGGATGAGGGAGGTTGTTATTTTGTTTTACTTTTTTGTTGTTACCCTCTGAGATTTTTATTTACTGAATCATAATAGTATTGAGTTATAATTCTGATTGGATATTCTTATAGAATGAAGCAATAAGCAAACAATCGATACTTCTGAAATTCTAAATTTGAAATTAGAAAATTTTAATGTTGTACTGATCCTCATTAAAGACTATTAAAGCCAATAATATGTTTATTAATATAAATATTCATCCAAACCAGCCCCCCCTATACATACGGAGCAATCTCTTTGGAAGATAGTGTGGGAAGTAGGGGTAATGGAAATTATTTGGATACATACCTATTTTTTTCAGTGAAAACACAAAAGGAATGAAAATTCTTGAAATTTTTGTTTCAGACTATAATGTTTGTATTTACAGCACTGATGTTAACCTTTTGTTACAGTATTTAAGTAAAAATAAGATATGCATGAAAATGAGTAATATTTACATATTGATTATCTCTATATTCATTGTGGTATAACAAACCTTAAGAGTATATAGTTCTTGAGTATTTATATACATAAAATTATACGGAACTTCAGGTAAGTGAAAGAAATATTCAAAGTTTAAAATTCGAAGATTTTTTAAAATAAAAAATTCATAACAGGATGAGGCTCTGGTGCTTCAAGTGACAGTTGATGAACATTTCATACATTATTTAATAGATATAAACCAATATTTTAAAATCAGGTAAAATTTTATTTTATTGTTAATGAACATCATTTAATATCATCTTTGTGTGGTAATCTATTAAGTATAAAATCACTCACCTTTCTAAACTACTTCTTTTAAGAACAGGGTTCCTGTAAATTACACTCTCTCTCCCTCTTTTTTTTTGAGATGTATCTAAGGATATTTGGCATCTCATCAGCAAAAAGAGCAGCTGGAGAAAGGCCTTCCTACGTGCTCTGTCAAGGGAATTGCAAGTTTAGATAGAGTTTTAATAGACATCAAGGATTTACTGAAAGAACATAGATTGCATGCTTTCATTCTATCTATTATTTATGCCTTTCTCTTTTAATGGAAATGAAAACAATTATAAAGTAGAAAAGATATAGCTTCTCTTTGAAAGTATATCCTACTGTATTCCATGAAGAGGTATAAATTGGCAAATATATATGTATATGTATACATATATATATACATATATATGTGTGTATATATATATATATATAGTATTTACACAGTAGCTGACACTTGTTAAACTTAATTTCTACTTTCAAATTTTGTAGGAAACACCTGTGAAATTTGACCCAAGCCAAAAAAATCAATAATATTCTATACAGGACAAGGAAGATGATGATGATGATGATGATGATGATGATGATGATGATGATTACAATTAACATTTTCCAGGGACAGCTGGTGATTATTTGGCTTTTTTACATTTCTGTTGTTCATTGATTGTTTCTTTCATAAATTCTCCACAATTAGGACTTCAAAAAAATACAAATTAGACAAGTTTCCTGAATTTAACTCTAAAGATTTTCTTCTAGGGTGGTGACAGTTCTTCAGTGTTCGAAACCTCATTCTACATGTAGTCCTTCTACATCAAGAATAAACAGTGGTTCAGTGGAATCAAATCTCCATTTAAAAATGAAAAGGAATGGTAAAAGGAATGGTAAAAGGAATGGTAAAGATACACTTGGTAAGGTTCTGTCGAGTATATGGGATTTGGACACTGTAAAACAGTTTACTTTGTATTTGGTTCATGTTTAGTTAAAAAATCATAATAATATAGAGATTCAGGTGCCTTATCTGTCAAATTCAACAGTAATTTTAAAGTAAAGCTTTAAATTAAATTATATTTCTTGTGGTAATTTTAGGAGACAGTTTTTATTTAAGCATCATAGATTAAACTCGTTTATTTCCTCCCCTTTTAGAAATAAAAGAAAGTAATGGAAAGTAATGCTAATAAAAGAATAAACTTTCAAGAATAAAGAGAATTAGAAAGAAGGCAACAGTGGGTGAGAGGTGTGAATACATTTTCATTTTTTAGAAAATAAAAAGCAGATGGAGAGTAATCAAATTAGCAAAGCAAAATGAAGATGAAATCTAAGATATGCCACCAAGAATATTAAAAAGTAGCTAGCTAATTTATCCCTTGGAATTCCAGAAAGTCTTAAGACACAGAGGCTCATAGTACTAGGATAGGCAGAAGTGTGCCTTGGGATTCATTGTTGGCTTGCACCCTCTGGAATTCCCCAGGCAAAATTCTAATTTGGCTCTCAGTACACAAAGGGCAAGGAAAGATGGAAGAAAGAGGCAGGCCACTACAGATGATAGGTGGCAGTTTCAATAAGCAAAGGAATTTATATAGAAGGCTTTTCTTGGGTGGCTGAAAGATGGGTAGATCTCCACACCAGCTTGCCAAAATCTTAACGGTTTATGTAGAATCCTTAATGGAATTCATTAAATTATTCAGTCCAAATGGTCTCAACAAGACATTACTCTCTCAACACTGCATCCTTGAAGTGGCTTCTAGCATAGGAGGAGTGGGCAGAACATGCATTCCAAGGAAAGGGAAGAGATAAGGAACTTCCAATTGCTTAGGTCCAGATCATGGGTCAACTGGTAGTCATGTCCTCTTGATGACCTCCTCCAACCTGAGTGAATTTGTATGCGCACACTATGTGTGTGTAAATGGAATTATGTAATGTGTGACCTTTGCATTTGGCTCTTTAAATTCAGCATAATGCATTTGACATTCATCCATATTGTCTCATATATCAATAGTTCATTTCTTTTTATTGCCGAGTAGCATACTATTGAATGGATATGTTTTTGAGAGACATTCAGCTATTGAGAGACATTTTAGTTGTTTCCATTTTGAGGTTATTGAAAATGAAGGTGCTATAAACAATCACTTTTGTGTACACATAAATTTTCATTTCTCTGGGATAAATGCCCAGGAGGGCCATTGATAGAATGTTTGTTAAATGTGTGTAATTTTTTTAAAAAGCTGTCAAATTATTTTCCAGAGTAGCCGTTACATTTTACATTCCCAACAGCAAGTATGAGAGACTAAATTTCTCCACATCCTCACTAGTAGTAGGTATTGTCACTATTTTTTTTATTTTAGCTGTTCTAAAAATATCTCATCATGGTGTTAATTTGTATTTCCCTAATGGCTAGTGATGCGAACCTTATTTCCATTTTGTTCAATATATTTTTTTTATTTTCCTTGAGACTTCTTTTTTGACCCATAAATTATTTAGAAGTGTGTGTTTTAGTTTCCAAGTGTTTGGAATTTTCTGTTATCTTTTTTCTTATTGATTTCTAGTTTGATTACTTTATCATTAGAGTATATACTTTGTATGATTTCAATGCTTTTTTATTTTTTGAGGTCTTATGGTCTAGCATATGGTCTATCTTGCTATATGTTCTGTAGCATTCGTAAGCAGTATTCTGTTGTTTTGGGGTAGGCTGCTCTATAAATCTTAATTAGATCTTACTGGCTGATGGCATTGTTGAGTTCTCCTAAATCTTGTTTCACTTCCTCTCATTTTTTGACAGAGGGAGATATATCGAAGTCTGCTGATATAATCATGAATATCTCTATTTCTTCTTTCAGTTTTGTCAGTTTTTGCTTTACACACTTTGCAGCTCATTGTTCAGTGCATACACATTTAGGATTGTTATGTCTTCTTCATGGATTACCCCTTTTACGTTTATGTAATGTCTTTCTCTGTCTCTAATACTTTTCTTTGCTCTGAAGTCTACTTTATCAGATATTAATACTGCCACTATGTTTTCTTTTGATTAAGGTTTTCATGATACACTTTTTTCTATCAAACTCTCTATGTCGTTATACCTGCAATGCATGTTTTGTAGACAGTATATGGTTAGACCATGTATTTTTATCTCCTCTGCCAATATCTGTTTTTTAATTGTGTATTTATATAATTTACACATTAAAATTTACATTTAGTGCACTTATCAATAACATAAAGTGTGCCTTTTTATATTGTTTTATTTTCTCTTTTTCATTTGTTTACTTTTTCCCAGTATCCTGAAGGTTACTTAAAGATTTTTTAGAATTTTATTTTATCTATAGTGTTTTTAAGTGTGCTCTCTTTATCAAATGGTACTGAAACAATTGGGTACCCATACACTAAAATAAGTTCACCTAAATTCATATTTCATACCATATACACAGATCAAATAAAAATGGATCACAGACTTAAGTGTAAAACCTAAAATTGCAAAAACTTTAGAAGACACATTGAAAATTTGTAGCACTAGTTAGGCATATTTCTTAGATAAAATATGAAAAGCATCATGCATAGAACAAAGCAAAAAGAATTATAAACTGGAGTTCATTAAATTAAAAACTTCTGTTCTTCAAAAGACACTGTTAACAGAATGAAAAGACGAGCCAAAGGCTTGGAGAAAATATGGTTATGTCTTATATCCAAACTTTACAGAGAAGACTTAAGTTTCAGTATTAAAAAAACAACATAATTAAAAAGAAGCTGTAAGGAAGAGGAAGCTGGAGCATATTTTATACTGAAAAGTAAGAAGGTGCCTAAAACAAACCAAGCAACCTACCGTTAACGAAGATATGTCAAAAGGACACAGAAACAGAGTGAAAGAGTTCCCAATGGCCAAAGCTCAAACAATCTGAGCAAGTACAACAAAAAGAAAACATTGGATTATAACCCAGAGAATAAAATAAATTTTCATGAGTCAGTCTATATTAATATAAATAGATGATTGAATAAATAAGTGGAAGAAAAGAGACAACTTGCTTGTGCATAATTCCAAATAATGTATGTAGATATTTTATCCTCCAGGAGGGATAATATAATTTCCAATTATTAGTTTTTGGATCGATTAAGTGTGGGCTACATATAATGACTTCTTCACAAAGAGTACACTATAGAAAAAAGGGAGGGGAAGTTAACATCAACAGTGATGAACCAGGTTGATAGTATATATTCTTGATATGATATGATAAAAATGGTAGTTTACCTTAGTAGTCTTCCTTAAACAAAACCACGATCCTAGACTAACCATGAGAAAAACACCAGACAAATATAATTAAAGGAATATTTTAAAAGATACCTGATCCATATTTTCAAAACTATCAGGATCATTGAAAACCAGAAAAATTTCTGAGAAACTCTTACGGATAAGAGGAGCCTAAGGAGACATGATGACTAAATATAACATAGTATTCTTCATGGGATCCTGGAAAAAATATCAGACATTAGATAAACACTAAGAAAATTTGAAGAGAATATGAATTTTAGTTACCGAAAATGTATAGATATTGGTTCGTTGATTTTAACAAATGTACCATAGTAATGTAAAATGTTAGAGGAAGCTTGATGTTGGGTATGTAGGAACTCTATTATCATCTCAGTTTTTTGGTAAATCTATAACTGTTCTTAAAAAATAGTTTAATTTTAAAAGATGAGTATAAAATTTTAGAAGACACTTCACTAAATAAGATACATAGATGGAAAATAGTCACATAATTCTCAACATCATCAGTCACTAGAAAAATGCAAATTAAAGCCATAGTGAGTTATCACTACCCGTTTATTTGAATGTTTCAAACCAAAAAGCTAGGCATACTAAATGTTGAAGAAGATACAGAATAATTAAAATTATTACATACTGCTGTAGGGAATGTGAAAAACAATATGGCAGTTTCTTGAAAAGTTATATATATATACCTACTGTATGATCCAACCACTCTACTCCTAAATATTTACTCAAGAAACATAAAAGCAAAATTAAAAAAATAATAATTTAAAATATGAAATCCTATCTTCATACAAAGACTTATACAGACTTTCACAGCAGCTTTATTTGTGATAACAAAAACTGATATGGAATGGGAGACCACCTAGGAAGACCAGGTGTTGTAGGCATAAAAAATAAAAAAATAAAAAATAAGGGATTGTAAGCTGACAAGGTCCTTGCAATCTGTGAGGTCAACCAAGGGTTGCCTCACCTAAAAAATAAAAAAAAAAATCAAAATAAATTAAAAACTGCACACAAATTTATTAATGAACAAGTAAATGAATAAAAAATAATAGCATATTCATACAATGTAACATTACTCAACATTAAAAGGAATAAACTATTAATGCGCCAAACGACATAGATGAATTTCAAGCTAATTATACTGAGTGAAGTAAGTCGATCAAAAAAGTAGAATGCACTGTGTAAATCCATCTATATAAAATTGTAGAAAATGCCAACTAATACATAGTGACAGAAAGTAAATTAGTGGTGTTCTAAGAACTAGATGGAGGAGAGGGCCAGGAGGAGTGGGAGGAAGGGTGACAGAGAATCTTGAAGAAACTTTTGTGAGCAATGGTATGTTTATTATCTTGATTGTGTTGATGTTTTCACAGATGTATACATATGTCAAAATTTATCATATTTAAACATATGCAGTTTATCGTATACTTTTATCCTTCCGAGTTAACTTAAAAATTTTACCAAGTTAGAGAAGTTTACTTTCAAATTTCTATTTTTCTACCCAGAACAAATGCCATTAACATATAATCTATTTTGTTTAATTGAAACAACTATATTATCTGTTGATAATGCTGTCTAATAGCATTTTCATGATAAAGACAAAAGTTTATTATAATTGTGTTAAATAGGGTAATAGTTATGTGTTTATCTTGTGTGTGGGAAAAATAAAAACATTATATTTCAAGTGAAGGGTTCCACATGCATCGAAGTTCCTTAAAGATAACATTCATTTGAAGGAAAGGAAGGATTATTGAGAGGAAAGGAGGGAAAAAGTAGGGGAGGAAAGGAGAGAGTAAGAAAGAAAAAAAGGAAGGAAAGACAACAGGTAAAAATAAATTATCTTTTTGCATTAATAACTTGATTCTGAAATACCATATATAGAAAGCATAAACTGTTTTCTTTTATCATCAAGAAAGGAAATATTAGTACTCTGGGTATGTATGAGATATGGTACTAAATGGGAGTTAAATGGACCGATACGATAAACAATTACATGATTCACAGAGCAGGGTGGCAGAGCACTAAGAGCCATCTATCAAAAACTCTGAAAATAGCTGGATTATGGTAGAAAACCACAGGACTCTTAAGAGTTAGTATACAGTGCCAGGCATCTGCTTTTTCAGATGTATTAATAAAATGAAACTCCTACATTTACATAAGATTATTTAGAATTTAGCGTTCTAGTTCCCTCTCTGATGAGGAATCCTATCATTTTGTTTGTTTTCAAATAGATACTCTTGTTTGACATCTAGCATTCTCCCCTGTTCTCTAATAGAGATAATTATTTAAATTTTAATTCTGCAATTTAGAATTTAAATTCTATTTTTAATAGCTCACAAAAGAGGCCCTGTATATTAACCCCTGATCAATTTCTAAACACAGCTTACCTTTAGTGTTATTGAAGTTCAGTGAATTTTTAGAAATAGAAATAAAGAAGAAAAGTTAAGAGTCAATATAACAGAAGCAATCTTGAAGGAAATCCAGTCTAAATCTCCTTCCTGAAATCCATGGGCAAGATGTTTATCACAGTTAAGAACTTTAGAATGTTAGAACAGTGATTGGGTACATATAACAGTGGGTCTGTGAGAGCACTGTAATCAAAGACTCTGCAATTTTTTAGGGAAATGTGTAAGCACCTATAAATGTGAAAAACAGAGATCATAAATGACCTCATGGTCAGCCAATTGTTTCCATCACAGCCATTCCATTCCTTTTGATATCCAGATTATTTTGGATTTCAGATTTACAGATAAGGCATTATGGACCTGTAATTTCAATGTTGTAAAGAAGACAAGATAAATTTGACATAAAACTGGAGAAGAATGGGCTTATGTATGAAAAAATATATATGCGCACATTTTAACAGATCTCATGAACTTTCCAAGTGCTGATAATACTGATATATGACTGGAAGATTTCAATTGTTGTATTTCAATTTTGTTTTCCCAGAGTTTTAACAGAATGCTCATGTAGTTTCTGAAAAGTGTGGTTATAGATGTCATGAAACCCATGCTATTTTTAGAGGAAAAAAACTCCAGAATTATGAATGGTAGGCAGAACTGAAAAGTTATATCATATTAAAGATAGTATATTTGATATATGCTTTTACTTGTACTTATATTTAAGATAGTAAATTATGTTACTATTACATCAGAACCCCATTATGACACTATCATCAGGGTTTATGTAGAACGACCTTATAGATAAAACTATCATAGTGAACTCTTTTAGGTCTCTATGTAATACAGTGAGACTGAGGTCCAACTGACTTCTGTTTCATCTGAAAGTTTTTAAAAGAAGGAAGGGAGGAAGGGAGAGAAGGAGGGCAAAATAAATCCAAGTGTATTTCATTCTGGTCAGTGATATATTAGACATTTCCATATGTGATAGTAGAAATTGTTAGCTCAAGTTTCATGCTTAAATTAAAATATGCATACTTAGTTTCAGCATGTTTTTCACATGTAATATTGTTTTTTAGAAACTTGATTTGTATTCATATTATGTTCAACTTGTTCAATAAGTGGAAATGAAACTCTAAGTATACAAAATAGTCTGGGTACTTAATAGAGGTAAGATACTACTAAAACACACAACCCCATTCCCACTCCTCAGGAAATATGAACTCTAATGTTATTCTGTGAACCATCTAATAAATCTTTCTCTTCATTTTGTTAACACCTCCTCCAAATTTCAAAATGTTTACGCATATAAGGAAACAAAAATAATTATGATGAATTTCAAAATATAGTAGACAGTTGTCTCTTAAACATGATCACCTAAGTGTAAGATTAAATAAAGGAAGAAAAAGGTAACTATTAGACCAACAACAAAACCACTCTGTTCCAGTTCTCATGTGAAGTCGTTTCACATACATTACTATTACTTAGTCTTCATCACAACACCCTCAGATATATACTATTAGGTATTTTAGAGATAAAGTGAAGAAATATCCCTAGGTCACAGGTGTGCATGATTTCTCAGTAATCTAGATCAGCAGCATTTTTCCTTTATCAGACTACTTCATTTTCCCCTGATTCTGCAAAAGATTAAGTCTATAGAGCCAAGTAGATATTTTCCTTAATGCCAAGAACTTGATAGAATTCTCAACAAATTCTCCACCTAAAACATCAAAGTGTCCAGATACTCCCCCAAAATTTTTGATAACAATCCTGATTACTCCAGAGGAACACAAATAGAATAATAAGAAGTTGAATCAGGAGCTCAAATGCTTAATTAGTCCTATTATCTCCACATATGTAGCCTACTAAGTGTTTTTAGCTTCAAATATTCCCTAATCTTCAATCTAGGGCTCCTGATGCCTTTCATCTTTGTGTCTTCCTATTAGGCTGGGACATTTTAAGACTGACTGAAATTAGAAATGCTTCAATAGCAGCGTCTCTGAAATATTATTACGCCCTATTGCAAGCTACATTTCTGTGTCTTTGGCCAGAATGTTCAGGCAACTTCAGGTAGTGCACAGATGTTTTGAGACATTTTATTAGCAGGAGTTATTCCTCTGAAAGTGTGAGGGATTTATTTTGAGATGTGTGCTGTTACCCTGACTGCTGCTATAAAGCTGTGGGTTGTTCTTTCCTTTTTGCCATAGGAGTACTTTATAATTTCAGTAAGATTCTCTCTGCATGAAATAATGTACTTTAATGTAGATTTCCTGCAGCAATCCACAAATACTTCTCTGTGGGATTTTACGTTTCAACCAATTCAATGTACTCATATCACTTTTACTTACATTTTTATAATGTTCACCCTGACTAGTAATTTTAGCCTTGCCGTAGATATTTTTTGTCATGTTCTCTCTAAATCTTAAAGACCTAGAACTCTAGACCACAGGGCAAAAAGTTCTTTTTCTTGAACCCTCTCTCTAATATGAAATGGCAAGTCTTAAGTCATAAAATATTAAATAAAAAAAAATTCTTCAATGCTAACATGATTAGCTTGGATTATAAAACAAAGTGGCTTTTAACTTGCATTACATTCTGGCTGAAGGAAGAGCAACATATTTATTTGGATATAACCTACGTATATATATTTTTTCTGCCCCCTAAACTGCTTTTTTGGTTTAAGCTTTTTAATTCTAATTCCAATTTTAATAAACTTTATTGACATGGCAAGTAATGCAAGCATAGCTAGAATTCATAAATTGTCTTTTTGACGTAAGAGCCACAGGTTTCACAGAGGAAATGGGATTTTTTTTTTTTTTTTTTTTTTTTTGCATCTTCATTTTCCTTTCCATTAAGTAAGGGAAATGGAGAAGAATATTTCAGTCCTAGTAAGACAGAGCAGCAGAAGAAAACAAAATGATGTGTCAGTGGGTCTGCTTTTTAAGTGAGCCATGAGCAAGAAGTAAATATTTTCTTTAAGGAAATAAAAAAAAAAAAATCAATTCAGTATGTTATATCAAAATAAAATGTGTAGTAGGAAAATATTTTGGTTCTTTGGGACCTGAAGTTTAAGACAACTTTGTAGACCCTTTTTAAGAAAAAAAATTAAATTATAAATTCAAAATTAAATCCAAAAGTGAATATTTAAAATGATTTAAAAATAACAATAAGTTACATATTTTAAAAAGCTGAAAGTAAAATAACATCACAAAAATTCAAGAAAAAAATGTAACATTTTTATTAATTAACTGCCTTATATATCTGTGTAATATTTTTTTCTCTAGCACCAGTTTCTGTGACAGTTTCTATTTATATTTTTTATAAATGGAATGAAACATAATTAATTCTGTCTTATAGCATAGTAGATCAAATGAATTTTAAATTAATGATAGTTTAGAAAACCATTTTAGCCTCATAATTTGTGGTTGGTAATGTCATGCCAAGGTGCCCCTATGTTGGATGCATAAATTAGGTGATTTTAAAATAGACATATGTAGTGTTTTTAGTACAGCTTCAGGTGTGTGCCCTGCAATATTGAGGAGTTTTATAAACTCTATTATGTATAATTCTTGTCAAAAAAGAGAAAACTCCATTATGTATAATTATTGTCGAAAAATTTATGGAGCATTTATAACTGTGCATGTTGCATTATTGAGTATTTTCTGAATAGAAGAAGACTTCTGTTTTGAATGGGTATCATCCTCTTTTAAATGTTTGAGGTTTGGAAAAATTATCTCAGACTAGCTTTGGGCTCCATAATTTTCTAACTCTTTCTGTTCTCCACTCCTATATACTTCTAGCGTCAATTACTATAGAACCATTCTTATAGTCTCTGTCTTCTATCTTTATATCATGATGCTGGGCAAATTAGCACAAAATATTCATGGAAGCCATTTCTACACCAGGACAACCAGGAATTCCTTAATTATACATGAAAGTGATTGCAAACCACAAAAATGTATTCCATTGAACCAGGATTTCTCAACCTTGGCACTATTGATATTTTTGGCCCAGTCAATCTTTGTTGGTAAGAGGGAGGACATTCTTTGAATTCCAGGTACTTGGCAGCCTCTCTGGCCTCTATACGCTAGTAATATTCCCACTTCCCACCCCAGTCGTAACATCCAAAATTTCTCCCAACAGTGCTGAATGTCTTTTTGGAGGCAAAGTTACAGCCAGTTGAGAATTACAGTGTGAGACAAATCTTACTGCATTCCAAACTCATCTAGTTAACTAAATTCCAAAATAATCTGCAGCGACTTTGATATCACTCAGTGGGACAAAACATGGCAGAGAGAAAGCTTAAGAGGAAGGAGAAAAAGTCTTAACCAAGTACAGGTACTTTTTTTTTTTGACAAGTTTTACATACAGCTTATGATTATATGAACACACTGTTAGGGACCTCTCAGGGCTTTGGAATGAGTTCATGCATAGTGGCTTATAGATTAACCTTTACTAACTTCGTGATAAATTAGTTTCTTTTGGACTTGAGACTATAAGGACAATAAGGACTTTTGGCATTTTTCTTCTTTATTATTCAAAGGTTTCCTAAAATTGGTTGAAATGTTCCTAATAAGTAGTGGTTGTTTTAAATTGTACTGAATAGGAAAAAAACCTAGATCAATGAATGGTTCCTGGGTTTCCTCATTCATTATTTCTTCCCTTTGTCTCTAGGGTAATATGGTTGAAGGTCTGTCAGTAAAAAACATATGTGTAGTACCCAAATAAAATTAAAGAGCCAAGCATTAAATTAAGTTAAATACTTTTTTCCCTGAAGTGTGATGCTTTTCAAATGTAGGTAGGTGACAATAAAACCTTTTTTCATGGAACACTCTTAATATCTCACAGGACACTAGTATTATTTGAAAAAAAGTTTGGTGAAGAAGATGACATTTAGCACTAGTTAGGTTGAGATCCAAATCTTGTCTCAGTTCTTTGCTAGAAATGTGTTTTTAACAAAGTCAATTAACTTTCCAGGCCTCTGAAATCCTATCTGTAAAACTGAGATAAAAATACCTGCCTTCGAATCTGAGCAAAAGCTGTTGAGAATGAAGCTACCTTTCTTAGCCTCTGGAGCTCCCTGAAGGAGGAGGGGGAGGGGAGAGGGTGCAGCGACTTCCCTGAACAGCCTTGCCTGGAAGTGCTAGGACTTTTCAATGCAGCAGACAGCAGGGCTCAGTCATCAAGGTAGAAAGCAGAGAAGTGAGACAGGACTGCAGAGAAACAACAGTTGATTTCTACCGGCCTTAGTTGCAAAACTGAGACTGAGCTGTAGCTCCCAACCCCCAACCCAGAAGACCCCTCCCCCCACACTCTCTGAGACCAATCACTGCAGAGCCTCAGGGAAATCTAAGCAAATGCTACCAAAACTGTTGCTAACACTGACAGGGACTGAAACTGAAAGTACTGAGTGTGATTAAATATATACAAGAAAATAAAAGACGTTAGGCTTTATATAAAGCAGGAATCCAAGAGGCTTAGACGCAACCTACTTGAAATCAAAAGTAAAGTGCCTTCTTTGCAGTAGGCTAGAGAGAGACTTTTATATAATAAATCTTCTTTCTGGAAAAAGAACAGAATGCACTTCCATTATGCCCAGGCAGAGAAACAGTCCATTAAACACCATGAACAACCAAAGTGACAAGGCATCTCAGAAAGAAAGAGAAAAATCTCCAGAAAATTAGCTTACAGGCATAGAAATATGTGACTTAAGTAACAAAGAATTCAGGATGGTACTTCTAAAAAACTTTACTGAGTTCTGAAATGAGTCATATCAACAATTTCAGAATTACAAAAAACAGCTAGATGAGCAGAGCAAGGAGACTGAAACCTTCAAAGAGAACCAAATAGAACTTCTGGAGATTAAAAAAAACACACACACTGCAAGAGTTGAAAAATGAAATAACAAGTTCAGGAAATAGAATTGACCAAATGGAGGAAAAGATTAGTGATACTGAAGACAGAAATCTAGAAATAAACCAGAAGGAAGAAGAGAGAAACTGAAGAATGAAAAAATAATAAAAAGGAAATACAAGAACTAGCTGATACCATTAGGAGAGGAAACAAGAATAATGGGATTTACTAAAAGTGAGGGAAAGGAACAGGGACTAGAAAGCATTTTCAGACAAATAGTGGACAAGAATTTCCCAAATCTAAGGAATGAGCTGGAATTTGGAATCAGAAAGTCAACAGAACACCCAATTATCTCAACATAAAAAGGCCTTCACCAAGACACATTGTATTAAAGTTATCAAAAATCAATGACAGAGATAGAATACTCAGGACAGCCAGGAAGAAGAAAACAGCAACTTATAAAGGAAAACCCATTAGATTTTCCTCGGACTTCTCAGTGCAGACCTTACAAGCCAGAAAGGAATGGAATCAAATATTTAAACTATTAAGTGAAAAAAATAATGTATCCAGCTAAGCTCTCCTTTAGAAATGAAGGAGAAATTAAGAACTTTTTAGGCATACAAAAATTGAGGGAATATTCCACTATGAGGCCTGCACTACAGGAAATTCTGAAAGGGGTCAGTTTACCTAAAAAAAGTAACAACAAAAATATACATAATTAGGAGTAAAGTGACTATCAGGCAAATAGAAGCAGAGGAGTGCAACCCTTACTAAGAACAGGGCATTATAAGCTTAAATAATAAGAAGAGAGTTGCTATAGCAAGATAGTAATGGATGTTCAGCATACATAGAAATAAAACGAGATAACAGTGATTGAAAAGGGGAGGATTCAAAGACCCAAATTTGAAAAAGGGAAACGAGATAAGGCACACGCAGAAGAAAATGGATAACCGTATGTATATAACTACCTTTTTCATATTTGTAATGGTAATCACACACCATAGAGTCAGAACTAAAGTATATAATATAAAACAAGAAGAATCAGAAGCAAAACCCACAAAAGCCAACCAAAATTAAAAAAATAAAAATAAAAAAATAAATAAAACAGAAACACAAAGACAAGGAAGTAATGAAAATACTGAGCTGCCGGAAAGCAAAAGATAAAATGGCTATAAGAAGACTTCATATTTCAAAAATTACCCTAAATATACGTGGACTGAACTCACCAATAAAAAGGCACAGAGTTGCAGAATGGATCAAAAAACAAAATCCAACCATATGCTGCCTCCAGGAGACACATCTCAGCTCCAAAGACAAATACAGACTCAAAGTGAAAGGGTAGAAAAGGATATTCCAAGAAAATGGCATTCTTAAAAAAGTGTGCTAATGTTGAACAAAACAGACTTCAAAATAAAAAAGGTAATGAAAGATACTGAGGGACACTTCATAATGATAAAGGGAATCATGCACCAAGAAGACATAACACTTATTAACATCTATACTCCCAATCAGAAAGCCCCAAAATTGTAAAGCAATTACTAACAGAACTAAAGGGGGAAACAAACCAAAACATTACCGTAGTAGGGAACCTAAATACCCCACTGTCAATATGGACAGATCATCCAAACAGAAAATCAATAAGAAAATAATATCCTTAAATGACACATTAGACCAACTGGACATAATTGACATATACAAAGCCTTCCATCCCAAAACAGCTGCTTATACATTCTTCTCTAGTGCACATGGAACATTCTCAAGAATCAACCACAATACTGGGACACAGAAATAGCCTAGACAAATATAAGAGGGTTGAAATCATACCAACTATATTCTCTGATTATAGTGCTTTGAAACTGGAGATCAACTGCAGAAAGAAATTAGGAAAAACCACAACTACATGGAGATTAAACAACATGCTACTGAAGAATAACTGAGTCGGAGAAGAAATAAAAAGAGAGATCAAGAGATTCATAGAAACGAATGATAACGATAGTACGACACATCAAAACTTTTGAGACACAGCAAAAGCGGTCGCAAGAGGAAAGTTCATATCATTACAGGCCTATCTCCAAAAACAAGAATGAGCCCAAATAAACAACCTAACACTTCATTTCAAAAAACTAGAACAGAAAGAACAAATGAGGCCTAAAGTCAGCAGAAGGAAAGAAACAATCAAAATTAGAGCAGAAATAAATGAAATTGAAAACAATAACAACAAAAATGGAAAAAAATAAATGCAACAAAGAGATGGTTGTTTGAGAAGCTGAATAATATTGACAAACCCCTGGCTAGATTCACTAAAGAAAAAAGAGAAAGGACACAAATAAACAAAATCAGGGATGAAAGAGGGAAAATTACAACTGACATCGCAGAAATACAAAGGATCATGCAAGAATACTATGAAAAAGCATATAACACCAGTCTAATAACCTGGAAGAGATGGACCAGTATTTAAAAAAATACGATCTTCCTAGACCGAATCAAGAATACCTGGAAAATTTAAACGGACCAATCAGCAGTATGGAAATTGAAGCAATCATCAAAAACCTAGCAAAAAGTAAAAAACCAAGACCAGATGGTTTCACCAATTAATTCTACCAAACATTCAAAGAAGATTTATTACCTGTTCTCCTCAAACTCTTCCAAATAATTAAAGAGGAGGCAATACTTCCTAACCCAATATTACTCTGATACCAAAACCTGGTAAAAATAACACCAAAAAAGAAAACTATAGACCAATATCTCTCATGAACGCAGATGCAAAAGTCCTAAATATGATGCTAGCGAACCGAATACAGCAACATATTAAAAAGATTATACACCACGATCAAGTAGGCTTCATCCCAGGGGCACAGGGATGGTTCGACATATGCAAATCAATTAACGTGATACACCACATAAACAAATTAAAAAATAAGAATCGTATGATCTTATCAATAGATGCAGAAAAAGCCTTCAACAAGATACAGCAACCATTTATGATCAAAACACTTAACAAAATTGGTATAGAAGGAAAGTACCTTAACATAACAAAAGCCATGTATGACAAACCCTCAGCCAACATTATACTTAATGGAGAAAAACTAGAAACCTTCCTTCTAAGATCAGGAACAAGGCAAGGCTGTCCACTAGTGCCACTGCTATTCAATATAACATTGGAGGTCCTAGCAAGTGCAATCAGGCAAAAGAAAGATATAAAAGGCATCCAAATAGGAAATGAAGAAGTCAAACTGTCACTATTTGTGGATGACATGATTCTCTATGTAGAAAACCCTAAAGACTCCACAAGAACACTACTAGAAACAATAATCAAATACGGTAAAATCTCTGGATACAAAATAATGTTCAAAAATCCATAGCATCCCTATACTCTAATAATGAAGCATCAGAAAATGAAATGGAAAAAATAATTCTTTTGCAATTGCAACAAAAATAATAAAATACCTAGGAATATATTTAACGAAACATATGAAGGACCTATATAATGAAAACTATAAGACCCTATTAAAACAAATCGAAGAAGATACAAAGAAATGGAAAGATATTCCGTTTTCTTGGATTGGAAGAATCAACATAGTTAAAATGACCATATTACCTAAAGCATTATACAGATTTAATGCAATCACCATCAAAATCTCATTGGCATTTTTTAAAGAAATAGAACAAAAAATCATAAGATTTGTATAGAAGCACAAAAGACTCTGAATTGCCAAAGCCATCCTGAGAAAAAAGAATGAGGCTGGAGGCATCACTCTGCCCAACTTCAAATTATACTGCAAAGCGACAGTAATCAAAATGGCATGGTATTGGCAGCAAAACAGACACACTGACCAGTGGAACAGAATCAAGAGTCCAGAAGTAAACCCATGTACATATGGGCAATATTTTTTGACCAAAAAAGCCAAAAACAGAAAGGAAACTTCTTCAATAAATGGTGCTAGGAAAATTGGAAGGCCCCTTGCAAAAGAATGAAATTAAACTGTTGTCTATCACCACACACCAAAATTAACTCAAAATGGATTAAGGACCTGAATATAAGACCTGAAAAAATAAATTACACAGAAGAAAACATAGGAATGAAACGCAAGGACCTTGGACTTACAGAGGATTTTATGAATTTGACCTCAAAGGCAAGGGAAGTAAAAGTAAAACTAAATGAATGCGACTATATCAAACTAAAAAGCTCCTGCTCAGCAAAAGAAATTGTCAACAAGGTAAGGAGACAGCCATCTCAATGGGAAAATATGTTTGCAAGCAATGCCTCCAATAAGGGCTTACCTAATATCCAAAATATACAAAGAAATCGTACGACTCAATAACAACGAAAAAACAAATGATCCGATCAAAAAATGGGCAGAGGACCTGAACAGACACTTCTCTCTAGAGGACTTGTATACAAATGGCCTACAAACATATTAAAAGATGCTCAGTATCTCTAGATATTAGGGAAATGCAAATCAAAACCTCAACGAGATACCATCACATACCTGTTAGAATAGCTATAATCAACAGGACAAGAAATAACAAATGTTAGAGAGAAAGCAGAGAAAAAGGAACCCCCATACGCTGCTGGTGGGACTGCAAATTGGTACAGCCACTATGGAAAACAGTATGGTGGTTCCTCAAAAAACTAAGAATTGATCTATCATACGATCCAGCAATCCCACTACTGGGTATTTACCCCGAAGACTTGAAAACTCATATCCAAAAAGATATTTGCACACTGATGTTCATAGCAACATTATTCACAGTGGCCAGGACATGGAGGCAACAGAAGTGTCCAACGATAGATGATTGGCTAAAGAAGCTGTGGCACATATATACAATGGAATATTGCTCAGGCATCAGAAGAGATGAAATACTGCCATTTGCAACAACATGAATCGACCTCGAGATAATCATACTAGGTTAAATAAAACAGACTGAAAAAGTAGAAAATCACATGATATCACTTGTATGTGGGATATAAACCTAAAAGCAACAAATGAACAGGACAAACAGAGACTCAGGGACATGGACAGTGGACTAGTGGTTACCAGAGGGTAGGGAATGGGGGAGGAGGAGAGAGGTATATGGGGTAAATGGGGTCAAATATAGAGAGGTAGGGGAGGGTGAAGTGGGTAAAGGGGATCAAATGTATGGTAGTTGAAGGATACTGGACTTTGGGTGGTAATAGAATATATAGTTGTCAAATATATAGAATATATAGTTGTCAAATGATAATGTACACTTGGAATTTATATAATTGTATTAACCAATGTTATCCGAATGAACTTAATCAAAAATAGAAAAAAACAAACAAACAAACAAAAAAACCAACCCTGCCCTCAAGTATTCCTGTGGAATTTAAGATAGCACAGAAAAAGTACCTTGTACGAGGTCTGACATATGGTATATGCGCCCTAAATCACAACTCCTATTAATGTTTGAGTGTGTTCATTGAAAAGACTTTTAGGAAGCATTAATCTGAAATCACAGGGAAGAACTTTTATTGAGTTGTGATTCTATTAGCTTTTACTTAATGTATGTTGATTGACTTTCTAGGGAGAACGAAATCTGCCTGGATTTGTTGAGCCTCATGAATGCTTAATAGTATTTGTATGAAAGTCTCTCAGCTCTAGAAGAAGCAAACAGACAGCTTTTTCTAGCAGAGAATAATTCACTATTAATTAAATATGGTCTTAAGTGAAATAATAGTATTCATAGTAAGGTTATATACTAAGCATCAGCTGGGGTTGTATCCGAGAGGGTAGGAGTTGTGATATTTTGCAATTCTCCTCTAATTTTTCTGTAATGAACATGTATTATTTTTATAATGAATAGGGAAAAAGTTATTTATAAAATTTGAAATAGTAAATCCCTGAGTTCCTTGATGTCAAAATTCTGGTAATGCTTATGCTTCTAGTATCAGGAGATTGTGTCTATTTAGATAGTACAATACACAGCACAATTCATCCAAGACTAAAAATAATCATAGTGTTTAGAACTAAAAGAGATTTTAAGGATCATCTTTTCCTGAGTTTTTCAGAAAAATATGAAGAAATGAATCCCTGGGAATAAAGGGTACTTGTAAGTAGTTAATAATAGAACCGGTACTCCTGTGCTTTTCATCATGTTTATGTGTAACAAACAATGGAGATCTTAGGTGACTGGGAGAAAGACTGATTAAAAGTAATGATGATTCATGTACTGTCAGTTCTATTATTCATATTCTAATTTCTTCCAAATTATCCCAAATCCCAACTGCCTTGTTTCTTTGCCTCTTAAAATAAGCCCTCAATGGCAAACATCTAAAATAGTAACAGACTGTTGTATAATCTTCCCCTATCCTTTTCTCCCTTGTGGCATTTTCTCCCAATGTCTTATGCTATTCCTGGCTGCTTGAAATTTCTATTCTGGCCTTCACTCCAAACCCCCCCATTTCAAAGTATTCATAATTCCAAAATTCTCCCTCTCCTTTTCCAGCTCTGGCCAGTACAAAGTTAATCTTCAAGACTGATCTCAAATCTGTGGTCTTCAATCTGAAGCCTATACCTAATTCTCAAAGCAGCACTGGTAGTTTTCCCATACAATTATTATTTATTAAAATTATGGTGTGTTTCTTTCCCCCAACTGGCCAATGAGTCAGACAAGTCTTATTCATTTTTTTTTGGGGGGGGGGGCGGTAATCAAATTAACCTTAATAGGATGTACATAAATAGTGGCTGTAGGAGTGAATTAGCACTCTCAAAGGTAGCTCATGTCTACTAGATGTTTAGAGGAAAATAATATGATGAAATAATTCAAACTGAGGTTTAAATGACCAGTAGACCTTCTGCTCTACCCTCACAGGAACATTTGAATGTTTGATAAGACGCATAAAATAATGGCATTTTAGACTAAGTTCTCTGGAGAGTGCCTCTGAATTCATAACGCATAGCAATCAGGTTGTTCTGGTATATAGACTGGTCTGTACTTGAAGTGTACAGCAGCTAGAAGAGTTCGGTACAGAAATCAGTGAGGCAAAATACTGGCAAATCCCAGGGAGGCATCGGGAAGTTGAAAGAGAGAGGAAAAAATGAGAAAACATGTTCACAACAATTATTGTGGGTTCTAAAGCAGAAACTGACATCAGGGACCTAGGATTGTTGTTCTTTATAGAGATTTAGTCACCAAACTGCTCTCTGACTATATATATTTAAATTAAATACAGCCTCTTCTGTGGTTGACATCAGAATAAATTTCATCCTCCAGTTTCACATTTCAGTAGCATAAACTGACAACCCAGATCCCAAATTGTCCCCATTAGAAGTGAGAGAAACAGATGGGAGGGGAATAGGCAGAGTAAAGATATTTGTCGTCCATCCTTGTTAGAAAATGACAGAAATTAATTACTTCTTCATCTGTTTTCACACCAAGTTGTTTGCATCTCAGTGGTGCCTATCATTTTTGCCTTTATTTCTAGTTCCTTTTTCACATGTCATTCTCCCTGTCCCCATACTCACCATTAGATGCTAACTTATGCCGTTGGAGGTTTGGGACCTTGGGCTCTATCTCTTGAGTGACCAGTACAGAGGGTTAAAGATAGGAAGGAAAGGAGAGGAAAAGGAGATAGGGAAAGCTGAAGAGAAGAATTGCCCTATTTGGAAGGTATTGCTTAGTATGAAGTGGGCATAAGAGACTGGAGGTAATAGGACGGGCTGGAATGGGGAAAATGGAGGTTGAGAGTTAAGAGAAAGAAAAAGGAGATAGAGTTGATAAACCGATAGTAAAACCTAGTTACAAAATCATTTGCATTTTCTGTGACTACTGCTGAGAGTTTTTCTGAGTCTGGTGTTTCAATTTGTATTAAAGTAGTTAGGGCCAACTTTTCAATTTATTCCATTGCTAAATAATTAATCTGCCCTTGGGCTCCTTAGTAAACTGATCAGCAGCTGTATTATAACTGGACAAAATAGCTCTGTGATAGGTCTTGTCATTTACCAACTCGGGTGTCATTTTTTTCTTTGAAAAATCATACCTTTGGATCTGAGTAATTTCTTCTTAATGCAGGAATAGGTCTCAGTAATTTAAAGGGAATTTTAATGTCTTTCCTAGTCTCCTCAAACATGTCCTTTTGCAAAGATGTATAGATTCTGTACTATTTATTTTTCTTGACAGTTTTGTGAATAATTTGGAGGGCCTGGTGGGTCATCCGAATCTCTTTCTCTTACCACAATCCAAGGATAAGTGGCAGAATGTCACAGAGGAGATAAAAATCTATAAGTTCTGTGATTCAGAGATGAATAACCTTAGATTACAATTTAACGAATAGCCTTTCATAATGCAGAAACCACTCCCATTCCTATTTAACCTTGACAAGTCAGTAATTAGCACATGCTTAAGGGATGCACTCTAAAATTTCGGGTAAGGCACCCTAACTTTCTGTAACTTGTCATCTTTCATCTAAAAAAGATTTAAGAAGCAGGAAGATAGAAGGTGTTCATTTATCTTATAAATCTGCAAAACTATATACCCATTCTTCTAGGGTAGTTTTGTTTGTTTTAGTTATTTTTTGGTAGGCTTAACTTTTGGTTTAGAAAAATAAAACCAGTACATTAAAATATAAATAAGAAATCAGGGTGAAAGGGAAACAGGCTAGAATAGTGAAATAAGACCTCCTTTGTCAAAAATTAATTGACCATCTAAGCTTGAGTTTATTTCTAGGCTCTCTATTCTGTTCCATTGATCTATGCATTTGTTTTTGTGCTAGTACCATTCTGTTTTGAGTACTATAGCTTTGCGATATAGTTTAAAATCAGGAAATGTGATATCTTGAACTTTGTTCTTCTTTCTCAAGATCGCTTTGGCCATTTGAGATCTTTTGTTATTCCATACACATTTTATAATTTGTTCCAGTTCTGTGAAAAATGCCTTTGATATTTTGATAGGGATCGCATTTCTCTGTAGATTGCTTCGGGTAAAAACATTTGAATAATATTAATTCCCCAACTTATGAGTATAGTATGTCTTTCCATTTATTTGTGTTTTCTTCACTTTTTTTCATCAATGTTTTATAGCTTTCAGAGTATAGGTATTTTATCTCCTTAGTTAAATTTGTTTGTCTTTGACACAAATAGGACTGTTTTCTTAATTTCTCTTTCTGACAGTTCATTATTAGTGTATAGAAGTGTAACAAATTTATGAATATTAATTTTATATCCTGCACCTTTATTAAATTTACTTGCTTAATTCTAATAGGTTTTTGGTGAAATCTTTAGAGATTTTTATATATAGCATCATGGCATCCGCAAATAATGACAATTTTACTTCTTTCTTTCCAATTTGGCTATCTCCATTGCTTCTCTCTTATGAGGACCTAGTGAATTACATTGAACTCACCCAGCTATTCCTAGATGACATTGCAGTCTCAAGATTCTTAAGGACATCTGCAAAGTCTCTTTTTCTGCATAAAAAAACATATTTACATATTCATAGCTTCCAGAGACATGTTTTTTTTTTTTGTTTTTGTTTTTGTTTTTTTGTTTTTGGTGGTAGTGGTAGGGAGTCAGGTTGTCATTATTCTGCCTACCATCCCATGTAAAGTGTTTTTAAAAAATTAGCTAGTATGATTATTTCTTATATACATTCACATTGTCCATCAGACTTCTCTAAAGTTTATATAAATTACTTAAGTGGCTATTTTACAGCACGCAGAAACTAAAATAAAACTAGGTTTTCACCAATTCGCCTCTGATTCTTTCCCCAAACCGTTGTGACTTCTTATCCTTTGACTTTCTGCTGAGAGCCATGGACTATTAGTTTATATCAGCTATAGTTGTCAATAAGAAAAGAGCTAATTGACTATTTCATTATGACCCCAAATAAATTGCATATGATTTTAATACTCCATTGTGCTCATATGGCTATTTCTTAATAGCTCCTCTTTAAGCTTATTAAGTGTAGGCAGTTGTGAAACTTTGAAAGCATACAAAACTGATGTTATGAGAAATCTATATTTTATGCATTTTCCAACAAAGATGCTCAAATGATTTGAAAAGTCAGCAATAAAATGAGAACTCATCTCTAGGATAAACAGGTATCACAGTCAATGAGAGGTACGTTTTGGTCGGTCATCAAAAGAAAATTACTTCATAAAAAGCCTATTCAAGAAGTTCAAGAGCCAACAAATAGTTTGTACCACAGTTCCTCCTTTTTAATTGCCAGTTGCAACTATCTCTTTCTTTAAGATCTAGCTCATCAAACTGCCATCAAACTTTACCTTCCAACTGTACTTTACCATGACCTAATACTTTGCTTTGACATTTATGTTATAACTCATACACACATGCACACACATATGCATGTGCACACACACATACCTCATATGGTTTGTTGTCTCTTGATTTTTTTTGTCTGTTAAATATAAACTGCTAATTCTCTTGTGTCCCCCATAGAGTAACTAACACTGTGTTGTACACTTAATAAATGCTTGCAAATGACAAAATGAATTCTTTGCTTTGGTTAAAGAGGACTTCAGCAGCGAAATGAGCCCCTATGTTTGTGTGTAGGTTTGAACGATTCATTTTCTTGTCAGACTTGCCCTGGTTATAAATGCTGTGGCAACAACAGCAGTGTAAAGGGAAGATTTTATTGGAGAATGTTTGGAGGATTAGAAAAATCTCCAGAGCTTGGTAAGCATCACATTTTGTGTTCGGAATTTTATTCTGTCTTCAGACCAGAATAAGCAGAAAAGAGAGATGGCAGGATCCACAGGGTTCCATATGTGAAGCCGGCCCCCAAAACCCCTCCAGAAGTAAGTAGGAGGAAAGAGAGAGCATAATCATTAGATAATTTCTCATTCAGCTGTGTTAATTCTCCTCGGGCTGCAACTTTGCATAAGAGCTTTTAACCCTGCAAAATGTATTATTGAATACGGGATGTATTTAATTAATTTTAAGGGTTATCCTCTTTCCTGGTTTTTACTAAAGTAATAAACAATAACAAAAAAATACTTCAGGATAATTTGTCCATTCAAACTAAAAGAATTCAAACAGGATTCAGTGGGATGCTATATGCCTGGTTCCTTTATACTTTTTTTTCTTATAGTGAGCTGGAGATGGGGGATGGAGGGGTGGAGTGGGGGGAATACTTTTTTTCTTTTGGCATGGAGATTGCTTACTAATATAAAGGATGAACGAGGCCTCATATAATGTCCCAGAAAAGGTAATTTATCAAACACAGGCTAGAGTATTATGAAAACCAAACATTCCCCTCCTCCCCTCCAATTTTAATCTTTTCCTAACATCATTCGGTGAGGCTTTTTGAAAATGGAAGAGACTCTGAAGTCATCTGAAGTCAGAATATACCAGCTCTGGAAGCGACTGTCACTGTCCCATCCCTCCACTCCAATTCGATTTACACTTTTATGATTGGCTTCCTTTTTGACCCATGCTTGTTAATTATATGCAGCTGTAGGCAAATTGCTCTTCCAAATTGGCAACACCGAGTTCTCAAGCTGCTCACTTTTTTTTTTTTCTTCCCTGGATAAAACCTTTGGAGCATGCATTTTCTTAGTGTTTCTGAACTAATTCCCAGTTATAGATATTTTAAAGGGTTCAAGGGACTTACAAAATAACTCTGGTTTTAAGTACAGGATATTTCTTTCCATTTTATCCAAAATTACCAGAGAGGAGAATTTCCTTAGAGATTTAGAAACTTGTCCGTCACTATTTTATTTGCTTATAGATGCTCTGGTGTCAAGATCTAGGTAGTAACTGGCCAGGTCCCAGCATTATTTCAGGGAGCAACTGGGCTTTACCCTACAGTAGATGCAAATGCTCATCCAGAACAATGGCTTTCAAAAGCATCAGAGGCACTTATTTATTTATTTATTTGTTTGTTTGTTCGTTTATTTATTTATTTATTTTCTGTTCTGGAAAGCTCTGTTCTGTTCAAGGGCTATCTTATGGGAAATTTCCTGCCTTCCCTGCCTGAAGGACTCTACTGACAACATGCCTACCTGTGCAAGACCATTACTGTAAGGAAGTGCTTTTAATCTTCTTCTCCTCCTTCTCCTTAGTCTTCTCATTTCAAAGAGAAAATAGAAGCTCATTTCCACCCACAGACTAAGAGGCTCTGTCTAATGAATATCATTAAGGATTTTGACATTTAACTCAAATGAAAGTTATAGAGATGAGAATTAGGTTCATATGAGTGGGGGGGGGGCGCGGCGGAGATGAGATTCGAAATCAAAATATGCAGGTCAGAGTGACAGCTCTGCTATTGGTCAGTGTTATAACCTTGGCCAGTATTTTAATCTCTCTAAACTTTTCTTTTTCTCATTAGTTAATATTAAATTAATAATACTACCTGACCTACCTACTTCACAGGGTTAGAGTGAGGATAGATTGAGAACATATAGGGGAAGAGGACTTTCAAACTAAAAAGCATAACACGAGCAATTAATTATTATTAACAACTGAGAATATTATGTAATTGCTAATAAATATATGCTGGGAGAAGACTCACGGTCTGTCATTGGGTAAATCTTGCTTCTGCTGGGTATGGCTTTGAACATAATCCTTCAGAGGAACAAGAGGAGGAAAAGAACATTTACTCAGCAATTGTTATTACCCAGGCCCTTTTATATCTTTACCTATAAGTAAATTTACATCTATAGGAAAAATATATATTTAAAAATATTTATATTTCATTTAATCCTTTGAAAAATCTGATTAGCCTCATTTTCATATGCAGAAAACTGAAATACAGATATAGTAAATGCTGCTTAAAGCAATACTTCTCAAATTCCGTTCCCTGGAACCATAATCCTGAGAAATACTTCTCTATTAAAGAGATCTATGGTATAAAACTTTAAAAAAGAATGTATTCTTTCCTCACTTCCAGCTTATTCATAGTGTACAATACTATATTAATAACATGGTAAAGTTTTATAATAAAGAAACCTGGTATAGTTAAGGAAGCTGTTTAACTTTGTTTAGTCCAGAGTTCTCCAAGCTTATTTTACCTGGGGGCCTTATTTTCCAATTACACTTAGTAAATTTTGATAGAGCAAGAATCCTACAGAAACTATTTTGCCAAATGCAGATCTAAATTCATTATTGGAGTTACTATGCAGTAAATCTGCAATCAAAATACAAATCTGTCCTCTTTAAAAAGATATGTTATAATTATGTACCAAAAAATAGTAGAAAAATATAGGACAGTTATTAATTTTTATTATTTTACTTCTATTACTAATTATATCAATATTATAATTTGTTTTTTTAGTCTTTTCTTAGCTGTAATTACAATATATGTTTACTTTTGACTTATGATATTGTCTAGTAAAATATATATAATATAAAAGTTACCATTTAAACTATTTTTAAGCATATGGTTCAATAGCTTTAAGTACATTAACGTTGTGCAACCATCACCACCATCCATCTGTAGAACTTTTTCATCTTCTCAAATTGAAACTCTACACTGTCTTCTGATTTTTACCCAATATTTTATCATAAGCATTTTCCCACATTGCAACTTACTCTTTCCTAATAATCTTCACTTCTAGTTGCTGTGAGATATTCTATCCAGATAATGTTCATAAATCTGCCTATTGGTGGACATTTATATTATTTCCACTTTTCTTTTTTTGTAAATGATGGATATTTTTGTGTACATAACACTTTGCACCCTTGGGATTATTTTCTTAGAACAAAGAATATAAACATTTTAGTGATTGTTAAATGCATGTCGATATTTTTTTCTGTTATACCAAATTTGTATTTCTATTGATTAATGATGATACATCCATTCATTCTTTCAAATAAACAAAAATCTAGCAAGTTCCTAATATTTGCCAGGTAATATGTGGAAGAAACAAATACTCAATCCACTTTGGCCAGCATTAGTTACTGCGGACAGCATTAGTGATATCTAAGGACAACAGGACCTATTTACTCGTCCAAAAGTTTTATTGCATTACTTTGATACTCAGAAGACATCCTTGCTAAATGCTAATTTCTTTAGAGAAGTTCCTTGCCTCCTGTTTCCCCTCCCCCACTTCTTACTTATATATGTAAAATTGGGAGAGTAAATTACTTAATCTGTAACTGTGTTTCCTCATTTGTCAAATGGGAGTAATAATTGTAAGGAAGTCATCTAATTGTTGTCAGAACTCAAGGAGACATTGTATATCTTAAGATAGTGCCTAACACTTTGTAAGTGCTCTGTAAACATTACCTGTTACTGTTTTTACCTCCAGGATAGAGAAAATGAAATGAATCAACCATGGGTTGACCCAAGAATGAGCAAGGTAAGAACTGTGTGTTCTTTGCCCTAGTACTGTATGTCAAGTTTTAAATGAGGTTTTTATGTTTAAACAAACAAATCTATCAAGTCATGAACTTCCTTTGTCTTTCTTTCAAGGATAGAACAGATTTATTAGTATATGGATAGAGGGATTTTTTTTTTTTTCTTGAAGCATATTGCTGAATTTCACAAAGTTCTGCTAAGTCCTTCGAAAGGAAAATATATATCCTTCAGTTTTTTTTTTGTTAACTAGGATTTAGAAATATCCTTTAATCAAAGAAATAAGAACATTAAGGTGCTAACATTTATAGGATGATGAGTTTTTAAACATTCTATGTTGTATCCTAAGGAAGAATGAACTTAACTATGCTGAATTGAACTGACAAGTGTTGGGCTAGTTAATGTGCTAATGAAATAGCTATCATACTCCAAATTCTGTTTAATCAAACTTCTATTCTTACCAATTTTTTTTTAAAAAAAGTCTCTTCTTTCCTGATTTCATATCTATACTTATATCTATATTCCAGTTCTATCATAAGCCTGGTCATTAATAGCATATATTTGATTTGAATAAAGGCATATATGTCTTGGTAAATTATGTGTTATATTGAGTTTCGAATTGTGTTGATTTACGAAGGCTAAAGATGTCTGAGTAACTGACATATGTCAATCAATAGATTCTATTGTTTTAGGAATTGTATGTATAACATCAAAATTCTGAATAAATATTGTTTATTCAGTTGCGACCACATCTATTTTATTTGATATTTTACAACAATGAATAAAGTATGCACTATACATTTTTTTTTTTTTTTCCTCACAGAAGCAAGAAGTTCAGCATATGGTGAAGCCACTTCAAGCTGCTGGAGAAGTAGCAAACTGTAAAATACTTCACTGTCATAGTAGGCGTATAGCATTCTTTCCCTCCGGATAAGACCATCCGTTGCTGTTTTCTTTGTCGGTGTTAAGTCCTTTGTTAAATACTCATGTTTTAAATAGCTGTTAGATATTAAAAATAAAACAAAAGCCCTTTCTCCTTCAGCAGACCTATGTGAAAGGAAAGGATAATAAGCCGTGATGCAGTTCTCAGGTTCTTCGTGAGGGGAGTGGAAAGAGGCCGGGAGGTTTCAGAACAAGCAAAATCAGGGAAGTAGAGAGTAAATCCAAGTATTCGGCAAATGAGAAATAAACCAGAATGGAGACACGCCAGCTGTTCACACTGAAAAGTTACCTACCGGACGTTTATTTTGGTTCAAGCTTTATTTTTATGACTAAGGAACAATAAGTTTTCAATGGGGGAGAGGTGTCTTATTACTTATTACGTGAATAAGGAACAGCGAGTTATCAATGTAGGTGGGTGTTTCCTTAGGGCGCTTCTACGCTCCCCCTTCTTCCTACCGGCAACCGCTCCGGGACCTCCACCGTGGGGATCTAACCCCAGGACGCCTGTGGTCCAGTGGCAGGGCTTCTCTGCGTTCGTCCTCTACGGTCCGGACACATTGCTTAAAGAACTCTCGCATCTCAAACTCAGATTTCTGGAACAGGACGACGAACAGCGCCGGATACGCTTTCGCTTCCTCCCTCCCCACGAGCAGTGGCGGGCAGCCGGGCCCGGGCAGCGAACAAAGGCGGCGCGGGGCGCGCGGCCGGGGCTGGCGCGCGTCTCTCCGGCAGGAGGCGGCGGCGCCGCGCCCGAGCCCGCATTCCTTAAGCGCCCAGAGCCCGCGGGGCGACGTCATCCCCGGCTCCGCCCCCGTCCCTCCCCGAGCAAAGTAACTCTTGACTAACAGGAGCAGCCTCCGCTGAGCCATGGAGAGCTGCCGCCGCGGCCGGCGGGAGACGCAGGCGACGCTGGCGCCCCAGAGGTAGTTTGGCGACCACAAAGAAGGAAAAAGTGCGGGCAGGCGGCTGTGGACTTCCCGCTCTCACCCCGCGAGGCCGGGCCGGCATCTCTAGTCGTGGATTTCGCTGCGATCGCCCCGGCAGCTCTTTGCAAAGCTGCTTGAAACTTCTCCCAAAGTCGACATGGATACAGCGACGGCGGTGCTGCCTGCTTTTTTGGCGCTCTTGCTTCTTTCCCCTTGGCCCCTTCTGGGGTCGGCCCAAGGCCAGTTCTCCGCAGGTGAGTGGCCCAGACAACCACCTCTGGCCCCAGGCTCGCAAGGGGGTAGAGTGGCTACTCTTCCAGGGCGGGGGACAAGGATTTGGGGGAGCTTTCGCGGCCCTGGGGTGAGGGGCAGGGCAGAGGGAGAGAGAGATGTCCCCAGAGTTTGTGCCAGGTGGACCGTGGGGCCCCGGTCTGGGCGTCGCTCGGCGCAGGTAACTTTTGTCTTAGCGACCCATTGTTCCTCTATGAGGTTCGCGCTGGGCGCAGGCTGGCCAGGTTGTGCAGGAGTGTATGAGACATTGCTTTTCTTGGGAAACTGGTAGCCTCGGCGTCCAGCGCGGGCAGCACGGCGCTGGAAAAGAGAGAAAGAAAAAGTAGTTACGACTCCGGGGACGGCTACTCAGTTGCTCGTAGTGCAGGCTTGTTGCTGTCTGCCACTAGAGTGTTCAAAAAAAAATTTTTTTTAATTTGATTTTTTCCCCCCCGGGAAGCCATTGTCAGAAACGTTGAGACTCCAAGGCACTGACCTCGGCGCGCTTTGCCAGGTGCTTTTTGTCCCGGGAATAACCTCCCCTACTATTGTTTAACTACTTCCCCGTCCCTCCCTCAGCCTCTTTCTCCTCCGCCAGCGTTGAGCTGCTCCTGGCTTTGCCCTGTGGGTTAGGGCACTGAGTGGAGTGGGTTCCGTATGTGCATTTCATGTTTTGAAATATGATCCAAAGGCTCCACACCGAACGGTCCTGTGCAGCGAGGGCTGAGAACCGGGTCCGGGAAGCCTGCCCACCGGTGTGGTAGCCTGTTCTTCGGGCTGAGCCACCGCAAAGCTGGCGCGGCTACTCCCGGAGCCGGCCTGGGTGGTGGGGGCTGCAAACGGCTGCTGTCCGCCACGAGGACCCAAAGGAGGGACGTGGAGTGGTCTGGCATTTTAGCCCTTCGGGTTGTGGGTAAAGCCACTTAGAGAAGTCTGTGTAACCCCATCTCCCGGTCCTGTCCTGTGTTCCTTTCTAGTTTTGTTATCCTTCCCGTTGGTTGCTTCTTTCGTTCTCTCCTCTGGGGGCTCTGAAGTTTCACCAGGTGGACGCTGGGGAGCGGGCTCCCGGGCGCTTGCTTGTCTCGCGCAGATCCTGACAACTTTTCTGGCCAATCCACCCAGCTCAGCTTGGCTGGCGAGCGCTTCTGCTGCTTTGGTTTCGCGGCGCAGGCGGAGACACAGAGGTGGCCAAGGGGTGCTGGAGAAGACGGGGAGACCGGAGAAGTGACAGCCGCGCTCCTGGCTGAGGCTGCAGGACGCGGAGCACGAACTTACTTTGCACATATTAGTTTCTCTGGTTGTTTTGGCTGCCTGGTTTCCGGGAAATAAATTCAAATTACTGTGATCGGGAGTAATGTTTATTTCACTTCAGTCTTCTCTGACCTCTTTAGAACTCTATAGAAGGAGTTAGACAACAGATTCAGGTGGCAACATGCGTTGTGCACTCAGTCAGATGATGAAATGCAGCGTGTAGAGGAAAAGCTATGTATATCAGTGATGTATGCCAAGGAAAACGGTTCTATGTAGTGAATGATCCGATAGCTTAATTTAATTATTTCCGGAGTAAGCATTATTGCATGCATCTCTGACATATCATGCCCATTAGTATTGAAATCGTGCTTGACATAGGTCATATGCAGGCAAGTTGGAGTGGATATTGATTTTTGCAGTGTTTATTACTGCACGGAGAGCCTACGCTTGAAAAAGCATGTAGTTTGTTAATCGGAAGTTTCAATTCTACCAGTTGCATCATTAAACTTACATGTATTCAGGAGTTGCAGCTATTAATGTTTTGACAACTGATAGACATTTTCAGCAGTAGAGAAACTTTTCTTTTTTCCTTTTCAAATGTTATTTACCCTTTAATGAGCAAGTAAATATTCAGTTTCCTCCAGCAGAATGTGCAGATGAGCTTTCCTTATCCCTGGAGTTCAGATATCTCTAATGAACAATTGTGTTCTTAGATATCCAGCCACTAAAATGCCTGGCTTTTCTTTAGTGACAAGGCAAAACATTTGACTTTATGATATATTTAAGTCAAAGAATGCAATCCTAATATGCAGTACTCCCAAGACTGTATCTCAAAATTTTGCCATTCAGGATTTACATATATGTGCAGAAATGAATGCCTTTTATTCCCATAGTTTAAAGTCAGGTTGTAGATCCGCCTTTATAGATTAAACGTTTGTTTCGTAAAAACTTCCATTTGCTGGCTGTCTTAAGTCATTTGATATTCTACTGCCATCAGATTTTTTGGCAGTCAGATTTGTTGCAAAGATATAGATTCAGAGCTTGAGGGTGCATTCTTTGTTACTGTTTGTTTGTTTGTTTTTTCTTAAATTCTTTAAGTGATGAACTTTTCTTTTGAGAAATATAAATTTAAAAAGTGCTTTAAAGTCTAAAACATGTTAAGAATTTTAAAATAATCTCTGAATAAGTCTTTTAAATCATACTCATTTAGGACAATTTACCACTTTTAGATCTTATCATGTATTTGGTGGAGTAAGCGTCAAAGTTTTGTTGGATCTTTGATATATGTACTCATCTAGTCTGGTTTGTTGAAACCCTAGATTTAAGAATATTTTCATCATTGTGACTTTTGTCTTAGCTTTTGTAGTTGAAGTGTAAAAATGTTGCATAGGGAGCCTCTTTCAAACCAGATTTCCTATAAATATCAACTTAAATTTATATTCTTTAAGTTTAATCTCTCACTTAAAATTACACCAGTGTCATGGTATGCCTGGGGAAACTGAGGTATAGATGTACAAAGATGCACTGAAGTTTAATCACTGAATTGTAGAGCTATCATCTCTTCATATAATGTAAAAAAAAAAAAATTTCTGTACTAGGATTTGGCTGACAAAACAGATAAGGCTTGGAAATGAAACTTTCTCATCTGTAAAATGGGGATAATAATACCTGTCCTGACCTTTCCACGTGGTTTTGATGTGGATCCTATAAAATAATTTATGTGAACTGGCACTGTAAATTGTAAAGCATTAGGAAGCCATCTGGGATGTAATCATCATACATTAAGGTAGCTAAGTTCCTTGGCTTCAGTCTTTACTTGCTCCTGCACCCTCTCCTAGTGAGTGCAGGCTGTTTAAGATTGTATGTGTGTTTCACATGGTTAGTCATTTATTTAATCATTATTAAACATAAACATCCTAGATTGGCCATACCATGATTATGTCAGCACAATGAGAGAAATTCTCCTTTAATTTTTATACTTACCTCATGTAAATCTTTACTTGAACTAAACCTGTGCGAGTCACTATTAATATTCCTTTTAAAGTATTCTGACTGTAGAAGAAATATATTTTAAGTTGGTTTCTTAGCTGTTCAACTATTGCTGATTGTTCAGCTCTTTCATCTCAGAGTGGAGAAAAATACGCAGCCTTTTAGATGCAGTCTTATCAATGACCTAGAGAGGGACTATTGTCTCTCTAGTATGATGTGAGCCTGGAAGTGCCTTGAATTTAGTTTCTGGCATGTCACACTGTAACAGTGCATCCTTGATTCCTTAGGACCTTGCAACTTATCTAAGCAATGCCACTTTCCTAGTGTCTGACTTTTTGATGTCTCTGTATGTGAAGTTAATTACTTTTACACTTGTTACCTGCTAGGACATTGCATCAGAGACAGCTTGCTTTAAGATTTGCCTTTTAATTTTCCGGTTTAGATTGGCCAAAATCCCTTGGTTCCTCAATTCATTGAAGCTCCAAATTCTAATCACTAATAATAGGTAACCGGATGTTTCTAGGACTGGTTTTTCTCTCATTAGGGTTCTTATATCTGACTGTTGAGTTTCCTAGATTGCAGGATGTCGGTTTGTGTCTGGCCTACCCAGACGAGAAGAGTCAAGTCTGGCTGCTCTTGGACTTTGGCATATGTGCTGCTGACAGCTCTTCTCTTTGTATTCATAAATGTGAATTTGAAAAATAAATCAAGCCCTTTGCTGCTGTGCCCCTCTCCCACACTCCTTCCCTACAAAGCCCCACATGCACACACACAAAATCATAGCCTTTTTGTTTTCAACAAATACCTTTCTATGCTGGACATGTTCTTAAAAACTAGAAATATGACTCATCCACTATCCAGAGCAAACCAACCTTCCCACCAAATCTCCCACCAAATCTCAGTTCTAGCCATGAGGGTTTACTACTGGCTTTTATGGCCTTTTAAAAAATGTAATTCATGTAATATGATCTTGTGTAGAGAAGCCATATTGTTGCCTTCTAATATCTTTGAAATGTGCAGTCTCCTAGGTCTGCTGGAGGTGTGGTATATAAACAGTGTAGACCACGCTTCTCAGAGGCATGGGAAATGCTGTCCTCATCTGTCCTATGCTGTTTGCATTTCCCCCTGCCTGCTCATCTTGCAGGGCAGGAAGAGGAATTCTGGAAGACAGAGAGCAGGAAACATCAAGAGAGTTTACAGATTGTTCTTAAAGAAAAAACAAAGAACACTGGGAGAGTGTGTGTGTGCCTGCGTGTGAGTGTGTGTGTTTGATCTTTAATTTTCAAAAGGGAGGGAACCCTATTTTTAACTTGTTTATTGGAATCATCCTTTGTCTTTGTCCAAATATTCATTTTTTAAAATTTCCCTCGTGTATTAATCTTAGACTGTACCTTTTGATCATATGTATCTGGTTTGTGTTTCTTTATCAAAGTATTTCTCTTTGCCTAAAAAGGTTATAATTGTTTTTTCATCAAAACTCATGCTGTTTGTCATAGCTATCCAGTCATGATGTGTCTTAAACTGATATTTGATGACAAAGTAAGTACATCAATCAGACTTTTTTTTTTCAATTGAAGACAGAAACAAACTTGTAAACCTATGAAGTAATCTTTTAATGTCACAAAAGATTTGTGCTTATATATCTCTGAATGGAAGAGAAACTTTAAGTTCATTTTTGTAAGTAGGGATACAATTTTGAGTACCATATTGCCTGATATTTTGAGATAAGTTACACACAGCTCTGCTTTGGAAAACTTAAAAAAATATGTGTGTTTGAATGTCTGCTATCAGTGTGAACTCTGGGGGTAGATAGTTTACAAACTTTGAGCTCCATCTTAGTGGAAATGTATTTCATGAAAAATATTCTTAAGGAAACAGAGTTTCACATAAAATGTTTTTTTTTTTTAGTTCCATGAAGATTTTTTAATTTGTGTGTGTGTGTGTGTGTGTGTGTGTGTGAGAGAGAGAGAGAGAGAGAGAGAGAGAGAGAGAGAGAAAGAGAGATGTTTACTTTCTTGTAGTATTCTTGTGGAAATTCGTTTGATTTGTAGTTAATATTCCAATAATAAGACTAAATTTACATAATTAAAACACTAATTTTTGTGAGGCGTATCAGATTGTTGGGATTCTGGGAAAACCTTGTGCCTGGGATGTAAGGGTCTCATTGATCCTGTTGTGGAACCTTGCCATTTCCCCACTTAACTCTGGCTGAGTTTTTTGGCATTCTCCTCTGTGTGTCGATAATCCATAAAAATTACAAGTGGCTTATTTTGTCGCTTACAATTGTTTTAGGAACAATTTAAGTAGTCTTTAATGAAATAATCCATGTTTCCACTTTATAAGATTGTAGAGCTCTGTTAATAAAAATGATGAACAGTGTAGTGCTGGCTGAATCCTACAGGTATCATTCTAGAGATTATTTTAATAAGAGGAACTCAGAAATAAAGCCAAATAAAATAGTGTCTAGTTGAGTTTATTGTTTGCATTAGTTTTGTTAGGAAAGCTGAAACATGTAGATATGTATTTACATATACACACAGATACACACACACACACATATCCACACATCTTAATAATGATAAAACTTCATTGTCCAAAGGTTCAGGTTATAAGGACGTTAAGGAAGGACATTTAGCAATGGAGTCAAATCCCTATACTTTTTCTTGGAAAGAAGATTGAAAATAGATAATCATTTTCTTTATTTCATAGATGAAGAAACTGAAATGGAAAATAAATTAATTATATAATATACAAGATATTGTACTGTATTATATACTTTTAATGAGAACATAATATATTTTTCTCTAAATTGGTCGCTATTTATATAAAGCCTTCCCAATGCAGCATAGTCCTTAACCAGCTGATTGTAGGCTGATTCTCCAAACTCTGTCCAGGTCAGCAGCTAACCAGCTACAGAAATACCCCAATCCTTATTGGATGGTGAGGTTACTTAACAGATGCAAAAGTGGCAGGCTGGTCACAGCTCCTTGATGTGAGATGTGATTCGCTTTAGGTAAGTCCTCAAATTCAGAGTAGAGAGAAAGCCTGTCTGTTGCCCTCACTGACCATCTAGAGGGTTATTGCCCGATTACTTCATGGTCGTTGGATCTCTCAGTTGCAAGATGCCCTAGAATTTCGCTACTTGAATTGCGGTCCATAGACCAGCAGCATCAGTATCACTTGGAAACTTGTGATAATCTTGTGATTTCCTATCAGAGCCCACTCCAAACCTACTGATTCAGAATCTGCATTTTAACAAAGTTTCCAGGTGATTTGCTTGAACATTTAATTTTGAGAAACACTACTCTAGGACAAAAAAAGCTCAGCTTGAAAATAATTGCCACATGCAATTCACTGTAGAATTGTAAGAGTATTGTGAAAGGATTAATTACAACATGAAACAAATTTCCCTGGAATTATATTTCTGATCAATATTTACTTAATTATAATTTAACACCGCAAACACAAAACAGTGATACCATACAGTTTTTTGTTTTTTTGTTTTTTTTAAGAATACTCAATTTTGAAAGAAATATTTTTACAAGAAAAATAAGGCTAAACAGTTTTGGTTATAAATGTGTTACATAAGAATATTTAAATGTAAGCGTATTAGCTGAAGAACCAACATGATATGTACCATTTTTACTTAGCATATTGCTATGTTGATACAGGAAATAGCATTTTCTCTGACATTACTAGTAGCAGCAGTTTCTCGTTTTATATTTATTTCTCTTTTTCTTCTAAGGGTAACTTAAGGATCTTTGTAATAAGGAGCTCATTTATAGGATAGGCGAATATAGTGAATGGGAGTTAGGTAGAATACATTAAATATCACTGGTGCTCTTTTTACTATCTTTTGTACTCATATTTAGGAACAGATTCTTGTCAGTTCTCTCAAGAGAAAAATTATGATGTAATAGACAGTGCACACTATTCATGTCAAAACACAATTTTACTTGCATTTTATAGCTTGCTTTAGCTTTCTTTTAGAAAATGAATTTTCCCAGAAGACCTAATTGCCTTCTTATTAATGAGCCTGTAAGTGTGTTTTGTTATCCATTTACTATTCTAAATGTGTCTGCTTTTGCTGGCTGTTTCAACAGTGAAGTCTCTGATTAAATCACGGCTGCTGTATTTTTGCCGTTCACTAGCGATTCAGAAAACCCTGGCGTAATGACGGTTATGACAGAGATTAATAAAACACAAGAAGTATAAATTAATGTTAACCCATAGAGTCAGTTCTACTGTGATATCAGGAGGTTGGGATAATGCAGAGCAGAATTCCCTACGTGTTTGATACTGTAATCGAAAGTCTGCTTAATCTGTATTGTTTGAAATACAAAATCAGTGGTTCTGGGTTAATAAATAAATTACAAATCAATGATTTCCACACTTACCTAATTTTTAACACTCGTGTTTAACTAATGAGGTTTCACTGTAGACAGATCAGTGTTAGAGGAGAAGTTAGTGATGGAGAGAAACTCTGAAAGGTACTTCCATGCATCTTCCAGAGCTTTAGAGTTTGAAGGCTTTGACAGTTTTTCTAATTTTATTTCAAATTCTAGACCTCGCCTTTTGTACTAGTTGTACTTTTATTATTGTCAGCAATAATTAGGCTAATTTATTCTGTTACACATTGGGGAGAGATATCCCTGAAGCAATTGCAAAAACAACAATAGAATCTGCCATTTACCGGCTGCCTTTGACCCACCAGCCCTTATGATCAATGCTTTACATAATTTTAAATTCTCGTGATAATCTTTAGTATTGAAATCATCTTCATTTTGCAGCTGAAGCCAAGAGAGGTTAAGTAATAACTTGCCTTAGGTGACAGACAGTGTGTGAAGAACTAGTAGAGCCAAGATTCATTATTGAATATATACCCATCAGACATTTTTCGGGGGTAGCATATTGTTCAGAAAATGCAACCAGACTGGTTGCAACAAAAAGGGAGTTTATTCTCTCACCCAACCGACAGCTCAGGTGGAATCTGACTTAGGAGTTCACATAATTCCTTTGGTATATGATGTCTCTTTGTCCGCCCAACTTAGCTAGCTCTGGGGTGCTGTAGGAGTTTGTTTTTAGGCCTGATGTTTAGAGATGAGGTAGCTTTGACAGTTTTCAAGTGACAGCACCCCACGTTCTAGTCCATTAGGAAAATGTGAATGTATATGCTGATTGCACATGAAAAAGCCCTTGAGGTTCACTCTGATTGAATGCAATGAATCATGTGTCCACCTCTGAATCGGAGGCTCTCACTGAGGGAAAGTAAGTGCGGTGATTTGATTGACTTATTTTTTAGGATTCTGGGTTCAACTCTTGGTCCCCCTCCATGTCACGTGACTGATGGGGGGACTGTGGAACAAACCATCAGTTGTCAACAGATAAGGGATTGGGTTTTGGAAAGGCAACCAAATTAGAGTCTGATTGTTCAAGTTGGAATTAAGTAAGGTGTGAGCAGTAAAAGCAAAGAAAGAGGGGAGAGCTACTTGTGTGTGTATTAATAGCCCTTCTGAGAAGAAGAAAGGTGGTGGTGGGGAAAAGACAGTTGGATCCGATGGTTGGTTCCCTGCTCTGGGCCGCTAGGAGGTAATATCAGGAAGACATGGTGGTCTAAACCTTAGTCCCCATGGAGGAGAGGGTAGGAAAGGAAGAGGAAAAGGCAAATTGGACAGGGCAGGTTTGTGTGCATTGCATATCAGCTGTTCATAATTTAGGGAGCCCCCTCCCCTTTAAGCCCTACTTCAAAACATAAATTTTATTATTTTTATTATTCAGTTTTCTTTGCCATAATATATAATAAGTCCAACATTAAAATTTGACAGAACTTTGAGTGCCGAGAGGGGCCTTATAAAACACAAGAAGTATGAGTTATAATTGATATTCTTTCATTTGATATAACTTGCCCAAAGTCATACACCTTGGAAGAATTTGAGGTCAAACTCAATATTTCAATTTATATATATCACTGTTACAACATATACATTGTTTTGTTTAATGGTAATTTACAGAGATAATTATTTATGGTTTTCTTGAATTATTTTGATTTGTGTTCTGAAGTTCTAAAACAATGTTTTCAAATGCCAGCCTGACCTATTCAGGCACCCTACCCTACAAGATTTATTTGTATATATGTGCACGAATAGGTGTTTGCATAAATGCATTTATTTTTAATAGAAGCCAACGCTGTGATAAATGATGCTAATTGACACAGAGAAATAAAGCCTAGTAACTAACTCTTCACTTTGGAAACTAGTTTTGAAACGAACACTCAGGAGGTGATGGCGAACTTGTTTATAATTTTGATCTTCTCACCTTGGCGGACTAACTTGATAGTGTGTCTGAACAACATGGGATATTCAAAACAGTGGCTGTAAGAAGGTGCTGAATAATGAATAAAATGTAGAGAAATAGCAGCTGTTGTTCCAGCTTCCCTTCTCACAATGAGAAATTTATCGGGCCTGTGTTAGATACCCATCTATGCTTCACCGAGTTTGACTGAGGACTAGGGCCCCTCATGTGGCTGTGCCAGTTTAGACCAGGATTTCCAGGGTTGCTAATGGCCCATCTCTGGCCAGAGCACCTGGCCTGGCACATAGGGGAAGACAGTGGTCATGGGGGAAGGCTTATGGACATCAATCAGCATTGCTTCTATTACTGGAGGTTTATTATTACTGACCTTTGCCTATTATCTTTAAAAAATTAATGAATTATTATTTTCTTTCCTGTGTATTGCCTACTTTCTCTTTGACTTTTTTTTTTTTTTTGAAACTTTGTATTATATTCTTGTCAGGTGTGATAACTGACTCCTGAATGATGAAATTTGTCTAATTGGTCTAATATCCTGAAAGGTTGAAGCAGAGTACTATCCAGTGTTGATTCATCATTGCTTCTTTATATTAACTACGTTAAATTCTTAGGAAATGTATGCAATGAAGGGATTGACAGCAACCTGTTTCAGAGAGAGCAAAAGGCTTCTTTGGAGATCTATGTATGAAATCATTTTAGTGCACAAGAACATTGGGCTTGCTGTGAGACTGTACCAGTCTTAGCTTTGTCATGTTCTAGCTCTGCCATTTGGAGGTAATTCCTTTCTGCTTAATCCTTAATTTCCTTATCACTAAAATGATACTATTAAAATGACAGCGATTTTAGTATCTTTTTTAATTACTTAGTAGGACATCTTTAAAGGTAAAATGAGTAATATATGTGAAAGTACTTTTTAAAAGTAATTGTAAACTATCACAAAAATGTAAATTATTTTTGTTGGGAATATAAATTTTGATAATTATTGTTGAAGGCACAGTATATGCTGAGGTATGGAAATTAAAACGATAAATAGATGCTTTGTATATTTGTACATCTAAGTTATACTGCATATCCAAGTTTACACATCTGAGTTTTTTGGGAAAGTGGTGTGATAAAGATGAGTCAGTAAGGTTCTTGTGAGCATTGAATAGTTTTCTTATATATCATAAAATGTGGCTCCCCACATTCATCTTCACATATGTGTATTTTCTCTATATATGTAAGTCAATTTTACTCTGATGCTTGCTACAAAATAGTTTTGTATTTTAACTAGTTATGTTAACAAAATGATTAGAAAATTTGGTTAGAAAATATTTTCACCAAAACATTTTAAACACACGTTTTAAGGACTGTGATCATATATGGCCAGTTGTGTGTGTAGTTTTTCTTTTTGAAATATTGTCATGAAGACATTAAAAAAAATGCTCTTGCTATTTGAGCCGATTAGCTTACTTAGTGAGAGCATGATTCTGGTTTTATCTCTGTTTATTCTTCCATTCCACATATCTTTGAGTTTCTAATATGTCATTGCTGTGTCAGGTTCTGGGTATTCTGGCAAGAAAGCCGAGTATTGTCCCTTTGGTTTGGGAGCACATGTGACTTTATGATTATAGAGGGAGTAGTGATCATTGCATAGCTCCACATCTAGTGATTGATAGGTGAACTGTGGCTGTTTTTAACTGACCATACCTCTGTGACATGATAAGTCTCAAAGCCCAGTCTGTCTCTTGGAATTTACTGGTTTCTCCACTTTAGAACTTGCCTTTGTTAATACAGTGCATTAGTAGTCTTTCTGTATCCTTGAGTCTACACACAAAAAGCCTAAGCCTACCAAAAAAGAATTAACACAAAATTCCACCAAATGGAATTTCCCCAAAGTTGAGTCATTGTTAATATAAACAAGTCGGGCAGAGAGCACGTTTGTTTTCTGGAAGCTCACAGTCACTTTCCCTCTGGAAACAGGATCAGGAAGGTCGAGGGGGGCCCTCTTCATGGAGGACAGTGTTCATGTGCATTCACTACGTGGACATTCGTATGCAGAGCCCCTGGTTGTTCTGCCGCAGAGTCCAATTTGCTGTGACCTACAGATGCTTATCTACTGCCACTGCTGCCCTGATTCTCATCAGCCTTCTCTCTGCTGCTTTAGTAGAGTGTGTTGTCCAGAGTAGTGGGCAGCTATTACAGAGAGAGGCCAGAGGCCAGCCAAGAGACTAGAAGCCAGAAATCAGGGCAGACTGTGACCCACCCCAGAACTGCCCCTGCACCTGCATATCAGAAGCAGAGTAAATTCTATTCCTGGTGCTTTGGTCATTCATTCTGAGGAGGCAACACTATTGTCATTTAAATATACCCATTACCTCACCAGAAATTAGAGATTTTGAATGTCTGTATTCAAAGAGACCCATGTGACTTGCGGTGTGTGAATTAAGGAGAAAAGTTAATTCGGGAGATGTATAAATAGTAAGCAAAATCAAAAGCAGAAATTTAGAAAACTCTTTTATATTAGTCAAGTCACTAATGTGCTGTGTCCATTTTATCTTTAAGCAAGGAACACATAGAATATATAGCATAATTTTAAAATCACAGACTTTGGAACCTGACTGCCTGAGTGTGAATGCTTATTCTAACATTTTCTTGCTTCATGATCTAACCACTTTCCTTTAGTTTCCACAGTTGTAAAGTGGAATGATTTAAGTACTTATCCCAGATATTTGTTTTGAGGAATACTGAAAGAAGTGTTTAAAACAGTGCTTGGCACACTTTATTCATTCAGTTTTAGGTAGGCTGGAGAAGGTGCAACATTTTGGGTATCAACAAACCTACTTATCCCCTGGAGAGATTTAATCTCAGCTGAATTATGAAAACTCTAATTTGGGAATAAGATTAAAATGGAAATTGACCAGAAAGTTGAGGAGTGTGATCTATATTCTGTTAAGTGTCCATCCCAGTGAGACTAATGTCCCGTCTAGGAGCTGTACTCGGATTTCAAAATGACAACATTAGAATTAAGCAGCAGATAAGAGAGGATTTCTTGGCTCCTAAAAAATGTTGTTTTCCCAGAGATTACATATAGAATGAGAAAAGGATATCCTCACTGTCATGTTTGCATTTGACACATGCTAAGTAAATGCGTTACTGGTATTTGGACCATCATTTACCTATGAATTCTAGATAACGTTTTTGTTTTCTTTTTCGAAGCTTTCTGTTGATATTTAATCTTCTTTAGCCAAGGTAGTTTCTTTAGCTAAGGTCGCTTCAAATACATTTAAACCCCAAGCCACTGTCAACAGGATAAAGCCATTTCGGTCTTGTGCTGTGGAGCTTAGGGTTGGCTAAACTTTTGACAACTCAGCTCACTTGCAGAATTGCTCTTTGCCCGTCAATCAGTGCAGTGGAAAGCCTCGATAAACTCCAACAACGATTTCATGTTCGATTCAAGTGTCAGATTTCCAGTACTCTTTCCCCTTCTTACTGTATCTCCTCTAGCTGTAATCGAACAATCTTCTACTTTCCGTGTGTTATACTTATGACTATTTGCTCTCCAGGTATAATTAAAAATTCCTGTCACCTTTCTTATCAGAGCTCTTTGCCCTGTAGGTTTGAATCTCGATAAAATAAATGCTCATAATATGTAATTTACCATAATAATTCAGTTTTGTATCCTGAATGGATGCTCCTACTAATATAGGTGTTTGTGATTGTGGTGGCAGCAGGTGTCTTCCTAAGCTCTTCTTCACTTCGTTAATGTAAGCAACGTCCCAACCTGTAGAGAACTTTTACAAGAGTTTATTTGAGCCAAACTGACACCATATACAGGGGAGCAAGATCTCAAAAATCCAAAGACTATGTTTTGCAACTTCTTTTATCGATTCAAAATTAAGGAAAGGGGACATTAAGAAGATTGGAGAAAAAAAAGTGGGGGTTGGATTACTGGATAAAGATTACATGTGCTCTCTTGAGGGTTAATGCCCCCTTCCAGGGGTATTCTGTTATTTCAAAGGTTTGTTAACCTAGATGCAACAAGAACAATGAACAGGGCTGGCTCAAGGCGAAGGATAAGGCTTTCAGTAAAGTTGTATGCCTGGGGCATGACTACCCACCTTGAGGGGCCCAGTTAGGAATTTATAATCAGATCACCCTGTGAGGTGACTTTCCTTAGAACCCCTTTTTTTACCCACAGTTTAGTTTCTTAAGGTGTTGTGCTTAAGGGAGAAAAAATCGTTTATCCTTGAAGATTCTTCTGGCTGGATAAATATTCAAAATAACATGACATGCATTAGCGGGAGAAAAACAGAGATAAATAACATATATACTATATGTATGGGAGACCTATGAACATTGAGTAACTCAACAGAATACCTTAATACCACTTGCAGTTAAAGAAAAAAGATGATGCTGGGGGATGGAGAGTCAGTTAGGGGTTACTGGGAAAAGCACAGAAAACAAGGGTGAGATTGTTATGCAGATTTATGCCTTCTTGGACCTTGGAGGCAGCCCGGGGAACCCTGAGGGGGAAACACCCTTCCACAGGGAGATTTCCCTTACAAATGTAAATGTTCTTTTACAATGGGTAACCTCTACTTGGTTTTCAGGCTTCACCCAGGTCTGCTATGTAAAATTAACCACCCTAAAATAATTACTACCCCATAGAAGCATATTTTGGGGTGGCATAGTCAATAACAAAAAAAAAAAAAATTAAAAGTCGAACTTTTATAGCACATGTGAACTTGAATATGGAACTTTCCAAAGAGGGGACGCATACCTGTACTGCTCGTTCTGGGGCCCTGAATCATGATCCAGCTGTTATGTGGAAAGCAGATTTGTCCTTGCATGTGTCACAACAAATATCTAAAGGAAACTGAAGCAGAAAAAGATTGAGTATGACAGACCTGTGTATGGAATGAAAACACTGTGTGATAGGCAGTATAAGTATACTTTGTGGACAAAAAAGGGTATTGTAATAAGTCATACATTCTAACTGGAAAGTCTTGGTGGGTAGTCCTGCCCCAGGCCTATAACTTCTTCAGTGAACAGTTTTTAAGCAAGCCCAGGGCATCATTGTTGTTGTGCATCTAGGTTAATACATCTTTAAATGCCGAAAGTGATACCCCTGGAAGGGGTAATAACCCTTAAGAAAGAACATAACCTTGTAATCCACTTCTGATTGCTCTCTCCCACCTTCATATAATCTTTTTATGTTCCCTCCTTAATTTCAAATTCATAAAAGAAACTGCAAAACTGTTATTCTCTAGAGCATTTGAGATCTTGCTTCCTGGCAACTATCGTCAGTTTTGGCTCAAATAAACTCTTAAATTCTTTACAGGTTTGGACATTTCTTATGTCAATAACTTAAACTTAATAATATATTCAGGAACTATAAATTCTAATCAGTGTGGTTCAGGCTGTGGCTTCCCAACTGTTTGCACAAGGGAGTTGGAGAATGACAGAGTTGGAGAAACCCATAAACCTGCAAATATTACTGCAGATATCGCCAGAGGAACCCAGGTGCTCTCACTCCTTCCTCTTAAGGCAGTCTCTTAATTCTGCAAAGTAGAATGTGTCTGTGTCCTTTCCTGGCACATTCTTATCAGGAACTTAGATCCCAGGTGAAACCTGGGAGTAACTTTGAGGGCTGATGTTCACTCCTTTATCTTAGATATAGGAATCCTTGGGAAGAGCTTTGAATTTCCCACAGATACATGCTGTTCACGTAAGTATCCATTTAAGATCTTTTCTAGTCTCTCAGCTGTTTGCTCACAGTTTGAGTCAGGATAATAGTAGATAAGAGCGTTCTATCCACCCACGTCGCTTATTCATAATTTTACCACAAACTTCTCCAGTTGCCAACACATTTTAGATAAGCATATAATTTTATTAAGAGTATCTCATGTTGCTTTCAAATACAGTCAAGTAAAGGCTAGGGAGAAAGGAGGGGCAGGATGTCATAGTAGCATTTACCTTTTACCTTTTCCGGTGCCTCTGCCTTGAACGAGGTGGAGATTTTAATTGTTTTTGACAACCCCATCTATTGTTGGGATTACAGCTATAGCAAACATTGTCTTTTATGTGAGCGATGACAAAAAGGATATATCTATTCTGTACATTATGGCAATAGGCTTGAACTTTAGTGATAGCATGTCAAATATAATATCCTTTGAGCTTGCTAAAATAGGTGATACCAGTCTAAGTTATTAGCACTTTCTTTTTGGCAATACCTCGTTGGGGCAGGCAACATTGATTTATACATTCATATGATTGATTAGAGGATCCCTATTAGGCTGGTGACCTAGTGACCTCTTCATTGAATGCGATGTATATGACAGAGTTTGTCTCATTCTTTTCTTGTTAATTTGGTTAAATTCACCAGTACCCTCTACCAGCAAAAAGGTTACAAATTGCCTTATCGAGATACTTGCTTTGCTGTGGTGGTCTGGAACTGAACTTGCAATATCTCCAAAGTATGCCTGTATTTAATGCATGTCCATTTTCAGCCAGGCAGTGTGTTTAATACAGAGGATGAAAAGAGGAAAAACTAGACTAAATTTCTGTACTCGAGGCCTTCACAGACTGGTTGGGATATCTAGAAATAAGTCATATTCAGAATGGGAGGTACAGTACGAGTACCCTCAGGATATGAGGGAAGGACAGTCACTCACCCCTGGTGTGATGAGTTAGGCGTTCTGAGTGAGAAGACCAAGAATGAGGAAACTCCTAAGACTGGGCACACAGTGCTCGTGAGAAAATGAGGAAGTAATGGTGATCGGGGGAAATATTTAACAATTGATTCTTCAAAAAATAACAACAACAACAAAAAAAACACCACCAAAGTTTAGGGGTTAGCATTTGCAATTTCTACAGCATAAATACTCTTACTGTGGCTCATTTCAAATTACCAATGTTGTAGCCACCAGCCCCCGATAGGCACAGGGACCACCAGAAATCAGTGAGTTACAGGAAACACACTCTGTATTCAGCCAGCTGGGTCTGCCAAGGGTATATAGACCCCAAATCAAGCAGCCCCAAAATGTAGAGGTACAGAGTTTTTAAGCCCTAACCCCCCATTCTTCATTCTGTTTGAACACACAAGTCTATTTTTCTTCTTTTGATTGTCAACCCACCGGTCGGTTGAGCAGGCGGGCGTACAGAAGCAGAAAGCTTATTGTTAGAGCGTTATGTTCCTATAGGCGATAGCCAAGTAGTAATTTTCCAGCCAGCACACCAATGTGACATTATTGATCACTGGGAACAGATGTGGATTAGCACACTAGTATATAGTACTTCCATAATACAGGTATAAGAGAAGGAAGTAACCTCAAGAACATATATAGTCATAGTAAAATGTAGTAAAACAATTAGAACGTGGTGACTTTGGAGTTAATACCTTTAAGTATAATCTATTCAAATGTAAGTTTCTATTAAAAAATGATTGTGATTAATAACCAACCGGCTCACAAAATTGCTGAAAATTTTAACAATCGACTATTAGGAGCTAGTAAGAGCTGGCTCCAGCAGGCCACTCAATACATTATAATCTTGGATGTGGGTATGAGAGGTCCAGTGAGTGAATTCTCTTTAATTATGGGCCCTCCTATAATCCCCAATAGAGTAGAATTTAGAATGAGAAAGACTAGCAGGATTTAGTTATCAATAGTTTAGATTCATAAATATAAAATGCAGGTGTCAGAAGGCTTTTGGAGCTTTCGTTATAGAACCTAATCTTAGGAAAAGTCCCAAGAAGAAGAAGAATGTCTTTCTGCTTCACTCTAGTTTTTTCACTGCACAGAATGAATATCTTTGGTCTTAGGTGTTGGTGTGAGTAGTTAAGTTATCCTTAAGGACTACTTACTTAGATCCCTGCTAAGTCTACTTCAAGAGTAAGCTTTTAAAGACCCTCAAATTACAGTACCCTTCTAAGCTAAGCACCTTCTTTTCCAGAATATTACACAGTAGGTGGCGGGTTTCCAGCCAATATAGTTTGAAAATTATAATATAATCTTTGTAATAAGATACCTTCTGTGACCCATAAGAGCACCAAACATTTGAGTTATTCACAAATATTGGAAGAATAAACATTAGTGAAAGTGAATGGATTTACATACCATTCTGCTCTGTTATTTGCTTTAATGGATTTTTTTTTGAATATATGAAGTTAACATCTACAAAATATATATGGGAAAAAATTTTTTATTATCAATTTCTTTGGCTCTTGGTGTAATGATCTTTTATTATTTTCCATGTAATTATCAATTGTTAACTAAATTTACTTCTGATTATTTTATTTGACTTAAAATATTTATTTTTTAATCTCTACCAATTTCACGTACAAATGAACGTTGTTTTTGGCCCAATCCTGACCTGATAGCATCACAGATGGGTGCGCTAGCATCAAAGATTCTGACTTTCTGACTCTTAGCTACTGGCTTGAGACCTATGCATATTTTTCTCCTTGCCACCAGTCAACAGAGCTCACTCTAGAGATGAATTGGCTTCAGAAACATGGGGGAGTGAGAGACGTCCCCAGATCTCTCCCCTTGAAACAAATGAATGTCATTTTAACATATGCTCTTATAACATTTATTTCTATAAGACAAGACTATTCCAAGCTCTAAAAAATGTCCCGTAGGTTAATCCTGCAGTGCTAAATAAAAATTCCTGTGCCCTCTATACCTTCATTAGGCTCTGCCGCAAAGAAGTTATTATCTAAAAAGATATTTATACTTTAGAGTCTATTTTAAGATTTTTTTTGAAATTGGCAGATTGTAATATGTTGTATACATATATTTTTCCCCCTTTTGGTAAGAGAGTGTGTGTGTGAGTTGAATAATTATATGACAAAGTGCTGAAAAATCCCCAAGTGACTTATTTTGGCAATATGGATTTCTCTCTCTATGATTTTTCTCTGCATAACATACATAAAATCTTTCATCTCATATCTGGGAGAAAAATCTATTTTTCTTTTCATAAGAACAATTTCAAGAATTTGGAAGCATTCCAAACTTTATGACTTAAAACTAGGTTTCCATAACATAATTTACCCAATTTGTTCAAAACAAAATAGAGATTTTAATTCTTCTCAATTAGTGGTCTCTCTCCCTTGAAACAAAGTGGGAGGAGAGATAAAGACAAATATTTAGTATTAATAAAGGTATAGTAGTAAATTGACTAGAAGTTTTGGTTTTTTTGCACTTAAATATGTTTATAAGAAAGAGGCCTATATTAATATAAACTCTCAAGGGTTTACTTTATAATATCCATTTCTACTCTATAACCTGGGGTCAGTAGACTTTAAATTCAGTGCCTTTTATGGCTATAATACTTAGACCAATTAATTGATATTCAGGATGAATTATTTAAGTATCATCAATGATTTAATTATATTAGGTAAATTGTAATTCATAAGGCTGGAAGCCTTATCAATAGTGACCACAGGATTGAAATGAAAGCACTCTCCCACCCCCTAATTCTTAGGTAATCACGTGGTTGATTATATTACCCAGGACAACCCATTTTAGAGCATCTGTTTTTGGAAGACAACTTGTGCTTTTTATTCCTTTTATCTCAACTTTGTGTATTCAGGAGTGTCTGATAAAGATCTGTAATTCATTTCTCACTATATTTAGTCACTTCTTTATTGAAGCCTGATGATATGACACAGCAATGCATGGTCATAAGGGTTTTACCTGATTCTGATCCAGAAACTGAAGACATTGGCATATATTTCCTGAGCTGTTTACATGTCTTTTCTAGATTATCGCTTCAAGGGCAAAAGGTATGTATCTTTGTAAAATGTTTTAGGTCCATTAACCTATAGCAATATTTACTTTTACAGATATTATTTTCAATAGCTAACATTTTAATTTTTACTGGGTCTAACACTGAAGTACTTTTTGAACATCAGCTCAATATTTCCAAACTGCATGTAACCACCCATTTTGTGGGTACTCAATTCAATCCAGTAGCGTATATAGCAATAACAGTAATAAAAATAAGATGCATCTCATAAAGGAAGTATTAATTAAATTTACATATATATATATAAAATATATATAATTTATGTTTCTGTATAATAGGTCACAATGTGAAACAACTTCTCATTGTGAGTCTGACCAAAAAAAGCAAGAAAGCCACTACACTTATTTCATATAATGCTCACTATAATTCTATGAAGTGTAGCCCAAGGTCCATGATATGCCCAAAGTCACACAGTTTATAGACTCCAAGATCATTCTTCAACTATTATGTTGTGAAAGTTCTGGCAGACTATAAAGAGCACAGGGTTTGCTTAATTTGGTAAATGAGCGACTTAATTTACCTGGGCCTCCTTCCTTATTGTGGGGATAATGCCATGACTACCCTATTTATAGGATCAAATAAGATAATTTATATGAATATGCTTTTCCAACTTTGAAGGAGCTATACAAGTATAAATTATTGCTATTACAATGACTTGTTCTCTGGTTCTTCAGACACTAACTGACAACCACGTTTGACTAGTGATGGTCAGATTAAGTGCCTTTTAAAGTATTTGTCAAACTCAAAAGCCTACAATTCAGTGTTTCACAAATGGAGAGCACTCCTGTTAAATACTTTTTATAGTCTTTTGTTTCGTGTTTATCATAAGATGTTATGGTGAATAAACAAGCTATTATTTTTATTTACATTTACTCTTCCTATTTTGGTGTTACTCTTGACAAAACAACAGAAGGCAGTGTACTTTAGACATATCTGTACAAACTCATTATTCACATTTATCTTCAAATAAACTACATCTTGATTAAAAAAATAACACTATGAAAAAAACTTGATTTGAAAGATTGAAATACCCATGGTAATATTTAATAGAACATCTAAAATATTCTGAATAAAGATATCCAGGACTTAAAAACAACAACAAAGGAACAAAAAACAAATGAAACCCCCAATTTATTATAAAACTTGTGAATTGGAGTTATTTCAATAAATAAACATATATCTAGCAAAGTAGCTGTCTCTTCACTACCTGTCTTCTATCTTTCTGCCATTCTCTCAATCATTTTATCTTTCTATGTGGCCATGAGCCAAACTTCCTAAGATACATTTTTTATTCTGCACTTATTCCATGGTTTAATTCCAGGATATAATGATAAAAATATAGATATTTTGCATTTCGAATGTTAATATGGCACAACTGCACAAGTCCCGAAGGCTTCACTTTATGAACATTATCCTAATTAAACATATTTCTCAGCATTAGAGGAACAATGAAGTTATCTGGACAGAGGAGCATTGATACTTCTGTGTCCCAGCAGCCCCTGAGTCCAGTCTTCCTAAAAGCAGAGGGAAGATATTGGGATGCAAATTAGGTAGAGGAAACCTCTTTGCCAAGTGTTGTTTATTGAACTGAGTAAATGTCTCCCCGGTGGGTTGGAGGGCTCTGGTTAGTGTAAGTGGGCAGGAAGAGTCTTAAGTTTCTCAAAGAAACACCAAATGTAGATTTCCTGGGCCCCTGCAGGGTGGCTCAGACCTGAAGGCCCCTCCTCATCCAGGAGCCCAGGTAGAAAAGACTACCTGTTTTGACACTAGGAACTGTCCATAGTTTGGAAGTTAAAAATTCTTGGAATGAAAGCTAGGCTTTGATTTATCTTTTAACAATTAGAAAAGAGAGTTTTAAAGAAATAGGATGAGCATAGTTTCAGTGGATTTATCTACAGTTCCTGAGAGAATGAATTGTTTTACATTTTCACACTTTCAGATATAAACAGTATGCAAATAGCAAAGCACCCATACCTATTCATGAGGAATTTTCTAGAGGACTTATGTCAGTCAACATCTTAAAAACAACTCATTTTTAGAAAAAAAAAATACTTCAAACCATAAAAAAATATTCTTTTAAAGCGTCCTGTAGTTCAGATTTCAAAACGATTCACAGAATTACTACACTGTACCTCCAGTTAGCTACATCTAATAGAAAAGAAAAAACAAATGAACTTCTGGTAAGTCATGCTCACTTAAACTTTGGATCCAAACTAAGAGAACAAGACTCTTAATACTGATAGAGAACAGGTAAGAGTGATGGAGTAAGAAATAAAGGAGGAGAAATGGGAAGAATTCAGCCAAAATAAGATAGCAGAGGTATTTAAATGTATGACTATCAATTTGGTGTTTGCTCAATTAAGTGTGAAAATTTACATTTACTCCTTTCAAAGCAAGATTTTTATTTGTCTAGTTCGCATTAAATGTATTATTTTTTTCAGTTATAGCCAGGGATAATTAAATTAAAAACATTTAAAAAGGGAGTTTACTTTAATGCTATTTCTCTCATTCCCGGGCATCTTAGAAGTAGTAATACTAAGATTAGTGTTCTGCTACTCACTGGCACTTATATATTTATTTTGTAGCTTTAAGTGAAAACTTAACTGCTGCTAGTATAGAATGTAGTCATCTCCAGTTTTGACAATTGATAGAAGGCAATTTTATAAGTGATAAAGTAACATGCTATTGTGTATGTGGGAGGGTTATGTACTTTTGTTATTTTATTTTATTTTTTTTGGCTGTAACCCTTTTTTAGTTAATAAGTAAGCTAAAGTTTGTTACCTATAATATTTTACTGAGTCCACAACCACCAGTTTACTGTGATGCCAAGCACTATAAACATGGGAAACTATCTATAGTCTTCTCAGTTAATAAATAATTTTATTGTACAATGAGAACAATTCCACAACCATACCTGAAAGTGTCTCGTTACATTGTCATTAGTTCATTACCATACCTTGTGTGTATAACGCTTAAGCGTTCTAAAAATTTAGAAGCTGTTAGGATTGGTTTATACAATATTTATTTGTTTCAAAGGTAATGAATTTCACAGGGTGGTGAGAATTTAAAGGTGTATGTTGTTACTAATGGTTAAGATGAAGGAAGTTACATTATTTTAAAGACTGCTAAATTTCTGATTCCATCCTCTAGGACAGGACCAAGTAAGGATTAAATTTGAATATGGTCTTAAATCTTCAGATCTTAAATTAAGTTTAAGGTACTTTAGTCAATGGCCATGCCATCGTGAATACTTGGATGGGAGACCACCTAGGAAGACCAGGTGCTGTAGTCGTTAAATAAATAAATTTAAAAAGTACATAAATAAATTTAAGGTACTTTATTTTGGCTTACCATTTTATATTAAAAATAGTCATTTATTAAATGCTCACTGTATGTACAGCAGTTAACCAAAAATTTTCAGGGTATAAAATATATGATAAATTCCTTGATAGATGAAGTATATAAAAATCATAGGTAGAATTTTATAATTACTATTCTCAGTTTCCACATTACTGGAAAGCGTTTTAGGGCTCTCTCCACTCTGTCCCAATTTTTTACCTCAATATTTAGGAAAAATTTTTTTCTTATCTATTATATTTTTTCCTCATTTTTATATTGCTGGAATTAGAATCTAAGGTGAGACTTCCTTATTGGGTCCATTTCTTCTCCCAAGATTTTGGAGGACATTGTAAATGAATCTTTAAATATGCATTGAGTACCATCGCTGTGGCGTGCCTTAGGAACTGAGGATGTGGTCCTTTTCATCAGGAATTGTTCGTCATGGTCCTTATAGTATAGGGTAGACAGATGTTAAAAAGAGATTTACAAATAATTAAGTAATCACAAGTTTGTGAAGTACCTGAAGAAATGTAGGGGCTTAGGAGGGTGTCTCTCAGGAACATTGTCCTTGCCTTGGTGTCATTGAGAACCAAAGACTGGACAGGAATTCTCAGCATGAAGAAAGCTGAGAAGAAGGTTTTAGGCAGAGCATGATCTGTGTGAAGGCATGAAGACTGGACAGAAATGCATTTCAGCAAATGACAGAACCCACTGTGGTTGGACTGAAGAGGAGCTTAGCTATACAAGTAATACAATAAGTAATATAATAATATAATTGGTAACTACGAAGATTTTATTATAAGGAAAATGTGGAACCAAAGAGGGAGAAAGACATTTGAGTTTTATAAGGATCACTCTGAATACAGTGTGAAAAATGATGTGGAGGGGGCCAGGGGAATTTGGTGAGACCAGTTGGGAGGACATTGTAATCCAAGTGAGGGATGCCAGTCTGGAACAGGGTAGAGTGACAGAGACGTGGACAAGCAGGAGAGGTATTTTGAAGGGAAGAATGATAGGGTTTCCTAATAGATTTGTGGGGACTTGGTAAGGATGAGAGATGCTGCCTACAAACCTTCTGGTTTGAACCGTGGCATTTACCAAGACAGGGAACATTAAAGTTGGGTTTTGGGATCTTTGCTTCTATGAGAATCTGAAAACAAACTTCCATGTTACTTTTCCCCTACGCGATTCTGTTTTAGCATCATGACTGAATATTCTTATTTTTCAAATTGTTTCCCTTTGTATTATTTAAGATAAGGTATGTGTAGAAGTATACGTGCATGTGTGTATGTTGAAAACTTACTCATTGAAAATTACCCATTGCAGTTACCTTCCTGTATTGATTCTTTTTTCAGACTGCATATTTACTTTATTTAATGTTTTAAGGTAAAAAATAATTTATTACTCTTATTTTACCTAAATGTATTCAAAATATTATCATTTTAACATTTAATCAATATTAAAAATTATTTTTTAGTTTTTAATTTGAATTTTTAATTAGTTGACATTTAATATTATTTTATATTATTTTACTTTTTCACTACATAGTCAAGGATAATTAAATTAAAAACTTTTAAAAAGGGAATTGAATGTTATTTTCCTCAATCCCTGGCATTTTAAAACTAGTATTAAGATTAGTGTTTCAGGTATACAGCGTAGTGGTTAGACATTTATATAATTTATGAAATTCTCTCTTTTTAACTTAGCTTTCTTGAGTGATAAGCTTTATGACTTTTGAAATTCTGTTAACTTTCTTTTCTTTAGCGTATATATAAATACATAAGTACATGTATACACCTACCATCCACACACACATAGTTTCTTTTAGACTTCACTGATCTGGTGTGTAATAAAATATGGAGAAAGGAAGAAAATTTTTAAAAATTATTTTCTTTAATAAATTGTCTTAGAAAACGTACACATATTAGGAGGTTGAGAACAATTCTTTTATGTGTGCGTGAGGATAGCAGAGCTTTTAACATTTGGCTGCTTACTGAAGTCAGAACAATAGGAATTCTGACTCTTGTTTTTCCCTACATAGTTTCAGGGCATTATGACAGGTTTAATGTGAACTGTAAAAGTGTAAGAGGTGTGCTCTAATTTCCTTTCACACACCTAAATGAAGTTTCAGGCTCTTTCACAAGTGTTTACTAGAAACATCATGGGCAGATTTTAAAGCGCTTTTGGATTGTACAACAGCATGGTGCTACTTCGATTGAAGGCTTGTACTATTTTATTTTCTTTCCTGAAGAGTCAAGATAAATCCTGTAAACACTTTCTTCTCGTTTTGTTGTTTCTGTGTACCATTGTGTTTGGCTCTAACCTTCCCCTTCCTAGGAAACAAAAGTGTTTTCTTACTCTCCTGCTCCTGCTGAGTGCTCCAACTGTTGGGCAGCAGTTTCAAAGTTGTTTCTTATTTACACGCTATAATTCTGCCCCATCAGAAAAGTTCCTAAGTCTTATCTGAAGTACAATATACTAATTGTAAAGGATATATTTTGAAGAGAAATTCATGTCAAAACAGCTGATTTTATTTTTAAAATATAAAATCCATTTCAATTCAATTATTATATCCTTTTAAAGAATGGTTATGATGAACTTCAACATAAAACCTAGTCTATAAAACCAAGCAATTTCATCAAATAGCAGGTTCTAGTAACTATTCTTTATTCATTTGCCATTAAAAATTACAGCAAATGTGTTAAGCCAGTAGTGTATGCCAGATACCATGTTAGTTTCTATTTAGACTTTGCCCTCCAGGAGCTTCAGTCTGTTGAGAGAAACGGACATGTTGGTAATGTTATAACTCACTTGGGAATGCAGTGCTGAGAGAAGACAGATGGGCAAGAACTGGCTCTACCTGGAAAATCTGGGAGATGCATCATAGATGAGGGGGCAGTTAGTAGCGTTGAGTCTTGCCTTTGGTGTTTCCAAGAGAAGAACAGGGGAATGGCTGATATATTTACAGTGTAACAGTATGATCAGTTTGGTGATCGTGTTAGGTTTTGGCATCGTGGGAACACACTGAGGAGGCAAATTAGTTGGGGGTGGATGGCTAAAGTTTACCTAGGAAGTGATGAATTCAGCTTTGAGATCTAAAGAGATACAGGAATTAGAAGGGTAAGAGGGAGCCAGAGAGAATTTTTTAGGAAGCAGAACAGCCTGTGACAGGCTCAGGAGTAAAGCAATTTGTTGGGGCTAGATCACAAAACCCTTGGGTCCTGTGGACTTTGTCTTGGAGGCAACCTGATGACATTGAAAGATTTTAGGCAGAGGGCTATAGTGATGGGATCAGACGTCCACAATTAGAATATTTTGTTAAATTTATATTAAAAAGTTAGGAACATTGGTGAATCAATTCTCAGGGAAAGCTTCATCACCCGGAACTCACCCTGGCTTAATGCTTGGGCTACTAGTAACCCAGTAGTCTGAGCTTTTAGTGTCCTATGTTTTGCCACCCTTGTCCTTGCTGCTATCTACCATTCTCATCTGCATCCATCATGTTTGTGGTACACAGAGCCCCTGATAAGATTATGAAAGGTGATTGAAAAAGTAACGAGAAAAAAATCATGTATTAATGTAAGCCTAATGTTTATTTTGGTGATTTATTTTGGTGTTCATTTGAGTACTTGAGTCTGTCTAAGTTAATCTGACGTTCTCATCACAGTTTTCTAGCTTGGGAATTGACAGACTGCTGGTTAAATAATTGGAAATTATTGGTATAACCCAAACTACATTATAGCTGCCAAGTGTGGATACACAGGAGCCAGCCTGCTTTTGTCTACTTCCTCATAAGCATTCTTTCCGCATTCTTTATCAGCACATAATCCTGAGACACAAAAAGCCTTTGTGTCCCACTGGGGATGTGAGAAAATCAAACCTATATATTGGTTTTGCTCCCGGTTAGGAAGCACTAACATTTCTGTATTAACCACCTAGGTTTTGAATTGAGATAAATGTTTTCAGCAAGATGTGTCCTATCTTTTCCCCAATGATGTCACCATTCCAATGCAAGAAATCTCAAAGAGAGACTATAAATGTCTGTTTTCATTCACCTGATGCTGTGATTTATGGATACTTGTTAGAAATGTAAATTTAATGGAGCTTAGCCTAATAGTAAACAGTCTATAGGACTTCCCACATGCCGACACTTTATGTAAATTAACACATTTAATCTTTACCACAATCATCCGAAGTAGGTATTATTGTTACATACTGAATTGTTAGAGACTGAATTGTGTGCTTTACCTACTCATATGTTGAAGCCTAACCCTAATGTGACTCTATTTGAAGACAGTCTTTAATGAGGTAATTAACATTAAATGAAGTCATAGGCGGGCTCCTAATGCAATAGGTCAGGCATCCTTGAGAGAGACAGAGACAGAGACAGACAGACAGAGACAGAGAGACTGATTCCAGAGAAGAGGCCATTTAAGGACACAGGGAGAAGGCAGCACCTTGCCCTCGTGCTGCCAACCTCCAGAATTTTGAGAAAATAAATTTCTTGTTAAAGCCACTTGTGGTATTTTGTTATGGCAGCCCTAACAGATTAATACATACAAGTATTGCGCATGGGGAAATAGAGGTACAGAGAGATTAAGTGACTGGCTTAAGGTCACATGTCTAGAAAATGACAGCATTAGGATTCACACTTGAAAGTGTGATTATGTCATCAATATCATTATGCTACTGGTTCTTGTGCAGATCGAGCTACCCAATATCAGGGCCTGGATGATGTGACTACATACTTACTGCCTCAAGCATTTTCCCTCCCTTTCTTCTACGCATGCCCCTGCTTTCTCTAGTGCATAGTATTCATGGTCTGTTCACTTCAGGTTGTACTATATAGAAATGATACTTCTGCAGAATCCCTTACTCTTATTTGCTGTGGCTCAAGCAATTTCATGGTTCAGAATGAGCAGGGTCAGCAAACACTGTTACATTTTTTCTTGTCATGCATTAACTTTTCAAATAATAGCAAAACTCACCTTCATTTTTTCCTTCAGCATTAGTCTCATTATTTCTGTTGAAGTCTGCTTTTGTAGCATATTCCTGACTGCCATCTTTTGGAAAAGAGTTTCTGGAGAAAGAACAGCAAGGGAGAAAGGGAGAGAAAAGTTGTTTGGATTAAAGTGACTGTTAATGTTTAAGACTTGTCTCACTGATGGAGTACTTTTAAATTATTTTAAAATGTAATCTATATGGTATATGTTTTACAATAGTCTTTAAAATATGATAGTGTCTTTGGTAGAGACTATCCCTCAGTAGATCTAAATAAATGGTGCCGTTGTAAAAATGCAGTACAGTGACTATGGAGGGGAAGTTGCGGGATCTTGCCTGAAAATACACATACAGGATGGATTGCTTACATCCTTCCATTGGGATTGGCCTAGGAAATAATTAACATTTATTTCTGAGCTTATTACACATTTTCCATGAATTTGCAACTGTGTAGGTTGTATTGGACAATAAAACTTATAATGAATAGCTGGGCTTTTGTACAGATCCATCTTTTATGGTCTAATTAAATGAACATTAGTTTGTTCATTGTGCATGCCTTTTACATAAGTGTAATTTGATATAGGTATTTATATAAAAATAATAAAACATGAGATAATCTTTAGATTTCAAACTTTACTTAATTTTGTGTAATTGAGTTATATGGTAAGCATAGTTTCTGAAACATGTTAATATTGTTTATTAACATCTATTATTTCAATAGAGGCTTGAGAATAGTATCATTTCCTAGTGAGAATTGCTCCCATTACCTGTTCTGTGTGCAGGACACTTCACCAGGATTAGAAGAAACAGCAGAATGCATTATGCTTTATTCTTAGTGTGAAATTCTAAACATAAACTGCCTTTGGAATGACTTTTGAAATATTTTTTTTCTTGGAATAAAGATTTTTTGTTATCTCTGTATTTATCATTGTGGTCTCTGTATTTATGCTTATAATTTTAATAGAAAGTGGTTCCATTTTCAAAATAAGATATTTGTCTTTATAAATAACCTCATTTAATACCCGAATGTACTTCTCAATTTACAGCATTGAAATTGGTTGCTGTGGAAATATTTTCAAAACCCTAGGTTTATGATTTGTAGAGAGTGTATCAGAGAATTACATGATTTTTTTTTTTTTCAAAGTATGATCTTTACTCAGGCTTACTCACAATAAAAATAAGGGAATGCAAATTATGAGAAAAAGATTATTTTTATATAGAGTGTTTTTCTTTCCCATTAGAGAGCAATAGTTTTAGGTTTTAGTGTAAATTTTTTACATCTATAAACTTGTTCTAGTTTTAAACCATTCTCTTTGCTAGTGAAAGGTGAACGTACTGTATTTTTCATTATAGCCTAAATACATTTTTAAGGATTCTCATCAAATTTTAAAGAATTAAATGACATTTTTATTTATTTTATTGAAAAACTTCAATAGCACTACACCAGTGCAAGTATAATGATTTTCTTCTTGAACCACATCTCCTCAATACTCCCAGAAATGCTTAACTCTATGGTACCTGTTCGCAAAACTTACTGTAAACAGGTTTTTCTCTGCACAAGCAACTTTGTCATGGAATTATCTAACATTCTTCAGATTCTGACACTAATGTCAATGTGTGTGTTTTTTCAACAACAAGCAGTTAACTCAATTCTGACACTAAATACCTGGAGAGAGCATCAGATCTCACAGGTTAAGGGCTCAGTCCTACAAGGCTACTCTCTCCCCTACAGATGCCATTTGCAAAGCCAGATTGTCACCTGTGCTTCTTACAGACTTTAGATCAGAGATTCTCTTCCTTGGGAGGAGGTTTAATTTGTTGAATGGCTCACAGGACTAGAGAAACATTTCACTTTATTGGTTTTACTTTTCTGGTTTACTATAAAAGGATATCTCAGAAATAGCCAGATGAAAAAAATGTGCAGGGCAAGGTATGGGGCAAGGGTGCAAAACTTCCATGCCCTCTTCAAGTGTGCCAATTTCCTCAAATCACCACGTATTCACTAACCAGGAAGCTCTCTGAACTTTGTCCTTTTGGGATTTTTATGGTGACTTCATTACAGAAGCATGGCTGATTAAATCACCGGCCAATGGCAGTCAATTCAACCTTCAGCTCCTTTCTCCTCCCCAGAGGTGGGAGGGTAGGGGAAGGAGGGAGACTGAAAGTTTTAACCTTCCAGTCATTTCCCTGACAAACAGCTCCCATCCTTAGGTTCTTTCCAAAGGTCATTTCATGAACCTAAACCCAGGTGTGGTAGAAAGGGGGTGGATTTGTTATGAATATCAAGACCTTTATATTGTTCTTATCACTTTGGAAACTCCAAGGGTTTTAGGAGCTCTGTGTTAGAAACAGGGACAAAGACTAAATATATATTTCTTATTGTAAATTGAAATATCACAATGCATAATATGAAGAGTGAGATGTAACCCTTGTTTCAAAGACAATTATCAGCCTTTGTTTAGGTTTCAAATGTCATATTCGTTTGGATCTTAGCACAAGCAACTGTGGTTGTAGATGCCCAGCATCTATTTTCCATTGTGTTAGTAACATCTAGGTTTTCCATTGAGAAACTATGATGCCTCCTCAATGTATGCAGTCTTGGAGCAACTTTCAGTCGATGTGTCCTGCCTTCCCTAATCCAGAGGGTGGGTAGCTGGGCCACACTAGAAAAATAAGAGCCTTCTTTAATACGAGATGACAAAATTATTTGCTAACAGATGGCGAAGTGCTAAGATTTAACATCTGAGAGCTCTTGACATCCATCTTCCCTGTTTTGTGGAGAAAGCAGTACAAGAGTATTAGAGAGAGGAATTGGAGATTTCCCACTATATTAAAAAAAAAACTCTGGTTCGATTAAATATGAGATAGCAGCCCCGAAATGAAGTAATTTATGCTAAACCCTATACCACTAAACCAAAACTTAATTACAGTTTTCACTCTCCCAGAAGTGGATTCTTAAACCAGTCAATCAGGAATCCCGTGATCAGCCCTAATTGATCTAATGAAGTAATCTGCTTAATAGATCCCTACCATCCCCTAAAGGCAAGTAAACTTGCAATAAACAACCTGCTCTTTTGCTTAATATAACTTCCTTGTTCCCTGCTCCCTTCTGCCTGTAGACATTTTTCATTTTGTAAGCTCCTTGGAGCTCTTTTCTTTCTGCTAGATTGGATGTTGACCAATTCATGAATTGTTGAATAAAGACAATAAGATTTTTAGAATGTACTCAATTGCATTTTGTTTTTTGACTCAACTGCTTATGAAAACTAACTTCTTCCTTGCATATCCTATGGTTTAATATTTCAATATGGTTTAATTATTCAATATTTCCTTTGCTTCCACAAGTCAGTACATTTTTCCTTTTGCTTATACTAGTTTGAGTTCAGTTTCTCTCACTTAGATACTTACTTTAATCAAATTATTTTTTTCTGTGTTCATAATTTTCCCTCTCCTTTTCCATATGCATAAATTATTTTTAATAGTTAGAATCACAGCACAGATACAATTTTGTTTCCTCCTTTTCCCCTAAATATTTTCTTTATATTTGTAATAAAAACCTGTATAATAAATGAATTCATATTGTAGTTTGCCATTTAACCTATGTTAAATATTTAGGTTTGCTTTCACACCTTTAACATTTTAAAAAATAATTAGAAATAACAAGGAACTTTGTGCACTTTAATAGTATTCCCTGGATTAATATCTAAAAGCTTGATTAAGAAAAAGTTGAGACTATTTTAATGTTCTTTAATGTAATTTCATATTGGTCCTAAGTGGATATTTCATAATTGTATTGACAAATAACAGTGTATGTTTTTGCCATTTATTTACAACAGTACCAGTTTTCTTTATTGTAATTTTTAAATTAACACAGTATGTTAGTAACACATTCTACATTTAATTACTTACCCATCCTATGTAGTTTTTTTAGACTCTATGAGCTCTTCCTTTCAACTTTTACTACTTCTACTCTATTCAACACCATATTAATTTACTCATGCATTATTTAAGTAAATATCTAGCTAAAATTTAATGTACTCAGCCTCTCCAATTGCTACTCATTTCATCTCTATTACTTATTAAGTGCATAACTTTGAACAAGATATTAAATCCTCAATTAAATCATCTAGATGGGGCTAATAACGAATGATATAATGCATGTAGAATGCTTAGCTTGGTATTTGGCACATAGGATGTAAATTACTTATAAAATCTTCATGCACTGGGTATATCTTTTCTTTGAAATCAGGGTAATTTGCCTACTTTAGTGAATTTGTCTTTGCTTCTAACCGGTTTCGGTACTTCTGGGGGAGTACCTTCTTTCTTTATAGGCAGGATCCTTACATGACCCCTTCCCTTTTTGGGTACACTTGGTTCACAGTTATTTGGAAGTAAAGATTTATTGACAAAGAGAATGCAGATATTAAACAAGTATTATATTTTTAGAATACTTACGAATTTTGATAGTCTAAGTCCTCATTTACATTAGGTGTGCTTGGTCACCAAAGAAATATTAATTTTAGAGAGAAAACCAAATGTGTGCCATAGTAGAATTGGGGTTGGGAGCAGGTACTTACTGATCTTGTCACAAAATTCAGAATAATAAAATGAGCATGGACTTTGGAGCCCAAATAAAACTGAATACAAATCCAAACTCTGCCAGTCACTAAGATACATTAGGTAAACCATTGTTTAACTTGGTTCAAAGGAGGTTAATAATAATAATAATAATTTCTGTTTTCTGGCTCTGTTTTAAAGATCAAATGAAAAAGTCTTACCTAGAATTTTAAAAAGCATGTTGAACACTCAATTAAAATTTGATTATTTTTCATTTCTAGAAGATATTTTCTATTACTGCTGATTATTGTTAATTTATTCTTTAATCACAGATTTCCAGCAGGAACATTCTGTTTCTTCCTGAGCCCTTTCAACTACCCTCCTCAGCTTCTACATCCTTTCTGTGGCTATTGCTTCCAATCTTGGTCCCTTTGGAAGACCTCCTCCCAATTGCAACATGGAATCTTTTATTTACTAGCATATCTCACCTTGATAGCAACTGTAGCCCAAAGAATCCTTTTTTTTCTTTTTTTTTATAAACTTCATTATTGTAGCAACACATGAGTTATCTCTGTGTCTCTTTTCAACACGAATGGGACCTTGTCTTTGTAATAACGGTGCTGGCCAAAAAGTAGGCATTATTTGTGTGTGTGTGCGTGTGTTAGCATACCTTTTTTTCTTTGTTGATATATTTTTTAGTAAAATTGTATATATTTTAGATTTACAATGATGATATGATATACATAGTGAAATGATTACTACAGTGAAGGTAATTAACATATCATCTTACATAGTTACTATTATTTGCGTGTGTGATAAGTGTACCTGCAATCTATTCTCAGCATATTTCCAGTGTTCAATAACAGTATTACTAAGTATAGTGATCTGTATGAATTTTCAATGAATGATTTGCTAGATAAAGCATGTTAATAATACGGATCTTTATAAGGTTACCTTAGTATTGGATGCCAGGCAAGTTTTCTCTTTTCCATCCTTATTTTTCCTCTAATAAAGGGAATGGCTGGAAATTTGATAACAGCAGAACTGAATGAAGACTAAATAGTGTTAACACTGGTTACTTGCTTAGAAGTAAGTAAATAATTATTTTGTATTTAGGATGTCATGGATTATTAAAATTTCATTATGGGTTGATTGCAACAAAGCCACAGGTTAACATTTTTATATACTATTGTATATTTCTGATAATTTTCCTAATTATATAGTTGAATTGCAATTATATAGTTTGCATTTATTTGTGGGTAGCATTAAAACTTCACATAATTAGCATTGTTATATGCAGCTCATTCTTCCTTTTTATTGTGGGTTCAGAAACTTCACTTTAATGCTTTGATCTATGAGCATCCTGTTGAGATGGTCATCTAGTTAAAATGGAAATCTAATTTTTATGAGGTTTGTACGTATTCTGAAGCAAATTTAAATTACAGCAATTAGGGTTGTGGATTTGATTTGTATTTTCTGAAAGGAAGGAAACCATTCGGTTTAAAAATATGATTTACTTTGGACAACTTAAGCTAGTTAAATTTATTTTCGAGGCCACTATTAGTAGAAAAAGTAGGTATAATTTTTCATTGCCCTTTTCCATATTTCTTATGACTCAACATTTTCTCTACACATTGTTTTTTAAATAGGTCATTAACTAAAAGTTATTTACAAGTGACTTATTTGCTTTTTAATTATTTATTATTTATTATTATTATTTTTTTATGGTGACATTGGTTAAGGAAATTCAGTGTTTCTGCTGTACACTTTAACAGTAAGGCATATTATTTATACTGTGTATTCACCACTCATAGTTGGATTTCTTTCTGTCACCATATATTTGACCCCCTTTACTTGTCTACATTCCCCCATGCCCCTTCCCCTCTGGTGACTTATTTGCATTTTAAAAGTTTACTTTATAAAAGGTTACTCAGGAAATATTTTCTTCTCTAGTTTTCTTTTGACCATGGGAACAAATATATGTTAGTACGATCATTTCATAACTGGCTAAACAACAATGAAATTAGTATCACAGACTCAGTCTTATTCAAATTTGTGGACGCTAGTATTAAATTGCTTAACTTGTTAAAACTTGGAAGCAGATGTTTGCCGAAGGTTAATAATTCTCTTGAAAATTTCACTAAGGTTATAAAGAGGATCAAAAGTAAACTGTAGAAAGCATTACTTTTCCAAAAGAATTAGATTATAATTTTACTGTTAGGTGTTTAAAATGTTGCTAAGCATTTACAGTTAAGGCTTCTAGAAAAGGAAGGGGAAAGAAGAGTTAGTGGAACTGAAACCACTATTCTTGGGAAAATATAGGTTTGCTAAAAAATTACTTCTCATTAAAGGCACTTTATACTGTCTTTGAAATAACCGAAGACCAAAAGTAATGGTAAATTCATTAACTACAGGAGAAAAACTAGCTCTCTTTTTCTTTGTTTTATTTTATTTTATTTAATAAATGTGGCAATTGTAATGTGTGTATCTGGGATTACTATAATCCTATAATATCATTTACGATATTTGAAGGACACTGGTCAGTAGTTCGGATATGTTTCTGAGGATTTCAGGGACACTGGGGATGTATAACAGAACCATGAAGGGGGGAAAATAAATTGAAAAGGAAATGACTGACCCTGGAAATTATCAGGACATCCTGCCCAGGATGTCATTACCAAATCTGTGTTCTGTTATTTTTATAAAAAGATAAAATCTATACATACCAGAGGACAATGGCAAGCTGAGACATAATTGGCCTGTGGTAATAAAGGACATTTCATGTCACATTAGCCTAATACTTTTAATTAGAGTTTCAGTTTAATTACAGTATAATTTTAAACTAGTTCTAGGCACTGACTATCTGATGATAGAGTATGGAGATTTTATTTAGCACTGGATCTTCATATCAAATGATAGCCGTGATTGTGTGCAACATGACTTTGAATGTACAGCACAGTTTCCATGATATAAACATGAGGGAAGTGTGTGAGTTCCTTTAGTACATTAGATTTCCGTTACTGTGTTGTTTTCTGTCCTCTTGTTCATCTTTATAAATAAGAAATAGAGTCAGGCTCGATATTGCTACACTTAAACCACACAATTTAATAATATTCAATGAAAAGAGAAAAAGGAAAAAGAAGTAAAAAATGAGAATTACATTGCTTTTGAATTACATTACTTTTATGAAAGATATGTTGCTTTTTTTTTCCTTTTAAATATTCAGAGTGGTACAAAACAAGATATAAATGAGTCAGAAAAAAACATGTTGGTAGAAAAAGAACACTGTTCTTATAGACCTAATATATGTTGTTTAGGCATATAAAAATGAATAAATACATTGCTGGACCCAGTATTATGGCATTACTACACTACTACGAGTCCATGTCTAAAAACTTAATAATTAGACATCCAGATTAGTAACATTTTATTTTACCAAGAACCATGCATCCAAGGGAGTTAACCCTATGATGGCTCAGTGAAGAAAAAAGCACAGTGTCGATGTACCAAGTGGTTTTATGAGCAGGATGCCACCTGGTTCCTCCTTGCTCTGACTTCATTTGTTGTTGTCTGGAATAATGAGAACTGTTCATTGGCTTAATGCCTTTACTTGTAAGAGACAGAAGCTATCTGATCCCTTCTGTCAGAAGAATTCCCAGAATAAGCCATTCAACCAAGAACAATTGGTATCTTGTTGATTGCAAACAATAGGGAATTCTCTATATTCTCTCCACCTTGCTTTTTCTATTTGGTGTGTGTTCATCAGTAGCAGAAACTGTTCACTGACTGACTAACTGAAGTGGCACTTGTCTGTGATTTGACTGTTCTTTATTACTTTGGTATAACCACTCAGTATCTAAAAATGTCCATGTTGCTAGTTCACTTTGAACATTTCCGTTGAAACTCTCCTACAATGTATTTCTCTCTTCTGATATATACATTTTATTTTAAATGGGTCTCAGTGTCTAGCCCTCCTATTTCTCCCCTTCCTCCTATATCTCATCCTGTGGCCACACATTATTCACAATTTCATTGGAGCTGAAGCAAATATAGTACAGTGCAATATGAACTTGAAGAAAAAGTAGATAGAGCTGGACCACAAGGAATATATTTTCTTTTTTTTTTAAAAAATTAATTTATTGGAGTAACATTAGTTAATAACATTATATAATTCAGGTGTACAGTTTTATGTCATCTGTATATTGCATTGTGTGCTCACCACCCCAAGTCTAGTTCCTTCCATCACCATATATTTGACCCCCTTCACTCTCTTCATCTTCCCTTCACCCCATTCCCCTCTGATAACCACCTTGCTGTTGTCTGCGCCTATGAGTTTATTTGTTTTGTTTGTTGCTTTTTGTTTTATATCCCACGTATGAGTGAAATCATATGGTTCTTGACCTTTTCTATCTGACTTGTTTCACTTAGCATGATACATCCCAAGATCCATCCAGGTTGCCACGAACGGCAACTTCATCGCTTTTGTATGGCTGAGTAGTATTCCATTGTATGTATATATCGTATCTTCTTTACCCTATCATCCATTGAAGGACACTTAGCTTGTTTACATATCTTGGTTATTGTGAATAATGCAATGAGTATAGGGGTCCATATGTCTTTATGAATAAATGTTTTCAAAAATTTCAAGTAGCTATTCAGAAGAGGGATTGCTGGGTCATGATAGCTCTATTCTTAATTTTTTGAGAAACTTCCATATTGTTTTCCATAGAGGCTACATCAGTTTACATTCCCACCAGCAGTATTTGAGAGTTCTCTTTTTTCCGCATCCTTTTTAATACTTGTTATTTCTTTTTTTTATTGATAATAGATATTCTCACGAGTGTGAGGTGGCATCTTATTGTGCTTTTGATCTGCATTTCTCTAATAGCTAGTGAAGTGTTGAGCATCTTTTCATATGCATGTTGGCCATCTGTATATCTTCTAAGGAAAGCTATTCATTCAGGCTCTGGCAATTTTTTAATTGGATTGTTTTTTTGTTTTTGAACTGTATGAGTTCTTATATGTTTTAGATATCAACCCCTTATTGGAGGTATATTTGCAAATCTTTTCCCATTCAGTTGGTTGCCTTTTTTTTTTTTTTTTTTGTCGATGGCTTCTTTTGCTGTGTTCGATGTAGTCCTATTAATTTATTTTTGCTTTTACTTCTATACGGAATATATTTTCAATTTTACTGGTAGCCTGAGGTGAATGTTATAACTCTGGCTATTTCATTTGGTACTTCACCTCTTCATAGGGCTAGGGACTATTGTTCAACATCATCCAGAATCCTTATTAGGGTTCTTGAATCAATTTGTTTGTTTCTTTGAAGAAAGCACGAATGTGCTTTCTTGCTACTAGGGGTGAGTGTTAAAAACACTCAAACAAACAACATAAAAGAAATCCTGTAAATTACTAATTTGTATTAATGCCTGACATTTATGTAAGCAGGATTAATTTTTTAATTAATTTATTTTTATGTCTATTTTTGACAATGATTCAATAGAACAAAATTAAATTCTCAGCAGAAAATTCACAGCAGCCAGATGGTCCATTTCGGAACCCCCTTGAGTTAGTTAACAAGCCTTTATTGAGTGCTTATCTTCTGGAAAATAGTATGCTATATAGTAATGAGAGAGATACCAATTTCTTTAAGTATGTAAATCTTTCTGGACACTCTTGAAATGTATATTTATAAACATTCTTGGTAGAAACTGAGGACTAGCTCAGTTAATAATTAATATTACTATTTAAAACAAATGAACAGACAGGATGTAATATGATCAAAAATACCTTTAAGATAACTGAGGAATTATTATTAAATCAGATCAAGAAAGAAGGAAGTAAATTTAGAACTGGAGGAGACAAAGGTGTTAAAAGTTTCTTAATAAAGGGGATCTTCAGACCACAGTCTATGCAATACAGTATTACAAATATTGCATGGAGAAAACAAAAAAATAAATTAATCCCTGAAGTGTCTCCATTCATCTAAGCTTACTGTCTCAAGGTCTAGATTGACTAGTCGCTTGGGGATTACTATGTATTATAATCATCAACACTATAAAACAATAAAAATGTAAAGCATTTGTGGGCAAAACTGCAAATTTTTAAAAAGATAAAAGATTTCATGTTCTAAATCTTGGAAAAACCAAGAATGAACTAAGTGTCTAGTTAACAGTTGAACTTTAGTAATTGGCTATATATTGTTTTAATGGTGTTTCATTATCTCATACATAAAGAATATGTATGAGATAATGAAAATACATTTTCAAAATTACTCAAAAATAAGGTATAATTAGGTCTTTTAAGTGAATTTTTTGCTTTCTGAAATTGGAATTGGAAATGTCATATTTGAATCCCATATTTGCCTTAAAACTGTTGTCAGGACTTACCTCTATATCAAAAATAGAGGACTATTATTTCATGGTATTGCTTGTACACTGACCTTAGAGTGGTGTTCAAAGAAATGTTGGTGTGGGTATGACAATGAGTCACTTAGGATAAAGTGGAATAATGATGGGTATGAAAAGTGAATTTGGATAAGCAGTGATAAGAGCTTACATGGTACAGTGTAAGATTTTAGGCCTTATATCGTGTGGTATATGAAGGCTCAGAGTGGATTTTGGCTATGGTGGTTGGTGTGATATTAGAAGCCCCCTGATATGGTGAGTAGAACACTGGAGTGGGAGTCATGAGCTTTGTGTTTTGTTGCAGTGACTACACCTCTAACTAGATATGTAAACCATTTTGAGTCTTTGTTTTCATCTGGACTAATCTACAAGGTACTTTCTGTGTTTTGTGCAGATTATTCTGACAACTCGGTATAGAAGCAACTTAGGGAACTTACTGTTAATTCATGTGTAAGGAATAAGGGCTTGGTCTGGAATGACATTTAAGAATAAAGAGGAAAAGGTAGATCGGAAAGATACGGTAGATATAGAAATGGCAGAGTTTGTATACAAGTTGAATGTTGAGGATGAAGAGGAGGAAAAGAGTCCAAAATAACTAAATTTTTGAGCCTAGGGGACTTTCAGGACAAAGTTAATATTGACAGTTACAAAAAGTTTGCAGATACTTGCTTATTATTGGGAGAAGAGGAGCTCAGGTTTTTACATTTTTAAGAATTGTACTAATTTAAAAATTTACAAATTTTAGTTGACATCTTAGTGAGATGCTCTGCTGTCATCTGGAAGTGTAAGTGTGAAAGAGGAGTAGGAAAGGTCAAGGCTTGAGATGGCTCCTGGACATCAGTGGCAGACCATGGTTAGAACTCCAAGTGAACCAGTTCGTTGAGGAAGGAATTAGAAGAAAAAAATAACATTAGCCTAAGATTGGAGTGAGGGTGGGGAAAATCCTTCATGTAATTCATACCCAACAGTGTGGAAGTTGAAGACAAAAATAACTTAGAGAAATAAAAAAAGGCCAAGGGGACCTGAGAAGTTGAGAAAGCCATTGAGTTTGGTGATGAGGTCATACATAGCCTCAGGTAATTTCCTTGGACTATTTCCAGTTGAAGTGTAAGAATTTTATAGAAGCAACGGAAATTTCTTTATACAGGAATACTTATTTTAACCACAAGATATAGAAGTTCTAATAAGTAGGAAAAGACACAATTTTAATATTAAGTAAAATTCGAGACAATTTAATAGTGTGCCAAGAGGAAAAAATGTTTTTCCTCTCTTAGTCCTGCCTTCAGTGAGCAATTAAAAATTTCTTCATTCATTACTCTTTCAAATACTATGTAACCTGCATTAGCATCTACCAAACAAAGAATATCCTTTACAAGAAGGCACAGAGAGAAAACCTATGTGAAACCTTTTCTTTCACAACTACTGTGATTAAAATGCAACTCCTCCCAATTAGTTTACTATAAAGAAGGTGTGGGCCAGTTTGGTTTGCTCATCCCCATCTGTAATCACTATGTATGAATTAAGGTGGATTTCGATAGAGTGGAATTTGGACAGTGGGATTGAGTCAATGCAGGACTTTATGACTGTTAGTTTGTAAATAAGAACCTGAAGCCTGATGTTATAGTGAAAAACATCTACCCAAGGATGGCCAAGCTGAAAATTAGAAGTGAAATGCAGATTTTTTTTTTTTTTTTGGTCTATCTGAGACATCTGATTAGTTATAGTGACTTATCACCAGAACTGTACAGTTTTATTGAAGCTAGGGAGGTAAAGCACTACTGAATGCATGAACCATTGAGGACACCACTAACAGTTCTGGGTCTTAAGGAGTGTGGCTAGTGACCCAACTAGAACACTTCCAGGGCCACTCTGGTATAGTCAGTATTTGCTTAGGCTTTACTCTAGCTTCTGACGCTTTACTCTAGCCTCTGACCCACCCCTTTTACCCATTGAGAGCATCTGGCTTTCTCTGTAGTTTTGTAGGAAGGGATGGGAACCAAACCACCTTGTGTGAGGAAGATTAAATCAGCAGAATGGCTTGCTTGAGGCTGGTGTAGAGCTGAATGCTAAACTCACCCTTGGGGGAGATTAAGTGCTGTTGGGAATGGCTACTGAATTTTGTACCCTAGGAAATTTATTCCTAACTGTAGATCTTAGCCTACAACCGAAGGTACTTCATAATTTGCCTGCAAATTAGCAAAAAATATAGAATATTGTTTTATTATTTTTTTTCCTAGCTGTAATGCTGCTTTTGCTTGATGTGGGCAGGTGAAAAACAAGTCAACTGTGAAAATGTTCTGCAAAGTAACAGACGTCCAAGACATGGTTATCTTCCCTTTTGCCGATAAACAAAACAAAACTGCGCATGTATTTGATTCTCTCCTACAGTGTCAAAAGCATCATCAAAATGCAAATGGCCTGTACTGGAACTCTTATTTTGTAGTATATTTCATTTGCCTTTTTCAGGATAGTGGACATGTTAGGGTTCCCTGAATACATGTGTTCCACTTTCCAGAGGAGAGAGATGACCAAAGGATTGTGAGAGCAGTCCCAGCAAAAGTATATACCTGTCCCGCAATTTATGCAGCACTTTTTACATGAGTTTTTTTTTTTTTTATACGCAGTAAATATTCCCTCTGTGCATGCAAACTTTTTATATGCAGTTTTTATTTCTGCGGTCTTATTTTATGCGATTCATTTTCATTTCCATTATTAGCAATTACTCTTTTAAAAAACAATAGTGTAACTCAGCAAGGTACAAAGAACTAATACTTATTAACACAATTATTAATGATCTTTCTATTCTTTGGGTGGCAAATTAAAATGCATGGGTGACTATTAATATTAAGAAATTACTGGTTGATCACAAATTAACCAATAACTAATTCACTTAATATCTGAAGCCCATCCTGCCGATGAATGCGGCAATGACCTTGGACCAGTTACATTCACTGCAGAAAATATATACACAACTCTTCAATTGGCCACAAAACTGGAAACTGCAATTCTAGATACTGATCCAAATATACAATGAGCCTTAAAATTTCAAAAAGATTTTAAAAAATGTTGCAGTGAATATCGAATTTAAGAAAATTTAGCAAAAGATGGGGTTGGAAAATATCATCCAAAAACATAAACACAAATAATGAAACCGTGGTAGTACTTCCAAATATTTTGAGTGATGAAGACAGTGACTTTGTGCCAATTAAAAAGAAGGTTGATTGCTTTGGGTTACGGTATAGACACAGACAGCGAATAAACTTTATTTTGGGTTTTCTGAATTTTCATTAGCATTTTTTTGGTGAAATGCGTAAAATAAATATTTTTATGACTTATATTGGCCTATTTCTTTAGTATTTTTTTTTGTACTGTGGACTCTTTTTACATGGTTTTCTTTTGCATAAAAAAAAGATACTGGAACCAATCAGCATAAATCGAGGGACGGATATATTAAATAAAAGTACAAAGCAGCTCTTCAGGTATTGCGCACTTCACATGGTGGGTGAATAAACCATGATAATTGTCTGCCTCAGAAGGATGGATCCCAATGGATTCCATTGCAGCCACCAATGGGCTGGATCCAGTGAGGAGGTTAAAGGGAATGTCTCATGTATGTGCTGGTATTACCATAGGAGAATAATGGCATGAGAAGGAGAGATGTGAGTAAGGGTGGGAAACGAGTCTATGAACCATAAGCAAAATTGTCAGTTCTTAGCTCTTTAATTTTTGTTTTTCTTTCTTTTTTTTTTTTAAATTGAACACTGATATCAAAACAGTATCTCTAAAGATTAACCGCATTCATTAATTTTAGTTAAAGAGGAATGTCATACCCTTTTTCAATTAGTTTTAAATAGTGTGAACACATCTGCCCTAAGTAAGGTGATGCCTAAACATTCCTTTACTTGTAGTACATTGTTCTTTCTCTAGGCTCTTTCATTTGGTGGCGGTGGCATACTCTATAATGACATATAAAGTATGATGGCAGGAAGAGGACCTGTTAATACCTCAGAATTGAGCTGTGCCTTTTTCTCTGAGACCTATGAAAAGAAGGTGATTTTTAAAAAGGAACTTTAGTATCAACATTGCTCTATTTTTCATGGAAAAAAAGAATTGTCAGTGTCCAGCTTGTATATTTGAATATGTTCTATGTATGTCAAATTTACGTCACAGATATCAGCTGCTTTTTATACAAAATAGTTTTTCATTTCTGAGTGTTTGAAAAAGAACTAGATAAGTGTAGCCTTTTATTTAATGTTTTTAAATAATATTAGTTGATTTATGGTTATTATTCCTTGAATTTTTTTAGATTTTAATTTATAGGTTATAGAAAAGATATTGCAATTTTGTGGTACATTTTGAATGCAACCGTGAAAATAATGTTAATAGCTTTTTTCCTCCTCATTCTCTTAGATATGATACATTTTCTAGAGATTCCTAAATGTAACTCTGTGTATTTTTTTTTAACAGAATTTGTTGGCTTCCCGAAATAAAATTAGCTTGCTTTATTTGTCATAAGTGTGTTACTTTTCCTAGAATTTAGTTCAGGGTAATTTCACACCAAAATGGGCAAACACTTTTATTCTTCTTGGTTTTCTTGGTTGTTCTGACTCCGTCATAAAATTTGGAAATCACGTTTTAACTTTTATCACCTATTTAGTGTGTCTAGAAAAATAAACACGTGGAAGCATCTTTATTTTACTTAGGTAATATATTATTAGTAAATTTAGTAAATAGTAAATTTTACTTAGTAAAATTTGATTTTTTAGAATCAAGATTGATTTTTAAAAATCAGCTTAGCAAGAACCCATGCTTATTGACATTTATCATCATCTAGAACTTAATGTCACATAGTTTAAGTTCCTCAGTAATTATTTGCAGGTTTCCAGGACTTAAATAAGTAATAAGCCAGAAAGCTGGAAAAAAAATCAGTAATTTGCTGAATCAAACCAAAATGAAATTATGCTTTTTTAACTACGAATGAAACTAAATGATTTAAAAAGATTACCAAATCATAATAAAAAGTGTTGAAATCAAACTAGATTTACATATCTTATGTACTTATTGAATGAAATGTTTTATTAACATGACTTATGATTCTCCGGTGTATTATTTATACATATTTTAATCCAAAGATTCATGCCTAGCTGACAATACTGCTTACATAATTTTGGATCAGTTGACCTCAGACAGAGAGATACTCCCCAGCGTTCAGGACATGCTGACCATATTCATGGCCAACTGCTCTGTGAGATATTTTTAAGGATCTGTTTATATGATCCCAATAAAAACTAGATCACCTCTTGGTATGAGAGGAAAAGTTGCTGGTGAACACAAGGATTGCCATAGGGTGGTGCAGTTTTTGGACAGTAGAGTTAGATTTACACTATGAAGGTCTTATTTTGGGAATTACAAAATGAAATAATGAATGAAGCATAACAGAAAACATATGTTAATAAAACATCCTTTCTAATATATTTTTTTTTAAGCAAAAAAACTGTCAGCACCAGAGCTGACTTTGAATAACTGATGCAATGTTGATGGAATGAATTTAATATAAGTATAAAATACTGTAGAAAGGTACTTGACACTGAATATTATACTAGGTTGTGGCTATAAACCCCCACTTTTATTAGGAAGTGCCATCTGTTTCTTTTCTAAAATAGATTTAAAATATTTTTTTTATTATGAAATATGATTGACTCTCATTCAAAATGGTATCCCAGCTTGGTCCTCTCTCTCCTTTATACTTCTATTTAAGTCAGTAAATCACAGAGAATCACAAGAATGTATCTCAATCTCAACTTGTTTAAAAGTTATTCAACGGATTCTTCTTCCTTACACCAAGTCATATACCACCTCTAAAAATTCCCATACCTGTACCTCTTGTCTATTCTAATACTGCTTTTGTAAAATTCCTCAGAATATCTTTACTGGATTATTACAGTAGTCTTCTTATCTGGTCTCCTGCTTGGGCTGCACAAATGACCTCCACTAATCCATCTATCTTTCACTATGCTCTCAAAAGTGATTTATGTGAAACAAAAGTCTGTCTGATGTGAGTCTCGTCTTAATGTTCACTGTCTCCCTGTTGCCAACAGAATATAGCTTTACCTCTTAAATGGTTTCTATATATGAGGCATTCTTTATATTATCTCATATAATCTTCATAGCAAGTAAATGAGATATGTACTAACTCTTATTATCTCCATTTTACAAATGAGGAAACAGACACAGAAATAAGTAGCTGGCCCAGGGTAACATAGCTGATGATAACCTTAGGGGCAGGATTTGGCTCAGGGAACTTGATGCTAGACCCTCTGTTTGTATACATTGCATTGTGATGCTTCTAACCTCTTAGTTTTCTATAAAGGCAGGATTTGAAATTCAAAGTAAACAGAGAGAGGGTGTTTATATTATCATACACCCACGTATATGGTCTGCTTTGCTACTTTCTGTAAAGGTGTTTTGTTTAAAATTTATGGTATAAAATTAAAGTTGAAAGGCAATGGTTCTTAGCCTAACAGCTGGGATGTCATTAAGTACTAACGGTTCTTAAACTATTAGGTACATTGTATGGCTTCGGTTTTAGTTGACTCATTAGGCATGTTTAAATGTACTTATATTTACAACACTTATATATGTTATTTACCTTTTGTCGGTGACTTTTCCTACCCTTGTGTTGTTAACAGTTTGGATCATTTTGCTCCAGGGAAAAATATAATGACACTGAGTATTTGTATGAAGATATTCCACTTCTTGCTTCTGCCTGAGGCAATCATGAGTTTTCAGTTGTTGCAGAAATTCAGAAAATTAAAAAATTTTGATGGACAGAGCCTTTGAAAGTTTTCAGTACTAAAGTTAAGTTTAATTTGAGAAGAGAAACATACAAATACATTGCCTCATTTTGACAGCTTCTTTCCATCTTTCAACCATAGTTTTGTTCTAAGTATTTATCTTATTTTATGAGGTCACTGATTTTCCTTTTAGTGTCAAATAAGTTAGAAAGATCATTTTTTTATTTTAAAATTGTATTATTTCCATGTTATCCAAACTTTTGCGAATGACTAAAAAGTTAATTTCTAATACATTTCCCATATGAGAACTCTTCATTTATTCGATGACGGTCATCATGTCCCTCGTGTCACCTCTTCTTTAAAAATATTTAGTTCCCTCCCATAATATTACTTTCAGGTTACTTTTGTCATCATGGTTCCACTTCGAATTGGAAGACCAAAGTATATGGTAGATATGGTTTAGCATCATCTAGAAAATCAGTGGTGGTTATCCTGAATAGAACTTAGTTACTGGTCCTTGTTATGGGCTTAATTGTATTGCTCCAAAATTTGTGCAGTGAAGTTCTAACCCCTAGTACCTCAGAATGTGAGTGAATTTGGAGATAATGCCTTTAAAGAGATATTTAGAGTAAAATGAGATTATGTGGGTGGGCCCTAATCCAATGTGACTAGTGTCTTGATAAGAAGAGATTAGAATGCAAGACAAGCAAAGGAGAGAGGCCTCAGAAAAAAACAAATCTCTAACACCTGGATCTTGGATTTAGTGCCTCCAGAATTGTGAGAAAATAAATATCTGTTGTTTCAGTTAAGCTAGTCTGTGGTGTTTTGTTATGGCAACCTTAGCAAACTAATGGTCTCTAAATTTAGTGCCTTAATTCCTCATCTAAAACGATAATTATTGAACCATGATCTGTAACCCTAGTCGTTTAAGTAGAAAAGAATGGTTTATAGGCAGACACGAAATTGAGATTATACAAAATATGTTAGGTTTTGTTTTTGTGTTATTTTGTCTTGGATGTATCTTTTTCTACTCTATTGCAGAAATGAATTCTTATGCTATAGTGAAAACAATGGAAGTTAAAAAATGTATCTCAGTAATATATGTTGTAGCTTCACACATTTTATATAACACAAGTGGGAGCTTCAAATGGAGATTTTTCTATGCTGATTAACAAGATCTGTTTATTATTTTAGTCTTCAGAACATTTGCCTAAATCAATATTATGTTGCCTGAGAAACTTTAGGACCATTGAAGTTCAAGAGTTTTAAAAGTACTAAGGTTCTCCAAGGGAACCTCAAAAAATAGCTAGCACAGAAAAAGCATTTGATATATCAGAACATCTGATTTCTGCTCATGTATTGATACTGTCTTGGATTCTGTGATACTAGAAATGAATGAGGAAAATTACCATTTTGCATCCATAGTAATAAAGATTGATTTGGGAAAGAATCAGCACTGGATGTTAACTTGGGGGCAGGAGAAGTTCTATGGAGAACAGAATGTTTATACGGTCTTAAAGCTTCTGCCTACAGATTTTTATTAATTGCAAGGAAAGAAAATAGTGCCTATATCATGGAGAAACAGAACATCAAAATTACCATCATTAAGAATAGACACACAGATACCATATGCATCTGGGTATGATACCATAGGAAAAATACAAAACCACTTTCGTGATGTTTTGGCAACAAATGCATTACCGGAATCTAATCGTGAAGAAACATTGGATAAACCCAAATAAAGGAATAGTCTTCAAAATACTTGGCTTGTCTACTTCAAAATGGCAATTTTATGAAAGACAAAGAAAGGTTGGGGAACTGTTCTAGATTAAGCGAGACTCAGAGATATAACAGTTAAATGCAATGCGTGATTCTGGACTGAACTGTAGAATGGAGAATATAGTTAAAAAGGACATTATTGGGACAATTGACAATGGAATATAGACTGTAAATTGTATTAGGGATCAGAACATTTTTGTCTGTAAAGGGCCAAATAGTCCATTTTTTAGGCTTTTCGGGCCTTACTGTCTCTCTTGCAACAAATACTAAACTCTGCTATTCACATAGTTGTCATCAGCAATACAGAAAATAAAGGGCGTGGCTATGTTCCTGTGAAATTTTATTTACAAAAGCAGTTGGCAGTTTGGATTTGGCCTACAGGTTTGCTGAACCCTGAATTATAGAATTATATTGTATTATATTAAAGTTTCTGAATTTGATACCAGTATTGTGTTGATGTTAGAGAATATTCTTGTAGTTTGAAGATCTACACCTTGGAAATATAGGAGGTTAAGAGCATGTTGTAAGCAACCTACTGTCAAATAGCTTTGGAAACATAAATAAATTGTATGGAAGTATATAGAATAAATGTTAAATGGGAAGAAAGAAAAAATGGGATAAATATGGTGAAAATTTGGTTAGTAATGGTTATATAGGAGTTCTTCATATTATTCTTGCAACTCTTTTGAAGGTTTTTAATTAATTTAAAAGAAAAAGAAAAAAGCAATTAAGAGAGCTCCTTATACTAAAATTGGGGAGGGAAGCAGAAAACAAACAACAGACACGTGAACACACACCCACTCGCTGCATTTGGCTATGTTGCACCATCTGTGACATACAGAAACATGTGAATAAACAGAAGCTACAAAACCAGGCTTCTGGGGGACTTTTCAAATAAAAGGCAGACTTTACGAAGGATAGGAAAACAAAGAACAGAATTAGGAACAAAGGCTCAACAGAACCTTCTGATTTCACTTGGATTTTATGCTCGTTGAGGGGCAAGCCTTGGGGAGAAACCAAGATGTGGAGGCGTTAATGACTCCTGCTCTGTCTTCCTTATCTTCCTCCCAATTGATCAGTTTTTCTCTCTCCCTCCCTCCTTCCATCTTCCCACTCCTTTTGTTTCTGTTGTTGGCCTTTTTAAAAAGTCTTTTTTCTCTCTTCCACTATTATTCTCTTTATCTCCTTATAAGATAAACACATGGATTTGCTTCTGATACATTCTTATTATACATTAACTCAGTTAAAATCATTGTAGAGAAACCATAATCTGCTCAACTATGATCTAATCATTTGAAATCCAAAACTGCAGTATCCATTGTTCAACACACACACACACACACACACACACACACACACACACACACACACACACAAGGTAGAGCTCTACTTTGTGAATAAAAATAGGAAGGAATGTCATATACTTATGAGTCCATTAGCCTGGTCCATTTTACACCCAGGTTATTTTCTCTGTACTGGTGGGCCTGCCGTGTGTGTGTGTGTGTGTGTGTGTGTGTGTGTGTGTGTGTGTGTGTATTTCAAGGTTGTTTGGTACCTATTAAATGCATTTTGGATTTCCATTTTTCACTTATTTTTGATCGTTTCCCTTTAAGACCTTTTCCCCGCACTAATACAGTTCCTATCAAATCTTTATTGCCCCATTTGCACGTTGCCCCAAACTCTTCCTGACAACTCTCTTTAGTTTTTCATTTGTAAAACTGTTTATTTTTTTTAAAATGTACAATGTGAAGATTTAATAAAAATCTACATTGTGAAATGATTACCACAATCAAGTAAAGACATCCATGATCTCACAGTTACCATTTGTGTGTGTGTGTGTGTGTGTTTGTGATGATAATACAAGATTTGCTTTCTTAGCAGATTCAAGTATACAGTGCAGTATTATTAATTATAATCACCCTGCTGTACATTGGATCCATAGAACTTACTATGTTATAACTGAAAGTTTGTGCACTTTGACCAGTATTTCTTCATTTTCTCCATCCCCTTAGTCCCTGGAAACCACCATTCTATGCTCTGGTTATATAAGTTTGACCTTTTTATCATCATTGATTTTCTTTTGAAACAGGGTTGTCCCAACTTTTTCTGCTCATCTTCATATATCTAGAATCATTTGCATGTTTTCTTTTTCTTTTTTCTATTTATTCTCTGCCCCCATTCCTACTCTTAGATGTGTTGAAAATCAAACATTTATTTTGTTCAGTAAAATTTTATCAAAATATCTTACATGTTTTAGAAAATGATTTTGCAAATACCTTTACTATTTGGCATTTTTATGACAGTGGTTTGGAAAAGTTTGCATATGTGAACACTCTGAATGTTCTCGACTACTGGCCTTGACTGTCAGTTACTCTCAGGCATACTAAATTCACCTAAGGTGAAGAGAACATTGTGACATAAAATTTGCTTTTAAATGATGTCCTTCAGTGGAATGTATTGAAGGCACTATCATGTATTCTCATGGTATTTTGACTCTCCAACTTAAAACAGACTTAACTTAGTCCTTATTGCACTGTGCCTTTAACTTTCCTTATCTGGTTTCTTTTCAAATTGGATGATGCATTCATCCTCTCTCTCTCTTTAATAGAAGGAAATTCACTACATGGTAAATGAAGTGAAAATGAGTAACTTTTTAAAACTACATAATAAGCAATGCAACCAAGACTTATAGTAGTTTACAGGAAAGGCTTTTTAGCACTGAGAAAAAAAAGATATATTATTTCTTCTCTAGATAATGCCTTATTGAGCCTCTAAAGAGCTTTATGTTAAGAATTATTGAAAAGCAAAATTCTGAACTGTATTGATTTTTTTTTTTTTTTTTGCCTTGCCTCTTCTGAGATAACAAAAACAAAAAAGCTGCATGTAGTTCCTAACTGAAGCATTCTTTTATTTCAACTTGGTCTTTTTGAAAGATGAGAGAAGTGCCATAGTAAAGCAAAAAACTGTTGAAACGAAGTGAAAAGTAGTAGGTTATGAATAATTTTTTGAATTTACATCAGATTTGTTTTAACATGACTACTTTTGTTCCAAACTCATTAAAGTTAACAAAATGATTTCATAAAAAAAGCCAAAGCTCAAGCAATACTTTATAATTGGTATTCATGAGACAAGGACACAAAGAACTTTAGAGCTCAAAGGAACCTTAGAACGTTCCAACAAACTCCATTATATTAAAAATAAGATGCTGAGACCCAAGGAGAAGTAATTAACTCATTGTTTTAGTGAGGTCTGAAGTAGACCATGAAGATTTTTTAAATGTAAGACATATAAGGGTAAAATGGTGAGGTTATTATTATGCTTATTGAAAACAGGCTAAATTAACTTTTTTGTTAGTTATGAAGTATTTATTATATTAGTTTTCCATGGCTTCTGCAACAAGTTGAAACCAAGTTAGTGACTTAAACACAAAGTAATTTGTGTCAGAGGTCAGGGGTCAGATGGGTCTTACTGGGCTAAAATCAAGGCAGGACTGGGGTCCCTTCTGAAGGCTTATCTTTCCCAGTTTCTAGAAGTTGCCTAACTTTCTTGGTTCATAGTTCCTTTTCTCTATTTTTTGAAGCCAGTGGGTCAGGCTGAGCCCTTGTTTCGTTGCCCTTTCTAGTTCTCCTCCTCTGCTCACTTCTTTCTTGGTTCAGACACTAATGATTACACTGGGCTGATCCAGATAATTGAGGATAGTCTCTCTATCTCATAGTCAGCTGATTAGCAACTTTAGTCCCATCTACAACCTTAATTCTTTGTCACATAATCCAACATCTTTACAGGTTCTAAGGATTTTGGATACTTTGGGGAAGATAGACATTATTCTGTCTATCACAAGTACTTATCTACTCAGGTTAAAATAAAAACGTGACTTGAATCACCTAACTGCTTATTTGTTTAGAGGCACCAATTATATATATAATATATAATATATAACATAATATATAATATATAATATATTATATATTATATGTATATATTTATATTTATATTTATATTTATTTGACTGTTTAAAGCTCCTATTTTTTCCCCTATCCTCAACCCTGAGTTAGAACATCTCTTTAAAGCTACTCTAGGGCATTCATAAATAACAACAATGTAAAAAATGGCCAGCATTTTGTTTTATTGGATTCGAAGTGGATTTCCAGGTTAAAATATAAGTTATTTTGGAGGTATTTTCAAGTTATTGGAAGTTTTGTAAATGAGGCATGCTCTTATGTGCATTTTTACCTTATTAATTTATTACAGCAACTTTTCTTGGCATATTATCTACAGCTAAGTACAAAACATAATATTTTGTTTTTTGCTAGATTAATATATGCTTTCCGAGTAGATACAATAAGTAAAGGAAAGCAGTCCTTTATAGTGGTCATTTCTATTTTTTCAAGGTTAGATACTAGTCTGGTTTTGTTAATCTTGCCATAGATATTGTGATCCTATTTTCCTACAAATGTGGAAAGTACATTTATCATTGCTATCAACAAAACTACCTTGTTCTAAAATTGCAAGATTTATTTATCAAAGGGAACTTCTGTAGGAAAGAAGCTTATACTGTGTTGGTGAAGTTGGAGAAATCAGATGTATTAATACTTTCATTTTTGAAAAAAGATTTAATGTGTATATTGAATTGCCTCGGCCTATGGCAGTGTTTCTGTTTGCTACAAAAATTTAGAAAATTATTTCTGATCGAAATAGAAACATTGCAACTTTTCAAAGGGTGGGAAAAATCTCTGATTTAAGGAAAGTGCTAAATACTAGTTAGGTGAAAGATAATTAAGAGGAAATAAAACAGAACTAGTAGCAATCTCTTTCTTGGATGGGGGTTGTGGGTGGAGGGTGGACATGTTTATTAATGAATGGCCGATGAGATTTGTATGCTACCCATTTAAGTCATGAGATTACTAGTGTGTTTGTTGGGAAATCCTGCTCTGTAAATCTAGTCCTGAAATATTTTATACTCATGAAGCTTTGTATCAAAGGCAATAGATTCAACAGAAATATAAACTTGACCACTGGTTGGGGAGAGGACAGGACTTAGTCTAAATAAAGGCAAACTATACTGCTTGAAAATAAACTTCACGTGATAAGAAATGTCCAGTGGTATTGGCAGGCAGTTAAATGAAGGCCCCAATAAGCTCCTGTTTAGTATAGGTAAATAAAAGCTTGAAATTCAAGATTTGTATGATGTTGCCACAATGAAATTTTAGCTAAGATTGTGAGTTTTTCATATATATGTAGTAAACATGAAAATATCATCCTGTTAATATTTCTGGAGATTGAGTTCCAAATTAGTTTGTCCTCATGACTCAATCACCAATAAAAAAGTTTGTCGTCTTCATTGTCAAATAAGATTTCAGTGCCAGCTAATTGACATGAATTATGCTAGATGTTAGATGTAAGTTACTGAATATAAGCAAATTTAGCCCCAGACCTCATGCAGTTTATAGTCTAATGAGGAAGATGCATATTAATTAGTTAATTACACAACAGACATCGCGGTATATGCTGCTACGAGGATCTGCAAAAGCTTCCCCTAAAAGGTGAGCTATAATTTGAAGGATAAATAGAAATTAATAAAGTGAAGAAATATAAATTGGGGGAGGGCAAAACATTCTAGTTTGAGTGAACCACGTTTCTAAGACTGACTGAAAGTGCTTGATTTGAGTTCAGAGTACAGAGTAGGAGAATGCTTCGAGAGAGAAGAGGATGGAGAGGAAGGTGATACCCAGGTTAAGGATAGATAATAGGAAAACATCAAGAGATTGAAACAAGGGAAATGGGGCTTGTGATAAAATTGTATTTCTGTTTCAAAGATTATTTTGGCTGCAGTGTAGAAAACAGAATGGAAGCAGAGTGGCACAGGGAGATGAGTTGAAACCTCTGCAGCTATCCAGGTGAGAGAACTTGGTAATTTTGTTAGTGTTGGAGGATATGAAGATAAGGGGATGGTTTTGAGAGAAAGGAAGGTAAATTCTCAAGATTTAGTGATGGGTTGAATTGGAGAGAATGAGAGAGAAGGTGGAGTCACGAGTGAATCCTGTGTTTTTCTGGCTTTTAAATCTGAGTGAGAAAGAGGTATTGAGAGGGAGCCCTGGAAAAGGACCAAATTTGAGAATGAGAGTGGGGGTATAGGTCATAAACTTGGATATTGATATGTTAGAATTGCTTTTGTGACAGGCAAGTTGGGAGATCAAGTAGGTGGTTGTGTGTGTATGTGTGTGTGTGTGTGTGTGTGTAGAGAGAAAAGGAAATAGTTGGATTAGAGAACTTTGAGACATCTGCATTATTCGAATCTTGATACTGACAAAAAATTCCAACATTTAAGCCAATTAGAAGATAATGAATCTACAAAGGAAACGTAAGAGTGGACAGAAAAGTTGGAAGAAACTGGTAGGTACACATCATAGAGACCAAGAACGTGAAGGGGGAGGGAATGGTCATCAGTACTGAATTTAGCTGAAACATCAAGAATAGTGAGGACTGAAAAATTTCTATTGCTTGAGTGATGTGAAAGTTATCAGTGACGTTAGTCAAAGTGGCGTCAGTGGCATAAACCTGTGAGATTTTTTGTGATGTAATTCTTTTGAAAGTGGATACTTAAACTTGCCAGAAGTGGTCATTCGCTGTTTTTTAGAATTCTCATTTCTATATGTAGAGTTTACTTTCTCCTTCTTTCTCCTCCTCCTCCTCCTCCTTTCTCCTCTGATTCCTTCCCACATCCTCCTCCATCTCCTCCTTCATCTATTTTACCCTCTCAAACTGAAATAAGATTTGCCATTGTTAACAGAATGTTTTTTGCCCTGATATGAGCATAACTTTTCTCTGTTCCTCTTACCCAAAATATAATAGTAAAAGTTTCATTTTTTAATTTTTAGTATCTTTCAGGAGTCTTAAATTCCTCCTCAACTTTAGCCTCCCTAACATTATTTGAGGGTACATTTCATTTGAATAATTTTATTTTCTTGTTTATGTATATTAAATACTTTAGCTCAAAGAAAGTACTGTGTACATTGCTGTTAAGTGTACCTTGCCTTTTCTCGATCCATTTCAATTGCATACTCCATTGATTGTTACAATGAGCCATATTCCCTTTCCTCTGTACTTATGAAATCATTATTAGATTTTTTCCCCACCCCTATTAAAAATAACATTTCTAAAATTTCAATATATCTGACCATACTTATTGTTCCCCTCTCTACTTATTAGGAAGAAACCTGATTTTCTCCCATGTTTCTGGTTACCTTGTATTTCAAAGATACTCAAAGATTTAAAAAAATTCTTGTCATTTTATGCATTTCGAAGGCCTGAAGTACACCGTCAGTTGTTACCCTGAGGTCACTAGGAGTCTCTTGTTCATTACACAGGAAACCTTTCAACTGTAATTGTTTTATACTGTAGATTAAATAAAAAATCTATTTGTTGGCATATTTATCTTTGCCATTTTCACCCATACTATTTTGTCTTGTTAAAATTTCAGGACTAACTTGCATTGCAGTCAGTATGGATTGTCTCACCTGAATGAATAGATAATACTGTATATTCAGTGTATTTTTCTTATTAAGAGTTCTCCTGTTTGTAATTGTAGCATTGACAAAGACTTGAGAATAAATATTATGAAGACAGATTTAAACAAGTAAACTGCAGTAACTCCTACAGAAAAAAGTTCAGTAATTTTTTTTCTTTTAGTCTGACTCAGAATTGCCAGTCATAGGCAAGCAACGAGTGCTGTATCACAGGGCCTCGAATTCAGAAGAGGATACAGCATGGCGTTTAATGCTCTGTGATTGCTGTCTTGAAATTATTAATTTTATCTTTGATTTGATTTTTGTAAATAAAACCCCATTGGACACTGAAGCAAAAAAAATTGAGGCTTGAACCCTCAGTTCACATGTAGTCCATCGCCTATTGCTCACCCATCCTTGGGATGATTTCTTGGACACCCACTCTCCTGTCCCTGTGTAGTCCAATGACTTCTCCCTCGGCCTTTTAGAGGGAGCTTGGGTGCTGGCGTGGGGAGAAGTTGGATCTAGTGTGGGCCTTCTGCTTATCGAGTTAAAATAAAGGTCCCAGTGCACCTGTCAGGGTCTGTAATTACCCTATGAATATTTTCATGCCCAAGAGAGCTCGCCTTTAATTAGTGAATAAAAAAAAAAAAATGCTACGACAGATTGAGACACAGTGGAAGAAAGTGAAATAGCTTTTTGTTGGTTTTTGAACAAGGGTCCTGAATTTTCATTTCGCTTTGATCAAATTATGTTGTTGGCCCTGACAATTATTAATAGTGAACTAGTGCCTAGAAACCAACTTCACCTTTGCAGTTGATTGATTGTTTTATTAGAAATAAGATAATAAGATGTTTTCAAAATGTTAACAATTGTTTTGACATATATTATGTGAATAGTTGTGGTTAGAACCCAAATATTTTATAATAGTAGCTGTCTGTCCATGGGTAATGCTGTTAGTCTTTCAATATGCTTCTTATTAAAATGGACTATTTATACCCCTCCATAATAATAACACAAGGAATTTGAATTAAAAATATGAATTTACATAATTAATTCCACATATTATACAATAATTTTTACCCTTTGTTAGAAAACAAGCTGCTTGATGGTAATTGTTTAATAAAAATTCATCTCGATCTTTTATTATATTTGCATTTCAACATTTACTATTTGGAGGTTTATTTTTTTAAGTTGAGCTTTTCTACGCCATCACTTCCTTTCTCTGGCCCCCACTGTGCATTTCAGCTATTCTTTTACCCTCAGTTGACTTCTTACCAAACTGCTTCTGTTGGAAAATAAGATATTATTTGTTTTACTGAAGGTTATATTTGTTTTGCACAAGGCCTCTTAATACAATATATAAGAATAGTGTAGGGCTGTTCATGGCAAATTCTCAAACTCCTTTTCAGCATAAAAATCAAACCCAAGAGAAGGAGAGAACACATTGGATTTAATCTTTCCATCCATAACTTTTGTGGCCTCTGTTATTCCCACTCCTGTAGACCAGCAATATTTTTGTTGTGTTGTTTTTGTTGTCTCATTTTTTAAAACCTCAATGACATTTTCTTTTATATTAAAACAATATTGCTGTTAATGTTAGTGAGTTTTCTTCTTTGTCACAAGTTGAAAGAATTGATTATGCTGGTATTACAGGTATCCACTGGGGATAGAATTGAAGCCTCATTGGTTGGCCATCTGCTTTTTTTTTTTTTTTTTTTAAACTAAATAAAGCTTCTAAAGGTCTCCTTGTGAAATACGTAATAATGAGATGTTCAAAGATTGCTAATTTATTACTTTTGACTTAAGAGTTATAATAGTGCAGCATCTTTATTTTTTTTGAGATTTCAGAGATCTACTTTGTTAATTTTATCCAAATTAACTTTTATCTTTCTTTAATGTCTCTTAAGGAAGATCACACAGACAGACATTTCTCAAAAGTTCTAGGGAATCTCAAGGAATTTACTTTGGCTTCTATGCAAGTATTTGTCTAGTTCATGACCTAGTATTTTCTTTCCATCCAGAGGTTAGGCTGTCCCTCTATCTTAATAGTTTAATTGTGACTTTTAAAATGATTTTACAGTTGAAACAACTGTTTAGCTATAAAAGATATAGAAAGCTTTTATGTTTGTTGTAATTTGGGAATTTGCCTAAAATATGATGCAATATGAAGAGGTGTTTGCTTCTAGGCATAATTTTCTTTATCTGTAAGTGTGTCATGGAATAAAGGGTGAAATAACTCATTTAAAAGTGAGGTTTGACTTTTATAGAAAAGGCTGGATTATTTTACAGAAACTGTCATACAATTTGAATTAAATACTTCAATATTTTTTGCTTTCTAATAGCTACCTTAATTTTACATTGTAGTTATCCATAAGGGCACCGTATTTAACTTTAAAGTATAAATTTATTATGTGATAAGATAAAACAGTAATGTTGTAGGAATACATATTAATAGGAGATCTAGAGTGGTTGGTGAATGATAGCTACATATGGCATGAAAATGCAGTTCACAGCCAAATTGAGTCTTTAGCCGTTTGAAGAAGTGAACGCATAGCAGTCCCCCAATCCACGTTTTTGCTCTCCGTGGTCTCAGTTACCCATGGTCAACCATGGTCTGAAAATATTAAGTGGCAAATTTGAGAAATAAACAATTCATAAGTTTTAAATTGCACACTGAGTATTATGATGAAATTGCTCTCTGTCCTTCCTGGGACATGAATAATGCCTTTGTCCAACACTTACACATTGCACATACTACCCACACTATAATCACTTAGTAGCTGTCTCGGTTATCAGATCAACTTGTGGTATTGCACTGCTTGTGTTAAGTAACCCTTATTGTAATTAATAATGGCCCAGAGCGCAAGAGTAATAATGATGCTAGTAATTTGGGTATGCCAAAAAGAAGTTGTAACGTGCTTCCTTTAAGTGAAAAAAGTAAATACAACATGACAAGATATTTTGAGAGAGAGATTACATTCATATAACTTTTATTATACTATAATTGTTTTATTTTATTAGTTTTTTAAATCTCTTATAAGACCAACTTTATAAATTAAACTTTATCATAGGTGTGTATGTATATGAACAAACATAGTATATATAGGATTCAGTACTATTCCAGGTTTTAGGTATCCACTGGGGGTTTTGAAATGTATACCCTGCAGATGGGATTGGGGGGACTACTGTACATCACAGACATGAAGCATCTAAATAGATCTACATCCTAAACAGATTATTTACCCTGGGAATAACATACTAGAGGCAACCAGAAGAATATCATGCTGAGGATAGGCATATGTTGTACCTTTCTCTACTGTCTCCTCAGTAACCCAGTTAGTCAATGAATTCTACTGTGTGTTATGCACTGTGATGCGTACTATAGATGTGGGACTCACAAAATGTTTTAGTATAGAAATTAAAATCTGCTCCTGATATTTTCATTATCTACTCTCTTTTTACTTATTCCTTATCCTTTTTAGCTATGCTCTTTTTTCCTCCAATGTTCCTCTCCTGTTATTCCACTCTCCAAATCTATGCCATCAGAATGGTTGCAACTAGTCACCTGGGTCTTTTGAGCCCTTAAAATGTGGCGAGTCTGAATTGAAATGAACAATAAATGTAGGTTACATATGGATGTGATATGAAGAAAATGTAAAAAATATCTGCTTTACATTGATTGCATATTGAAGTAATATTTTGGATTAAATATTAATATCATCTGCTTTTCTATGTTTTGATTCAGCTATCAGAGTGCTGCTTTAGATTATTCATGCATTCATTCATTCGTTCCTTCATTCATTTTTACACTAATCCTTTTGGGATGCCTTCTCATTCTATCCTCGCACTTCCTCCATGTCCCCCCCTCCTCCATTTTCACAGAGGCCAGAAATTAGAAAAAATAGCAACTCTGAAACTGTCTTTAAAAATGAATGTTAGATGGAATACTCAGAACTAACAAGCCACAAAGTGCTGATACAGGCTACTACATGGACCTTAAAAACATGCAAAGAAAGAGAAGCTAGCCATAATAACATATACTACATAATAACATATACTGTATGATTTCACTGAAATGCAATGTCTAGAATATGTAAATCTGTAGAGACAAAATGTAGATCAGTCGTAACCTAGGGGATACAGGGAGGATTGTAAGGAATGACTAATGGTAGCTACTAAGTTTTTATTTATTTATTTATTTTAATTTTAAGGAGAGATGAAATGTAAAATCGCATAGTGGTGATTGCTGTGCAACTGAATATACTGAAAACCACTGAATTGTACACTTTAAAAAGATGAATTTATGGAATGTGAATTATATCTCAGTAAAGCTGTTAAAATAGTATTAGATCATTTTCATCATATCAAGTGTCTTAGGTCAGTCTTGTTGCTCTCTTCCCCTTTCCTGCTTCTTAGGGCACATTTACCTTATCCTTTATTAATCATTAGGCCTTCCTAGTATTTGTCTATGTTCTTTTTAGTGTTAATAGTGGTCACGTGCTTTCATTCTAAAAAATGAAAAAATAGGTCAATGTGTGTTGGAACTTTTGTAAGCAGTTACAGTCCTTTAAAATTGAGATGTCTCAACATCAGATAAATTGTTGCTCTTTATTAGAACATCTAGATTTGATATTTATAAAGAAATAAAAGAGAAAAATATCTCTTTTTTTCAAGATGTTTACACATTTCTATTTATACTACAAGTGTGTAAATATGTATTTTATTCTAACAACTTCAATACATGGGTCTGTGTGCTAAGAAACATTTTGATAAAATAGGTACATTATAAAACATGAGAAAAAGTCAGTGTGAAAGACTTCACAGTTTTTTTTTCAAACTGCACTTTTCCCTTTACTGTTTTCTTTTAAAGATGGCTGCAAATTATAATATCTTAGGAAAATATTTTTATATTTATGTGTGTGTTTATTATTTTTATATCTGTCCTCCATTTGAGGTGCTTGTTTTCTGACCTTCAAAATAAATATATAAGTAAACAGTTATAAACTGTATAAACTTTTGCAGATCCTGACTTTGCCTTCGATTCATTTAACCTTAAGTGAGAAAAAAAGTAGTTTTGTCATTCCTTACAAGACAGAAGTTCCATGTTTTCAATGGCGAAGCTTTTTCCACCTTGCATCTTTTCCACCAGCTACAGTTGTGTCTCTATTAAATTAGTTGCATGTTGTTTCTTATCCTAAGCGAAGGATTTTATAATCACTTGAATTGTGCCAGTGACTTAATGGGCAGGGAACTCCTACATTTGCAACTATATTCACCCTTAACGATTATATCTTTTCAAAAGGCAAATGACATTCTTGATGAGTTTCAAGCCACTGGTAGGCCATATAACAAATATATAATCAATAATGTATGTTGACTCTCCACCTCTTCCCATTAATTGCTATAGACTGAATGTTGATGTCCTCCTAAAATTTCTATGTTGAAACCTACTTCCCAGCGTGATTATATTTGGAGGTAGAGACTTTGGGATGTAAGTAGGTCAAGAGTGTGGAACTCTCATGATTTGGATGAGTGCCAATATAAAAGAGGTCCCAGATAGCTCCTTTGCCTGCTTCTGCCATGTGAGGATACGAAGAAAAGACCACCATCTACGAACCAGCATGGATGCCCTAACCAGTCGCCAAATCAGCTGATAACTTGATCTTAGACTCTCCAGCCTCCAGAACACTGAGAAATAAATTTCTGTTGTTTGTATGTCACCCAGTCTATGGCATTTTGATATAGCCGCCTGAATGGACTGAGACATCACTATTATCTTCAATATAATGTTATCCTGATAGATCAGCACCATTATTGGCTGATTTATTTGAATTGGCAACCAATGAAGGTTTGGAGGAACTTAAAGAATGATAGTAACAGACTACACTAGAGGCTTCTTGTCACGAGAGGGTGGGGCCTGTGCTCATTCACTGGTCACATGATTCCGTTTGTTGTTGCTGTAAGTGTCACTTTGTCTTTTAATAGCAGCTCTTGGTACAAAGTTTCAAAGCCTAGGACTGGCATAGGCGAGGTGGAATATGGTGAGATGGAAAAAAGGAGCGAAGCTGTGTGGGTTTCTTGCCTTCTTTTTTTCTTTTGTCCTATTGTAACTGTGGGATTAAAAACTATAGGATATGATGAACTTTGCCAAGTTTTGGAACTATGTTCTGACCTTTGCAGAAACTAGGTATATTAATTAGTGTCATAATATATATAGAGATGTTACTTTATTCGGTATTATAACTTGAAGGGCCACAGAGATAATGAAATTAATCCTCCTCATTTTTCAACTTGTGTACCAAAATCTCAACACACTTAACATCAAACCTTTTCTTCCTTAATAATGCACTCCTGATAATTGTAACCCATACCTTTAAATGTTCTATTTGTCAAGCTACAGGGAAGGGTTTTTATGTGCATACAATTTTAAGCTAAATGGATGTATATCCAAAATTCTGTGGACTTTAATAATTAAAAGAATTTATTTTTAAGTGGCCTTGAGAAAAGTTGGTTATCATTCTCTGGGTGCCTTTTTATTGGTGGTAGAGATGGGTATAGAGAACAATAAAGAGATGAGCATAGTGGATTTCTTTCAGATGTTTAAAAATGAATTACATATAAAATGCTCTGGTTCTTTCAAACAATGTGGTTTCTTATTGTGAATAATTTAAACAGAGTTATCTATCTATCCATCTACCTGTCTCTAGGTATATGGCTACATACCTCTAATCTATGAGATTTTTTTAAATTAACTTTATTTTTTTTTTATTTTATAAAAAGAAAATAAAATAATTGGCTTAAGTTCAAGGATAAGCAGTTCCTATCAGATGATTTACTTTTCATCTCTCCTCTCTTTACTGGCTTTGTTCCCATATATCTTTTCCAATTTTTGGTTTTGGTGAAGGAAGGGAATTGACTTTTGTTGTTGTTATTATTTATTTTTCTGCAAACACCATTAAACTAAGGTGAGATGAAGAGAGATTGCCCAAATGCCAAAGTCACTATGGAGCCAGACCTTAGAGTTGGCCCAATAGAGAAAGTTGAGAATATGAATTAGGAGACTTTTTTTTTTTTTTTTGCCTTGTCTGCTACTTTTACATTTGACAGCATAAGGTGTCTGAGGGCAGTACAGATGTTAAGGTGTCTGAGGGCAGTACAGATGTTAAGAAATTAACATTAGTAGTACTGTGACTAAACAGATGGTGTAATTAGCCCACAATGGGGAAGAACAACTTTTTCATGTTCATATAAAAAGGACTCACTGTGGGTGGTAGAGTAAGAGTACAAATTACAATACCTTATGAAGATTAAGAAAGTGACAGTTTTATACCTCATGATATAGGCACATATCATGCATACATGCACATACACATAATCTCTCAGCCTATTTTACTTAAAAGTTCTGACCCTTGTAACTTTGAGGGAAAAAATTTCTACAAGTCAATGCACAAATTTATAGAACAGTGGCAAATATAGGACTTGACAAACATTTGTACAGTAAAACTATATGGTAAGTGATTAGCTGTATGAGTTCCTCAGCCAAGTTCAGTATTCTTCACAAGGAAAATATTTTCAGTAAGGTGGTGGAAGGAAGTTAAAAGACTGAGTCTGTCTCTTCATTCATCTAATGTTGTCACTGCTTCTCCATGTGGAATAGTTTGCTTTTGTCAAATTTGATTTATTCTGAACTTGGTTATATATATAATTTATGCAGCACATACAAATATGTAATTCAATAAGCTAGAAAACGTAATCAAATGGATAAAAGAATACAGTAAGCCCTTCTGTTTGTATAATTGAAGATATTTTTCTCAGTGAAAATTCAGAAGTCGAAATTGGTTGTATTCTGCACTGTTCAAATTGATCTTAATCAAGTTTTTATAATAGTGTAAATTTAAAATTATACTTTGGTTAATTATTAGAAAGATATTTGCAAAGATTTTCTCCTTCTCAGCCCATCTGCTCCTATGGGTACAACCATAATGCAGAAACATTGACATCTCAATTATTTCCATGGCAACAAATTGATGTCAGGATCTTATATTTGACTTCACTGCAGGACCAAATAGAATTTGGATTGCAGGATTGGATTGGGAGTTCTTATTGAAGCACAGGTTTTTAAAAAAGAGAAATAGAAATATCTTGGGAAATAAATTTTAAGCTTTTTTTTTTTAAAAATCAAGTTTATATTTAGAGAGAAAATATAAAACTACATAAAGTATATGAGTACTCTTTTACTTTTTTGTATAGTCAAAGACATAATGAAGAATAGAATTTACCCTTTCTGTGATAGTTGCAAATAAGAATTTGAATCTCATTTAATGTTTACTCAAAAACTTAGAAGAGACTTGGGTAGTTGTCAGTAGTACAGAATAGTAAAGATCAAGTCCAGAACTATCTTATTTTTAGTTAAGTATTATATAAATTATCAATGTGTGGTACCTCAGGTCACATAATCTCTCCGTCTTCGGTTTAGGATATCGTAATGACAGTTGATCCTCCACATTATGGATGGCATAGCTTCAAAGATTTTGTGGTACTTTGCCTTCCCTCTTGTGTTATTTTTGGTTCCAGTGAAGAGTATTTGGTATCTATTACTTATTCTAGAAAAGATTCTACCCATTCTTAGTACATGTGCTGTCAAAGTGAGCACCTACCCATTCTTCATTGCTAACTCTCAGGGGAAACAATTAGATTTCTGTGAACGAACTTCTTTGTTTAATCTAAAGTTATTTCTCTGTTCCATAGCCCTTTGTATGGAATTTGTCTTAAGCCCATTCTCATTTTATTCAGGTTCTTTTGGACTTCTACCTCTCGACTAGATTGGGAAGGCAGCAGTGATGGTGTCTTTATATATTCTCAGTGTCTGGCACATAGTGGGCATATTAAGACTTTTGAAAAATAGATGTCATCTACGGATTGTCAGGGAATTACAGATTGTTAGAACACCCCATTCCACTGCTGGATCTTAAGTTTTGCAGGTTTAAAAATTTGGTTTTAACTGTTTTTGGGAGACTGGTACATCATGCGCAAACTGCAAATAAACTCACTTAAGTTGTATAATTGGTGAAAATGATCTGATTCTGTCTCTGTTAACTCTTTTGGTGACCAAGTGCATGCAAGGGATTATGTTATAGATTAAGAAGTTCCTGGGTGAGCCTGTCCTGGAGTGTGGTGCATTAGGTGTTCAAAGGTATTTTTGGTTGCTGTATAAATTTTCTCTCGACATATCTGTTGGGAACCTGATAACTATCTCTAGGGTGAAAGAATTCTCTCATTCTGAACCATACTGGACAAATACCACTGTCATGGTTAATTTTGTGTCCACTTGACTGAGTTAAGTAAGGTTATGCCCAGAAAGCTAGTAAAACATTTCCGAGTGTGTCTGTTAGGGTATTTCCAGATAAGATTAACATTTGAATTGGTAGACCAGGTAAAGATCAACCTCACCAGTGCTGGTATGCATCATCCAATCCTTTTAGGTTCTGACAAATAAAAAGGCACTGGATTGCACATTTTCTTTGCTTGAGTTGAAACATCCATCTTCTCCTGCTCTTGGACATGGGAGATCCTGATTCTTGAGCCGTCCAACTCAGACCAGGAGGTTTACACCGTTGTGGCCACTCCTCTCCCCTCCAGTTCTCAGACTGGAATTTATATCATCGGCTCCTCTGGTTCTCAGACCTTTGAACTTAGACTTAATTATATCACCAGCCTTGTTGGTTCTGTAGCTTGCCAGATGGTAGATAGGTGGGACTTTTTGTCCTTCATAATTGTGTAAGCCAGTTCCTATAAGTTTATATACATATATAAACTTATATACATATACATATATATATATATGAGTTACTAGGGTAGTTTATATACATATATAAACTTATAGGAACTGGCTTACACAATTATGAAGGACAATATATATATATATATATATGTGTGTGTGTATTTATGTGTATATATGCATTTTATACACATACAATATCCAATTGGTTATATGTAATATATGTAATATGTAGTGTATAGCCTGTATGACATGTATTATATATCCCTATTGGTTCTGTTTCTTTGGAGAACCTTAACTCATAAAACCACCAATATTTATGACAGTAGTGAGTAAACCTGTAATAATTTGCTTATGTACTAATGTTCTTATTTTTCTAAGAATGCACTCTGGGGCTCTGTGATGACGACTGCCAAAGAATGTCACAGGTTTACTCTGTGCCTGACATTGTGCCAAGTGCTTTATGTGTATCATCACATTCAAATCGTTTAATAACTCTAGGAGATAATTACTCTCCCCCTATAACAGAAAGGGAAGGGGGAGATAGAGAAATGTGCAGTAGCTTTCCTCAAATCACTTTCTGAAATCAGTGGAGGAGCTGGGATTTGAATCTGATTCTGAAGTTAGGGCTCTATCCACTGGACTGGGCTCATACAGATAGAGGGTTATTTATTTATTTATTTATTTATTTTGGTGTTGTCGTTTTGTTTTTTTAAGGTGGGAAATGCTGCTTATGTTTTAATTTTTATTGTTTTTAGCATTGGAAGGTGAGCTTGTTTCCAAACTCTGAGAATGTTTCACTGTAGCACGAGCCTAAGTAGGAATGCAGCTTCCTACCTGCTTTCAAGGTCACAGAGCAGAGAATTATCATGAGACTGAGAAGAAAATGAATGTGTTTAATGATAAGAATTTATAATGAGATTTCAAATGAGCAAATGTACCCATTTTGGGTTCATTTAATTTTTTTCCCATGCAGCTTAATAGCATTGCAGTAAAAACTTGCTAATTTAGATGAATTGTAGGTAGCACCTGCTTCAATTAACAAAGTCTGAATCATAAAATAATTTTATAGAAATTAAGATATTATTTTTCTGATACATATAATTAGCTTATTCATTAGGAACTGAGAAAACTAAGCTTCTGAGTTACTTACTAGGGTAGTTTATTTTACATTAGTACTCTGTCTTCAATCTTGTTTATGCTATTGACTTTTAAAACTTTAATATTTTCCACCTACAGATTAGTTCTTTCACAAAAGGCTTTCATGTACAGTGCTACATTTAATTCTCACAAGAACCCTGCCTAGCTTCAGACTAATCTATTCTGATGTGAAAAGAGAATAGTAAAATATCTTCAGGATAATGCGACTGGTCTAGAACCTGTGTAACTTGAAGTATTTTGTTATCACTGCACAAATCTATGCCGTTTAGACAATCTTTTTGAATTATCATCAAAGTTTGTTTAGCAGCATCTGAATTTGTTTTCCTACCCTCCCCTTCCTCTTTTCCTTTCTTCATTCCTTCCATCTATCCATTCATCCATTCACCCATCCCTCAATCTAGATTTATATATCTGAAATATGCAGAGAATGTGTTTGTCTTAAGCAGATTTTCTGCTTTTTAAAAATGTTTTTGATGGTCATTTAGAATTTTCATTCAGTTCTTGTTACAATGCAGGGTTTTACTCCTTTTACAGTGAATCATTTCAGAATGTGGCTAAATTACTGACTGCATTTATTTTTTAATGTTTATCATTTAGAATAGGTATCAGTATGAAATAGTTCCTTTAATTGACTATTGCAATGTTTTAAGTTTGGAATAAAGTAGATCCTTCCTCTGTTATCTGGATTCTATTTGTAATTCAGAACTTTGAAGATTTTAAGTAATAGTACTGACATTGGCTATCTCGAGCAAATGTAACAATTTATTGTAAGAAAATTGGGGCGCCTTTTTACTAAAGGACAGGAACATGATGATTTTCAGGATTGACAGGAGTCAGGAACTTAACTCTAGTTTCTTTGCGTTCGGTGTTTTAATCATAACCTCTCTTTTCTCCTATCTTCACTCTTCTCATCTTCTCCTTCCTGCTCTCCCTTATTCTCTTTCCTCTTTCTTCAGGTCTCTCCTCTTACCTCTTTTTCTTCTCTTCCCCCTTTTCCTCTTTACTTTCTGCCTTTCCCCCTTTCTTTCTGTTTTTCCTTTCCTTCTTTCCCAGCCCTCTCCTCCTTTCTTATTACTCGCTTTCCTCTCTTGTACTTCTATTGCATCGTATCTCAAGAAATATAAGGACTGATTGTCTCACATTTAGTGGTGGTAAGATTGTTCAGTGGCTTTGGGTAGTTAAGGACTGATGGTTTTATTATAAGGTTTCTCATCAACTTTATATCTAATGCTTTTGTCATTTATTGATAACCGTTGCCTTATTCCATTAAGGGTTGCAAAATGGAGATTTCCTTATTGTATTGTTCCTTCTCCATATATTATCTAGAATTATTTTATATAGAAAGACTTTTTTTTTTTTTTTAAATATGCTAGAGCTGTTTGGTTACCTTGAAATACAGTTCATAATGGGAAAGTGGGATAATGCTCTTCTTTATGTACCTGTCTTCAACATGCTAAGTTGGATCTTCAGTATGCATCGTATTTTAAAAAATCTCTTCAGGTGATTCTTATCTGCAGCTATGGTAGAGAAGCAGCATAGTAGACGCTGGATACATCCCAACTTTTACAAGTTTTATTACTTATTCTAAAAGCACATTTACAAGACAGCACATGGTATTTTCTTTTGCCAAACTTTATCACAGTATTTGGATTTCATTCAAAGAAATTTATGTAGGAGTATAATGGGAGGTGCTCGCTTATTTTTGTTAAATTATACACTGAAAGTGAATGAACCATAGAAGAAACACTCCAAAGGCATCCTGAAAATAATAGCATACTAGCTAACATTTATTCAGGGCGTATTCTGTGCCCTGTTTTATACCTAGGCATATATAATAATTAGCTCACTTGACCCTCATAATATTCCATGAAGTAGATAATCTAATTCTTCATGCAACTGAGGAGGAATCAGAAGCTGAAATTTACCTACTTGTGTAAGGTTATGGGATCAGCAAAGGATGGGGCTGGAGCTGAGGGGTTGAAGACAGGAGACTCGGAATCTGTGTGGTGGATCCCAATTCTCTGCTCTTCTCAGAGTAGAATATTTCACAAGTTTAACACCATGCTTGGTGTGTATTTTTCCTACTTCCATTCTTAGTCAAAGAAATGAAATGACTGTTTTTAATCTCCAGATTCTATCATAGGAAAATGAGTATATGTGCAGTTGTATATAATGGTTGGAATTTTGATTAGATCATCATTGCTAGCATTTTCCAAATGTTTAAAATGTGTTTACTTAAACTTTGTGATATCATTCAATCATAAAATCTGTAGATTAGTTATTAGCTCTTTTTTATGTCTGAAGAAATAGGCTTAAGGAAGTTTAGTGCTCAGTGTCACACAGTGAACTTTGAAACAAAGCTTCTCTGATTGCATAGTCTTTATTCTTAACCACATTATGCTAATTAGGTAGAGGAAGAGTTAATAGGAATTGAGGGTGGTTTGGGAAGTGGTACCTTACCTTCTCCAGAAGCCATTTAAGGTTGTTTCTGAGCCAACATAGGAGATCTACATAGCAATGAATAACATGAATTTTAGAGAATATGCTCCAACTAACTTTCTCAATGACAGAACTTGGTCATTTCTCCAAAGTCTGTTTTTATTTTTTTAGTTACATCCTACAGTTGATCAGTAAAGGAAGAAGGTGTTGACTAATTGTGACCAGCTCAGACTTTTGCTGTGTTTTTCAGTAGGTGTTGCTGATTATTTGAAAATGAGCACTCAGTAAGAGATCTTACTGTACCTTTTTCTTGTGTGGTTTCTCATTGTAGACATAGAATTTGAACTTAAAGCTTAGGTTTTATAGGTACATAATTTTACCTTACCTAAAGTTTTTAAAATCTAATAGTTCATAAAGAGAATATAGTGAATTCCTATAACATTTTGAGAGTGAAAACATAAAAAGTAGCCAGCAGCAGATTAACTCAGAGGGAAAAAAGTGATCTGGTTATACCAAACACACTTTTGTATACTTTTAAGTGAAAAGAAGGAAAGACTTGGATGGATGACCTTGTTTATTTTAAGGTGGTGGTGGTGGTGGTGGGGTTCTTTTATGTGAGAGTTGGTAAATCCAGAAAAAGTGAGAGGAAATAAACAAACAAAAAACCCCCGAACAAATGAAAAAGAAAAACAGGAAATGTGATAGAGAATGATGGTGGCACTAGAACTGGTTAACAAGCATTCTGAACTGGTAGAGCAACGGTGCAGACTTTGTGAGTAGGTTCAAGCTGCCTGCCACATGGCCTGCCTCTAAATAGTCCTAGGATGACTAGAGCATCCTCTTGTGAGACTATGAGCAACTGGAGGGCAAGAACTAAGTATTTTCATTTTATACCATAAGGAATTAATATAGTACTTGGTATTTATGTGTACATTGTAAAAGTATATTTTAATTTTATTAGGGGTTTAGTAAAAAATCCTATTGAGAATCCTGCTAAAAGGTAGATAAGGAGCCTTTAGTTTAGATCAGTGGTTCTCAAACTTTGGGCTAAACCCATTTATGATCTTAAAAATTATTGAGAACCCTAAACAACTTGTTTATCTGAATTGGGTATATCAATATTTACTATATAACATAACTTAGAAGTTTAAAAACCAATTTAAGAATCTATTACATGTTAACATAAAAGATTATTTTTTTTAGAAAAAATAGTGAAAAAACTGGCATTTCTTTACATATGCTATAATTCTCTTTTATTTCTAGTTTAATAGAAGGCAGCAAAATTTTTGTATCTACATCTGCATTCAGTCTCTTGTGATATATATATTTTTTTTGGTGGACTATATAAAAGAAAAAAGTGTATTTTAATAGGCTTTCCAAATAATTGTGACTATTCTAATTTGATACTTTGTAATTTCTTTAAAGTTTCAATGAGTAATAAAAAACTTCATCAATGAACATTTTCTACTTTGTTACATTAAAATACATCAGTATTTTTTTTGTACTTTATAGAGACCTTTTACCCATGCATAGTTTTGTAACATTGTGCATTGGTCAACTATAAAATAACTGTTCACTAAGTTAGTAGATCTCCACATGTTGGCACATTTCATTATATAATATCAAACACATTTGTTAATATAAAAAATATTGTTTTAAGTATTGGATGGCTGTCAAGCTCAGGTAAGTGGATAAAATTTTCAATTTATTAATTTTCACTTAAAAGTTCAATTTCTATCATTGGCAACAGATACTGTCAGTTATTTCCCTTGAAGTGATAGGCTCAGTTGCTCTTTTCCCTGAAAACGTCAGTCATATCCAATTCTGAATAGTTGTCTTCATTCATTCATTCAAGTAAAAAATAGTGTTTCATGAAGAGTGGCTAGTTCATCTCATATCTCAGTCTCATAAGTGCTTTTCCATGAGAGCATTATTCCATCGTAGTTTGATATGCAGCAGAAATGCTTTATGCATACTTTATTACATAAAATAATAAAATGACATGTACTCAAGGATTGTGATTTTCAAAATTAATTTTACAGGTTTATCAAAGACATTCTTAAGTGAACTTGCATTTTATTTACTGTGATTGCATGTCAATGAAGGGTAAAATGACTGCTAGTAATATCTGCTGTCTCTGCTTTGATTCATGCTAATATTATCATCGGTTTGACTTCTCATTTCTTTTGTACCATTAGTGAAGAGATAATATTGTCTTAGTATCATTATGAAAATAGTTTTGACCTCACGATTCCTAGAAGGGTTCTGGGGAACTCAGACTTAGTATCGTGGTTTAGAGGAGTAGTTGTCATGTATATATAAAGCAGTTGTTCTATGTAAAAAAAAAAAAAAAATTATCCTGGTACATATTTCTAACAGTAAAATTTCTTCCATGCATTAGAATAAATGGTTTTGTTTAATTGGTTCATTAACGGCTTGAAATAATTAAATTGCTACTACAGAGAAGAGGGTAATTTGTTTTTAATTTTCAAATAAATTAAGTACAATAATGTTTCACAGTGAATTTCTTAATAGTGATCTCACTCATTATAGCTATGTATGTATCCTTAGAAACAAATATAGTTTGAGCAGGTGACATGCTTCCCTACTGTCAAATTATTAACCATTTATCTGCTTATAGAGTTATTTACCGGTTTGATTTTTGTGCTACTACAGCTCAATATCACACAATAAGTGTATAAGCAAAAATAACTTAAGAGTGAAGTGTGTTCGACTCTTCACTTATTGAATTAACATAAGGCCTATTGTACAGAGTATTAAATTTTTATTCCTAATTTTGGTTAATGGTTAATTAACAAAATTGCATCTGGGGGAAAAAAAAAATCACTTTTTACCTGAAGAACAGAGATCAGATTATGTAAGTCTTTCTAGTATTTTTCTGTTTTTTTTTTTTTTTGTTGTTGTTGTTTGTTTTGTCTCCCCCTCCCCCCGCCCCTTTTCTTTCAGGTTTCCTTTATACCCATAAGGGAATAAAGCAACAGAAGTATTAGCTAGAATCATGAGAGAAAGTGTCTTTCTAACAATAATAATATCTATAATGCATTTTCTTTTTAAGTTCTATAGGTGTAGTAAGAATTTAAAACAGTTCTATATCAAATATCAGGAGTGACCAAAACAGTAAATTCTCATGAAATAATAAAGTATAGGTATTGTCTCTGTTTTAAATAATGCAAAATTGTGTAGTCAAATATATTTTTAAAAAGGTTTTCAAGGAACCTGTTTTAAACTGTGTATCGTATGAGGGTTTGTGAAGCCCTTTCCTGATGCATGTACATGTGTATGCTTAAAAATAATACTTGAGTACAAACCTTTAAACATATTAAGTAAAACTGGGATGGTATAAGAAAGAAACACAAGAAACTGACATGATATTTGGTACTTTGACAAGGCAAAATAAGGGACTACTTTTAAATGTTGTGCTTGGTTAATATTTTTTGCACTGATTTAATGATTAAAGTTTAAGTTATAAATGGCATTTTGAATTTCTTACCCCTACCGCATTCCAAACATATAGAGTAAAACATCTTTGATTCCTGATGGTAAAGAGCTATCATCATATAAAAAGCTGCACACATTCATTTCCAGTAATCATTTCTTGCCTCAAATATGCCCCACTCTGTGCTGGGTGCTAAAAATAAAAGAGGAATAAGATAGGTCTTTATAGTTTAACAGAGGGAGACAGTAAGGAATGTAAGTGGGGAAAAAATGTTATAAGATCTATAATAGGAATATGTGAAGAGGACTCAGTAAGAGTTTAATTTTATGGAGAATGGAGTGTGTGAAATGAATAGACCAGGTACTCAGATAACTTAATAATTATAAGTAGCAATCATTTATTGATTGTCTAGAATTCTAGAACCAAGATTCTAAAAACATTAATAGTTCTTCCTTTTGTCCACAAACATTTATAAAGCATGTCTAGCATCTATTATCTGGCAGGTCCTGGTGATGCTGGCATGAATGGTGTGGTCCTTATCAATGGCTGGGCTACAGCCTAGAGGGAGAGTCCCATAGTGTCAGTAGGAATGTATGAAGTACCCTGCAGGTGAAACACAGAGGGGCATCTAACCTGGCCAGTGGCTGGCCAGATAAATGACATTTGGGTTTGCCACAGTATGAAGAAGGATGTTTACTGAGTCGTGGAATATTTTTTATATGTACTTGGCACCAACATATCTAAGTAAAAAGATTCCTTTGCTTTTGTATTGTACATATTTCTTACAATTAAGGAGTGTGGTCTTGATTCCACACACTGGAAAATGGCATTCATAACAGGTTAAGCCTGGTCTCGTTACTAATGGCATTCATCACAGGTTAAGCCTGGTCTCATTACTAATTAGCTATTAGGTTCTTAAATCAGTTTTATAAGTCCTCTAAACTGTACTTTCTTCAACTATGAGTGAGAAATAAATAATTCCTAGGTTTTTGGTGAGCTTTTAATGAAATAATCTATGTAAAGTGCTTAGCATGATGCCTCACATATGGTAGATACTTGTTAGCTGTTATTATTTTGTCTTAAAGTGCTTTAATAAATCACATAACAGTTAGTCTTCAAAATATAATTATTTCTTATTTCACAGGTCAGGTGAAAATCTTAGCATTCTTGCCTGACCCTGTACTACCAACCAAGAGAAGCTTGCTTACTCAAAGCAATGTTGGTAATGATTTCATACACTAATGCTGTCCAACTCTTTCCCATTAAAGTGGGATAATAAATGTTTTCTAAACCCTCACTGTGTGCAAAGCACTGTGCTAAGTATTCTAGAGAGAAGAAACTTGAAACTAAATAAGATAAATGTTTAAATAACTATGCGTAGAACTTATGGTAAAAAAAAAAAAAAGATCAAGTATTACTTAGCTTTGTCTCATTTAAGCTTTAGTTTCTCTGAGGGGTAAAAACCTTAAGATTGCCGTTGTTAGAAAAGGCCTTTGTTAAAAAGATGTTTTGAGCATTTTCCCCTACTGTTTTCTTTAGTTTTATTTGCAAGCTGGAGCAGGTATTAAAGATGAAGTGTTCTGGTGGGAGCGGTAGCCTGGAGCTCTTGAAGCATTGCTAATTTCAAACCTTGTAATTTAGTTAAATTGAAACATAACTGCATTTAGATGAATGGGCCGCTAGTTTTCCTTCCCAAAGCAAACATGCCAACCTTTCATTACTTCTTGTCTGTGCTATGGCTTCTGTGCTATTCAGATCTGCTAGTTTATGCATAATTGACTTGTTACAGTGGTGCAAACTTTTTTATTTTGAAAAAAGAATTAAAAGAATAGGGATGTGTTCCATAGCATACTGAATCAATCATTTTACAATTTTAAATGAGAATGAGGGTGTGATTCCAGGTAACTTGGTGTTCCTGTGGAAGGTGGTTTGCGCTTGGCTCATGCTTTTACAAACCTGAGAGTAAGTGACACAGTAGGTCTGATTACAAATACAGTTTATCTTCATTTGGAATCCATGACTTCTATTAAATTTAATTACTTCCCCTGTGGCTTCTATTAAATTTAATTAATTTCCCCTGCAGCTGGCATAGTGGAGGTGCTGCCACTAAATGAAGGTGATTGCTAATTGAGGGAGTTTTTTGAAAGAGGTTTTACCCTTTCTCTTGTTTATCTGGAAATCGCTTATCCAGCCAGACATCTCAGAACATTCGTGAGAAATTGCAGGTTGCAAAGTCATATGGGAGTTCATCACCATTATTTAGAGAAATCTGCAGTGGTTTTTTTTTTTTTTTTTTTTTTTTTAGTTTGGCCCGATCCTTCAGATAGCATGTTTTTTTTGGTGAGAGGCCAGTCAAGGATTCTAAGCAAAGAAAACTGGCCCAGTCTTAACCTAGACAAGATGGAACGAGTTAGGGCTATCTACCCATGGAGGTTTCTGGCAACTGTACTAAGGTTAATTGCTGCTCAGTTTCAAAAAGAGAGGAAGCGAAGCAAAGAATTTGGCTTTGGGAGCAGTGTATTTCCCATCCATGAAGCATTATTTTGGGGACTATTGCAAATTAGAATTAATAGACTTATTATTAATATGTTTTTTTTCTTACTGAGGACATACAACTATAGTGATAATATAAATATCAGTCTATATTTCTAAGACAAAACTAAAATTTCAAAGCAGTTTAAAAAATCAAGATACATAAATGATATATCTCTATCACTATTGCTTTATTTCAACAAGTAGGTTACATGTTTGAAAAAAAAAATGTATGCCACAAATTGATGTACACATTTAATGTATTTTTATTCTCATTCTTACAATTTATAACAGAAAGGAGCTCTCATTTTTTGAGCATCAGTATGTGCCCCAAATTATATATGCATTAAATATATATGCACATATTTTATATATTATATATGTACATTATATATACATGCACAGATTTTACATGTAATGTGTAAAACTTTAGAGCAACCCAATGAAGTATTCTTTACAGATGAAGAGTTGAGGTTTAAGCTCTTGTCTTTTTGACAATAATGATCTGCCCATTCAAGTGGTATCTGAAAATATTGCCTCTGGAGAAAAATAATCTTGTTCTTTGGATGGATAATACTCTTTTGGCAACAAGCTCCTTAAAAAAACTACTTCTCTTATTTTTTATAATCCTATTCTTTGTTTTTTCTCTTACCTACCTCTCTAGCCACTCCTTGTTAGCTCAAACTGAGAAGTCATTATCTCTTAAACTTTAACTTTTAGTTTGATGTCCTTGGTGATTTATAATGGCCCTCTTTTTTTAAATTCTATATTCTATCTTTGATAGTTTTATCTAATCTTAGAGCTACTAGTACCATCTATAAACCTATTTATTACTCTAAATTTATTACTCCAGTCCTGACATCTCATCTCAGCCTATGAAAGAAAACTAGAGCTGAACATTTGTTAAAGTGGTTAAAAACAGATTTTATTCAGAAACTATTTGCAGTAGAGGAAAAGAGACCTTGGTATAGAATTGGGCTTAATTTTGAGTACAGCATGCATAAATAGGAGTTCATAGCCAAGGAGCAGGGTGGGTGTCAGTGGATTGAAAATTTACAAGAGGAAACATCAAGGGTAAAGGAATACTGGTTGAAACTACTTGATGTACTCTTGCTGAAGGCAGGCCAGAGTGATCAGGTATCACCAGAGTTTATGGTAGGAGATGAGGGATTTGATCATGTATTGAGGTGGATCAGATTTCAAGTGTGTGTGTATATGTAGGGATTCTTGCTAAACTGGGTTAGCAGGATTTTTGCTAAAACTGGGCTGTTCAAGTCTGGTAGTATGGGGCCCATTTGAAAGGGCTTAGAAGGGCCTGTCTAAAGGTTCATCAACGAGATAATATTTGTTAAGCCCCAAGATCTTTCTTTTACTTATTCCATATCTCCATTTGGGTATTTCCTAGGCATACCAAATTGAAATAATCAAATTCCTGTATAAATCTGTGCTTTTTCCCTCCAGCCCTCCCTGCTAGCCTTGATTTAGTATTTACTATCAGAAACGTGAGAGTCGTTTCTCTCCCTCATGCATCTTCTTCAAGCATTAAGCTCTATTTAGTCTATAATCATATCTTTCTACTTTATTATATTTACCCCAACCCCACCATTTTAATCTATACAACCTACACTACTTAACCTAATTTATTCAGATTCCTCAAATTCATTCTTAATACATTTTTGAATTGCAATAAGATCATTTTACTTTTCCCCTTCATTCTTCTTGCTCCCATTGCCTTCCTTTACTCCTTTATCCCTCTACTATATTCCTCCCTTATCCCTTCCTGCATTTCTTCTTTTCCAGTTTTCTTCCTTACTCCTTTGTCTCCTTTCCAACTCTCACTTCTTCAGGCACTGAGAAATTGAAATGATAAAGACTTCTGTTTAAACTGTGGTGCTTATTTATGATTTAGACTGAGCTTATTTAAAGATAGTGTAAAATTATCTGTGTTTTTAGGATGACCAAAATGTTTTTCTTTGCCAGCATTTTCAAGAAATTAATCTGGGTTTTTTGTTTTTGTTTTTGTTTTTTGTATTTTTCTCTTTGTGAACTGTAGCCTTTCTGTTTTGTTATTATAACTTGATTTGGCAGCTTTATTTTGAAATGGCAACCAACTTCTGATGTTTTGAGCTTTACGGTTCTACTAAAAACACACATGTGCTATTCACCAATGCTATGAGAATTTGAATCACTTTTACAGTAAATCTTGATTTTTCTTCTCAATTAGTCATTAAGGTTCCTGATAGTTACTTAACTGATACTGAATTAATGTACTGGGTACACTAATTAAAGCCATGAAAATGCAAGAGTCAATCAATAAATGAATTTAGAGCTTTTTTTCTTTAACTCTTTACGTACTTGTGGCTGTCCTCAGTTCTTCTACTCAGGAAATAGTGAAACCACATAGTGTAGACTGCTCTACCATTTTTGCACAATTTTAGTTTGAATATATATTTTTGCCAGGTATGAAGGCATATTCTTATTCTTTGGAATCTCACCACTACATGGGAAAAATGACACAGGTAATTGGTAGGGTACAAGTATCTGGGGTTAGAAACAAGTAGGCGTATTTTATGGGCACTAGTGGCCCACTTTTCTTCAAAGGAGGAGCTAATGGGTAGCTATGTGGTTGTGGGTGGGTGACAAAGGGGCTCATTTTGAAGCTGCATTTAATACCAAGCAAATGTTTATTTACTCGGAATGGAGTTTACTTGAGGTGATTTTGGGGACCTGAGAAAAGGGGTGGGTGGGATATTAGGCCTTATTTTCCTGGTATAATTTGGTCATACCAAAATCAAAGGAAAGAAAGCGAATATGGACAGAAATAAAATAATGGGAAAGGAAGCTACGAAGAATGTATAGTATAAAACAGGGTAGGGAGCATATAGAAAAATGAAGTGGCTATGGTGATAGGGCTAGACGGATTCTTTCTGGCAGAGCGGAGAGAATTTAGTGAGGAAAGTCCACCTACTTAATTTATTTATAGGTAGAGCTAACGTTTGCATATTTAAACTCTTACAAATCTGCATCTCTCTTTGGAATTGTAAATAGTGTTATGAAGTATTTTGAGGACATGCCCACTAGTATTCAGCTTTGCCTGTCTTTTTTTTTTTTTTTTTTTTTTGATATTTATTCAAGTATTGACTCAGTACCCGATATCTGACTTTTGATGAGTCCTTGGTCCGGATTTAGATATCTGTGGACTCTGAAGGGTTAGTTATGTTTGCTCTTTAGCTGTAGGACTTATTGTAGCTACTGAGGAATAGTGGTAGCTGAGGGTCTCTTCTGAAGTAAGTTTCTAGGCTTTCATTTTTGATGACTTCTCTTCAGGATGGTGATGCAGCTAGTTATACTTTTCTTAACCTTTTTATTTAAATTACTATAACAGCAAATGACACCAGGTGCATAGCTTTCATACCATAACCACTCTGTGCATGTCTATTTAAATTGCTAATCTGTGATTACCTCTTAGGAAGTCAATTTTATGAGTCTGTCTTGTTAATTCTTATTTTGGAATATACTGTTTTATACATTTACTTCTTTATTTTTCTTTATGGAGGATAAACCTGTCTGACTTCCCAGTCAATACAGAGTAGTGTCTAGAGAAGAAACATAAGTCTTTAATGTAAGGGGGCGATGACTGGCCTTTGGGAGAGGAGCCTTGAGTGTGAACTCAGTCCTCACTAGCATGAAAACAAATGCTGTCAGTCAGCTTAGTTTTCTAATCTTTGGTGTTCTTATTCATAAAAAGCACTTCACAAAAGAATGCTTAGGCCAGGTTGCCCTACCTCTTCTGCCCAATAACATGATCTCCCTTGCACTGCCTGTGAAAATTAATCTACAGAAAACTCATTTAAAATGGAGTTAGGAGGCTAAATGAGAGAGCGTGCTTGCACTTGATTCAGGCCCACTAGTGACCCAACAGGAAGACACTTCCCCTGCATCTCTGACAGGAAGCGATACTACTTTACTACCTCAGCAGGAGGAAGAAAAGATTCTTCCTTGCCTGGTAACAGCTCAGCCAATGGGAGACTGCCATAGCTCAGCCAATGAAAAGTCACTATACTTTGTTCTTTCAGTTTCCTCCAATGGACTCTGTTTACCAGAGCTCCTCCCCAGTCCATAAAAGAGCAGTCCTCTTTGTTTCTCTGGACTTACCTCTGGTTTTCCTTTAGACTTCGAGTCCTGGGTAGCAGTTCTTTATTATTCCTAAATAAACCTATTTTGCTGGAGAAATAGCGGGCTATTTAAGGTCAAAAGCCTGAAGTTTTCATTTCACATTTTCATGTTTTCTAAAATAACACTAAAGTGCAAATTTGGGTGATTAAGTCTTTTTAAAAACATCAAATGCTTTTCAGAAGTTTAAGTGGCTATCCGAAGTTCAAAGTTCGTATTGTAGGTAAGATGCGAACAAACTATTTATAGAAAAGGAAATGCAAACTTTAAACAGATGAAAAGATGCTCAGTTACCCTTATAATAAAGAAATACAAATTAAAATGACAGGGAAATGCCATCTTTTCATCTGCCAGATTGGCAAATATCCAGAAATTTGATAACACTCTGTTGACAAAGATTTTGGAAACAGGCATTTACGCATGCTGTTGTTTGTTGTGTAAATTCGAATACATAATATAGAAGATAATTTAAAAATGTCCATCAGATACAGATGGGTGTATCCAATAACACCTCCCTGGTAATTTATTGAAAATATTTATGTACAAGATGTTCATTGAAGTATTGTTTTTAATAGCAAAATATTAAAAAGCAACTAAAAGTTTAACAATAGGAAACTACTTAAATCCATTTTAATCCATTCATAAGGTGGAATATACCCCAGCTTTTTTTAAAAACGAGGTGGTCCTTTATATACTGATATGGAAAGATCTTCAAGTCATTTTATTAAAGATTAAAAAAAATCAGAGCATATCTAGGTTTTCTATTAAACAGGAGAGAAAATGAAATACATTCCTACTTGCTTGTATATGTATATACATATAAAGAAATTTAGGAAAATGCCACAAGATGCTAATAGCAGAAGTTATCCATAGAAGGGGAAATTTTCACTATATTTTAATTATTTTATTTTTTTTGAAACTTGCAAATATATCATCTTGAAAATTAAATGACACTTTAGTTTCAATTAGTTTATATCACATGGTTTTCTTAACATTCATCTAAAATCAGTTGTCCTGAGGTAGGGGAAAACTTTTGACTGGGAAGGAAGGGGAGGAACTTAGCAATTGCAGAGGAGTCAGTCCTTAAGTGAGGGGAGGATACTACCCATATCCTACATGCAGACATATTAGAGTCCTCAGGAAATTTGAAATGTAGTAGTATGAATTTTTCAAGAAAAAGGAGGTAAAAGGATGCCAAAGCAGATTGAAACTGCTGATGACGTAAGAAACACCTAGACCTACAGAGAATTTTTATTGGTTTATTTGAGCCAACTGATAACAATTGGCAGGAAGCAAAATCGCAATGAATTGAGAAAATACTCCAGAGGATGACAGTTTTGTGGCTTGTTTCATACATTAGAATCAATGGAGGAGATGTAAGGAGGGTTACATGAAATCCTTTGGTGGTAGATTAAGGGAGGGGGGGCGAAGCAATGTGAGGAGATCTCTGGGATTGGATAAAAAGTAAAATGGGAGGGACACTTCTTTTACAGGATAGTTCATAATTAACATTTACAGCACATAGAGATAGTATTGGGGAAGATGATAACAATGAGGGATTCTGTAGTCTCCTGCTCTTTTGTGGTGGATGTGCCCCAAGGAGTCTTGGAAAGGAGATTATTCTCACATTTCAAATGTATGTTATTTTAGATGCAAAAAGGCAATAGACAAGCTCACTTAAGGTAAAGAGTTACCTTTGTCAAGGAAGCCAGGAGCCTAGCATGTGACTACCCGCCATGACCACCTTTTAGTCAGGAATTTTTATGTTCAGACCATCCAATGTAGTTAATTTAGGTCTCTGAGTTTGTAAGGTCCACCATGCAGACCTTCCCTGAGCTTGTCTGGTTCAGTAAATGGCACCTTTTTTGTCCATACTATTTTGAAATTTTGCCTCCAGTTAACTAACTCCAAGAAAAGCAAAAGGTAGCTGGGAACATTTCTTTCCTATCCATTCTCCTTTTTCTTGTAGAAATTGGTATTTTATTCAGATTCTGAACCAGAAAGTACTGCTTTGAGGTAGCATACAGTTGAGGTGTATTACAGGCCAAAGTTTTTTAATTATCTACTTTGGGAACCCTACTAATGTTTAGAAGCCTATATCTGGTTGGAACTGAGTTTTCACTTTCAATGAACTAATTCTCAAACATTTGGAAGACTAATTAGGAACAGCATGTAATCATTTGCAGTGTCATAGACTCTGTCATTCATTGTAGACTCCTTGATGTTTGGCCTTTTTCTTTTTTAATATTTCCTCTTTACCCTGAAGCATAGATTTTAGAATTCTGAAATCATAGCAGAACTTAGGAAAATAGTATGTTTAAGGACATTCCATGGTGTACCTGCTATAATTTTTTTCAAGGTTAAATTATTCTTATGTACTAAGGCTGGTTGATTCATATATTGATGTGTATAGTTTTTCTATTTTTCTGAATTAATAAATCCTTTTATTAAAACAATATATCGATCACTTGCCATGGGCCAGAATTTATGGCTATGGGAATTCACTGGTAAATCAAAGTTTCACCTTCATTTAATTTGCAGGCTTACAGCTAAAGATGCTATATACTTCGTTCAAAGCCTTTGATAACTTTATTGTAAAACAGTTTGAAGTAGGAGGAGGGGAAAGATACATAATTCAATTATTTCTTTCCTAGATATTCTATATCTGTTTAGTAACGAACTTAAATAACATTTATTGAAATCTCGATCTCAAGAAAATTTTCCCATTTTAAAAGTAATTTGATTGCTACAATGTACTTTATAAGCAATTCTCAGTATGCTTTATATTGGAAATATATTATTGAGAATGGAAAGAACATAAGATTTGGAGAGTTGTTTGGAATACTGACCCATCACTTAATATATACGATCATATTTTAGATATTTTTAATTCGAACTATAGTTTAAGTGGAAAAGCAAATGCTACCTCCCAGAGTTAATAAAAGATTGGAAGTATCTGTTGGTTTCTTGGCACAAAGTAGGATCTCTGTAAATGGTAGCCATTATTTAGTGATTACTTCAGAAGCAGCTGTTCAGTAAGAGCATATGAGGTGATGCTTTTATTTGGTAATGTGTCCAGGTGTCAGTTTGAGAGCCTTATCTTTTTCTTTACGCTCTTCTCAGCTTAATTTGGAACCTGAGGCAGCCCTACGTCACTATTCATCTCTCTTTGTACGTTTATAGTGCATTGCATCTGAGAGGGACAATAGTTCTTTGATTTGATCCCCAAACCAAAGGAAGTAAGATGAAGGCAGACGAAGAGAAGTTAGTTGGTCAGAAGTAGAGAGATGAATGCTGATTGGCTCTCTCTTCTCCATTACCTGCCTGTGACAAATAGCCAGCTCTTCCTTAATTCGGACTTCTCTGTGCTTTGGCAGTGATAAAGCACACTTCTTAGAGAAATCTCTGCTGGTAATTGTCATTTTAAAGAAGAAACTACAGTAGAATTGTGGTTTAGCGTTAAGCTATCTGTAAGAGTAGGTTGAGTGAAGAGCCAGGGATTGACATTCATTTAAAAGCGGCATACCAAATCCTCATTTATTTTCTCTTTCGTGAGCAGAAGTGGAAGTGTTAGTGGGGCTAGCACAAAAGCTTGTCTTTTGAAACCCCTACGATATGAAGTGGTTTAATAAAGCGAAGCGAATCAGCCCTAATAGACATTCCATTGAACCCTGTAGCTCTAGGAATAGCGACACCTTCTGGCCAGTGGTGGGAGCTGTCTATTTCAAATTCAATTCATTAACTCTGCTCATGGCCCAAAAATGTATCGCTGGACAGCGCCCCATCTCCCTCCCCTGCCCAGGGATGGCACAGGCGTACCCTTACTTTTGGGGATTTCTTCATTATTTCGACACTTTATGTCCATGTAATTTTATCTCGTTACATTTTTTTTTTCCTAGCAAGAACTTCTTTATCTCCATTCTTTTCTTCCTTTCCACTTTTGACCAGCTAAATTTTAGGAAAATCTTTCACAAAAGCAATATAGCGTCATGGTTCAGGCTGTGGAGTCTTAACTGCAGGGGTTTTAATCCTTTTCCTACCTAGTGGTCTTGGGCAAGTTAGCTTTACTTTGTGCCTTTGCTTCACGTAAAATGGGCAAAATAATATATATACCTTACAGGATTGGATTGAGGCTAAAATGAAATGATGTAAGTCAAGTTCTCAGCATATCATTTTATGTGAAAAAGTTGCTCAATGATTGTTGCCTTTTGTTATTTAGCTTACACTGTGTCCTTTCATTTATGTGCCATAAATAATCTCAGTTGATGAAATTAGTGTCAGCATATGCTCAAAGCATGGAAAAGAAAAGTAGCTTTACATCAATTTTAAAATGAGCGAAAATGTCAAAAGTTGTCTTCAGATTTCATGTATCTTTATATATCCTCCATAAATGTTTAAATTTGCTTATTTTTAAGCTCCTGCAGGTGACATATATTTTAAAATATTTCTTCAGCTGGATCATTGTACTGTTTTAATTGCTAGTATTGCTTTATTTTTTGTTATTTTCCAATTTAATTATAAACATTTAAAAACTATACTTTAAAACTGGACTTAAACTACTTACCAATGTTTAGGTGACTATCCAGGGAAACTAATTATTGTTTTAAATAATGTTTTGAAAAAATATTGGTTAAGACCCCAGAGAGCAATTTACAAATTATCTTTTTTTGTATACAGCCTAAGGGGATATCCTTTGTCACTTGACCTGTGACTCTCCAAAATTTATAAAAAGTATAGTTCTTGCCTTTTATATTCTTTTTGAGAGGGGAGGGGAAAGGTGATTAGCTTTTCTTCTAAAAATACATTCAATCGTAGTGCCAAAATATTTATTTCTGGTGTGGTTTATTTCAGATCTCAATTTTTATTGGAACCCTTTTGAAGACTAGACTTAGCAGGTTGTTTTTATTAAAACTTCTGGATACTGGCTCTGAAAATTTGTGTCCAAGTTCACATAGTAGCCAAACTAGTACAATTTTAGAGGAGTTTATTTTATAAAATACAAAAGAGTTTTACTTCTTCACAGTTATGATTAGTCTCCTGCCCTTTTCCTATTCTCGTTATGACTTGTCCCTTAAGAATAGTCTCTGATGATTTTTGGGGCGATCACTTCTCTTTCAGGTAATAAATTAGGAACTTCTTTAAAATTACCACTAACAAGATAGAAAACCATTATTTTCTTCTGTTTCCATCAGCTGATCCAGGCTGTTCTGGCAGGCTCTCGGTCTTTGTCCAGCCTCTCCCCGAATACTGTAGTAAATTCAGATCTAAGCCATTGGCTAGTTATGTTGAGCTCATTCTACATTTTTTTTTACAAAAGTGTTTCTTTTTTTTTAAGAACTGCACACACTATTAGTGATGTATGATATACTTCCAGTCAAACTCTTTCATCCTCAAAAGACCAACTAATTTAGGAGAAGTTAGTTAATTATACATTTGTGTGACTCATAATATTAGACCCTGTCAGGATGGCCATTGCAAGCCAAGCTTTTGGAAGCTTTTAAGCTTTGAAATTGTTTTAAACAACTGTAGAACCTATTTGAGAGAATCTTAACCATAGGCATTTTCATGATTTTTATGATAAAGATAGCAGACTGGTGAGGTTTACACATTAGGACTATTTAAATTCCTTTCTCGAAGTGAAATAATTCTATTTATCCGTTTATTTTGGAATGGGCCAGCATAAGAGAGGTCATTTTCTAAGCAGTTAACATTTATTGAAGTTTTGAAGTGCCAGTCATACTCCATGCCTATGATTTCATTTAATGTGTGTGTGTGTGTGTGTGTGTGTGTGTGTGTGTGTGGTAAGATCTGTGCCTGACTCATATAGCAAGTAAATAAGCTGAGATTTCAGGAGATATTTCAGTTTGCTTAAGGCTACATAACTCCTATGTAGTTGATCTACTCTGCTGTGGCTCACTACTATGCTCTGCTGCTCTCTGTATTGTTCATCTCCCCCAAAAAGGTGGAGGGGAGTTCAGGAGTATCTAATTATGCTCTAGTATGATTCATTTTGAAACTATGAAAAAGGCTTATTAAGGAAAGCCCCTTCTTGGCAATCCAAGGCTGGTTTGCTCAGGAGAAAAAGCCACAATCTTATAATTGTTCTCAGGGACTATGGTTTTTAGTATATCTACCTGCCTCCTCAGAGAGGTTGTGAATTATCTCAGAGACAGATAATATCGTTGCTTCAGTTTGTCTGGGCTCTTTTGTAGGCTAGTTTGTCATCTTCCTGCAGGGGTAATTTCAGCCATGTAGTAGCTCTTAGACTATCGTCTGAGTTGATAAAAAATAGGTCTGTCAGCCACGACTGGCTAATGACATTTAGGGTCAAATATCTTCCCTAGAATTGTCTAGGAAATTTCTGAGTTGCAGTGTGGTGGCTCTGTATAAAACCACTTAAAAGAAAGATGTCAGATTGCCTTCTGCCTTCTCTGTGTGTTTCAGAGATTATATTCCTGTGATTTTATCTGCAATGCTCAAGTGCCTTTCTTACATCTATTCAAAAGAAGGTAAAAGTTATTGAGAAATTAAAAAAAATATTTGGAAATGCTCTGAAAATTGAATGATTGAAGAATAAAAGATAAAATATGTAAATTATTAAAATCAAGGCAAGATAAAGTCACAAAATCAGAAGACAGTTCAGTGAATACACTAAATTAAGAACATTTAAAGTAACAAGGTAAATACTAAGTAAAAGTTTGGAGCAAAAACCAAAGTAGATTGAATAAATTAAATTGAGTCAGAGAGGGGTGTGTGTGTGTGTGTGTGTGTGTGTGTGTGTGTGTGTGTGTGTGGTGTGTGTGTATGCGCGTGTGCACGCGCGTTTGTGTGTGTGTCTGTGAACAGCACACACATATGTTAGAGATAACATTGATTTAGACTAATCTCATGCTCCTGAGTTTTGGTCAAATGACTCAACTGAGCCTTTGTGAGAATATTAATTAGATTTTGACAATCTTGAATTGATGACCCACCTGAAATAGTTTCATCTTGGGAATAATAGAAACATAGGCATGTTTGTATGGTTTAGATGAGAGCTGATAATTTTAATGGTGTATAATGGGTGTAAATGGTTCTACACTTAAATAAAATAAAGGATGTTAAATTGTCAATGTATATTGCTACATAACAATAAATGGACAGAGTTCTGTAGTAATAACTTGCATTTGATTAGGTCTTTATCTCTAAGAAATGCTCTCAATTACATATTGCATTTGCAAATGCACCAAAGGTATACTTTGATTTGATTTTATATGTTACAGTAGTAATTCTTAAAAGGCTTAGTTTATATCAGCCTAAAAACAAAATAAAACAGAACAACAGAATCCTGTTTAAAATATACCAGGATATTCATAATTTACCTATTTTGTTAGTGAAGAGCAGTATATTATTCAGTGGAATTTTTGAATTAATTTCTGTTTGTGCTTTTGAAAACAAAATCTTTGGAAATGGTAATTATAAAAGTAGTGATCTATGGTGGTTAATTACGTTCTAACAAATCATATTAGATAAAAAATAAAGAGCTATGTTTTCAGCAGCCTTCCTCCTCCCTCCCTTTCGCTTCCTCTCTTCCTTCCAGTATCAGAGGTAAGAAAATATATAATACATCTCCCCACCACTTCTATAGGGTTGGAGGTGTAAAACAGTAACTTTTTTTCATGAAAATGTCAAGATACCATGATAGCCCCACCTAGTTCTTAGGCCAAGTCTTAATATTCATTTGGGTATTTTTCTTGGTTTTACAAGAAAACCATTTCACTGTTAGGTGCCTGTGATTTAAAAGGAAATCTCACTTAAGCTATAGTATATTCTGTGCATTTAAATGAGGTTTTATAAGAGGCTGTTGCTTCATTAAAAATGAAAGAAAGGAAAATAAGCCATTTGGGCCAGTAGAATGCTGGAGTATTTGATAGTTTACCATGAACACGTCTTGAGCTTTTTCAGTTCATAATGAGGCTTACCCTAACTCAAATGACATTTCGTTTTAGTTGATATGCTCTGGACATTATTTGAAATCTGATAAATTTTAAAGCATTTTTTAAAAACTATTTAATTCTAACATTATCAACTGTGATCACTAGTTGAGATGGAGAAATTGGAGTCTGGTGTGTTAATTATTTATTAAATAAACCATTTTTCAGACTGCTTTAGCTCACTAGCAAAGATAGTTTGTATTGTTTTTTAAAATGTGTTTTAGATATAATAGACGCTTGTTTTTTAAGACTGTATATTTAAAAATTATAAAGGACTTCTTTGTTGAAGATTCCCAACACAATACCAAAATTACACAATTGCACAATAATTAAGATTATTTTAAAAAGTACCATGTTGATTAGTATTTATTTTTTATGTGGAAGTGTAGGATAAGCATTGGGGAGAGAATATGCAGCATGTACTTGTTCTTTTTGGAAGATACCACGTATATTCACATCTCCAGACCTCTTCATAGGCATACGGTAGGCTGCTTAATGAATTTTTACTAAATTAATAAGGTTACTCTTTTCCTGATGTGGCCTTTCTTGTCTTTTTGCCATAACAGTTTCTTGGTTATATTTCATGGTCAGATTTAAAAGTTACCTCTTTGTGGCTCCGTCCCCAACCCCACCCCCAGCATAATTAAATTTTGTATGTGTGTTTTGTTACACTCTCATGACAGTATGTGCCATGATGCATTAGTTATTTGCTAAATAAAGTTATTTCTGTCTTTTCTACTATCATTAGAGGCATGTAACATGTTTTAGTTATCATTGCATCACCAGCGCTTATTAATATGCCCTAACATATAATAGACACTCAATAAATGATTGTTGAATCAATAAAATCTAGCAGCATTCAAAACAGGATGACTCAGAAAGAGAACTAATATATTTTGATTTCCTAATATATGTTTAGCTCTCCATTGGTTACTTTAGAATTTAGCGCCCATGTAATCTTTCAAATAATCGTGGGAGAGAGGAGGTACTAATTCTTTTCTTACCTTAGATGAAGAAATTTTAGGGTAATAAGTGCAGGACTAGGCTTTCACTTTTTTTGAAAAAAAAATTAAAGAAATATTTTTAGTTATTTTTTTTTTGGCTTTCTCTTATGTCCCTTATCAAAGCTATATTAAGCTGTCTTCTGAGATTTATTTTTTTGCAGCTTTTTTCTTTTTTCTTTCTTAGATCATTGCTAAGCTGTGATGGTAGGGACTACTATTATCAGATCTGAGTTTCCTCACTTAAATTGATCATATTATAAAAACACCCCAATTCTGGACTCATTTATTAACATGATCTCATTAGTTCTACAAATAAACTTTTCATCGTTATGATGACCTGTAAAATCTCTTGCAAACCATGAAGGTTTGAATTCTGATCTTTTATGTCTAAAGGGTCATACTCATACCTAAGAAGTGAATTAAAAAGATGAAAACAACACCTGGAATTTAAAATAAACTTTATATAGTATTGAAGTTATGCAGACATAACTCATCATGGTGAATGTTCTCAGTTGGTTTTGATCTTTATTACTGTAAGTCTCTCAAGGCAGGTATCCTCTAATAATGCATACCTCATTGAGTTGAGTAAGTTTACGTTCTGAAACACTAAGGGAAACTCCTAGAAAGGCCTCTACATTTTTTTTATTTTTTTAAAAATTACAATGGTGCCTCCTTCTTTAAAACAATCCTCTACTTCTGTGTTTTACCACTAGAATGTGCTGGAATGCATCATAAGGAATGTTTTTAATAGATGAGTTATATGGGGATAAGTTTTTCGTTGTCAAATTTTAATTTGCTATCACTTTTAAGTGGCACTATTGCTTTTGTTTCATCATAGTTTAGCTCTTGCCGTCCAAAGGTAGATTTTAGTGACTTATTTCATGATTATTATTATTTTTAAATTAATAGGACAGCATCAGGGAATATGAATTTTTAATTTTATCAAGAACCCAAGGAGGTTTCGATATCTGTAACTAGCTCACTTGCTTGGAATAATGTAGCAGGCAATTTGAAGTCACAAGTTTATCACCTGGGAACCATCTGATGGTTCCTGAAAGGTTGCTCCCTACCTCAGGCACTTTGTACTTGATGTTAGTCCTGATTGTTGGCACCCTTCTTCCAACTCCTCCTCTGGGAGGAATCTTCTCTACCAATCTTTATTACACCTTCAAATCTACCTGCCATTGCTTGTGGGATGTACAGTCTCTGAACATTTTATTGTTTTGTCAATCTCAGTATGCTTAGCACAGTGCCCGATGTTTAATAAGTATTTATAGGACAAACAGTGTTTGTACAGATAATGGTAGGCTTAAGATCTTTTTAGTAGTATGCTAATGATGTATCTTTAGATTGTTAGAATTACTTTCCCCTAGGGTAGGGATGCAATGTTTAGTGATAGGGTAATCCTAGAATTCCAAGCAGCTAATTCTTTAGCTAGACTCAGTGTTATCCCTGAGCAAGCGAATTCACTGACTCCCAAGGAAGAGGTTTTATGAGTCCAAGTGTCTGCAGATTCTTACATGATTTCCTATGTCACTGTATACAGAAAGGACAATACTAAAAGGTCCATTGTATATTTTCTTGCCTAGCTAATGGTTATGGTACTGGAAGTGGAGAAGCTGGTGGGAGGGAGAGAGGTTAAGCAGAAAGGACCAATTCTGGTGTGGCTGTCAATCCAGAAATTGACAAAGTTTTTCATTTTTACTTTGAAGAACACACAGGTAATTAATAAATCAAATCTATGGAATTAATCTAGAAATCTTTTAATTAAATCACAGACATTTTGCAAATCACATTTATATTTCACATTGTATCTTTTTCCTTGAGGATATATATACTTGTCTAAGAAAGAGCACAGAAGTATCACTTTCCAATATTTTGACATATCTTCAGACTGTCATTAATGGCAAGAAGAAGTAAGCTAGTTGAGAGGAATGGCTCCAACCATGATGTAATTGCATAGTATTTCTTCTGTGCCTTAATAGAAGGCAGGTAGGAGAGGACGGTGGCTAAGAGTTTGAGCTCTGGAGTCAGACTACCTGGATTAAAATCCTGGAACCATTACTAGCTATGTGAACTAGGATGAATTATGTAACACCTCCCTAGGTTTTCTTCTTTGTGGAGATAATAAGAGTGCTTTCTTCACAGGGCTATTATGGGAGTTAAATGAGATAATATGTATAAAGCACATAAGCATTCTCTGGCACATCGTAAGTGGCAACAAGTCTTAGCTGTTATTGCTATTACTATTAGTGGAATCAGAGCGAGCTCTCTACACTTAATAATGTGCCTGTTCAGGTCTGATGCACATCAGGACACATTGTAGGAAAATGTATGAGAGATGGTCATCATCTTTCAACTTATCAATGTTTTATGTTTTGAAAGGAGAACTTGTGCCTCACCAGTTGCAATGCTGGCTGTGTAGTGGACTCTATTTGGAAGGTTTAATTTGATGAATACCAAGAAAAGTCAAAGCTCTGAAATCTTCGGAGTGTATCAGTTTATTATTTTTTTTTAAAAAAGAAAAGAAAAATAGTTCCTTGACAGTTATAATTAAACAGGCACATTGTATATTTAATTTCAGGTAAATCAAGGAAAATGACTTTATATACTTTTGTTTTCACCTCCTTCTCCCAAACATGGGTTGAAAGCCTTTTAGTTTTTGTTATACATGACAAGTTAAAGTGATAAAATGTTCAGTAAAACTTTAAAACTATAGTCTTTTCTTTTGAAAATGTTAGATTTTGTTTCTATATGATTTTAATAATGTGAGTATTGGAAATGCTGACTATTTTTCTCAAAGCAGAGGGCATTCAGAGGAGCATGTTGTGTGAGAAGCGGTCATAGGTAGTTAGAAGTTAGAAGGATTAGGGCACATTTGAATTTGTCACTTAGGAAATAATTACAACACACTGCTAGGTGCTGAGAAGAATAAAAAGATGAATAAGGCCTAGATGCTGCTTTCAAAAGGATTATAGGGATTGAATAAAATACTAGAAAATAGCTTTAGTAGAAATTAGAAGGTGGTAGGTACTGAAAGAGAAGTAGAATCAGTTCTTTCTGTGAGGTATTAACTTCCAGCTAGGGACCCCAGGAAGAGCTTTAAAAGTGACCTAGTGTTTGAACTGAGTCTTGGCTTGATAAATACCAATAAATACCAGTGCACATAGGAGACCATCAAGGGTAATGCATCTTTGACAAAGGAACTAGAATATATAAAGCCTAAAGACAGAAATCAGAGGAAAAATTGTGGGAAGCAGTAATCCCTAGTTTATTTCCTCAAGATGACTAGTCCCAAGAGATAACATGCACAAAGAGATATCTAAGATGAAATGAGAGAAACTTTTGCTAGCATATATGTTCTGCTAGAGATGTTCAAACATTAAAGATTCTGAGGCCCTCTATTAAAAAAAAAAATGTATTTGATGTTATTTAGAGTAGAGTAATGGTGTAACTCTCTTTATTTTTAGTAAAGTGCACAAAAATTTAATGAGACGATTTCCTGTATACCTTTATTAGGAAAAGTGGGTCCATAAAGGTAGGTTGAGGCAAGGTGCTGACAGACTGACCTTTAGGGTGAAGCTTTTTGTGTGGGTGAAATGTGACCTAGTGTACCTTGTAGGAAAGTTAATCTGGAAGAGATTTGTCAACCAGTAATAAATCTTTTTCATCAGACTCAAAAGTAACGTAGGTCTAACCTGAGATGATTGTGGCAGTAATGGGAGGAGAGGTTCGAAAGAAAATAATCTTATAGAAGTAGAGCCAGAAGCTCTTTGATATCGGTTGGTTGTGGCAAGTTTGAGAGAAACTAGAGAGTTTTTTATTTGGGGTGGGGATGGGGTAAAACAGCCTCTCCCCCCTTACACATTTTAACATCTCTGAAATTAGTAAGCATATTAGCATTTAGTCATTGTTTAACTGCCAGTGCCTTTCATTCTCAGTGTATCTAAAATAAGATCTGTTAAAATCCCATTGTCGTCATGGATGCTTTCCAGGTAAGGAAGTAACATAGCTTGAGAGTAACTTGGGTTTTAGGAGTTTGTAACATTGTGATGTTCTCTACTTTTTGGAAGAGAGGGCATACTGGAAGAGTATCCTTCAGTCATCTGGGCTAAAGGAAATGTGGGTTTAATTCTGAGAAAAAAGAATGACTAAGCGTCAGAACCAGGATTTCCTCATGACTTTTGCCATAGGCTTTTTTGAACTGGCAGTAAAAGGGAGGAAATCCTTCTGAACTTGCACAGGCATTGCTTATTAACTGCTAAGTCCAATTTTATTCAGCCACCGTGAATAATGTGACTTTAGGTAAAATGCTGCTTTGTTGAGACATGTGAACCATACTTGCAGTCTTCCAGATAGTAACTGGACAAGAAGGTAAGCTGACTTAAACTTCCTGTCTCCAAAGGATTTTTCAGTGGTTGCCATTCTTTCTCTTCAGTACTCTCTAGCTGCAAAAATAAAATATTTTGTATTTTATTTGCATAGTTCTTTTAAGAGTAACTTAATCTGTTACTTGTTAAAGATTTAAGTAAATTAAAATCTGTGTTCACTACTTTAGTTTATTCTTACAAGTCTGCTTAAAAAAAAAATTTTTGTTAAAGACAGAACACAACCCCCCTCCCTTCAAATAAAAATACTGACCCAACAAATTATTATGAAAAGGCATAGGTTTATTCAATACATAATTTTTAAGTTGTTTTGAAATATGTCATTACACTTTATGTACCTGCATAAATGTTAATGTCATGAAAATCATGATCGTATTATTTGTCTTATTCTTCTGCTCTCACCACTCTGATGGGGGGGGGGGAGAACCAGAGCTATTTTAATAAATTCCAGAATCTATCCATAATGGCTTGATAGAGTTTAGTCACTTTATAAAATGTTAAGTGTTCTTTTTTTCTTGTTTTATTTTTAGATTGATAATGTTCCTAGGTCATGAGAAGATCTGAAAATAGGTTTTATTCATTTTTAGTCATAGCTGTTATTACTAACCAATGGTTAGATCCTGTATTTTTTTAAAAAAAGAGGAAAAATTCACAAATAATTTCCTCTTTTTAAATCAGAAAAACTGGACTTCCCAAGGTTTTTCAGTCAGACATTTCAATTTGATCTCAGGTCCTTAGAAAAGACTACTCCCAACTTGACTCATCAAAAGGTTTGTTGACGTAAGAAATGTCCAAACCTGTGGAGAATTTTTATGAGTTTATTTGAACCAAACTGATGACAGTTGCCGGGAAGCAAAAATCTCAACAAATTGAGAAAATGCTCTGGAGAATGGTAGTTATGCAACTTATTTCATACATTACCCCCTTTTAGTTAGGAATTTTTATGTTTAGACCATCTTATATGGTTAATTTAGGTCTCTGAGTTTGTAAGGCCCACCATGCAGGCCTCCCCCGAGCTTGTCAGATTTAGTATATGGCCCCTTTTTTGTCCAGAGGTTGTTAATTGCCAGAAAAAGCCGAACTTGTTTCTAGGTGACTGCATGCTGGTCTTGAGTTTGAATCACATAGATTAGGGGACAAAGAAGAATAATTTTGAAAATTTTTATTTTAGCACAGTGTGTATACCACTGATTGCCCTGGTTGTTATGCTAGTCACTTCAACCTATTAACATCTTTTTTTTTTTTTTTTTAACTTTTCTAAAGAGCAGAAATGCTTAGTTAATTAAAAAAAAAATCTGTGATACTTTTTATTTTTAGTTCTTTGGGAAAAAAGCATTCTCCCATGCTATATAAATAGGACCAACAACGTGTTCATTAAGAATCTTTTGATTATAGACGAAGATCTTAGTGTTTGGAGGGGTAAAGAATATATTAGAAAGCTACATGAGAATCTAATGAAGTCCAAGGATGAACTGTATAATAGAGGGGTAAAGAATATATTAGAAAGCTACATGAGAATCTAATGAAGTCCAAGGATGAACTGTATAATACAAAAGAAACCATGGGGAGGTCAGGCATGCAGCCTGATCTGGAACATTTAGAACTGGAACACAGAACCCCGTAAGGCACTATCTTCATTTAAAGTCTCTGTTTCTCTTTGTCGGTTTTATTTTTCTTTTCTAGAGGTACGCCCTTTTTCTCTATACAATAGTACAATGATTAAGAGATTCCAAATTCTATATCCTAATTTCTGTCAGTGGAATGAGTCTGATCCAGATCCAAAATTGCAGGCAGGAAACTGATGTGTTGGGCTTAGTCCCACCCTGGCACTAATTCGCTATGGCAAGGGAACAGGGTCTTTGGAACTGACATTGCTGCTCCTTGAATAGTTTTGTTGATTAAGGGTGAGAGTGCAGTAGAAAGAACCACCTAGAGATAGGTGCTGGGTGAAAATTCCGTGTGTATTGGTACTGCCACTGCAAAAATAATGACTTCCGTATATTACTTGATTTGAAATTTTCTGAATAAATTATTAGTAATTGTATCTAGATGAATTATTGTAGTGGCACATGTTTGTTTTTCAGTATAAGAAGTTCTATGGTACTTCAGATCTTTCATAGAAAAGAATTGTATTTGTTGGGAGAAAGTGGAGAGAGAGGAGTGGATTTTTATTTTAGAGTGATTCTAAGGTGTCAAATTCAATGTGTACACACACACACACACACACACACACACAGATGCACAATCTACAATATTAAATTTATACCTTAAATAACAGATTCAAAATGTGTGCTTGGGGAAAGAAAATGCATCACAAAAATTAAAACATAACCTTTTATCGATACAGTTAGAAAATCTATGACATAATAAAGGGATTGTGGGCAGGGGAACACTGAGTGGAAGTACAAGTACAAAGCGGCTCTGTTGGCTCCTGGTTGCTGGCCTGGGTTCTAAGGTGGGTGAGCCTTTGTATGTTGCTTAGCAATGTGAGCTATTTTTTGTTTGTTTGTTTGAATGGATCTAGCCTCATGAATCATGAATTGTTGCTTTACAAGAGTAAGGTGTTCTTACAAGCCTGCCCTAAACGGTAACCAAACCCAGACCCTTTTGATACCAGAAGGATTTTAAGGAGAGAATTTTAGCTTCTCAGATTTAATGAAGAGCTTGAAGAAACATTATTTGATAGTTTGTCATTATAATCAACCTCTAACTTACTACTTTTCCTATGCAGATCTTTTTGATTTCAACCAAAAAAGAAACAGTACTAATTCTACTATTAAACAATTCATTTTTAGTATATTGTCTGTGGTGGGAAGCAGAGAGAGAGGGTACTTTCTTATGTAGTTACTGAGTCCTTCTTTCCTGAAATGGACTGTAACTTTGGAAGCATGAATACTTGTGAAGATAGTCTTGAATGCTTTCTAAAAAATCTTGTTCTTAGTGTTCTTCGAGTTCTGAATCTTTGTTAGATGATTATTTGTTAGATTTGAAGAAGAAGAAGAGGGAGGAGGAGGAAGAAGAGGAGAAAGCCAACCAAACAGAAAATACTTATTTCCCCACCGTTACCTTAGTCTCATTTTTTGGGGGATAAAAGACTAATATCTTCTGCTGCAAACACCAATGTTCTTTCTAAATTTTTATGGGACTATTTCTGCCTCATCTGTTTTTATATCCCCCCCCTTTTTTTGCTCTCACTTTTCCAAACTTATAAACTCAAAAATTATATTTTCCAGGTTTATTCTATGTGGTGAGATTTTTCCCTCCAAAACTTTGTTGCTTTATCATTTTAAGACAATTTAAGTTTACCAGTTAATGTACTAAAAATATAGTAAACTTTTATTTGTTTTAAAGTAACGGTAGGATAAATAAACCTGTCAGATTTGATAAATGTTGATTTTAAAGAATCTGTTGAATACAAGCAACTAGAGACTGATGGAGGGAAAGCGAAGTAGTTTGAGAGTGGAGGTCAAGCCGCTGAGGTAGGAAGCTGGGCCATCTCAACTAGGCACAGAAAGAAAGTCACTTCTAAATACCAAAATTGGATTCTTGATACTTTCTTTTCTGGAGGGAACACTTTGGAGGAACAGGTGTTTTTCTCACCAGTTTTACTTAACACCTTTCTGTTGGGGGAACACAAAGTGCTTGGGATCCTTGCAACCCTGGAATCCGTCTTGTCTCTCCCGGGCTCCTCAGCGCTGGTAGTGAGGGGGAGCTAGTTTATTGGATATTTAAGTCTTCAGCAGGTTCTCAGGTTGGTTTCCTGCCAAATTCCAACTCTCTCTCCCTTTTTGCCTTCTATTATCTGAAGCAACTAAAAGTCACATCTCTGCCTTTGAGCCTCCATTTCGTCCTTCCTTGGTTTATAATATACGAATTGAATAAACTGAGTCTCATGTTTCATATAATGGTTCCCTGACCCAAATGTGTTTTACCCCCAAATGTTTTCTGAGTTTCGTGTAGTAACTTTAAAAAAAAAGAACTGTGGAGCTCCTATTTCATCTTGATTTGGAATTATTGAATAGTAGTTATTTGTAGGCATTTGGGAATTTCTTCATAAAGTCCTGATAAGAATTTCGGAACAGAGGAAGGGAAAAGCCTGTTTGTATTGATTGGATGTCCTGAAGGAGTGGGGTGGACTAGTGATATCAGAGTAAAAGGGTATCATTAGAGTGACATACTTGTGAATGGGACAGGCATCAAAAACAGGAATATGAAAAGAGAATGGCATGGGTAAGAAGGTGACTTGATTAAAAAGAGACACTATGCAACATTCAAAATTTGGTAGGGCTGTGATGTGTACAAGTTAGTTCCCGGATGTTTCCTTTACTAGTATTCTGGCACTGAGGAGGAGACAGGCTGTTTTCCCAGGGACACATTTGTAAGACATGGGTGCCAAAGGCATATGCTTGCGATCTATGCTTCAGGACATGCTGAAAAATGTTTTAATATTTTAATAAGGACTGCTGTCTCTGGTTCAAACCACATTTTTTCCTAAAGGAAAAATTTCATTTGGAATATTTGGAATTTTGAAGAGAGAGAGTTTGAAAGAACTGTGACTATGGTAAGAAGATGACACCTAATGGCTCTTAAATGGTCATAACTCTAATACAGAGAATTCATAAAATGTAGTATTTGCAAAAATGCATTTTAGTTATTTTTTTGTGACAAGATACAGTGTCATATGAAATGTTAGCATCTTAGTTTTTTTTTTTTTAATTTGAAATCTTAATTAGAAAACAATCACCCACTTGAACCTGAGCTATTTTTACTTTCTCTTTCATCTTATGGGATTGAGTAGAAAGTAATTCAGTGAGAGATGTTACAGAGAATATCTCTGGGAAATAGAAATGAAAAGGACCATGTTCTTTTTGCTTTTTCTCACATTGAGTCTATGAGATTTACTGGGGAATGCTGTTTGTTCCTCAGAGAGGGAAGATGAACTCTGAGTGACAAAAATTCTGCTATGACCAAAGAAATTTTCTTGTTAAGTAAATCAAGATGAAAGTTTCAGTGTTATTGTGTAATTATTAAATATTTGTTTGTTAGTGAAGTTGGAGTAATTTATATTAGTGATAGATTCAGAAAGAATCTCTAATGATATGCAACAAATTACTTTTCTTGTATTAAAGTGATCTGTGCCCATTAGCATTACTAAATGACTCCCATGCTTTCCATTATAACATTATTGTTTTTTGAATGTGCATTATTAGCCATGATTTTTTTTTTCTATGTATGAACAATATATAAACTACTCTTTAGAGGTGCTGATATTTAATGGCCTGTCCTTGTGTAAGGTTGCCAGGAGAATTGTGTTATTCATAGAGCAATATGAAATTAGAGTTAACTCTCTTGTCTTCCTATGCATGATTTTTATGATGGCTCATCCTGTTTTAATATTTTACCTTCTAGGGTGTTGCCCCTTACACATACCACATACCACACATACCTTTAATTCTGGACTATTTGGTAAACCTATTTAGTTCATATTCTGGAAATATAAACATTAGCCCAAGAGAAAAATGGAATTTTTTGTTTGTTTGTTTTATGTCAGAGTACTATACCCGCCCCCACCAAAAAAAGAAAACAAGAATTTTAGATTAAATTTTCTGCTTTACAGGAAATACATGTATATATTTTTACTTAGTCAATATCTACTGAAACATTTGAACATCCTCATTTATTTAAATTTTTTTTCCCAAGTTGGAAAAGTAGAAAGAGTAAATAGATAATATTTTTATTTTAATATAAGGAAAGAAAGGATTCAGAAAATATAAAGAAGCTTGTATTCTCACTAGTCTGAAAGAAATACTACCAATTTTTTTGACCTATCCTTTTAGATTTTTTTGTATGCATGCATGTATGCATGTGTATGTGTGTTTTGTTTATTTATGTCTTCTCTAATTTTAATTCTAACCAGAAGTCAGGAAATAGTAAATATGTAAACTTTTAAACTTTTTAAAAGTAATGCCTGCAAATATATAGTGTTATATTATTTTTCACAATGATTTGCAAAAAATAAAACAGCTCTATACCTCTATGCTAACAGTAGGTCTGGTTTCAACCCTCAGTTCAGGCCTTCTGCAGTTCTCACCCAGACTATTCAAATCCTGTCCTTTTCCATTGTGGGTGGCCCTCTCCAATTTGACTTTTATATCACTGCTAGCATGGTCTTTTTGAAATACAAATTTCACTGGTGTTCTTTCCCTATAAGGTAAGTTCAGAACAGTCAGGCATGACATAAAATGCCAGTTGTTACTGAATGTTATGTCCCCAGCTCTTCTCTTTGAATTTGTCTGTTACACCTGATAGTGCCTGAAAACAAAGTTAATCAGATATTAGTTATCCTTGTTTCTTTACCTGCTGTTTTCTTTGTTTGATGGTCTTCATTCTTCCTTCAAAACTTAGTTCATATATCGGATTTTCTGTGAAGTCTTTGTTGACCACCTACCCCAGTTTTGTGTATTTATTAATCACTCATCCTGTTGCTATATGTGTGGTGCATATTTCTCATTTAGTAATTATCTACTTACATTTCCTTAGCCTCCTTTATGGCAGCCACTTCTCTGTACTCCCAGTATTCTGTGCAGTACTGTACTTGATAAATGTTTGTCAACTGAATTCTTTGCTCCTATCTACATTCAGTGAGCTCTGATATTACCTGAAAAGATACTGTAAGCCTCAAACATTTAATCCCATCACAAATTTAACACAATTTTAAAAATCATACACATAATAATGAAATTTTTGATCATATGTTTTTAAATGTTTGCAACAGTTATTTATTAAAGCCTTCCTGTATGTTATATACCTTGCTAGATCCACCCAAGCTGTTTGTATTGAGCAAATAAACAAGTCTTATAGATGGGGACTGAATAACATTGAAATTATAACACTTGTTGGATAAGGGTGTTTTTTTTCATGGCATTCTCTTCTACACGGCTCATCTCATCTGCTGCCTCTTGGGTTCAGGCGCTGCTACTGTTGCTACTTAGCTCAAGTCTGTTCTTTCAGAAGGGAAAGGGACTTGACAAATGGAAATTATTCTCAAGAGTCATTATGCCAAAGTGGCTTGTGAGAGTAATTTGTGAAAATTGTTTCTTTTTCCTCTCAATATATGTCTCAAATGACACCTTTTTTTTTTTTTTTTTTCTGCTGAAAGATGAATACAGTAGTCCCCATTATCAAAGGGGCATATGTATCATTCCAAGACCCCCAGCGGATACCTGAAACCTGGAGTAGTACTGAAGCAACCCTGTGTATACTATGTTTTTCCTATATGTATAAACCTATGATAAAGTTTAATTTATAAATTAGGGACCGTAAGATTAACCACAATAACTAATAATAGAACAAATATAGCAATATACTGTAAAGTTAAGTTATGTGGATATGTGTGCTTCCTCCCGTCCCCCCCAAAATCTTACTAATAACTATCCCTTACTTGTAGTAAATTCAGTAAATTGTTTAGTGTCATGATTTGGAGGACTCCTTGCTGAAGTCCTGGTGTAGGCTCAGTGCTTTCTGGCACAACTTGTGCTGCTGTCACTCGAAATACTTACATGTCTTCCCACAAATTTAATGTCTTTTCCATCTTAACTGAGCACTTATCATGCATGCGCTGTGGCTGTAGCTTTTGCAGTGTCTGTGCGACAGCACAACTAACATGAATTTCTTTCTTCACAATTTTGCTGATAGAAGATTCGTTCTTGCCATGAATTTGAGCAACCTCATCATGTAATATTTTTCTTGTTAAGTTTAGAACTCTTCTTTTTTTTTTTTCTTCTTTACTTACAGAAAGCACTTTATGGTTTTTCTTTGGCATATCCAAATTGCCAGCGTCACTACTCTTGTTTTTTGGGGCCATTATTAAGTAAAATAAGGATTATTTGAACACACACCATCTTAGTTGCTCTGATAATCAAGACAACTACTAAGTAACTAGTGGGCAGGTAGTATATACAACGCAGGTCCTCTGGGCAAAGGGACTATTCACTTCCCAGTCAGGATGAAGTGAGAAGATTTGAGATTTCATCATGCTATTCTGAACAGTGAGCAATTTAAAACTAACAAATTGTTTATTTATAAAATTTTCCACTTAATATGTTCAGACCACAGTTGACTGGGGGTAAGTGAAATGGAGAAAAATTAAACCATTGATAAAGGGGGACTACTGTTTAGTTCTTTCGTGTTTATTAAAATAATAAACTTATTTATTAAAACACACAAAAAATCTTTAATCGTGTCAATTGTCTTGTGGCCTTGGACAAATAAATTACAAGTTTTTATATCAAGCCTCATCCAGATTTTTCTGAAGAATAAAAACCCCAAATGTTTGAAAGAGAAATCTCTGTTTCTTTTATATTTTACATAGAAGCCTTGGTGTTGGAGAATGCTGAGATTGTTGGGGAGGAGGTTTGGAAGGTGACATGCAGAGAATAGCTCTGCGAGGTTGTGTGGACCCTGAATCATGTGAGCAAGTGAGCAGAAATTAAAGAAAATTTATCAAAGATAAGCTGAAATTACGTGATTTAGCAACACCTAATGTAGACTGTGTGCTTATGAAGAGTCCCTGCCATTTCCTCATTCTGCTATCTGTATGTCGGTAAAACCTCAAATATTCTTTTTTTTTTTTCAGATGGATTGAAAATTATGCAAGCTTTTGAAACACAGATGTATAGGTTTCAATTGACCAATTAATAGCTATGTGGCCTTAGCCAAATCAATGAACCGTTCTGTACCTCACTCTTCTCAACTATAAAATGAGAACATTTTCACTAATTCTATTTGTAAATATTCAATTGAGTATTCACACTAGTGAAAAAATTATGGAAGATCTAAACCATATTAAGAAAAGCTTAGAAATAGCTTTATTACATTAGGTCAACTGGACAGAGCAATAAAAGATGATGAGGTTTTAAAAATAAGCAATGGTAAAGTAATCCAACTTCTTGCCTATTAATTACTTAAAAACTAGGCGAATGACATACAATATCTGCTATTTTTAAAAAAAGATCATCTACTCTGAGGAAATTTTATCTACACTAGCAAAAAATAAATAAAAATTGGCTAATGGATTTTGCAAATCAACAGTAAACATTGTGGAGTGTATGAAGTAGATTAAAAATAATTGCTGCCCCTGGAGAGAGGGATTTGGGATTGTCTCTCTCTCTCTCTCATTATTTATTGAGTCTGGGAAAGTCAGTTAACCTTATGAAAGGGGTCTATGATGTCTTTCCTACCTGGAGATAGGACGTTGATTCAGATAAAATTATATTTTTAATATTTAAAATATTTTCAATTACAATTGACATATTGGTTTCAGATGTATGGTGACTAAACATTTATATAGCTTACAAAGTGATCACCTAATAAATCCAGTACCCATCTGACACCATGCATAGTTATTACACTATTATTGACTATATCCCCATGCTATACTCTACATCTTCATGACTATTTTGTAACTACCATTTTGTACCTCTTAATCCCCTCCTCTAATTCACCAACCCCTCCCCAATCTAGCATTCATCAAAATGTTCTCTGTATTTATGAGTTTGTTTCTGTTTTCTTTGTCTGTTTATACTGTTCTCTAGACATTTATCTATGTCTGACTTACTCTACTCAGCATAATATTCTCTAGGTCCATCCATATTGTTGCAGGTGGCAAGATATAATTATTTTAAGGATAATATTTTATCGTATGTATATGCTGCCTCTTCTTTAATTAATCAATTGATGGACACCCAGATTGCCTCCATATCATGGCTGTTGTAAATAATACTGCAATGAACATATGAAGAAGTCACGTGCCCCTTCAAAGTAGTGTTTTGTGTTTCTTTGGATAAGTACCCAGAAGTGGGATTACTAGGTCTTCTTTGTCTCTTGTTATAGCCTTTATTGTAAAGTCTATTTTGTCTGGTATAAGTATTGCTACCCCAGCTTTTTTGTTTGTCTGTTTCCATTTTTATGAAATATCTTTTTCTGTCCCTTTTTAGTCTGTATGCATCTTTCCATCTAAAGTGAGTCTCTTCTAGGCAGGATATGCAAGAGTCTTATTTTCTTATCTATTCAGCCACTCTATCTGTTGATTCGAGTATTTAAGCCATTTACATTTAATGTAATTGTGTAATTATTGCCATTTTGTTATTCATTGTTTTATTTCTTTTTTTTTCTTCTCTTCCTCCTCCTTTTTCCCCCTTCTTCTTCGTCCTCCTTCCTCTCCTTCCTCCCTGCCCCGCCCCCCTTGTTCCTCCAGCATTTGTCATAATACTGTTTTGACACTGATGAACTCCTTTAACTTTTTCTTGTATAAGAAGCTCTTTATCTGTCCTTTGATTCTAACTGATAGCCTTGATGAGTATTCTTGGTTGTAGGTTCTTGCTTTTCATCACTTTGGATATTTCATGCCAATCTTTTCTGTCCTGCAAATTTCTGTGTAGAAATAAGCTGCCAGACTTATGGGATAACTAACTTCCTTTCTCTTGCTGCTTTTAAGATTCATCTTTAACCTTTGGAATTTTAATTATAACGCATCTTCAGGTGTACCTGTTTGGGTTCATCTTGTTTGGGACTCTGCACTTCCTGGGATTGTATGTCTATTTCCCTCCTCAGGTTAGGGAAGTTTTTCATCATTATTTTTTCAAATAGTTTTTCAATTCCTTGCTCTTTTTCTTCGCCTTCTGGTACCCCTATGATGCAAATGTTGGTACGCTTGATGTTTTTCCAGAGAAAACTTAAATTATCCTTATTTTTGTGGATTCTTTTTTTCTTGTTGCTGTTCAGATTGGGTGTTTTCTGCTACCTTATCTTCTAAATCAAAAGCACTGATTCATCCTCAGCTTCATGTAATCTACTGTCGATTCCTCTTAAATTATTCTTCATTTAAGTTATTGTATTATTCACTTTTGACTGGTCCTTTTTTGTGTTTTCTATCTTTATTTTTTGTTTCCTCTTTGTTAAAATTCTCAAGTTCTCACTGAGTTCTTCTATTCTTCCCCTAATTCACTGAGCATCCTTATAACCAGTGTTTTGAACTCTGCATCTGGTAGATGGCTTGTCTCCATTTTATTTATTTATTTTTATTTTTAATTTTTTTTTTCCTGGAGCTTTGTTCTTTCATTTAGGGACATGTTTCTTTGTCTCTTAATTTTGGCTGCCTCCACATTTTTGTTTCTGTGTGTTAGGTAGAGCTCCTACATCTCCGGGCTTAGCAGAGTGGCCTTATGTAATAGGTATCCTGTGGAGTTCAGCGACACACTCTCCCTGGTCACCTTAGCCGGGTGTTCCAGGAGTGTCTTTTGTGTGGGTTGTATGCCTTCCTAGTTGTAGTTGAACCTTGGTTGCTCTATGTACATCAGTGGGAGAGATTGATCCTCCAGCTGATTTGTTGTGAGGACTGGCCATAATTACAGTGGCAGAGCTGTTGTGTAGGGGTCGACCCTGTGGAGCAGGATTAGTTTTAGCAGCATTCTGGTGCCTGCCCAGTCCGACCTTTGGTTTTGTCTTTTGTAGAGGTGGTTGGGCAGCTCTTTTGTGGGCTCTGTTGCAGGCCAAGGTCACCTACTGACTGTGCTCTCTTTGGGGCCACTCAGTATGAGCTACAAAGTGATCTGCAGATGGTTTACACTTGTGCTTGGCTTGAGGGTGGCTGGAAGAGTCTAAGCTGCAAACGAAGGCCAGCTGCCTCTAGTGCCAGGGTTGGAGTTGCTTTGCAAGAGGCATGGGACATCCCAAGGCCAGATGCTGCTTGTTTGCATTTGTGAACCTTTCAGAGATGTTAGGAAAGTCCATAGCATGAATGAAGACTGGCAATTTGTATGGAAAAACCACTCGAATGGGCTTTATTGGGCTCACAAGCTGGGTAGGGCAGGGTCTCAGGGAATCACCAGGGTGGCATGCAGAATCACCAGGGCAGCATGAACGGTATTAGCAAGGTTGATAGAGACTCGGATATAGCTCTCATCTGCGTCTACAGGTTGGGTGGTAGGAGGACTCAACAAGGGAACATTTGCTTCTGCCAGCACTTCCGTAGGGAAAAAAGCTGCCCTCCAGCCCTCATTCGGAGTCCAGACAATTCAGTTCCTCCCTGTATATCCTTGGCACCTTTCAAGTTGCTACCCAGCACTGGAACTCTGAGCAAGTGAGTCCATCAGCGAGTATGTTTGTCTACGAGCCCTTTAAGTGGAATGCCTGGGACTCCCATAGCCCTCTGTCTCAGCCACAATCTCTGCTGGTTTACACAGCCAGAAGTTATGAGAACTTATCTTCCCAGCTCTGGAGCCCTTGCCTGGGAAGTCTGGTTTGTGGCTGTGACCCCTTGCCCTTTAGGACGAACTTCTATAGTGGAGATATTCCTTCTGAGTTTTAATTCCCACACGTGGGTGTAGGACCAGCCAGTCTTGTGCCTCCACCTCCCCTACCAATCTCAGCTTGGCTTCTTATGTACATCTTTAGTTACAGGACTTTGGTTCAGTTAAACTTCAGGTAATTCTCAATGGCGGTTTAGTTGGTTTTGCTGTAGTTGTGAGAGGAAGCAGTATAGCATATACCTACTTTATCACCTTGACTGGAACTTTCTCAGGTAAAATCTTGATGTCTCTTTTCGTTCTGATACTTACCACTAAGAATAGAAGAAAATGAGGCCATATTCCATGAACATTTATTTTACTTAATATTACAACTACCTTTAGTGTAAATAAGCTTGTGCCTTTGAGTTTGGGGAGTTTCACATAAAATTTTTTCCCTATGAAGTCCTTTTAAAAGGCTAAATGGATCTGATTTCTTTTTTCGCCAAGTCGTGACCCATGAGACATCAGAATCCTAGTATTCTGCTTCTTTTAGTGACCTATTAACTTTATTAGCAGTTTTTTAAACCTTGTAATCAGAGTGTTTTAAGGTCAATTAAATAGGACAGAAAGAGAAAAATTAAGAAGTAGACATCAATTTGAAAAGTCAACAGAAATCAAGCATTGTTTTGAAAAGCCGGCTCAATATAGGAAGGTAATCCTTGTATAATAGTCATTGTAGGTAATCTTCACATATGTGCACTTGTAGATCTCTTCCTTAACCACAGCCTAGGTTAACACAGAACATCACCTGTGCTTAAATGATCCTTAAAGTCCTTTCCAGTTCTGAAGTCGTGGTTATATTACACTCAATAGAGTGTAGTGTTTGAGAAGATCAAATTTCTCAAACGTATCATGTCCTTCCATCTGAATTGTCACATGATTTCAAAGCCATTATAGTGAAATACCATTAATACCACAGAGGTCCTTCCTTAAGATGAAGGGCATGAAAATATCCAAGCAGATGCAGAGAGGCCATCTGTCTTGAGAATCTGGAGAACATTCTTGTACTGGGTGGAGAAGGGCTTGGGGATCTTGTGCAACTCCTCACATTTTCAAATTCCTTGATTTAAATAAATATGGTTTTAGAATAAGTGTAGCCTTGTATTTCTGCAGAAAACTAGGGTGGATGTCATTGGGGTAAGGGACTAATGTTCTTTCATACACTAGTCTGAGCAGCAAGCACTCCATGCAGATGGGCACTTGAACGATACCCTTGATACTGTATCTCTCCCTCCCTCCCTCTCTGTCTGTCTGTCTGTCTCTGTCTCTCTCTCTCTCTCTCTCTCTCTCTCTCTCTCTGGGAATGCTTTGAACTCTGTCTTTATTCAGGTTAGAATGTTACTGCCTTGTCCTTATTTCATGATCTGTAGGCAGGCCTAACTGCAGTCACCATACTCAACTATCTGGTTCAGGTAAATTAAATGTATTCTACTACTGAAGAAATGTATGGGTTGTAGATACTGAAATAAACTGGGTTAAAAATGTTTATTATAAGAAAAGAGATGCTGTCTGAAAGAGGATCATATCTTTGCTTTTCCAACAGTTCCTTAATTGTAAATGGCATCTCTGAAGGGATGTCCAAATTCCTGGTATAGGCATGTAGACAGCTGAGTCACAGCTGCTAAAGAGACCGTGTTCCCTTCCCTCTCCTCCAGAGAAGAAGAGGGAGAAAGAAGTGAAAAACTAGTGCCAGTAACTTACTTAAAATTCTCTGACTTGAAAAGTGAGCTAAGAGGAAGCCATTGACTACATGACTACATGGGAGTGTTTGGATCATGAAACCTGCTTTTCCTAAGGGAACTCTTATAACTGACCATAGTTTGTGCAACAACATATCTTCTTTCTCTAGAGAGCTTTCCTGCATAAAGCCTGTGGTATCTGGCCTACGCTTTGTGGTTTCTTGTTTAGACTGCATTTTGGACTTGATGATACCTGGCTTTCCTGTTGACTTTCTCAAGGCCGATGGTCTTCTTTCCTTCGAAGTGCTTCTTTTTATCCATTTAAAGCATGTTTAGAAATGCCGGCTTTGCTTGAATTAAGATCCTAGTTTGGTGCCTTTACTAGCCATGTGACCTTAAACAAATTACTTAAGCTAAAATAAACAGCATTCATTTTTTCATCTAAAGTGGACATAATCATAATACTCATCTGTTTACGTATTGTGAGAATTAAACGAATTACTTCACATAAAGTACTTAGAACAGTACCTGGTACATAGCAGACACTATCATTATTAGCTGCTGTTATTGCTATCGCTGCTGTTCTTGCTGCTGCAGTTTTTGTTATTACAGTGACATCTATTTCCATTACTACTTCTGACACTATTATAATTTCTGTCACTATTACCTTGTCCCTAAAGAATATTCCCTTGTGAAGGTAGCATTGAAACTGAGTAGATAGAGTTATTGATCTACCAAAAAGAAGTAACGGTCCAGCTAATAGGAAGAACATTAATAAATTAACAGGCATTCAATGTAATCATTATAATGTTTCAGAAATTCCTGTCAATTTAAACAGTTATACATATACACACAAAGGGGAACAAACAGCATCATTTAGACATTATGAATTTATACTTTGAAGTTCCAGGAGCATGAACTGTAGCAAACATTTTTATATTTAGAGCACTAGCAAAATGGCTGGGAACTAAATTTTCAAATGTAGGTATCTTAAACTTCAGCAATAAGTAGTAAGGAAATATAATGTTGGAAAACCTATAAAAAATACACAGCAAAATGTTAGCACTGATTATCTCTGTTTGTTGGGAATATATGTGACTTAATTTAAAAAAAAAAAAAAAACCCTGATGTCTATTTAGATATGTACTATGTGTTATGAACTGCTTTAAATATTTTTTGTATGTTACAATGACTTGGCTTTACATTTTGTTGGAATTCTGATCAAGTATTTTCATTAATCCCCTTTGAGATCCATAAAGCCTTTCTGAGTTTTGTTTGTGAATTCTAATGCATCTAAAGATTGTAATTGCATAACTGCATACCAGGGGCACATATTGTATTTTGCTGTAACGTATCTGCTCGAAGCTGCCAATATGTAGAGAGTAGATTTCATCATAGGATTGAAAATAAAACTGCTCTCAATTTAGGAGTAGAAACAAAAAAATCTCCTCCTTTCACTGCATGAAAATACAGGTTTATATATGTTCTGATATATCATGTATACAGTATTGTTGATTGGTTTAGACGTGAAAAGAGTAGTGTATGCCTGACATTCTGACCCTCGAGAAGATTTACTTTGTATCTTAAACATTTAAGAAAAGGAGAGTGTTCATTTTTTTTTTTTTTTTTTGAGGCTTTGGTTGTTACTGTGATTATAAATTTAAGGCTTAGAAGAAAGTTTTACCACTGAAGATTCAGCCAAGTTAGTGTTGGCCAAGTTAACTCTCCTGCCTTGTTACTTACCCTCCATTTTTTCCCCCTGCGATTTCTAGACTAATGTTTTATAGTACTATAAAATTTTATTTTTTGACTCAATTCTCACTTCACCCTTGGAGGTATAATTAATGCCACTGAGTCAGATTCGATAGCCTTTCATTCGCTGAGCATTTGTGATCTTTAAAGAAATCATAGGTATCCCAGTTCAGGACTCCATCTTTTCGACTGCTGCAGCCTGGTGCAAAGCCACATGACCAGTCACTAACTTTTAATGACTTTTAATGTTTAGGTAGAAATAATTTTCCCTGAAAACATCACCACATTATTGCCAATATTTCCACAGCAAAAGCAAGACTTTTTATTTGTTTTACAAGATGCTTGAATACATGAAAAACAAATCCTTATATGAAACATAGCCTTTCGGGAATTACTAATGAGAGGGTTAGGGGTAGACTGTAGAATCATGTAAGTGGATGATTCTCATCTTGTGGCGATATTCGTCTGTAGACTTGATTGCAGTGGGGGGACAGTTCCTAACCTCACACATCTCTTTTTAGATTTGGAGTTTGAAACCTGTTGAACAGGAATCAAGGTGCCTCTTACTTTTCTAAAAACCTTCTGTGTATGTACAGCAGTTCTTAAAGAGATACAACTTTATACAATTCATGCTATCATTGAGTGGTTTGCCAATTATATCTGAATTATGGTTTTGCCACTTATATTGAGTAGGTCACAGACTCCATGATCTTGTCCATCTAGGTCTCAACTCAGTGGTGTCTGTCCCACTGGACCCTCTTGGACCCTTAAAGTTCTTTGTCTTGATCTTAGCACAGCTCCTTCTCCTCCCTCCTCAAGTCTCTTCTGTTTCTTCCTCAAGGGAGGCTTTCATTTCTCTGGATCCCTATTGCCTATTTTTCTCTAACCTAACAGCCTTTCTTCCTGTTACCATCCTCACTATATTTTCTGAAAGAATCTTAGTCAATTTAAATTCTTGGAATATCAGCTGATTGCTTGCTCTGTCCCCTGATTTTCATGTCTTAGTTCCTTCAGGTATAATTTAATTTTACTAATTATTTGCTGGGATGGCCTTGTCAGGTCAATGTTGTAATAATGTCTTTTATTTTATCTATTTTTAGAGATTTGAAAATTCCAAAATATAAGTTATGGCTTGAGGTGAGCATAAGGGAGGAAAGCCGCACAGCTGCACAGCAGATACCAGACTTCAAATGCTATCGTCATGCTTCTACTGCTTTTAATCTATTATTCAAATCTTATTTGCCAGCTTCTCGCCCCCTCATATTCGAAATTAAAAATTTCCAGGTTTTTATGTTTTATTTTGAAGAAATGTGTTTGCCTTTTATCAGTGAAATGTACAGTTTGATAGATTTAAAGCTAGTTATTATGTTTCAGAGTAAGAACTGATGAAAATATTAAAGTAAAAATGTTAAATAAATGGGATATAATGCTTCAACCAATCATCCAAATTTGATATGATGAGGGTATTTCAAATCTTTAGATATTTTTATACCTACCATTCTTGGGAAATATGAGCCCTTGATCTCTATGGAGTTGGTAGCAAAAGAAAGTTAACTTCTTAACTCTATTAAATTATTTTTCCAAGTCTAGACCTCTTTATTGCCCTGAAACATTTTTCATATTTTTTGAATTTCATAAGAAATTTTAATAAAGGAAGAGTCAACATGTTTTACATATTTTTATCATGTAGGAATAGTTGAATTGTAGTACTTTACCCTTAGGAGTTCTACTAAGGAGTAGAGCCAGTGGTAGCATGAATTTCTAATGTAACTGCATTTATTATCATATAGCTTTTTCTTCGTACAAAGGCCTAGGAATGATGAGATGTTATTGAAAGCTCATTTTTTCCAATCCTCCAAATTATTGGTCATATTACTTTAAAAATTAATCTAAAACAATATTAAACATCTCACCTAAATGTTTTCGTAACTAAAATCCTAACTTAATGATGACTTAAATATGCATAGCACTTAGCTTCGAAGTCATAGGATATGGTGGAGAGATTTTTCAAATTAATTGGCATAGCATTCTCACGTGGTGGGTAGAAGTAGAGCTGGGAATGTGATTCCGAATTGTTTTTTTTATTGGTACAAAAATGACAAAATGAAGATATAGGCAGACCTGAATCTTGGTGAGGCCCTGTGGGAAACCTTATTCACCAGTTCTCCCAATTGAAACTCTCTCCATGACATTAGAATAGCCACCGACATATATATCACTTACATGCCAGTGTATAGCAGTATATTTTGCTGCTTGAGACATATTTATTTTATGTGGTGATTCCACCAAACGGTAACCATATGCACTCTTTTGAGAAAAAAATTTTCAGAGGAGAATGTTACCATGAGTGTGGCTTTAGCACTGACTTCGTTAGAAGCTGACACTAGTAAAAGTTTCACTAAAACTCTGGTCAAAGGCCAGAATGCTTCCTTTATGAGAAAAAGGTCAAAGATCTTTGGCAACGAGTTTTCTGACATCACTCAATATCAGCATTAACGATTTTCTTGTGTTTGTGTGAGTGGCTTGTTTGCTGTGGACATGGTAGAAGGCCAAATTGACTGTTTAAATGAGAACTGGTTAATATTTCTAATAATAGTAGTTATACACTGACTGAAATTGTGATATTTTTTCTAAATAAAAAATGACAGAATAATGATTTTTTACTCTTAGAAATATGTTTTAAGAACCATGAAAAACCCAGATATTGGTGTGTATACTTTCTACATTACACCAAGTCCAGCATTTAGGTAGGAAAGGGACTTCATATTATTGAAAAAGATAGAAGGTTACTTCTTCTTCTTCTTTTTTTCTTTTTACTGTCGAGATGCATTTTAATTATCTACTTAAATTAGTTGATTATCATTTCCTTGAATTGAGTTTTAAAGTCTTACAAAAAATTATTGTATTGTTGACCTAAAATGTAGCCAAGTATATTTAAGACTCCTTTGCCAATCTGCTATAAAATTTTAAATTCAAAGCCTCAAAGCACATCTTTGCCCTTCCTCTAGGAGGTTGGATTATGGAATTCCATTTTACATGGCTTTAGCATTTTACAGACTTCCTTCAAAATGAAAAACAATCTATCACCCATCATGCTTGAGTTGAGTTAGGAGCAACTGCTAAAATAAGCCAAAATGTGTCTGATGTGGGTCAAGCAGAGCCCACTAGGAATCCCTCCATGAGAAACAAAACAAAACAAAGAAATGTTTAAATATGAGCTTGGGTGGTTTCCAATTTTACCAAAATGTAAATATGGCTTCAGTTGGGAATTTTATTTTTCAGTACATTTACTTTCTATTACTTTGTTCAGTGGCTTTCTCTAGATTGTCTAGCTAATGCTAAGCAAAAAAAAAAAAAAAAAAAAAAAAAGATTTTACTGGAATAAATAAAAGGATAAAATATAGGAAAAGAAACAGGTAAATACATTAATGATCTTTGGAGAAACATCTGGTTTCTTACCCTAGGATTAATGTGAGTGCTATGCAAAAATTACCGGAACAAAATAGCTTTTAATTTATGGTGATGTTTTTAAAGATAGAAAAGCCACATGTTTATACATGTTTTGTGGGAGGTGAGGTGAAAAGTGAAGGTAGTGAAGCAAGAGTGATAGGACAGTGTTAAGATAATATAAATTCTTAGCCTTAAGTCACCCTATTTTAATAGAATTCCTTGCTGAAGTTACTAGTTCATCAGCTAGGCTTTTTATAGCTCTGTTTGTTAAAGACCCTCTCCTATCGGTGGCATCAAGCCTGAGAGACTTTACCATGTGATGTGGTTCAAAATTTACTACATTTTATCCTCAAGGGATGCAACCCCACCACGCCATTACATGGATGGGATGAGTAATGCTCTCTGAGTTCAGTAATAGCTTGAGGTAATGCTCATTGGAGGAAGCCATACTGGATAATTCTGAAAATGTCTAATCTCACCTGATTTTGAGGAGCCATTTAGTGTAGTGGTTAAGAGTAAAGAATGCATTGTGCCTGGATTCAGATCCTGGACTCTGATATTTTCTGTGACTCCAGGCAAATTTTAATTTTCCTACTCTGTGATACTTTTCATAGTTCCTTTTATATTTTAATAAACCTCTTAATTTGTAAAATCATTTCTGTGGCTTTATGGCATGTAATCATTCATTAGCTCCATAATGAGGCTGAATGAAGTCACATGCATATTGTTAGGGATGACCAGGTCTCACAGGCTTATCTTTGAATTTCAAATTGTGCCCAAGGCCTGAAAATCAGGTCCAGAGACTTGGATTGCTCACATCTGTCTTCTGGGTTCCCTGCCACGATGATTTGAGACAGAGGATTGTGGGATTTTTTCTTTTTTTTTTAAAGTATCTATTTCCCTTATTCATATAACTACTCTTCATTTTATTTCAGTTATCGAAAGAGCACTGGATTAATGAATGACTTATAAGTAGATAATAGATGATTGAGTTGTTGGTTCACAGTCTTGAGAGTTCCCTGAGTGAAATTTGAAACTAGCCTCTGTACGTGGAGGACAAGGAGAGGCCTAAGAAAGAGGCAGACTGCTCCAAATTGGTAGGTGTCAGGCTTAATAAGCAAGGAAACTTATTTTTCAGGCTTTTCAGGGGTGGCCACAAGAAAGTAGATCTCTGCACCCATCTGCCGGAATCTTAAAAGTTTACATAGAGGCTTTAAAGGGTTTCAGTCACAGATACCATCCAGATGGTCTCATCAACACATTTCTCTTTCAAGGCTGTGTTAGTGGGTGGAATGTACATTCCAAGGACATGGGAGGCGGTCTGATTGCCTGGGTCCAGGTCATGGGTTAACCAGTGGTCACGTCCCCTAGATGACCTCCTCCAGCACAAGTGAATAAATGTATTTGTGTGTTCACACACACTATGTGTATAAATATTTGCATGCTGGGTCACAATGTTAATTATATTACCCTTTGTGGTCTTAAAAGTTTGAGGCCTAGACTAGAGGACCTTAAAAGTATCTTTAGCTCTTTCCTAGTCTCACTTCCTGACTTTTATCTCTTCCTAGCTCAACAATCTAATTTGGTTTCTGATGTGGCACTGTCAGTCAGAGTCCATTTCTATTCAATATCTTGTCTGTGGCTTATTGCTATTCATGTCGATATACAAGAAGAAAACAGAGTAATATGGAGATGATGCAAAAATCAAAGGCCTTTATTTGTAAGGTTTTTACTAGATTTTGTACGCCCTGTAATTTTTAGAATAGTTAAGATCAGAGTGATCTAAGTCAGGGGTTGGTGATGTATGGCCAACTGGCCCAAACCAGCCTGCTACCTGTTTTTGTAAATAAAGGTTTTATTGAATACAGCCATACCCATTTGTTAGGTATTCTCTGTGGGTGCTTTCTTGCTACAATGACACAGTTATGTAGTTGCAACAGAAATGGTATAGCTTACAAAACCTAAAATATTTATTATTAACTGGATTTCTGCACATAAAGTTTGCTGACCTCTGATCTAAAGGAAAGTGTTTCCTAACTGAAAGCATATCTGATGAGTGTTCAGGAAAAACTGGTTATAGTAATTTCGTAATAATACCTTTATGGAAATACTATTTAATCTTTCTGGTAAATTATATAGAAACCATGTTTCTTTCTCATTTAGGCTTTTTAGCTGTTAAATATGTGCTTAGGATACCTCTGTATAGCCTATATACAGAATAAACTGTAAAAAATGGAATGTGAAAAAAAATGAGAGTGGTTTAAAAACAAACTTGCTGAGTGTTAGAGGCTTTACAAGTATTATCACTAATCCTTATATCACTGTACTGTAGCTAATGTTATCTTGATTTTACTGGGGAGGAAAGTGAATCTCAAAGCAGTAAAATAGCAAAGCTATGTATATACTGCGCCATGACTCTGTGATGTGTCTAGAAATAGTCTCTCTTCCAACATCTAACTGGTGGTGTGTGCCAGTTACTTAAAATTTCTTAAGTCATATTAATTGAAGTTTAGGAGATTTAATATTGATTATCTGCAAAGATGGAGAAGACTGAAATTGGATTTATTCCATTCTGGTTAATTCAGTCTTATTAAAGGAAGAATATTCAGTCATTTAGAGTATAGTATTTATTTTGAATCATAGACAATTTCCGTAGAAACTTTACAAGCTAAATACTCTTGGATTATATGTATTAAACATATATACTTGGCTGGAAATGGAACTCTAGGGATGAACAGTTAGATAATTTATGGGTGTATTTGAAAGGAGTTCTTCTCTCATCATTAAGAGTCATTTATGTCTATCAATAAATGATAGGTTCAGATTTTCACAAATGTGTTTGAAATTTCTTTCACTTATGAAGTAACTAGGCTCGAATAATATTTTCACATACTAATTAACTACAAGCAGGGCAGGGGGTTTTAACTGGATTCGAAAGGATTATCTTTTAAGGACTCTTATCATACATTTTCTTATTTTTCTTCCGTATTGAACCAAAGTGATGTATTATGACCGGAGACACATACTTATGCCCTCAAAAGCAATATGTTAATTCTTATTTTGTACCTCCGATATTTTAAGAAGTATAGAATTGAAAGGAAAAAAGAGAGAGAGAGAGAGAGAGTGTGTGTGTGTGTGTGTGTGCGTGTGTGTGTGTGTGTGTGTATTAGAATATTTTGGTAGATTTCAGACAAAATAAAACTATTTAAAAGCATCAATTTTTACACTGTTTCTAAAAGTCTGTTTTTCTGGGAATAAACTTTTTTTTAAACAGATTATATATTGAATTACATTTAAGATATTCAGTAATGTTCCTTTTTTTGTTCTTTTGAACAGAAATAAGTTCTTTTGAATTTTTTTGTTAAATATATTGGCTTCTTTGTAATGAATTTTGAGGATCAAACCAATAAGTTTATATTATAGTTTCTGATTAGCATAGATAAAGATGACCCATTCACAGTTAATTTCAGTATTTCATGTGTCCTCATGTAACATGTATTAACTTTTCTTTGTATTCTTAATGTAAGGAAGATCACTCCAAAGTTGATGATCACTTACATGAACAAATTTGTATATCACAGCATGATTCACAGTTGGAAAAGATTAATTCACCCATTTTTGAGAGTCATAAAACAATTGTGCTAAGGATATTGTATTTGGCAACATATTTTGTCCAGGACTTTGTTTTTACTTTTTTTCAAACAATTTTAAAAAATAAAAAGAAAAATTGTATCTTTAGCTAAACGAATTTACTCTTCACAAATAGTAAAGGATCATGAAAGTTTCTTGCTATACTCAGTCAGAAAATTAAGACAGCATAGGTGTCCAGGAGTGCAAAGTCCTTGTATAATATCTCTTAAAAAAATGTTCTTCACGGAATGTTCAGAGCTGCACAGAGCTCTCCTGACTTTATTTTTCTCCAGTTCAACTTGGTCCTAAATCAACTCAACCTTGCATTTTTTGAAAAGTTTGTCTTCAGAGAGGATTTGAGTTTAGGAATCATTCCTTCCTGATTCCACAGAAAGGGTCTCTAATTTCCTTACTCGCCTCATATTGCTACTACCATCTGTTTAAATAAATACCCAAGAATCTCTCTAATTGTTAGATGTTTAAGTAACGTAGTTTTGGAGTTAGGGATACTGTTTTTTTAGGGTATCTAATATTTCTTAATATCGATTCTTTCAGTGAGCAGCTTAAGAATGGAAGGAAATTCTGGCAAGTCCATATTAGCTTGGGTTTTATTTTCAAGTAAACAACTTGCAAAGCATCCCTAGTGGAAGCAGATTATTGCAGTGATAGATCTGTCTCTCAGATGATTGGCTGGCATAGAGGAATTGGCAATCTGTGGAATGGTTCAGAAGTAATTTTTCTCTAAGAGTCCAGGAACTTGTTGTCACCATTTTTCTGACATGATTTGCAGCTACTCGCTATAGTCTGATCACCACTGTCAAATACAACAACTGAAAATATAAGATGGTTTCCTTGCTCATTTTTCATCCCCTCTCCCTGACTAAATTTCTTGAATATCATTTCAGTATTGTCTCCTTTTGTTTTGCCATCTAACTCAGCGAAACTTTAAATTCGTGAGTTATGTTTTTTGTTTATAAATTAGAACCTTGCTACTAAGATATTTCTCTTTTAAATAGATTATAATATTATATATAAAGATGTCTTTATCTCAGAAACATTTGTATAGAAGACTGTGTATTATAGAAGACTTTGGATATAAGGCTTTCTAGTGAGCCATAAATAGTGAATGGAGATTGTATATATGGAATTAGCTCAAGATATATCATATGCTATCTGATATAAGGTTGAAACAAATTATCTACTTCCATTTCCCCCCAATTCCTCTTTAAACTCTATGTGGCTACTAGAATTATTATTATTACCATTCTTATTTTTAAACATGGTTTGAATTTTGTCATACTCTTGATGGAATCCTTTCATGGCTTCACTACAACTGTAGAGTAAAATCTAAACATTTTGTGTATAAAAATCTTTCCTGTTTAGTTTTGTTTCTGCCTTGTTGCCTGTGTACTTTTCATGCCCATATTACAGAAATTTTGAGAATATTTGAGTTTCCCCAATATATAATGTCTTTAGACTTCTATGCCTTTGCTCTTGTTTTTTCTCTAATTTCAGTTTTTTTTTTTTTTTTTTTTCATTCTGTCCTTACTCATCTTTATAGACCCAACTCCATGAAGTATTCCCTAACCATCCTGGGTATGTGTAGCCAATTCATTTGTCATTTGTGTTCTTTGTGACTTTAGTCATACTGTTATTATTCCTTATGACACACTGTAATTAATGTGAATATGTATGCGTATACACACACACAAACACACACACACACACATTTATCTCTCCCATGTTTGTCTATGACATTAGGACAGGAACAGTATTTTTTTGTTTGTTTCCTGTCATCTAATTCAGTATGCTGTTTTATTCTTTAACCTTGAAATACAAAATATTTTACAAAATGATTTAAAAAAATCTTTACTAAAGTTTATTGCTATTCTCTATATGTAGTAAATAGATATATAGTATCTCTCAGATTAGAACTTATTTTTTGAAAATATTTTTAACATTCAAGTCAAGTGGATCAGGAACTATTTCCAAGACTCTTGACTGATATAGTTGTGATGAGCAACAAATAGTAGGGGTTGACCCATTTATTTTGTAGACTACTACAGTTGTTATTGCTAATCAGAATCCTGGAATCTAAAATTAACGGTGGCTATGAAGGACAGCAATTAAGGCCATTTGTCTTCCAAATGAGCCAATGTAGGTTCCACTGATAGTTTAAATAGGGCACTCACCCTATTATAAAGGGCAATGGAGGCCCTGAAGGCATCTGTTGCAAAGCAATACATCATTTTAGGGTTGATAGGAAATTATATTTTGAGGAAAACTTTCCTAGCAACCTCTTTTCATTGATTAATTTTAAATGAAAAAAATGCATTATTTTTTTTTAATGAGAGCATTTATAGAAAGGCTATTTTAAGCCTATTTAAAGAGAGTATTAAGCTTTAAACTGCCAAAGTTTGATTATTTTAAAGTATTCATGTAGTCATATGAGTAATTCAAGGATACCAACATACGTCTTCCATTTTTGACTAAAAAGGTCCTTTAGGGCTATCATGTCACCTGGACGTCTCTGATCTTCTTTTGTTTTTTGGCTTCTAATGCTGGCTTGTTTCTGTCATTAGTGAGGAATATAACTTTTATTCATATTCAAATTGACAAATTGTGGGTGAGGAAAATGATTTCCTTGTTTACAGAGAAGAATTTATATGACTAAATTTTACCACCCCATAGTCTGCTGTTTGGTCACAGAATTCACTGAATTGCTTCACAAAGATTCCCCATGGAACCTAACCAAATAAGGAGACAGGGTATTGGTTTTTTTCATTATTCCCACTGCTGGATTTTCATTAGGTCTAATCCATTTTCTTTCAGCATTAGACATATAGGCCATTTCTTATTTTGATGACTTGAATAAACTAAAATATGTTGAGTCGTGTGTGCCAGTATATACGTAGGCTGAGATGAAAAACTAATTATTTTACCTCTGCCATAAAATTTCCTCTGAAAAATAAAGTCAGAAAAAATGACTGATGTAAAGGGGAAGGCTAACTCTATTTTTTAAAAAAGAGATTATTAAATAAAGTGGAAGTGGTTAGCATGATTATAGGCTAATCTGATCGGTTTTATGCTTCAGTTTCCCCCCTCATATTAACTCATAATTGTGTATGAAAGTAATCTAAATAAAGCATTGAAGAGTATATCACCGACCTCAAACATGTTAGACCCCATAAAGCTTTATTTCTTTCATTTGCTGTGAGAAGCATATTTCAAAGTGTTCTCTTAAAACAAGGGATTTGATAAGACTTTAGTATTAACTTCACCTTTTGAACATGCGTTATAGGGAATGACCGTTTTCACTCTTTTCCTTCCTCTCCTTATCTCCACTAAACTGTTCAAAACTATTTAGATTCTTTGTGGTTTGTAAATTTCAGGAATGCCTCACTTTCCTGAAAAGATATACATACATCTTTTATTATTTTTAACATTTAAGAATCTGTGTTTCAGTCTTCCTTCTGGTTTCTTATTCAGACAGAAACTAATAGAAATTTTATTTTATGTGAAAATTTAACTAAAACAGTGATAAACAGGAATATCATTTATTTTTAAAATTATGAGTACCACATTGCATGTTTCAGTATGTTTTCTTCTTCAGCATGTGTTCCACTTTAGAATGTAATGATAGTTCTTCTCTTCTTTTAGGTGGCTGTACTTTTGATGATGGTCCAGGGGCCTGTGATTACCACCAGGATCTATATGATGACTTTGAATGGGTACATGTTAGTGCTCAAGAACCTCACTATCTGCCACCTGAGATGCCTCAAGGTGAGAATCATTCTGTTTACCCAGTGTTGGGGAAATTACTTTGGAATATGTAGTACTTTCTTGTTGTAGGTATAACACAGTGTTTTAACTGTTACAATAAACTACTGTGGTCAAGCTACTTGACCACATCTAAGAGCCCTAATATATTATTTACTTTTTCCTCTATAACTTTCTTTAATTTTGTTATTCTTCAAGAATGCTCACTATATCTTTGTTATCCCTGACATTAGAAAAATATAAGTATTAGTGGCTTTTTTTTCTCCTATTCAATTAAAAAAATAGCCAAATGGTGGTGAAACCAAGAAATAATAAAAAAATAAAATGAGAAACAAACAAAATCCTCTCAAAACAATCTAGAATGTGAGATCAGCTTACGTAGTACCTACACAGGTTCAACCGAGCCAGACCAAAGGGAAGGACTTTTTCTCCATGGTGGAGAGAGAGCTTATCTCATCGTCCTTCTGGTCATGAATGAGCCAGGGGATCTGAGGAGAGGCAGCCTGGATACCAAACTGTCAAATAGAGAAGGTCTTTTTCTGAGTAAATTGTAAAATGATAAGGCTGAACTCTATTCATTTTTTATACTTACCTTGTAAAATCCTTTGGTTTTGGTTTTTCTGAAATTATACATTTTCTTATTGCTTAAACCAGTTTAGTTATGTTTTCTCTTAAGTAACATAGGATATCAATGTATACATATTATTTTGTACACTATCAGACTAATAGTTTTACCTTTAATTCTATATATTAATTTGAAACTAATTCTAATCCCTGTGGACATATGTTTAATAGTACTTATTAATTGTAAAAATTGAAAATGCAAACACGAATTTTAGAATATTGCACTAAAGAGAAAAATTGTTTTTCTTCCAAGTTTTAATAATAAACAAATGTGATATAAATTATATATTCTTCTATCATGTGTATTTAATAAACTGTGAGGGAGGAACAAACTTTACTCTTGAGGTTCTTCTGGCTGGTCTAATAATCAAATAGACATGAGAATAATTAGCAAGGGAAAAATAATCAAATTTAATACATACATATGAATGGAACCCTGCATACATGAGAGAGACCCCAGACGCATGAAAGGTTCAGGGATAGAAAGGGAACCATCGGTATATAAGATGTCCTGAGCTAGAGATGAGGTAAGGTGTCTTCAGAGCATCGAAGGATCATTGCAGGATGATAAAAAGAACAAATGCTTAGTAAATAGAAGTTTATTCTGCCCTATAGATAGGTAAAAAGAGGTTATCTTTGATAATCTCTTATTTGGGGCAAGTTCTTTTAGGTGGTTAAGGAAGAGGTAGAAGTTTCTTTTGAGTCTGTGGCTAAAGTTCCCTTTAACTCAAAACAATTTACACACCACAGAGGTGTATCTTAGGGTGACTTGTTCAGGACTCCCACAATACAATAATATTTAACAATGTAACATATATATATATAGTATACTATATACATTATATAATAACCTACTGCAATATATACTACATAATTGATGGACTGATTATCTATTACTAATACAAATTTTTGGTATTTTTATTATGACTATTGATTATGCTTTAGTCTTTCAGAATTTTCTAAGTTCAGAAAAGTCTTCCTAAACTAAGTCTGAATTTTAGATATGATGATTTTAGACCTAACCACTGTAAATGAAATGTCAGTTCTGGTGATTGAAGAGACAAAATTTTGTCAGTACCATCTCTGAACTTGCTAAATAATATGATACAAAAAAATTCCCCAAAGTTAAAACATCAATGCTAAATAACAACACACCACAAGTATACAAGGTAAACAAAACCTAAATGTTACATTTCTAAAATATGGTTTATAAATGAATATAGTAAATATATCCTTTGAAAACTTTTTTATTGGTTCACCTGGTGATGTTTTCTTTGAGATCAGGATGAAGTAAATCTATTTTCTATTCTTGGTTGTCACTTTCTATGGCTGAGTAAGCAAATGGTTATTTGTGAAGCTGAACTGAGCCATAATTTTCTTGCCAGAGAAATAAATTGGTACTAGGTAGCTGACACCCTTTGCTTCTTATGTTTGACCCTTTTGTTGTCAGCAGAGTTATTTAGTTTTGTGCATAGGTTTGTTTTTTTTCTTTCAAAGTTGTATAACCTTATTTTCCTGATACATGTACATTAAAGAAACTCCTATATTTCACTTGAGTTTTCTCTGTGGAATATTTAGCCAATTTTTTTATATATATATATATATAAAATTTATAAAAAGGTGGCCTTGGATGCACATTTTGACTGTTTATCATCAGAGAATAATCAGAGAGATGTTGATTTATGGAAATGTTACTATTATTAATTACCATTGAAGATGGGTAATGAATAGCTAAAGAGATACTGCTCAGATGACCTTGTTGGCTCACCTTCGATGAACAGCTTAATCGGTGGTTATAGTACAGGATGATATGCACAGAAAATGAAAGTGTTTGAAATTCAGCCACATCTTCCAATTAGTAGGACATTAAGTAATTAATCATGCAGAGGAGGGAAAAAGGTCACGGCCACTTTATTTTTGCCGAATGTAACTTGTGTTTAGTCTTCAGAGAAGGTGAAAGAAAGCACCCATGTGTATATTCTTCCTTTACTGGTCTCTTTTTACAATATTCTGCCCCTTCGCACCCCCCCCCCCCCAATTTTCCTTCTAATATTCCTTTAAAATGCTCACTGAACATTATCTGTTCATAGTTAGAAAAAAGGAAACATATTTAGATTTATTCTATTAAAATTTGATGAATGGTCAGTTTATTTTCAAATTGTTAGGCATGCTTATTTTTTCCTTTATTTAAAAAAAAATCCTCAAATATTTGGCAGCCCTACAGTAAGAACTGTTGAACTCTCTATAAAGTACTTGGATGTTGTTGATTGGCTTCATTTTAATTTTTTGGATTGGAAAAAAAGGTAAGGAGAAAGACAGGGTCAGTAAATAGATTAGAGTAAAAGAAGAATGAAGGTGGATAGAAGAGAAAAAGTGAGTAGAAGAGAAAAAGTGTGGGGCAAGTAAAGGTCATATACTACTAGTCTGAGTATACATCTGTACAACCTTATGACCCAACAGATCCATTCTCCAATATAAGCTTAGCAGAAGCGAGTACACGTATTCTCTAAATGACATGTGCAAGAAGGTTTACAGTCATGTAATAGAATATCACACTGCAATGTAAGCAAACTATCATTATATATGATATAGATGAATTTTACAAACATAATCTTGAGGGAAAAAAACTAGACACAAAAAGGCATATACTGTATTTAATTTATATACATTTTAATAATAGGCACAACTAATCAATGCTATTAGAAGTCAAGGTATTGTTTACCTGCAGAAGGGGCTGGCAAGAGTGGAGGAATGGTTAGTGCTTCGAAGGTGGCATGAAGGTAGCTTCTGGATGCTAGTAATACTCTATTTCTTGGTCTGGATGATATTTTCACAGATATGGTCAATCTGTATAGTTGTGAGTTATGTACTTTTCTGTGTGTATCTTATATGTTTATAAAAATTGAAAAAAAAATTAAGTGGAATAAAACCAGTGCTTACAGGGATGCTATGGAAACTAAACTAATAATTAAAAAATGTTATAGATTAGAATTAAATATATGTAACAGACATCTTAACTGGATTAAAACCCCTTTTTTCACCAACCTGAACCCTTTCTCTCCACTTAAATGTACTGTGTTTTTTGACATCTTCGAGTCTTTCTACATTTTCTGCCTTATGTTTAGACAGTTCTCTGTCCACTTATCTACTCATCAAATTCTTACTTGTTCTTCCTACGTCTAGTCAAATTTCGTCTGCTTTGAGATTTTCCTAACTTTCTTAGAACTCCTTTTATTTCTTCTCCCCTCATATCCAAATATATTCCCTAGTGTACTTTGTACATATTTCAGTTGCAGCTACTACAGTATCAGTATTTATGCCCTTCTCTCCACTAAACTATAATGTCCTCAAGCATAAAGCATATTTTTCATCTTTGATTTACCAAAGGCAAAAATGTGAATTTATGTAATGTGGTCTAAAATATTTTGGTCAAGTGTTAAACCAAAAAAGTTTTTTTTTTTTTTCCTTGTTAGTAAATTAAAAAAATACCCCATTCCCCTAGCATTATATACAGTTCGGATTTTAATGTAATTAGAAGATGTTCATATAAGTATTAATATTTGGCTTTTGCCTTACAAATGATTTCACCTATTTATTTTGGATACAATTCAAAATGTTATTAATACTACCAAGAAGGAGCTCCTTTTTAGGCTTGCTCTCGCTCTCTCTCTCACTCTCTCTCTCTCTCTCTCTCTCTCTCTCTCTCTCTCATTCTCACTCTCATTCTGTTGTCTGTCTGTCTATCTGCCTGTCTTTTGCTTGTCAAATTAATTCCAACCTTCTCCTCTTCAAGTCTGGTATATAAACAAACAAAGCCACAGAGAATGAGAGATGTTGCATGAAACTAGAAATTGTTTTTCATCTCAAATACATTTGTGCCCATGAACTTGTTTGTCACACATTCTTTTATACTTGTGATGTTATGAAAGAAATTCATCTGACCATTCTATTATATTTTCTGCCCTAGATATGAGAGAAAGGATTATGATTGACATCTCAGTATATTTATCTTGTAATTATAACTGCCTTTTCTTTAACAGGCTTTTGTAAAATGACTAATTGAATTTTGGAGTCTCTAGAGTACCTTTTTGACAATACTTAAAGTTATGACTACATTGTATTCTACCTTCAATCTGATACTTTTACTGATAATAATATGAGTCACTATACAGGGTTCCTTTTGTAAAATGCACATACTGTGTGTGTATGCATAGTATTTAGTGTATGTATATATATGTGTGTATATATATATATATATATTAAAAAAATTAAAACCCTCAGTCATTTAAGTTAATTCGAAGATTGGTTGAAGTAAAAATCCATTTCTCCTCTGTTAAAAAACTTAGTGAGGCATTATTCAATAGCTTAAGGCCTTACTGTATCTCAATTCTGCCCCTTTGTCAAATTCCCAAACTAAAATGTAGAGAGCAAATGTCATTACAAAGAAAAACATCAGAAATGAACAATGCTAGTAACAAATGTTTCTTTAAATTAAAACGTTACTCTTAAAACTGTGTATTTTTTGTTCATATTTTTTATCTCAGTTTAAACATGAATTACTAGTTAGATATCAAAATAATACTTGTCTTCAAATATTTATTTGGAGAGACTAAACGTGTTTGTATATTCAATGGAGAGCTTGCATGAGTCACATGATTTTATACCTGGCTTTCTTCTGATAGTTTGATGTGGTGAAAATAATAAAAAAAAAAAAAAATTGGTGTCCACAATTTTATTCAAATGATAATATTTTATAGGTAACACAATTTTAGCCACATCCTTATTTCAACCCTGTTCCTCTCCATCATCTTATGCTCCATCAAGATGGCTTCTGTGAAAAACAATTAGGGAAGTAAGGATCCAAGGGACAGTTTGACAGCAATGGTTTGATGTACACTCAACACTTTCAGATAAGCATCTCTGAGATCAAGGTAACTGCTACCATTAGTTATGACATTGGTAGCTTTCTGAATTTTACTATACCAGGGACATGATACATATATTTTTAATCCTCACATGAAACCTGCACAATTAGTAACATTTTAGAGATGTGTAGAGTCATTAACTTCCTTAAACCTGCTCAAGAATGGGATTTGAGCCTAAGTCTGTCTAATATCAAAATTACTCTTGACACAATGCCATCTTGCTTTAAAATTATAGTGTAGCTGACAAATATCCTTGACTTGATGATGTACATTTAAATCTACTATATAGACAGCTATATATTAAATTTAATTCACAGTGATTTTCTACTATTTCATATAAAATACTATTTCTTTTTAAAATTTAAGAACTTCACATTACTTTTTCTTAAGCTTCACATGAAATAGAATCTGAGTCTTGCTGTTGTTTGGAATTGCTGTCGCACTAATGGTTTCCTCCATGATATTCTCGCCCCCTACGGAGATCCTTTGTCCTTTCTTTGATTTACCTGTCTGCTATTTTTAGTTATTTGATGAATACTTGCTACATGCCTGTCTAAGCAAACCTTTAGAAACATATATTATCTACTGTCTCATTAGAGCACACATAGTAGAAAAATTTATGGACTAAAGGACTCAGACTAAAGTTTAGAGTTTGAAAATAATTTTAAGACTTTGTTTGCAATGGGGGTATTTTAGGACTACAATTATGGGCTTATTTCAATGCGTTCTTCCAAAACCTATTATCATGTGTCTGTTGGCGCTTTTGCCCTCAGCACCGAGAAGATAGTTTACTACATTTGAGTTGCTTATTAAAAGCAGTTGGAGCTGGAAGCAGTTCAGGGTCACAGAGGGAAAGGCTGTAATGGACCACGTGAAAGGTGAGACACTTCATGAAGGCTGGTTTTTAATGTAAGGACTATTACCTTTGTGGACATAAATGCAGCATGAAGAATGTCTAAATTGCAGTGGACAGAAATGGCATGCTGAGACAAGAGTATTTTCCTGGTATTTCAGGTACATAATGTATCTAAGTTAGATATAGCCCAATATATCTTAGGAGGAAAAACAGCCTAGTATTAAAAAAAGAATAATTTAATATTGATGTCAGTGCTAGAGAACTTCCAACCTTCTAAACAAATTAAAGATAAGAATACGGAGTAATTTCAAAGTCTATGTAGTCACCCTTAAAATCAATACAAAGTCCAAATAAACAAAATTACTTTTCCTTTGTGGGAATTTGAGGGAAAGTACAGTACCTTATAGTTTTCCCTCCAAAAATAAACTTGCCTCATAATGGCTCAGCAACTCTCTTAGACATTCACAGTTTAAAAGCTTACTGTCTTTAAAATACAAGAATAATGTCAGAGTGGGTAAAAATATACAAAAAAAGCAATGAAAGGCAAGTGATTAAACTAGAGATTATTTTAAAATATGTGATGTTAATTATTTCATACAGTTAATATTATGAAAAATATAGAGCTATGCTTATATTTAATTATCATTATATGAAAAGATGCTTTAAAAATATTGGATCATTGTCAGTTTTCAAATCTAATTTCTACCAAGAGTACTATAGTATATTGTACAGGCATTTACCCCTCCTTCAAAGAGGAAATTATTGATTGGGAAATATTTTTCAATGAAAAGTGAATGTTTTATATATTTAGAGCACATCAAAACTTGTAAATGCCAACAGCACCATGAAATATTTACCTAGGGACATAGATTAATAAGATATGCTGACTTTTCCTAGTTTATGAGAATAAAATTAAATAGAATAATTGCACAAATTTTATCAAGTTGATTATGTATTTCTGTGCCTCTTCCCCTCCCCCTAGTTTTTAAATAGTTGATGAATTAAATGGGACAGTGGAGTGGCAAATCTGACTTTTGCCATGAAAAAGTCAGATTTTTATCCTAGCCAGGTTAGACTTACAGAATATTAAACAAAAGATGCTTTTCTGTGGAATCTCAGGCATTTTTACATGTCATTTAGCTTAATTCTTATAAAAGCCCTTTGAGGTATGTATTAACTTTGTTCTGTAGATGAGGGACCTGAGATCCAGAGAAGGTTAAGTAAATTGCCAGAGGTTTCTTCTTGGGAAAGTCAAGATTAGGAATCCACGCATATAGAGATGTACGAGAGAGATCTGACTTATGAACGCTATATAAATGAGTATAAGTTAAGATCCTTCTTAAGAGGTTAGAGAAAAAAGCTTCAGGGCTGACTTGGAAATGTGGAAAAAGTTATACATGCTTTCTCTCTAGCTGCAAGTATGGGAAGCCTGACTCAAAATGTCTTTAAACCAAAAAGAAAGCTACTTTCACATAAGAGGTCCAGAAGTGGCTAAATAAGCGGCTCGGCAATGTCCTCAAGGATCCAGGTTCTTCTGCCTTTCTGCTCTTCCATTCTGAAAGGTCATCTTTTTACCTCGGGCTAGGTCCCCTCATGGGTACAAGAGCTGCAGTTATTTGAATGCAGTTATTTTAAGTTCAGACATGAAGACAAAAAGTTTATGTGTTCATTATGCCTGTGGTTTTTTTTAGTAAATATAAAAAACTTTTCTGAGGTCTCTATCAACAGATTTATCTTCTTTCATAGTTGGCCAAAATAATATCACATATTCATGCCCAGAACAATCAGTGATGGGAGAATGAGACATGTTTGGGTTATCCTTCTAGGTTCACTCTCCTACCCCTTCTGAGGCTTCCTCTGATGCACATGACCAGCCAGATTACATTGGAATAAGGATGAAGGAGGGTATTGGCTAGGTAAACAGCAATGCTTGTTGTAGAACTATTTGATGCTTTTGTGGTAGCATAGATCATAGGTGGTAGAATTTAGAAGCTATGATATTTAAAAGAATAGATAAATGAAGCATTTGATAGAGTAGCATTGAATTCTCTAATGCATTGTCAACTTGTTGTCAGTTTTTCCTTGATTTCAAAGCATTTACTAGATCTGTAACTTGATAAGTGGGAAATCTTCCTGTCCTTAGTAACATTTATTTTAGCTTTCTAACCTGCAGTTGTTACTACTGAGAATTTTTGTATTCTCTCTTGTTTTCATTCTGAGTTTTATGATGAAAGAAGTAAGGTAACATACTTTACTCAAAACCTAAAAATGAGTCAAGTGTTTTGTATATGTGGATGAGCACATGCTGTGAAGGTATATGTAATTCGTTAATGAAGGAACCAACATAATGGTAAAGCTGGTTCAAAAGATTATAGGAACAAGGGAAGCATTTATAGTTACTAAAAAGAAGAATACTTGATTAAGTTCCTCATTTTATCTTAAATAGATCAATAGCAATACAATTAAAACCTTTGAGATTACTACCAGAGAGAAATAATTTCTCTCTCTACTGGCCAGAATTTATTTGCATTATTGTCATATAAATATCATTTGTATTGCCATGAATTTTTACAAATTAGCATCTTCTCTCAAAGATTTATAAAATATCTTAATTAACAGTAAATAGTCACTCAATGGTACATACTCTTAAAGAATTAGTTAATCCTTGGGTAAAGGACATTCAGTTATTCTTTTGCCTAGTTTCAAGTTTTGAACTTTTTCCCCCTTAATAGTTCCCTTATAATCATAAATAATCTTCATGAATGGTCTGATTAATTTACGTAAGTAAAACAAGAAGTGTTTATTAACAAATACAAGGCTTGTAGTGGGTTACTACTTTGCCATTAAAAGTATCAAAACAGAAAAAAAAATATTCTTGCATTTCTGAAGGGTCAGTGGCAACAAGTGTTATTTAAGGTTCTATTAAAGTATGAATTGGAGATCAAAATGAAGGAAGAGCTTTAGCGGAGAAAATAGAACATTAAATATGTACCTGTAGTTTTCTAAACAAATAATTCTAATTCAATTTCCCTCATCATTCATTAAGTTATACTTAACTAAATTTTGGTCTTTCGAATTTTGAGATTACAGTCTGTTTCAGGAAGTCATCAGCCCTGGCAATTCTGGCTTAGTGTCCTGGTACAGTTTGACTGAGGTGTAAGTGGTATTAGCACTGAAGCCTGTACCTATGAGGCTGGTCCTTGAAGAAATCAGAGTTACAAATATCTGGGCCACTCCTTTTCACTGACACCATTAGTAAGGACCTAATTTCTAGAGTCTATAGCTTTGAAGAGAGTCTTCAGGCAAAACTGTGGGAGGAATGCAGAAACAGCTTGCTGATAGAGACTGAATTGCTGTGATTAATTTATTATAGCAACCAACACTATCTGAGTGGAGAAGAGTTCTCTATCTGGGCAGCAGATTTAATTATTTCATAAAGATTTGGTTATTGTTACTCCTGAGGGTAAGACTTTGTGACCAATTGAGGTATTAACAGATTTTAGGTTCTTCCTAGAACTTGCATTGTCTTAGGCATATATTTTTTATTTTATTTTATTTTATTTTATTTTATTTTATTTTATTTTATTTTAATTTCATTTCATTTATTTTATTTTATTTTATTTTATTATTTTATTTTATTGTTTTATTTTATATTTTACTTTATTATTTTATTTTATTTATTTTACTTTGTTTATTTTATTTTATTTTATTTATTTTATTATTTTATTTATTTTATATTTTTTATTTATTAAAATTATTAGGGTGACATAAAATAATGGTTAATAAAATCAAATAGGTTTCAAGTGTACAATTCAATAATGTGTCATATGTATATTGCATTGTGTGTTCACCACTCAAAGTGAAATTTCCTTCTGCCACTAAGTATTTGACACCCCTGCCACCCAACTACCTCTCCCCTCCCTGCTTTGTCTCTGGTAACCACTAATTCACTGTTCGTGTTCATGAGTCTCTGTTTCTTGTCATGTTTGTTTGCCATGTTTGTTTGTTACTTTTAGTTTTATATCCCACATATGAATGAAATCATATGGATCTCAACCGTATGTTTTATTTTAATAACATTTACCTGAAGAAAATTAATGTATGGAAGAGGTTGAGGTTGAACTTTTCTGATTTGAAGTTTTCCCTATGCAACTTTTACAGTGATGTTGAGGTAGTTTGGAGCATACCAAACATGCTTAATTATTTTTAGTTCACCTTGTCTGATAAGGTAAAGGAACAAATTCTTGTGGTTGTCCAAAACCCTACAGAAAATTCCATAGTTTATAAGAAACATCTTGAAATTTTAATTTTTCTGAATTTAGGGTTTTATCTCATAGGCAGAATCAAGAGTGATTGCAGGAAATTGGTTGCTTATCTAAGATAGTAACATAGATGCCTGGGGACAAGGAATAATATCAATATTTTAATATTACTAATATTAATATTCTTATAATAGCAATTATATTATCATATTAATTGCAATCAGTATTCCACACTTACAAATAAAACAGCAGAAGGTAACACAATTGTAAGAAAACTTAGCTCTTTTACAAGTAGTAAAATTGTGTTTGTTTTTAATAATCATAACCATAATAAAATCAATGCACAAAAAATTGTTCTGGAAGGCTAAAGAATCTCTGCTCAAATTAAACAGACGGTTAGGAATAATTTTTACAGCCACTTGCTAAGAGATTATTAAAATTACTGAGATCAATTTGTTACTTTAACACAAAGAAAACATAATTTCAGTCTGGCATTAATGTAACATTTGACAGTAAAAGCTTTAAAATATTTACAAAAAAGACCTATTAAAACCAAGCCAACTTTGACAAGTTTTAACACAGTTCATTGCTTCTTTTCAAGGCTCATTATTTGTGGATATTATACTCCAAGATAAATAAATTTCTCTCTGCAAATTTGTTATAATTTCTTATATACATTGAAGATTTGTCTTTGGTGAATTTCTTCCACATCCCGAAACAATCATACCTTTTCACTCACCTTCATGTCAAAATTATTCTTTTTTACCTAGCTCCTAATAATAGATCATCATTTAGTTTACAGGTATCTTCCATTTAATGCCAAAAGTCTGTTTCTGAATATCGTATATTTTGTGTGAAAATGCTAACAGAGTCAATATCCTATTATTTTAAATGAGAAAGATTATGTATTAAATTGTTAAACAAAATGCCCAACTAATTAAAATATAACTAAAACACAGCACACATAATCGTTTTCAAAGAAGATGGCATAGTTTAAAACTATTTTCCTGATTCAAATAATATCATCCAAATAATTAAATGTTGCAGAGTTGATTTATATGGAATACATTGTTTTGTATTCATTATATTCTGAACACATATCATTTGAGCTGTTCGAAATACACAATTCTGATGTTTTATTAACTGTATTTAAGTGTAATTCACAACTCTTTCTATGAATAGTTTCATTTATATACACCATTGTTTTTGAGTCATGTTAAAATATTTTCTCAAAAAAAAATTGGTCAGAAATCTTTGTAATGAAAGATATCTCTGCTAAGTTGGATATTACACCAAAAATCATGCAATTGATAAAAGTATTAATGAGGGAAACATTTTTAGAGATATGCCTGTATATATTTAATAACAAGTAGAAGTTTACCTGAAACCAGTTGTCAAGACAAATTCACTTAATGAGAAGGAGTCATTTTTTAAAAAGGGAAAAATTCATTTGAAATTCTTGATAAGGAACAAGCCTGTTAGGGTATGAATATACTTATTAAATTTGTAGCTACTGCAACAAATATATTATCCTTCCGTGAAATGTTTTAGAAATAAATTCAATATTAAGAAGAGATAGCATTTGGATATTATATTTATCTTACATATCTAATGTTATAATCTACTCTATACATGCCTAAGAAATAACTTGTAATTTTATAGACAATAAAAATTTGTTCAAACTATAAAAGACTTGTGAATATAAGTCTACTAATTTTGATTTACCAGTTTTATGGCTTACAACAATGATATCTAAAACAATGGTAAACGATATAGAAACATTCATAAAATAACAGCATTTTTGAAAATAGAGTTAAGAGACTGATACTTTAATAATAAGGTAGAATAAAACCACCATTCGCAGTTTATGCAGTTTAACACTGCATGCCGCATAGACGTGTAATAAATAATCATTGAATGAGTGACTCAAAATCTTTTAAAACACGAATGAGCTTTTTAAACATTTTTCTTGAGAACATGTACTAATTATCTTGAAATTCAAATTATTTTCAAAAGAATAAGTAGATGTAATGATAATATTGATAAAAATGGGAGGAGTTTTAGAAAATGATTTGAATTATTAACTGCTGTTAAAATACATTCTGCCATCGCTAAACTGGCCTATTTAAGTATTTCCATGTAAATGAATGGGATGGGTCCAGTTATGAGGATAGTCTAAGTGGGTTTAATTCCGGCCCTTTTATTTTCTCTTCTTTCTATGTGTAGAAATGATCTCTTGTGCTTTCTCTTTTCACTTCTCTATACTAAACATTGTTTGTGTTTATGCTTTCTCTGTGTACTATGTGAAATCCTTGGAATCGTGTGTCTTTACAACAGTATTGGAAGATGATATTTCACATTTTGTCTTAGTTTAACTTGGCTATTGAGAATATAGTAAAACCTTACATTATGTGATAAGTACTGATTTTGGACCTCCATCCTCCCACCCCCAACCCCCTTCCCCCAACACACACACTGGATTACTCAGGTAGATTTATTGCCAGTGAAATCAAGAAACAGAATCTCCTTAATTTGGTGGAAGGGACTATTTCTTCTGTTCTCTTTTACTCAAAACTAAAATCAATGAATACAATAAGCAGTGGGAAGAGCTAACTATTGCTGTTATATGTTATATTTGTCATTATAAAGTCCAGGTTTCTCTCAAGTTTATACAAATCCTTTATACTGAGCTCCATGTTAAAAAAAAAAAATAGGACAGCATCATGTCATTTTCTTATTTATGCAGGGCTGAGCAATTTTTTACTAGTCTAATGGCAGTGGTCCAAAAGTAGTTTGGAATATTAAATACTGTGTATTTGTGTTTAGTAAGTGGACACCTTCAGGCCCAAAGATGTTATTACATTGGAGTGAATGAAGAGAAATAAGTGATCAACAAAAACATTTTATAATTTTCAGGTGGGTTTCTTTCATGCTGTTTTAAAATATTTACTATAGACTTTTATAGTAAATACTTGACTATATGTGTTTATACTATTATACTATCGTATAATAATAGTAGTGTACCATAATAGAAGACACATTCCTTTGTGCTGAATATTCCTTCTGCTTTGACATACAAAACCCCTGAATTCCGTGTAGCATATAAATAGTTTCAGTAGTACATCAACGAAATAGTACATCGACAAAATAGTACATCAACGAAATGATTTTCCATTAATCTAAAAGAGACTTTAGAGAATATCTCTAGTATAGCCTTTCATTTTACAAATAAAATACTGTCGAGGTAGGTAACTGACACAGAAGTCATAGTCACGTGAATTCAAATCCAGGTTCTGTTGCTTGCAATTTGGTCACGATACCAACGTTTTTCAACTTCCATTTTCTCATTAGGAATACGATCTCCCTGTCCCTGTCCCTGTCCCTGTCCCTGCCCCTGCCCCTCTCCCTCTCCCTCTCTCTCTCTCTGTCATCAGTGAAAGGAAATTATATTTTCGTAGCACCTGGTGGTATCTAGTATGTAGTTAATGCTTAATATTTTTCTTCTTCCCTTTGGCCCAAGGTTACATGGCTGGTTAGTAATCTCATTAATCTGTAAGAAATTGATTTGAATTCTTTTCATTTACTTTTTTTTAGTGAGAAATAAATTGCATTTCCCCATTATATTTTTTCAGCAGCTCGTTAGGAATTATTATATGTCCAATTCAGAAAATTTCTACATAATTGTTCACTGAATGCAGGTGCTTCGCACTATGACACATAATGATATCTGCAAATGATTTCTGTAGAAAGTATTGTAGGTCAACTTGAACTTTTCCAATATTATTCTTAACAAAGATGGGATATTTGACATGAAAACAATTTGGAAAAGGTTTATTATTTCTCAACTTTTTAAGACTGTTTTTACATAATTTTTCTATTTGGCTTACTGAATTGCTTTTTGATCATTCTTATTTTACATTTTAAAAAGAAAATGCATCATTTTTCTTTGGATTTTACTTAATATTGAAAGAAGCTGTAGTCTATAGTGCCATAAAGACCTAGCCTATAATGCCATAAAGATCTAAGAAGAAGACATGAAATGTTGAGAAACTGGAAGGAAATTTTAAAGCACATCCTACTACAAAAAGTGAGTGTCTGCTACTATACAAACACCTTTAAGCAAGCACCAGTAAGTATATATATTTTTAATCTGGATTTTCCATTGTGCAAACTAATTTTAGTTTTATAGCTTAAAGTAGAACTTATATAAGTGCTTATTAGACATGTACATATTTTGAAAAAATGTTAAGCCTTTTTCAGAGAGTAGTAATAAGCTCAGATTGTTAGTTTTTTTCTTTTTTTTTCTGAGAAAATAGATTATGTTGGCTTCTCTTATGCCTTGGTTCCCTCTCTTGCAGATGAGAGAAGGATAAGTTCAATTCTCTTTGTTTACATCTATCTCATCTAAATGTGGTATTGATAATGAATTTTTAGAGTTTTATGAACTCTTTAAAATTATAATATTGTTTATATATATATGCATTTGCATGTGTCTCTGTGTAGGTATGTGTGTGATTTTCCAGGAAAATGACACCGTATATCAGAAAATCACCCAGAACAGTATAGAATTCATTGGAGTTCAAAATCAGACAATTCTCGAAAGCACAGTCCTTAGGGGAAAGTTGAATTTACAATGCAGGATAAAACTTACACTTCGCTTATCTCCTGGTCTGACATCTTGTACTGACTCAATCAAAGATGATGTATTTCTATAAAGTCTCCCCTCTGTTCTTTTAATTTCATCCCCACTACTTCAAACAGAGTTAGTCATATCCAGAGTTTAAAAGACTTAAAATACTTTACTTTCAAAGGATATTTCTTTGAAGTTTTTCCTCCCAAGAATATAATGTGTATAGGTTATTTCTGTTATTATATGAACACAGTGTGTGATGTTCTTTTTGCATAGTGTTGAGATTAACACATTTGTAGGGGTTTATGTCTAGGATGAACAGGAATTAGAAAGTCCCTTCCTTACTATTTCTTCTATGTACTTACCTATTGTCCATGAGAAAGCTTACATCTATTATTTTGAGCTTCATTGTATTCTCCATTTTCTGCATCTCGTTGATTATTTCAGGTAGAGCTATAAGTGAAAACAGACAACACATGAACACAAAAGCATCATTAAAAACCAAAATATTAAAATACCAAACATTATTAAACAACAAAGTAAACACTAAGGGAGTCTGCTGTCCACTCTATGAACTGAATACCCTGGAATTCCCAAGTATTTTTCTCCCTGATCTAGCCAACAAGTGTTAGAGAGTAACAGATGACTTGCTCAGCATTTCCCATCTACAGCCTGTAAAGGATTTGATATTTTTGGGAGATATTCCTAATACCTTAATGGAGAAAAGGAAGCACTTGAAGCATTTTTTTTTTTTTTCTAGTAAAAGTTTATTATTTTGGAAGGTTTATGCTTCAAGTTCCAGTACTTGGACTTGGATATATGCACACTCGATTTGGACAAATGGTGTTCCTTTAAAAATACAATCAGGACATTAATAGTTGCCCTCTTTTTTTCCCCAGAGAGTAGTTGTAAGGACCAAAATAATACATTGTGTGAACATGCTTTGAAAAACAGTGAAAGTAAGTTTTAATAACCCCAACAAGTTACAAGTATCTCACGCTGGTAATGTAAAAGGATTAGACCTGGTCTCATTAATTGCTTCATGTCATTTTACTAGCCAATACTTCAGAGAAGAGAGTAAATCATATGGTTCACAGCAATGCATTTTATATCATTTATTTGATTCATGGTGTTTTCTCCCTGACTGTAGGTAGTAATGGCAGAGCAGAGAGAGAGAGTCGGGAGCAGAAACCAGGTACACTGGAGTATGTGGAAATAAAATGGCAGAAACAGGAACTAACCAAGTTCCAAAGAGAACAAAATACAGCTTTTGGTGAGAAACTAAGCAGACCCAGTGAAAGAATGTCAGGAGATGACACAAGTAGTCAAGAATTAGGAACCTTGTTCTTTCGTGTTCGTTCTATCTATCTATCTATCTATCTATCTATCTATCTATCTATCTATCTATCTATTTCTAATAGTGCCTACAATAATACTGTACTGTGATATTCGGTAATTAAAATAGCTTCTTAAAGTTTAATCTCTGAGATCATTTTAGCCATAACATATAAATTATCATTTCATTCGATTATTTTTCAATCTTGTTTTAACATTACATAGTATAACAATGATCCTGGAATGAAGGTAAAGTTTGAAGATAATTATTATAGGTAAAAAGAAGATAGATGACACCAGAAAATGATGAAATTCTGCTCTGTAAAATATTCATTAAAGTGAAATAATTTATATATATATATAATTTATATATATATATAATTTATATATATATATAATTTTCAGTTTTATAGTGTATTTGACATGAAATTCTTTGGGCTTCTTTGAAAAAAAAAAGAGATTCTATCTATATATTACCAGTAATTAATTTGGAATCTTGTCTTTATTTTCCTGAAAAATATTTTTCTCAATATTTCTTCTTTATTTGTATGTTCAGTGGCAATTTTTATAATGCTCGTTTTCTTCTGATTTTATAACTAGTGCTTGTATAATGTGTAAAAATTTAAATGAATCAGAAAACCATAAAAAACGCACATCTCATAACCAAGATAAAACCATTATCAGTAGTTTCATGTTATTTCCCCTCCCATGAGAGTCTGTCTTTATGTGTGTAGAGTGTCTGTGTATACATGTCTATATATGTATGTTTATGTATGAAATTATGACCATATAGTATATAGGATTCTTCCCATTTCTTTGTTACCTTATTGGTACCTTATTGGTATTTCCTCATCTTCTAAGATAATTTTGGGATGGAAAACATAAAGATTCTTAATTATAAAGAAGTGGCATACAATTTTAAATATTTCTGCAATGTTAGGCTTACATGTTTTCTTTCCTTTTTTCTGTCATTAATACTGCAGTAAATATCTAAAACTTTTATAGTTTATAATTATTATCTTTTAGAAGATGGCTAAATAGGAACTACTTAGTCTCATCCAGAGACAGAACATAATCTAGGTTTTATTTATCTTATTTTATTATATTTACTCACTAGTGCTACGTGTAAAAAATTCTTATACATAAATGAAAGTAACTTCTAATTTATGTTTATTAAAATAAAACTTTCACTTTATATGTGTAGTTAATTTGTTTGATTTCCAATAGAGATTTGTGCAGCTACAGATCCTAAAAACTATACTGTGTCTACAGATTATATCTGAAGCATAATTCTTGACTGTATTGAAGTTAAATGAAGCAAGAAACAAGTTCTTTTTCTCACATTAAGAAAGGAAGAGTTTTAATGTGTTTAAAATACAACCTAATTTATATGCTTATAACAGTTCTGAAGTTGATTAAAGTCTGTAGAGTGAATGAAAATTGCATGTAGTTCTCATTTTAGTTGACCTTCTGTGTTAATTAGGACATTTTTTTCATTTATTTTGGAGCTAAGTACAGTTTCTTTGTCTAATAAACTTTGATTCTGTTTTTTGGGTTTCTTTGCTTTAGTCAAGTTGATCACTTTCAGATCCCTTTTAACTTTATTCAGTATTTTGAATAACAAATCAAAGTACTATGATAAAGATAATTTAGATTCTAGTTACCTATTACTTAGCAATTCATTTATTCATTCACTTAAAAATATTAATTTAATAGTATATGTGCCATGCACTCATCCAGGCCCTTGGGATAAATTCATGAACAAAAGAGACAAAACTTCTTGCCCTTAAGGATATTGTATTTTGATGGGAAGAGAAATAATAGAAAAAATTTAAATATATAGTGTTTCTGAGTGCCATGGAGAAAACCAAAGACTTGAAAAACATGTGAGAAAGCTAGCTATGCAGATATTCAGGAAGAGAGGGATCAGTAAGTAGGAAATCCCCGAAAGAGAAATACACCTGATATTTGAGCCGTAGAAAAAACATATGGCCAGTTTGGCCAAAGAAGAGTGAGTGTGAGGGGTTATATAGTAAAAGAGAAAGTCAGGATAGTAATAGTGATTTATCGGGCCATCGACAGGACTTTGTAGGAATATAAGTGGAGTGATATGATTTGACTTACATCTTGACATGGTCAAAATGATTACAGGATGTGATGAATAGAAATTGGGATAGAGCAACAGTAGAAATAGGGAGACTAATTAGGAGCCTGTTGTGATCATCTAAATGAGAGAAGATTGTGACTTGGGACCAAGATATAGTCAAAGGAAGTGATTAATGGGATTGGATAACATTAGATTCATAGTGTCAAGTATGAATATAAAGTGTTTTGGCCTAAGTGCTTGGAAGAATGAGATAGACATTAACTGAGATGGGGATGCACGTGAGGAAGGGGTAGATGTTGAGAGAAGAACAGGAGTTAGGTTTTAGAGATGTTAAATTTGTAATACCTATTTGATATATAAGTCTGATATTCAGAGAAGAGGACAGTTTGGGAGTCTTCAATATATAGATAATATTTGAAACTACGAAACAAGATGAGATCATAATGGTAGGTATGGAGAATAGAAGAGTTCCAAGGAATGAACCAAGCATTACTCTAATGTTTGGAGGTCAAAAATGAGGAGAAATATACAAAGGAAACTAAGCAGTAATGTCTTGTGTCATCAGAGGAATATGTACCATATTAAGAAACAAAGCAACAAATATTGAGAATGTTGCAGACGAATTTAGAATAGAATTATCAAAAATCATTCCACTTTCTATCTTTGTCAGTAAAAGAAGAAAAATAATATTAAACAAGGTATAAAATTAACATTAAAATATACACTGGAGAGACATCCTGGAAAATTGGAAGATTGGGACTACATATTTGCTTTTGGGGTTATTATCTTTTTTATGTAGCAAGTGGAAAAAAAGAAATATAATTATTTGAAACATGATAAAATATAATCACACATACAGTAGAAACAATTTTGTTACTGAATAGAATGATTATTTCTAGTACTGAGACTAAGTGTACCCATAGGTAGGCAAAGGATTGGTCTTGTAAACAGAAATTTAGAGTGACCACTAACACGGGAAGGATGTATGATAGAGAATAGAAGCTCACATCCTAGACAACTATACCTGGGTGCATATTTATCGTATAATTACCTTAAATAATTTGGACTGTTATTATTAATATAATGAAAAATTAGAATATTAGGTCTAGTAGAAAAGATAATTTCAGGTAACATTTAGGCAATATTTTAAGACAATTATGGGATGCTAGTTCTCAAAACTGGTGGCATTTTAGAATAACTAATTATTCTTTATAAAGAATTGATGCTACACTCCCACAAACTTTTGTTTAATTGTTTTAGTTAGGGCCAGGGCATATGTGTTTATTTCAAGTCCCCCAGCTGATTCTAATATGCAACACCGAAGTAGTAAACACTAAAATAATGGAATGGAAAGCAAAGGAAGTACGTATGTGTTTTGTGTAAGCCATTTCTAGCATTTTGTGTTATAGTAGGTTATCCTGTTTTTGTTTATAAATGCATTAAAATATGTCAGCGCCTGATAGTATAGGTACTGCACATCAAAATATGAATTAACACAGCTTTGCAAGGTATAAAGTCCAAGGCGTAGCCTAGAAATTGTATTTAAGCATACCATCATTTGATGAAAAATCCTAAAAATAGTACATGAGCGCTAAAAAAAATCAAGTTGGTTGAATAGGAGCCTAAAATCTTTGATACAAACTTATTATGGTATGCCATGTGCATCTTTGATACAAACTTATTATGGTATGCCATGTGCATCTTGCTTTTACTTGGAAATACTAACTAAAATATATATTGGAATATTTCAAGTCTTAGATTACAATTTCTGTGTAAAAGTTACCTTATTATTTTTCCAAATTTACAATGTAGGATGCATCCATGTGATGTTACATACACACTCAAATTCATATACACATGTATACCAGAATCTTTTCTATTCAAAATTTGGCAAGAGGAATGAAAGAATTTAGGGCACTTTCATGCCATAAACGTTTTTGTAATATACCATGAAGTTAGGCCTACTCTTTTGAGAGCAGGGAATAGGGCTCTATTGTGTGTTCCACGGAGTAGTCATTCATACCAGTCATTGATGCTCATTAGAGCTTTAAGTGTGTGCACTTAAAATACAGCCTAACTAAAATTGTTTTTTTTCTGTCTTCGATAACTTAAAATTATGTATGCAAAACCAACTGCAGATATATCCTCTATTTGTCCTTAGATTTCTGGTTTACTTTTCAACTCTTCGAAACTCTTTTCAAGGATTAAATGAAACAACATATGCAATGTGCCTACTTCCTTTGGTTTTCCTGGATACATTGAATGTTGGAATGGATCGAAACCTAATATTGGCTTGATTTTTTCTTCTTCTTGGAAGATCTTATGGATGATCATGGTCTTAACCACCACATCCAAGGCATTAGAAAATTGTCTCCTTTCTTTCTACCAATTCTTCTTCAGTTTTACTTTTAAAAAACAAAAAAAATTTCCCCCCTTTTTAATCTCCCTCCCCACTTCCGCCCCTGACCTATGAATGTTGCCATTTCCCCTTAAGAACTGGATCTCTGAAGGCTGGGCGTCTCTTCCTACATGCTCGCAGCGTGTACCTGGGACCTGGCGCACCGAGGATATGGTCTTTGGCGCCACCTGAGGCACAAACCCAGGACCTTCTGCATGTAAAGCAGATGTGCTAACCACTACACTGTGGATCCACCCCCTTTAGTTTAATTTCTTCATTTCTAATTTTGTTTATTGCTATTACCTGGTTTTCTTGTGCCATTCCTTTGTTATGATATAAGCAACTGGTAGCAGAGCTGTTCCTAGAATACCTTACTTGATGGTTTAAGATTAAAGTCAGATACTTATTACTTGGATATAGAATAAGACATGGGCTTAACACCAGGTAGGCCATTAACTGTACGGGCTCCAAATAATAGGGAGAGACTTTGGACATCTGGGCCAATGTTCATCCCATGTAGCTTTGTGTGCTCCAAGAGTTTCTAACCTCTAAGCTGCTTTCCTCCTGGCAAAATGCCCTTGAATGCATTGCTTAAGCAGATTCATTAAAAAGCTGAGGATTTGACAACGAGGAATAAAACCTGGAATGGCCTTTTTTTGAGATTAAATGCACATTTACTTGTTACTCAGGGAAGCAAAGGTCCGTGGTAGTTGGGGAGTCGGCGGTTAAGATGCTCCCACTATTCCATTTTGACTGTTTAGCCAAGAATGAGCTGGAGTTGAAATATGCAGATGAAGTGTGAGAAGGTTTGAGAAGGTCAGCAGCAGATTATAATGGATTTTGAAGTGTTCTGTTATTTTAGTAACTATCAATTTAGACCTATAAGAGCAGTGATAATGTTACAATTTAAGTTAAAATCTCAAATTGCATTAAAATGTTTTTTGTGAGTACATACAATTAACATGTGCTAACAAGCTATTCAATTTGGGTTAGAAGTGCTTTTTGCAATAAGTGTTATTTTATGTGATTGATATTGAAGTAGCTATTTTTTACTAATTCCACATTATAGTACATATAGAGTCAAAACTGATTGAAACAATAAAATGAATTGGCAGGATAATAATCACGAGGGGGAGAATGGAAGACGAAGTGTTTTGAGTTTCATGCTGATGGGGATGATAGGAGTGGTAGAGTGTGGAGAAGCATTGTGTAATTCATAGACAAATCCCAGTATTTCTGTTTATTCAGTTTCAGTTCACCGATTTGTTTGAATATAATGGACTTGTTTATATTGTGCTTTTGAAATGTTTTGAGGTAAATGAAATTTTCTAAGTATTCAGTTATAGTGAAACAATAGCCACACGACATGGTAAAGTTATTGACCATGCTAACAAAGGGCAGATGGGAAAACCCAATTTGTATTGATCAGTTTTGGTGTTATTGCTTAGAATCTAAAATTTAAATATTTCTTAGGCAAACAAACTTCAATTGAATAGTGATTATTTTTTCGTAATAAATCATGAAGTCTGTTTTTATCCTTAAAGTAATAAGTTAAACATTCTTTTTTGATGAAGTCAATTGATTTTTTTAAATGCAGTAATGAAAGTCTAAAACTAATTTACAAAATGATGATTCTTTTTGTGTTGAGAATTTCATATATAAATTTGGAATGTTTATTTGATAATTTTTAACTTACTTTTTAAAATTATTTTTATTTTATTTTATTTTATTTTTTTTAAGGCAAGGTAACCCTTGGTTCACCTCATAGATTGCAAGGACCTAGTCAGCTTACAATCCCTTATTTTTTTATTTTCTACGCCTACAGCACCTGGTCTTCCTAGGTAGTCTCCATCCAACCAGGCCCGACTCTGCTTAACTTCTGGGCTCAGATGGGATTGGGCTTGTTCAGGGTAGCATGGCCATAGATGATAATTTTTAACTTAAAACTTAAGAATTTTCTTGAGTTGAAAATTTTCCACTCAAAGGCAATGTCCATTTAAGTAGGTTTTAAAATAGAAAAATGCAAACCTGATATGATGAATTATCTTGATGTTAAAAAAGACACTGCTTCATGAATATTACTATGAAAAACTACCTGAGATCCCTAAAGACCTATGAAAGAGAAAGATTTTCTTTAGGAAATGAAAAAATAAAAAAAATCTGGAGCAATAGCTTTGGGAACCCAGAGTTCTAGTCCCTGTTTTCCCATTAATTCTGTAGCTATTAGCAACTAACTTAACCTTCTAAAACCTTTTCTTCATTTGGATAAAGAATGAGTAATACTTGCCAGATACATCAATCACAGGGATGCCCTGGCGGGTGATGATGTTTGTTTAGTACATTAAGCTCTGTAGGTGGGAAGGCAAGGATTACAATACGAGCACAAGCTGTTATCATTGAACTGCTTGTGTTTTAAAAATTATTTATTTAAAAAATATTTAGTTTTGATCTGTTATGTACAAGGGACAAAATGACATGTTCTTCCCGGTAGTTTCTAAGACCTCGGAATGCAGTCTCTGTTTTTTACTCATTATTGTAATGAGTAAATGTCTGTTCAAGACATGCTTTTAATCTTCTACATGGGAATAATCAGCAAATGTTTATTTAGACCATAAATGTGAATGATGTAGTGGTATAAGTATTAAGACACGAAATGTGTGTATGTGTTCATGTACACGGTAGACAAACTGAATTAAGACGGACTTTTGTTTTAAATTAGATGTAAACTTTATTTACCATCACTGTTGTTTCCTTCATAATTAAACTTTGCATTCCCCTTAAATTTTCAGTCTCCTATGTGCTCTTGTTTTATTAATTTTCCCCCACCCCCAAATTTTGAATGGTCTCTTCCTCTATAAGGCTGTCAGCTTTAAAGGGAAGGGACTCATGTTTCCCGATTTCTAAGTATTTCCCATCATCAGAATAAAGTGCTCAGTCCTGAAATAGATTTCCTCACAAGAATAGCCTTAAAATAATCTTCAGAAACATGACATTCACATCTGGTGGCATATGACACACTAGGTGTTTGTATACTGAAATTTAAGAGAAGAGATATAAAGTAATTTAAGTTAAAAAAAAATTCTAAAGCTTGTTTTTTAAATTTATTAAGTGTTCATAAGCTACCCAACTTCTCAATAAGTGTACATTGAGTTTGGAAAGAAAGTAATTTATATAGTATTGTTAAAATTTAATTGACTTAACTCCATTCTTTGGACATGGAATACACCTAAATTTATTTAAAATATTCATGTCTACATCACGTATTTAAGAATGAATAATAAATAGTCCTTTTCACCCACAGGTTTTTATTTCACCTGTGAATGACAACATTAAATTTCAATTTATCAGACCAGGCTCTGATATATTTTGAATGTCTTGTAAGATGTTTATCTACACTGTACTTATCTACTGAGGTTTTACTTAAAATAACTAGTCTTTGAGCCTTATTTATATATGGAAACATTCCATTTTCTTTTCAAAGCTCTTTGAAGTGAAACTGTACTTTGGAAAAGTGCCTGCTCTCTAAAATCATTATTATTGTACTTTTGAAGACTGCATCTCTTCTTCAGGAATATAGAAATAGGAAATGATTCAGTGAAACTTCAGTTAAGAGTGGTGGGACAGAGAGGAGGCAAAATTATATAAATGTACCTTCAGGATAACTTTTTTTCCTTTGGTCAAATGCATCCTACATCTTAAAGGCAGAAAGCTTGACTTCTGAAGTGGTGATGGAAGTTAAATTGCATGCAAAGCCAAGTTTTTTTAAAAGGAAGTGAATTAAGTCTTCTGTGCAATTTTGCTTTTTGGTGATTTTTATGACTTCGGAAAAATGTGAAGGGTTTTATTCTTATATATTCTGAATAATGGAAAGATTTTCTGGTACCTGAATTTTAAAAACGATGATTGCAGTTTATAATCTTATGGTACTTCGTAACTGAGGGGTATTTTAGAAACCTATCCTAACTTCCTTTCTCTTCAGACATGACAACTTGGTCTCAGAGAATTTTAAGTACTTACTTGATGAAGAGCACAGAGCACTACTTAGAGTCAGGTTATAATAGGGGTTGCTTGTCCCTTACATACTCTGGTCCTGTGATTATAAAGAGTTAAAGTAAATGACTCAGATACTTCTCATTCCAGTTACTAGCAATCTTGGATCGGTAGCGCTTATTTTGTGTTATAAATAAGTCAGAAGTAACTTGAAAAGAATGGCAAAGCTTCATTGGGGAAAATTAGAGTTATTCAAAGGAAGCTGCAACTAGTCAGAGGAAGCAACCAGTAAAGACAGGATTTTGCTCATTGGCTTTATCACAGATTTGCCCGCATTTAGATGTTTTGTTTTGTTTTTAAACAAAAAAGCTAATTGTTAAGGTACCTCTCCCTTTATTGGATTGCTCTTACATTAATTAATTTTGTTTCATTCGTTTAAATATAGTAAGTGCCAATCATGGCCCTGTCCCTTTTAATCTCAGATCCTCTTTCAATTTATTTTCTCTGCTCTCTGTCATCCTAAATTGAGTCATTCTCTCCTTTAGTCTCAGCTTCCTGTTTTCTCTGCCTACCCTCAACACCTTTTCTTTTCCATGTCTAACTATTGGTGAGATCGATTTTATAATTTCCTGACATCTGTAGACTTAACCCCAGTGATTTATAAAACAAGCTCAGCAATTCTAGAATGAGATAGCATGTATGCATTTTGCATTATTTTTGATTGTGGAAGTGGGGAAGGCTATGTATGAGCCTTAGAGCTAACATTGTAACTCATTCAAGTGAGAATATTATTTTTTCCCAAATGGTCTCTCAAACTCTCAAATAAGATATTACTTTGTATTTTTTGTTTTATAAGTAGTTAATGGTTTCCATTTTAGCACCGCTGTTATGTGCTAAGAGACCTGTGTTTGATGTAGGGACCTCATTTTTATTAATGAGGCCCACATTAGAGGTTTGATTTATATATGAAACAACTTGGAAGGAGAGGTTCTCTATGCCATACTTACTATTATTATTTATTTTAATATGTACATTCTGTCAACACAACTCATAGATTCAGCAAAGGGCAGTGGTGATCAAATCTGACCACTTAGACTCTAAGGAAGCTTGGAAAAATACCTGTGCTGGTCCTATCTGAGACCAATTAAATTCAAACCTCCAGGGATAGGGCCAGAATGTTGGTATTTTTAAAAGTACTCCAACATATGCCATGGTGGAGAATATTGGATGTATTAGAAGATTCTCTGAATTCGGCAAGATTTGGATATGAGAAATCTTCTATTCTGGGACCAAGTGGATATTTTAATGGGCAGTTTTACATATCTTTCGATTTTGGAATCATGTGATATTGTTAATCTTTCTTTAAATAAATATCAAACTGGATAGGATTAATGATGGAGAGACTGTGGGGAGCGGGGCTGTCGCCAATGTTGAAAAACTGGCATAAAGAATACTACATAATTTAATCACATACCAGCAAATGTTTATTGAGGGCCTACTATGTATCAGGCACAAGGTTTAGAAAAGTGAACAAAATACTAATATATTCTGCCCCTATTAAGTTTAGATCCTTGAGGAAGTGGCCAAGGTACTCTCATACAGTAGGTCCAGCACAGCTCCTATTGCCCCCACCCCTCCCCACCGCCTGCCCCAGAGTTGGAATATTTGAGGCTCGAAGGAGTATTTTGCTTGGAGTTAGAAGTGCACTTCTATGAAGATACATCTAACACTGGAGTCGTCTTCTGCATGTACAGAAGCAGATACTGAGAGAGGTAGGAAGAAAGTGACAGTATGAAGGGAATAGCATGTCCATATTTATCGCCTCACATGCATGTTCATTAAATCTAAAAGCAGGCAAACTGCCGACAGAATTCTGATTCACTCTCGTTTCTGGTTTTTGAACCCACACAGTTGACCTGATGTAATTTAAATACATATCTGAGATGCCTTCACGTCTTCATTGTATATTATTGCTGTAAAGCTGCAAGGCATTGTGGACATAGAAGCTCTGGTGTTAGAAAGGCCTGGTTCGTTTCTCAGCTCTCTCTCCTACAGTGGATAAGTTGCCTTAAACTTCTTAAAGCCATTGTTTACTCAGCCATAAAGCTGATAAAATGATATTCACTTCATAGTTTTATGCAGGTTTGATATATATAAAGCCCTTAGCGCAATACTTCATATATATAGAAGCTTAGTAAACAGATGTTTGTGTTATTATAGAAGAAGCAATTTTTATTTAATACTTAAAATTGAGAAATATGGAACATAAGAACTTTAATGTACCACCACAGAAGACGGGTGAGACATAATAAATCCCTTATTCCAGGGTTTAATGTTTTAACTAAATCTGTTGTATAAGTAAAAAGCTGGTCAGAGTGATAAACTACTCCCAGAAGCATCTAGGGTCCAGTTCCTGTCTGTGCTTACCTTGGGCTTCTCTGTTTGTCTCCTATACTAACACGTTTTGTTAATGGTGAGGGTTAGTCCATCAGGGGTACTCTGTGGAAAGGCTTATCTGTCCTCTACTCAAATAACTCATTCCTTGTGACTTATTTGAACACGGAGGAAATATCTTGGATTAGTTCTTCCACAATGTTTGCAAAAAATTCAGAGACTAGGAAAACACTCTTCTCAGTGGCTTGAAATGTGTGTGACAGCTATCACAGTCTGAGAGTTCTTAAGAATGGCTTAGAATTTGCTTATCAGACTTGAGTATGTTTTAAACCAATCTTATCAGGTTTTGCTGTTCTTGATTTAACTTAAACATTACAGAAGACCATTGTCTTGGAAAACACCCAACCTTGGACCTGTTCTCCCTGTTCTAAAAGATTGATATTGGCAAGTTATATAATAACATAATATATACAGTCCCAAATTGCCAATCAGCTATCAGTAGCTGATGCAGGCACACCATGGTTATTGGTTATGTTCTACTGAGGTACTTGTGACATGTGAGTGTGAAAGGTTACTGTCTAGAAGAAATGCTAGTTCCACTTCATGTCAGTTATAACAAGCTCTTTTAGAGAGACTATCAAAATCTGTTTTGATTCTCCGAAAGTGTTTTCATTTTGCCAATAAATTTGCTCTTAGTTAAATATTACCACAATTTTCCTTTCACCTCTTCCCCTCTTCAAATTAAAAAATCTCAAATGACACATTAGGCCCTTAAACTTTAAACCCAGAAATTACTTTTAAACTGACTAAATATCTTTGATTGTTCCTGTCTATGTAGATTTAGATACGATTGTTAGAAAAAAGTAAATTGAGAATATGGATTATACCCCTAACTAGAATTTGAATTTGGCCAATGCTATAAGTTTTTTTTTTTTTTAATTTTACTTAAGCATAGTTGGTATACAGTAGTGAATTATTTATATTAGTTTCAAGGCTACTAAGTTTGAACGGTGACTGATGATTACTAGAATTAGTGGGGTGATCACATTTGTAAGGCTTACAAATTTTTTTCATGTCTGTGTCTACTTCATATGATATGTTGTTAGATTCTTGTAAGAAAATTCCAAGAAATTAGAGATAGGCTTGAATTCTAGTGTTCATTAGACATTTTTTGCCATTTTCAAAATAAATCTGAAGCAGACATGTGCAAATACCATGTATTTATAATAACCTGTTCTCGAGTTTGTCACTAACAATACAGAAATATAGCTCATCAATCACACCATGACTAGGAAATGATGAAGTCATTGATTCCACCACAGCAGTCCTGTTTAATAAACTTGGACTTGAAAAGGAATTTTTTTTTTTTTTAATTGATTCAGAATATTAAAGACTTCATAGGCCGGTGGGTCACCCTAATAGAAAAACCAGTATATAGCAGAATGGATGTGACTATTAACACATTTAAATTAAAATATATTCATTTAAACTATGTTACATAGGTGAAATGAACAAGTGAGATAACTAAGTATCCATATGCTTTAATATAAAATATTTACTAAAATATTTAAGCATTACTGCTTAGGATATTATTTGTTTAATTTGTTTTGAAGAAGTCAATGATAATTATTGACTCTATTGAAAAGCTTACTCAGTAATGACTTCACTTTCCTTTCCAATATTGCCAATAGCTTATTAAGATGTGAGAGACATTCAAGATAATAAACTGAATTCGTTTTCATGCAGAGGACAAATCAATTATGTGTTTCCAATGGTATGTTTTTATAGTTATTCTGTGTTTACACAATATCTATAGCATTCAATAAAAGTAATAGAAACTTCTCTAACTATCTGGCAAGTTTATATATGGATCATTTGCTCCCCATAATAAGAAGTAAAGTGTAATTGTTTGAATGCTCTTTGCTTTTAAGAAATATATTAAAAACATGAAACTTAGCATTGAGAATATTTAAGAAAAATTAAGCCTTGAACAAATCCTTCATGACTCGAAATCACAATATGTTAGACTTTTATTATATAACACCTTATAAAATAAATTTCCACATTCGAGTGCTGTAATTGTATAGTAATTGGGATGATAAAATTTGTGTATGGTCTTTTTATTAGATTAGTTGTTAGCTCTCTAATTTTGAAGTTAGATTAACACCAAAATGTTCAGGTGTCGGCTCTAAATACTACCTCTGAGGACTTTGGTTTTATCTATACGTGGAAAGGAGATTGACAAAATAATCTATTCCTTCTACTTCTGAAATGCCATAACTTTGATAACTAACTTAACCATGAACGTGAGTTTGGAAACAGTATTCAAAAGGATGTTGTCTATCAAAAGCAGCATGCAAAAAAGACAGCATTACAAATTTTAGGCCTGAAAGAAACACATAGAAATTTCTCAAAAGAGATTCAGGAAGGAGTGCCTACCTCTTGGATCGGTTTTTGGGGGACCATTTGATTTGCTTTGTAAATATTTTTACTTTGCCATGATTTGATCACCTATCAGTGGTAAATGTGATAAAATAGATAACAAGTGATGAGTAAACTGATCCCTATATAAAACAGATGCAATGCTTATGCCTATTTTTAGTGAGAGTGTACTCTATGAGCCAAAATATAGGGGTGTGAAGAAGGCTTCCAGACATGCAAACAGGAATGGAAGCAGATAATATTTTTCCAAGTAGTTTAGAAGAGGTCATTGTTGTGACCATCTCTTTGATTTTGGAGGTCTTTTAGTGGAGCCTAGATGAGAGACTATGTTATATTTCCTAATTACCAGTAGCGTCCAGGGGCAACAGCAATTTACTTCTTACTTATGGTACATGTCCACAGCAGGTCACTGGGGGCTTTGTATCCTGTAGTTATTCAGAGACCCATGGAGACTGAGGGGCTCTGCATTTTTGTAGTTGCACTATTTGGAACAGAGAACTTTATCAGTGATAAGAGAAGATGGTGACTAGAAATTCTTCATGGGTGTTCTGCTTTATTCAGAAAGTGACACGTGTAACAGCTCATTGGTCACAAAATGTCACATTACACCATCTAACTACAAGTGGGATGGGAAATGTGGGCAGCAGAGGGAATGCCTGATGCATATCACTGCTTATGACATAAAGAGATGCTTCCAAAGGAGGTTTTCTCTATCTTTCTACCTTTCGTAAGTTTAGAGAGTTGTATTAACTAAAGCAAATTTGATGTTTATTACTGTATTTGCAGTAATTCTTTGCCTTTCTATCTTCTCTGTTTTGGTACCAGTTCTCTTCAGTTTATGATGATCTATTTCATAATAGTCAAATTTTTTATTCATATTGTGTCTTTAGCACGTTGATGTCTCTATTTGTGGGGTAAGTATATGTGCATTTGAAATTTACTTTTGAATTTATTGTCTAATTTGTATTTGGTGCTCTTTTTGTAGAAAAATTTACTTATATATTTATATTTATACTTTGCAATTTTTTTTCTTTGTAATTTTGGCTTTAGATGTGGTTCCTACCTCTATTTTGTACATGCTATTTTATTTGAAACTGGCCTTTTAAAAATTTTAATTAACATTTAAAATTCATTTTAATAAACTTAGAGGTATAGAGGTTCTCAATCTGTCTTTTAAATGTAGAAACCAGAGTTTCTGTTATGATTTAGCAAAAAGTTGGATACTCATTCTTTTAGTTTTTGGTTAACAAGGAATCTAAGGAGTTGCCTTTATAAATCACTTTAAGAGTGTAATTTAGATCCTGGTTTATAAATGCTCTCCAGAATATGTACTAGTATGTGCTAGTACATACTTAAAATGACAAGATTATATCTGTGGACTCATTATAGACTTGGAGACAAAGTAAGTACACAAAAGGTTCCCTTTTGAAATTTAAGATATGAAAGATAGATTTATTTCAGTAGGACTCTGGTTTATATCATACTCTGTTAAATGTTAAGATGGTGTATGAGTGAGTGGGAATAAGCTGGAAACTATGAAATGTGCTTTTTGCAAGATATTTATTTGATTGACACAACTATTATCTAGATCCATCAAATAGCTTCCCCAATATATAATTTAAATATATAAAAAATATTTCATATTAATTGAAAATTATACATTTTTTTAAGTTAAAAGATCATGCAGTACTTAATGGCCCACTTAGTCTCACCTGTGCTATAAAAATAACAAAAATAACAAAACATAGCTGGATATTGTTTTTTATTTTTTGAATGGAGCAATAAAGGTTTAGCTGCATATGAGAAAAGAGGTAACCATTTACAGGCACAAAATGGGAAAGCAGATTTTCTCATACATGAATATTTGGCTTTCTGGAGATAGTAATATTATGTATTGGTTATGTCCAAGGATACCTAAATGTAGAGTTTATAAATTGAAGAGTTGAAATAACTACTGGAATCCCTATCAAGTCTTCTAATTATAAAACATTCTAAATAACTGAAAAGCTAGTTCTTACAGATTTAGATACTTGATACTTAGCCATAGTCATTCCAAGTAGTTAATGATTCTCAAATTACTCTGAGTTCTTAAGTGTGAGAAAATGATAATAGAAGCAGTGGATGTCTTATGTTCTGTTTTGAATATTTAAAAAAAACATATTTTCAATTGTAAATTTGTTCATTCTGTGTAAAACATCACAATTTTCTTTGATCGAAATTATATTATTTCACAATTATGATATAAGTTATTCACGTTATTCAAAGCTCTCCATTGGCAGTGTTAGTAAATCTGAAACTAAAAAAAAAAAAAAAACATTTTAGTGCAGTGATATTATGTTGAAAACATGCTCAGGCTAATTTTGGTTCTAAGAGGTGTGAAATAACATTGTCCTCCAACCCAGTTTAGTTTCCTAGCTATTAGTTTCATTAATATTTATCTAAAAGCATATTAAAAGCACATTCAAGTTTAATCGCTGCTCAAATCAATATGAAGAGAGTCACATGGGGTACTTTGTTATAAACATTTTGGAGAATTAGTTTCGAGTTTTGCCAAGGGACATAGAAGACTTAGAAGAGTGAATCTGGAGGTGAATTACTGGCTCCACACTCACTGTACATATTAGGTTAATACCTTGGATGTATTTCTTAAATGCTAATTATTATAGCTCACCTCGACATTATGTAATGGAAGCTGTCATCACGTCTCAATGTTCTCTGACTACTTCTTTAATGCTGGTTGATGAAATTTCGACAAGATGGTGTTGAACAGGGCAACGTTTTGGAATCCTGCCCGTGCCACTTACTGGCCTTTGACTTAAGATCATTGCTTTCTCTTATGAAATACGGGGTTAAATGAGTATTAAATGAAATAACATATGTCATGGTTTAGTACTCTGGCCTTCTACATATTAGGAAATCAACATTTGTTGCCCTTTTTTTCTGATAATAAAGTGAACAAGCCAGAGAAATAAGAGTTTAAGTTTCTTAAACTTTCTTAGATTTATGTTAAAATGATGGAATTTAATGAGATACTTTCTTAAGCTTTGTCATTCTCAAAAGATCGTGCATTTACCCAAATAGCTATTTTTAATTGAAAATCTTTGTAGGCTCTAACCTTGAGCAACAACAAATTCAAACATGCTTATATTAAAAGAGAAGAAATTTCTTTTTATTTTAGATACATGGATATTAATGAAGAACACTTTTTTTTTTTTTTTTTTTTTTTTTTGCATCTTTCAGGAAGTAGTGAATTGATCTACAGCAGTGGAAATGTCTGTGTAAGAGACCAGCCCTCCTTTGATTCTAGACTATAGGATAATGTCAGCTGAGCAGTCTCTGAAATATTACTGTGTAGCCTATGGCTAATTCTTCACTTAGCAGTTGCGCTAGTAGCAGAAACTTGCTAGATATGTTATCCACTCTTTGTTGAACTGCAAGCTCAAAAGAAAAATAATTTTCATTTTGGACCACTACTAAATGGTTTAAAAGATTCATTCTTTAGGGAAAATTGAATTATACCATTATATAGAGAATAATATTAAATTGTACTCAAAGGTAGAAAATACTATTTTTTAAGTTGAATAAAAAGAAAATATTAGTAAACTTAGAGAGTATGAGTACTATTGCAAATTTAAAACAACAAGAATTTTTTCAGGCAATTGAGATTCTTAGATATTTAATCACGTCTATAAAATATAATATAGCAATTCATGAGGCACAAAATGCAAGCATAAAATAAATGAAATAATATCATGTGGCTATCAAGCCAGAAAATGGAAAACATTTATAAAATTAACTGTTTCTTACTTGATAAAGCTTTCTAACATTTAGCAAGGTGATAATTTTTCTAGTGTTATATAAACCAACTTTCCTAAAGCTTCTTCTAATTATCTACCATTTGTCTTTTTAGGCTGCCAGGTGTGGAGACGGTATAGAGTACTAGGAATCATGTCAATGTTTCTCAGTGTCACCCAAGAACCCAATACATTTGAATTTCTTTGGGTGCTCAATTTTAAGGGAGTCTCCTGGGCCTAAAAATTAAAATGTGATACTGGAAATTATACTTCTTACCAAGCAACCATTGGCTTGTATGGTTGCCCTCCAGTGGATCCTTATGGCACAATTGAGTGCTAATGCCCTGGGCAAGTCTGTGGAAGCTAGGTTGAATAGGTTATTGTCCACAGTACATATTGTTTCTAGCTAGCTCACCTGATGGAAACCATAAGCATAAATATCTCATAGGTAAGGACTTTTATCCACATATCTTTCAGTCTCCCCATTTTTTTCTTCCTGCCTTCAAATCTGAGCAGTTTATTATAATTTCAAGAGCTACTCCTATCAACAGAAATACATCGCTGCTTTTCAGCTGCTGTCTGCAGATACTAAAACATTGAAACAAGTGTCTCATTTTGCATTATCTTTCTGCTTACCTATGTGCTGAGATATTGCAGTGGATATATTTGTCACTCAACTGGACAAGAGTTCTATGTGCATGATTTATCAGGATAATTATTTGCTCTGAAACAGCAGATTTAGTAAGATATTTCACTTTCAGGTCATTTGCTCCTGAGGACAGCATAGTATTTTTGAGTTATTCTACTGCTCAGTAAAAATTTTTGGTAGGCTAAACCTCCTAGTTTTTAGAAAATGTCCCAGCAATATGCTTGCGATTCTCTCTCTCTCTCTCTCTTTTTTTTTTCCCTTCAGCCTCTACTGTGGTTGAAACAGAAATGTATGATCCTCTACCCCCCTTTACTAGTGTTTCTCTGTGGTTGGACCATTGTTTTCATTCAGCTGCACATAGCTGGGTTGTTCTGAATGGGTAGCAGGTACTGAACTCTTCAATTGCCACAGAAACCATGAGCTGTGGTGCATGGAGAAGAATGATCAGCTTCCACACAAAGGTGGGAATGACCACTGCTAGTACCTTCCACTGATGGTATCTGAATGAGATTGTAGGCTCTGGCCTGAATATACCCTTTCCGTCAGGGCTAAGGACCATTTAGTAAATAATGATTATTGTAGATCAAGTAGAAATTTGCCTCTGCTTTATAGCAACTGCTTAGAATATCATTTGGTTGATCCTACCACTTAGCTTTTGAATAAGTAAGTCTTTTGTGATGTATTTGAGTATTAACGGTTATAAAAAATACATCGAATTTAACTTTGAGATAAATTTGCAAGTCTGAAGTAAAATTATAATTAACACAGGCTTTTTGAGTAGGCCTATTCTATGTAATTATTCATGTGTTTCAGGGATAAACATGTTTGAATGGCAAAGAGGTTATTGAATAGGGTAATGGCTATATAACATCGTTACTAGTTATTGTTAAAACCTCAATGCTTTATCTATTCATAAATGTGATGCTGTGTGTTACATTTCTAGAAAAGAATGCACTGATAAATGCAATGTTTATAGTAAAATTAGGCAGACAGACATAAACAATAGTTATAGTATAATAAGACATATTATGAGTACACTATGATCACTAATAAGGTAATGGTAGTAGAGTTCTTGAAATAAAAATATTGTATATTTTGCTATCATTTAAAAGAATAAAGACTTGCTCTTGACTATAATTTTATTATAATTATGAATAAGTATGAATATACTTATTTATATAAGTGTAAATATTAATAATTATTTGGGCAGTATTAATCTCTTCTGGCTACAGAGAGCTAGAAATTCTATAAATATAAATAGATTGAAGATGGGAATGATGTGTCCTCTGATAGTGGCTAGAAATGCCGAATTCTTAACACTCACTGTAGAACTAGCTATCTGGGAGCCGGGGCTCCCCATCTAGTCCCTGAAAGAGTGATCTCCTCTCCATATTGATTTCCTACTCTTGCCTTTCTCGCTTTCTAAGGAAGTTACTACTTGCTAGGTCATGTTATATAACTTATAAAATGCAGGTAGTAGTCAAAGGTCCATGATCTCTATCTTTCCCTCTTTCCTATGCTTAACGTTATGATATCATATGAGGTGATTAAAATGTGAAGTCAGATCCACAGCTGATTAAATAGTTCCTAAGTTACAGCTACAGAATGAACATGTTTAAAGCTCAGATTTAATAGCATGGTAGGAGCTACGTTGCATTACTTTATATTCTTAATTGAAAATATAGCAAAAAGAAAACATGGAAGATGAAAAACTGTCTCAGTTTCTTGGTTTTAGAAGGATGGACACCTGTGTCCTGTCTCATCTCCCAACACCTTCAGGCTCCATCTCATTCTTAAATTGTGTCTAGAAATTTTAAATCCTCTTTATTTTCAAGCCCCAGCCTAGCCTACTGCTTCTTTGAAACTTAACACCTCCCTCTCCCCCCTTACAACTAGAGAAGCTGTGCACCTTGTTAGAAAAAGCATGGGACTAAAGTCAAGGAGGCTTACAATTTCAGCTCCAATTCTGGTTATCTGTGTGATACAGAACAAATTATTTTCAGACCTCTATTGTCCATATGCTAGTTTGGAACTTGATTTGAAGTAGAAATAATAGATTTGTGCATCATCAGCACCAATTGATGGCCGAAGCCATGAGTATGGAAGATAGACCATGAAACATAGCAATTTATGGTATGAAGAAAGAACAAAGAAACCCAGATGAAATATTTAATTGAGGGATTGGCAGAGAAAGAGAGGTTTATAAAAAAATTGAGAAGGGTTATCAGAGAGGTAGCAGGAAAATAGCACTAGTTGTGTGGGGAAGTGCATGGGAGAATTTTAAGAAGGCAGAAGAATAGTAAATAGCTCTCATTGCTGTGGAAAGATACACTAAGACAAGAATTGCAAAATGCCTAATGGATTCATTAATTAAAATTCATTGATGACTGGTGGGACCATTTTGACTCCCCAAAGAGGACAAGAGCAAGACTGCAGCGAAGTGAGCTCTCTGTGCAAATGAGAAAAACCCATTCATTGGTTATGCCTTCAATAAGCTTGTGGGGAGGAAGAGAGAAAGACAAAGAGAGAGGAACCTGAGCCTAACGAGGGGCTATTGTTGTTAAGATGGAGATTATATGTAGGGGTTAGATTAGTCAAGAGGGATATAAAGAGACAGGAAGAAGACCAGGAAGGGAATGAGACTGTACTTAGAAGGCTTAGCCTTGAACAGGATGGCTTAGACTTGTCTCTGTTATACTAAGTTATTTGATGTTGTGTGGGCTGATTTTCCACTTATTTACTTTTCCCAAAGCTAGTCACCTTTTAGTTAGCTCACTAGTTTTTGACAACTTCAGAGAAAGGATAGTTTAAAAATAACTAGGGAAAAACTGTATTCATCAGTATTCTCAAATTATGGAATTCTAGTAAAAAATGTTTATGTGTGGAAAAATTGGGAACTTTGGAGAAAATATTTTAAAAAATTGTACTTGAATCTTTTCCTTTGTTCTCTAGTTTTTAGAATTTTACAATATGACACACACACATTAGTATTATTGATAAAGAGAGGTACTCTATAGACACTAGGACGTCTATCAGTATATTTGGACTGTACCTTGTTAAAGGCATTAAAAACCTTTCTCTAGATAAGAAAGGAAAGGGGAAGTAAAAGGCAGAATCGGTATCAAATCTTAAGGATTTCAAGTCTGATATTTTAAATTTCAAATAATTTAGTCCTGATGGATAGAAATGTCCTTTTCCATAATCTTGATAGAATAGTTTTTTAAGCAGCTTCAGCCTATACTCCCACTTTTGGACACAGTATCATTTACTGAATTCAACTATTCTAAATGTAAGTGTCAGAAATCTCTTTTCATCTTCACAACATAATATTCAGACTGTAAACACTAATAAAGAGAATGTGCAAATGGTGTGCAATAACAAATTCAATATACCTTAAGAACTTTAGATAGAGTTAGTTGTTACCATAATAAAAAAAAACCCAGCTTTTTATTTCTGTAAAAAATATCCTAATATTCCAGTAAAGTGTTAAATTCATTAAAACGCTTATGCTGTTTAGTTACTTAATTCCCCTTAACTATTTGCCAATGAAATAACTGTATTTTTTTTATAACATGCTATAATTTTGGCCTAATTAGTTTAGGCTGACCTTGAATGGGTAAAGGCTGACCACCAGAGACAAAACATAATTAAAGGACAGTCTAGATGGACTTAGTCTGCACTTTTATCTGCACTTTGTCATATATTAGCTGTGTAATCTTAAGCAAGTTTAAATTATCTAGACCTCATATTCCATATAAGGCAAGGATAATACTACCCTCACACTGTCATAAGAATTGGATGAGTTAATACTTACAAAATGCTTAGCACATTGCCCTTCTCTTTCTAATGATGTTAGTCATTCTTATTGCTGTTTATATTGATTCTTATGTTAGGTAATCAGAATTAGAGAAAAAGTATAACACAGAATATATTTTCTAAAGAAATGAGATTTATAAGAATGAGTGTCTTAGGAATCAAATTTTGTTTGAGGGAAAGTATTTTCTTATGTAGAGAAAACATAGGTTAAAAATGTAGAGAATGGTTATCTGGGTGGTATGCTTATGAGTGAACTTTTATTTTAGCCTTTTTGCATTTTTCTCATTTTCTATGAGAGATATGTATACTTTTGTAAAAATAGCACATGTTCTGAAATGATACAGATCATTCTAAATATGAAATATTCTAACGTAAATACAAAGTTAATACAAGATGAGTCTTTTTGTATTTGGGATTTACTTCTAAGAAATTGAAGCACTTTTTGGATTTAATCAATGAGCACAGTAATTAAATGGATGTTTTAAGCAGATTTTATGTCCATGGAATAAGATTCTTTTGCCACCCAATAGCACACTTTTTAGATGGCTCATCCTAATGTCAGGCGTGGCTGTTCAACAAGTGAAAACCAGCATTTTAGCATGGAAATTGCTGAGTAAAGAGAGTACAATTAAGACAAGACAAAACCGAACCAAAAAAAAAAAAAAAATCACCAAACCATGTAGAAATCATTTTTGTAGGGTTTTTGTTTCCTTAAAAGTAGATAATCATGAGCTGATTTCAGACTACGGAATTTATTTGGTGATTTTTTCACTAGAATTTGGTGTTCACATGGTCATTATTACCAGTGTAACTGTATGTGGTTTCTTTTCAGGCTTATGTTATTATATTACTTATGAGAGTTTACATTTATCGGGATCACTCATGAAATCCTCTTTAGATATTTACATAGGGAAGAAATAAAGGATAAGATAAGGAATTTTTTGGTAAGAATGCCAATATGCACATATATGTGAACCCCTAGGAAAGTATGATTATATACTAATCAGTAAATGAAACAGATGTAAGCAGTCTTCATTCGTACTACTGTTTATCAGTTCCCCAGCAACACAGTTCAACTTTCAGTTACCATGGTCTGTTAACTGTGAGTAATTACATAAGGCATACACTTTACTGCTGGATCTTCAGCCCACAAATCACTACATAAATAACAGATGTGCATCATGATCAATGACCAGTCACATCACTTCTTTCAAAGTTTGTTAGTGAGTGGTCGCTGCTCATCTGTCATTTAGTTCAAGCAAACAGCAAGCATATAGTTGTGTTGCCTCCTTATCTCCCTGTGGTAAACCTACATGACACTTTATAAAAACATAGGTAATTTAAAGAGGATTGGTAGACAAAGATGAAAGTACAGTGAAGAAACAAAATGTGATAACACTGGAAGTAAAATTTGAATCAACCTAAATGGAGTTAGAGAAGAAATGGCTGGTCCTATGAATGTTGACCTTCCTGCTTTTCAAGTCTTTAGATAAGTGACCAGAGAAACTTATCAAAGGTGAATTTACCAGCATACTTGAGGGAATTGTTCTAGAAGATGTCCCAGAAGAAGGGACAAAATATTCACCTTAAAAGGATTCTTGGAGTTATTTCATGACATTGAGAGTGCAAAAGATAAAATGTTGGAAGTGAATGCAGATTTAGAAAGAAATGTGAAAATTTGCTGAGGCATAAAACAGATACTAGTTTCATATCATAAATTTTATGGAGAAAAAGGCAAGTACTATTCAAACTAATTTAGGTAATTTTTTATTATATTTTATCTTTTTCAGGTAATTGTGGATTCACATGCAATTTTAATAAATAATACTGTGAGCTCTCTTTTACCCTTTATCCAGTTTACCCCAATGATACTCCCTTACATTTTGTAAAACTCTAGTGCAGTACCACAATGTGGAAATTGATATTGATACATTACTATATTTAGATTTCACCAGTTTTACATGAACTTCTGTGTGTGCATGTGTGCATATATGTACATGTATTAAGCTCTATGCAATTTTTACCTTATGTGTAGATTCATATAACCACCACCATGGTCAAGATATTGAACAATTTTGTCATTACATGACTACCTTGATCTATTCTTTTATAGTCACATCCATCTCTTCCTGTTCTTTTTGACTTTTTTCACTCTGCATAATTTCCTTGAGATTCATGCAAGTTGTTGAGTGTATTGATAGTTTATTCCTTTCTATTGCTGAGTAGTATTTCATAGTATGTAGTATCACTGCTTGTTTAACCATTCTCTCATTGAAAGACATTTTAGTTGCTTTTTGACTATTACAAATAAAGCTATCATGAACACTTTGTCTATGTGTTTTGGTGTGAGCATAACTTTTATTTGGTTAAGTGCTCGAGTGCAATTGCTATGTATTAAAAATTGTCCATCTATTTTATAAAGTGACTAAAGTGACTGGGGCATTTTACATTCCCATCAGCAGTGTATGAGTCATTCATTTTCTCAGCATCTTCTCCAGCATTGGGTGTTAGCATTATTTTTTATTTTAGCCATTCTATAGTTGTTTACTAATCTCATTGTGATTTTAATTTGCATTTCTCTGATGTTTAGTAATAATGAATATTCATGTGCTTATTTGCCATCTGTGAACTGTCTTCAGTGAAGTGTTTTATGTCTTCTGACTATTATTGCATTGATATTTTAAGTGTTGAGTTTGAATGTCCTTTATATTAATGTTTTCTCAAGATTTCTAATGTTTTATATTTCACTGTGCTATACTAAATAATTACTGGTTTCACTATTTTTCATTTTCTTGTAAACTTAATGACTATAAAATAAGAGAACTTTTTAGAGTTAACAAAAATGTTTAAAGGACATTGAACAATCATAAATTTTTATAGTGATTGTAAAGGCTTATTTACACAGTTTTGGCTTGCATGTTTATTTTTAGTCTCACTACTGAACAATGAAATAAAGTATCATTATAAAATATAATACCTGCTTTGTTAGGGGATGTACAGGATGCTGTAGAAATACACAGCCTCTGAGAATGATATTTTAGTTGGAATCTGCAGAAGAATAGAAGGTAGCAGGCAGAGACAGGTGAGTAGGTATCTTCCAGGGAGAGCAAACTGCACATGCAAAAACTTGGAGGTAGGAGGGAACATGGTACTTGAGAAGAAAGTAGAAGTTTAGGATGGCTAAAGCATAGAGTGCAAGAAAGGAAGTAGATAAGCTGCAAAGATATAAGGAAGCAGGATCATGAACATATAATTGATGTTAAAAAACATGGTCTTTATACTAGGGCCATGAGAGACCCCAATTAAACCTACAATTCACGGAAGTCCCTCTGACCTTAGTATAGGCATTGAATTATAGGACAATGCAAATAAAGCATTTAATATTACATAGAAGTATTTTACATTAAGAGATGTTTTAGTATTCATATTTGTTTTGGTGTTTGCATGTAATATATAATTTTTATTAGCAGAATCTTTCAAGTGATTATATGTTAACCTGCAAGCTCAATACCAGAATGTAAAACTGATTAAAGTTGAGATACTCTACTTAAAATTGAAGCCATGCACCAGACTCCAGAGCACCACTGATTCCTGCTTCTAACATTCAACCCAATCTTGGTTACATCTCTCCAAACCCAGAATACAGTGTCCCTTGTAGGCTGGAGGACATTGCAAAGAGACCCCTTACCATTTTAAATATTATTCTTTTATTGCTTTGTATAAGTGATTTCATTTTTACAAAAATTCTCAGTAAATAAAACATTTGAAGGTACTTATTACCCTTAAGGTTTTGGGAATTCGGGTTGGTAAATTCTAATTTAGATAAGGGAAATTTTAAACTCTGGGGTACATTTTTAGTTAGAACTAGGTGAGAAAATGAACTATTAGGAATTTACTTTTAATCAATTTGACTTGTGAAAATTATGTGCGAAGCTGATGATCTATCCTCAGAGATATATTTTATTTTCGAAGTTTAAGTTCCCATGTTCTTTACAGTTATCTACCAAATGTTCTTTCAGATCTTCAAGGAATTATAGTGATGCTTTCCTTCCAGTTTACCTGCCTGAACATGTTGTGTTTAAATTTACACTTTATTTTTTTATCACATAAAACACACCAATTCCTTTGCCTATGTAAAATAGGATTACTGTTGTTTTGGGATTTGCAGAAGTTTTTGTTTTATATTTATATCAAGCTACCACTTATTTTGACACAATGATACTACCTTTTATTTCCTTGAAATGCTAAGATTGCTCACTCTTGATCAAATATTTTACTCTTTAGGCCCTTGGACTCCAGTGAGTAGGATGTGGTAGAAGTTACAAATCCAAGATTGAATAAGTCATTTTTAACCATAAACTCACTGCTGCCTCTTTTAGATGCCTGGCTAATTTCAAAATTTGTTAGGGTGATTCAGCACCTCGCAAAACATCACACATACTTGTATATAGAGGTGCTTAGAATTGAAGAAGTAGACAGAACTGAAATCTTTTTTTGGTCACTTTTTTTTTTTTTTTTAAACTTCTAGGTTAGAGAGTTAGGGGCAAAAGAATACCATATTAAACAGGAGATAAAAGACTGGCATTCTGACTCCAAAGGAGTTAATATTGTTTGTAAATTCAAAGATCTGCTAAGCCAAATAATAGAAGCTGGCTTAGTAATCACTTTTTCATTTAAAGTTTAAATGTTAAAGAATATTTCAATCCCACAACCACGCAAAAATGTAGGCCCAGTGTTTCTATTACTTTGCTATTCTAGAGAATCTAGAAATCTTGATTTTTTTTTTATGTGAAAGTTCCCTTTAAAAAATATTAACTTAAATGTTTATAAAACACAGTCTAGGCCAAACAAAACATTTCTGTGGACATACTGCACCACTCATTTTATCAGTTAGAAAACTTTGATCAAGCATACATATGACTGGACTGTATTAGTTAAATTGTTGATGTCTGAACACTCATTCTCACTCTCTACCCTCTTTCCTTTAAGTGTCTTTTGATACTGTTGATAAATGTACTTGTCTTTGAATTTTATAAAACTCTCCTTCCCTTATTGCCTACATTTCTAACACATATGATATCTGCTGACTTGCTTTTTACAACAAACTGAAGACGTTGACGTTTAGGAACATTTTTATATCAGACCATGTTTGGTATCTTCAATGACTTCTACCTTAGCTATAAGCTAGTCCATAGGTACACTATAAAAATTTAGTGCCTTTGGTCATTTATTTCTGTGGCTTGTGGCTTGTTATTTCTGGCCCCTATCCTATTGCCTAGATTTTTTTTTTTTTTTTGTCTTTCTTTCTGCCATCCCATCAAATGAATGCATGGATAGGTTCATCTGCATTGACATGGTACATGGTTTTCTCTCAGTACTGGCCACAATGAAAATACTACTCCATATTCTGAAATTGGGGATTAGATTGCTCACGTGTCCCTATTTTCCTGGGATATGTCTGGTTTATACCTGTTACTTGGGCATAATTATTAATATTAATAGTGACACATTTCTCTCTGCGTTCTGGTATAGAGGAAGACTTAAATGATCACCCTACCTACATGGGCCTTTTCTCCTATATCATAACCAGATTTCCACTGTTGGTGGAAATAGAATTAGATGTCACATGCATAAAATTTTATTAACTCAAGTAAAACAAAACAGATAAACTATAACACTTCTGTCTCCTTAACAGAACTTTTATCAAAAATGTTAATGTGTTTTCAAACTAAAGTCTATGATGCATATTGATTTTTGTTGAGTAGTATCGATAAAGTTGTATTATCTTTCCCTCTCAGCAGCATCAGCTTTTGAATATATGCTCATTTGATGTTAACTAAGGCAGCAAAATAACAGAGGCTCTTCATCTAAATTGTCCCAATGGACAATTCACCTCACATTTAATCAATCAATTAATTAATTAATTAATTAACTTTTGATACAATAAAAAGATGAGAAGGCATAAAGCTAGAATGAATTTTTATATTTTCCTGTTGATAAAAATCTCATTTATTTTATAGTTGTACATTCAATTATAAATCACTGTAAGGAGGATTTAATTTTTGAAAAAAATTCCACTAGGGAGTATGTATAGATAAATTTATATCTGTTTTGTTTCTTGTTTACATTTGATTAAGTGAGTGAGTGTAAGAGGTGTAAGGCATAGTAACATCACGTGTGTTTAGGTTTGCTATAGTACTTCCTATTGCCCTTGGTTGGCTATGAATTTTTGTTGTTTCTGGATCTCACGCTTGATTTCTTTTGGACTCTCATGGGAATTTCCTCTTATGCCTTATTCATACCTTTTTCATGATTTTATATTATTATTATTATTTTTTTACCTATAATTGCCTTCTTGTGCAGTATGAGGGAGAGTGGGTGTGGTATAGAAATCTGTTTGCAAAAGCCCATAGCAATTACTGGCTTTCTTAGATAGGTGGGTTTTCATTTACTTTCTTCTTTATTAAGGACATAGTCATTCCTGTACTGTGGCACCCACATATTTTTATTCATCAGTAGCCAAATTAGTGATTATTTTTTTTATCAGTGTTCAACAGGATGTTTGATTGCTCCACCTCCAATTTAGAAGTTAAACAAATTGTAATAGAACTTCCAAGTTTTCACACACAGCTTACTAAAGGCATTGCTAAAAATACTTAATAACTAACCGAAAAGCAATTCTCTTCAATTTGACTATTAGGATTATTTTTTCAGTAAAACTGCTTACCTTTGGAATTAGGAAAAAAATAAAAATTGATTGTATATTTTGTTAAAATAAATTGAACTATTTCAACTTACAAAGAGATAGTTAGATTGTAATCCTCATATAATTTTTTAAAAATAAATTGTTATGGCTTTAATATTTACTATGAATAAAATACAATGAACATGTTTTAATTGTAATAATATTTTAAAGATTCGGGGGACCATTTTGTTATGTAAATGTAATTAACAAAAGCTATTTGTAATTAGAATATAATTTTTTATTGACCTACAGATGTTAGGTATTGAACTCAAAACTTTATCTAAAATAGCCTAATTTTGGCACAGTTAACAATTTGGATCTTTGTTTAATTAGATGTTTTAGTTAATATTACATTTTTCTCATATAATGAGTTAATTGGAAAATTTATTTGCGAGTTATGTAAATAAATATAAGTTTGGAAGTAATGTAGTTTCTATTTGATGTTTCCATACTAATGATGCTTATAGTGACTTTTGAGTATTATATTTTCCACAGCTTTTTATCAAAGCATCTGTGTTTGTGTGAAATCTACAGTAGATGGCTTATACTGAGATCCATGTCTTATTTTTTGTTGTTGTCAAAATCTTTGGGTTAGTGATATAATGTAATTTCTGTGGGTATTGGATGTCTGACAAAATGCAATTTTAAGAATTTATAATAAACTTTTTGAACAAAAATGAAAACAGCTAACTCATGTTGCTAATTTATGGATATTATATTTTGATGCTGGGTTGCACTTCTAAATTTTAATTACCATGTAGAGATTGAAGTGTTATTAAGTATATAAATGTAGGGTACTTTTGGATTTCTTGAAGAGTTTATTTTCAGATAATGAAATTCCATAGATAAATTTGTAATGTTTAAATATTAGTAATTGATATGAGGGAAAGAACAGTAATTAAGCTCAAGACACTTCTGAGATATGAGATGCTTTACCTTTGCACTCACTTGCTGTTTTCTCCCTCTCACACACATACAAACGGGCTTTTATAGATTGATTAAAAATCTTAAAGGTCTCTGATACAGGGATGACTTTTGTGTTTCTTAAACATATAAGGAAACAAATTAAAAATAATCTCAACATATACTGACCTTTTCCCCTACAGCTTAATCTCCAGTTTCTATAAGTTCAGAGATCCCTCTGAATATTAGATATTGCCTCTATAATGAATTTAACTCTTCTCTCAGTTGCCTGAATTAGTAGCACTTTTAAGGTACCATTTTCAAAGGGAGAAGGTATAAATAGGCTTTTGATAATATTCTCACTGACTCTAAGGGCCATAATCAGGCTTCTCTCTGAATCAGGAGACAAACCACCCTGATTTAAATCAGGGTTCCCCAATCCCCAGGCCGAGGACTGGCACCGGTCTGTACCCACAGCCAGAGGTGAGCAGTGGGCTAGGGAGCGAAGTATCTGTATGTGCAGTGGCTCCCCAGCGCTAGCATCACTGCCTTGGCTCCACCTCAGCTCATCAGGCATTAGATTCTCATAGGAGCACTGGTCTCTAACGCCAAAAAGGTTTGAGACTGCCGTGATCCCTCTTCTCACCTCTTTCTGTTGCTTCCACAGTCCCACCAAGCTTCCTTCCTAGTAAATGACTAAGATTTCTTTCACAGTCTAAGATCAAAGATGAAAATAGTAATTTATATTATGGTTTCTAGTGAGGTAACATTGTAATAGTCATTTGTTAGAAACCTTATTTACAGTTTTTAGTATCTTTGAAGAGTCAAATATTATCATGTAGGGTCAGGATTTTATTGCGTGTAAAATATATGTACAATGATATAATAATAATAATAATAATAATAATAAGAGATAGGAAGCATAGGATTATCTTTGTCCTAGGTTTACTATGTGCTAAGTATTATGGTGAGTGCTTTGTCCACGCTCCCCAATAGTTTCTTTATTCCAATCCTATGAAACAAGCTGTATTATTCTTGTTTGATAGATGAAGGACCTATGTTTTAGAAAGGAGAAATAACATGTTCAAGCATACACACTTAATGTATTTAACTGGGTTGGTCTGACTTCTTCCATATTGTTGGAAATACTTATAAGCTTTATATAAGTGTTTTATCTTTTCCTAAGATCTATTTATTGAGAGAATAGAATCTGTTCTGTATGAATTGGTCAGGCAGCTGAAAAAGAAAAGAATTCTATTTTATATAATTTATGAGGTGTTTTAGATTGAGACTTTACAGCAGACTGTTAACAAATTCATAATACTTAGGAAATTAATTGCAGTTTTATTATACTATAGGATGTATCAGAACATTGGCTAAAATTTTTAACTTTTTTAAATGACAGAATTACTTACTCTTAGGCAAAAACAAGACTTCTCAGTTTTTCTCTTTCTGTATCCCTTTGCTTAGTTGAATGTTTCAAATATTTTCCATTTATTTATGCCACTTTAATTTAGTGTCTTTCGGATTTTCTATAAAACATGTATAGAAAATCTACAAACCATGGCAAATTAAATGGTGTCTAAGGTCCCTAAAACCCACAGAATTTTGTGAGATTGCAACCACTCAGAGCATAAGAGGTAAACATCAGCAATGTAATTAATGCCCTTGTCTCTCTCTCTCTCTCTCTTTTTTTCTTGCTTCTCATTGTTATTCATTGAAAATATTTGAAAACAGTAGGTATATACTAGGGTGAAAGTACATTCTTTTCTGTTTTACACTAAGTTGATAAGGCATATATTGCCTGAGATATCTATATCTCCTTTTAAAATGTAATTTTGAAAAAACAGTAGTTAAAATTGAGTGCTTCTGTTTTAAGGATTATATATCTATATGTATAAATTCTAATGAAAATAAGGCTTATACATTTGCATTCATTATCTCAGAGCATTTGTTACTACAGGCAACATTTTATTAAAAACCTTCATGGTAACAAGATGTATTGGTGAAAAGGCGTACAAATGCAAGTAATGTATACTTCCCTTGCATGGTGATTAAAATATATATTATTTCCCCAGTTTGAATTATGTACTGAAGACAAATTGTAGACAGCTTTGGAAGAGAAATAAATTGAAAAACATTCTTGCTTCTGAAGCTGAGCTTCATATCGTAACTTCATTATTTGTGTCTCAGATGTTGGAATTGTCTCAAATGTTAGTGACTCAGTTAGCCAATACTTATTGATTCTCACCCCTTCCTGAGTACAACGCTCTATTCTTTGGCTTGAAGTAGTATAGGGTATTGTCATCAGCAAGATGGCTTGTCTTCTTGAGGAGATGGTGAAGACACATAGAATAATTAAAGAATAGACAATAAGACAGAAGGAGCTGCCATTCATTTGATACTTATTTTGTGTCAAATTTAGAGTTGTTTCATGTATATAATGGGAACAAAAAAGCCATCTTCTTACTCTTACCTAAGGTTCAATTCCCTTTGGTGTCACATCGAGGAGAAGCATATATTCAAAATCAGAAAGATTTTGAAATAGCATGCATTTGCTGGAGACTCCTGCAGACTTATGTGTGTGAATATATGTATCAATGTATTTGTGTGTGTTTTTGATACTTTTGAGTATTTTTGACATAAGAAACCAAAGCACAGGATATTTTTTTCCTATGCAATAAATATTTAAAGGGATAAATATATTACATATATACCCCCCCCCCTCCAAAAAAAGATTTCTGTAAGGCACATGGTGTTATTATCTTTCTTGCAGATAAAGAGTCCAGTTCTACAAAAGGAAAAGTGAGTTGTGAAAGTCACTTAACTTTTATGTGATAGAACCAGGATTTGAACCAAATTTGATCTGGCTACAGAGTTCATTCTCTTAACTATATGCTTGCAAAAATAGACAAAATTGCAGATGTTTCTTAGTTTAAGATCTGTTTATTTCAACTGGACTTGGGAGAAATAGGAACTTTGCCCTTGTATATTTTTTCAAGCAGCTAAAAATGCAAACAACTTTGTTTCACTTAATTTATGGAATGTATTTGGATAAAACATTTAACAGCTGAATTTCTATTTAATTTTTTTATTGTAAAGGAATTTCTTAATAGAAATTTTATTGTACTATAGAGTTAAACTGCATGCATAACTTTTTAAATATAAATTAGGTCATCCTTTATTTCTTTTTTTTTTATTTTTTAAATGTTAGAAAACTTTTCTTAATTATTATTGAAAATAAATTATATTGATTTAAAAAATTATATAGATATTTATACGACCTCTCTTACTACTCTGTCCAGAATATCCAAAACAGTGTTTAACAGAAAGATTGAGGACATCTTGCATTTCTGATTTTAAAAAGAGTATTTGTGAATTTTCACAAATGAAATAATGATTTATGTAGATTTTGGTTAGCTATACTTTTTCAAAATGACGAAGATTTCTTCTAATCAAAAGATTTCTTCTTTGAAAATTTACTAAAAAGAACTCATTAAAGTAAAAAGATGATTTTCAAAAGTCTTCTTTGAATTTATAACAATTTTTCCCTGTTGTGCCATTTTAATTTTATTCATAATTTTTATATTATGCTTTGTTCTAAAAGAGAGAATCAATGTACAATTTGTAATACACTTTTATATAATTCGTAATATTCTATTCTACAACCAGCACAAAGCTATTCAAGGAGGATGAGATGTTGGAACAGAGGTACAATATAACTACACAATGGAAAATTCTTTTTCCTGATATAACTGTGGTCATTTTGTTTTTTTGTCTGTTTAGTTGTCCCCTTCTGTCACCATGTATTTGACCCCTTTTATCCTCTTTAACATCCCTGACCCCCTCCCACCCTGTAAACACCAAACTGTTGTCTGTGTCAGTTTTTTGTTGTTTATCATGTTTACATGCGAGTAAAATAATACAATTCTTGTCTTTTTCAGTCCGACTTATTTTGCCTAGCATGATACTCTTAAGATCCATTCATGTTGTTGCAAATGGCAGTATTTCATCTTTTCTTATGGTTGAGTAGTATTCAGTTGTATCTATGTATCAGTTTTTAATATTGAGATAAGTAAGTAGTAGATAGTTTTACTTTTTCTTAGATACAGCTTAGCAGGCAATCATATTTGACTATTGTCTCTATCACTAAATTATTTAGAATTAGCTTTTGAGCTTTTGGCAAGGTGGTATAGACACTTATGGAAAGCGATCTTGTTAACAAGTGGGGGCTTCTTCATTTACTAATCATTCGTTTTTTAATTCATTTACTTTCTGATACCTTTCATTGTTACACAGATAATTTGAGATGTGTTGGGGGGAAAAAAAAACCTCCTGGTAATAATAATGCAAATATAATTATAACATCCAGTTCAAGGCAAATAAACCTAAATTTTCCAGCCACTGAGGCCTATGTCATTTTTCTAGTTGAGCCTCAACTTAACATGCAAGCTTCCCAGTACCAACTTTAAAAGGAAACGCATGATGCATTACTTAGTTTTTTCTTTACTGTTAAGAGAGAACAAAGCCTTTCCTAGTTTTAAATTCTAAATCTTGGCGTCGAAGAGGAGGGCATAAACCGTAAAGTGGTGGTTCTTATTTTAAGGGGGTGAATCCCTATGAATAACTTTTTTAAAAATGTTTTTCTTCAGGAAAATTAAAGGAACTCATTTTCTTCCAAGAAAATGAATTTAGGGTGTGTAGACATAATTTTGTTCCAGTGTGCTTTTGTGCTTATTTTATTATTCTTTAATTATCTGTATTATAAATGATGAATTTATTTTCATGCTGAGTTTATTAAGTAAGCTAGGGCAGTGCTTCCCAAATTAAAAAATATAGGCATAGTCTCTGAATTCTTTGAAAGTTTTAAAAAATATTTTTATGAATGTAAAATTAATATACACTTATACATCTTATGATTAAGGTGATCTGGATGATTGAGAAATACTTCAGAGGCATTATTTGCATTTGTGTTGATGTTATATTTACATCTTTACTAAGCGAAAGTATAAATTGCATCATAAGTTAGGGCATAAATGAAAATTTAACAGTAACTCACATAGGGAGAAGTGATGGGAGAATTTAGTTACTCTGTGGCAGATATACATGCCATAAGCACGAGATATTGTAAACTGTGGCTTTATATTAGCTGATAGTATACCACTTTTACTATAATATTTTGTGCAGCTACTGAATTTGTATGTATTTTTCATTAAGAAAAAATAGAGTAAATAATCAGAAAATAATTTTTAATAAGTAGATTTAAATTTTTCTCAGTTTTGTATTTTAGAATGCATTATTAAATTTATTGGTCTATCAAAAACATAAATCAGTGGCCACAAATATCTGTGAACGGAAAATAAAGATTTAATAACAATGACTCAAAAGATGTATCATTGTGATCAAAATCAAAAGACTAAAACCCCAAAGGAATGTATTATATAAACAAACATACATATATTTTTTACTATTAAATGTAATAATTGCAATATTGATTCTGCCAAACATAATTTGTTATCTTAAATAGTGTTAATTGAATTTTATTGATTTTTTTACATTTATTTGTATGAGTAAACTCATCATAATACTCAGAGATTTATATCTGCGCAGTTTGCTAACATTGAAACCTGTGAGAAAGATTTTCTTTTTAAAGTTTGATATTTTACTCGTTTGAGAGAACTGAATCGCATTTACTCTTAAAGTGTTTTATGCCCCTAGAGCATGCTTTTTTGCACATTTGGAGGTTTTTAAGGTAAAAGTAATTAAAGCTTACCTAGTTATTGGGTCTGCTAGAACGGGAGGATTGAGACTGGTACCTGAAACAAATTCTATCAACAGAGAAAGTCTTGAAACTCTATCTGGTTGCCATGTTTATGTTATGAGCCTCATGACTTTACTCTGAAACTTCAGACCATTGAACTCTTAGCTATTTTTAATTACTTGATAGAGAACCAAGAAATAGTTTACACTTAGACAAAATGACTTATTTTAGGAGACAATGCTAGCTGGAGAAATCTTATTTTTCTTGTAGGTCATTTGAACAAATCTATTAAGTTTGTATAAGATTTAGATTCCCCAGGCTTCTGCATAATTCTTAATGCTTTACAACTCTCCTACCACCACCCTCTTTATCTGGTTTTGTTTTGGAGGGTGGTTATGGTAGTGGTTTTGATCTTTGGATTTCGTCCCAAATATGATCCTGGGCAACTAGACTGGTTCATGAAACCTCTTTTCATTACTACCCTAAAGAAATTGATTTTGAAGCTGTTTCTATCTGTCAAAGAAGTGTCAGACATGGCCTTCTGGTCAACATGGAGGAAGCCAATTAAGTTATCAAATAATAAAAAAAAGAAGAATCCGAGGCACTGTGGTATGACTAGTGCCCCTTGTGAGACTTTTTCTAAATGTAAGGATGTCCTTCACCCCCAGTCCTTCCGGAAAGCCCATTGGTTGCATCGCGTAAATTTCATCATGCAGCATATGTCATTGCAGCTTATTTATCACCATGGACTTGTTAGATTCTCATTTATGTATTTATTTATTTTTATTTTTCATGAGTAGAACAACATTTATTTGATTTTCTGTGTTCCAGGAAGCAATTTTAGGCCAAAACTACCATGGAGAGGATAATCACAATGGGGTTTCAATCACCATTAGTTCCAATTTTTTCTCTCCAAATACACAAGTCTGTTTTTGCATGCTGTCTGTTTCTTCTTCCTCAGGACACGATGTCTTTTAAATTAAATGCTGGTCTGTTTAAATATACTACAGTTTTAATAAGGAATTTTGATTTTATATTTGAAAAAAAATATATCAGGAGATGGTTGTTCAAATTCAAAGATGTGTTTAAGTAAGAGTCAAGAGATGAATATACTCAAGATACTCAAACTAATTATGTATGCTCTGAGTGCAAGACTAAGTGACTTTAATCCAGATGATGACAGTTTGATGTGGAGTCCTGGAAACTACCAAAATTGTGAAACTCTATTGAAATAACCTTTTGGTACAAGGTGTTAAGAACATTCTTGATTATCAGAGCTGGCCATATATGTTAGAGGTTTAGAATGAATTTATCTCTTGTCTTATGTAGTGTTCCTGTTACTATTAGTAATAAAAAGTTTTGCAACTAGAATGTTTTATTCCATGTTCCATAGTAATATGTATAATGGTATGACATTAATTTGATTACCCTTATAAATGTAATTTAATGTACTGTTAGGTTCATACAATATTTAAGATTTATTTGAAAAGTTTATAGTGAAAAACACAGTAGTAGTATGGAATTTACATATGTAAGCACATGTTTCACACATGTTTATAGCCAAGATCTTTTCTATAATGCAGAATTATATATTTAATTTCCTAGTGGACTTCTTCTCAGGTATATTTCACTAAAATTAATTCCTGCTCTTCATCCTTAGATGATATTTATTATTCTTATTAGAAGCCTTTCCTATATTTGATGAATTTTTTGCCTTATGAGTTCTCATGGCCTTAGAAAGAAATCAACACCTTTTGGCTGTCCTCATAGCTTAGGATACTGATAGGTGACCAAATCTCCACCATTCAGACCACCCAAAGGAACTTTGATTAGGAAGCAATTAACTGTAAAAAAAAGGAGGCATTATGAGGATTTTCTTCTGCAGAAAATGGAAGCGTAGACATCCAGGGGCAGCAAAGTATAAGACTCAACTTGGGTGTTGGGGGCAGTGTTGTCTGTGCCCAGCAGTGGTTCTCCACTGGAGAGGTCCTGGAGTATGTTTTGGTCAATTTTGGGGCTTTCTTATTTCCTTTCATAAGTTTCTTTTCCCTGAAAACAGTACAGCAGATTCTACTGTTAACAATAAAGAATTTAAACTCATCTTGTCCTCCAAATTTAATCTTGTTCAGTGCGCCAAGACTCAGGGAATGGCACCACTGTCTGTTTGGTTATATGAGTAAGAAATACAGTTGCACATTTTGGACACCTGTCTTTTCACTTTTATAGCTCATGAAACACAAGTTCTTGCCAATTTTTACGTCTTTTGCTTCCCGTCACCTCCAACATCTACTACCATAATTAAATATAATTCTTCTCTCTGGAATGCTACAACAATTTTCTAATGAGTCTCCCTTATTCATTATGCTCATTATCCCATCATCCCTCTATTCTTTACACTGTAGCCATAGTGATTTTTCTAATTGTAAATCTGTCTTAGGTAAGCCAACCTCTGCCTCCCCTAGCTTAAGTCTTTTCTATGTCTTCATATAACATTTAAGATTGAGACAAAAGTCTTTAGCATTGCCTAGAGACCTTCTTGATCTGTTTCCTTCCTGCGTGCTCATCCTCATCTCCCCCATTTTTCCTACCCTGCCTAACATGCAATCTCTCATGCATTATAATTTGCCTTGCCTCCAAGACTTTTGCATACATGGTTTCTGCTTCCTTAAATGATCTTTCTTCTTCTCTTCAGCTATAATAACTGTCATTTTTCAGATTACAGCTCTAACCTCACTTTCTCAGATAAAAAGGAAGGGATGAAATCATATCTCTCCATTATATGATCTCATAGCTAATCTCTCTTTTAAAGAGGTTAGTGTAGTTCTGTTTTGACATGTGTTTGTTGATGCTTTGATTATTTGTTTGATATTTCATACATGTGGAAGAAGCCTTATGAAGGTCAAATACTGAAATGATATTTATTAGAGCACTTTAAACTCATGTTAGTTTCCATGCAATTTAGGAAATATTTATATCATATTATTTCTTTGTAAACTATTTTTCACTTTGATAGGTAGTATAATATAGAAGCTAGAGAAGATGGTTTTAGTATTAAATTTGGATTGAATTCTGAGCAAGTCAAGTTATTTAACTTTTTTAAAGCCTCATATTCCTCTGTATGATGATAATATTTTACATATTAAATATCTTTCTCACTGGAAGTTTAGATGAATTATATAAGATATTTTTCTGTTCTAAGTATTTTTATTATTAATATATTTCAGTAAGCCTACATCACATTGCCATTAATGGAGCATCTGCTAAGTGTAGACCAGTCTGTAAAAGGCGTAGTCAGCAGTAATAGCTCTTAAAACGTTTACTATTGAGTTTGGTAAATTCTATACATTATAACACTACAAAGTGTAAATATAATATTTGTTAATTACTTATAAAGTTGTGATCAATTATAGGAATTTATGGAGAAGGTGGGACTTGAGCTTCACAGGGAAAGAAAAGAGAATACAAGCTTTCTAAGCCAAAAGGAAGAGTAAAACAAGGCAAAAATGTGCATTGTGTCATTATGGATTGTGAATTAGGAGTTCAGGCTGGTGATTTATGGCAAATAAGCACTGTAAGGTTTATATGGACCAGACTTGAGAGGATTTTGAGTACCAGATGGCATGTGTACAATATTATATCTTTCTGGACATGCACTTGATTGCTTCAATCAATAGAATCATGTTACATCTAATGAATGTATATCATGATGATTGGAGTAATCACTGCCAATTCACGGTGCTTGCAGAGTTTAGTCACTGCTTTAGGACCATTTAAAAGTAATCACTTTTTAAAAGTCATGTAAACAGTTCCTAGGGAGATACTTGATAATATAATAGTTAGAAAAAAAGATGTTGAAGATATACCTTTACTTCTGATTATTCTCAGGGTGAATAATTTGATCCTATTCTGTGTGCTTAAGCTGTTTCTATTTATCTTATGAATATTACTGAAATCTGAGAATATGTCTCAATAGAAGATCGAAAGATCTTTAAGTCAAAATATTGAAAATTTTAGAAGCTCCCACTTCTCTTTCATAAAAGAAAGACAACCTTCCTTTGAGAGGTGGAGAAACACCTGTGTTTGATTATTGGTCAAGTTCCCATTGTTACTTTTTTTTTTGGCTAAAACTCTTCTTTCTATTTAGCTTCTATAGTACACTCCAGAGGAAAGCTTTTAAAGGTAGTGTGGGAACTGAAATTTTGCAGTTTCTCAATGTTCGTGTTCTCCCATAGAGCCATGAGTTAGCATTTATGAAAACATTAAAGTACAATCCTCAGTTGGTCTCAGGGCAACAAGAACACTGTTGGGATGGAGGTCACTTGCATCCTGCAGCTTTTCTGGTTATGTTTAAGAGGAATGTTTTGTTGGAGGAATACTCTGAGTTGATTGGTTTTGCTAAGAGGAAGTTGAATTAATTATATAACAATAGTCAGAAAATTATTTGCATGCTCTTTCTTTTCTCACTATTAACCAATATAGCACTTCACATTTTGAGCAGGTGAGATTTTTTTTTTTTAACAGCTGGATTAGCACCATTGGAAGTTGAGTAGCTTATCCTAGAGAACAGTGACATCATTCATTGTTATACTTTGCTCTAGTATTGAGAACCACAAATTCCATGAGAGCTATCTTAAATTAATATAGGCTCCAGAGACTTACAAAATGTTTCAGAATTTTTTTTTTTTATTATTGTTAGATTCTTGAATTATAGAAGGTTAATCATGTTGTGATCAAAAGCAACAGCCTCAACATTTGAGGTAATGATACCTTTCTCTTTTGGTTTTTGATTTCAGAGGACCTCAGTTTTTGTTGTTGTTGTTGTTATTGCTGTTGTTGTTTTTGTTGTTATATTCGTATGGTGCAGTTGCTTGGGTATACAAAATACATAACACCATTTTCTCTACCACCCTGTTTTTCCCTCTTTTCTCTTGTCTTTCCAAATCTTACAGATTAAAGCGTACGTACTTACTTCTCTGTTTCTTCATTCACTTGAATTCTTTTCTTTCTTTCTCTATATTCATCCTGTTCCCCTTAATATCTTATACTCTCAATTCTCATTTGCTATTCTTTCTCTTCCTTTGTTTCATGCTTTCTAAGGAAGGTTTACTTTTAAAAGTAAGCAGATTTTTGATTTAGATAATACTTTGTAAATACAAAAGTAAAAGAATGTTTTTACTTTGAGAGTTTCAATTTCTGGAATCCCCACAACAGTGCTTTCAAACAGTACTTTTATATCAAAACACTTATCTTTCGTAGGCCTAAGATTTTTGTCATGAAAATGATAGAGAAGTGGATGGTTTGGGTGGTTGGTGTTAGAGCCAAACTACAAAACAGATCTCTGATTTCAGAGTCTGAATTTTTAACCATTTCAAAGATAGGAGTATGATTTCACTTGGATGACAGTGTAATAAATGTTATTTCTTCCTTTTGAATATTTTATAAAAAGTGTCTATTGTAATTTGGAACTTTCATAGTTTAATAAAGAAAGTAGCTTACTTGGTTGGCCATTGAATTGCTCCTCTGGCCTGAGTACCCTTGAGCATGAAAACTCAGTTGGAAATTTTACTCAACTTGAGTTCGCTAATTGATCATTACTTACCATTTGCTTATTCAGGAGTAATTGTTGACTTTTATTATTAATGTCGAGTCAAAATAAAGCCTCATTCTGATATATTAACACAGATTTTTGATACCTTCAGGCATGCTATGATTACTGAGTAGAATATTTTGATTTCGGAATTATCCATCTATATGGAAAGATCTATACTCATTCCCTATTGACCTTAAGTTTTTGCCTTCAGTTATTAACAGAGTTAAAGTATATCCAGACCATAGGCTGGAATGTACTCGGAATTGTTAGTACGATATTTAGTCTTTTGGCATTTTGCAGAAATTGCAAACTGTACTACCTTCTCTTACCTTTCACTGTTCTTTTCAATCTTAGTTCTTTTGAAAATGCAAGTGATGATTGCAAAACTGGCTGTTGGACAAAAACTCTCTTACCATAGTAATGTAACTCAGATTATTCTCTTACAAGTTACTTTTAATTTAGCAGATGCTTCTCAAACATTGCAGTACCACATAACAGAAAAGCAATGCAGATTGGAGAGCCATGGGGGTGAAGGTGCCACAATTTCAGAAACTGGAAAAATCTTAGACCAGAAGATCTTAAGCTTATATCTATATGTCATTCACTATTGTGTTGTGTGCGTGTGTGTGTGTGTGTGTGTGTGTGTGTGTGTGTGTGTTTCCAGGGAGAGTATTTTACATTTATTTACATCACCTTTCAAAGGAAGGAAAGGAAGGATGGGAGGAAGGTAGGAAAGGTAAAGAGAGGGAGGAAGGGAGAAAAGGAGGAAGAGGGAAGGGAGGAAGAACCAGAAGGGAAGATTAGAAAGAAATAGATAAGAACGAACTGGGAAGGAGGATTGGCACACTGGGGTAAAAGGAGTTAAGTAGAATTGTAAAGGCAAGGGTTGAGAAAGGTTCAAGTGTCACTAAACTGGAAATATTTAAGTATGCAACTTTTTAACATTATCATTTCATTTTTTAATTTGAAAATGTTCTTTTTATACATTTTCCAGTTTTATTATCTCCACTATTTGTTAGAGAGAAGAATGAGGCAAAAATGTTAATGACCTTCCTAATTAGCATGTTGTAGCACACGTAGACCATCTCATTTAGTCTTGACAGTATACCAAATGAAAATGGTGGTCAGAGTACAGGCCACATAGATTCGTGCTTTTGCTTTCTAAGATGTGGAGGAAAGAGATAAAACTATAGCACAACATTTGGCCCTGTTTCTGAATCTTAACACGCAGCAGATAAACTCCTTGGGGAGACTAGTCTTCCAAGAATGAGAACTATTGTGCTAATTTTACCTGAATCCTTCTATTTAGTCTTTTGTGTTGTCTTTAAATTTTAAAACTTGTTCTCTGAAATCAAGACTCTTTGTATTTTCAAATGTAACTTGGCTATCTAGAACAAATACAAAGCCCTTACTCAGAGATTGCGTAAAGTTTTATGCCAGCAGAATGTTAATGAAACAGTTTTATATTTCGCCAAGGCAGTGGGAAGGGTATTGTAGGGGGGATAAAGTTGCTGGAAATGGAAAACTGCGAAGATCTAAGTTCAGTCCTTTTGTATTGAAGTTTGAGGGACAAGTTTACTTTTTTCAGTCTGACATTTTATAATTCGTGCCTCATTCTCTCTTTTAGAAACAAACTGTGTGGTATACAGGGTGAACTGCATTAGAATAGAGGCATTATCTTAGAAATAATAATATGTAAAAGTTTGAGTAATTAATAATGGAGCACGCAAAAAAAGTGAGGGCACCGATGTCAACCTTTCCCAGATAATGGAATCTCTTGGGGGAATTGTTAAGATTGAGAACATTGTTTAAAGTCATTTCAGATTCAATAATTTTTTTTTGTTCTGTGTCTGCAAAAACAATATTGTTATGATTTTTAAAATTCTAAATTTTTTCTTGCCTTTGGTTGAGTTCACCAAGAGTTTATAGGTGCAAAATCCCTCTGTTACATGCTAGAGTGAAAAGGAGATTTCTTTTCTTAAAAAGCTTGCTCTAAGGCTGGGGAGATTCACAGATAGATATGATACTTAAGAGAGCATTAGAGAAGTATAGAAGTGCTATGGAGAGCAGGAAACACAAATAGATAGTTGTCAGATCTTGTCATTAAAAAAATAAAACATTCCCGTTATGAATGCTTCAAACATTGGTCTGGACTTTTGAATGGATAAGATAGATGAATTCCAGACTTCCTGAGGAGTTTTTCAATCAAGTAAACAAATTAAAATCAGTATGTGGCAATACCTATGCAGGAGATAATGAAGAGTGACATATTAGAAATAATCTTAGGAGGAACTACTTTAGTTAAGAGACCAAAGAATGCTTCACCAATAGATAACATTTGAACTGAGACCTCGACGATGAAAATAAGCCGGCTGAGGAGAGAGCATTCTAAGCAGAGGAAAATCTAGTGTGAAAACACTGAGCCAGGTCTAAGCTTGGATTTTAAAGGGCAGAAGGAAGCCCATTGTATCTAAAGCACATTGAATAAAGGAAGAAAAGGGTAGGAGATAATGTGAGAGAGGAAGTTAGGGGCCAGATTATGTCGAGGCTGATAGGATCAAATAAAGAGCTTAGATTTTACTCTTATTGCATCGTGGGGATGAGAAGAGATTAATTGTATGTTTTGAAAAAAAAAAAAAAATCCCCAAAACCTGGGTATCTGGAGAAAGCTACTGTAGGGTTGCTGGTGCGGAAACTCTGAAACCTATTAGCCTATTGTAGTTGTCCTCCTGAGAGATGATAAGAGCTTGATAAAACTGATGAAGATGAAGAGAAGTGAATGGACTGAGGAGATAGTTTGCAATTGAATTATAAGAGAAATGTGAAGAAAAGGGGAAAATCAAATTGATTCCTAGGTTCTTAGTTTTAGTAACTTGGTATATTATGTTCCTACCTAATCAGATGAATCAAAATGGCGTTGGTGAAGCTTGTAAAAAGTTAATGAGGAACCGAAAGATGTGAAAAATAGGCCAGTGGCATTGCAAGGTAGTAGTAACAGAAATGCTTAGACATCAAAACAACAAAAATTCATGCTAATGGGCTGGAACCCGAGTCATGATTTTGGTTGTTATTCTTCTCTCTACCCAGTGATCCTGATTATTACTTCTTCAGCTGGCTGGGCATGAAACTGTTATTGCTGTACAGTATCTTTAGTTTTTTATGCCAATAGTTTATGACATATTCTTCATTTCTACTGGAAAAACTTCAATGCCAGGAACTAACTGTTTAGTACAATTTGTTGGTGCTTTGGTAGCTATTCAAAGTGGTCTTCAGAACACATAAGCATGCTCTTCTTATGAGGATTGAATATTACTTAGCCGTTAGAGTTGGTCTAGAACTATACCTTTGGCTCTCCTGGATCTGCAGTCTTCAGCCTTCATAGTCCCGTTTCTAATATACCCTTCAAATTTATACTGGTGTAAAAATTCAGCTTTTTAAATTTTTATTCTTAAGATATCCAATATGCCAGCAAAGATTTTTGATTTGTAGAGTATATTTTTATACCCTGCAAAGAACGAATGAGTGAAAAAAACTCTATAAATAATAACACTGATAATGTCCTTATTGGTGCATGAAGATAAAAATAATATTAAAATATAGTGGTCTTCACATATATTAATCTGAAAGATCCTTTCAGGATTTTTGAGATCAAAACTGTTGCCATAATAACAATAAGATAGTCCCCCCCCCCTTATTTTCTCATAAGTATATACTAGAATTTTCCAGAGGCTACATGATGTATGATATTACAACAAATTGAATGGAGAATCATAAATGATATTCTAGGTATATTCTATTAAGTCATACAGTAAAGAGATTTACAAAAATGTAAAAACAGTATCTCCATATGATTTTTTGGAAAATATAGTCAGTTTTAAATGAATTCTTATATTACTTAGGTTAACATAATTTATTATTTTTAATATTAACTGAATTAATAAAGGTTTTTTATATTTCTTCATTTGAATTTCTAATATGGTCAATATTGATAACTAGAACTAACAGAAATGAAGGTTCCTTGATGTGCTTTGTAATTTTTAAGAGTGGGAAAGGAGTCCTGAGACTAAATGTATGAGAAGTATTGCTAAATAGAAGGATTCGTATGTACACGAGCAGCTCAAACAAAAATAGTTGCTACATACTTCCAAATACTGTATGCTGTTCCATCAGATGATTCTGTTTGAAAGCAGCATAAACCATGTCCAATTGTTTGTTTATTTTTGTTATTATTTTAATGTTTTCTGAAAATTTACCATATATATATGTAGAGCTGGTACTGCTTCAACAGTTATGTGTTCTTATATTTGAAGAGCTCGTTTCTCTGTCTCCTTATTTATTGAGTCATTCAACTAACTAACTGACAAGTTTCTATTGAATTTCTACTGTATTCAAACCCTTGTTAGATACTATGCTGGATATCACTTCTTTATTATCTGCTCTGTGATAGGGAGCTTGACCCTTTAAGCACTTCTTTGTAGCTAGCATATTGTTAAGCTTTGTCAGTAGAGGGTGTCAAAGGGGCAGTTTAGTGGGAAAGAACTTCCGACTGGTCGAATTGCGCTTCTATTTCATTTTCTGAATAACCGAAAGTTACCCAGTGCATGCAGTCCCTCAGTGAGCTTGGAGCCTCAGCCTTGGCCTGGTGACCACCTTGCTGTAGGTCCCCCAATGTGCACACGGTGATCCCCAGGCCTCATGCCACCCTGTTGTAAGGAAATGTTTCCTACCTGCCTAGTAGCTGTGGACTAGCTCTAGCCTGAGTTGCCCAACAAACACCTTCACCGTCCTGTGGGCTGCAACCATACCTTTTAAGGAAGTCTGATCCTCAGCAACATTCCTCCTCTTGGCAAATATTTCCTCGTTTGGGGTATCATGGTTATTTTTAGGGTTCTCTTAACAACTTTGAAGTGTCTACCCTCTTAATCTTAATAATTCTTATACCTTTACTGTTAGATTTACTGTGTGGTTTCTGTCTTCTGATGGGACTCTGAATGAATCAGGTACTTTCTAAGAGAACGTTATTACTCTTCTGAGGGAGGTGAATGATTCGTATATAAATTACTTAAAATTTGTACAATAGCAGTGCATAATTAAAGGCTGGAATCAAAAAGGCAGAACCTTCGAGGTAGGGAAATTTCTACTTGAGCTGGGACTGAGGAAGAACAATGAGTAGAAGTTGGCTAGCGGCTTAGCTGAGAGGTTTTCTTATAAGAGCATGAGCCCATCTGGAGAGGAAAGCTCTCATGCTATGTGGAGAAAATAGTGAGGGCTCTGTCAGGTTGGAGGAGGTGGTTTGTGAGGAGAAGTAGTGCGAAGTAAACTGGCAAAAATATTTTGGTACCATGGCATGGAGCATTGTAAGTACCAAACAGAAAAGTACAAATTCCTCTTAATTTACTTTCTAGGGCACAGCCAATGGATTTTGAATAGGATCTGACAATAAAAACATGTTTGTGTACTAAAGGATCTATATAAATAAGAGAGATTTAGGAAGAAGTATGGAAACTTATTTATTATTCATGATTTTCTTTTCAGTTAATCCTATTTCCTGTGTTATGCTATTTCTAGAAGTATAGCTTAAAGATAAGAATTTCATTAAGACATACAATTCATATGGCATTATTTATTCATCTAGATATTAGGCTGTGGTGTTTATGAATATGGGACTTGTTTTCTTTGGCTGTTCTTTTCAATAAAAAATGCTGTTTAGTCTAAGTGCTCCTTGCATTTCTCTCTCTCTTTTTTAATGAATTGCAATAAGAAGTTCCTGAGTTTTGTATTTTTTTGTTGTTGTTCTTGAAAGCAAACCAAGATGCTGTTAATCTGTAGGATGCAAATAGGATTTATTTTTAAAAGGCCAAATACTTGTTTTATTTCCTAAGTATTTATCATTATTCATTTAATGTTTCTCATGTAAGATAGTATTAATGCAGTTTCTCTCTCTCTTTCACTCTCTCTCTCTCTCTCTCTCTCTCTCTCTCTCTCTCTCTCTCTCTCACAAATCTATTGCATGTTCATTGTGGAACATTCAATGAGTATACATAAACAAAAGTAAAAACAGGAGACAATTACAGCTCCCCCTAATAATACAGCTAACATTTTACTACATATTCTTTTCTTCTTCTTCTTCTTCTTTTTTTTTTTTACAGTCACATGTACATATTTATGGGCACACACACTTTTACATATATTAATACACATACATTTACAGAAATGGGTTTATTTAATATTTTTTCATAAGTGAGTACATTTTATAACATGATTATTTTACTTAATATATTGTGAATATTTTCCATTAATTTTGTTAATATCATCCTTAATGATTATATAATTATTCAGCAAACTGATTTACCATGATTTTTCAAATTGCCTATTATTGGACCTTTAAAACACCTATCTTTCTCTCTATTTTAAACAGTGTTATAGGATGAACATTTTTTAAAGCTCTATCTTTGTACATATACACAATTATATATCTGGGGTATATGCCTGGCTTTGGAATTGCCAGACCAAAGGGGAGATATCTCTTTTAAAAGTTTTGATTTGCATTACCAAATTGCTCTTCAGAAAGGTTATACTTAAAGAAATACATTATGAGCTAAAAAATTTTCCTCCTATGTCTTAAATTCTATATTTAAGAACTCTGTTGCCCAAGAGACTGTAAGGAATATTTATTCGTAAGGCCACATTAAAGAAGTTACATTAATTAAAAGTTAGTACATTATATGTGCTTGCACACGGATATTTCATTATTAGTTTTGAGATACCTAAATCACAACTAAATAGAACTGAATTCATTAGAAATCTGAGGGGTTAGTCATCTGGTAACAGAACAATTGTAAGTAAGCTTAAATTATAACGTAAAGAATGAGAGTAATGTATATTGTAAAATTTTCTGACTCTGACAGAGTTGATAATCATTTATTCTGGGAGACTGAAAGTAATTTTTATAAGTTAATAAGAACAGGCACAGTGTTCTCTATGCTTGTCATGATAGAAGGGAAATCTTATATCAAGTAGGCAGCTACCTTCATGGTGCCTTCTAGGTAAATTGCCACTATATGAAGTCAGTTGAGGAATTTTAGATGGCTTTTTCCTGCTAGTGCTTGCTTCTTCCTTCCTGGAACTGTGCAATAAATACATATTATTTCATAACACTCAGAAAATGTAGCAGTAGTCAGTTTCATTGAAAAAAGAATCCCATTTGGCAGAAACATTATAGAAATGAAATATCAGCGCTTTTCAAAAATCATATTTAACTTGCATAGAATGCCCTTGAAATGCTGAAATAGCTTGGACAAGGTTTTATTTTGTGACTTTTGTCTTTCTAATGATCAGATTAGTAGTTTCTACAAATCGATATACTTTGCTCATCCTCTTTCCTTAATATGAAAATTATTATGGCTTAAAGCTACAACTGGCTGGAAATTGCTAAGTGGTCTTAATGGTAAACATCATACTATATAACTAAAATGTGAGGAAGACAATATTTTATTCCAAAGTTTGTTTTATAATGGAAGAAAATAACTTTTTGAAAACCTGTAAGTCATTTGGACAGCATTTCTTTAAAATTGACAATCAGAAGTCATGATTGATACGTAACATAAAAAATAATTTAAATGCCTTACTGCTGTAATATGTCACTGAAAAAAACTTGTAGCAGTGGAGAATCAGGTCACAGGTTTGTGAAGAAGCTGAGGCCTAATAACACTAAGTAACTTATCCAAGATCTCAGTCCTGGTCATAGTTAAATGCAATAATTGGCCTGTTTGTGCTATGGTGAGTCTGAAAGACATCTCCTTAAACAGCCATGGACTTCAGAATGTGAATATAACCAAAATAGAAACATCCTGCTTCTATAAATTAGGTCGAGATCCAGGATATCCTGTTAAAAAAATGTCATAACTTCTCCCAAAATACACATGTTCAATTTATTTATTAGTATAAAATCTATGAGAATTATGAAGGGAAAAAATGAAAAAAAATCCAGGTTACAAAAGAGGATGAGAACTGGAAAAATGAAGTGAAAGTAATGTCAATAACTATTCCCTATATTAAGCTTATTCTATACTTGTCCTGATAGTGTTATCATATGAAATCTTCACAAAAGCTCTGAATTTTAGAGTACCACCAAATGGGAATTGATAATGTTTAAAGTTTTGATTTCTTATGCAGTAGAACTAATCTTATCTTCTATGATTTGAACCTGTTAATTGAACTAGTTAGATTGCTAGTCAATAAATGTTTAGTGTGTCACTGGGAAAATTTACTGTGTTTTAGGGAGGAAACCCAAAGGGTTGATTAATTTTATAAGTTGGTTAGGAATAGAGGTCCATATATAACCCTCGTAACACTGATTTCTGTGACACTGTACTTAATACATTTTGGTTGAAATTGCATCCTAGGGAAAAATATTATACAATAAAATTTGCATTCTACCTTAAGTGTGATAACTAGATATATTTCTATGTTTGTTATATCTGTCTTTGTTAAAATACACAGTGACATGAGAAACATTGTTTATTTTTCTGGAGATGTCCTTGGAATAATACGAGCAGCTGGTATTTAATTCCCATTTTTGTACTTAACACCACATAACCTGTGTCTGCCGTGTAGAGACTGTATGTATGTTTGAGGGTGGGTCTGTGAAGTGCTATGAATATAGGACTATGTATATACTATGCCTTCCCAAGATAGATCTTTATTAAGATAAAGGAAGTGGAGTAGATTAGTAGTTTTCAAACTAGACTTCCTGCAGCTATTGAAGAACATAGGGTCAATCGCCATGGTAAACATCTGATAGCTTCATGGGTGAAACTTCAGGTAAGTAAATCTACCAATGCCAGATTCTCAGCTCTAGAAATTTGACATTCTAAACTTCAGTTCTCATACTTACATTGGAAAGTATCCTTTTTTTCTGAACTGAAATTCAGAGTGGTTAGTACGGTGCAAAAGATCACACAGCTTCTATAAATAGTGATTTTGGGATTAGAAATCAGAATGGATTTCAGTGCCTACACTCTTAGCCCATCTCCTGCAATAGTATTATGACTAGGGAAAAGGAATTATGCACACTTAAAGATGCACCAGGCCTAGAAGGTACCGCTTTGTTTGTTTGATAGTGAAAGACCTTTGCTTAGCAACACAAGATTTTTTAGATTGGGATCTGGATTTATACCAGGCTCTGCCTATTTGACCTTTCAAATAGTCAAAGACTACTTAATATTGAATAAGTTACTAATTATTCATCAATTTTCTGATTTGTAAAATAGAAATAATAGATTATCACAGAGAGAAAATGTATAAATACATGTTATGTACTTTGATCAACGTCTGTTTGTTACCTAATAAGAAGTCAATTTGCTGACTTATTTAGTGTTTTTCTATGGCTCTGTTCTGGAAGACATGGTCTTCTGTGTTAAATTTAACACTCAGAATGGATTGATATCATTTTTAATATTCTATTTTATATTCTCCTTTGCTTATATATTTATTTAGTTTTATTATATGTAATGTCATTTCAGGTTCCTATATGATAGTGGACTCTTCAGATCATGACCCTGGAGAAAAAGCCAGACTTCAGCTGCCTACAATGAAGGAGAACGACACTCACTGTATTGATTTCAGTTACCTGTTATATAGCCAGAAAGGGCTGAACCCTGGCACTTTGAACATATTAGTTAGAGTGAATAAAGGACCTCTTGCCAATCCAATTTGGAATGTGACTGGATTCACAGGTAGAGATTGGCTTCGGGCTGAGCTTGCAGTGAGCACCTTTTGGCCCAATGAATATCAGGTAATCAACTATTCTTTTCTGGTTTATGCTTTGGTGTTATTGGATCTCACTTTGTATTTAATACTTACAGGTAAATTCTGGTTCCATAGGGAATGAGACATTGTCCCTCTAGCCCTCCCTCACCCTGTTCTTGAGTAAGTGTTTAACTACCTTGGCACAAAACCTTTGAAAATAGAGAAAATATTTCCACATATAGAAAAAAAATAGTTTAGGTTTGAAATTTGTTGGTTGTTTGGCAAAGAGCCCCTACGTATTGACAGATATATTTCTATATCTCTGTTCAGGAAAAAATAGTATTTTTGATAGATGCAATATTCAGACTGGATTGATTTACTCACATCTTCAAAGGAACATTTGGGGAAAAAAAACCATGAAATAGTGTTTCATGAGTTATGTTATCTAAGGGGGAGGCATTTTGAATAATTATTTATATTGTTGTCAATTACATGAAGTATAAAACTAAGCCAACAAAAAAAGAAAAGCTTTCACATATCTTTGGATTCTTTCTCCCTAAAAATGCTTGATTTGATTATGATTGAATCAGACACTGAATAGTGTCAGTACCTACTTTGCAATTTGTATAACTTGAGTTTATATGGTTTAACAAAAATGTCCATTTATGTTTAGAGAGTTGCTCAGTAAACCTCACTGTGAGGTTCAGTTCCTGGAAACAGAAAGTTACTTCTTTTTGAAAGTTCACATTTGTGAACTCGACATTTAAACTTTCAAATGACTTGCTTATTTGTAGCTTATTATAGAACTTAATGGGAATGTGTTTATGTAAAAAAATATTATGTTCAGTGAGTAATTTATACTAAGAACAGTTTCATTTCTGCTTTTTAAAAATTATTTCTTCAGGTTAGGTTTGTCTTTATTCTCGAGGAAGGAGCAAATTTAATATATTGTTTTAACCGCTTTGCTTTGAGTTGATTTTCTATTTTATTAAAAGCCTCTTCATAGTTATGGTTCCACAGGTAAGGTTTTCCATTCAGGGAAAAGTTTCTATTAAGATTTCAATGGATTTTTTATTAAGGTACTACTTGCTTCTAGTATTCCACAACAGAAAGATGTTTTTCTTCAGTTGAGGAGAGCCAGCCTTACGCTTTTCCTTGGTTTACAGGTTTGGGAGGACTGAATATTTGGTAGCTGGGTGAGGGAGAGTATGAAACCTGTGCTGAAGCCCTGGAAGCAGTATCTCTGGGCTCATCTCTGACAATAGTACAGTGATTTCTGTTATTGCTGTGTTACCCTCAGGAAGAATTGTTCTTATACTGACTTCACAGAGACTCTGTTATTGGAGCTTAAGATACACAAATGAAAAAGCTTTGCTTCTGAAAAATAAACCGTCAATACATAGAGCCTCTTTAAAATAAATTAAGGCCCAAATAAAAAATCTAGCAAAATCGTTAAAAACTTGGGTTCTAGAGTCATATTGCATGTATTCAGCCTGGTTTGCTCTTTGCTACCTGTGTAGATTGTTTGTTAAGGAATCAAATAGTTTGTTGTACCTTAAAAAAAATAGAAGTAGATTTTGATAAATCAAACGAATAATATATCTAAAGTATCATACTTCTGTTCCTTTATGACTAAGAAATGGTGTATACATATAATTACCTTTTCTTAAATTTTTAAAGATCTATTTTGGAATCTTTGGTATTAATAACTTTTTTTTTTATTTGTTATGGCACGGATTCTACATTGTTAATTTTAATGTTGAATTATTGTGTCTAAAACTGGATGAATGCTTCTTTGTTTGGTCTCATTTTGCATGACAAAGTTTCCCAGCTTCTTGTACCTTCCATGTTTTCAAACAAGGAGAGCAAAAAGTGCCCGTGCAAGTTTCAACCTGGCCAATGAGATCTTATTGGAGATCTCTTGTCAGAGAAAAAGATTATGAAATACATGGAATCTGTGGATAAATGTCCCTTTGTTGTAGATTGAAATTTATGCCACAGGTCATTCTTAAGTGATTACTTTGCTTTCATATCTTTTTCTTTAACATGCAAAACTTAAATTGTTAAGAGTGAATAACTGAGTAGAATATTTTTCATGTGCTTAGTGCTCAGTAAATTATTTGATTGATGTTTTCATTGATTCTGTCATTTAGATACATAGTTGAGCCTGAACATCAGTGATTAGAAACAACCAGCATAACATAAACTATATTTACATAGCCATTTTGCTATTAGGAAATTGAATGAAAAACTTTCGTCTATTGCTAATTGTAGAATTTTCATGGAATTTTAAAAATTAAAATATAGCCACTGCAGTGTGTCATGTTAAATATTTACCCATTTTTATTCTTAAAGAAACAATGCATATTAAAAAAAAAAAATCCCCAGATTCTAGTTAAGTAGATTTAAGATATACAAATAAATTACCCCTCTTTTTTCTGTAGTTTACTCAATTTCTCTTCTCCAGAGAATTTATATTCTCCAAAACTTCTTGAACCTTTTTTTTTTAAACACTCTAATTTTTCTACTCTTGCCCTCACTTTTTTGTTGTTGTTTGTATTTCTAGTGGAGAACCCTATCTTTTCTTAGCTTGATCCATTTCTTATGTGACCACCCCTTTAAACCACCTCCATCTTACCCAACTTTGACAACAATAAAAACTATCAAAAACAAAATAGCCCTAGAGTGCTGCTACCTTTAATTAGTAAGTGGTCATTTTTGTGTAAAAGTGATACTCCTGGGAGTTGTGAAAAATTTCTCTCTACAAGCATACTCTTCATTTCCATTTTTCTATTGAAATAAAAATCTGAAACAGATAATAGCATATCTTTAGCGTGATTTGTTCTTTTAAGTGATTGCATCTTGCCAGATGCCTAAATAGGAGGTCGATGTGGTTAATTTAATCACATATGCTGTGGATTATTCAATAATGAGGAGATATAACAATATTTAATGCCAAGAAACTTAACCTCTGATTTTAACAATATACTTGAAATTATGAAATAAAGACAAAAACGATCCTTCAAATAAAAGATTTTGGTTACCTGGCAGATCATGATAAAACTCATGAACTTTGCAGCCAGCCCTTCCTGGGTGAATCTTGACTCTACCACTTAGTAGCTGCACAACATTGGGCATATTCCTTAATCTGTTCTAGTGCAGTTTCCTTATCTGAAAAATGAGGATCACAACAGTACCTACCTCATCGGGTTGTTGTGAGTATTGAGTTTTAATATATATCAAGTATTTAGAAAAGTCTGACACATAATATGTATTTACTATAAAGTTTTGTTAATATTATGTTGGATAAACAAAAAATTTGCAAACTACTATATTTAATATGTGCTCAGAATTTTCTTCTGTTTTAGAATAATGCTATTTTTTAAACTGACTTCAATTTTTTGGGAACAGTTTTAGATTCATAGCAAAATTGAGAGGAAGGTACAGAGATTTCCCACATACCTTCCATCCCCAGACATGCATAGATTACCTTATACTCAACATCCCCCCACCAGAGTGGTACACAGTGGGTGAACCTACACTGACATCGTAATCACTCAAAGTCCATAATTAATCTTAAAGTTCATTATTGGTATTGTACATTCTAAGAGTTTAGATAAATGTGTAACATGTATCTATCATTATAGGATCATATAGAATATTTTCATTGGCCTGAAAATCCTCTGTGCTCTGCCTATTCTTCCCTCCCGCTCCATGCTATTCTTTTCAATTTTTTAAATTATTTATTAAAATCCCTACTTAGTTGACTCCTTAGTAACATGAGGTCACACCATGCTAACCACATGGTATATACAGGCAAAATCCCTCTTCTCTTGAAGCTTACAATCTACCCTGGCACTGTAGGAAATAAAAATTGTAAATCAGATGTGGGGTCTAGACTTAAAGAGTCTAGTCCAGATGCAGAATGTGAGATATACCTAGATAAAATTTAAAATAATATAGCAATTGTTAAGTAAGTTAAAAGAGATACATATAAAATATATTTAGGGAGAATGAAAACAAAAGATAGATTTTTTTTCCCCAAAGTAATTTGAGGCAGAAATGAGACTAGAATTTTTGCTTCTTGATTTATTCCTAGGTAATTAATATACTTTCCACTGTATCATTATTTTTCTTAAACTACAATCAGTTGGAGCTAACACTTTCTATAGTGAAAGAAAACAAGCAAATGTAAATTTGTTTATGAAATAAGTATTGCAGTTGATACATTAATATATAAGGAACTGTTTCTCACCTGTCTTCATAGCAATAGGTATCTTTTCAGTTCATTATACTAATTATAGAAAGTATCATATTATATTTGTTTTATATACCACTGTCCCAAGCTGCTAATTTTGTCTGCTTTTCTAGGCCTCAAGTAAGTACTATAATTTTTATAATTGATCACTAGTAGAAGTAAAAAGAAAAAAAATATGAGGTATCTCAGCATTAAATTTCAGTGGAAGATCAGCACACCTCTAAAAGTGTAATTTTCTCCATTCTGGAAATCTGACCTATCTTGTATTTGTAAAACTAAATTCTGCTTTGGGATTAAATCCATTAGTTTCTTACTGAACAGTGAGGTTGTTACCAAATGAGGCAGGCAGACATAACTTCCAAAACTATTAGTGGAAACCTAATCTGCTGTTTTCCATTAACTGGGTGCACATCATTAATCACAAAAATGATGCGTGATGAAAACTACAGGGGTTTGGCCAGAAGTCGAAAAGTGATAATATAGCAGAATGTGCCTTTTTTTTTAAAAAAAAACAAAAAACAAAAAACTCCTATTTCACTGAGAAACAAACATTGAACTTTTGCAACACATTTTCTTAACATTTTCCTTTGATTCCAAAAAATGTAAGAACTGAACAGGCATGGGATTTTCTGTTTTTGTCTCTTTTTTAAAGGTTATATTAATATGTACTGCACTGATATTTTCGTAATTGAATGATTGTTCTACTCCAGAGATATTGCTTGCTTTGTAGCTAAGAAGATTGGGATTTAAACCAAGGGAATGTTTGCTTAAAAAGTAAAAACTCTCTAAAGGATATATCTTTGGGATAAGGGCTGAAGTAAGAGCATGCTCATGAACCATCCATGTAAAATGTGAGTTAAAGTGGATATCATTCCTGTGCCATAGCTCCTGGAACTCTTCCAGTTCATACTGGTCATTAACCATGTAGAGCCCCACTGAAAAAAGGAGGACAGCAAGGCTTTTCTTTCTTACATAGACTGCTCAGGCTGCTGTAACAAAACACTACAGAGCAGGTGGCTGAAACAACAGAAATGTATTTCTCTCAGGCTGGGAAGTTCAAAGATCAAGGTGCTGGCCTCTTTGGTTCCTGGCCAGAGCTCTCTTCCTGCCTTGCATGTGCTATTCTTCTCACTGTGTTCTCACATTGCATATAGAGATAGCTCTGGTGTCTCTTATTCTTCTTTAAGGACATCGCCTCTGTCAGATTAGGGTCACACCCTTATGACCTCACTTAATAAGGTTACCTCCCAAAGGCCCTATTTCAAAAACAGTCATATTGAGAATTAGGACTTCAGTATATGAATGGGGAGGGCCCATTCAGTCCATAACACTCAATATAGTTTATAGCAGTAACTTCTTCATTTATAAGCATTACAAATGACTCTAGTTCATTATCTTGTATAACAATGTTACAGATATTGTTAATTTTTCCATTCATTCTCCTCCCTTTCTCCTACATTGGCAGGACTCCCTCCCACCTCACTTTTTTCCATAACTTTTTTTGTAGGTAGGGATGACCATGTGACACAGCTCTGCCATTGAGCTACAGGTGACTTCTGGGAAAGGTGTTCCTTCCTGATAACAAAGACATGATGTTGCATGAGAACACTATGCTTGGTGTGACTGTAGGTGTTTTATAACTATGAGGGAGGAGATAAACAGGGAAATAGAAGAAAATATGGAAGGTCCTACTCTCAGGTAAAATAAAAGTAAAAAGTAATAGTAAAATTTTTAGACACGTTTTAGGTGAATATTTTCCTTTGCAGCCCAAAGCATTCTAATATACCATGTCACATCTTTCTTGTGCCTTCAAGCAATCCTACCCATCACCAAGTATTATTTATGGATAAAACATGTGAGACATGGGAGAATTAAAAGTATATATGTCTATCTATGAATGAAACAATTTATATTTTTCAGTTCAGTTGTAGAGAGGAGACAAACCTATGTACTTGAAAATGTAATTAGAGCTGTAAGACAGTGAATCAGTTTCTGTAGGGAGTAGAAAGAAAAGAAAGAAAGATCATTGGCTGGGTATAGACTGGTGGTCCCCATTCTTTTTGACAGCAAGGACTGGTGCTCCTACGAGAATCTAATGCCTGATATGAGGTGGAGCTGAGACGGTGATGCTAATGCTGGGGAGTGGCTGCAAATACTGATGAAGCTTCACTCTCTCACCAAGCACTGTGAGGCTCGGTTCCTAGGCCGCAAATTGGTACTGGTCAGCGTCCCAGGGGTTGGGGACCCCTGGTATATATCGTGTGTAAGACATTGGGCTGGATACTTCCATGTGTATCACATTTAGTTTCTTTTAATATTTAATCAAATATGTGGATGAAAAAGGTTCACTGTAATAAGTCTAACTGAAAGTAACCTTATAGGGTGATCTGATCATAAATTCCTAACTAGGAATTGTTGTGTAGTGGTATCTCATATCTATGGCTTCTTTAGTAAAAGGTTATCTTTGTCTTAAGCAAGCACTGTCCATTGTTTCTGAGCATTAGGTTAACACACGTTTGAAATGCCTCTTTTTCAGACCCCTAGGAATACTATCCACCCTCAAGAGAGCACATAATCTTATTAAACATGCTGTAATCCATTTGCTGCTTCACTTTCTCCCTTCGTATAATCTTTACCTCTAATTCCAAATGTATAAAGGAAATTGCAGAACTGTCTTTCTCCAGAGCATTTGAGGACTTGCTCCCCAACACTGTGGTCATTTGGGTACAAATAAACTCATAAAAATTCTCTATTAGTTTGGACATTTCTTATGTTGACAGATGCTAAGTGAAAGTTTCTTATCTTCATGCATGTACTAATATGCTGTCTAGTTAATGGTCAAAATTATTCTCCATTTACTTTTTAGTAATTTAATCTTGCTATTTAAAGTTTGGACTTTAGCCATATCAGTGACTTAGATAGGCTTATTTTAGTTATGACAACAGTAATTTCCTAAGATGAGCACTTTGGCTCATTTTTACACCAGCAAAATACATTCCATTATTAACAAAGCAGCCTTTTACTGCTGAATTTAATCTTAATGATTCCCTATTTCTTTCATTTAAAGTACTCCAAATGGATTTTGAAAAAACTCCCATGTTATTATAGTCATTGTTATAACCCTTTGAGGGTGACTTCTCCCTAGTGTCTGACGATAATTTGCTTTTATAACAAAACATCAGCTTTGCATTTCTGCTAGACTGTATTGATTCACTGATGAAACTTATAGTTTGTAAATAAATGTAAACAAATGAAGAGTCCTGCTAGTTAACACAGTAATTATTGCAAATATATGACAGCTGTCTCTTGTTATTATAATCATAATTTTTTATTTAGTGTAGCAGGAGCCATCAGGTGCTCCTTCACTAATTGTTTCGAAAAATATTTCCATGCAATATTTCACTTTCTTTTCATAGCTGTTGAAAAATAATGAGCAATAAGGTAAGTTAGGCAGTGTTTGCTTAATTTTTGACTTTTTTCCTTAAGAGGTTTTATTCTATCCAAGGAATTTGGGGTAGATAGATAGGTGATCCAAAGAGTTGTAGAAGAAATGCTAGTTCTTTGCTCACTAACTTACTTTCATTCAGCTCAGCTTTTAAAATCTGAATTCATGCACTTCTGAGTCCATGTTTTCATACCTCAGTATTAATCATTTAGCATACATTTAACAGGATGATCTACATGTGTGATATTTTCAGAAAAATATCATACTAGGGCAGGATTCCTAGCCAAACACATACAAAAAATGTAAGAATCCTTTTCTTCTAATCGGTTTAATGATGTTTCTGACAATGCTGTGCTATTTTTTAATGCAATACGTTGTCATATAAGAAAAATATAATAACAATTTAAAATCAATTTATTCCGTTATTTTTGTCTTTTGACTTTGATAGTTAATTGAATTTTCTTTTTAGAGTGTTTGAGTTTCTGTGCTACCTGAATTTCTGTGTGACCTCTTTGTTCATGTCCATTTCAGTGACTGATTTTTTTTTTTTATTTTAGTATGTGAGAAAGCACATGTAGTATGTGAGAAAATATTGTCTCTTCAACAGAAAAAATAAAACCGAATGACATGTTTTTATCTAATCTTTAACTTTTAGGCTCTAGTGGTTTTAGTTGCAATTTTAGAGAATAATGGAAAAATAAAAGAATGTAATTATCTATTTCAATATAAATTTTTCAATTGAGAGAATATATTAGGCTGGAAATGTAACGGAAATATCAAACATTTATAGTTTGTATCTATTTTACTTTTTCTTCAGATAATATTACATATAATCTAATTATTCTGTTAATAGTAATACAAATTGGAATATAAAGGAAAACAAACTTTGACACTAGATGTAAAAACATCCACTTTTGTAAATCTAGTGGACAGTTTGTTGTTAAAATTTTAAAAAGGTGTTTTTAAAACTTGTTATAAAACTGGCAGCTACATGTTATTTCTGAATTTAGTTATATTAATAACCATTGCACGCACCACTGGAATTCCCTGATGAGATTTATCTTCTTAATATTCTTTGAATGATCTTTTAAAAAAATCATCCTTCTCAGTTCAGGAAGCAGTAAATCAATTTTCATTTTATGTTTAAAAATAAGGTCTATAGTCATAAATTTATACCAAGTAATAATTTAATAAAGTAATAAAGAATGGAAAATTTTCAGCACTTAGAGATCAAAGTTTGCTTCAAACTTAAATATCTTTAGATCTACAGTGATTCTTGGCTCAATATTTATTAAAATACTTCTGATTTGGTTGCGAACTTCAGTAATGTAAGCCTTACAAAAGGATAAAGTCACTTTAGCCCATATATACCTGGGTAAATTCTTTCCTCCCTCCCTCCCTCCCTCCTTCCCTCCCTCCCTCCCTCCCTCCCTCCCTCCCTCCCTCCCTCCCTCCCTCCCTTCTTACCTTCCTCCTTCTCTTCCTTTCTCCCTCCCTCTTTCCCTTCCTTACTTCCTTCCTTACTTCTTTTTTGGGGATTGCTGTTTATTTTCTTTTTCTTATTTTCCTGTCTTTCTCTTTGTGGTTTTGTTTTGTTTTGTTTTGTTTTGTTTTGTTTTGTTTTGTTTTGTTTTGTTTGTTTTTACACCTCTCCCGTTTTGGCGCCAGGAGGCAGTTGTAAGCAGAGCACTAAACACTTAACTGAATAATTGTTTATTGATTATATTCCATTAGGTATTGTGGCATGCTACATGAGAGACATAGAAGATCTCATTTTATTTTTTTATCTTGGTAGAGAATAAAGTCGGGGTCATTTTATATATTGCGTAAAGCTTTTTTTGAATCAGTTTGCCTGTATTCAATCCCAGGTCTGTTGGTCAATGCCTCTTTGCTCATTGAGAGACTTTTGTGGGACCCTTTGAGTTTTAGTCCCAGCAATACTGGATGATAGCTAGTCTACTCAATACATACAAGTCCCAGGAGGTAATGAATGCAGCAGCGTAGTCTATAATAATAAATTCAGCAGAGTAGTCTATTTACTGTTCTTACAAGTAAAAAACACCAACTTATACTAACGAAGTCAAAAAGAGACAGAATTAAAAAGATTTGGGATTCTCTGACAGCGTGTTAGGGAAGTGGAATATCTAAGCCTGGAAGAAGACATGAGACCCAGAGTAACCCTGAGGACAATGACAACATTTACTTTCTCTCTGAAGGTCGACTATAAATGGCTCTGTTTATCCATTCCACAAATATTTATCCAGCAACTCTATCTATGCCAGGCACTATTCTGGCTGGTGGGGATACATAGTGCTGAAAAAGTCTCAGGATTCCTGTTCTCCCAGGAATTCCACTTAAGAGGTGGGAAGAGGAAAAACAGATAAATAAGTGAGAAAAAATCAGAATACAATAAGCACTAAACAGATAATTAGAATAATGTGTTAAATGTCTTAGAAACTAAAGTTTACCTGGAGATCAGAATTGCAAAATGGTCCGAGGACTTTTATCTGATAAAGATCAAGGAAATGCATTAGAGTCAGAATAAATAGTTAACCTAAAGCCATAAATCTGGAAGGAGGTTGGCATTGTGGAGGGACAGCGACAGGCATAGTGGACATTTTAAAAAATGAATTGTGTAGATTCTACATTTATGTAGATTTTTAATCCAAGGGAAGAGTTTGAAGACTTGAATATTTCTATCAATGGATCCTATTTACTCATTCTTAATTTCATGATACACATTTCAAATTTATATTCTTTTTTAGTCTTTAAACTGTTTGCTCTCTAGTCATAGCTCTGATTGTGTACCATTTGGTAATGGAAATAACTTCCTGATTGTTTTCCCTGGCTTTAAACTCTATTATAAATCAATTGTTTTTTTTTTTTTTTTTGGAATGCTAATTTTTAGATATTGAGTTCCTCAAAAAATTTTTTTAAAGACTTGTTTTTCATTTTTCCATTAGAGTCGACATATAATATTAGTTTCAGGTGTACCACATAGTGATTAGACATTTATATAACTTGCAGTATGATCACCCCGATAAATCAAGTACCCATCTGACACCACGCAATATTATATTATTGAATATATTTCCTATGCTGAACATTATGTCACCGTGGCTATTTTTTAACTACCAATTTGTACTTCTTAATCCCTTACCCTTTTCTACTCGTCCCTCCTCTCCGTTTTGGCAACCATCAATCATTTGTCCTCTGTTATCTATGAGTTTGTTTCTATTTTGTTCGTTCATTTATTTTGTTTTTTAGATTCCAAATATAAGTGAAATTATATGGTATTTGTCTTTCTTGGTCTAACTTACATCACTTAGTGTAATATGCTCTAGTTCCATTCATGTTGCAGATTTCAAGTCTTAGTTTTTTTCATTTTTTATTTTATTTTATTTTTTCATTGTTAACTATTTGCTAGTATGCATGTACAGCTCTTTATTCATTTGTTGATAGATAGGCTGCTTTCATAGCTTAACTATTGTAAATATCGAACATATTGCAGTGTATAAGTTTTGAATTAGTGTTTTCAATTTCTTTGGATGTATACCCTGAAATGGAATTACTGCTGGGTCCTTCTTTGTTTCTTGTTACAGCCTTTTTTATTTTTTCAAGTTTTGTCTGGTATAAGTATTGCTACTCCAGTTTCGTTTGCTTGTTTTTGGTTCCATTTTTATAAAATATCTTTTTTTATCCCTTTACTTTCAGTGTGTCTTTCTAATCTGAAGTGAGTCTTTTGTAGGAAGTTTATGTAAGGGTTTTGTCTTTTTATCCATTCATCCACCTTATGTCTTTTGAAAGGAGCATTTAATCCATTTACATTTAAAGGAAGTATTGATAGATATGTAGTTATTGCCATTTTATTGTTTATATTTTTGTCTCCCCCACCCCCTGCCCCCAATCCCTTTAACATTTTTCGTAATATTAGTTTGGTGGTAATGAATTCCTTTATCTTTTTTCTTGTCTTAGAAGCTCTTTATCTGTCCTTTGATTCTAAATGTTAGCATTGCTTGGTAGAGTATTCTTGGTTGTAGGTCCTTTCTTTTCATCACTTTGAATATTTTAAGCCAATCCCTTCTGGCCTGCAATGTTTCTGTTGAGAAATCAGTGGACAGGCTTATGGGAGCTCCCTTGTAGGTAACTAACTGCTTTTCTCTTGCTGCTTTTAACATTTGCTCTTTCTCTTTAACCTTTGGCATTTTAATTGTGATGGGTCTTGGTGTGGGCCTTTTGGGGTTCATCTTATTTGACCGTCTGTGCTTCCTAGGCTTATATGTCTATTTCCTTCACCAGGTTTGGGATGTTTTCAGTCTTTATTTCTTCAAATAGGTTTCCAATTTATTGTGCTCTCTCTTTTTTTGGTATCCCTATGATGTGAATGTTGGTAAGTTTGATTTTTGTCTCAGAGTCCCCTTAATCCAACTGTCCTCAACCTTTTTTGGCACCAGATATCAGTGCTCCTATGAGAATCCAATGCCTCACGATCTGAAGTAGAGCTGAAGCAGTGATGCTAGCACTGGGGAGTAGTGACAAATATAGATGAAGCTTCCCTCACTTTCCAACTGCTCACCTCCTGCTGTGTGGCCAGGTTACTAACAGTCCACGGTACGTACCAGTGCTAGTCCACAGCCTGGGGGTTGGGGACCCTGCCTTAAAGTGTCCTAATTTTTTTGGATACTTTTTTCTTCTTTCTGTTCTGATGGGGTATTTTTTGCTACTGCTACTTTATCTTCCAAATCGTTTTTTCAATCCTGTGCTTTATCTTATCTACTGTTAATTCCTCCTAAGGTATTCTTCATTTCAGTTATTGCATTTTTCATTTCTCACTGGTTCTTTTTTGTTTTCTATCTCCATTTTTATGTTTATGTTTCTTTATTAAAGTTCTCAGTGAGTTCACATTTTCTTCCCCTAAGTTCACTGACCATCCTTATAACTAGTATTTTGAATTCTTCATCTGGTAGATTACTTGTCTCCATTTTGTTTAGTTATTTTTCTGGAGCTTTGTTTTTTTCTTTCATTTGGGACATGTTTTTTTTTTTGTCTCCTCATTGGCTGCCATGCTGTGTTTGACAACATTCTCTTGGGAGGGGCCTCACTGCAGGATAAGTTCAACCAAAGCCTATGTCCCGCCTGGGACACCTGGTATGAATCACAAAGGAATTTGTAGGTGGCCTTCACCCACACTGGTATTGTAGGTCCCTGGGGGAGTTCAAGCTTCTAACTGAGACCTGGTATTGCTATTGCTGAGCTTAGGGCTGCTCAGCAAAAGGTACTGGGCATGCCAATGCCATATGCTGCTTATTTGAGGTTTTGAACCTTTTAGAGATTTTAGGAATGTCTACAGCATGAGCCAAGATGGACCATTTGTATGGAGAAAGCCACTGGAAGCAGATTGGATGGGCTTGCAACTTGGGTGTGATAGGGTCTCAGAGAATCACCAGGGTAGGACAAACGTTGTTAACTAAGTTGTTAGAGACTCCGATATAGCTCCCACCTGTGTCTGCATGCAGGCTGGAGAAAGGGCTCAACAATGGCTTTTGCCAGCACTTCTAGCTCTCTCCCTGCAGCTGGACAATTCAGTTCCTCCTGTATGTCCCTGACACTTTTAAATCTTCTTGCCCAGAGCTGGAGCTCATAGCCAGTAAGTTTATTAGCTGACCCTTTAAGTGGAGCACCTGGGACTCCAGCAGCCCTCTGTCTCACCCTAGCCACAATCTCTGCTAGTATTCACTGTCAAAAATCATGAGGACTTTTTTTTTTCTTTCTTTCTTTTCTTTTTTGCACTAGAACCTTGGTCTATGGAGCCTGGTGTGGTGCTGGGACCCCTCACTTCTCAGGGTAGACCCTTGCAGTCGAAATATCCCTCCCGAATTTTACTAGCCAAATGTGGATGTTGGATTAGTCCATTCCATTTCTTCATAAAGGAGATTGCTATGTGTTAATAAATACTGTTGGTAGGTGATCTTTATATGGGATTTCATTATACAATTATCTGTAATTTTATATGTTTGGAAATGTCATGATAAAACAATGGGTTAAAAATATTATCTGATGGTGATGAAACATCCATATTGGCTATATTTTATTGTTATTTAATTTAATGTCCAAATGAATAGTGAAATCAATACTAGTAAAGGAGTTACAAGAAGGAAGTGTTATCAAAAACCAAAATCCCAATTTTTTTTTACTTGAGCCCACCTCCCTGCTCTTGCTGGCAGAAAGAAATGTACAAGCAGGAATTTGCAGTATAGAAAAAAATAATATTGAATTAGACTCACCCATGATGTATAAGTTATTGATTTTATTGCAAAATTATAAGACACTCTGGTTTATAGGTCGTGCTGGGACCTGATTGGTCATAGGTGAGGTAAGCATAATAAATCATTTCTTCAGGTTTTCAGGACTGTTCTGAAGTTTTTTCTTGTGTCCCTTTGCTCTGTATCATGGGAAAGTAGTCAGGGGGTTGTTTCATCTCAGGGTTCAGGAGCTGAAACATATCTTAGGTCAAGGTGTTATCTTTAGCTTGCCAGAGGTCTAGACCTTTTGACTATTAGCCAGGTTCAGGCTACTGTCTTCTGTTGCCTCCAGGTTGTTTATTATCTAGGAGGAAAGTGCAGGTCTCTGAAGTGTATGTAAATCGAGAGGTACATGATTTCTAGAGATAAGATTTAAAACTAAATTTAATCCACGTCATAAGGACCTTCAGTTTCAGAAGCAACACAAGTTCTCTGGTCAGACAAAGATAGAGCATATCTGGGTATGTAAAAGCAGGAGTTAAAAAGAGGTTTAAGTTTCCCAAGGACAAGGCATATATAGTTCCCTCAACTAGACTGAAATGAAAATAATTATTCTGTGAGGGGACACCCACCCAGGTCTGATTGACATAGTGGGTTTTGAAATGGAGAGAAATGATAGATTGGACCTTATTCTCAATAAGTTTCCAAATCCAGGTCAGGAGATTTGTTTGTTTATTTTGGTTCCTTGATGCTTTTGAACTACTCAGAAAAGCCTGATCAGCAGAGCAGTTTGATGACAGTGATGATTTTTAAAAGTTATTCTTTTAAGACTTAGCTCAGCAGATAAAAGGTGGGTCTTAACTCAGCATTTGCTGGCTATCTCCACTCTGCTATTTTCCAAACCCCATCTGTTCAAATTGGACTCTGGAAGTTGTGACATTCAACATTTTTGGATGATGACCTGTAGGGGGGAAGACGTATTTTTATTACTTAGTTCTCTTTCTGCTTGGAAGAGATTTATTTGTTATGAAAGGTAATCAGGTTTTGGCAGACACACATTTAAAAGAAGTCTGTTCAAGGATTCTGCCGTTGTCAACAGAATTGCTAAATTTTGTTCATTTAAGCTTATTCTTTCTGTTGGAATCACGGGGGAACTTCCCTTATTATAAAGGATGAAAGATATCCAGATGATACTCTTCTCCTCCATCTGTCCATTAAATCTTTAATCTGCAACACCTGGGTGGCTTCTAATCCTTTATTGGTTTTATGTACCAGTGGTTCCAAGTCAGACAAGTTCTTTGTCACATGATACCAAATAAGTTTTCTTGTGCCATTAAAAGGCATATTTTCCCCCAAGATCTCTTAGAAAATAAACTGGGTTTCATTTCACAAATGGACTTGCTGGTTTTAATGTAACTCCGTTAGTAAATGGCATTCACTCACTGTGTAAGCAAGAGTGCCCTATTGGTTGGCAGCAGGAAGCTCTTTGTTCATGTTGAGAGTTCTTTTGTAGAGTTGCTAGCCTCTGAGAATTATCAGTGTGCTGTTTGTGATGCACCGAAAGATCCTTTCTGTTTTTCTCATTGCCATTTGTGTCTCAGTTTGGTCATTTGAGTTATTTAGTCATGGGCCTGAGTTGCAAGGCACAGAAGTTTGGAATGCTTTTGTTTCTAGATTTTTCTTGGTCAGGGCTCTTTTTAGAAGAGAGTCAAACAAGGGATACAGGAGGCAAAGTTTTCCACTACTTCCTAGTTATCACTGTAGTATCTTAAATTCAGTAGGCTACCTTGTCAAAAGGTTATGCTCTGAATTGAATTTCAGTCTTGAACCATTCTCCTGTTCATTGAGAGCTCATGTTACAGAAACAATCCTTTTAACCTCAGTCACGTAAACCTTCCTAACAAATCATCTCTATACCCAGTGAGATCATGTACATCTATCAGCTATCTTATGGTGTAATTGGGAATCAGAAGGAAAGGCACAATCCACTTCCTCTGTTCTTCAGTAAAAGCCTATAAAGGTTATCTATGACTAATATTGTAAAGTATGGTGCTTGTATGCAAAGACAGGGCATAGCTCACAGCTTAAAAAGAAAGAAGGGGAGAAAGGAAAGAAGGAATGTTGGAAAAGGGCTGTTCATTGTCTAATGCCTTTGCATTTCTGATTAACCATCATATAAATAAATGGTTTTGGTTTGTTGAAGTAGAGACTGGAACTTATTATTTTATTTTTTAAATCTTATTGTCAGTACTAGAGAGAGAGTGCAAAAGAGAGATCACTTAAACTATAATTTGTGACCATATTGCCCAGAGAGTGAAATGATACATGCCTAAGAATTGGACCATTTTAAAATGGTTTTTATTAACTTTGAGTAGAAGAAATTTTTAAAAAAATTATGACTATTTTAATTTGGAGAGAATAATTTGGAAAATTATTCTTAAAAATGCTATAAGTCCTAAATTTTATTGAAGTTCTCTCCTTCAGCAATACAAAACAATTAGGCTTATAAAAAATTAATGATACTTTGTGATGTAACAGACTTTGGAGCCAGTATCTCCAGCGAGAGGAGGTCTAAGCTGGTTAATGGAGCAAACCCACATCCCAATATGGCCATAGCATTGCATAGGGTCTGGGCCTTACTTAAGGACTTTTGACTCCTTCTACATCTTGATTTTCAAAGCCCTCTCTGTTTTCTGCCGTGCTTCCGGAGCCCCATTTACACCTTCCACTCCTGTCTCAAGATAATAGTGCCCCTTCTCAGGACATAATCTTGTCCGTGGACCAACAGTTAGGAGAATTGAGGAGTGGGAGAGGCATACCTTTTAATGAGGCCCTTTAAAAAAGTCTATTGAATGATTAGTTAGATTAGACTTTGTGGTGAATTAAAAGAAATTAGAAAGTTTAACTCTGAAGGAAGAAGCTGTTCTGTAGCAGAGTTGTAATTTATAGCTTATTGACTTTTCTGACAGTCGAGTGAGACATTTAATCTAGGGAATACTAATTTTATCATTTTTAATACGCAAGACTGTACATTATTTATTTAAAAGTGACATCTATCTTCTACAAGTATATCCTTTCTCCTGTATCTTTGGTTCCTTTCTCCAGGCTCACTATATACCATGTGCCCACTGACGCCAATCTCTCTCTCTGCAAAATGTAAAATTTCATCTAGCTCAGAAAAGAAAATTTTTTTTTTCGCACTATTCTTTTGTGCACATCTATTCTTCATAGCTAAATTTCAGAGCATGGTTTTTACTTACTCCAGTTCCTCTCAGATTGTTCTCTTATACTTTATAGCTTGACTGTTATTCTTTTCATGCATCTGAAAAATCACTGCCACAAGATGATGAGATGTATCTAACTTTTTCCAAGTCTTTATTCACCTTCACTCCTATGTAACTTTGACATTATTGGACCCTCTTTTCCTTCTTGAAATCTACAAAACTATAATATGCTTTTATTTTTTTTCGAAACTTCTGTGACCATTTTTAAAATCTCTTTTTTGAATCTCTTCTACCCTTCTAAATATAAATAAATCTGAGTATTAGTCAGTTTTCTTTCATAAATATTTATTTCTCTATGAAATAAAATGTTTATTTTTAGTTATTTAAAATATAAATTTATACGTTATTGTTTAAATTATAAATATAAACATATAAATCTATATAAATTATGTAAAATATGATAAAAGATATAAATATATGATATGAAAAGATATAAAGTCCAGTAAAACAAACACATGTACCCATAAACCAGCTCAAATGCCATAATTCCCCGAGAGTCTCTTTACATTAAAACTTTCTATCCCAAGCAAAACAGTATTTTGAATTTTGTGGTCATCATTATCTTCCATTTTTCTTAACTTACTTACAACCATGTTTTGTTAACTTTTATATATTTTTGAAATATTATATAAATGATATTATTTTTTGTGCATTCTTTGATCACTCACCTCCCTCCTCCAACATCTCTGTCTTGTGTGCACCTATAATTCTTTTTTGCTGTTGAATAGTATTTTATTTTGGAACATGCTAAAATTAATTATCCAGTCTTTTTTCTGTGGATATTTGGCTTATTCCTGGGGTTTCTAATCATTAGATTAAATAGCAGTGTTTAATGTACATGTGTGTACATTCTTATACATGTGTCCGTGCATATGTACATATTTGACTTGATAAGATGACATTAAATTATCTTTCAAAATAATTGAACAATTGGCATTCAAACAAGCAGTATGCAAGCATTTCTATTGTTACATAGTTTTGCCAAGTATAATAGTATTTGGTATTATTAGATTTTCAGTTTTTTCAGATTGATATTTTTAGATTTTTCAGATTTAAAAAAATATGTGGTTGTAAAATTGTTATCAAAATTTGTGTTACTTTGACTATTTAAATTTCTCTACTTTTGAAGCTGAATGTATTTTAAAATGCTTGTTATTTGTGTTTCTTTTCCCAGGTGCTCATTTATGTCTTTAGCCCATTTTTCTATTGTTTTATCTGTTTCTTATCAATTGATAGACATTCAATTGATATTAATCATTTGACAATGATATGTTTTTGTTTAGGTCTGCTTTTCTTTTTTTGCTTTTGTTGTATTTGCTTTGACAAAATTTTGATTTTAATAATTTTATTTATTTTTTAATTTACAGGTTAAAAAATGTTTTAAGAAACCATTCCTAACACTACTGTTGTTTTAGTCTGTATTTTTTTAAAAAGTTCAATGATTTTTATTTAAAATTTAAGTATTTAATGAATTGATTTTACATGTAGTATGAAGTAGGGATTTTTATAATTTCCTTCATGCTGGACTCATGCACTTGCACTTCTCTCGTATGCGTTTATATGTATGTGTGTGTGTGTGTGTGTGTGTGTGTGTGTGTAATATCAAATATTTATGTGTACATTTTGTGTACATACATACTTTTGAGCTCTGAGTCCTCTTTGTAATTTACTGCTAGAAATTTCATGTTGATGATGTACCTCACCTCACCTTAAACTCATAACTAAAGTAGAGCTTATCCCATCCTTTCCCAGCTCTCACTTCCACATCTAACTAGTTCCTGAATACTTTAATGTTTCATTTGAAATGAGCTTTTGAGTTATTCCTACTACCAATCTGTTTCATACCTTGTGACCTAAACCTCAGGCCTCTGTAATGTTTCGAGTAGATGTTTTGCGTCTCTATTTTTCCCACAGTGATCTTGGGTTCTGATACCACATGGGTATTAATCTTTCTAAAGCAAGACTTTGATTCTCTTCAATTAAAATACCTTATTTACTCTAAATAAAAATCTTCCTATCATTCTTTTGGCATTTATGTTCACTGAAGTACAATTGTCCTGAATGTTTTCATAGAACTAAAGGTATCAATTCTTGTATTTTTTTGTATTTTCTGTAGTATCTATTACAATACCTGGCACATAATAAATAATGCAAATTGGTGGGTTTATTAGTACATCAACACTAATTTTATGCAATGCAATTGTATTTGGGTTATCCTCGGTGATTTTTTAAAATTTTGTTTTATTTGTTGAGCTGGATTTTAAAAATATCTATATGAAAAATTTTATTCATGGTAAGTTGATGGATTCTATATTTTTCTGAGGGATTCAACTTTTCAATCCATGGAATGTCTTTCCTGTCTTTCCTAGGTTACATGTATATTTTTTTCTTATTGTAAGTTGTTTCTCTTTGCTCGATTTCTTTTTTCTATTTTTCTGCTTCTTTTTTTTTTTTAACTTTTTCAATGTATCTATAGAAATAATATTTCCACATCCTAGTAAACTATTTTCTTCTCTATTTCCTATAAACAGGCTAAGTAATAATGAAAATGCCTAGACTAACTATTCAAGACAGATAGTGGAGAAAGGTAACTTTAAATTATTTAAGCTAGTAATGATCAGAGGTGAATCCATTAGTCTTTGGTGATTCATGTAAGTAGAAAAACAAAAGAAAAGGGAAATTTTGGTTTAAGCCTTTTCATTAGTCAACTTTATTTCAGTTGTTAATTGGTCTACACCAAAATAACAGTGATGAATCAACAAAATGGTAATTTTGAAAAGGGATTTTAAAAAATTTTACTAAAGGCATACCAACCTTTATTTTCTTCTTTTTCAAGCATTGTTTTTCTTTTTTTTTTTTAGTATCAAGATGAGAATACTTAGAAGATAAGTTGAATAAAGAGGTACTTTTTTTTCAGAAACTATTTTATTTGAGAGAAGAGACACAAATAACAAAATAGACATAGACATGTGCTATCTAATCCATTTTTTTAAACTGCTATTGTTTCTTATAAGTTTTGTTTTATAAAACATGTGTTTCTTATATTTTCCCTTCTATCTTAGTGGCCTGTTACTATTCTTCTAGGAGGACTAGGGAACAAATACTGATTTTTATTTATTTTTTATTGTTGTTGTTGTTAAAATTAGTTCCCTGGGAATCTAATGCTCTATCTTTATCAAATAAATCTTGAAATACTTTTCTTTGTGCACGGTCACATTTCTGATAGAGGTAAACATGGCCTTTAAACTTACCAGTTGGTACAGTTATGCATGTTTTAAATTGAAAGACTTAATGACTATTTTATCCATTCCTCTGACTTTAGAGGCTCTCAGAGGCAATGTGATCAGTGTGTGTCACATGCAGAAATATGTCTGAGTAGGCTAGGATTTTTTTTCTTTCTTTCTCCAGCAACTATTTTCAAGATAACTCAGTTAATTTTTGTATTTCACAGTCAAATAACTTTATTTTCCTTTGAGTTAAACAAAAAGGTGTTTATGTATTTTTTTTTTCTTATTGGAATGAATTGCAGTCACCTGTGCTATATGATAAATTAACTCATTATTAGTTAAATAAATTAAAATATATTTGGTAGCATTTTAACATTTTGCCTTCTTAATGTTAAATGCTGCTATCTTTAGTAAGGATATTAATTTAAGAGAACTTAATACTTTGAGAGTCCTCCTAATAAACTTTTCCTCATTAAGAGGTTACATTTCTCTTTCTTAGTGTTATACTTTGGTTTTGCTTGGCAAGATTCTGTGGAAAGAGCTCTGACATCATCTCTAGCTTACCACTGAAGAGCAGGAGGCACTGGCACTGCTTAGTCTTTTCGATAAATCCGCAGGCAAAATATTGAACTCACTTCATTGTAATTTTAATGTTCCAGAATTACATAAATCATAGGTTGTGATAGGATCTTCCATGACTATTTTCTTCTGACTACAGTGTAGCTTTTGTTTTCTGGTGGAAAACTCCCCTGTTGTTTCCACAGGTATCTATACACCAAGTAATTGTTAAATGAGTATTTTAATTGAGAAAATTAACTCTTGGAACTGCAATAATGGTAGAAATATTATGGTCTCTAAATTCTATGTAAAAAATGCCCAACTGTTTTAAAGAATAACTTTTCATTTTAAAGGTAAAATGGCTTAAACAATTTGTTTTAATGGAATACAATTAAGTAATTCATCTTCATGCCACAGCTTTAACTAAAGTTAAGGAGTTATTTCTTTAGTTAAGTGAAGAGTCATTTCTACTTTGAGAATACATGATTTATAACAGAGTAATACAAGTTGAACACTGAGTGGTATCTGAGCCATATTGAACCACTTTATTACAAAAGGAGCCCGGGCAGTCACATGGAAGAGTATTGATGAGAAATATAGTAGGAAGAATATGGTAATGGATGTGATCTCCAAGTATGCTCTGTCATACTCTCCAGCCATAAGGACACACACATATACCCCCCTGCATTCACCAAGGGCATCTTCCTATAGACTAACAGAGACATCTGCTTCTTAAGGATACATCAGTAATAGAGATCTATAGTAAAAAGTCCCAACAAATCCAGAAGTGAAGTTCAATGGACCAAAAAAAGGAGGCTAAATTTGGAATGCGGAGCTAATAGGCAATACTGGAATACACCTGCCAATTTAGGGGACTTTTTTAGTAGTTCCAAGATAGGAATGGAGGGCTTGAAATAGATCACTGATGGTGCAGACTTGAGTGAAATAAATTTATTTTTAAAAATGATTTGGAAATGGAATTAATAGCAATTGAACGTTGATTGGGCATGTGGAAGTAGAGAAAGAAGGCAGAGGTGATGCCTCGTTTTCTAATCATGCAAGTAGTGTATATTGTGGTATATTGATATTTATTAAAATACAGGTTGTTTGAAAGGGGAGAGAGAGAGAGTGAGAGAGAGAGAGAGAGACAGACAGACAGACAGACAGACAGACAGAGTGTCTATGTGTGTACTGGAAGGTATAGGTATAGATGACTCTGATTTTGATGACTGTGGGCCATCCATGTGGAATTGACTTGTAGTTTGGATATTCTAAAGATCCAGGAGAATGGTCTTAATTAGAAAAACAGATTTGGAAGTCATCATCAGTATGAAGATGCTGATAGAAGTCAGGGGAAGCTAGTGTTGTCCAGGCAGAAGAAAGAGTAGAGTGCAAAGAAATTCTCTTGGGCACCAGAATTTATGGTAATCTGTATGAGTTCAGTAAGTCAAGCTTACAATGGAGAGAGGGTAATACAAAGAATTAGGGGAAAAGTATGAAATTGAGTGACAGGAAATTTGAGAGAACATTTCAAGAAAGGCAATAATAAGAATGTGAAATCCTACAAAATCTTAAAGAAGATAAAATAACAGGGTTTTATTAACTTTAGCATGAAAGATTTTAGTTTTGATTTCTTTGAAATACATGTTTTGAGTAAACACTGTAAGTACAGCAGTTCCCCCTTATCAGCAATTTTGCTGTCTGTTAAATTAATTTGAAAATTTTATAAATAAGTAATAAGTTTTAAATTGCCTGCCTTTCTGAGTAGCATGATGAAGTCTCGCTCTGTCCTACCCAGACCTGCACTGGACATGAATCAGCTTTTTGTTTAGCGTATACACCTTGCATATGCTCCCCGCCCCTTTGTCACAAGTAGCTGCCATCATGGTTATTAGGTCCACTGTAATGAGATCTCAGTAGGTCAGTTATGTTCAAGTGATCCTCATTTTCTTAATAGTGGCCCAAAGTTGCAAGAGTAGTGATGTTGGCAATATGGACATGCCAAAGAGAAACCATGAAGTGTTTCTTTTAAGTGAAGAGGTGAGTACAGTACAATTTTTAAAAGGCAGAGGCCACATTTACATAACTTGTATGACAGTATATTGTTGTTATTATTGTTAGTCTCTTACTATGCCTAATTATAAGTTAAACATCATCATATGTATGTCTATATAAGATGAAACGGTATTTATAGGGTTAGATATTATCCCTGGAATCAGACATACACTGCAGGGTTTGGAATGTATCCTCTGCAGATATGGGGCAACTGGAGAGTAAATAGTTTGGGGGCAGATATATCCCATCTTTTTCATCCGGCTTTCTATAAAATGATTACTTTTGGTGTGCTTTCGTTTTTTGTTTGTTTTTAATCTGTATTATCTGCTATTCTTAGTAGATATTTTTGAATATACTGTAAAATAACCTATTGGTGGTGGGGCAAGACAATGAACGTAAATCATTTTATTTTAGCTTAGATAGATCTAGAACATGAATCATGGAGATTATATCCTTATCCTTAAGGAAGAATAAAATATTATAGTCTTTCAGTGGTAGAAGCAAGGTGATCTAGTTATCAGAGAATATATCAGCATAGAAGACTCTCTGAGTTGTAGTGGAAGAATACGTACTTTAGAACAAAATTATGTAAGCTGTATTTATAATAGATACGCATTTGTAGAAATGTGGTTTCTTCTAAAAAGAAGAATAAAAGACTGCTTTTAAAATTGAAATCAGTGTTTTAAAGAATGTACATACTATATGTTTGACATTATAACATGCTTTTGTGGTTAACATTTGTCTTCACTTCTTATGTTTTACATTTTAAAGCAAGTAACTAAATACAATTTGTCCACACTTGAACATGATACATACTTTTTTATTCAACATCTTTAAAATGTTAGAAGTGAGATGAAAAACGCTGTTTTGGTTTCTGTACTTAGCACCCAGCATAAGGGCACATGAGAAAATTGACAGGAAAATTTCAAATTTTAAGATCTAAAATTAATAATATGAGTCCAAACATTGTTCTTTTGAGAAGGATTGATATATATTAAACGTGATGTTAAAATTTCTTACATTTGTATAATTGCTGTCTTTTTATATATTTACCTTTTACTAAGGCAAACATCAATTCATTTATTCAACAAATACTTTTTAAGGCCCTTTTCATGCTAGGCACTCTTCTGGGTACTTAGAATATACCAGTGAATAAAAGAAACAAATAAATCATTACTTTGGAGAAGCTTTTGTGTTGGGGATGGGTGTCACAGGAGACAAACAATAAACAGCTAACATGGCATGTAAGACTATAAGGTAGTAACACCTAAGGAAAAGAAAATAGAGCAGGATAGTGGAGAGCCTTCTGAGACTTGATGGGCAAGGTCAGGTTATAATTTTACATTAAATAGTCTGGTTAGGTTTCACTAAATAGGCCCTTGGGTTAAGATGTAAAGAAGATGAGAGTATAAGACATGTAGATATCTGCCAGAAAAGCATTTCAGGTACGGGGAGAGCCAGGGCAAAACCCTTATGCTGGAAGCATGCCTAGTGTGTCCAGGAGTAGCCACTGTGGAGGCCCCTGTGGCTGAAGTGCGGTGAGCAGGAGGACAAGAAGAGGTGAGGTTGAGAAGGAAGTTGGATCAGGTCACTTCAAAACTTGCAATGCCTCGGAAAAACTTGACTTTTACTCAGAGGGCACGGAGATTCATTGGAAGCTTCTGAGCAGAAGTGAGACTTGCTTTTGGTGAATATATCTTCCGTGTTCTTTACTTAGCACATATTTTGTAAGGATGTAAATTCAAACTTCTAAAAATTAAATTTTATTAATGGTGTGCTATAAATTATTGCTACAGTGTGGCCTACTGGTCATTTATGGAACTGTCATGTCACTTTATAGGGTCACGAAGTTTAAGGTATGTTGGCTCTGCATATGCCAACATATGCAGAATCCTGAAAGTGTAATTTTGGAGAATTAAAATTTATTTAAAATAATCACCTTAATTTATAGATGTGGAAACTAATTTGCCTAAGATTACTCAGTCGAGTTTGCTAGAGCTAATATTAGGGTTTAGGTTGAGAATGAGAAGCAAGACAGAAAACTTCCTATTGTGATCAGATTTGTGCTCAGTGCTTTTTTCTTTTTCAATCCAAGCCATTTCTCTCACTTAAATTACATTGCCACATCTTTTACACATCTCTTTGCAAGGATATGAGTATATCATCATTTTTACTACTAGATCTTTTCTGTTAGTCGCTATATAAAAATCAGTACGTTTTTCCTCTTTGGGAATAAATTTTAAAAACTTCTTGCTTTGTATGCACCTTGATAGATACAAATGAACTATTTCTGTCCTATGTATCTTCTATGTCCTTTAGCAGATCAGCAAATTATGACCAAATCTGGCCTATAGCCTGCTTTTTGTTGTTGTTGTTGCATTGTGTTTTAATAATAATTTTTGCACTTTTAAATGGATGCAGAAAATAATAAGAAAAAGGGACATTTTCATGAAACATGAGGATTACATGTCCATCAACAAAGCTTTATTGGCACATGGCCATGCTCATTCCTTTGCCTGTCATCTTTGGTGCTCTTGTGTTACAATGGCAGAGTTGTGTAGTTGTGACAGAGAGCATATATCCCATAAACTGCTTTAAGAAAATGTTTGTTAACATTTGTCCTAGAACAGTGCTTCTGAAACTTTGCTGTTTATAGAATTCCCTCAGGGCTTGTTAAAACCTATTTTTCTAGACATCATACTCAGAGGTTCAGATTCCCTAAGTAGAGGGTGGGGCCTGAGATTCTGCGTTCTCTGTCCGGGTGATTTAGGTGTGACCAGGGTGTAGATTGACCACACTATGTAAGCATTGCTCTAAAGTGATCCGTTTTGAACTTACGTCTTTGGTTATTTTCCCTTGTCTTATGATCATTACCTGATTTTGGAGAAGGGAGATGGAAGGAGTTGTTTTTGAATGAACCTGGGAGCAGTCAAGTTCAAGCAGCAGATCTAGTACAAGGATACTGAATTTTAAAAATTGATTCACACTGTATATTGTTCTCTGAACATATATGAGTGTACTTTAATACAAAAATTTCCATTCCCCCTTTTCTACTTTGTTTTTTCTATACAAAATGTTCTATGTGTTCTTTTTTATATTGATTTAAATGCCTTTGCAGAAATCCCTTACTTGCTCACATAAATGACTATCTTAGATTGAATGATTAACCACATTAATAACGTTTTACATTTATTTTTCTAAACCTCTTATTTTTCTTGGACTTTGACTTTTTGAATGGTAACTATACCCTGGTTATATAAAGTTTTTAAAAATGATTTTAAATTTGAAGAAGAGTAGTTCCAAAGTATTTATATGGTAACACACACACAGATTATTGTATAGCCTGTCTCAGATGTAAACTAATATGGTTAACCTGTGAAAGAAAATTCAATAACTTAAGGGTTTCCATATGTATAATAAAATCACATATGCAATGATGTACCTGTTTATATAGGATATTATATATTTCTTGTTTTGTACTGAAATTCTGCATCAATCTATGTTTTAATGACTCTGGCTTTGTTCCCCAAGGTCTGTGACTTCTTTTTTAATTGGTCAGCCCTGTCATTTATTCATATTTGCAAAATTACAATAATTTCTATAGTCATAAATTTAACGAAGCAATTAAATTTAGTATAAAGCAGAGGCAGAGTATGTATTATACAAATATTATGTAAACTCTATACTTAGCATGTTTTAAACCATCATAGTGGATAAGCAAAAATTAAGTGCTTAGGCAATATGATACTTAGGGAAATGTTAAAATTTTTTTGGTAACTGCAGGTAAATTTCAGGTTACTTTCAAATATACTCTCTGTTTATCAACATGAGAGAGACGACATGCAATGTTTTTATCTCTTGCCTGCAAACTTTAATTTGCAAATTGACTCAAAAAACTCAGTATACATAATACAGGCAGGCATTTGCAAAATTTACTTATTATAGACAAGAACAAGAAGTTAGAGTTTGTAAAAACAATGAGGACTTCAAAAGGCCCAGCTTAGTAATTTAACTGACAGAAGAGAAATAGATATCAAACAATATTTCTACTTCAGGTTGCACTGGAGAAAGAAGAAAGAACGATTTCTTTATATATCATCCTAAGAGAAGTTGGGAGAACACTGAGTCTTGAGGGAAAGCTGTTACTTAATCAGTGTTGGACACCCTAGAAATATTGATGATTACTACTAGAAGTACAAATAACAAAATGTTCTGTCCATGTAGCATGGACAGCAAACATTTATTGTCTCTTTTTAAGATAATGTTTCTTTCTGTATACTTAAATCTAGTAAAATAAACTAAAACTACAAAATAAATTTAAGGAATGTACTTAATTTGTATCATATAAACGGATTTTTAATTATCCTTGTGGAAAATATGTAATGTGGAGATTGGGAAACATGTAAAAGAATATGTATGTTATCCACACTTGGAAACACAAAGGCTCTGTCATTGGTATGTGAAGGAGGCTTGCTTGGTTCGGTCAGTTGCATTATAGTCTTTGAGTCTATCTGATCACAGTATGTGGGTAGGGAATTGAGTCTACCTTCAGTTTGTGCATCTCTCTTGTGCTTTTTCTCTTGAGTGGTAGGCAGTCACAAAAAGACTTGAATTAAATTCTACTTCAATTAGTGGGATACCTCTTCTTTCCTTACCCTGTTTAATTATTATTGTTATTTAATTTTAGTAGAACCAACAACTCGTAACTCAGATAATTTCTGGAAAACTATTTTGATCTGACATTTTGCTGTGGAAAAGGTTCGACTTTTGCATTCTCTAGAATTTTATTAGGCATTTTATTTTTGTCATGAGAAGGCTAATCAATGATGTTTGGTATTTCTAGTAAGATTGCAAAAATCTCAGCCAAGTGAAAGAAAGTAAAGATTTATGAAGGTCTGAAATTCAGAACTTTTATAATTATAGCTACCTTTACTTAATTCTATCTGATATCTTTCTTGCATTGTCCTTCTTGACTTTTATAACAACTGGGTGAAGTGGAATATTATGCCTTGGTCAGAAATAAGGAAACTAAAGACTTGCTGAAACTTACTAAACCAGGGTCACGAAGCTAGTAAATAAATGTCAATTGTGCATTGAATGCCAGATTGTCTGAGTCCGTCAGCTGTTCTTTGGCCACCAAGACATTTTTGTTTCTTTAATAAAGGTTATTTGAATTCCTTCTGCAAGGTAGGCATTCTTTAAGGTGGTGAGGAAGAAAAGAAAGTACCCACTGCTATTGACTTAGGATAGTCTCATGTGTTGTAGAAGGTGCAAAGGAATCAGCAAATACTTACAAGAACATTCAAGTGCTATAACAAATATATGTCAGTATACCAGGGAACACAGGGGAAGTTTACTAAACCTATTGCCCAGATTGGTAAAAGAATTTACAGGGCAGAGTCACTCTGTTCTGAAGGGAACATTGTATTCTGCTTGGGATAAAGGGGGAAAGTCCATGATAAATATAAACAATATAACGCATATAAATCCAGATGTTTTGGGAATTGCATTTCTTTATATCTGGAGCCTGGGGAAAAAAATAAATGTAAAAGACTATTTGACAAAGAAGCCAGTGTTTAATAAGGGAATATAGTAAGTTTTCATTAATGTACATACTAATTTTTAGTTGATAAAAATATAATTAGAATATTAACAGAAATATTATTTAATATGTTTAAAAATATCTGCACTTCATCTAAACCAGTATTTTTCAGTCTTTTAAAAAAAGCATCTAAATTTTCCACGCCCAATAAATTATATTAAAAAGTTTAAGTTCAATATATGGTGTAATTCCATGAGAAATGTATGAATTACAATCATAAACTCAACAACACAGAATTATCTGAAACATTCATATGTGTTGCTAATGTTTTATTTTTGTGTGAATTATTCAAATTATAATATTCATTAAAGATAGGTGTATTTTTAATACAATGTATTTCAGTGTATTCCTTATTGTGTATTCTCAATTACTTTGTGCGAATCCATACAATAATGTAGTAATCTTTCTTATGGACATCTGAGCAAACAATTTATTTAATTCAAAACTTTTTTAGTATTTTATCAGTAGCCAATGATACCTTCTGCAAAGGATGTTACATAGATCTCCCCACCCCCACCCCACATAGTAGTATATTTCGTTTCTCTTTCATTGCTATATTGTATCGGCATGAACTTCTAAATCCACACATTTTTTTTTTTCCCTTGACATATTCAAAGGAGTTAAAGGTTCTGATGAAAGAACTTCACCCTTTACGTACAACAAGAATACCAAAAATAATCACCTTAAAGTCTGAGCTGGTAGCATAAATGTGTGAACTGGGCCAATTTTAAGAAAATTAAAAATGGCAGAACTAGAAAACATCATGTTAGTGAAAACACAACATATATATGCAGGCTTAATTCAGGTAAAGGACTGCTGATAGGTGATTCCAACTGCGAAGGGACACAGGACTTTTTAAGAGATTGTAACCAAAGCAGCATTAGAAATACCAGTATGCTGTAAGAGATGTTAAATTCTGGAGATTAATGAGTATTGGTGAAACTATTGCTACCACAAAGAATCACCACAAGCTTAGTGGTTTAAAACTACCAATTTTGTAATCTTATGGTTCTGTAGGTCAGAACTGTCATACAGTCTTATTGAGCTGAACTCAGAGTGTATTCAGGTGTATGTTTCTCTCTAGAGGCTCTAGGAGGGCATGTTTCCTTGCCTTTTCTGGCTTCAAGAGGCTACCTGTCCCCATTATTCAGCTCATAATCCTTTCTATCTTCAAAATCAGCAGCAGCATGCCCTCTGACTTCCTTGTAGTTATATGACTGACTCTCATTTCCCATTTCTACTCTTAAGGACTCTTTTGATTACATTGGGCCCACCAAGGTAGTCCAGGGCCATCTTTCCACCTCAGGGTCAGTTGATTAGCAAACTTCATTCCATCTACAACCTTAATTTCCCTTCACCATGTAACAGCATATTCACAGGTTCCAAGGATTACTATGTAGATATTTTCTGGGGACCATTGTTCTGCCTAGTACACTTACCTTTTATTTTATTTCCTTATTTGTCAAATCAGAATTGTGAAGATTAACAAGAACAACAACAAAATTGTATTAAATGCCTTGTATAATGCTTGGTATATAGTAGGCATTCAGTAAGTGGTATTGGCTGTTATTTTTTATTTTTTGCATTGCCTTTCCGGTTACTCTTGATTTCTTATTGTGCTCAATATTTCTAAAATCAATCTTTAAAAGCATTGTATTCTATCATGATTAGGAGTTTCAGATGTGTCACTTTTATAGTAATAAACATGCAGAGGGGCTTAAATAAGTTAGAAAATTTGAGAGCTTGAAAATTATATTGTTTATATGTAGAATTCTTTAAAACATCTTAATTTCTATTCTACATCTTAGTGTTCCTCTTCCACTAAAACTGCACACCAGTGTTCTCAAACCTAGGCAGCTTTCAGAATATACCTGGAGGGTTTAGTGAACTTAGATTGTTGGGCTCCAGAGTTTCTGACTCCTTAGGAGAAGGAAAAAACTCAAGAATTTGCATTTCTAACAAGGGCCCAGAGGATACCGAATCCCATTGGTCTGGCATTCATTTCCAGAATTACACTTCTAGAAACAATGCTCTACAAATAACCATGAAGAAAATAGGTAGAGTTAATTTGGCTTTCTTCCTGTGTGCATTTAAATGTATCTGCATTTTTGTTTCTTTTGTTTTGTTTTGGCTTCTAACTCCCCAAATACTGAAAAAAATCTGAGTGATGGGAGAAAGTGTTAATATTTAATGGAAATGGATAAGCATTGTTCTTTATTCCAGTATGCAGATCTGCTCTCTAAAACATTGTTATTTTAAGTGAAACAAATTATATCCATAAAGTAGATATCAAAAACCTGTGCCTTTCTACCTAAGGAAGAGTATCTTATCTGATTGGGATTCATATAAATATTTTTTTTTCCTTATCTTTTTTTCTGTCAGTTTAGCGGCCTCTTTTTCAGTTGTGAAAATTATAAAACTGAATAGTTCTCCATCTGATTTTGTTACTGCTTCACAAATCAATTGTCTTTTAATAATACTGTCTTGAGTTACTAAACATAGAGCTGTTATTTCATAATGCAAGGTTTATACATGAAAAATAAACTTAAATTAATAATGTTGTTTGACATATTCTTGAGGTTGTCTTTGAATTATAGTACTATAAAATGCTTAACAATTTGTGCCATGTAAAGTCAAATTTACTTTGATACAGAACCTTAGAATAAGCTTTCAAAACTTATTTCATCTTTGTAAAGTGTACTAAGATGGCACAGGTCAGATTTTCTATATCTATCTATGTAGTAAGAGACTGATATTTTAAAGGGAGGAAAAAGACCTCAGAGAATTCTTATTAAAACTTTCAAGTATGTTGTTAAGAAAGTATAGTGACAGTTGCTTTAAACACACACACACACACACACACACACACATACACACACGATTCTTTAAAAAGCTTAATGTCATCATATTGATTAGATAATAAAAGAATTAAGTGCATTATTGAAATACTTTGAACTTTTTGGCGATTAAAACTATATAAGTCAGATGATCTTTCTCAATCTTTTGAACTCAGACTGGACATGGATTTTATAAATTTGATTTGTGGCTCATTTTTTAGAAGAGTCTCGCTTAGAATAAACAATGAATTAATGTCTATGAATTTGTCACTAATGAGTTGTATTGGTGTAATATTAACGTTGATTGAAATTTCCTAGTGAGACAATATAATTGCACATTTGTGTACCTGGAAAATAGACACAGCTCCCAGAACTCTGATAGGAACAGGAATCTCTGGAGTTTAAAGTCTACACCTATGGTTTGTAAATGTTAGTGCCTACGAACCACTTGGTTTGCCCTGCCACACAGAGGTGATGACTCATTAGATATTCAGTGGTACGTAGAAATGTTCATTTATAGCATATATTTTAAATGAAAAGGTTATATCGGCTCGTCTTCCAAGAATAAGAGAAATTAGTAACAATAGTGAGGAAACACAGAAATTTATAGCTTGATGTAAGAAGGTAAAAAGAAGTAGTGTCCGATTTTTTGTTTTGTTTTGTTTTGTTTGATGAAGTTTGAGGCGAGGCTTTACTGTGTACATGAGACTGAAGAACAGGGGCTGCAAAGGAATTCGGGTTTATAGGTAGGAGAGGAACTCAGATGATCGACCCTTGGGTTTAAAGTAAAAATGGATTGGTAGTTTTTCTGAGGTTTAAAAGGAGAAGATAAGGGGGAATTTTAAATTACCATCTTTGGGAGAAACCTTGATTTTATCCATGAAGAAGTAACTGTTGCTGGAGTTGTCCTCCTGAGCAACAGTTTTTAGTAATCAGATAACAGGTGACATAGTACTACAATCCCTCATAGAAGAGAAACAAATGAGGTGGTCCCTGAGATTGTCCTAGTTTACAGGCAGAGGTGGAATCCAAGCCTGGAACAGGAAGGGCAACCTATAACGAACCCAGCATTTTCACTGAGGGGAGGAGACTGCGATCAGAGTTGGGGAAGCTGAAGTGAGAATTCGTGAGGCAGAGACTTGTAGAGAAAGATGCACAGAATGAGAGCACTCCAGAGATTTGCAGAAGGGTCCTTTCAAATTTTAACATACATATGAGAAACCCTGTAAGACAAAGAATAAAGAACCACTAGAAAGCAGCTGGAGAAATATAATTCTCAGAATTCACTCAGAGCTGGATATAATTTGCATTCACAACAACTAGGATGGAGAGAATTCACACTACACAGAGCATTGGGTAGAGTCCTCAGAATGATACTGCCTTATTAAAAAGAGTAAATTGTCTTTATTTTATTAAAAGCTGCTCTGGGCCCACAGTAACAAAACCTAAAATGAGCCCTTCAGAGGATCATATTGATTCATGCATGATAGTGTACTGAAAAAAAAAAAAAATCATTACTCTTTAAAACAAAATCCAGCACTAAACAACGTAAAATCTACAGTGTTTAGCATTCAGGAAAAAAGTACCTTGCATGCAAAGAAGCCAGAAAATAGGAACCATAACTAGTCTTTGGAAACAATAATCAATATAAACATACAAAAGAACGACAGAGATGATGAAATTTGCAAACAAAGATGTTAAACAGCTATTATATGCGTATGTGCCATATGTTTGAGGCAGGGAAATATGAGCATGATAAAGAGAGAAATGAAAGATACAAAAATAAACCAAACGGAACTTGTGTTGTGAAGTTATAGCAATAGAAACTATCGAAAATGAAACAAAGAGAAAAAATGTGAAAAAAGATGAATAGAGTCTCAGTGAGCTGTGAGTCAGTACCAGTAGGCTAATATGTGTAATTGGAGCCCCACAAAATGAGAAAAGGAGAACAGACAAGTATCTGGAAGAATAATGGCTAAATATGTTCCAAATTTGATGAAAACTATAAACCTACAGATTAAGAGAATAATGAATTTTAAGCAGATTGAATATAAATCAAACCACACCAAGGTACATCATTATAAAGTGACTGAATACCAGTGTGTGTGTGGGGGGGGGGGGAGGCATTTTAAAAGCAGTCAGAGGAAAAAGACAAAGCCCACACTTTCTGCTGGGGGGTGGGAATGGGGAGGGGTATGCAAAATAGAGGCTGGGCTGGAACCCAGCTTTCCCCCTGGACTGTGTTTGGGACAGGCAGCAGCATTCAAGTGGTAGGTGACTGGGTCCCACACAGAGGAGATTTTAACAATAGTTAAATCTCCATGGGTGAAACAGGTGGGTTTTGTTTTGTTTTGTTTTGTTTTGTTTTTTGTTTTGTTTTTTTGTTTTGTTTTTTTGTTTGTTGGTTGGGAGCAGAGGTAGTCATTGAAATGAGGTAGAACTCTTAAAAACCAAGGAGGAGCACTGGTGATTGATTACCAGGATTGCAATGAATAGGCTCAGTGTTCTTCAACTTGGTTTTTATGATATTTTGATGTTAGGATTGGCCGAGGTTCTCAGGCAGTAACCGATGTGGCCTCAGGAAGGTGATGTGGCTTGCTACAACATTTTCACAGGGGTAGCGACTATCAATTTTTAGCTGTTCTTGTGAAATTTTGGTAGGGAGAAGAGAACTATCTTCCTCTTAATATTGTGTATGAATAGAAAATTTTGGAATGAAAACTCAGAAAGAATAAGGGACTACATTTATTTCATTTAACTTCATATTCTCATTGCATAACACAATGCCTGGCCCATAATGTAAGATTTAATATGAGATATTATTTAATGTACTTTTTTCATACTCTCTTTTAATTAGTGATAGTTCTATAATACCAGAATAGAGATTAATAAAGATCCAAAACCACACATACTTACCAGACAAGCACAATAACAATATCCTGAAGTTCTCTTTATTAATTGTATGGTAGAGTCTTATGGAAATATTATTTATAGTCTTCTTTCCTTAACCATAAAGATATGATGCTCCTGACCTACTTTATATGTATTATGAACAATAATTATAACTGTCATGTACTTTATAAAATGTTTTGTGAATGTATCTTTTCTATAAGTATGCAAATTTTTAAAAGTAGGACATTGTGTTTTTGTCTTTCCAAACTCTAGTGAAATTGAGAATAACCTTTTGAAATTTTGTTGAAACTTAGAAACATTCATTGTAGCTTCAACACCATTCATTGAATGAACATTTTAAGCAGGAACCCACAGGATGCCCCATATTGTAGGAGGCAGATTTTCTATTCTTTCAGCACAAACACACGTGGGTCAGTATCTGAAAAGTATCATGTTATTAGTGCATGGTGTTAGCTCTGAATCTGAAGGGGGAAGGAAACTGAGTATGGAGGTGGGCATCAAATCACCATGATCTGGAAAAGATTTTAAGGATGATGAGGCATTAGAACTATTAGGATTACTCCTAGGAATGAGGAGTGCCATTTGAAAAGATGTTTTGGGAGTTGAAAGATAGGCTTTTTCAATGACTTGCAGAAGTCCAAACAAAATAGAATTTAAGATTAGTTTTGGAACAGAGGCTGAATGAGGCCAGATTGTGAAAAACTTTGAATGCAGGGCTAACAATTTTGTAAAAATAGAGAACCACTCTAAAAATTTACTTGTAAAGGATATCTTCAGAGCCTTGTTTTTAAGAAATTTAATTTTTTGCCATATCTAGGCCACAGGCATTTTATGGGTTCTGGTAAACTTATCAGTGGGCCGTTGTGATAGTCTAGGTATATTGTGCTAATGGCCTAAAAAGTGAAATACAGTGTGAAAGAAAAGTGAAGAATAGATACCTTCAGAAACTGTTTATGCTGTACAACGGAACCAGTGAATTCTTGGAGTTGCTGCTTTGTTGTTTCCTTCAAGGGCAGTTTAATTATTTTTATGACTGTTCAGTACATTTTTCTAGTAAATGCAGCTGATTTTAATTTGTGTGTAAATATACATATTGCTTTGATGTATATTGTTTTTCAGTTTACATTCCTGTGTCTAAAAATGATGATTTAGGAATGATTAACTTATGGAGTAAAACATTGAAAGTTATTTAACCTACCAGGCAGTGTTCATGAATTTATAACAAACTCATGATTTTCATACCAAAATACATGTTTTTTAAAATGTCCCCCCCTCCTATACAAAAGCAGTATTAGTGATATGATAAGGAAGAACTATCAAATATGGGCTATATAACTGTCAAACTCTTTAAAAAGTCAGAACTATACTAATTGTCTTTTTAGCTCTCTACTTTTACTGCTAGGTTAATATATATTTCAGACGCCGTTGACTGGGCTCTGCTGCAGCACTTCTGGTTGGTTTCCTGTTACCCTTGTTTTCTGAATGGATTGGGGCACTCCTGGAAGAAATGGTCTGTGAAGGACGTTTGTACACTCAGGACTGTGGCCAGGGCACGTAGGAAGTGAGTATAGAGGTGAATATAAGTCGAAGACAAGCTGGATTCTGGCTGTACCTGCCTTCTAGAAAGAATCAAGGACTCTTTATTAAGGGAAAATCTGGCCCGTTTTAACCCCTTGTGGTGACCTGGTTTGTTATAATGTCCAGGTGGGAAGCACCAGCCTTTATTGTGTTTATAGGGCTAATACACCCTCATTTCTTATGTTTTGTGTCCCCTCTAATCTCTTTCAGCAGTTATTTATTTTATTCTTAACTGCCATTTCTTTTTTACTCTCATAACTATATTATTGCCTCTTTGCTTTCCTTTCTGGTATAATACATGACTCTGAAGGTATTTTTAGAAAAGAGCTCATAGTGCTTTCTGGAAGTATCTACTGATTAATCTTTATAGAATCCCTGTGAGGTAGATAGAGCTGAAGAGAGTATTCGGCACATAATTCATTAGACCATGCTGCCTCTCTATAGAGAATTGTTAGTATGTTAAAATGTTTATACACTGAGTATATACGTTTGTAGAGAGATTGATGTAAACCAAATCCCATGGCAAAAATATCAACATGCCTGTAGCATAAAATTGTACTTGTAAAGCATGCTCTATCAGCTTCTGGTGTTTAAATTATTCAAGATCCACACACTAAACCTCTGTTGGATAGATTTTCTCCTTTACCTTGCCTCTTGGGGAACAATGAGGGGGTGATGAGCTACTGAACTGGGATTCTAGCAAGTGACAAACTTAGGTTTTTGATAACATTATTTAAAAACTACAGCAAGCTCTTATGTCATGTAATATATATAACATATTACATGTAACATATGTAATAACTTAATTGACTTATACAATTAGTATTTTATGTTGATATACTAAGTATTTATTGAAACCCAGGCAGGTGTTTATGTTTTTACAAAGTTCACGTGGTTCATCTTGATTACCTTTTCTTCAAAACAAACAAAACATCCTAAAGGCTTTTCCTCTAAAAAGAGGAAGCTCTGTGTTTCTCAATTGAAAGCCTAAGGTGACTTAGTGTTTCCCCCACTGTATCACATAGATTCATTGAGAAAATAGCAAATAAGCAATGGGGTGGAAAGGGAAGGCTGGAGAGGTAGGTCTTTCCTATCACGTCCCTTTTCTTTTTGCTCAATTTATGTGTGTTGCCTTGCTCCCCGCACTCCCCCTTCTATTTCTTGTAGGTATTGAACAAGTAGGAAAGCACTGTTCTGATTCCATCTAAACGCACAAAGATCGCAGATTAAGTGCGGATCCTTGGGTGTATCAGAGTTGTGAGAATATTGAGTTTGTGTATAAGTATATGGTCTCTGATGTGCACCTCTCTGTCTTTTAGAATTACAGATAGAGAAGGATGTGCAGTGGATTTGGAATCTATGGGGTAATAAGTGCAGAGATAAGGAATTTTAATTTGTAGAGACCTCTTCTCCAGGTTGATGGGAGTGATCTGTTATCCCTGAGGTAAAATGCTCTTCTGTGGGAAACACTTACGGGAAATAGGATTCCAGTAGTATATGAATTCCTGAATCTGGACCACTGAAGTGCCAGGCATAGGGGAGTTTCTGGAGGTTTTTAAGAGGGGGAATGGGTTGATAAAAGTGAAACTAGGACAAAACTAATTTACCATCAGTTTACCTTAGAGGGCCTTTCTGTTGAGTTTCTGAACTCCCTTTTATATGCATTTGGAGGGAATATTTGGGTGGATGGGTCTTATTTTTATTAAATATGCCTAAAGTACAGGTTATTTTTGAATAGATTTAAGACTAAACATTGTTTTCTTTGGCATTAGACCCTAAAGTTCAGTCTGCACCTCCTGCCTTTGCCTTGTTTGGACAAGTCGTGACTGATGGTGCACTGTTCTGCTCACCTGCCTCAGCCGGCTTGGCTTTGGATGGGCCGTGTGGAACCCAGCTCAGCAGGGTTCCACAGAGTGGATCATGTTAGTGGGCTCAGTACAATGTCAAACCATCTTTCTGTGTTAATGTAGATAAACAATTGCTGCTTTTTGCTGGGCGATGGCCAAATGTTTGTAAATATAGATTTCTTTTACCTCTTCTAATCCTCTAATCCTCTTATAGGGTCACTATTACCTAGACTTTTCCCCAAAAGTTTGATTTGCTTAAGTAGCAAAGTATTTTTTAAAAAATAATTATTCAAGTAATTTTCTACAAAAGTATGGGTAACAGATTTAAGAATTATTTTAAGAACCAAAATCTAACATAACTACGATTAATATAATAACATTTTCTGGATTTTTTAAAGTATTTTTTTCTTACATAGGTATAATCATAGTATAAGTACACTATCATATCTTGTTTAATAATTTAAATGTTTGAATATAATAAAGTTTTCCCATCTCATTTTGACATTTTTGTGATAGTAATTTTTAGACTGGAAAACATAGCTTTAGAAAATGTTATCATTGGCTTAGTTATCTTGTTGATTCCATATTTTTTCTTAAATTATATATATCTATATATCATTTCTCATATTTTATATTATTTCCTTAGACCTTAATTCCCCAAGGATGTCATTTGAACTCAGAAAAGATGGCTCATGAGCTGTATTTTAAATTGCCTTCTAAAACTATTGTGCTACCACAGTTATGTTTTTAAACTTCTGTTTTATTTTCTTTGATGAAATTTACTAACAAGATATTTACAAAGAGAAGAAGGACAGTGACCATTTTAGGTCCACCAAAGTCCTATAGAAACAGCGTTTTAAAATGTTTTCACTGACATCGAAAAGCTACAGTGCACCCATCATTGTGCTGGGTGCCAGGTGCCCAGGGGTGAGTCTGTAGATCTGCTAACCCTGCAAACCCAGAGGAAACACTGGCCACTGGAGACTGATTTAAGAGAGATGTGAGATTGATTTTTTTAAAACCTTGGTATTTGTTATAGGTACATGACTTTTTTTTTTTTAAAGTTAATGCTAATAATAAAGAAGAACATCAAAAGATCTCCGTCTATCTGTCTGTCTGTCCGTCCATCTCCCCACTCGAACTTCCTCCTTCCTAGTAAGTCGATACTTAACAAAGCCTTTACTTCATGATTTCCAGACTGCTAGTAACTATTATTCACAAATATACTGGCAATGAGATACTTGAAAACGGCTTGGGATGGAACCTGAGAAGTAGTTAATAACAAAGGCTTTAACTTTAATCCACGAACTCTTTCCTTCACCCATCAACTAAAATTTGGGAGGAAATTGTAATGTAAATCATATATAACTATTTTTGTCAAAATTACAGTAAATAGTATTTTAATAATCCCCTTGGATGCATTTTTGCATTCCTTTTTACGCCTCTCTGAAATGTTTCAAAAGAAACTTTGTGAGTACTTTCTTCTGTTTTCAATTAAAAAAAAAAAAAGAAAAGAAAAACAAATAGCTCTTTTGGTTTACCACTAGAATATGTATCTACTTGGCTTCCCAGTGCATTGATTCCCCTGGAAATGGCTGTTGTAACAGATTTACCTGATAAGCAATTCTGTAGTCTGCTAAGGGAAGCCATTCTTTGGGGAATGAGTCCATTTACTTCGTGTTTTTAATTAAAGGTGTCTGATGCTGGAGTTCCTGTTGCTTTCTCATTTTTCTAAAACATTACAAATCAATGCTTTTTAATTTTTCTTAATCTATGGTCTGAGTTCTATTAATTTTTTGTTGTTGTTGTTTTCGTTAATTAGAATTAGTCCATAACAAATTCAGAGAACAAACCTTAACATGAAACAATTTTTCTAGGCATCTTTCAAAAATCTGTCCTCAGTAGAAATTCGAGAGAATTGTTTCACTGGGAATTGTTATGATTTCCGGCTCTGAATTTTGTTATGTTCAATTTATAATGGCTCATACTTTGAGGTACTTCTTTCTAGTCTTAAGCCAAATCTCGGGGCGATTAGTGACTGTGTGGGAAAGGTAAACAGAAGTTTGTGGACTGAAGATCAGAATAAAATAGTCTGAATTTATTCCCATCCCTGGCCTCTTGGCCCAGGTCCCCTTTTGGGATTATTCCTAATCAGTATCAGAAGCCTCTACTCTTTTTTAAGGTGTGAATCTGTTGGAATATAACAAAAGCAATGACCTGAGAAACCAGGAGATTTATGTTTCAACCAGCCTTTGTCCCTAACTATACATTATCCTCTATACCTTTTATCTTGTTAGATGTATCTTAATATCGCAGCCTGTTAAAATATTTTTTGTATTTTAATTTTCTCAGCCAGTACATTAAGTATTCTTTCCAGTCTTGTGTGTGTTTGCTAAGTATTAGCTAGTTATATTCTCTTTCAAGTGTTGTTGTTTTTTTTAAAAAAATATTAATAAATAGACTAAGGCTGAAGACCAAGCTCTGTGGCCTTGTGCAGATGGCATCCTCCTAGTTGATAAAAATACAGTTTCAACTCTTTTTCCAGTAGACAAGTTAGTCCAAGCGAAAGTCACATTTCTACGCTGTTATCCATCTCTTAATTCTGTATCGTGTTCCATAAGGGGAGAGTGAGAGATTTTTCCAAATGTTTTATTGAAATATAGACAAAGTGAAACTGTATCATTTCCTTTATGTATTCTGGTACTTCTAGCTTTTCTTTGGAAATACTCAAAAGTATTTATTTAAAACATTAAGAGAATTTCACTGAGAACTTGGAAACTTTGGTTTCTATGATTTTTTAGACTCGTTTATTCATTTTTTAAAAAATAATGGCACCGTATTTGTTTCCATGTTCACACATCATACTCATTTTTGTTATCCTCAGTGTTACCAAATGGCATATTGGCTCTTTCAGCCATTCATTCAACAAATAGTTTAAATACTAGACAAGGGATCAGGTACTGCTGCAAGTTTTCTCCATAATTTAGGATATAATTTGTTTGGACTAAGAGGCACGAATTAATTGAAGATATCTATTAATTGAAGAGCGATTGACTGAGGTCTTTTCATAAATCAAGCCATGATGTTATTCTAACCTCACAGAAACGAATGTTTGTCCTCTCCCCAACCTTTACTTCTTTGGTCAGTAGTCTGTTACGATCTAGGCTGCTAAAGCTCAACACAGACAGATTCCCTCCCCCAGTTATTGATCTCATTTCAGAATCAGTCTCTATATAACTATTTCTCGAGTCAGGGTCAGCAGAAATATTGTTTTGAGAGAGCAGGTCACATATTTCATTAGGATAATATATAGTTGTATTCTGACCTCTCTTTAAATTGATTCTGTGTTTTGACAGAGCTCTTGCATACTGGATCTCTAATAGAGGACAAAAGATAACCATTTTCTTATAAAGACAGTTTCATATAGTTTTGTTATCTCAGAAGTGGCATAAATTGACAACTGCTCCTATTAAAATATATTTTCTTTTGTCAGTGTACTGTGATTGACTTCTATTTAAAAGACTCATCCAAATTACTTTGATTTATACTTAACAGGTAGTATTTCTTAAGCTTAGCTCCAAGTTAAGCTTTCACTGTGTGTTTTATTAAATCTTTTTTATAATCAACTCAAGTAAGATAGCTGTTTTTGCATTTGTGAAAACTGTTTTTTTAGATTCCTTCTGTTGCGCCAGGCTGTAGCAAGTAGACTTTCCAGCAGCAGGCATGCATTGTCTTTCAGTTAGAGAAAATTTAGAACTTTTTCCTAAGAAAAATCTCTGTTCCTGTGGTATTGCACCTAACAAAGGATTAGGTATCCTTTTTCAGATCTTTTTTAAGGCTAGATTCCTTAATTCTCAGAGTATATGAACTCCATATACACAATTTCTTAAAATTTAGAGTTTATCGAAACATGTGTCTGCATTCAAATGGCTTCATGGAATCGTTTTATACCACAGACGTTTTCAGGGAGGGAGCAGTCTTGTATTCATTGGAGACCACAGTTTAGAGAAACGTTACTTCGGGAAGATTGCTTAAAAGATATGCAATTCTTCCTTTCTCTAGTTTCCCCATATTATCTAAACTCTATCCTCAAATCAAACTGTGTCTGTGGAGACTGGCAGAAGGAACACATCAATTTGTCTCTCAATAGAATTGTTTTACTGAATCAAATTACACCAGGAGCTGCATGCTGCATTTATTACTAGAAAACTTAGAGCCAATTTATGGCTCTCTAATATGAAGTATATAAATGTTTATGGTAAACATATTTGAGCTTTATTTCTGGCTCTCACCGATGTCTTCATTGTTATTTTTCTCCTTTCCCTCTGATTTTATGCTTGTGGAATTTTCCTGTGGTTAATGTACCCTTTCAGCTAATTTTAGTCTTTTTTTTAGGAAGGAGGCAGAATCTTAAGTAAATACAAAACATCTGAAAGCAGAAAAGAATAATTAGGAAACAAATTTGTTTTCTTTTTGAACTTCTTTTGTACTTCTGTGTTTAAAGACAGTATTTTTACTGCCTTAAGATGTCCTGATAAATGCTATTAGTAGACATAACTAAAGAAATTTGTGTTTAAATTACTTATGGACATCATAAAACTTTATATATGTTGCCTTGAGCAGAATCTTATGCTCTTGTTTATTAATAATTTAGTACATCGGCATTTATAATTAAGAGATCCTATCCTATATTAAATAATTTTAATATTTGATCATTTAATATTTAATTAAATATTTAATATTATCTAATGTGCATAAACACTTTAAAAAAGTTTATATGTCCTAAACCAATTGAATTCTACAGAGTAATCATGATTTATATCTAAAACCCCCATTAAAAGGCTTCCTTGGGTTTTGACTTACACATATATATGTATATAATGTGGCAAAGAAAAATAAGACAATTTTGAAAGAACCTTAAGATTTACCTATAATTCACCAACATAACAAGTTGTCTTTTATTCTCTTGAAGTGATAATGAAATGGATCTAAGAAAGCAGTTTGTCTAGATTTCTCATTTTATAGGTGAACATATTTGAGGTCCTGAATTTGCCATTATGTGATAAAATACGATTAGTTATTGACAATGGAATAAAGTCATATCTTTTGGTAACCAGTCCAGTTCTCTTTGTATTATGCCATGTCTCCTATTGTCATATCCTATTCCAATTTCGGGACACTCAAATGAAGAGTAAATTCCCATGTAAAGTATACTCACAGGGACAATGCTTATTTCCTGCAAAACGTCGAGCAGTCTAATCCTTATTCCTGATGACTGCCATCAGAATCTTCAACTCCTGATCCAGTATTTTTCTCCTTTCAGTTCCTCATTATTGTAACTATTTTTAAAATTAAGTTGTACTGCCCTCACCAATTAATTTTGTAGCTCTTTTCTCTTTATAGCCAGATGGACTCAGAGGGGGCTATAGGCCTTTGAACTCTTTATTTACTCTTTTTAGGAAACATTATGGAGTTTGCCTGTTGGTTATAAATAAGTAAATAAATGCAAACAAACATATATAAATATAAATTAAAGAGTTAACCATTTCAGGCCTCTGAACATTCAGTTTTACACTGAACAAGTAAACAAGCACATATAGAAATAATAGTGCAGCATTGCATGCAAAATAAGAGCACAGACTTTGGGGTCATTTGAGTTTCTTTACTGTGAGCTCTGTGAAGCTTAGTGTCTTCATCTCTACTCTAGGAATAATACCTACATCACAACAGCTTTGTTCTGAATAAAATGGAGCAGTGTTGTGTGTTGCACAGTGCTATTGAATTGCAAAGTAATATGTGTAGTAAGTGCATAATATGGTGTCTAATGTATTACAATCAAACAGATTTACTTATTCTTTGCTTTGGAAGAAGGAATAAAACCTGGCTTATGGTTTAACTGAATTGATAATATTTCAAGGTGCTTTTAAACGTGATTTTGTTGAATAATTTTATTTGTCAGAACTCACCAGCAACAAAAAGGCCAGGTTCATTTATATCGCTTCTGGTTGTCGGCTTAAACCAGAAATTTGCCTTTTGACTTTTTCTGTGATAAACTAAAATGATATAGACAGACATTTATTTTAGCCAAATCAAGCTATTTTAGTTTATACTCTTCTGTGAGCTGGCCTACAAATTTAATAATAAGACAACTTTTAGGAGGTATTTCTGAATCATTTGTCTGGACTCAGATTAAAAATGCTTTCAAGTATTTCCGTGGTCACCAATGGAACATTTCTTTTTCTTTATTAATGCCTATAGCACCTGGTATTCCTAGGTGGTCTCCCATCCAAGTTCTAACTATGCCCGATCCTGCTTAGCTTCTGAGATCAGATGAGATTGGACACATTCAGGGTGGCATGACTGTAGACCAACGTAGGTTTTTCTTTTCTTTTTTTTTTTTAAATCTGGGTGTGAATGCCATTAATTGCCTCTGCAGCTATATATGCCCATGGGACTGTGATATATTTTAAATTTATTTAGAAGATTTGTAAATACCAAGAAACAGTTTATTATGAGGTGGGTAGTAACTTTTAAAATGGTCTAAAAAATGTTTTCAAGTTATGCTTTTAATATTTACTAAATTATCTTTATAGGCCCATAGTAGTGATTTACTTAGCCAATCATTTGATTATAGTTGTAGTGAGAATGTTGGTTTTTTTAAGAGCTAAAAAGAAAAAAAATGTAATATAGTTTATCAGAGACAAAGTTTAGGCAGGGAGAATGGAACCCTATGTTGTATATCTTAGAAATCCAATTCTTTCAGGAAATTCAAAACAATGACATTTTTTGTTTTGTAATTGGTAATCTTGTTTATTTGAAACAGTGATCTATTATTTATACTTGCCATTTATTGGTTAACATTTTTTATTATAATCATATTGTAAAGGTAGAATTTGAACATTTTAAAGAGGGGGAATTTGAACCTCGTATAATGGAATTTTAACTTTTAGCCATGTTGATCTAGTACTTTGTGTTGTTTTCACTCTTGTTATAATAAATTCAATAAACGATGCTCACTAATAGTAAAAAATGAACCCTGGGTTATCTATATGTACATACTTGAGAAAGACAGGGGTGCAACTTTATAACAATAGTTTTTATTTTATTTGCTGAACAAGTATTCAATTTTGATAGTGAGAAGAAAGCCCGTAACATTCATACTGTTAAGAGACTTTTGAGACATAACAGTAATAAGTTGCTATTTTTGCATTTACAAGTGTTCCATGTGTTCTTTACTAGAATGCTTCCAAAGTGGAACTTCATGAGTATATTCAAGGGAGGTTACTGTAGTCGTGCTTGTATCTGAAATAGAAGGACTGTTGTCCATGACACCTAGACATGCTTTGGTCTGCAGTTTAATCTTGAAGTAATTATAGCAGAAGATGTCGAATCTTAGACTGTAAATTAGAAGAGGTTTTAGATAGATAGGTTTATAATCTGCGATCTATGGATCACTAGGTTGTCCAATTTTGAGCTTCATAGGCTTGTAAACTCAATTATATATATTCCAGTAGTGTGGAAGATCTATGGTTTTCATAGAATGGGTCAGGGATTTGACAAAGGTTAAATACCAGTGTTTTCTTTAGCACTTGATATTTCCTTTAACTTAATACTAAAATATGATATCATCTGTTATTTTTAACATGCTTAAATGGCTAATCTATATGTGGATAAATTCATTATAATCAACATATACAAAACATTAGAGTTGATATCAGGGTTCTTGTTTTAGGACATTGAATTGTTAATATATTAGAGTGTTATTTAAATGATAATACTGGTTTTCCTGATAAAGTTCACATTAAATCTTTGTTTGATGTTAATTTTAAGTGTATTCGTTCCAACTCTTCCAAATAAAGTGAATAAACTAGTCAAATTTGCTGGGGACACAAAGCATTGGTCAGAGATAATGCATCAATAGTCTTGGAAGAGAACCAGAGACACTATAATTACAGCTTGCCGAAGTCTGCATAATGATTTCTTCAAAGTTGAGAACACCAGTGTGCTAGAGTTTTGTGAATGCTTAAACTTTGATCAAGGAGGGGTGCTGCTGAGGTTAGGCCAGGGTGCCAATAGAGATTTGCACCTGATCAGACCTTTCCTTTTTTGAGTAGATAATAGCTACTTCTGCCAGAAAACCAGATCAAAGCATAGCAGGGGAGATTACTACATTGGTTTTATCAGCCATTTTCCAGCTACAGCTCTTATAAAGCTGATAACAGGGTGGGGGTGAATAAAATCATCTGCTTTCAACCTCCCTGTGGTGCTTTCATCTTGATTTGTATAAAACCTGGGAGGACCATGTCTACAGTTTGGACACCTGGTCGGTCCCCACTCAATCCCTGTCAAAGTTTAAATCACTTAACTAGTAATCACTGCTCTGACTCTGGGGTAGCACGATACCACGTTTCCTTTGCTTTTAACTTGGCAACTGCCGTGTCTTCTGCAACATCTGCTCCTTTGCCACTATCTCGGTTACCTTGGATTGACATAGAGGACTTTTTTTTTGAAGTTTGTGTATCTCCCACTATTATCAAGGCAAAGGGTTACAGTTCTGTTCCTTCCATCCATAGTCCACAGCACTCATACAGTCTTCGTCTTTCCTTTTTCATTCCTTCAAGGCGGCTCTTGATATTAAAGACCTGTACACGGTACCTCCTACTTGCCAAAAGTTGACAATTGAAGTCAGAATCATAGCTCTTTAAGATAAAAGAAAAAAAATAGACCTTAGCTACCCAGTCCTGCCTCCTCATTTTATATATCATATATACAATTAAAAACAAAGCAGGGATTAGAATCTTGGTTTCTTGATGCCTGACCGATTTACCCAATTCTCCATGACAAGATGTTACATGGGCTACATTTAAACAGACTAATTTCTAAGATGGGTTTATTTCTCTGTTTTGATGGAAAAATAAATTAAAATTTTCCTGAGTAGCAGGAAATGATCTCCAAAAATTCATCCTAAAAGTTAAGACTATTTGATGCTGCACATTTTACACTCCCTAAAGACACATGTATGAATGATGTTTCTAAAATTACTAGAATATGTCCCGTATGTGAAAAATACTTGGAATTGAATAAGGTAGAATTGCCCTATTCACGTGAAATTTGTTTACTTTGTAGTGCATTGACTCTCATCTTATAGTCAGTGCTAATTGTTTACGGGCATTGTGTGTGAATTTGTAAAGTTGAGGAGTAAACTATAATAGAAGGTTAAATACTTTGACTTTTGAACTAGTAGAATTCAGTTAAAGTTCTATTTCTGCTTCTAATGTACTGAAACCTTTTTGGAATATATTTTAAGTTATGTGTTTCTTTTTTCTTATCTGAGAAAATATGATGATGCAATTTAGATAATTTATAAGGTTTCCTAGGTACTAAAATTCTAAGAGATGGCTTGAAACATCATTGTATTATTTAAAATGATTATATTTGTGCATGAAAATATAATTACATTTTCTTCTGTTTTAATAATATATAGTTGACATCATTATAATTTATTGATGTCAAAAACTGTACCCAAATTATAGCATCATTACTATGGGAAAGCATAATCCCCTTTATAGCTATCTGTAAGATGTGGTTTCTAGGAAACTATCAAGGCTCAAAAGTAAGGACATTCTGCTCTGGCTTAAGGATAATCGACTAGCAAGTACAATCAGCAGAAGGAAAAGTTAATGTAATTGGTTTAAAGACTTTTCTTGCAGACACGGAGAATGTTAAATTGATTTTGCCATAATACATAGAAAAATTGCAGCGTATTCATTATCCAGAAGTTGCTTTCAGGGAATATATTACCTTCTGTATACTACACTGATGATTTTAAGAAACTTGAGAACAACTATGACAAATTTAATACCTGTCAGTTCTTATCCCTAAGAATAATGCATGTAGATAAAGAAAGATTTTGTGTAAATATACCTGGCTATTTTATAATTTTAGCTATTAACAGTTTAGACAGGAACGGCTTGTATTTATAGTCCGACTGTGTCTCAATCTCTGTTTTTATTGGTGATACGTTGTTTTCAGAAACAGTCTCATTGACTTTGTAGCTGGAACTGGCTTAATTTTCATCAAACCCAAGCCACACCTCATTTTTTCATTATAAAGTCAGACCATGAATCACATTGTCTTGCATTGTGTTTCATATCTGGGTAACATTCTCAATTCCCACCATCACCTAGATTTCTACATGCCATTCACCTGATTAACTGGCCCCTGGTCATCAGTATCAAAAGTTGCGGCATTCTGCAAACTGATTTTGGGGAATCAAAATCTTTTGTCAGATTTTCAGTTCTCTCTAATTACACCCTTTTGCTTTTTCATGTTAGATAGAATGTAACCTCCTTTTGAGCCTTTCCGTCACCTGACATTTAGTTTGCATTTCAGTAGAAGTATGTAGCTACATTTATCACAGCCCATACCTGACAACATCATAGACAGCTGCTTTTTAAAATAAGTTTTCTGTTACTGAGGACAGTATCTATGGGACTTTAACCTCTTCTCCATATTGGCTTGCATAGTGCTGGGCACAAAATTGGGTGCTAAAATTAAGAATTGCCCCCTTGAGGCTTCATTTCAATTTAAATACTTATGTATTCTTGATTGAGCCTATGTAATGTAATGATTTTTGTTTCATAGATCTTTATCCATTCAGAACACTGCAAGTTTTATTACTTAAAATATCACATAATACTTTTTATACATGTAATTGTGAAAATTTAGTTTTTCTCTATGTATTTTTAATGATGGGTTCATAGAACTTTAGATTCCATTTTTCTTGTAAAACTGATAAACTGAAATTTTAGAGCTGAATTTTAGAGGATATTTTATTAAACTTCCTTTATTTTATCAAAGAGAATAAATTCCTGCCCTCTGGGACTTTTCCGGAACTAATAAGCCCTTAGCACATGAGAAGCACTTATCATATTGTTCTCCTGTCTGATTATAACTTGACAAAGATATTACCGATTGATGGAATCTCTCTTTCTATATGTGATATCAGAGTGATATCTTATTGCTTATGATTTTACCTGGATCATTTCTTTTAATGAGGGTAATAGTATAGGTAATGACTGAAGATCCTATAACAGTTGAACACTCACAAGTTATCTTCATTAAGAGCTCATGTTTACATTTTATTGGTAGAAAACAAGTAATAAGACTAGTGATTATTCCCTTCAGGAGTGTTAAAAATATAGTCCTCTCTTTCCTACCAAGATAAAGAAAGAAACTGGAAAAGTATTTCTCAAGGCAATATATTAAATCTTCTATGTTTGTTCTTGGACTCATTGGTAAACACTTTATTTTATTTTGTCTTAAGAGTATATATAGCCAGCAAAAATAAAATATTAAGAATGGGTTCAAAACATTGAAAATATTTTACTTTAAGTGATGTTTACATTTAGTACTACAGAAAAAAGATTGATTTAAAATTAGATCGAGTTATTATATAGCAATTTTACTAGAGCCATTATGTTTTAGATATTACAAAACAAATTGTTAAAACCAATTTTACTGTTCACTCGGACACAGTGATTGTTGCAGAATAATGATTTTCTTTTTGTCTGTCCTTTATCCTTTGTCTTTCCAAATATGGATCCTATCCCTCTACCCCCAAAAAGGGCCAAAATCATAAGAATTTCTAATAGTTCTGTCTTCTTTTATATAAACTTTAATTAATGGTTCTCTCACTTTCTTTGCATTTTATGTTTCCTCTAATGTGAAAAAATATGTCTTTTTGTGCTCGATAATGGATAACCCTTGGAATTTAATGACAAGTGTGGGTTAATTTTAAGTCATCATCATCAATTTAACAGGCTCCTCTGGTAATACATTTTTCACTTTTAAAAATTCTATCATGAAGCAAAATGTGTTTCTCTGAGGAACAGCAATGATTATAAGATAATCACACACCTCTAGGGCATAAGCATGGGAAAGGTACAGACAAATGTATCTTATTCCTTTGACATAATGATCATTTTATAATAGCTGAGCGCTTCCATTCCAGTCTTCCCCACCACCACTATACCATTCCCCACCCCCCTCCCCATATTCTATTAGGCCGAAAGAGGAATAATAGAATTTTCTCATGTGCTAAAATATGATGCTGATATTTTTATGATGGTTTAGAGTATATATCACCTGAACTGTACATTTTCTTATAATCACTAGGAAATCAGATCAGCCCAAGAAGTTGTTATAATAGAGAAAATAGATTTTTCCTGAGTTCTTTTTTTCATGCCTTTCTCAATAAGACTTACCAGATTTTCACCCCAGAAATCTCGTTTGAACTTGTATTTTATTGCTACTGAGAATTTTACTGTATATTCTTATGTATGTAGATGTTTACTATTCTTAGAATACTTAAGCTCGAGATGAACATTGTACTCAATGCTTCAGGGATTGAATATGGCCATAGTGTCAAGACCACACACAAGGGAATTTTATAAGTTGTTAACTGTGGCCTCTTGTGGGTTGTTGAGTTAATTACTTAGTATAAACTTTTCTCAGGAAGCTGTTTTGTGAATTATTGGTAGTAGCTAAATATTGGAGGAAGAGTTACACAGTTTTAAAAAGCATGAGCTTTAGCATCAAATCTAGTTACAGTAAAATCCCTTGTTATCTCTTTCCTTGTACAACTTATTTATTGTGTCCAGGCTGCAAATTTGTTCAAAATTGCCTAAGGCACAGTTTGGCAGATGTGTGCTCAGTAAGTAGCAGCCCCACCGCCATCTCATATTTGCCATCATGTGCATAAGTTTGTGTGTTGGGTGCATGGGTTTGAGATAGTTGTTAATAGCTTTATATAAAAAATAGGAATAAGGAAAAACTGGGCATCATTCTGTTCCTTGGGATAACATGAGTGACCCAAGAGATTTCTGAGCTAGGTCAGTGTAACTCTTTTTTGACAATAGACAGGAGGACTTAGCTAGCTGTAGTGTGTAGAAAGCCTCACTGAAGCCATGACCTTTCTCAGCAGAATTTTGATTAGAAATGAATGTGTTGAATGCCAACTCCATCTTGGAAAAGTTCATCCGTTGTCATATGACCCCTTCAAATCAGTCCCGAGTTTCAGAGAATGAAGAAAGGATGAGAGAGGCTTATGTAATGTTCTCAGTCACACAGTAAGTGGTGACACAGGACCCTGGCCCAAGTAGGTATTTGGAGATAGTTTAGGGTTTATCTTTTATAAAGATAACTTAAGTAAATAAACACTTTAAATTCTTTTCCTTGAGAAGTTAGTATTCTCTTTTCTTGTGGAGAGTTTAACACTCTTCAAAAGAATTCATTCCTGGAATTATAAAAAAAAGGCCTAAATTTGAGATTGTAAGATAAGATACTGATATTGATGACCAATATTTGTATTTTGACATAAGATTCTCTATCTGATTTCTGTAAGACACAAATCCCCTTTTAAGAGAGTATAGTTTATAACCTATTTTCAGTGCATGAACTTATTTAGTTTCAATAATTTAATTGAGTCTGTCTCACACTGAATCTAGGAGAAAACATATTGGAAATTGGATATAAAAATGGTGCATCGACAATTTTGCATTGCACTCTTTCACCATGCCGTTTAGTTGTAGATCATAAAATTGACATGAAATTCAGACTTAGAAAGTAATGTTTGACTATAATAGCAAACTATGTAGTGTTTTGTGATTCAAATAAAGCACCTTTGATCATTTCTGTCATTTGCATATGTGGAAAGATTTTCTCAGGCTGAGTTACTCCTGGAATTGAATCCTAGATTTCTTCATGTTTCTTTTTGTTATTGGTGACATTAAATAGTCTACCATGTGAATATCACCTCAAAGTTTTTGTTAAGAGTGGAAGCTACATTCTTGGTTCCGTAGAACTTATATTACTCACGTGAAAATTTACTTTGACACTCCAGTTGCTTCATTTTACTTTCGATTTCGCTATTGTTAGTACCCTCTGAAATTCTCCAAATTCACTGAAACTCATATTTTAGCGCCCCACTGTCCAATGAGGTAGCCATTAGCCAGAGGTGATTATTTAAATTTAATTAAATATAAATACAGTTAAATCTTTTTTTTTTTTTTTCGGTTGCACTAGGCATGTCTCAAGTGCTCACTGCTTATACGTTGTTGCCAGGCCACCATATAAGAGGGCTAGAGAACATTTCCATATGGCACATGGTTCTGCTCTAGACTCTGAAGCTCCCCTTATGTTATCCATTCTTTAGTTACCGTAGACTTGTGGCTAAATTGTATTATAAAAGTTTTGCTAATTCAAAGTTGGTAACATAATATATCTTATGAAGAACGTATAATAAAAATATGCCTGTTATAATTGTACTATATAGTGTTTTACCTATATTAAGGATTAAAACATCTTAAGGACTTCCTTGGAAAATTAACTGTTATTTGTTATTTGTAACACCCCCTAACTCCCCAAGAAACATTATCCTCAAATTTCAAATCCATTTAAATTATTTAAAAAAACTTTATTAGTAGTGATTTCTACTTTTACATTTTTAATCACATGAGCCTATCGTGTTAAAATGTAAATTGAAGATTTTTTTTTGAAACTTTTGTTTTAAGTATTAGGTTTGATATACAGAAAAATTAATGGCAAAATGAGATTTATATTTGTGCAGGTAAAATAGAAAATGAAGTTTAGAGTTGGACCAAGTGAGGTGAAAAGGAAATTACTGCTAACTAGGCTCAGGATAAAAAACTGATTAGAGATCTCAGCTTATAACTAAAAAGAGAGATGGAAAAGCTAAGAGAATGCAAATCAGTTTTGTTATTTTATTTCAGATTTTAGTGAAGAACAGTATTATTAAATGTCAAACCATTAAAGCAGTATTTCTTAGGTGCATTTAGAATAATTTGTTATGATTTCATATTTTTTGTAATTTCTTCTAACACATTTGAAACTATAGTGACAGCATGTTTTAATACTGGAGTTATATTGAGAAAGAAGTTTGATTTAAAATAATTTTCACTTTGCTTTCAAAATTAATTCGTTATAACAGCAGTTCTATAAGTCTGTAATATTTTAGGGAATTAATAAACTGTTTTCAAAAATAGACATTATATAGCTATCGTCACAAAAAATGTTCTACCTCTCCCACTAAAATCAGAAAAGCACTATATCGCAGCCCTCTGATTGGCTGACCTCTCTTCTGCTCTCACTTCTTTCTTTTTTACCTGAAGACTTGTGTGTGAGAAACATATTACATGTCACTTGTTATGCTGGATTTTGGGGTTGCAAAGGTAAGTCCATTTTTCCCATTTCCTAGGCCATCCTCAAAGTTAATACCATCATCTTTGAACACTCTCAATAGGCTCCTTAATATTATTTCTGCTTCTGGCTTTTGCTTTCTCACAAACTACTTCTCACAGTTGTCATAGTACACTTATTTAGATCATAATTCAGATACGTCACTGCTATGCAATAAGCCTATTCCACTACATTCAGAATAACATTCAATCTCTTTCTTTAAAGAATGGAATTAAAAAAAAAATATTTCTGAGGAAGCTATGTCATCAAATGTTTAATTCACAGAATAATCTATAGGCCTAAATAAGATTTTCTAAATAAGACAATTCATACATTGATATATACTTATAAACATTCTAGCCCGGAAGCCAATAAAGTAAAAAGTGAAACTTCTCCTTCATATTATTTTGCTCCTTCCATTATCTCTCTCTCAAGGTGACTACCATTAATTGGGTCTATATCCTTTAAGACCTTTTTCTAAGAAATTACATTCATGCTGTACATTTGATATGTCTGTCTGTCTGTCAGTCTGTCAGAGTACAATAAATATTTCTTGACTGACTAATTCATAGATGTTTTGTTCTTCTGGTGAGATTTCAGTCCTTCAATCTAGTCGGTAATACCACAATTTCCTTTTAAGGTGCAAATCAATCACATCAGCTCATTTGTAAAACTCTTCAAAAGGGCAGATTTTCCACTTTTGACATTAAAGTTTCTTCATGATACCATCCTAGCCTCCCATCTCCAAGGCCTTATCTTCATTCTGTTCTTCTAAACTAGCCCTAAAAGTTCTATAAATTCCTTATGCCATAGGTCAGAAATTTTTCTGTTGTTTTGCTTTAGCAAATAGACCTCATTTGATCTGTAATACCTTTTAGCCCCCTCTCGTTTGCCTTATGTCTTAAAACTCTATTTTGGAATCATTTCCTTTGTAAATCATTGTTTGCTTTCCCAGATAGAAAATAACTTCCCAAAACCTTTCCTGTTGTAATCAGTGCTTTACAGAAGCCATAGTTACCTCCTGGAAGATGTGTCTCTGTTTTTTATTCATGTTTGTAGCCCTGGTGGCTAGAATGTTTAGTGGGTGCTCACTATGTGCTTGAGGAATGAAGAATGATACCTTTGATCAAAGAATCACTCAGAGGTCATATTCTCTGAATTCTTTTGCTCTTCCTCCAGGTAGAATAATTTTCTCTCTCCTCCGAACTCTCTCATATCTTTCTAACTCTGCTTTATCACGTATAACTGTGTTATTTTTATTTCCTAATACTCTATCTCTTCTACCATTTTGTGACTTTATTGTGGACTAGAGTTAAAAATTAGATGTCTCTCTCTAGTGTCTACCGAATATTAGGCCCTTAATACATTTTTAATGAATGAGTGGCCAATTGTTTTAACTTTTTATAATTAGTATTTTAATAGAGGCATACATATATGTGTGTGTGTATATATATGTGTGTGTGTATATACACACACATATATATAAATTTTATAAATATATATAAAATTATATGTATATATGTGTATATATGTATATATATACACATGCACACATATATATAAATTTTATAAAAATATATATAAAAATTTCAGCTTGGTATCTACAAAAAAAAAAAAACCTATGAATCCAGGCATGATTTGATTTTCCATGCAAAGTAAAAGATACTGAAGGAAGAAGTTGAGTTCTTAGAGCCAACCTTTTCATGACTAACTGTAGGACTAAGACAAAGACATCTAGCTCAGTTTCATTGTCTCTAAACTAAGGTCTGTCACCCTAGCTGAGTAATTCTCAGACTTTAGCTTGCATCACAGTTACCCAGAGGGCTGTGTACTTGCATGTCTATCAAGTCTCCAGGTCTTGCCGACACTGCTGGTGCCAGGAGCACATGTTGAGAACCATTGGCCTGGTCTCTCTAAAATATTTTTGCAACCATCAGCATCTACATGATTTGTTGATACTTTAAAGCCAATGTGTTGAAGCAGTGCAAATTTAAGGAGGTTAAATGTCTCCTGAGGTCTGTGGAAAAGGCCTTTGATTTTCATAAACTGCTGCTAGACTCATGTGAGTAGCTCTTTCAGGTCTCTTCAGTCGCTTTAGGTTGGTTTCTCTTCTTCATTAAAGAAGGTGTTTGGTCATTACAGTGTCTATCACTTTCCCTCATCTGCAGCTTAATCCATTCAATAAAACGAAGGCTTTTCCTGCTCTCTCCATCCCCTGCTCTCAGTGAAAATAGAGTTTATTTTTCCCAATCTACCTTTAAAGTCTAATTTTATTCCATTCCTTTTTTATTTTCTGGGTAACAAAAAATGGATTATGAACCAAACACATTTTTTAATATAGTTGCAGGATTTTGTAATTATACAGAGTTACTAGGATTTTTTCTTTTCATCAGAATTGTAATTTATAAAATTATCTGCCTTGGATAACCCATTGTTATTGATTGCCAGACATCCCGAGGGGTTATGAGTAGTCTTCTAAAAATTGACTTTAGGATATGGAAAAGGATATAATTTTCCATCTTTTTTTGACTGAGATTTCAGACTAGCTAACTTCAGATCTCTGAATAGTCTAGATAACAAATTCTTTTCTCTTAATTTTTTAGCAAGAAAGACTCTTAAAGACTGTGTGTTTTACAGGTTTATGACACATGATTATTTTATTAAATATATCACGAAATATTTTAGTTGATATTCTGCAAAGAATTAAATGTATGATTTTAGTTTATTGATCATAAATACTTTTTTTTCCTGGAAAAAAGTCAAGATAAATGTGTGTATAGTTATGTAGTGCATATTTTTTTAGTAGTGCTAGGTGAGTTTTCACTAGACTTTTTACTAACTGTAAGCACTAACATCTTAACTTATATAATAATAGCTAGTTATTTTTGCACCTTTAAATCATTATAATGGAAGATATCACTATACTTGCCCATTTACTTGTAAAATAAAATAGAGAGGGGAAAGTTTATGGATTTTTTTAAATCCCAAAATTCAACTAGGAATGCACAAACTGGTTACTGTAATTTTGTCTAAAAATCTCTCCCCTCCCTAAGCCTAAGCTATTTTTTTCAAGAGGGAAAGGTTAAGTGTGTACTATCAGTAGATTTCATATGTTAGTAGATATTTTATGCAATGGCACATATAGGTTGTGCTAACTTAATTTTCCTTATGAAGCTCCATGATTATAAATTACAGCTCTTGAGAGTCATTTAAATTAGGTGAGAAACAGACTTACTGTGTTAGTTTGAAAACATATTTTTTTCAGATATAGTTGTGTAAGCTATCTACTTTTGTTATGTGTAAGATTGGACTGTTGGTGTTGAAATTTAAAAGGTTCTGCCTATGGATTGTAGGAAGATAAATGGCACATCTCTAGAAGTGAGGAAAAATAGTACTGTAATTCAGTGTCATGTTGATAGAAATAGCAACCTTAACTAGTCAGACAACTAACTGTAAAATATAACCCAGATGGTGGAGCTATGATAGTAAAGGTACAGATATGACATTTTGCTGATGAATTTGCTACCCTTTGCTTCTGCACTTTCAGTGTTATAACAAATCTTTTATGGTGTAAGTTGCTTGCTTATGTATCTAAGGGCAGACAAGATGAAAAACGTTTTGAATGGCATTTTTAGATTATGGATTATTTCAGTTAACTTTTGTTCCATTTCCCTCTTCCAATTGCTTTTTGACTTCTCTCTTTCATCAGATTCATACTATAACATAAATTAGTCTGTGCCATGAATAGTAGTTTGTATTTTAATTTATTTTTGAATACATATTTAAAGGCATTTAGAATATAGTATTATACTCTGTCTGTCTGCATATCTTGGAATGGGGGTTGCCTCTAATGGGAGTTCGGCACATTATACTTCAGTCTCTCGTCTCAGTCAGCTTCACTATACTAGGCGTTGAATTGAAATGAGGAAAGATTCATGTAAGGATACTTTAATGATGTGGATGTCAAATTCTTCAGAACATTTTGCTGCATTAGAACTTAGGAACAGGAGAGTAGGAGTTGCAGTATGAAGAGCTAAGAGGTGTTTCCTCATGGTCTGCAGCTTCAGTTCTACCTGAAGCTGCCTTCATGCCTTATTATGGGCTAGAGTCTTAAGTCACAGCTCATGATAAATCAATCCCTGGAGAAGAACAGGAAAGGAAGGACATTTACGGAGAAACCCTTAAATTGTGTCACTTTTAATCCTCACAATTACTCCAGCACAGAGATTTGAATTGAGGTCTGTGACTCAGAGTTGAGGCTCTGCCTGACACTGATGTGTCTTTGTGCTGTTCTGTGTGTGTGTGCGTGTGTGTGTGAGTGTGTGTGTGTGTCCATTATCGTAAGAAACTTATATCAAAACCTTTTTGAGAAACCACTGACTGCCCTTCCCCCAAAGGAAAAGATATAGAGGACATGCAGAAAACACAAAATCTTCTCTTGCATTCGTTTTGTGAATATTATTTATTCTTGGATCAAGGTTAGAGTTTGTTTTCATAGATAAAAAATTTGTCTGGGTCTCTCTTTGACACATTATGGAGTTGTGTGTTTTTATAAATATTAATCTATATCGGTCAGTATCTATTCAAATTAAAAAGACCATTGGCAATTTTTTTTTGCAAGTGCAAGATTTCAGGAATGAAAGTTAATTTAAATAACTGATGGACTATTTTTATGAACTTGAACATTCTAAATCATTCTAAAAATGATTATTGTTAGTTCTGTCGTTTAGATCTTCTAGATACCTTTGGTGATTACATTAGGGATAGCCAACTCCCTGGCCTAATTTTAAGAATAGAAATGTACTATGCTTGCATATTCATTTTGGTGTGACTTCTGAAAAAATGTCTTCTTCGGACTGCTCTTTTATACAGTCTAGTTTAGCGTGAAATCTCTTAGGTTTTATTTTTTTCTTTTGATCTATGGTCCTCCATTTTTACCATTTTTCCTGGACACTGCTGCGTGCCTTGACTGATGTCCTATTGTTTATCAGGCAAACACACAGTGTCACTCTGAGAAGGATTGCAGTTGGATGGATGTTATAGTTGTTTTTCATACAAGAGCAGTCTTGTTATACCTCACATTTTTATCCGTGTTAGATACTGTAGCAGTTGCTCTCATCATTCAGTCAATTGGTAATGCTAAACCTCTAGATATTTTAGCATTTAGCACTGACATTTAAGAATATTTTGCTACACTATACATAGAATTTGCATTCTAAAATCAACTTGTTACTATTATGTTATTATTATTTTTTCAACAGGATTATGTGTGTGTGTGTGTGTGTGTCTGTCTGTCTGTCTATGAAAGGAGGAAAGCTGTTCAATAGCAGCTTCTGTTGAATGGCAGATCTTGTGACTACACGGAAAGCCTGTATGTATTCAGGTAACAGGGTGTGGTTCTGGAATCTCTAGAACCCCAATTACTCTCTTCAGACTGCAAAGTCCTATGGTTAAGACTTGACAGGACTAGTTTTAAGAAATTGGTCACAATTAATCTTAGGGAATCCTAAGGAAAATAACTGATTTTGAATTCTTATGCATCTGTAAGTCATGGAGGCGCTAAGGATAGCGAAAATCTGCAATATGAAAGGGTTATAGATGAAAAATCAATTTGGGCTTATGTCTTAACTGCCTTCCATATTTAGATGGCATATAATTAGATTCCCCTAATTACTCTTGCATGCAGGTTTGGAGCCAAAGAACATACGAGTATTTCCCTTGCTTACATATGTTATCTATATACCTTTTGCAATTGCAGGTATTTAACCTCCTTCAGGAACAAAATAAACAAGTAAGCAGCCAGTAGGCAAGGACTGTTAAGAGTGCGTTCATTTCAGATCCCCCTAGAGTCTTTACTAAAGGCATTTTCCCATGTTAGATTCTTAGAAATCAACTATTACATAAGTCAGTAGGCAAGCCAGCCTGGCATGCAGGGGTCTGACAGGGAGAAACTCCTTTTCTCTGACACTTTAAGTGAATCTTTATTGAGAAAGCAGAATTCTAGATTGACAGTGCCTCTGAGACGAGTTGGTGACAGTGACAGCCAATTGTACACTGGACTTTCGTGACACCTGCCAGTTATGTGTATATTAATCTTCAAGTATGAACAAAAATAGAATATTTTTACATTTGAACAGAATCTAGGTTCTAGATTTTGAAGTTTCCACATAGATATTTGACTTACTCAATACAAGATCTTCTGGAGGCTATAAGCAGAAATTTATTTTTTATAGCATTAATTATTCAAGGGAAGTAATTATGTTTTCATGATTCCTAAATTAACTTGGAAAAATTATCTCACACTTTCTCAAAGAATAGTTATTTTATTATGTCAACAACATTTTATGCGTTAGGTAAAAGTGAACTAAATACTTTCTCTCATAACTTCCCCTTACGGAAAACTATTAACTAGAATTCACTGATACTACATATAGAAATATGTAGTATCAGTAGTATTAAATATTGGAACTTTGCCAGCCCCAAGTTTCAACAGGATTCTGGAGATTCATTGATGCTTTGTGGAGAAAGACCAGTCACTGCCCTCAAAGAACTTTTATTTAAGTATAGGAGGATAAACTTTGAAAATTTGTTAATATAATTAACTATAACTATAATCATTCTCTGTTTGAGGACAGTTCTTATCAAACAATCTCTAAAAGAGCAGATACTAATTCCCATGTTACTCAGGATCATGTCATTATAGAGGAAACACCTCCATCCCTTTGAGTTTCTTTCCTTTCAACACTGCCATCATCTTCGTGATTGCCTTCCAGTGGACCCCAAGTCATTTTCTTCTGTTCATCATAAACTTTAGTACTGGTGTCAAGAGTTGCTCTCTCCATTCCGAAGGTCGAGCACCATCCCGATGACTTCAGTATATTTGTGGAAAGTCCCCTGTTAGTTCTTTCACCTCCTTATCCCCATAAACCACCTTCCTTATTTTGCCTCATCTCCGGAAATCATCTTCCTTATTTTGTCTCTCAAATCATCCATCTTATTTTAATCTGCTGCTCTGGTCCAGCAGGCCTTGTAATATGTCACAGGTGTTCTAACTTTACATATAAGCGTCTTACTTTCTGACCACAACATTAACTCATCTTCTTCTACTTTATTCATTTTATTGAAATTATCCATCAACTTCATAGGGAGCACCAGTTCATCAAACCATCCACTTTTTGCCAGTTCATCAACCTATCATACTAAAATTTGGTTTCATTGTATTTTTTTTTTTGTTACATTTAGACCTGAATATTTGGAAATGGGTTTTGATTTGTGTACATTTATTCATTGAAGGAAGTGTGTTAATTAACTTCACATTAGCAATGCTTAATGTTTAACAATTGAAATCACAAAAACACAAATTTAAGTAGGTTTATAGGAATAAAATACCAGTTTATTCTTTCTCTTTCTCTTCTTTTTTTCTAAATTGGAAATGGTGTTAAGTTTTGGTGAGAGAAGGAGAGAATGGGAAGAAATTTAATTTTAATATGTATGTATCCTTTGTGAATGTTTTATTCTCATGATGTGTTGGTGTCCCTAACAGAGCACTTACTGTGTGCCAGGAGCTGTGCCAAATGGTTCATGTGCATTAAGCTATTTAATTCTCCCATAAGCTCTAAGGTGGGTACCGATCGTTTCTTTTCACAGGAAAAGAAACTGAAGTTCTTATGTTATATAAACTAAAGTTACATAAGTCAGATACACTTAAAAAATGTGAACTATATATATATCTGACCTTGGAGCCTACACTTCAGAACCAACACCACTTTTATATTATGAAATATTGAAAGAAAATGGAATGTAAAATTTTTCTAATTTTTCTTACACCATAATATCTTGATCTACATGGTATATTACATATAATGTAATAATTTTACATACACCTTTCAGTCTTCAAAAGAAACCTGTGATATAGGCAAGGCCAGTATAGCCCAGATAAAGCTACAAAGACACAGTTTGGGTTACATGTGATAGTAGACCAACGACTAGATCCCAGGCTTCCTGACTTTGGATTCAGCTTTCTGTTATATGAGGTACTTCCTCTGCATTAATTCAGTTTACCAAAGGATAAAGTTGTCTTTGTTCTTTAGGGCTTGCCCACCCCTCCTCTGCACATGTGTGCACGCGCGTGCACGCACACCCACACCCACACCCACACCCACACACACACACACACTTTAATTTAACTTTACTTCATTTATTTAGTTAATAATCCAAGAATGTTGCTAGAGTAGCAAAAATTTGATTAGAATCATCACCTTCAGTATTTCAGGTAATGGAGTGGAGTGAAAACAGCATGAAAAGCAAAGCGCATTTATTCTTTACCCAGGCTGGCCTCCTGGATGGGTTAAAGTTGACATCTGGTATGGCTTTCGTTGCTCTCTTCTCGCGGAAGCCCTGGTTGACTACTTGACACCAAGCATTCGATCTGACCTGAGCATTAGCGCAGGCAAGCTTTGCATAATTAAGCTATTGAGATTTGTTTCCCCTGACTGGACAGAAGAGCCTTACAAGGTGAGGGCTCTGTTGAAGTGATAAAGCTGATTAGATCCTTAGCAGTAAAGGAATCTGATCTTAGAAATTTTTTCTAGCTCTTGTTAATGAGGCAAAGACAACACTTAGCAGGGAAAATGAGGTCACGAAAAAGAGGAACACTTTTTTTTCTTTAATAAAGAACTATTCTTTTCTTTTAAACCAAGGCCTAAATGTATTGTCCAGAATAAAACTCAATTTAAATGAACAAATAAACTTTTTCTCAGAGGTGTAGTAATCATGCTTAAAATCACCTATACAGAGCAAAGGAATTTAAACAATTTCGAAAAAGGAAAACTAAGGTAAGCCTAGAAATTAAAATAATTTAATTAATGCTGATGACAACAAAACTGAAATAACTAATAATGAATAGTTATACAGACAGATGTGTAGTCTATTTATAAGAATGTATTTTTTCCCCCAAAATGAATTTCTCACTTTTTCTATCTATACCTTCCCTTTTCTTGAACTACATTTAAGCAAATGATACATATTTTCCTGGGATACACTTATACAAATCTCACATATCAACAATGTTGATAATCTTACCTTTGGTTTATATACCACTTTTATGTATGGTACTATTTAACCTTTGTAAAATATTATAATGATAGCTGCATGATATTTACATTATAGAGATGGGACACAGCTCTAAAAGATTATGTGATTTGTTCAAGACTTTGTAAACAGGAGAGTTGAAAGTGAAATGCAAGTTTTCTCACCTTCAAGAAAGTGGCCTATAACACAGTTGCTTCAAGTTATACATTATTTAAGGTCTGACTTCTTCCTCTATTTCTTGCTAAGCCTTTGTTCCAATATTTCGAACTGACATGACAATTGTTTTCATATTAAATACATTTATATGAATTTAAATCATATGTGTACATACACACACTCATACCACATATATTTCTGCATTCATAGATGAATAATCCTTTCGTCATGAAAGCATTCCTCTTCCCTCATCAACCTCGTTCTCCTATGTCTGTCTCATTTTCAACTTATTCCAGTGAAATCAATAGTCATAAAGGGCAAACTTGTAGTAGAAAAGAAGCAGCACAGCAGCAAGTGTATGATGGTAGTGGATGGATGGGAGATGAATCATCCACCCTGCCTACTGTGTCCTGTTGTCGTTGGCGTTTGGGTGTAAGTAGAAGTATGGTCTGAAGATGGGAAGAGTGTAATGATGATGATGCTACTATTTAGTCAGTATAACACCTAATTAGTGTGCTATTTAAAATGATATTAATTTTTTAAAATTTAACATTTTAGACTTTTTAAAAACATGTAAGCCTATTAAAAGGAAATGTTCTCACTGTGTTTGCGTGTTTATCTTTAGAGGCAATGTAGGGAGTTGATGGAAGAAAAGAACCACGAGGCAGGTTGACATGGGTCCATTCCTGGCTCCACCACTTGTTTGCTGTTAGACATTGGTTCCGTTACATTTTCTTTAAATTGAAGATAAAAATAATATCTACCTCATATGATGTATTGAGGATTAAATGAGTTTGGGCCGAGGGTGAGGGAGAGGGAGAGAGAGAGAGAGAAAACAATAGGAGCCAGTGCGAATGTGCATGCTAGTTTAGGACAGTCTCTTGTATATAATAAGTGTTCGATGAATGTTAATTATCATCCATCAATGAAACTTCTGCCTCTCTACTATAATAATATTGTTTAAAAGTTACCAGAGAATTCCTAATGGCTAACTCCAGGTGATACTTTTTAATTCTGATTTTTTCTTGATCTGTCTCTTATATTTTATATTTTTTAACCACAGCCTACATCTTTATTTTTTAATCCAAACTCCTCAATTTCAAGTTGGTTGGTCTGTTTTTGCACAATTGTAGCAAGCTTCACTGTTTTCACGTTCTCTCATCAGAGACCCTAAATCTGTGCTGAGCTAGAACTGCAGTCTAATCCCAGAATTAACAAATATTCTCATGGGAATTGAGACATGGCCGATATCATAGGATCACATTGGAGAGACTCTTCTCCTAAAATCTGTGTTCACATAGATGCCATTGTTTATACAGATATCTTATGTTTAAAAATTACAGTTATTATAATTGTCTGGCCTTTTCTAATGTTTTTGGTGGGAGTGTTGACCTGCCTGAAACCTCCGGATACTTCTCATTTTCCTTGACCATGTGTCTGAGTCATACTTTGTTGGCTTTACTTCTGCTGATTGTCTTCTTGCTTTCTATTTCAGTGACATTCTCCTCTTTGAGATACATTGGTATAGTTATCTCCTAAGCATTTATCCTAGGCAAATCAAATTTGAAATGTCTGAAATGTATTTAGTTATCTTCTCCTTCAAATTTGTACCTTTTCCTTTATCACAAGGCCTGGCTAGGAATCCTGATAGCATCATCCATCTAGCTGCGAAAGCCATAAATCAGAATTGTCCTGTATTTTGTCACAACTAATGAGTCAGTAAATTCAATTTTGTCAATTTCCTTAATATAAATTTTTACCTCTTTTCATTTCTCTATTTCCATTGCTATTAGCATATCACCTATTTTCAGTCTTCTTTTAGACCATCCTTTAACTTATAGCTAGATGTCTTTCTAATAGAACAATTTGATTGTATTTTTGCAATAAACATCAATTTCCATTACATTTCCTAAGATGTTTTGCAAAATATTCCAACAATATGCTATATATCTCCACAAATAAAGGAACCTATGTTCAAATAAAATGTTAAAATATAGCTACTAAAACTATTTTCCTCTTGAAAAAGCACATTATTAAAAGAAAGGCTATACGAAGTCCTGCTATTGCCTATAACAACAAAACTCTATAACAAACTTATATTTGAACATCAAAACTTTTGTTTTTTAATATTTATTAATGTAGAACTATTGAAAAGATATACTCTTGACATTACTTCCATGGTATTCAAGGTCTTCCATCCCTACTTCTCTAATGTTATCTTTTCTTTTGGAGCCCCATTGTAACCATACAGATTACATTTATTTAGTTCTCCAAACACATGTCTCTATTCTAGTCCATTGTACAGTGTTTAGTGTTCCTTTTACCCAGAATACCACTAATCTATCTGGTGACCTCTGCCTCCGAATAATTCATTTTACACACACACACACACACACACACACACACACACACACACTGGTTAATGAAATTCAGTAAGTTTCAAGTGTACAATTCAACAGTAAGGTGTGTGTGTGTATATATATATATAACCACATTGTGCGTTCACTGCCCATAGTTTGATTTCTTTCTGTCACCACATATTTGATCCCTTTTATGCCATCTACCTCCCTCCACCCCAACACCCTCTGCTAACCACTAGTTTGTTGTCATGAGTCTTTGTTTATTTGTTCTGTTTGTTTGTTGCTTCTAGGTTTATATTTCACATATAAGTGATATCATGTGGTTTTCAACTTTTTCTGTCTGGCTTATCTTGCTTAGCAAGATTATCTCGAGGTCCATCCTCACTGTCGCAAATGGCAGTATTTCTCATCTCTTCTTATGGCTGAGTAATATTCCGTTGTATATATACGTACCACAGCTTTTTTTTTAATCAAATCATCTGTCGTAGGACACTTTAGTTGTTCCCATGCACTGGCCTCTGTGAATAATGCTGCTATTAACATCAATGTGCAAATATCTTTTCGGATACGAATTTTCAAGCCAGTAGAGGGGGATGGTTGGATCATATGGTAGATCAATTCTTAGTTTTTTGAGGAACTTCCATACTGTTTTCCACAATGGCTGTACCAATTTGCAGTCCCACCAGCGGTGTATGGGGGTTTCTTTTTCTTCACATCCTCTTCAGCATTTGTTATAACTTGTCCTGTTGATTATAGCTATTCTAAAAGGTGTGAGGTAGTATCTCATTGTGGTTTTGATTTGCATTTCCTTAATAGCTAGTGATAATGAACATCCTTTTATATATTTGTTGGTCATTTGAATGTCCTCTAGGGAAAAGTATCTATTCAGATCCTCTGCCCATTTTTTTGACTGGATCGTTTTGCTGTTGTTGTTACTGAGTCGTATGAGTTCTTTGTATATTTTGAATATTAGGTCCTTATTGGAGGTATTGCTTGAAAATGTATTTTTCCATTCATATTGTTGTCTCTTTATCTTATTGACAATTACTTTTGCTGAGTAGAAGCCTTTTAGTTTGATGTAGTTTCATTCATTTATTTTTGTTTTTACTTCCCTTGCCTTTGAGGTCAATTCATAAAATCCTCTTTAAGTCCAAGGACTTTGAGTTTAGTTCCTATGTTTTCTTCTGTATAATTTATTGTTTGAAGTCTTAATATTCAAATCCTGAATCCATTTTGAGTTAATTTTGGCATGTGTTGATAGCCAACAGTCTAGTTTCATTCTTTTGCAGGTGGCTTTCCAGTTTTTCCAGCACCATTTATTGAAGAGACTTTCCTTTCTCCCTTGTATGTTTTTGGCTCTTTTGTCAAAAATTATTTGCCCATATAAACAATGCCTAGATTATTTGTTATCTTCACTGGCTAGCTTACTGCTTGGCATATTGTAGGTGCTCAATGTATGTTAAATAAATAACAAAAAATAGAGAACATCAATTAGAGAAAATTTAGGAATATGAGATTTTCTGTGTCTGCCTCTTCATTCTGCCTAGATAGTGCCCATTTAGGAAATATAACAACAGTTAGTAGTAGTTACTTAAAAAATTTAATCAGAGCTGCTTGACCTCAGTAATTTGGTTGCTCTTCAAAAAACATTTTTTGTTTACCTGTACAAGGTTTAGGAAATTACTCTACATTGTAAGGTAAATTTTTAATTCTTACAGGAAAAAAATCAAGTTAAAGTTTCTTGAGCATTTTATAGCTATTCTTCTTTTGCTGTGAAAACTCCTTATAAATGATTGTTGTAAATGTTTTCTATTTCTTCCTGACAGGTAATATTTGAAGCCGAAGTCTCAGGAGGGAGAAGTGGTTATATTGCCATTGATGACATCCAAGTATTGAGTTACCCTTGTGGTAGGTTGTGATTAAGAATTGTATTTTTCTATGTTCTTTCAACACTTGTCTTATATTGGCAGTGACTGTTGATTGTTCATCACTTGGTCATTGCTATCTCTTTTGTTGTTAACTCCTAGCCTTCTGTTCAATTAAAAAAAAATACTGAAATGTTTCTAGAGTTTTTTAATCAAATATTTTTTGTCTTGTGATTAATTGTACACATATTAAAAGATTATTTCAATTATTTAATTGCTGAGAACAAAATAAAAATGTAAGTTGAACCCTAGATAGTATTTGTTTCATCTTTTGATTTTATTAAATTTTCTCAGAAAGAAAAGAAGAACAACAAATCAGAGTTCAACTAAAAGGAAAATAAAAAGAAACATCACTAACTTATGTGATCTGCTAAATTGAAAGTGAGAATAAAGTTGAGAATGAATCAGTTCACCTTATTCCGAATTTAGGACCAATGTTTTTATGTCATAATAAATATCAAATTAATCCATATTGAACAACAAAACAATAGGAAGCAAACAAAACAAGAAACTCAGTTAACTAACATAATTTTGTTGTTAGATGCACATTGGTTAGTTTTCAGATTGTGTAACTAAATTTGTGTTTATATCACATTTCCTGAAAGACAATTATTGCATGCATTCAGTAGAGCTAGCTATAAAATGTTAGCTTCAATGCAAATTTTACCTGTATTTCCACACAGCAACATTTTATAGGGCCATGATTTCTGGATGATGTGTTCAGGCATTTTTCCGGTAGAAATTTTCTAACACTTTGTAAACCGCATACACAGGGTCATCATGCCAGGTGTCAAGCCTTATGATCCTGGTGAGTGGTTGTAAAACCCTAATCTGGTTATAAAATCCCCTATGGAGTATGGCAAATCCCTAATGGCATTCTGATTCAGTAGGTCTCGGTGGAACCTGAGAATTTGTATTTCTAATAAGTTCCCAGATGATGCTGATGCTGCTGGTCTGGAGTTCATAATTTGAGAACCACTGTTCTAGATCACTTTCTAGTTAAAGCATCCCTTTTTCAGAAGTGCCTTCTGACATGAGGCACTGGAGAAAGACATAGCTGAGAAGGGTCAAATGATTTATTATATAGTGTAGACTAAGAGAAAGGAGAACAATATTATCTTTCAATGTTCAAGTTGGTTTACTAAATTCTTTCAGTCTGTTAGTGTATGAAAACAATGTTTCCATCTACTTCTCATTTACACTCTTGAAAGAGCATTGTTAAGAAAAAACTTTTATTAATAAAAAAATATTTAAATACATGAATTGAGCACAACAGCAGTTTCATTGTGATATGGGCCTCTATGAAATTTTTTACTCACTGAGGCTCAGCTTTTCTTGTTTATATTTCCTTTCAGTTGAAAACATGAATAATCTTCAGTTTTAAAAGGTAATTACAGAGAACATGAGTTTGACAGTCATCTAACTCATGTATAGTATATTTTGACTGCAGTCATCACTTTTGTTGATCTAATATTTCTTTTGGGTAACTTTCTTAGGACTATAAAGGAATAGGAAGTAGATTAACCAACAGTTTAGCTGATGTTGTATTTGAGAGAAACACAAATATTCCCTTGTTTGAAGTACTAGAGGATTATAACTATTAAAATAAAAAAAAAATCTAACTACTTAAAGTGTAACTTAATAGTTCAACAGCTGTGTATATGTCAGTATTTTAGATATTATTATATTTTTCTATTATGCTCTGTTTTATGGGTATTTGATCTCTGTTGGCTTTGACTTGGAACTGTTTTACATGCTGTGAAAGTCCTTTAGCAGTAATTTTTGAGTGCTCACTCTGTATAGAACGGTGCTCTGGTAATTATGGAGCAATAAATAATAGAGTGACTAAGAAAAAGAATGGAGAGAGTGAGAGAGGAAATAGTTTCTTTCAGCACAAAGAAAACTCAATTTTCTTCCATATGATATTAGTCTTGGCCAAAGGTAAAAAAGTATTAACAACATTATTCTGTTGGGAAAAAGTAACATGGTATGTTTTCTTCATGTGAAAACAATAATTTTTTTTCCTGCCTTCACAGATAAATCTCCTCATTTCCTCCGTCTGGGGGATGTAGAGGTCAATGCAGGGCAGAATGCTACATTTCAGTGTATTGCTACGGGGAGAGATGCTGTGCATAACAAGCTGTGGCTGCAGGTAAGCACACATTGGCAGCTGAGCTAAAGGGCACACTTAATTGAAAAAAAAAACACAAATGTACTGTTTATAGTCTCATTCTTTTCTCTGTGTGTGTATGTTGGGCAGCGGGGTGGGGGGAGAAAGACAGAGCGTGAGAGAGTCAGTCTTAGGTAGGTTTGATTTAATTGACTGCAGATTCATTTTAGAATTTCTATATTCATTGGAATATGAATAAAAATATAACTGTATAGTTAATAAGTATGAGAATTAGTTTCTAATGAAATCTAATTCTCTAATGTCACATTCGAACTAAAAACAAGTTTTCTACATCCATTTAATGTAGGAATTAAATAAAAATTTCCTCATTTAATATTTTAAAAACTCAATTTATGAAATTACAGTACTTAAGTAGGAACTGTCATACTATGATAAATTTTTTAAAAAGTATTATAAGAAACTTGGGAGTATGTCTGGAAATGTGAATTAGAAGAGAACCAATTAATTTTTTTTTTCCAGAATTTTCATATATAAGTCAATCACTGAAGTCAAGACATGACATTTACTTTGTATATAAGTACCCAATTAATATATATTTAATGAATTGCCATTTAACATACATGTTGGGGAAATATAAGTGGTGCATATAAAGAGCTTTGAAAGGATCAGCAGGAAATTAATGCACTTGGGAATGTGTCATGTTTTCAGAGACTGTCAGTCAATCCAGGGACAATGGGGACAGGAAAGGAATTAAGAGCACATTTGTTATCCTCTGAGCACATTCGTTGTTGTTATTATTAATTATTATTATTATTAGTTTGTTTTTATTTGCATCAGAATGAGGAAAGGGATTTAATTAATTATAATTTAAATTCCTGCAAATGCCAGTGGAGAGCAAAAAGAAAAATTATTGTAAGATTATGTTAGTTTCTTGAACATAGACATCAGGATTTATTTTACTATATCTTTAGAGAGGTGAAATTAGTGTTGAGGATAATCATTAGTTTGAGTAATAATTATAACAAATCATTATTAAAATTATATCTAGTATAATGCCTAATATTGTATTAGATTTTAAAAAATAAGTTATTTTATCCAATTCCCACAATATAATTGGATAACAGATGCCCTGCATATAAATCTAATTATTAGTACTTTTATAGTTTGTTTGATTTGCAGGTATCAGGATATCATACTGAATATGTGAAAATGAAATGAAGCCCCTCCTTTTTTCTGACTATTCTAATTTCCCCTACAAATATTGAAATATAAGATAATTCTTCCTGGAGAGCTATTTGTATAATATGCAACTTGTTTTATCAGCTACATATTAAATCAGAGTCATACTTTTTCTCTCAGCCTAAATAATAGTTTAAAATACTTTTAGACGTATTTTCTAATTATTTTGCTAATTATTTTTTATTTAAGTGGGAACATTAGTTGGCATTCGACTTTAATTGTGATCCAGATAGTTTTGCCTTGGAGAACTAGAGACTCCGCAGTCTGCCCCTAGTTTTATGCCCCAGGATTTAATGTGACATTGAAATAAAAAGGGTTTTGTATTCTCAAACACCAGCTGCCTTCTGGCAACAAAGACTTTCTAGCCATGCAGGTCTAAGTGAGTTGCAGTCAAAATACTGCTCATTTTTGGTTTTTACTTTGTAGATTGACTCATTTCATTATAATTTCTTGAAGACTTCATTCTGCCATTTTCAAACAAAGATGAGATAAAAATATTCTGTGAGACTCCGATTCTGCTTTCTTCTTTTCTCCTTACCAAAGTGTTTTTGCGTATTTCTCTTCTGTTTTGACATTGAGATTGCTCAATTCCTCAGCAGTTTGCATATTCACCTTATTCATTAAGTAGCTTTTCTACATTTTTCAGAAATACTACTTAGGTTACCTTAACTTATGCTCTTAAATATTCTCCTTCATGCTTAATAAATATTGAAAAATATCAATTATTTGATTTAGCTATGTTTTCAAATGAATAAGACTAGTTATTATACATGTGTAAAATGAGTTAACCAGCTAATGGCTTAAAAAAATGTATCCATCTTTTGTTAAAAGTAGTTGTAACATAATAAAGTAGGAAGAATCTTGATCCCACAATAAATCTATAAGTCAACCCATACAAATATATGTCAAGTCATTTTTGCTTGGCATAGAACTTCCCAGAAATCATGAGGTCAATTTCTTAATTCTCACCTTAATTCTAACCCTTTAACCTTGCTAACCCGGTTAATTGTGTGAGCTTAGAGAATTCAGTGAACCATTGTAGGCCTCTATTTTATTATCTATACAGAGAAATGTTAGATAGAGACTAAAATCTCTCTCAGCTAAAGATGCTAAACTAGTTCTTTATAGTATTTTTGATGGTCTGAAACATTAACTTGATTACCTTTCTTTCGGTGAAATTATGTAAAAAATTTTATGTTAGCAGTTTTGTTGGGAGAGAAAAAGTCCATTAAATAATTAAGTATCATTGTGAAAACAATTGTGTGATATATCTGCTGACAGTAATGAGAATGAAAGTACTCCAAACAGCTCAACGAAAGGTCACTGCATTCTACCAAAGAAGCAATAAAATAATGGAGCAGCCATTGCACCTGCCATGGTCAGATGTAATAAAAAATGTCCATCAACTATTTATGTTGTCCAAATCTCTTACATTATGCAATATTGTGCTTCATATGGTAGAATTCTTTCTAAATATGGAATAAAGTATCACACTAGAAAAGTAGTCAATTTTCTGTTTTAAAGGAAAGGAATATACTACAACTTCTATGAAAGATACTGACCATAATGCTTGATACTATTTGATATTTATAATAATTTATGTATGGAAATACATGTGGAAAATAAAATCTCTCAATTATTAATTATCTTTAGCTTAAAATTTATATTTCAACCATTTTTATTATTTAAACTGACATACAAGTTTGGTTAAGTAAAAAAAATCACAAAAAAAAGCAAAGAATGAAATATCTGAGCTAATGTAGGATAAGTCACAAAGCCTATCGTAGTGGTTCTGGATATATTTTCAAGGAGTGTTCTTTTCTATAAAATCTCAGATTACATAATTATAGAGTCATAGAAGTAGATCTTCCATTCTAGACATTTAGAAAACAAAGACAAAAATATAACTCAAATTAACCTCCTTGTATATGCTGAGTGAACTGCAGATGCATATAGAAACATGGATGAATGGTTTTAGAAGTGCGTTGAGAGCCAATAAGCTAGAAATGTGAAATTAGGAGGTTTTCGTGAAATTAGGAGGTTTTCTGGAACATCATTTTAAAAAGTGTTATGAAGTTAATTCATACGGGATAGGGACTTAGAGTAAAGACTTCAGTCAGTCTTAAAAACTTTGCAAATTCCTTTTCTATAATAAAGCTCAATGAAGTAGCATATAATTAAGTATAAGCAGAATGTTTTTGTCAAATTACCATTTGCAATTTTTTTTTTTGCACATAAACAGATGTTTTCCAATTCTTACTACAAGTTTTAGAACTAAACCATTTTATGTTCCCAAGGAACCCCCAGTGGTAGAGAATTTATGGATCATAACTTAAGGTTTAGGGTAAAACACAGGTTATAGAAATTAAGATGACAAATTAAATTTTAATGTGTGATTTATACTGGTTATATTCCTGAGTAAAATAATAATAATAAAAAAACATCTTGTTATATTCCTGAGAAGCGTCAGATCATATTTTCACAGGAAAATGAAAAATTAGTTTATACATTATTGTAGGGTAAAAATTTTAGTCCTTTTTTTAAAATTCCAACTCTTATAAATATGAGCAGTAGGTAAGTAATGACAGGAAAAGGTGAATATATAAGCCAACGACTAACATATGACACAGCAGTTCCAACTCTTAAGTATCTATCCAAGAGAAATAAAGGCATGTACTCACAAAAAGACTTGAACAAGAATGTTTATAACAGTTTTATTCATGTTAAGCAATACTTGTAAAGATCCCAAATATCCACTAACAGGAAAGTATAGAAAAATAATTTGTGGTTCATTCAAGCGATAGAATACTACTCAGAAATAATAAAGAATGAACTACTGACACATGTACCAGTATGGATTATCTCAACACCATATGTTTTCAGAAGGACAGATGCAAAAGATTGCATATTGTATGATTCAATTCATATTAAGTTCCAGAAGAGATAAAACTAAGCTATGGTAATAGAAATCTGAACAGTATTTGCCTTTGAGGAGTCTGGATCATCTAGAAGTGGGCAAGGGGTAACTTTCTGAGGTAATATAAATGTCTCAATCTTTGTTGGAGTATTAGGTGTATGTGTCTATGGCTGTATATACATTTGCGAGAAGTTAACACATGTCTAATTCACTGTATAAACAGTTTATCTCAATAAACCATGAATGAGGAAAAAAGTGAGTATATAAAACATTTTATCAAATATTTAGATTACTGGCAGTACTAATCAAGCCATAGATGGCAATAGCGTACAAATATTAACTATGTTTTTGTCCATCTTGTCCTTTTTTGATGCAATTTGATCAGGCTCAAAGGTAATTTTTCCGTTTTACTTCTTAGGATGTGAAAGAGTTGAAATAGGGGTTGAACTGTAACTTATAAATTAGTATTTTTTTTCACAGAAGTCCAGTATAAGTGGACACCTACATGGCAAATCAAATAGAGCCTATTGCTGGAACATCTGTCAGACCATATGCTTTGGCTTCGGGTTCGGTGTAGAAACTAAAGTGCTAATGACTCTATCCATCATTACAGAGCTTTACAGACATGGATCATTGGATTAGACAGAGAAATTCAACTGTGGAGTTATTGAAAGCAGAGAATCATGTGGGTAGATTTGGTGTCACCATTTGTTTTGGTGAATTGAGATGTGGCTGTTTAATGTGTGACTGGTAATCCTATGCAGAGTGCCATCAAAGCTGTGGCAATTGGGACAGTCTGTCAGTAATCTCCAGAGATGCTGGCACTGTGCCACCTCAAGTGGGCCTGCCAAAATGGGAAAGTCAGCCATCGCTTTGCCCTTGGTGAGGTTTGTCACTGCTAATGTAGTGTGATATGGCTAGTTTCTCAGCCAAAGGAAATGTCATTCTTTATGAAGCAATAGATAATTTAAGCAGTAGATTGAGAGTAATAATTGCAGAATAAAATTAGTAAAGGTGATGAAAATAGCTCTAAAAAATAACCAGAGAAAGGCTGACCTCAGAGTAGCAACTGTTATCAGGCTAGAGTCTATGAAATTGGTTGGTCTGAACCTTCTGGCTATACAGTCTTTTATCTCTCCAGGCAAATATGGCCTTGCTCCTGTATTCCATGTGAGCATTGCCATGGAACAGTGGCAATCAGAAGCATGATTTTTTTAAAAATGAGTTAATTTGAACATATAAAAATTTTAACTAGTGAGGTATATCACTATACTATTTCAAATTCTCATTGCTCACAAAGCTCTTTCTAGTACTGCCATGTTAGTTGTCCTGTGCCTGTTTATACTGCTCTGTGAAATGCCAGGATATTTACAGTATATTTAATTTCCATGAGAGATTTTACTATCTTTCATACTGTTTCTTTTTGAGAAAAATCTTATAATTTTGCATTCATTATAATGGAGGAAAAATTCTTGGACAAAATTAATCTAAGCCTAGAAACATGTAGTTTATATGTGGGCAGGTCATTGAAAACTAATTTGAGAGAAATATTTTAAAGCCAAATTATTTAAACATGTAGAATGTGATTGGATTCCATAAAAAAAAAAAAAGGAATAAGATATATTAAAAATCATCCCACTGTCTGGACTTGGTGAAAATTCTGACATTCCAGATTGTTGTTCTTAATTGTGGCTGACACATATCTGAAATATTAGAATAACAAAAGGCAGTATATAATAGTAGGACAGTGAGTAAAGTTGAAGTGATGTCAGAATGGCTAATGGGACGTATTATAAATATATCTTGAGATTGTGAAAGACTGGATGCATTTCTTTAAACCCTAAAAAATTGGAAATGTGTAGGAGATATTTAATTTGTTCTTTAAAGAGACTAAAGTACAGTTATTACTAACGGTTTGAAGCTTTATGGTGAGAGATATAAGACTGATTATAAGGAAGAACTTTGTACTGTAGGACTATTAAAACTTAAGAATGAGCTACTCCAAGAGGTAGTACAATTAAAATCAGTGGAAGTATCCAAGGATAGCCTGGATGAGCACTTGCTAAAGATGTAGGATTAGGCTGGATTCTTTTTAAAGATCTTTTTAGCCCTGAGAGATGTACCTGTAACTAAGAAAAGAAAATATACAATCTAAATACTATACTATTACAGAATTGACAGAAAGCAAAGTAGAGTGTTTGGTGAAATCACTAAGGACAGTTTGAGTCTTTGAAGGACATACGTGGCTTGAATAAGCAAATATTTAGTGGGGATAGGTATTACTAAATATTAGTGTATGTTTATGTGGATGGAATAGGAACTACAGGAGGAGGATCTTATGGAAGTGTAAGGTTCACAATGGGAAGTAGAGGTAAGTACAGTCTATTACAGGGTTAAGACTAGGCCGTGATATGGAGACAGTAGCAGGAAAGAAGCTGCTATTAGCAGTACAGACATCAGGTAGTGAGGCCCTGGGACTGGACAGTGCTGGTGGAATTGGAAAATATATGAGTAGAGGAGAGGGACAAATGAAAGAAGACAATAGAATTTTGTATCTGGTAGGTACCAGTAGACTGGGGAAGAGATGAGAATGAATTAATAAAGACAATTTTCTAAATTTCCTCAAAAGGTTATTTTTTTGCAGCCAGTCGATGAGTTCATTTTCTCATTATCTGTCTTATAACTAATTTAACTGTGAGATTTATTTGTTTACTTTTTTCCTTCTGCCTTAATAACTCCATATAAGTTATCCTAAATATTGAAAAATGAGGCTACATTTCCATTTCTTTAGATTCTTTTTAACCTTAAAAATTTATCAAGACTGTTTGAAGCTTTGGCTAAATTAAACTTCTGGGTATTCCAGGTATCACTTAGGAGAATTCATCTATGGGAAGGCTCTTGGCTTCTCTGTGCCTCGTGGCCGACGGAACAGGAGGGATGTCAGAGAGGAGTGTTATCCATGTCTGTTGTTCTTTCCAGACTTGTAAACTGCTCTTGACTTAAACTGATAGATGAACACTAGCTTGCTATTTAATTCTAATTGTCTCTGTTTATCCTTCATTTAAGCAGTAGTGATTTTTTTTTCTGTGTATATGCTGATTTATAATTAATTCTGCTCCACTTAAAAGACCATGTTCTATTTGTCAGCTAATTGCTATCACTCTTGTCAGCCCTGTTTTTCCTTAGGACATTGGTTTATTTGAGTTCATGGCATTAATTTCTTCCTTCATGGCTTCATAGAAAGAATTATGGTCTGTGTTCTTGAAGTAAAGTCACTGACCAAGTATGATTGACTATAATCTTTTAATTTTACATTCGGCATTTTGGATATGTATCTATGTAACGATGAGCATCAGAATATTTAAATTTAATTTTTAGGACTGTTGAATGTTCCCGAGGTCATTTTGGTTTGCTTTATGCGGCTTTCTACTATAAAGGGTTCAATGCCTTAAAGATATAGTGCATTCTTTTCTCTTTTCAATAATTTATAGACTCGAGAGTTTGTTGTCTACATATCACATAATTGATTATAAATGAATAATGTGTGGAATATTCTTTATCTTAACATCCCTGGAGCATACTGTAAAAGCTTGGCAGTCATGGAAGCAGAAGGATTTCTTCTTATCAATAATTATAAATAACAACTTAGTGCTTTTTCTGTGCAGGAAAAATGTACTCCCCTACCATTCCTAGAACTGACCTTAAAGTGCATTTCCAAGATGTGTAACATCAAGCACTTTACAACTGTCTATTGATCTCTTGTTATCAGTATTACCACATGGGGGCTCTGACAGCAGGTGGGGTTTCTTCTTTATGAGGAGTATAATATAAACACCTAATATTTATAAAATAATTTTATTGTAAAATAATAATAGATATAGAAAGCCACACATGGCTAAAAAGTATGACTCAAGTATTATCAGCTATGCATCACATAAATCAAGACGGAGACTTTCTCAGCCATCTTACAGGTTCTTTCCAAGTACTGCATCCCAGGCACAACCGACCCATCTCCTAAACCACTACAAATAACAATTACCATGACTTTTAGACTTTGTGTTTTATCATTTTTTTTTTTTAATTTACATATATGTCTATAGACACTGTGGATTATCAGTCCTGTCTGCTTTAAAAAATGTCTCTCGAAGTCTCTTTCAATCTGTGGGTTTACCCTCTATCCTTTTTTTTTTTTTTCCCCTCACAAATTATCTGCTGAGGAACCCAGCCATTTAAAGTGTAGTTTCACAGAGTCTGTCTGCATTTAATGCTTGCATACAGATGTCTTCTTCAGTTCATCATGTTCTAAATTTTCTGCAAATTGGCAGCATGATGCAGAGTCAAGTCTGATCCTTTAGCAGTGCTAGAGGAGGCACCTGGTATGATTGCAGGAGGCACAAAATATCTTGGCTTTCTTTTTGTGGTCTTGGTAGCCATTGATGCTTACTACCTATATTCATTCCTGGAGGTTGTAACTTGTAATACTCTAATTCTATTATTTCTTTTGTATATGTTAGTTAATAAAGAGACACTTCTCTTCATCTATTATTTGTCTACCCACTGACATAGTTCATTAGGAAAAGGAGGATAAATGCTGAAATCTCTGCTTTAGTTACTGGTTTTCAATGTAATGAATTTGCTTTCTATCATCCTCCAAAGGCGACTGATTCTTCTCCGTTTATTTTAGTATTATTAACTTATAGACAAACATATTTAATGGACTTAAATGTATTTCAATTATTACTATTATTAAAACTCAGTGTGCCCCATCTTTGGCCAGTGGAAACCACCAGCAAGAATCACATGAAATTCTCTGATGAGGTTTTTGATTTTAGAGAAAAAGATTTCCTTAGGGTTTCTGAACAAGAATAGACTCCTGAATGTGTATTTACAAAACTGGGAGGGGAAGGGGTTACAAGATGAGGGGCAGTAGATACAAGTAATGATGAGATGACCTGAGACAGGCTCTCTGTCCTCTCTACTCCATGTCTTCAGCTAGATCATGGGCCAAAATTTTTTGTACACACCTCATGGAAACATTGTGAGGGTCATCTGGACGCTATATATGGAATCTGTTTTGAAAATATAAAATGCTTTCTAAATGCCAGGTGTTGTTACTTCAACGTGGTGATTAACCAATAAACACAAGATTGATATATTTTTATTAACCATAAAAAATGAGAAAAAAGACTGAAAAGTCAATTCATGTGGGCTTGGTGAATGGTTACTGGACTCCATAATGTCTGAAATCTGGGACCATGTCCATGGCACTGACAAGTCAATGGAATGAAAGCAATTGTCCTTGCAGTGAACTATGTGAGATTTTCATTTCTATAAAGGTCAGTTGAATGGCTTATGCTAGGTAGCATAAACCTAAAAATAAGTGATGCTATCTTTTATTGTTACCGTTAAATGGTAATTGGAACATTTTTGTTAAAAAAAAAAAAACTATTTTTAAAATGGAAATAGCACTCCTAAAAAACAGAATGCTATAAATAGAATAATATCATTTGTTTCCAGAGATTTCTGATATACTAGAGCGATGCAAACATAATAAAAGCAGGATATTTCATGGCAAACTTTGGTGGTAAGGTTAAGACTATAATCCACGAGTTATCTTGGGGTAAATGCAGCAGCCACAAGCGCCACCAGCAAGTATTCTCTGGGCAAATAGGAAATGGATTAAAAAATATATATATTTTTTAATTTTCAGAAGTTTTTTTAAATTAAAATTTTAGTACTTTTTCTTTTCACTTCTATATGGACTTCTGTTATTTATGATCTTTTTTGCATATCATTGTTATTAATTTGCTATGAAAGTCTCTATTTTTTAATAAAAAATTATTTTTTTATTAAAAAATTATTTTTTTAATGTTGTGGTTTGCTTAAGACATCACCTGTTGAGTTTATTTACTCTAGTTAATCATACTTTCTAAAATGATTTTTACTTTTATTTCTATTTTTCTTGGAGTTCTGTCACATCATTTCTGAGTTTTATTAATTCAAATTATTACTTTCTGTCATTAATTATTTTTTTAATACATTTTAGCTCATTTTGAAATATTAGGTTGTGGTTTTGATGTGTTAAGAGGACATAATTTTTCTGACTACTTTCCTTGAGTCATAGCCTGCTTATCATCTTTTAAACTTATAATTCTATATTGGATTTCACCTTTATACTTTTAATTGCTCATTTTTATATGAAATCAGTTTTCTTGACATTTTAAAATAAGATTGGGTTCAGAAAAAACTTTTCTGATTTCACAAAATCCTTCTTTTGTTTCTTTGAGTTATGTTTAAAAACACAGCCACTTGCTTTCTGGAATTTCTTGACTTTGTTCTCACCTCCACTTTATCTAGACCTTCTCTTTCCTTACTGTGTCTTATTATTCTGTCTGTTTTCATAAGGCATATTCAGAAAGAGTAAAAATTATGCTACTGCCACCAACTTCCCAGTATCCCCAGATCCAGTGGTTTAATTGCATTGGTATCCTTGACCTACTCACCCTCCATCTTACTATGAATGTATGGTTTTGTCTTTGTAAACTCACATGCTTTTCATTTCCACTTTCTCCAGTGCAGTTTGAAGCAGCCAGCCAATCTCATTATATTTCTTAGTTTGTCTAAAATGTTCTAAGGTAGCAAATACCTGGTAATCCAGAACTTTACCTTCCATGGGTATTTCATTAGGAATTTCTCATTGTGTTAGGTTGCATATCTCTATTACCATATTACGCTATAAGCAGCAAGCAGTGTCTCCTTTACCAATGACAATAGACTTCATAGTGCCCTTAAATCTAGTCAGATTAGAGAACCAATTCCTGAAGACCCAGTACCAAACCAACTCAGGAAACTCATCCTTAAAAAAAATCTGTTCCTCCAGAACCATTACTGGTAACGAATTTATCTCTAACAGTCATGAAAAGCAAACCCCGATATACATATATATTTCCAGATTTATTGTAAGTGATTGGTTTATGTGATTGTGGAGCTGGGGAGCATGTCTGAGTCTGTAGGGCAAGCCCTTGGGAAGAGCTGATGGATTCAGGCAGAGACTAAAATTGATATTCATAGGTTAAACTTCCTCTAATATAGGGAAGCCTCGGCTCTTCTTTTAAGACATTTCAACTGATTGAATCAAGTCTACTCACATTTTCTGTTTAACTTATGTCCATTGGTTATGGACTTTAATCCCATCTACAGAATACCTTCACAGGGGTATTTAGGTTAGTGTTTGATTGAATAATGGTACGTAGCCTATCTGAGTTCATACATCATAAGACCACCACAATTATCAAATATGTTATTTGCTTAGATATTGTATTATTTTCATAATACTGCTATTATCAAGATTTGCAGTTAGAGCTTTTGCACAAATATAACACCTTAATACTCTCAACATCTCTGTTGAGTAAGCAAGTACAAATTGATATTCCCATTTTTAGATGACAAGGTAGAGAATTGAGAAATACAGTAGTCGTTCCTTTTTCATGGTTTTTCTTTCCATGGTTTCAGATACCCATGGTCATCTGAGGTTTGGAAATATTAAATGGAAAATTCATAAGTTTTCAATTGCATGCCATTCTGAAAAGCATAATGAAATCTTTAGCCGGCCTACTCCATCCCACCCAGGATGTGAATTACCTTTTTTTCCCAATGTATTCATGCTGTTTATGCTACTCCTCCATGAGTCACTTAGTAGCTTTCTGGGTTATCAGATAGACTGTCATAATATTATAGTGCTTGTGTTCAAGTAACACTTGTTTTATTTAATAATGGTCCCAAAATGCAAAAGTAGTGATCCTGACAATTTGTGCCACAAAGAAGGCCTAAAGTTTTTCCTTTAAGTGAAAAGTTGACTTAATAAGGAAAGAAAATATATATATATGCTGTGATTGCTAAAATGTATGCTAAGAGTGAATCTCCTATCCATGAAATTGTGAAAGAAAAATAAATTGATGCTAGTTTTGCAATCTCACCTCAAACAGCAAAAGTTACAGCCACAGTGCATGGTAAGTGCTTAGTTAAGATGGAAAAGGCATTAAATTTGTGGGTGAATGACATAAACAGAAAATGTGTTCCAACCGATGGCAATATATTTTCCCAGTAATCATTGAACACATACGAAGACTTTATCAAAGGATCCTCTGAAATGAGCAATACCAGGCCATTTACTGCCAGTAAAGGATAGTTACACAGATTCAGGAATAGATTTGGACTAAAAAATATAAAATTACTGCAGAAGGAGAGAGAAGAAAAGCCCATATTTGCTTAATTTTTATTACGTAATGTTATTATAATTGTTTTGTTTTAGTGTTAGTTATTAATGTTAATCTCTTACTGTGCCCAATTTATAAATTAAACTTTATTGTAGGCATGGATATATACAAAATAACACTGTATATTTGAGTTCGGTACTATTTGTGGCTTCAGACATCTACTGGAAGTCCTAGAACATATCCTACGTTGATAAGGGGGACTATTTAATAGGAAATTGTGAAACTAATATATGGTTGTTTCAGGCCTACTTACTCATCTCTCTTGTGTGGCTCCTCATATTGATCTCCTTCTGCCAATACTACAAAGATATCTATATTTCTTAAGTTATAACTCCTTTCTCGTTTACTAAAAAACTTTTTTTCATTACAATTGTGATCTTGATTCTAGTAATTTACTATCCCCAGCACATTTTTATTTTGCTTTATATCAGAGTTATAATATCTTCCACCTGTCTCTTTTTCTGTCTCAGACATCATTCACCTTGTTCGATCCTCATATTGCCAAACAGTAAATACTTCTGTGAACTTAGTGTTACTAGTTTTGTGTAATTATTCCTAGACTACCATTTTCTTATTAAGTGCTTAATCTATTGAAATAAATATAATTTCTAATAGATATATAAATGAGTGCTTTTCTCAAATAACATGTTTCTAATTTTAGAAACATAATATTTAGAAGATAGTGTTTCTAAATGCTTCAATTTAATTGTTCAGTAGTGATAATGATGATAGCTGTGTCATCCTTGTGAGAAAGAAGATATTTCCTATTACAGACAAGCCCATGTAAAGAACCCTCATGTCCTTTGGATGAACTTGGTTGTATTGTTGTATAATTCACCTCAACCTCACTTAATTAATAGTGAGCAAATTTACTTGGAATTAGTTGTGCAAAAAAGGGCAAATACTGACAAATCATATGCCATCTTCTTAATGCTATTAAATAAGAACCTACATACCAAACATAGGAAAACAGTCTCTTTGCAGTTTCTCTAACTCTAAAAGAATGAAGGAGTTATATGTCATTATGTGCTCAGGAACACCAGTGAAAAATAAATAAAACAATAAATGTAATTGAATTTTTTCTTCAAGTCAATAGAGTGAAATAATCTTTGCTAGTGTTCCAAGTGCCACATTATTTAATTTAAAATTAAATTGGATTAATTTTATTCCTCAAGCTTTGAAAAGAGAAGCTGAGATAAACTGTACCATGTTTTAACTGTACCATATTAACTTTTAGGATTTGAAACTGAAAGTAATTGAAAACTAAATGTGTTATGTCACTTAACAGGAAGTCCAGAAAGTAGGAGGCTCTAGGAATTGTTGGCACCATTTCAGACACATGATCAAGAGCCTAATTCTATCTTTCTTCTTGATATGCCATTCTCATCATTTTAGGCATGACATGCAGAGGAGGGCAGGATCCACTGTGTCTTCTCTAGAAGTAAAGAATATCTCATTGGCCAGAATCAGGGTTCACCCCATTTTTAGCTCATCGCTATTAAAGAAATAGGATCACCATGATTGTTTTTGATCAATGTGTCTCAAGCTGCAATATCTTGGTGCATAACATAGGGATCTTGTTGTAATACTGACTTTGGTTTAGTAGGTCTAGAGTGATCTCTAGACTCACGTTTGTAATAATCTGACAGGTAATCCTGATGATGCTTGTCTGTAGACCACACTTCAAGTTGCAATGGGTTTGGTTAATAATCTGCTTATTATAGATGTTGGGAATTAACCAATATTACCACTAGACTACTTTTTGCCAGAAAGCAAACTTGTCAAATAAGTACTGCAAATATACTACATGATGAAACTTACTTAGTTTAACAGAGGAGTAATAATGCTTAGGGATTTCAATGACTTGCCAGGGTTATTTGGTAAATGACATGTCTCAGCAACCTATACTGGAGACAAAATACAAAAGAAAACATGAAAAGGATCTGGGAAAGGAGGAAGAGAAATAGACAAAAGCAAAGTGCTAGGTTATAAAACTTGGATCATATAATTTTATGATTCATTTCACAGTATGTCTCAGAGGTTGGAATATTTGTAATGGAAAAATCATAAAAAATGTTGTAGCAGGATAAAGAGCTTGTCACAGAAAAATAAATATATAAAGGGCAGGAAACTATATGTAAACATTGCTGCATAAGAGGAATTTACCATTACCTCTTAATTCCTTATTTATAGTTCTGCCCACTCTGCTGAAATGATAACTTGTAGTAAGGCAAAGTCCTATTTTATGGATTATAAAGAAAAAAATTATTATTTTTGACTTCTGAATGTACATGTAATCAATTGCCACTTTCAACCATAATCAATTACTGGTAGCTGAGTAAATAAAACAATATCTAGTGTAGCAGATTATATTTTCGCATTGGTACAATGCATTGATCAAGGCTCAAAAAACTAATTTGTTGGACTGAACCTATAATACACATGAAAAAAAAAGCAGATTTGATTTGGTTTAGAAGAAATATGGGTGGATTTTGTTGTCATCAAACCTAGATTTGAGTTTTAATGTTGTTACTAAGAGGCTATATATCAAAATTTTAATCTTTCTGAATCCTGATTGTATGATCTTTAAGTGGAAATGACTGCCATAGTAAGTTTCTGTGAGAGAATGATGATAGATCCAAAATAATAGCTAATATAATATCAGGTACATGGAGGTGCTTATTAAATGATTATTTAATGTAAACTTGTATATTTCAAGAGATAAATAGATTGTAATTTACTATATTCGTTAGTTCTATAAATAATATGTATCCAATATAAGAATATGTTGTAATTATGTTTGTACATTAATACACGCAGATATAAACATAGTGTAATCAACTTTGTGATCTCCTGATAGGATCACCTTTAGCAGGTCCTTCAATGTCTCTGACTCATTTTATAGTTCAGAAATTAGCTTGGCATAGTGATATCTAGAGGTCCTAGAGGTTCTATATTTAAAACTTCCTTTAGTATTAATTTTAATGAATGATTATTATATATTTCATTACAATAATTTATATAAACCTAAGAAGGAATTATATGATTCCTATTTCTAAGATCAGTGAATTTAATTCATTTTAATAAAGAACTTGAACACCCACTAAAATATATGTTAACATATATCTGTAAAACTTGAAACCCTACCTTTGGAAAGATTTCAGTACACAAAGTCTAAAGGACAAATATGAAATATGTTATAGAAGAGATTCAAGATAGAAAAGCCAGGTCATTACATTTTTATGATAATCTTTTGAGTTTCTGAGGCATTATCCATGATAGTGTCAATGGGAGTGGAAAACAGAGTATACTTAAATTGATGGAATGCGAAGTGAAGGTAGAGAGCAAGGAGCCAGACGCCATAGCTTAAATCACTGTGGGGATCAGCTAGGAATGTCTAGGAGTTGTTCATTTCTGTCCTTGGATAACACAAATTTTTCATGAGAGCAAATGACCGATTCCAGCAAAAGTCAATAGTTCTCTTGGAATAATTGCAACAACAACAACAACAACAACAACAACGAACAAAAAACCCCACACAAATTAAAATCTTATATTGGCAATTCATAAACTATGGAAAGTTAAAAGAACCCAGAATTATTTCAGGCTAAAAAAACTCTCTGTGAAATGGATGGTTATAAAGTAAAGGGTCAAAAAGTGATGTCTCAGTGCTAATGAAGAAGATTTAAAGAATGGGACACAGAATCACAAGAACAGTTGAGAATCAGATGGTGACTATCATACCATGGGAAGTTGGATGTTACAAGATATAAGGTATGAAGAAGGCTATTGGATGGCATTGTGACCAGGGCCATTTTGGGGTCACTGATATTATTAACAGGACTGTGGTGAAGAGGATAATTTGTCTTGGTAGATAACTGTGATGAGAATGGTATTTGGGCATGCTGGGAATCCCAGAAGTCGAGAGATTGTTAAGTGGGATAGTGGAAGAGTGGTTTCTAAGTGAGGAACCAGAATAAGGAGATCTTTCATGAATGCAGGTAAGATAGAAGAAAATATGTCCTCCTTTGAGAAAAGTTAGGAGCAAAGTGATATTGTGAAATGAATGCTGATTAAGATAGAAAGATAGAATAATGGTTATTAAGAGGGAAACTGAGTACTTAGAATCTCTTCACAAGAAACGAAGGATTTTTGAAAGGCATGGAGTTAAAAGGTGTGAGTATGTGTGTGCTTGCACAAGACAATTTATAAGGCAGTGCGGGCAACAGAGATTGGCTAGTTTTGCAGAACTGAGTGAATAATTGGTAAGAAGAAAGGTGACAAAAGGTTGAGAGTACAACTGGAGGGATGAAGTACGAATATGAGGTGAGAGTGTGTATGGCTGTAATGAGTGCTGAGTTATGGTCCACCTTTCTAGTAGAAAGATTGTATGAAACCATGTGATAATTGAAAAAAATGCTGCCCGAGGTTTACATGTATAAAGATCTTTTGTTTATGTGATTTGTAGGGAGAAAAAAACCTTAGTTTCAAGTTTATGGATTGCTATTTCAGGGCTTTTGAATATAATTGCTTTTTCTCATTTATTATTCAGTGGAATGATCAGGGATCTTGGTATAAAAACCGTGGAATGGATAGATAAAGTACTTAATTAACAGAATACAGAATGAATAAAAAAACACAAAATCATAATTTTTTGTGTTCTTAATTATATATGTATGTGCTTGCATACACATACATGTATACATTGCATAATATATATGTATCATATTTCTGATATAAAGAAGCGTGATTAAAGATACAGTTATTAAGTAATAAAGTATTCTCTTTATTATTTATTCGGTCAAAAAGTACAAAGTATTTCAAACACACAAAAATTGTTGAAAACAATAAATGACCCCTAATGTATGTATTCACTGCCCTAATTTAATAGATGTTGAAAGTTTTGTTTTTGTTCATATCTTAATTTTTGTTAAGGAATTTTTAAAAAATTTATTTAAACATGCCTACATGTGTTTCAAGTCAGTGGAATATGGGAGCTGACTTGTGATTGCCGATTGTTAATTTTTCAGGAATTTTAAGAACCAAATAATATTACACTGATATTTTGAAGGTGACTATAATAGGAGTATTTCCATCACAGAAATTGAGAAATGGTAGAAATCACTAATTTATATTTTTAACTAGATGTTCAAAGTTTTTACCAAAACAGTACTGGTTTTAACTGTCTTCCTTTAACTGCTACCTTATATTTTATTGAATGGATAAATCTTAGTTTATTTATCCACTACTCAGGAATATGTCAATCTTTCCCATATTTCTCTCTTACAAATTATTGTGAGTTCAGCAATCTTGTACATATCTCACTGATCGCATATACAAGTGATTCAAATGTTGAAATGTAGAAGTGGAATTGTTGAGTCCTAAGATTTACACATCTTCAACTTTACTAGACAGTAAGCAATTATTTCTGAAATGACTATATCAGTTTACACTTCCACTAGTAATTTCAGGGTATTTGTTTCCCATGTCTAGTAGTATGAAACATCATATATCTGGTAGTATGAAGGTATACCAGGGATACTTAACATTTCATGAACAAGAAATGAGGTTGAGTATCTTCACTATTTATTTCCCAAGGTGTGGCTTTTCTTTGTTCTTTGTGCTGTCTTTGACATATAGAAGTTTTAAAATTTAGGTTGAGGTTTTTCTTTTTATAATTATTAGATATATACATTTCTCTTTTTATAGCCTGTTTATTTTTTGGTAGGGCTTTTTTTCTTATCTCTTCTTACTGAACTGTAGATTTTTATGTAACCTGATTATTTATCTTTTGATGGTTATTTCCATAAAAAATATCTTATCACAGTTTGTGGCTTTTTTCACTTATTTATGATGTCTTTCAACATATAGAAGTAGTAAATTTTATTATAGTTGAATTTTTACACCATTTTTTTTATGTTTATTGGTTTTGTGTGAGTCACTCAGATATCATAAAGATGTTTCCTAATATTTTATTTTGAAAATTGACAGATAAGCTTTTAACATTTGGGTTCGTTTGATTACTTCTCTTAAGTGGTAAAAATTCTCTGTCATTAATGCCAAAGAGATAGAAATTGCAAAGAGTACAGATTTTGCTTTGACTTTAAATTATTCATCAGTATTTCATCATTCTGTGGTGGTTGCATGCTACATATTTAGAATACTTAAATGCATCGAGCATGGTCTTGATCTCCTGGTGGGGATACCTTTACAGCATAGACAGTATAGTATAAGGGCTAACGTGAGCAGTTAATCATTTACCATGTATATTTTCTGGGAGAAAGTGAGCAGTGAATCATTTACCATGAAGCAATGAACTGTTCTTTTAATTCATATTCTCTGGCTAATAGCAACTTTAAGAAAAATTGAGATTATTGCAATAGTGTTGTCTGCACTACAGTCTTTAAAGGATGCCAGTATTTACCTACATAATTTTCCTGATTGAGTGACAATAATAAAAGCTTGTGGAGGCTACATAGACATTTTCCTGCTAATTTAGCAACAAGAACAGTTTATCACAGGTATTAGTTGCTAGGATGCTTTAGATTTCTGGAATGTTATGAACCTGTTTTTCAAATATTGATTTCTGTTTGCAGAGACGAAATGGAGAAGATATACCAGTAGCCCAGACTAAGAACATCAATCACAGAAGATTTGCTGCTTCCTTCAGATTGCAAGAAGTGACAAAAACTGACCAGGATTTGTATCGCTGCGTAACTCAGTCAGAACGAGGTTCTGGTGTGTCCAATTTTGCTCAACTTATTGTGAGAGGTAAACTAAAATTTCTTTCACTGCATGAAATCACATGGCTTTATTGTAACAAAAGCAACATTGTAAATATTTGGTATGATTTTTAAACCTAATTCTCTTGATTTAGGTCACACAAAATTATATTATTATAGAAGTTCTGATAATGTCTTAAGGTAAAATTATGACTGGTTGTATAGTTTGTCAAACAAGTTTTCAACAAGTGTTTTCCGTCAAATGAAATTTCTCTTAAAAGTTCTAATAGGGCTGGCCATATAAAACACTTGGTTCAATATTGCTGTCATCTCATTTAAATTTTAATATTAGGTTCTTTTTTCCATTTTAAACCAATTCCAAAGTTATAACATTTATTCTTCAAACCGTTGTGGCAATGAGGTGAAGATCAAAGTTCTTATCTCCATGTAGACAAATTTTACTGGTATCAAAACCCAATGTGGATGCTTAAGAATTATGGCCCCCTATAACATCTTAGACTTGTTAAGAGGTTTCATTAATATTCTTGAATATTAAGGTTACTAGAGGAATTGTGAGAGATTTTGACATATCAGTACATGTCTGAGGTGGATACATATCTGAGGAAAATAAGTACAGGTACACAATGTATAACACATACAAAATTTACTGATCCCTCTTTTATTTCATACTATGTTTTAGCTTATGGAGATACAGTTTTAAATAAAGTACAAAGTCCCCGCCCATATGAAACTTAGCATTCAGGTTTGTTAGGCACACTGCATAGAAAGATATTAAAAATAGAGTTTTTAGTTCTGTTATGAAGAAAAATAAACATGCAAAGTGACAGGGATTGATATTTTAGTTAAGAAGATCTGGAAGGCCGCTTTGAGAAGTGACAACTGAACTGAAACCTAAAAAAATGAGGACATCTGTCATGTGAAACTAGAGGAAATACAGCTTTGTTCAATAGGCTATCGAGCATCAATCAATAATGACACAAATTAAAATAATTATAATTCTGTAAATCTCTTCAAGCAGACGTTTGGCAGATTCTAACAAAAACATCTAAACTAAATTGAGATTCATCAAAGACATCAGCAATGGCATTTGTGAGTAAGTTTTGTTTGAGATAGGATCTGATGGTTGAGAAAAAGCTGCCCAGGTGAGGGGTGTAACTGTGATGGGCAGGGGTAAGAGAAAGTAGTGCCATTGTAGAGAGTAAGACATGTGTCAAAGCCCCGAGGCTTGAAGGAAAATGAGATGCGTCCATATTCAAGTTAATATATTTTATAATCCTTGACATCAGATGTCTTTTACATACATTATTTCAAGATTTACTTGATTTTAATACTTTAACCTTTAATACTTTCAGAAGGAAAAAAATTGAATTCCAGCCTATCTCATAATTGCCCAGAGCCACAAAGATTTAATAATTGACTGAGCCAGAATTTAACCCCATGTTTCTTGATTTCTGACATTGGGTACATTCTTTTCCACCACAGCTTTATCTCACATTAAGTTTATTAAGTGATGCCATTAACCTCTTGTAATGCTTTTGTCTTGAGATATTTTATAGCTCATCGATAAAAGTGTTCGTTTTTGCAGATTGATATGATTCTATTTTCACTGAAATGCCTCTCATGTCTCCAGCACAAATCACCTACTTTTAAGTTCATGAAATCACAGCCCCAATTAATTGAATAATAAAAAATTGTGATAATATTTGACTCAAGGGTTCGGTTAGAAAGAGTTTATCTTCTATTCATTAATGCTTGTGTTTTTATCTTTGTTGAGCTTCATTTCAGCATCTCTCTCACTTGAGCCTACTTTTTAAAGCCTGAAGACATCTCAGGGTAGATGCCAGAGTGTTTAATATGTTGGGACTGTAGAAAGGTGGATGTGTACCTGAGTCATCATGCTCATCGTGTCTGCACAGTGTACTGTATGTGCATTCATTATACAGCCACTGAAGGAGATGGCAGCTTTTAATAGTGCAGCTAGAATGGTTTTGAACACCTTAACATTTTACATATACTTATAATTATGTTTTGAGGACATGGTCCTTTGATGTATTCAACTGTTGTAGAAGTCAAAGTTGTAGTTTTAAACTAGGAGCTCCCTTTAAAGATATAATTTCTTCTTTCATATGCTGTTTATTTTAAGAGGTTGATTTTTATCATTACTAAATCTCCCTTGTTTATCTGAATCGACAAGTAGATTTTACCATTTTATCAGTGTTTTATTATTATTATTATTATTATTTGTTTGTTTTACCTGGTGTCTACATAGTGGCTATTCTAAAAGTATTACTTTAAAATAAATATTGTTTTCATTAAAATTATAAATAGAGAATTCTGATTTTATAGGGAATTTTGGCTTTTTTTCCTTTCCTTTATTTTATTTATTTTTTTTAAAGTCCTGCTGTTTATCATATATTTTCCTTTATATTTTATATCATACCTGTTGGGTTAAAATATGACAGTACTTTCAATACGCTATTCAGAGAGTCTGGTAACAGTTTAGGAACATATTTTGATAGTTTTTGCAGTTTTATTTTTCTTTTCAATATATTTTAGTTTGTTATCTAATATTTATAGGTGATCCTTTGCTTGCATTTAAAAACTAATATAGAGCAATATATTTTCTGGTTTGTCTGGATAACCACCAAATAAATATTGCCATCCAAAAAAAACACACCCTTCGGGGGTCAGCTGTCCTGGTGTTGAACTAGTGCTAAGAATTAACTATGGTGACAGATCCTGTCTCTCATTGGCACTTTCAAAGCTGACATCATGTTACATGGATACAAAAGATGGTAATTTTAAGGGAAATTTTGGGGGCAGTGATATGAATAGTCTTTAATAAGAGCTGGCACAGTATTGCCTGTTGTCAAAGATGACCCAAGGGTAAGAGTTTATTAGTGCATTTTCTCCTAAACTGAAAGTGACATGGCATGCTTAAGGCTTTTTTGTTGCTGTTTGTTACAAATAAAAATTTCACTGCAAAATTCTCATGTTGAAGAGTATTGATCTGTGTTCCCACAGCCAGAGGAAGAAAAATAAAGTATACTGAAATAGAATTTACTTTGTCATGGCTTTAGCATTGCTTCCAGATCATTTTGAGTAATGATAACGTCTTCAGCTTGTGGAAGCCAATCTTTATTGACAAAGAAGTTTTTACAGAGATGAGATGAGGAACAGATGTTTTTGCTTGATGTTCCTAGAAAATTGAAGTGTAAAAATGTGAAATACAGGTGGAAATGGTGTTTACAGGCTTTAAACTAAAAACATTAACTTTGGAGTCTAAGTTATGGTATAGATTCTCATTCTCTACCTCATTTGCAATCTTTTCCTTTTTTTCTTCTGTCTGAATCACAGACCCACGTAATTTCTAAGCAACTGAACCACAATAAACTTTTATAAAATTCTCTGACATTTTTTATTTCCCATTGTTAGTTATGCTTTATATTTATTATTGCTACAACCGCCATTTTTATTCCCATTTTTATTGTTATGCTTTATATCTATTATTTTTATCTATAAAATTTTAGTTACATTTTAAATTATTTAATGTTAAAAGTACAGTTTTTTGTTTGTCTTTGTTGCTGGTTTGATTTTTAAGTTTTAGTATCGACTATTAGCCATTATCAGAATGCTCTGAACATAAGTATTATTAATATTTTTACATATTTTTAATGAATACTAGTGATCTCTAGTTGTAAAGTCAATGTCAATCCCTTTATTCAATCTTAGTCAGTGAAGATGGTTCTGTAAAACAAATTTTGGTGTTTAAAATCATGAGGAATTGGATTGTTGTTGACCCTTTCCTTTGTCAGACAATGCCAAGTAGCTTAAGAATAAAAGTATTTACTGACTTTTGTAACTGGAAGGTGCAGAGATAGGCTTTGGGGCTGGTTTATTTAGTCATGAAGGACCTGGATTCTTCCCAATTCTTTAGTCTATGTCCATGGTTTTTAGCTTCTTTTTTAAGGCAAGGTTATGGTCACAGGGTAGCAGTACAGCTACATACTTCCTTGGTTTAATCCACCTGGGGAGAGAGAGATTACTACTTTCCACCAATTTCAAAAATAGCATTGAGAGACAACTAGAATGTCTCATAGAAAGCTTTAGTATAGTAGGATAGCTTTTATTCTGAGAGACTTACTAATGCTAGTCAAGGAAGATGGGAACCAAGGAAATATAAGAAGCTACAACTTAACCTTGAAAGACATACAGAGTTTGGAATTTCACAATGTGAGAGAAGGGTGTTACAATAAGTCAAGTAACAGTATGGAATGGTGATGTGTTAATGGAATCAGTTGCCTAGTACCAGTTATTCACTACTTGTCTGTGAAAAAGGAAAGAAGTCTAAACTTTGTATTCAAACTTTTCTAATTTTGCTCTTAATCATCTATAGGTATATTCAGACCCTGTGTAGAACATCTTTGCTTTGGTACCTATCATAACTTTGTGTAAGGACATTCAATACTTTTCTAAAAATTAATAAATAAAATTGTTTAGTTGAAGACAGAGTGGTTGGGTTCCGTAAAAGATGTAGAGAATGGATGATGAACCATATAACCTCCTCACCTATAGATGGAGTAAAGATTACTGACATAATACAGGGAAGTTTGGTGACAATTTTTTTTATGCAGTGTCTGAACCAGTCTCTTTCCTTTTTAATGTGAACTAGGAAGATTGACTTAAATTAAGCATAAATCTTTTTACTCGAAAAAGTTCTTGATTCAATCAACATGCTGTGTTCTATTTACTCTTTCTGTATATATCAGTGAAAAATCAGGTCTGAATATTTTATTTTAATATTTTTATATTAGAAGTAAGGACACTTAGGAAGTGGAAAACCATGACATACTTTACTAATATTTTTGTTATTTGGTGGTTAAAGGCCATGCAATTTCTAGTTAGAGTCCTTTAGCAGTCTGTTCAATACCATACACTATTGATTTTTAACTAGTTTTCATCACACAGCTGTCAGACTCATGGATTCATATAAAGATCCTTTTTCTTAATGGTGTCTTGAAGATAACTTTTCTCTGCTTCTATTGTGAAAACTAGTTTAATAGGAAATTTGGAGTTATCTGGGAGAATTCAATTTAAACACCTATGTTTAAAATCTGAACTGTAATAAAAGTCTAAGAACACATGGATAAGCCACATAATAGTTTTCTTCGAATGCCCCTACACAGTTAGAGAAACACATGAAGCATGTCAGGGGATATCAAAAGTCTCAAATTTGGAGGAGACTCTTAATGTCGCATATCTAAAAATTTTACTTCGTTACCCTTGAGTATTATAAATGAAGCATTTGGAGTCTCCTCTCATTCATAGTAGCTACTTATAATTCAGGTGATTCAATGTATGAGACAACTGGTACATTTTTAAATTGTAAAGGAGCAAAAGGATATAGATGTCCTTATTTTACATAGGTACATTATTATCAAAACTTTGGTTTAACCAATTTTGTACATCATTACTCCACATAATTTTTCGTATTAATTTTCTCCTCCTCTGAGTTTTCTTATGCTACTTTATAAAATTAATAGTGTAGCACTTGTTTTGCCCAAGTAGTTATCTTCATGCTGTTTATTTTCTGTTTGTTTTAAAAATAAAAATACAGTGAGAGTTCTTTCTCAAAGGATATCTAATTGTATTTGCGTAGGTGATGCACATGTGGATCTCTACATAATGTTTAGGAGTTGAGGAGCTGGTCCTTGTTTTTGGAGTGAATCTTTCCAGAGTTTGTTTTTGTTTGAGCTTTTTTCTTAAAAATTTGAGACAGATCAAAGAGAAAGGAGCATGATTTGCATGCCACATATTCTTTCTGTTGACCTCCAGGGAACTTTATTTTAGAGCACTGATAGCAGGTCTTTACTTTCCTCATGACCTTCTAAATTCTGTTCTCTTGGAGTTTGTGTTAAGTGAAATTTAGATCCACTTCTTCCAAAAGACTTACATCAACTTCTCAGATTAACAGTGTTTTTGTAATTTACATTCCCCTCCTTGCTCACTAGTTTTCTTTCTGTTATCCCAAACCAAAAAAGAACTAATGAAATAAATTTGTAACTTCATTGGAAAATACGTAGCAGCCTCTATTGAGTACTTAAAATAGCAAGTAATAGGCACTGGGACATTACGAAGAAAGATCATACAGTCTCAGTCAGCTCTTCAGCATTTTTTAATTTAATTATTATATAGGAATATGTAAAATTTATGGTGCAGCGTTTTCACTTTCATTTTGGTCACTTTTTTTTATTATTAACTCTATAGAAAAAAACTACTGAAGGAACTATTCCATTAAAACTCTTTATTAAGCACTCATTTTGTAAACAATGTCATACTGTGAGCATATTACGGAATGTTAAATGGAAGCTCTATAGCTGACTGATTAAAATCAATCACCGAAGTAAAGAGATAATTTATAGTTTTTAGTGCCACAACGAGAAAAGGTGGTGATATAAGTGGTGTGGTCAAACACAATTTCATTATTTATTGCTCTTGAGTCTCTCCATTTCCCCACCACTTCATCTTCTAGAGAGTCAATAACAGCATGCTTCCCTATCAGTACATGACTGATGGGCAAGTTTAGTTGTTCTGATTTTTGCAGTTAGCATAAACTATTAACCACTCAGATGTTCACATCATTTTAAAAGCTAACTGATACACATTCTGCTTACTAGTAACATATAATCAGGAACCTGACTTAACTAAGAATACAAACTAGGAAACTCACAGAAAACACACACGAAATGTTAGGTAGAAGTCAAATGTTAGGTAAATCAGTCAAAAATGACTTGTTCAAAAAAGTATGTCATATTACCAAAGAAAACAGCTTTCTTTTCCATCTGGGTTAATATAATTTATGTTATTTCCTTTTCTACAAAACATTTATTCTAGTAGAAATAAAAATCATAAGGTCAATACAGGTACAGATAAACATTTATATTTTGTTATTTCTCAGAATGGATTGTTTTTACTTCGTACTTAATAGTTCTTTTTTTAAAAAAGGAAAGCTATATCATTTTAGTGTTAAAAGTGAGTATTTGGGTAGTAAAAGTGAGGACTGGGCAGATATTAAATAATTTTAGCCAAATATGGGCAGCTTTTATCAATGCATGATTCATAAAAACCTTTCCTTACACAGCTTTATCTTCACTCTGATGTTTGTTTTTGAAGATTTTGATATACAGATGTGTTCTCATCTTTTACCAGGTATAGGGATTAGACTACTTTTACATTTAGGATTTAATTTGGAAGTTAGCTTGGTTGTACTCTCCATTTTCTCCTGAGCCGTTAACTTAAAAGAAAAAATTGTTGTCGTTCTGCAGTATTGCACAATATGGAATCAGATTTATTTATATTGTCATGGAATTTGTCATTGTGTTAAAACAAAGAAAGAGACAACAAATGAATAATTACTCATACGCTTGTTGAGAAGTTTTACCCACATGGTATTTACATCTAATTGCCATTGGCATTTTTTTTTTCATTTTTATATACACATGGTAGAAATGATTGGTGCTCTCATGTTACCATGTTACCCCCTCTTCTAACTTCCTTTCACATTAAGTTAAAAAAAAGTATAGCCCTTTCCTGGTCCAAAAGGCCTTAAATAAAATACCTCCTCGGTACCACCTAAAATTTATTTCCTATCACTCACCTCTCTTAATCTGTAGCAGGCATACTGACTTCCAAGCATACTCCTGCCTGACAGCCTTTACACTTACTGTTTCAATCACTGCATTTCTTTTCTTAAAAAAAAAAAAAGTGTGTGTGTGTGTGTGTGTGTGTGTGTGTGTGTACATGCTTTCACATTCATTCAGATTTTCCCTCACTTTTCTCCAAAATACCTAAAGGCCAAATGACAATAATTGTCTATTACAGAAGATAATTTATCAATTTTGTTTTACAGTGTTTTTTCTCCCATTCTTTAGCTCTAAATTCTCTAAAGCTCTTTATGTAATGTCTACTATTAGTATTTGCAGAATAGTATTTGTACAAGACAATGACTTCAAATATTTTTGTGTTGTTGGGTGAGATACAACAAATGGAAATATATGTTAGTTGATTGCATCCTTCATTTATTTGAAAGTTATGGCATATCTTCAGGGCAACTAGAACTTTTTTTTTTTAAATTCTCTGCCGTTACTTTCATTTATGTAACCATCTAATTTTTCCTTATACTTTTACAAAAAGACTCCTCCCTGGACTCCCTACATCAGTGCTTGCCTCTTCCAAATCAGTCTTCACACAGCAGCCAGACTGACTATATTATACAAAGTAAGTCAGAGAGTGCTCTCCTGGCTCTAATGGCTTCTTGTTCGTGCAGCATAAATTCCAGATATCCCATCACTGTCTCCGAGGCCCATATTTATCTGGCTCTGCCCATGTCTACTCCTCTACTAGACTACTCTTTCATGAGATTTTCCTTTGCTCACCAACTCTAGCAATATTGGCTTTCTTTCACTTGCTTTGATGCACCACGCTCTCTTCTGCCCTAGGGTCTTGCTTTTTCTGTCTGCAGTGCTTCTTCTCCAGTTTTCGAAATTTTACCGTATTCCTATCATTTGCCTCCACCACTAGGTTGAATAAGTCAATAACTATTCCCTTTTACTTGTTCATATTTTGTCTCTTTAGCCAGCACTGTCGCCAACACCCAAATAATTGTTAATGCAACAAAAACAGCGTGGGTTGTAAAGTGCCATATGAATGGCATGGACTGAATGTTACAGAGGGTGGCCTCATTGTTGCCTTGGGCGGTCATAAAATGGGTTTAGGATGAGGTAAAATTTCACCTTACCATTGATGGATGGGTAGGATTTGGATAGTAGACGATGAGTAAAGGGCATTGCAAGTAGAGAGCATGGCATGGGCAAACACACGTTCTTGGACTAGTATTAAATATTCACTATAACATAGTGATTTCCAGGGAAAAGCTCTGTAATGAGTCTGAAAGTGTATTTGAGGCCTGACTATGGAGCAATTTGAATGCCAGACTAAGAAATGCAGGGTCACTCCCTACACCCCCACTCTGAAAGTAAAACATTCCTATGAAATCTTTCTTAAGCTGAAATGGTGTAAAGCGAAGAATCAGTTACCATTAGTTTACATGGGATTTTTTTTTTTTTATCATTCCCAGACCCCAAATTCAACACATGTACAATGTCTTTATTTCCTTTACCATAATCAGAAAGCTTAATTACATCCAGTGTAACATCCTTATGAGCCCTCTTAGGCTTTTCTGATCTCTTGGGACATATCTTGCTAATGGATGCACAAAATAAGTCAAGATAAAACACAGATACTTGCAGCCACAGTTTGAAATTATAGGGCTTGATGCAGTGATGCTGAGTAGAGTTTCCGGGGAAAGAGCTTGGCGGGGCCACACTGGCTACTTGGGGTGACACTGCGTATATAATGGCTCACTGCAAAACAATTGCTGAACCCTATTTTTCCTTTTTGTCTTGTATTGTAAAAACAATAATCCACGTTGGATTTTTTTTTTTCAGTGAACAAAAACAGTTATTAATGTAGGTGCTTCATAAAAATGAAGTGGTGTAACGTGAACTTTTGAGAAATGGGGGATACCTATAAAATAAATTATTGTGTCATTTGATTTGGAGACTTCTGAGAGTTTTGGAATAGGTTACTCGTCTTTATATCTGTCTCAGAAAACCAGGATGAGAGATGATTTGGAGAATGAGTTTGCAGCGAGTAAGTTGAAGAAGCTCTAAGGTTCATAAAAGCTTGAGATGATGAGGTGTCCTTGAGGAGGGATGTGGTGAAAAGAGCAGGTCAGTGGTGAGAGATTATGGTGGAAATATTATTAAGGATATTATGGAATGATAGGTGAAGTAGTCAGCCTGAGATATTAAGTGAAATATGGTATTATTGACAGAAATTGGAAAGACTTATAGAGAAGATAGATGGCAATTTCAATTGTAAACTTGATCAGGGTACTGAAGATAGGTTTAAAATCTTTAGGCATGTGAAAAATACTCTACTAATTTAGAGTATTGAACGGCTTTCGACATAAGATAAATTAAACAATAGGTACGTAATACATAGAAATGTTTTGTATTTTGTAAGCTTACATTTTATAGACTTTTGCCAATATTAGAGTTTTTCATGTTAAACTTAGGATAAACATATATTCAATTAAGTAGAAAATTTAAAAAGAAGACCCTGACATGGTTAAATATGTCTTTTTTTCTTAATTTTTGACATTATTCCTGTGTAAAACCACATCTAAGATATATGATGTTTAATTTTTCTTTTCCTTGCTGCTTCATGTAGATTCCTGGTTGGATTCCAGACTATATGTTAAGTGGAAAAAAAAAAAATCCCATTCTTTTCTAAAACTTTTTACTTCATGGAAATAAGGCAAGTTCTCTAAAGACCTCCACTTTCTCTGCTCTTCAGAATCGGTTTGTCCCTGATAATAATACTCCTACACATGTCTTTTTTCTTACATCAATTTTTTAAAACACTGGAAGGAATGGGCTTTTTTTTCCCCCTCCCCTTCAGACTTTTGGCCAACAGCTTTTCTCTATTCTCAAAGAATGTCATTCTCTGCAGTTGATGGTTTAAAAGCATTTGCTTAAGGGTAAAGAGTTCCCACCTCCCATAATTTTCCTATGTTAAAACCCTGACTAAGTTTGAGATTTTTGATTGTGTAGAATTGTTAAAAAGTAGTTACCATGACTAGACTGGTTGATGCATGGTCATGATGAAAGTCAGGATGTTTGGGATTCACCATGGTTGGTAGAAATGCAAGATGACAGAGAAGTCATATATTAACGAGAATTTGAATTGGAAACTGGATTGAAATGTTTCCAGTGGCAAATTGGTATCCGGTTTCCAATTCAAATTCTCGTTAATATACAACTTCTCTGTCATCTTGCATTTCTACCAATCATGGTAGAAACAGCATTCAGATGGAATGAAATTAAAACTCTTTAGTCTTGGATAGTTTATGGAATATCAACCACTACATAACTGCTATCATTTTTGAAGATCCTCTTAGCAATGAGCTAAAAAATAAAAATTGACTGGTGGGAGATTTATTTTAAGAGGCAGTTTTCACAAATATTCTTGCATCTAACTTTAAAAACTTCGCTTTTGTTTGCGCTGTCACCATGTCAAGGATAAACTCAATGTTTTCCATACTAAGTTCCTTAAGTTATGATTTTTACTACCAAACATATTTGAAACTCTGATTGATAGATTTTGTGTTGAAACATTGCAATTAAATATAGTTAGAGACTATTTTTTCTTTTGGATGTGTGTACCTTTGCACTCAGAAGCGTCTATGTCTGTCTGTATGTGTCTCAGTTTCATGAACAAATATTAAAATTGAAATAGTAATGCAATTCTGAAGCCTAAGTTGCAAAACAAAATAAAACAAACAAAACGAAGCAAAATAATACATTTCTCTATAACTATTAGAATTTCATAACTCGGGACTTTTAAAAATCATCTTTTAGCATCAGCAAGCATGAGTAATCTTTTCTGAAGAATAGCTCCATAATAAAGGGAAATCAATTACTATTAGAAAGGCACTGGAGGTTAAAGGCATTACAGGTTCACACTTGGTTTTGCAGCCAGAGAATGTACTTAGCTGTGAATCAAGAATGATGCAGAAGATGGATGAGACAGAGTTCAAGAAGCAGTAATGTGAGGGTCCAGGACTATCATTCCAAGCTGTCTCTGCAGTAATGATGGATGGTTTGGTGGCAAGAAGTAATAATACCAGATGATGAAAGATGCATCTCTGCATCTTGAGCCACAGCATACTGGCTACCTGTTGGAGTTCTGGGGCATAATGATTTCTGATTTGCAACCAAACAGTTTGTAGCATTTAGCAACCCAGAATTTTAGCAGCTGTGAAGAAAGCAAGTAGCATATCAAACACTCCTGCACATTGTAAATTTAATTACCTCATATTTATGCATAGTAGTTGTTGACAGGATCTTGTAAGCTATGCTAATATGGAAGGTAATTTGTTACCTCCAGAAATCACTTTCTATGTGTCTTCTGATCATTATCATGAAACATGATAAATGATCTAGCCCATGAAGTATAAATGAAAATGAAATGGATAATTGGATTCTATGTCTAAATTGTTGCTGGAATAGTTGCAGCAATTATAATTGAATCTATCTCATAAAAATGCATTTGGCGATATATTAGTGACCTTTCATAATCTTGAACCTATGGTGTAATATAAAACTACTTTACAGTGATTATAAAATGTTTATCACATTTATTTTTAAAAATATTATCCAACACCTCAATTTTCTTTCTTACCTTACTTGCCTATATTTTTAAATTATCTTGTTTATCTACAATGGGCTTAAGCAGTCAATACTGATAATATTTTTTTGATACTGAAAATAAAGTGCTTTGTTGCTGTGGATGCTTTGATTTAGGAACTGTGCAAGATGTAACTGAAATTGTCTTTATGAATACCTTTTAATATTAGCAGCACATGTTTTTCTTCTGAGTAATGGAAATGTGCCCTCTTGCTGATATGTGTTTTCTTCAATCCTTAGAATGTCTCTGAAATACCAATGTATACACTTTCCATATACATTGGTAGTGAAGGTTGCTTAGTACCAACTTATAAGCTTATCTTTGTAATTGATTGATGTAACAAGATAACAAACATGTATAATACTTTTATTGATTCTAGTAGATGTGAATTAAACAGAATATAAATATTTAGTATAATTTGTAGTAAAAACGCCCATATATAATGCATGTGCAATGTGCCAGGTAGTGTGATAGATGGTTTGCATACATTATATTTTTTAGTGTCATGAAAACAACTACTGAGTTATATCTTCATTTTACCCACAGAACCCCTGAGGCTGGTAGGTAAATGGTCTCAGATTGCATGGCTCTAAGGGGCAGGCCCCAGATTGTAACCCAAGGCTAGCTCGAGAGCTCATATTTTTTTTACCACACCATGGTAATACTTTGCTATACATAAATTAAGTTTATATGGTGGCATTGAGAAAAAGCTATTTGAAGCAAGATTTAAATAAGGATCAATAAGATATAGATTTGTGAGATTTTCCCTTAAATTTTTATGATTCTAACTACTATGCAACTATGATTATTTTATTGTCTCTTTTAAAATAATACATTTACTTTAAGTTGTTTAGCTGCTGTTTTTAACTATACTCTATCCTGACAAGTAGCATTATAGATATAACCTACCATTTTAAAGCAGTGATTCTCAGTTAAGGAGCAGGGAATACATGGCCCTATTTAAATCAAATATAGGATATTTAAAAAATTATCATCACCACACACTTCTCTTTCTCCGATTCTCATGTACTGACATAAACATGTGTACATACTCGTTAAATATCAGCACACGTACATGCTCACTAAACCCCGATTTCAGCAAGCCTAGTAGGCTTCATTAGAACCTAGGCAGAAGCTAGGACATTTTGTGATTTGTGAAAGCTAATATGCTATTCTGAGATACCTCCTCCATTTTTTTTTTTTCTTTCTCTATTCTCTGTACCTTCTTCTTGGATTTTATACTAAGGATTTTGAATTGCCTCTGTAGCTCTGTGAAAACTTTAGAAATAGTTTATATGTTTCTGATAATATAAGATTATCTGAATTTCAAAGCTTCTCTGATTTTAAAAACGTAAATAATTCAGAATTTAACAGCCTATCTTCTTTCTGAAGTCACATTTTTTGGTTATCAAAGAAAGTTCATCAGTACTTATCCTTAATTTCATGTGATTATTATGAACTTCAGATAGCCTGGGTGTTCTCTATGGTTCAGACATCTTTGATTTAATCAAATGAAAATTCTAGGCCCTTCCTTCCTTGCCTCTCTCCCTCCCTCCTTCCTTCATTTCTACACTACCTCTATTGTCTTAGTTTTAGCATGGTGAATTAGGATTAGAAAACTTTTAATATATGCTCTGGAGGAATTTTTCTTATCTACTTACTCTACTTTTATATTTAAGGTAGGGATGTGCTCTGAATAACTCTTCACATTAAAAATCAAATTATGAGCCAAATTTATTTTTCCCAATGGTTCACTTGCAGAGTAGCTCCATTTCTGTGTTTGCTACCTCAGTATAAATCTAGAGGGATTATTATTTGGGTTCACAGAGTTTTCCTCTGAACTTGTTGTGGCAATACAAAGTTCAAATAATGTCAGGATACTAATGACCTAAAATTGGCATGGTTTCAGAATAACATTAAATAAAAAGAAATTATAATAGGTGCTATGGGACGTGTACAAACTGTGTAAAAATAGTATATTATATGCAGATAAATTTAAATATATAATTCTCAGGAACTTGTAGTTATAAAGCAGAAGAAAAAGTTTACTTAAAGGTTTTATACAACGTAGTCACTTCATAATATATTTAATATGCAAAGGTGACAGTGGAACTCAGTTGCTCTCTCCAAGGTGAACTCGATCTATCTTAAAGGCAGAAATATTTTAATGCTCAAATTTTTTCAGATAAACATCTTCTTGTTACTTTTGAACTGAGAGATTCTCACGTGTTACAAGTCAAAAGATAAACATGCCTGATCCCGTCTGATCTCAGAAGCTAAGCCAAATTGAGCCTGGTTAGTACTTGGATGGGAGACCATCTGGAAAGACCAGGTGCTAAAGGCATTATAAAAAATAATAAAAAAATAAATAAATAAACAAGTCAAAAGAGCTGTCACAATGACGCGTATAAGGAAAAGCATAAAACAATTCTGCCAATGGTTTAGGAATTTTCAAGAAATATTTTGATTAAATTAGATTTATTTGCATAAATGATGACTTTAAATTTAAATCTCAGTTAACATTAACTCTATTAATGTTCCTTAAGTTGTATATAGGGTGTTTCCAGCAGTTACATAGACTCCTTTCTCTTTACTTATTTTTTAAATTTCTTATTTCAATAGACTGTAGACATACAGAAAATTGTACATTAAACATATAGTTTGATAAATGTATGACTCGATGAATTTTTACAAAGTAAATATACTTACAATCTACATCAAAAAATAGAATATCATAGCACTCCAGAAGCCCTTCTCACTTCCTCAAGATTAACCACTGTTCTGTGAAACAGTAATGAATAACTTAGGTAAATGGAATTCTTTATTTTATACTCTTTCACCTGGTTTGTTTTTCCAACATTAAGTTTGTGAAATTTATATTATTGCGTGTAGCTATAGATCATTCTATCTTGCAACAGTGACATAATTTATCCATTCTACTATTGATAGGCATTTAATTTATTATCATTTTGAGCTGTTGATCATAGTGGTATGACTATTCTAGTACTTGAGGAACAGGTGTACTAATTTGGGGGATTATATACTCGGAAGTGGAATTGCCGGGTGATGCAGTATGCTAATTTTCAGCTTTGGTAGGTCTTGGCAAACAGTTTTTTGAATTTGTTATATCAGTTTATACTCCTGTTTATAGCATGAAAGTGAAAGTTCTAGTTGTTCACTGTCTTTACCAACACTAGGTATTTCCCTACCTACCATTTTAAATTACCTTCTTATGTTTCTTCTTTCATTTGTTTATAAATGCATACATTTAACAATCATTAATTGATTGCTTACTATGTTAAGAACTGAAGACAAATAATATAAAGTTTTGCCTTCAAGGGGCTGTAACTAAACAGAGAAAAATTAGAATTTTTTTTACAAGAAAAGGTATATTTATTTCAGGCTGGAAGGGGTGTGCTGAGGAAGGCTTATCAGAGGCTATAATAAATAAGTGATTTGAAGTTGAATAATTTTGCTAAGTCTATAAATGATGGAAGGGTACTCCAGACAGCATATGAAGGATGAAGGTGGATGAATATAGGAGATTTCCCAATAGAAAATATAAGTTGTTATATATAAATATGGGATTGGGTTTGGAGAGTGGTAAGACATAAGACTTGACAGGTATGCAAGGGACCAATCATGAAAGAGAAGTCTTTGCATCTGTCACCAAAGTTTACCTTCAACCTCTTAATAACTACTAACTACCAACTACCGTAAAATAAAATAGCCCAAAACTTACTGGCATAAAGCAATAACCATTTTCTAATACACAGTCTCTGAGGTCTAGAAATTGAGAAAGGTACAGCTGGGATGGTTTTTCTGTTCCCTGATGTTTTGGTCCTCAGCTGGAAATGTTCAATTCAAACAGCTGAAGGTGACTCAAATTACTGGAGGCAAGAATCATCTGGAAACTTCTTTTGCATGTCTCCCACCTGGGCTGAGAAAATTCCACCGGCTATTTGAACTTTTAACATGGTGTCTCAGGGCTCCAAGAGTAAGTGTTTCTGGCTCTAGTTAATGTAGGGGAAGCCACATGGTCTTCTGTGACCTAGCCTCAAAGTTTCATTTCATCATTTCTCCTATGCTCTATATATTCAGGATGTTTGAGATCTCCCAGATTCAAAAGGAAAAAACATGGACCCGATCTTTTAATGAGGCCTCTGCGGTAGTCACAAAAGCTATCTAGTGCCCCTTCAACAACCCAGGTATTCTGCCTATCATATAAATATCACCTAAATGGCACTGTGGTGTAGAGAGCAAGCTTGACAATTGACTTCTGCATCACCCAATTGAAATTTATTTTATAAAGAGGAGAATATAAATTTATGATTTTTAAATATCTATTTAACATGGTTTTCATTTATATTAAAATAAAATAACTTTTGGAACAAGATAAAGTATATCCAGGCACAAATTAGTGCCTTTACATTTTAAACACATCATTATGCTTCACAGGAGGTATATATCTGCTATACCTCTTTAATGAACTTACGAATGAACTTTCTTGACCTTTGTCCAATGTTAAACTCTTAATTTAAGACTTGAACATAAACATAGACATATATGTTTAAAAAATATAAGTGTATGCCTTTGGAAGAAGATTCAGTACCCTTCAGTTAAAATAGAGAGACCTCTCAGCTATTGACTTTTATGTGTGTCATTTTACAAAATCTTCGTCCCAAAGAAGCATGATACCTTTTTCTTCTCTTTTTTAATACTTAAAGTACTTACCTTTCCTACTCAATTCTTATTCATCTTAAGTCCAATAGTGGAGGTACTGTTTATATCTTTTTTTCAGTGCCCATAAGAATGTTTGCACATTTTACTTGTTATATTCTCTCTCTAGAAAATTTTCAGTTGATCTGGCTAAAGATGCTGAAGAATGGAAAATTTAAAGATTAAATAATATATGAAAAGTCTGTCTGTAGCCATTTCATGCCCTCATTTATCAAAGCATAATAGGGAGGTTTCTTCTCACTTAGTAGCACTAGCTGTGAAAGAAGAACCCAACCCCTTACCCATATAATTGCATTGGTATGATCTTGATACCCTTTTATTTTACTATTCTGGGATGCTTCCCTTTCTATGGACTGGTGGGTCACCACTAGGACTGCCTTGTAATACTTTAAGTTTTAAATGATAAATAAGGTCTTGTACCAATTTTAATGTATGTGTTTCTCTCTCTGTGTGTGTGTGTGTGTGTGTGTGTGTGTGTGTGTGTGTGTGTGTGTGTGTGTGTGTGTGTGTTTTGGATGGTGTTACCTACACCAAGAAGCAATTTTGGAGACACCAATGGGTATCCTGTTATTCAACTTGTTTCTGACACTGTCTACCCAGAGACTGCATTACATTCCACAGATTAATGGTTCAGTCCTGCCAGAGCTATCTGGTTCTCCCCACCCCACCTTCAGACACCAGTCACAGTTCTTTGACAAACTGGCTATAAACTGGAGATTCCAATGACCTACTCTTTGGACTTCAAATGACAGTCACAAGCCCAGGTTGTTACCTGTCCTTCTGACCTTCTAACTATAAATTTTGAACTGAAAAGCATCCTAAAATTATGTCTGATCTTGGGTTGGTTCATACATAAAGCCTTTTATCAAGATGAGTTATCCATATGATTGAAATCTTTTTCAATTGTTTTTTTTCTATGTCATCACAAATTCTTTTTTATAAAAAAATCAATGTAGCACTTGTAGGGGGATATACCTGGTCCAAAAAAAAGCCCTTCTGTACTTTCCAGAGTCATGTAGAAATAACAATTAAATAACAGTTCTCTTGATTAACTTGGGGTAAATAAAGTCTTGGATTTTACAAGTCTGGTAACCAGGGAGAGAGCAAGTAGTACCTCCTGATTACATTGCTGACTAAGTTATTACATTTTAAAAATGGCCATCTGTTGCTGTCTACATATACATAAAAACTCCACGCATCATTTTAAAATGACTTGGGGTGATCATAAAGTACATATTCTTAATGAACATATGCTTATCATGTTATAATACAATGACTCAACACAACAGAGCATTCAGACCCAGAGATCAAGGTAGAGAACTTAAATTATATTTGGTTGCAATTAAATTCCTTAAAAATTGGAATTTAAGTTTATGAGCTTCTTAATGTTGTATTTTAAATGTGGAAGACTCAGGATCTTTTTAAATAATATTTTTTGGGGATTATGTTATTTATGTTACATATACAAGAACACACATGTATGTGTCTGTGTCTATATATACACACACATGGGAGAGTATTATAATCTCAGTATAGAGATTTTACAATGAATTCTTTCCTTTTAATTGCTATATCTTGGTTTACTGGAGTCAGCCATTGTGTCACTATGTAGTAATATAAAATATATATATAAATGGTTTTAACTCCAAATCCCTTGGCCTCGATGTGTTACTGGGACATATATTGCCATTGCCAAACACAGTTCCTATCCTTTTCCTACTTCATAAAAATGTCTGATGAGATGGTTATGTGATTACCTATTTATGGCGCTGGGCTTAGGGAAGCCAAACAAAGAACTGAAGGCTTTCCTGTTTTACTACTTACCTGATTGTTATTCTTAGAATAAACTGGATGTTCTTTCCTCAAAATGCATGAACAGTTTGAGCTCTGACCACACTGAAATGAGGGATTAAACAGCCATGACAGAAATCTGTATTAACTGATGACTCGGTCAAAGGGACCCATAATTTTCATCATACAATATGAAGTTTTCTGTCATATGGATTGTGGCACTGAGGGAGGCTTTTGTAAAATTGTTCCATTATCATAATAGTTCATAGTTTTGAACCATTTGGCTGCATAGATATTAATGTGGCACAGTGTAGTTTTTGAATTAGATTTTGTGGACTAAAAAGCAAATAAAATTCCCTTAAAAAAATCCCTTTACCTGTTAATATGTTCTAAATATGAACCTGACTTTGTTTTTAGATTTTGCTGACAGATCTAAAACAGTGCCCTGCTCTTGTGCCTTTTTATTTCAAGTATGTTAATAAAGTTATTGCAGTATTATTTTCAAATCAAGATGAATACAATGTCATGGTAATACATAAAGTATAAAATTTCATATGCAAAATTTACAATTTTATTAATAAAATGATTATTTTTAATTTAGCACTTTCGGCAGCTCAAAGAGCCATGTCATTGAGATTAAAATAGTTGTTTGTTATGAAGAGTGGCATGTTTAGCATCAAAATTTTCTTTTCCCTTGAATTAACTTTTTGTCCAAAAATTCAGGTTATCAGTATATATTCTGTTATCAGTATATATTTTGTTCAAAGATTCAGGTTATCAGTATATATTTTCATAATATTCTTGACCAATATTTTGTATTCAAGTTTTTATATATGTACTTTGTTATCACATGAAAAATCCTATTGAAAAAATTAGTTGACCTGAATTAACTAAAAAGAATTACTTATATAGGCTTGTAGCTGTGCCTTTTTTTTACAAGCTACATACTAAGCAATTGCTTAGAAAGTGGTCTTTTGTTACAGTCAACTAACTCTTTTAATTAAATAGTAACATTTTGTAGATGCTGTGTATCAATGTCAGAGAATTGGCTAGCTACATGGTTCAGAGCACAAAGTGTTAAGTCTTACATTTTTAGGACTTAATTTCAGCATCTAAAAATAAATACATACGTACATACAAACACAGTTTTATTACTGCCAACTCCAAATGATTGTTTTCACACTGAAGTTGTGAGGCCTACATTTTCTTGTATGGCATAGACATATTTTATGTAGATAATTTTTTTTCTTGTAATGGCATGGCTAACTTTTTTTCTTCTTTTTTTGGTATTGTTGAGCCAGTCATTCATTCTAATACAATGTTATTGGACTTTGTCGGGCGCTATAACAGACAGTAAGAATGTAATGATGAGAAATTTTATGATCACATCTAACATTTTATTGGAAAACAGATATAAATAAAACAAAAAACCACTCGTGGTCTCACAGTTTCTCAATCACTGCTGTTAGCTTTTTGGTATATTTCCTTCTGGTGTAGTGGTTGAAGGTTGATTTTGTTTTGTTTTTCCCTAGGGATATACTTTTTATTTTTTAAAATGAAAGCTTTAATAATCTTAAACATCAAACATCCCCTGACATTTGTTATAAAATCTTCCCATTGTGGGTTCTTCAAGTTTGTGTAAAATTCTATTGAGTAGATACACCATAATTTGCATCGCCATTTTCCTATTTTTGAATATTTTGAGTAGTTAATTTTTTTTGCTCTTCAAAACACTGATTTGAATTATCTCCTTACATAATATTCCTAGAAATGGAATTATTTCAGTTTATGAACACATTTTTATTTTTCGATATATGTTGATAGATTGATTTCTAAAACCATTATCAGTTCACTTGACTATGAGCAGGCTATATACTGAAAAGGCCATTGGCCATGGACAGGTTGTGTGAACAGATGATTGTTTCTTCTTCAAAAATCTATTCCAATCCTCATTTGAGAAATAGAAATGTAAATGATATAATTTTAGGTAAACATAAGCCTCGGATTACTTAGGGGAAATTATTTTTCACATTGTTCTGGTGTTACTCCAGAGAAGCTTTCTGCTGTTTTAGACTGGAGAATTCTTTATTGTATGAGACAATCTTTGCAATTCATGATCTCTAGTGAGCCATGGCCCAGCCCACTTAAGGTCACTACCACTCCTCAATCCCAAGAACAACTGCCCTCAGGAGAGAACAACTGGGAGGGAAAGAAGAAACTATTGTTTAGCTGGATATAATTAAGTGATAAAAAATACAGAGTATAAACAAACATATATAATATGTATTACATGAGGGTTTTGTTATTCAATTGAAATTTTGGCTTTCTGCTTTTTTTTCAAATTTTATTTTATTTTTTACACACAACTGTGAAATCATGTATGCTCATTTCATGGTTCTCGGTGTGTGTGTGTATGAGAGAGAGAGAGGGAGAGAGAGAGAGAGATTGGGAGTGCAGGCAGTGGGGTACGGTGCATACGCTTTCCATAGGTTATCATAATTATATTCTAACAGCCATCTAATTTTCACAGAGATTATAATAGTTAACAATAGCTCCTTTGGATTGATACTTGGTCTAGGTGCTACCATAAGAACCCCAGTTTTGACAACCAAACTTAGCATTAACTTTATTTGACCAATTCAAACTAATGAGCTGCCTGAATAATATGACTCGCAAAACTGTCAATTGGATTTTTGGATTTAAAAAGAGATTTTAATATATTAACTTTGACTTTATAACCTATTAGTGCATGAATATGTAAATGAAATTAAAATACTAATTTATTTGAAAGATAATTAATGGAATTTACTGACTACACCATTGATACAAGTAAAAATTATGAGATGGTAGCCAGAATAGTGAACGGAAAGGTATTCAGCTGCTTAGGAAATTTGCTAGGACTGGAATTCTGAAGTATCAGAAAAATAACAGTGAAAGTCATGAAAAGAACTTTTACTCTTCTCATAAATATATCTGCATTACAGTTCATAAAATGTAGGAGCAAGAGAAATTTTGTAAAATAAATCTAAAATTTTTTAAATGTGTACTTTACGTTTTAACATATAAGGAGAAATGTAACAAATTATGTTGTCATACATATGATATTAAATGCCCCCCCCCAAAGTGCTTCTACTTATAACCTACTTTCCATTTCTTATGGATAGAAAGACCATCTTCCTATTTCTTAGTGTTATTATTTTGAATTTCTTGAAACACTCAAATACCTTTAAATTATAGTTATTCTTTTGAAGCATAACTTAAAGTTATTTAAAATTATTATAAGTAGCTGATAAAGAAATGCTTGAATTACTGATGTCATTCTTCCTGCTCTGTCTCTAATGTAATTCCCCTTTACTTCAGCATTTAATAGGTGACAATGAAGAAAATTAAACAACATGAAGCGTGAACTAGTGAATATTCTTTTTTAACTGGAACTGGATCAAAATTTTAATGAGGGGAATGATAAGTAGAATAACTGATTTTGAAGTGATCCATTTTATTTAAGTAAACAGATGCTATTAAATAAGAAAATAGCTATCTCCAAGGCAGATATCTTAATATCATTTTCTGCAGGAATTTAAACATGTTAAGGGGGCATTGACTCCTAAAGTTGTTTTGAGTAATAATTTTTATCACCTCTATTTACATTTCCACAACAAAAAGAATAGGTAGATACATAAATCGTTTGTTTTATATACATATAAAAAACAATTGTGTGTGTGTATAATTTCCACTGCTCTGAATCTTGCTAGGAAACTTTCCTGGGAGTAGTTTTTGCTCTCAAGCTTAGGACCACCTGAAGAAAAGGTGGAGCTGAGATGTTTTCTATAGGAAGATGTTATACTAGCAGTCCTCAACCTTTTTGTACCAGGGACTGGTACTCCCATGAGAATCTAATGCCTGATCATCTGAGGTGGAGCTGAGGCAGTGAGGCTAGCCCTGGGGAATGGCTGCAGACATAGATGAAGCTTTGCTGGCTTGCCTGCTGCTCACCACCTGCTGTGTGACCTGGCTCCTAACAGGTTATAGACCAATGCCAGTTCACGGCCTGGACTTCGGGAACTCCTGTCATAATTTCTATATGTAGTAGGCTGAAAATGGCCCCAAAGATAAGGTCCTAATCTCTGAAGCCTATGGCTATCACCTCATCTGGAAAAATGGTTTTGTTGGATTTAAGTTAGGGGTTTTGAGAGGGAAAGAGAATCTTGGATTTTTTATATGGACCCTAGATGCAATTACAAGTGTCCTTATACATGAGAGATAGGTGGAAAATTGACTACAAAGAGGAGAAGGCAATGTGAGCAATGAGATGGAGATTTAAAGTGATGTGGCAACAAAGCAAGGAATACCAGCAGCTAGCAGAAGTTGGAAGAGGTAAGGAGCTGATTCTCCCTTAGAGTTTTTAGAGGAAGATTGGCCTACTGCCTTCTTGATTTCAACTCAGTGATACTGATATTGAACATATGGATTTCAGAACCTTGAGGAAATACATTTCTGTTGTTTTAAGCCACCAAGTTGGTGGTAATTTGTTACAGCAGCTGTAGGAGACATATACATTATTGTTGCCTGCTTCTACAGTGGGAGATTTAATCTTGAGATACTTTTTGTCAAGGCTTCTTTGACAAGTAAGTAAAACAATTTGGAAGGAGATCGTTTTGAGAGGTATTTTGTTCATTTATTTGGAAAGAGGAGTGTGGAAGTATCATTGTCCTTCATATTTACTTTTTTAACTGACTTTTTTTCTGGCTTTGTAGCTTCTATTTCTGTTTTGTATTTTATTAATTAACTGCACTTTGATATGTGGCACATATGTTTGTAAAATAGCATTTATAATAGGAATAATTGGACAAGAGAATGCTTTCATAATGACTTATCTTGATTTCAAGACATCTTTTAAAAATATTTGAAATAAAAATAATAAGCAATTTGAATGCATAATTGGGATTTTTATAATAGGTTTAGCTCTAGAATAATGAATATAAGTCATTAATTGAAAATTAATTGGTAACATTGGCAAAATTGATCTCATATTTTGGGTATTGCATGCTTCAGTTGTTACCTAGTGTACATTTGGGATTTATTTTCACCACACCTCTGGGTTTTATAGTGTATTAAGTTAGGAAGAATATTAATACTGCTGCAGAACAATTACTTGTTCATTTGCTAAGTGATTAAAATTCATGCATAATTTATTGAAATGAATAGAGATTTTTATAAATAAGCCTCCTTGTTCTCAAGGGCCAAAAAAACAAAATACATATGCTAATATAAGGCTGCTTTTTATGTCCAATGTAAAAAATTTAGTATGTAGTGATATATTAGTCTCATTAATGCTGTTTCACTTATAATCATGCTGTTAATCAAGGCATGTGCTTCTAAGCCTCTCTGAACCTCATCACAGTTCCAAATGAGAGGTGCTGCCTTGATTTCTGGACTGTCCTTTTTGTTTGCTTGACCTATAATTCAGACTGAATTATTGTCTTGCTTCAGGCCAAGAACTTGACATCAAACCAATTTCTTCATATATGCAAAACACTAATGATGAATGTTAATTTTTGGTTTTAAAATTTATACGCTCTCAAGTAAACCAAAACAAAGCAAAATAGCATCAAATAGAGGGTTTATTGACATATTTAGAAGTGTGGATGGAGTCTTCTGAAATTCTTAAAATAATTCCTAGTTTATTAGTGAAGAAATTATAATAACAAGAAGTTAAATAATATATTCAATTTCTCTAGCTATCAGTGTATGCATTTTTTAAAACTAGATCTGACTTTAAATTTCATGTTCTTTTCCATGTCATTCTCTTAAAGATAGAAATGATAGAAGAAATATTATTCATTATTTTTTCATGTTTGTAACTGTTTTTTTTTTTTTTTTTTTTTGTAGCTTTTCCCCTTTCCCTTCTCTGTCTCTCATCTGCTGTTCTCTTTTGTTTTCTCCTATTTTCTGTGACAGTGGTGTGTAGAGTTTTGATGGGCGAGATTTAACATTCAATATTTACTCATTAGGTGAAGTCAGAATATCCATGGATTTATAGATTAACCAAGGTTTGCTACTTATAATTTGTTAGATAAATCATTTCATCATGCTAAATATCAGATATTTTCAGGTTGTTGTTCAACTGTGATGTGAATGAGGCATGACTGCTCTGGTGTAGAATAGCAGAAAGCTCTGAGTTTAGAACCGCAGAAAGCTGAGTTTAGTTTTATTTCCTGTTTAAATAAGTCAGTATATGAGCGATGTGGCATGAAAACAAACATTGCAAATGTGAGGTGACTTAGTTTATTTGCAAAATACAGACTTTTAAAAATAGCGCAACATTTAGTCTGCATAGATTTGCCTTTTTTCTATTATGTTCATTTCTTTATTCAGTTTCATTTTAGTGTAAAGATTAGAAAATAAGTCAGCTTTCTCTTGTTTTCTGTATACCAAAACTTTTATATACTAACAATATAAAAGATGCTAAAATTTCATCATCGAAATGTCTAGCTCTATCTTTCTTTAGCTGATAATTGAAAATCCTAAAGTACTTTTGGTTTTACTTGAACTTCTTTTGTGAGTAACTTCTCAATTGAAGTCAGTTGTGAAATTGGAAATAGTTCACCCTTTACACAATTTTTAGTTTATTGTTGAAACAATTTTTTAACTATAAGATAAAAGATTTTATAAAGTTTATAAATAAGGTGTTAACTACTTTTCCAAACCAATAGAAATAATTCTAAACATAATCAGTTTGTATAGCACATATATTATTCACTTTAAACACAAGCATAGTGAAGGACAAGTTCATATGGTACTACCGATAAGCAGTTTGAAAGCAGTACCACACTGAGTCATGACTAATGACAAGAACAATATTTGTCCAGTAAATTTAGATTTAAAAAGTGTAACAGTTACTTCCAACTGTTATTATTTGTCACAGTATGATTGTTTTCCCCATAACTCATATTTATGTATATGAAATATATAATGAATTTGAAAAAAAAATAAAACAGTGAATTTGTTGATTTATTGCTAGTACGTTTCCCTTGCCATCTTATGTGAATACCCAAAGTGTCGAACCACCTCACAATTAGTAGTTTGCTCAGTAAATATTTGTCATATGGAGGAAAATTGTAGAAAAAAGACGTTAGCCTGTTTAAATATCTCAGGGGTACACAAGGCGGAAACTATAATTTTATAAAATCAGGAATTAAAGGCAAATCCCAGGCTATAGCTGAAAACCCTTCTTTCATTTCAACCTGTATCAGAAGGTAAAACCTGTCTATAGACTTTTTTTTGCATTGTATCCTTCTCCAAGCATGCATTGCCATTGAAATAGAAAATTCATTTTGAGCTATATTGGCTATCCTTAACTTTCCTCTATCTGCATTTTCTCCAATCCACCCCTATTGGGGATATGGGGTGGGTTGTGTGGTTGTATTTAATAGTTTTCCTTTATATGATTTGATTTCACTCTTTAAAAGAAAAAAAAAAAACCTTTACAATAATTTTGGGGCAGTTACCACTTTATTTAGGTTAATAACACTTTCAAGTCTTTTGGCTTTCTTAATGTGTGTTTTTCCAGACATTCAGAGAAGTCTCTACCTGATCACAAAGTAGTAGAACATCATGACATAACACTCCCTGTGGACAAAACTAGAGCTGTGAAGGCTTTTATAAGTCCAGTACCAGATTTCAGCTCCATTGTTGTTAAGAAAAATCATAATAATAATAACCATTTCTGTAAGTTTACATATGGAAATAATTTTTCCTAAAGTTTCTTTCAAGCAAAATAGCTAAGTTATCAAATCTTAAATTGTTGTGAACCTTTGATATTTCAGTTTAATATTTAATGCTTTGCCTTATCATGTGCTACTCCCAAAGGCCAGTGATACATAGTGATTTGTAATTTTGCCTCGGTGTAAATTTTAATTTCTACACTCTGAGGTGGGTCTATAGAAACAAGTCGGCACCTGGTGTCACCTTCTGAGTTCTGCTTTGCTGTGCCTTCCTTCATTTTCCACCTGCAGGATCTCTGCAGAGGTAAAAAACAAAGCAAGAACAAAACACCACATAGCCATATTTCACAAATGAAATAATGATAGTATTCATTAAAGGTCTTAGGACCACAAGAAGGTCAAAGATCAACGGTGCTCTGTTAGTAGCTAATCAGAGTTATCCATCTCTAAATATTTTCTTTTTATTTCACATGTTTACTATACCTTTACAAATTATTTTCCTGGAGAGGCATGTTTTTAATAAGAGAAATCTTGATAAAGGGTCATATACCATCTGTGAAAGCCTTTGCTCTTTAATTTTACAGTTGCTAGATGACTCATATCCTGGTTTTCTTTTAAGTATTTATTATGTACTGCTAACTAAATTATTTAGTAAGCCTTTAAGCTCTGAGAGACATTAATTTATCCATATGTATCGTAGTCTGTGGGATTAATTAGATTGCACGTTCATCTCTCCTAGAGCCACCAAGACCCATTGCTCCTCCTCAGCTGCTTGGCGTTGGGCCTACATATTTGCTGATCCAGCTAAATGCCAACTCCATCATTGGCGATGGTCCCATTATCCTGAAAGAGGTGGAGTACCGAATGACATCAGGTTCCTGGACAGAAACCCATGCAGTCAATGCTCCAACTTATAAATTATGGCATTTAGATCCAGATACAGAATATGAAATCCGTGTTCTACTTACAAGACCTGGTGAAGGTGGAACGGGGCTCCCAGGACCTCCGCTAATCACCAGAACCAAATGTGCAGGTAAGAGTGAATAGTAGGCCACTCTGCCTAGTGACAAAACCTAGTACAAAACGTATTTTGTGTGTGTGTGTGTGAGTGTGTGTGTGTGTGTGTGTGCGCGCGTGGGCATGCGCACGCACGTGCACATGTGTATATATGAGAGAAACTGTTGAAAGTTCTAATTATTTGTTATATGATATAATCACACTATTCTGAGAATTCTAGTGCCTTTGGTAAATTGTAGCCTTGGTTATGTCATAATTTGACTGATTTAGGAGCAGTATGAGTGTTTATTATTTTTCAGTATTATTTTTGTATCCATAATCTTTTCCTGCACTGTAATTTGCTCAACTTGCTTTTATTCAGTCCAAAATCTCTGATAGATGCAGGTGAATGTACTATTGAGAGAGCAAACCTTTGCAGTTCAAGCAAATGCTGAGTACCTTTTTGTGATATGGAAATTGTCTTCCTCGATAATTGTTATAGTCAGCTCTGAGGCCATGTCTGATAATGTAGGTAAGAGCTGATCTTCTGAACCAAGCCTCGGTGAGACAGCTTTTTATTTAGAAAGTCCTGTTGTTGAGGATTAAGTGAGCAGCTTGACAGCCAGCTATAGAACACAGAGAACAGTTCCTTAGGTTTTCAAACCTTGTTGTTGCCCTCTCCTTGCCTGAATCATAGTGGTGAAACTAATAGCATATGAATAAACCACCAAAAAAGAATAAAAAGTGAAATAAAAAGTAATGTTTATATGTATAAACATATATCTTAGTTTCTTATTCTACCATATTGTTCTAATGGAAGAAATTGTTAGCTATTTATTAAAAGCCACTGAAATTTTGATCATCTAAGTTATTAGAGTATTCTCTTTTAGTACATTGTTTGTTATTGAAAATAGTTTAGTTAAAAAAAGACATTTTTAATCCAGGAAGCATTATAACACCTGCAGAGTTAGTACATGAATCTATACATCTTGAACATTTAATGACTTAGGTTCTGAAAATTGAAAATTAAGACTGTGAGGATCTATGAAAATGTAAATACCTGTAAAAGTCTTTTGTTTCTTAAACATCTGTTTAGCATTTATATTTTGTGGCTACTTACAAAGAATCCAAATCTAAAGTAAAAGCAAAACCAATGTAATTATTGCCATCATTGAGTATTTTTTAGTCTGACTCGATTTTAAATATTAATATTTACATATTAATTATATATTTATATATCTTATATGTTAATATTGAAAGATTTTCACTAATAAGAAGTTTAACTGCTCAACCATTAGTATCAATCATTAGTCTGAGATTTAGACCATAGCAAGTCCAAATTTACTGACTGGTATCATACATTGATCCTGGGGTTGAAAATCAGCTTAACCCAGAAGATACTGGGTAAATCTTCATGGCTCAGCCTAAATCACACAATTTGCTCTTCAAATTATCTGTACTGCTAAATCCTTTCATTCGAGGTAATGTTGAAAAATTGTTCTCATTGTAATAAATGCACTTTCTAAGGGAGAGACAAGTTCACTCCACAGCCTCAACCAGTCAGAGAAGTAATTTAAAGAGGAGACAGTGTGGAAGCTAAGAAGTTGCTCACTCTGTCTTCCAAAATGAATATCCCATCCTGATAAAAAGCAGTGAATGGTAGGTCCATTTTATTAAGGGTATTGCCTGCATGTTTTTCTAATAGAAATCTACATTTAATTTTTATAAGTATATAAAATTAAGATAATAAATGGTAATTTACTCTTCCAGTGGTCTTCCTCATGACTTCCGATGCCCAAACTTCTTTCTTTTCAGTGTCTCATCTGCCTTCTTATTTTTTATTTTCATCAAAATAGACCATTAAAAATTGAGAGTACCACAAACCGTATTACTATAATGTAATCTTTGTTTAACCTTGGAATTATTTAATATCGGTTCTTAGTGTGAGGTCGATGAAGATTGCAAGTAAATGGGGCTTTGTTTTAAAGGTAGTTGTGCTGTATTAAGTGGATAAAAACAAAGTATTAATAATCAATTTATTTCTATTGAATAGTTATATTCGGATCCATATAATGCATATCGAAATGCAGTATAAATATGACTAGAAAATGCTTTTAGGTATTTTATTTTAAGAATAATTTCATCTGTGGGAAAGTTAAAGTAAAAGTAACTTAAACTCACAGACACTTTTAAATTTATAAATGTCTTAATATTTTGGAAGTATATAAGTCTTTTTTTTCTGATTCATTATTTGAGAAACATTTAATTTGTGGGCTGTGTAGCATAAAGTGGTATCAGGGTCACTCATAGTTTTGCTTGCAACTCTAGAAAGTTTATTTGTTTTTACAGCTATTTTTTACATGTGAGTTTGTCACCTCTGTTTATTAATTTATTAATGTCCTCATAAGTTGTATTTGATGCAGGTTTTTATGTTTAAAAAAGGTGCTTATAGACTAGATTTTCGAGTACATTGTAGATTTGAGAGAAATTGGGGTTACTATTTTTTTAGGAATGTCTACTATTTCCTAATGGAATGTCTGCTCTATTATTACAAAAGGAAGTAAAGCTTATCAAAGTACATATTTATTGATTTTTAAATAATCTCCGAAAAGCAGAAATTGAATACAACTGATAAACATTGAATATCTAAATACAAAGTCAGTCTTGGTTAAAATTGTGATGTCCATCTCCCTCCCTTCTTCAAGATCCACTTCCCTTCCTCTAAATTTAAAATCCCTCAGACTTTACCAGCATCATCACTGGCTTCAGCCTGTTGTCCTATAACAACAAAATACAACACAAATGAGGCCAACTTTAGCTGATTTTAGTAAAATTTCAAAAGCCAAAAATTCTTCATAATCTTGGGGTTTGATTTTTTGTGAAACCTTTGGAGAAGTTTTCATTTAATTCTATTAAATTGTGCAAGCTCTGAATACTGTTTTGCATATTATTACATTTTAATCAAGACTGGGAGAATGTTACACTGTAGTTGTAGTGTTATACCATTAAGATTATTCGATTGAATAAATGTTGATTGTCTTGAAATAGCTATTTTAGTATATTTTACATGTTAGATCACTAGGAAGCCTTAAAAATAAATATAGAAACTTAGCTGTACATGTGTCTGATATCAATTTCACATTAATTTCTTATAAATAACAAAGGAATAATGATTATTTTCTGTCTCTCAGAAATTCTTATTTTGGTATAACATGGAGGAATAATTTTTTGTTATTAAATATCAATCAAAGAGTAAATTAGGGATTATTTACTATGTTATATATTCCAGTTTAATATACTTAAGCCACTGAAATTTTATTTCGGGCAATAGTACATTTTTTTTGACAGAAATCTGTCAATAAATAATTTTAGGGCAAGTTAATTAAATGGTTTTATTCATGTATATCAGTGAGTAAATTTTATATTTCAACATGCAAATGTAGAGTTCCATAGTTAATACTGCTTTATAATCAGCATATGAAGTGAATCTATCACATTTTATTTTCATATCAGCCCTGCGAGTTAGATATATTATTCTAATATCGTAGCTCATGAATCTAAGACTTAGGAAAAACAAAACAAAAAGAACACTGCATTGTCTAACATCAGACAACTTGGAGGCTGGTGCTCAAACCAATTTTCTGAAAATTGGTTTTTACTTGAAAAGCCTGAATTATTTTCCCTCTTTCTCCTACTATAGGTGACTCTTATTCCCTTTTCAGAAGAATATAGCATATATAAATGCAAGTACGACAGGTAAAAGCTGGGAGGGATATATATTCTTAAAAATAGTACCTGCACAGCTAACTTAGTCCCTGAAAAAACATAGCTTAATGTTTTCAACTTCACTTTTATTGAAAGCACAATTTATTAATGTGCTTAACACTCAAGTATACGCTGTGTTAAATATTTTAAAGTTACAGAAGTGTTAAAAAAAAAAAAAGGTTTTACTTTATACTCTTCTGAAAACGTCCTACCTAGTTGTCAAGCTTTTTTTTTTTTTTTTTTCTCTAAAGTGCATTAAAATCATTTGGCGAGTTCAATTACCTGCCTCAGGGTCTCTCGAGTTAGGAGAGGTGGTAATTACAGCCTCTGGTGACTCTAGCCACCTATGCTTGCCTGAGGGGTATGATTATTTCACTCTTAGCTTACAGCCTGACCCATGTTATTGTTCACATAATGCTTCTTTAGGCATTTTATAAATTTTTAAAAAGGTAAAAATGTAAAGTTGTCTTAAATGGGAAGTATTTCAAAAATTTCATTAAAAAAAGAAAGTATTTTTTCCCCTCCTTCCCTCTGTGTCTGTTTCTCCTGGGTATACCATCTGGTATCAAAGCTAAGAAAATAGTTTCTCTTTCTCTTATTAAATGGAAATAAAATATGCTATCATCAGAAATTGTCTGCATTGCATGCTTTGGCAATTGCATGTTAAAATTGCTCTTTTATACTGCCTTCTGCTTCTGGGTAACCCATTGTGGCACTGCTTTATGATTAACTGACATTTTAACAGCATCTCTCTCATAGGGAAGGTCAAGAGTTCAAGTTGTCCAGAATGTAATATATTTACACAGTTGGGAAAACTGCTTTCTACTCTTATATTGAAGTTCAATGCTCTTGGCAATTTTCAATGAAACATGTAGATCTATGATACAGTGAAAAGGAGAATGTCTAATTTTAAACGTAAACATTTACTAAAAATGCATTTTCCTCTCCTAAATTTAAAATTGAAGGAAACAAAACAAAGCAAAACAAATACTCTCAGCCATATATTAGAAACCATAAGGTGAAGAATTAAATTTTGGCCTTATGGCTACAGCTTCTTCAGCAAAATGGAACCATATATCGATTTTTACGGTGGTCAAGATAGTTATCAATCACAAAGGCTAGGTATCATTGTAACTCGGCCATGAGGTTAAAATAAAATAAACAACTCTTAAGACTTTTTTTGTGGATTAACAGTGTAAGGATGACATACTATTTGTTTCAAATTGAAGGCTTGTATCAATACTTGTTTTAAAATTTTTTGAAATGTGCTAATTTCTTATGATCTTCGAGTATCTTCTTTTTTTGTTTTTGAGCAAGAATTTTAAAGGCAATGCTATAATTTTGAAGTAAAAAAAAAACTAAATATAAAAAGCTATAAGAGAAGTAGAAGATAAGTTCTTCAATTTTCTTAAAAATCTAAAAGTAAAATCTTTTATTAGATCTTTATTTTTAGTGAGTAATAACCTGATTTTGTCCTTCAGATTCTGTAGAGAACATTTCAGTTTGAAAGACATTTGTTTATTGGGGGGAGGGGCATTTATTGGCCTCTTTCTTTGTTAACAGCACTGGGATACATACTAGGTCTTCAAAGTAACACAGGCAATGCCTTTCTTTTAAGCTCTAATAGTCACCAGGGATAGATCAATAAAGGAAGGGTAAAATGGAAAGTGTTAGGAATTTAGATGAAGACTATGTTCTTTAAGAGAGTGTTTTAGATAAGCTGTGCCCAGGAAAAGACGGCTTTTAAGCTGGATCTTAAAACTTAACTGTGAGGTTTTTTTTTTTTTTTTTTTAAGGGAGAAAATAATAGAAAATGAATTAAAAATAGAGAGAACCGCATGTTTAACCCAATAGTAGAGATAGATGATGATTTGAGGGTTCTGAAAATAAATGGAGTATCATCTAAGTCTGGGCTGAGGCTGCAGGTGCAATGTGACCAGGTCTTGCATGATAAAGGCTGCTATCCTGTTGTTTTTAAAAAGCAGACTAACATTACTAGATTTGCATTTAGAAAGATCATCCCATCTCTGTGCAAGATGAGTTAACAGCTAAGGAAAGACTGGGGCCAGAGAAGCCATGAGAACATGCTTATAATAATTAAAAACTTATGTTGGCTGTTATCTTCTCTACAGCGTGTCTCTCTCATTTTCGATCAGAAACAAGAAATCTGTAAATCCTTAGAAAATATTATCATTCCTAATTATCAAAAAAGTTCCTTTTATTAAAGAATTTTAAAGACATTTTATAGGTGATCTAAGTTTATTGTTTGACTTTTCTTTTTCAAATATATGCGTTTTCCAATGTCATTAATATGTATGCAAACTCATGATGTAACACATTATTTTGAGAAATTATGAAAGTTTGGAGAGAAATTTAAGAGCTATTGTGTATTCGATGGGATATTATGTATTTCGTAAATTTTATTGAGGGTCAAAGTTGTTTACATTGCCACATTTAAGACAGAAGATAATAAGACAAGATTTCTACTCTTCCAGAACTGATAGCCTAGTATCAGAACCGTAATAACAATAAAGGCATAATGTGTTATAATAAAAATGCAAAGTAATTTGGAAATCCAGAGATGAGAGGGATAATTTCTGACCCAAAAATGATTTTCGCCAACAATATGTTCGAAAACAATATTAACCTTTCTTTTCTGAACAGAGCCGGATTAACATTTCTGTTGAATGAAGCCATAGCCTTATCCCTAATTTCTTAACTGTGAAATAATGCATAAAATAATGTTCAGTCAGTTGTCACCATAAAGATGATTTCCTTTCTATCTTTCTTTTCCACCAACATGTAGGAAAACTATATGCACAGATGGAAGTATTAAATGGAAAATATAATTCATATTTTAATTTAAATCATCAAAGTAATTTTGTTTGTTTGAATTCTCTGGGGCCCATGATTATAGAAATCTTATTTTAAATTTCTTTACAGTATATATATTCTAAATTTCCTTGGAGAAAGAGAGGCAGGGAGGAGACACGTATAATATAATCGACTTCTGTTAACCTTGCTAATGATCTATAATACTAAGAATTCCTAGGATAAGACTCATGAAAGTTGAACAAATATAAAAATAATTTTTTCTATGACTTTTTTTATTTTTTACCCCAGGCATGGGTTGTACAGTTAACCATACAGTTCATATAATGATATTTCCTCATAGAGGATGTCATTAGTAGCTGTGTAATTAACTGAGTAGATTTGAGTTGCTTTGAGCTCAAAATTCTCTTCTGACTTACTTTGTTTTGTTAGATAGCATTTGGTAACCAGTAAAAATGACACTTTTTTTATTCATAGTACTTTACCACTTGCTGAGTCTTTAACGATAATCATTAAATACTCGTTTTATAGGCTTCATTTGTTTTTATTGAATTTTGCATAGTACAATAAAGGTGACAGGTGGAAATGATTTGAATAACAGAATCAGTTCCCATTAAATGTCCTAGATTTTCCCTCTGCTCCTAGGTCTTTTATTTGTTATTGAAAAAGAGAAGTAAAAATAAAATGATAATTACTAATGTCTTAAATGATAACACAAGAGTGTCTGAAAAAGAAAATGACCTAGATAGAATTAAAACGTTTGAGATCCAAATACTGAATACCAATGGGTTTAAGAGACTCAACAGTGAGCCTCAGTTAATCCCCTTTGATGGCGCCATTGTGGTTACACTGGTACATAGACTTGTCCTTGATTTTCTTTCTTTTTACTCTGAAAATCTACCTCTGTTTTCGATTGTCACTCCCTCTTTTTCTTTTTCCTTACTTGAATTATAGTTTATTTTCTTTGCTTTGGAATAAGAAAAATAAACTTTTAATCAGGCTCTGGTAAAAAACACACACACACACACACACACAGTCACATATTCTTGGGTAGGAGTACAGATGCATGATTATTCTTGAAACTCACTTTTCCAGACCCATCCTCATTAAAATTAGAATTTTTGATAATGTTGATCATTGTACATTTTTTTTGAATGGGAAAAATAGATTTTGAAGGATATATATTATTTTCCTCATTTAACTTGACTTTTAATGACCTTAGAATATCACTTTCTGATCTTCACTGTCTTTCTACAGTATATGGTCTTATTATAACTAACATGCTGTAGACTCTTCTATTCTCTTTTTCCTCACCAACTTGTCTAGAGATTGCAGTGAAAAAAAAGCACAAAGGGAAGAGATAATGACTAAATTCTAATCTCGGGTGTTTTACATTATATTAAACTTTCTGAACCCCATAAAAACGTCAAAGGTTGAAATTCATGCCTTTCATGTCACCCTAAGTAAGATCTGTGCAAATTTAGCTGTCACTACATATGATATGGCCTAGAAATCATTGAGCGATGTCCATTTTCACTTTCTCAGCCAAATCAGCTGGGTGAAGTTTTAGTTTAAGTAACTCATTCTCTGGCTTAGTTGTTCTTTCCCACCTTTATGTAATCCTTCACCGTAAAGGAATTTTTAAGCAGGTACTTTATTCTGTCATGTTATAACCACCCCTCAAAATATACAAACATTTTTGTACTACTGTTACATGTGAATCTATAATACTTTATTATTAAAACAATAATAATACTTTATTATTACATACATGTATATAATATATACATATACATATATATACATATATGTATGTCTCTTTTAACAGTAATTATAGAAGAAGAATGAAATAATCTCTGTGACAATTATTAGAATTTTTATAAAATAAGTCAAGAGCACCTAAAACACTTTCTCATGATTCAGGGTAGCATTTATTTGAAATCATAGTATAATTGGTTTGCCAGAAGTTTCCTCCCTAAGATAAGACCTTATAAGTGAATAAAAGAATGGACATCTAGTCTTGAAATATAAAGGGAGTTGTCTTAATTCGTTTACATACTTCATTAATTTTAACTTTTTTTGCTGTCCAGGAAAATATAACAATATAGGAAATTTAAGTATGTTTTAAAGCTTTAATTTCTCCAATATAAATAAACAATATTATCTTAAGCTTTTATTCATTTTATCACCTTTGTATGATGACATTTTAAAGCATAATGCTTTTGGAAAAAAAACTAACATTACTTGAAAAAGAATTGGTATACTGATAGATTTGTTATTTTTGGACAAACCTATAGTAGTTCTCGCTAGTAATTTAAGAACTACAAAATAAAGATAATGATATAGCTATACTCTTACCAGGAAGATGAACTCTTCATGTGTCATCATGGAACACAATATGTTGTGGAACATAAAGCTTTCTTTTAAACAAAAACGATCTATTTGTTTCTGATTATTAACATAGACTTTCTGATCAGTTGGACCAGTGGTTCTGTTTTCCTTGATGATTTAGTAAGTTAATTTTGAATTCTTAGCATTCTTTATGGTAGAGCTGGACATAAAGTGGTAAAGAGAAGACAATATTTCTCATCTATCTTATTTTAAAAAGTAAAATTAACGGTAACTCAGCTTCACATGTAGTTCTCCTTCTAACACGTTGCAGTTTGGAAACTGACTCATTATTCTATTTAATTTTACTAAATGTCCCCCTCCCCCTGTATTTCCACCTCACTATAGTACATCAGTAGAATACAGAACTCTGCTTGGTTTTGAAAGCAACAGAGATAAAAGTTTTCCTCTTAATCCTTCTTCCAGCTGGCTCAGATAATCCTTTAACTTCTGCCTCTACTTTACTGCTGTCTTTCCACAGATGGAAAAACTCATTTTTTTTAAGGCTAAGTTCCAACAATGAACCAGTTGCTTTTGGAAAAGATTAGCTTTTTGAATTAAATTAATATTTGATTTTTTTTCAGCTTAATTAAAACAATTTGGATTATCTTTTAAAATTTTGCAGTCAGTTTTAAACTTTAAAATTACATTAGTAGAATACTAATAAGCAGGATTACATTACTGAAGAATATTAATAACCAAGGTTCCCTTTCATGTTTCTCCATTCAGTCCTCTGGTGAGTTCTGCATCATAGGTATGTGTGTGTATTGTGCATGTGTGTGCTCCCTCAGACAAAAAGGTCTGCTCTGCTTATGAGGAGAAAATGTGCCAGGGGTACACTAACTATCCCTCACCTAGAGGTCTCTTGCTGGAAGTCCCAGGTTTTGTAAATAACTCATTAGAATTCATACACCCAAATTATTATTAAATTATATGTAACAAAGCATTATACCAAATTTTGCAAGTAAGTTTTTAATAAAGAGCACTTACAATGCTACAATGTTCATACAACTATTGCTATTTATGTCAATGCAGTATTATTTTTTCTATGCCTATGATTATTTCTCAAAGTTATAAATACAAGGTACATACAGTCTTATATTTTGCTCATTTTACTTACCATTATATTAACTCATTTCCTGTGTCTCTACAATCATTTACCTTGTCCTGTATTTGTTATATAACATATCTGTCTACTTATCATTTTATTCATCTGGGTCCATATTAAGTTTTAAAGCTAATACATTAAAGTATTTCATTCATGTGAGTGAATTTTAAAGAATAATTAGTTTGAATATTTTTTATTAAAATGTTTGAACGATTTGTTCTTTAGAAATAATTATCTAATGATGGTTTAGGAAAAGGATTGAAAGATTTCAAAGAGATTAGAAGGCGGCTACATTAGTCTAAGCAAGAATTGATCAGTGTTTGCTGTGAAGCAGTGGAAATAAGAATTCTAAGGAGGAGGCAGAGTTGGAAGAGATTTGAGAGGTACAGTCAAAATTTTGTGACATATTGGAAATGAATACTGGCTGGGCATATTAATGGATAGTGACAGGTTTTACATTGAAAGTGTAAAACTGTGGAAAGTGTTACAAGGCAAGGAGTTATGGTTAGTTTTAGAAGTGAGATATTGGGTAAGCAGTTATATTCATGAGTCTATAGTTCAAAATAGATGATAGAGAGCAGGTTATACAAGTTTGGAAGTGGTCACCATGTCCTTCATGCAGTTGGAGTCATGGGTATGCTTTTCTTGAATTAGAAATTCATTTAAATTTTGTTCAGCCACATTTTTCAAAATTATATATATATATATACATATATATATATTTTCCCCCCTCAGGGGGATTATATTGTATACATTAGTATCTTATTGCAAAATTACTGAAACTATTAATGCCTTTATATGAATTATATATGTATTATATATTTATATTATGTATATTTACACATATATTATCATATATCATATATTATATATTTATATATTATATATACTATATATATATTTTTTCTCACGGAGATTATACTGTATACATTAGTATTTTATTGCAAGATTACTGAAACTATTAATGCTTTTACATAGAAATCACTTTAAAATATATAATGGCTGTTTTATACTTAGAGATGCATTACACATGTTCAGTATATGATTTATAAATGACTGATTATTTTATCCACTTGTGACATCCATAAGTGCATTTTAAATATTCCCCATAAGGGGCAGCTCATAGCATTAAGCCAAGGGCAGAGTCAAAATTTGGCTTAGTGTTAGTTTTCAACCTCAGATCCTAGGCAAACATGCACATAGGCTAATGCTATTGAGTGCACTTATATTTTCTTTCCTCTATTGTTCACTGATCTCCCAGGGCTCTTCACATCAAAGGTTCATAGTGCTGCTACACAGAATGAGCTCCCTTCAGGTATCTCCACACTACACAGGAGAGGGTCATGAGCATGTGTACCAGTGGTCAACAATAACTCTGGTGTGCTCATTCTTTGAGGTAGGTAGTATGGGACATACAGTTTTGCAATGATATCTTCCTAGAACTTTCAGTTATCAAAACTTATTTTATCAATTTTTTATCAAATTCTATGCTTGAGTACCAATAATTAGTCTGGTTCTTTAAACCCTCAAATTAGAATCCACTGCAGGAGACTCTTAAATATTTAAACTTTCCAAAGATTTTCATCAGAGCTAGGGAAATAGAAACACATGTATTTATTTAAGTGAAGATCAGAAAACAAGTGTTTGTACACTGTTAGGTTTTAGTGGAATGTGCTTATAAACTGAAAAGTTGGTCAGCAAGACTGAGACTGTAGTATAAAACAATATAAGTATCATCTTAAAGAAATGACTCTACAATCAATTTACTAAAACAAAAATAGTGAATTTTTAGTGTTTCATTCCTTTAACTATTCCTTAGTCTTTGAGTACAATGTTAATTATATGGAGTAGGTTAATTGCTTTTCTACTTTTTTAGCTGATAACTTTTTCATTTATAATTTTTATCATTGTAATTTTGTATGTAATCAGTAAGCTTTTTTTTAAAAGCTATTCTTAGTGTAATTATTTAATTGTGTACAATTTCCATGAAAAGATTATCAAAATGTATTCTAAAATAGATTGATCAGTCCTTCTATCATTTAAAAAGATGAGTTAGTATCACGTCTATTATGAAATTGGCTCTGAGAGAGAGTGTCAGATTTGAAAATCAGCTGTGCTCCTGAAAATATGTTTTGACAGAAGCTTATATACATATCTTTGTAACAATAATGTTAAAATTGGGTAATACCACTATTATTTTTAATTCAAAATCAAGTCGATCTGATGAAGAATTCTTTTAAAGTTAGAGATAATAAAAAAAAAAAATAAGACCTCTTTAAACTTCACCAAACTTCAAAAGTCTAAATAGTAGAGAAATAAATGTGTACTTTCATGTACTAGAACAGTGGAACAGAGCTTCTCTTGTATCACAAACAGTACATAATATTTTAATTTTCATGGGATTAGCAAAGCATTTGTTATACTGTGGTTTTTAGCAAGGAATAGTGCATATATGTTCAGTTAAAAATATATTTTCAGCTTGGAAAAGTGGTATTTAAGGGGTTTGGAGTGAGAAATGGTTTGGCAGTGTAACAAGGCATATTATAAGTGCCTACCTTCAAAGGGGGGAAAATGTATACATTTTCCATTACTACCGACTGTTAAGGTGCTTGCATTATCCCCTAAACAACCTCATGCTTGTGGCAATAATCAGGCACTGTCATTTTTTTGTACTAATATGAAAGTTCAATTCAATCATTTTGACAAATACTGCATCACTTCTGGCTGGGAAAATTTTTGTCACTCAAACCCAGTTGATGTATAAGTAGGTTGTGACACACTGGCTGAAATGACTTTGGATTAAGTGTAGTGAGGAAAGTTATTTTTCTTTACATTTCCCTTTCCTTCTTTTCCCTCTCCACCCTATCCTCGCTCTTGACCTGAAGTCAGATTCATCCTACTTCCTTGTTCTTTTATAATCTACTTGATTATACTAAGGAAACGGTTTTGTGAAACTGAAAAAAAACTTTACTTGGAAGTGTGTAGTCTGCTTCTTTATTATTTTTCACTTATTTACAAATTTTCGATCTCTTATGAGGGGCTCTTTTTCTAAAAAGAGCTATTATACAGCTTTTAAAACCCTAGACCCTTAAAGTCATTCATAATCTCAGTGGTATAAAATATGAACATTCTACCTTTTTGATTTTATAATTTTGTAGTTACAACTTTTGTTCTCCCAAAATGCCCTTTGCATTCATGTGCTTTGGAAATAGTGGTCTCAATTTTATTCTTTAGTTGTTACATCTGTATCTCTCACGGAGCTGAAATGAAAGGTTTATTATATTATTACTTCAAAAGCTGACACATGAATTCTCAGTGCTAACTCCCAAAGTGGCACTTCTAAGAAAGAGGTCATTTCTTTGATAACTTAATATGCTAGGTAAGATCTGTTTGTACTTTAAAGGAAGTTAACGAGTAAAGAAATTTTATTTTTAGAAAACAAAGTCTAAAATCAATAGTTTTTCCATCTCTCTAAGTAAGATCGTAGAGGAATTGCCCATGTCTCTTCAGTCTCTATCATTCTCTCCTGGTTGACTAGGCTATGCTAATGAGTGAAAACATAGAAATCATCATAGATTTTAATATAGATATGGATATATGTGAATTAGGTGTAGACATAGATGATGCAGGTATAGATTATCTTCCCACTCACTCACTAATTTTTGACCTGCAGGAGAGTTCCACTCTTCTCAGGTATAGAGAAACTCCAAAAGGCAACACTCTAGAGTGGCTTTGGTCTAATTTGTAGTTAGCTGTGGGATGAATTTCCTAATTATATTTAACTTTATGTTATTTAAAATTAAAATTTTAATTGTAATATATAAACTAAGAAATTTATTTACCTTAAATTTTTTTTGGTCTTTTTAAATAATTTTGTCATAAAATAATTAAAACAGAAGAAAACTAGTGTAACTTGAAAATATTTATTCACTAGGATTTCAGCATTTATTTTGTCACTGCTAATTTATTTTGTGTTTCAAATCAAATGTACATTCTTTTCTCTCATATATATTGTTCTGGAAAGTATATGACATGGTATAAAAAATGTTTATATATTATCTCAATTGTGATATTAGTTTTAAAATAATATACACAGAAATGTGCATATTTTTAAACTAACATGGTATATAGTTATAAATATTGGAAAAAAACTAAATGCTCAACCTAAGGAAATTATGTCATAAATTATACTATATCTGTATTATTGCATAACCATTACAATTATACATAGTCAATTTGAATATAAAATAAAGTGAGAAAATCAGGATATAATGAAAAAATAAAAATAGGGTAATAATTTTATAGGTACTTTTTTTATTTCTTAGCATTAAAGTCATTCATTTATAAAGTTAAATATTTATTTAAAAAATTTACCAAAACATGATTCACTTAAATTTTCTGTTTTTCATATATACTAACAAAAAGTGTCTGTTCAGGGACTAACTATACTAATTATATTGCAAGTTAACGCTGAAAACTTAGTTGAGGATATGCACAAACATGCTTTTTTTTTTTTTCTGAAAATAAGTATAATTGAGGATTTTATAATGTCATGTACTTTGGACCACACAATTAATCTAGGCTTGGGTTGTTTTTATTTCAAGCAAAATCTTTTTTTCTTTTTATTTTAGTCAAAACTTATGAAAAAATGAAGGTAAACTGTGAAAGATTGGGAGATGTCACGGATTTACTCCTAAGATTGTGTATATGTGAGAACACATTTTCTGGCACTCCTGGATCATTCAGCAGCATTTTTATACCAGCAACCTATTTTTGAAGAGATTTCAATTTCTGAATGCCATTTTCTGTTTTGAGGTGTAAAACATATCATTGTGTTCTGATTTTAAAATGTCTTTTTAAATTAAACTCTTAAAAATTTCAAAACTAAAAATATTAAACCCTGGACTAGAACCTAAAAGTTTTATTTAAAGGTAGGCTGTCAGTGGCAATAACTAACTACACTGATAAATTTTTATTTAGTACTTAATTCAATAAAATGCAAAGTCAAGTGCAGGAGGTAGAATCAGGTCCTAAATTGAATTTGGGGATAGGCACATAAGTAGACATAATATTAAAAAAATAAATTCATCGTTTGTTTATAAAAACATTATTAATATGTATCATGTGTCATAATAGCAGTCAAGTTTATGAAATGTCCATTCTGCTTTTAAATTTTGATCTAGAATACTTAAAAATAGAGAATCTTACTATAGTTGAGCAACTTGGTAACAATTTTCTGAAAATTATGTAAGAATAATTTTTCTATAAGAAATTTTGTTATAACCTACCTAGTTGCATGACTGACTTACCTTTGGATAATAACCAAATAATGTAAAATAAAATATAATTAATTGAAGAAGAAAGAGTAGTATGGAAAACAAATTCAATGTCAAGCTATCTCAGGAAAAAAAGGCTAAATAATTTTATATATACTTTTTGCGCAATTTAAAAGTGAATCAGCACAGTCTTTTCATGGCAAATATCAATGTCATAAATTTTTATAAAAAGTCTCTGGTATAGATTTTAATTTAAACTGGTATGTTTAATATTTGTTATAGTGCTTGCTGGCAAATAGTATGTTAATGTAATCTTTACTATTAAAATTAGATTATTTTTCCCAGGCTGTGTACATATTTTTGTGCCATTTTGCTTTTTTTAACAGTTAGGTTGCAATAATTTTTCATTGTGGCAAGTTTTTCTTTCATATTTATGTATAGGGCATAGTACAGGGCATGTCTCAGTTAACACATTGTACTGATTTCAAAGATTTTTTTTATCATTATTGATTAATTTTGGAGAAGCTGAATATTTTATCCTGAAGTGGTTATTCTTTATTTCTACTTGTTGCCAGATGACATTGATAACTCAAATGAACTTACATAGCATTAAAAAAATAAATAGTCCTTATTTTATTTACATACTTACGTAAGAATATATGTATTATTTATATTCTTAATTTCAAGAACATTTTGATATAGTTTACTAGAAATTTTTGAAATCTCTTCAAAAATAGGTTATTGGTATAAAAGTGCTGCTGAATGATCCATGAGTGCCAGAAAATGTGTTCTCACACATGTACAATCTTAGAGGAGTAAATCTGTGACATCTCCCAATCTTTCAGTTTACCTTACAAAATTGAACAGGAGAATATTAAGTTGATAAGTACTTGGAGGAAAAAAGGGACACCAAGGAATAAATAGTTAAATTCCAGGGGTTATGAGAGTAAACAAACATTTATGCCATAGAATCTGATTTTATTAGTGGAGACCATAGATTTAGTTTTTAATTTATTAGTAAAAGCAAAATCTATGTCGATTAATGACTTATGTTTATTATTGTTTATAATGCAGAAGCTAATGTTTACCAGCCACTTAAAAAACATTCTAAGAACTGTACTCAGCATTTTACACTCGATTATGTAATTTATCATTGCAATATCCTGCAAAGTGGTAATATTGTTACATTTTCCATATGTAGAAAAGCAATCGCAGAGAATTGTTTTGTCCAAGGTCATACAACTATTATCTGGTTGAATTGGGATGTGAATCCAAACACTTCTGACTCCAAAATCAATAATCTTATCCACAGAAGTCACAGTTTTTATAAGATAAAATAAATCAGTTGTTTCAGAAAAATATACCTTGTCTTAATTCTGAGGATAAGAATAAAATATCTTCTGTGGGGCTTAGGCTTGATTCAAGGATAAAATGGAGACATCTAGAGGAATGTCTAAAATGCATATCCTTCAGGCAATCCTTGTGAATATCTCTTTGCTCTTCGTTGCTACCAAATTATTTTGTCTTGAGGCTAGGAGCAAATTGATTTTCTGAAAGTTGTGTCTCCTATGAACAGTTAATATTAAAGTCAATAGGAATATTTGCTGGTTAGAATTTTAGTAACTTTGTTCTTATCAAGATCTTGAAGATATACTCTTAGAGCTTAATCTAGAAATTCATCCATCAGGCAAAATTTTGATTAATATCCAATGCTACTTTAGTTTAGTTTTGTTTTTTTTTTTACATATGTGTTTTACTTTTCTATCACCTTTTGCCTAACTCTTAAACTACAATACTTCTGTGATACAGACTTTTACAAAGACTATAGTTTAGGTTCTAGTTTCATTACTTATTAATACATACTTAAATATTCATTTGTAGTACCATATGAATTTATAATAAACTTTGTTACTAATTTTATTAAGAGATATTGTTGAAAGTTTATCTTAGTGAAGACAGTGCAATAAATTTAAAAAATCATCTCATCAGTTATGAAAATCTCAGTTGTTTGACTTTGGTATCTTCGTGGATATTTTGGGTCTACATTGTATTACTTTATGTATGTAATTATTTAAAAAATAAGGTTCATATATCCTAATTATTTTCAGTACACATGATAGTTTAACTTTTGTATTTCTTTCAGTGTTAAATGTTGAAAGCAAGTATACTGAGAAAAAGAAAACAAAATATCACACTCGAAGATCTATCATGCAGAAAAAAATGATTATTAATTTATGGTGAACTTTATTTCATACATCTGTTTGTGCATGTTTGTGTGTGTGTGTGTGTGTGTGTGTGTGTGCATGCGAGTACATAAAGAGGAAAAGGAGGGGAGGGGAAGGGTTAGTGGTTGGATAGACTTATTTGCAAATTATATTCTATATGAACTAGTTCTTAACCATAAGTATTTATTTATCATATAATACTAAGATATTGAATAATAAAAATAGTGTATATAAAACCAAAATAATGGCTGTAATATTTTCCCTCCACAAGTGTTTTTTTTTTTTTTTTTTTATTTCTTTGATCCCTTCCTTTAAGTTTTTTTTAATACGATGTGCCAAAAAGTTCTGGAGAATTTTATAGCAATTCTAAATATAACCTTGTACACATAGAACTGACGGGAGATAGATATATAATTTACATATATTCTGTGTAAACATGTAGAATTGCATCAGTGAGATTTGTATAAAAGAGTGTTATGTTTGTTATAACATAGGAAAACTAGTCAATAAGATCTGGTATATTTTAAATACCATATGAGTTATGAAAATGAATTATGAAAAACAAAATAGTAAATATTAAGGGGTTAGATTATTTTTGAAATTCATTTTTTATTTTAGATGGTCACTCTTTCCCTTTTGCTATCAGTTAATATTAACTGGCAGCAAGCCAAAAAAACATGAGTTGGTATTAATAATATGCTGGAAACATTGTTATTTCACTTTGCGATGTTATATAGTATTTGTCTTCCATTTTGTAGCCCTGTAATTCTCACTGCTCTGTCTTCCTACTTCCATATATAAGTTCTCATAACCAGGCATTTCACTATAATTTATCTATCCCTGTGTTCTTCGTTTGATATATTACTTTTTACTGGATTTTTTCCCATAGTTTGTTTCAGAGAATGTAGTGTTTTGAAGGTATTTTTAAAAATGTTTTAATACATAAAAAAAATCTCAGATAATCTTTTCTCTTAGTTTTAGGTTTTGATATTTATCTATTTTTATGCTAAGAGATTATTCGTTCATGGCTGAAAACTTATCACACTTTGTGTCTTATCATTTATTATCTTTTCTACAGATAGTTGTTAAATTATTTCTCTTTTTAAATGATAAACAATGCTGTTATGAACACTTTGCATATGACTTCTTATAAACATATGCAAGTTTTTCTGTCATATGTAACTAAATTGTGATGGCTACGTCATCTGCTACATCTATATTCACTTTTACTAGAAATTGTCAAATTGCATTCCAAAGTCTCACATTTGTCAATACCCTTACCATCAATTTTTAGAGTCCTAGTTTCTATACTTCTTCACTAGTATCTGATATTGTCAGACTTTACTTTTTGGCAGTCTGAGTATAAAAGTGAATTTTGGTATTTTATTTATATATTTTTATATATTTTATTACCTTCTTTGAACTTTCATTGTTTACAATAGAATATGTTTATTATTTGAAACTTTTTTGAAAATATGAAAAACACTTGTCTCCTTTTTTTCAGATACTTTTATTTTTATGTATGTTGTCTACCTTTTTACAAATTTTTTTTTCCTCTGACTTTTCTCCCACCTTCAGTAATTTGTGAAATATTTTTAATCATCTACAATCTCCAACTATATTTTTATTTTATGCTTTTTTAAAGCAGCACTAATTAAATTTACAACAGCAAATCAGTTTATTCCAACCACTGATTAAAATGTTGAAATTAACTTAAGACCCAGTTTTGTATTTAACGACTTTTAAGATGGAGAGTTAATTCTGTATTAATGTTGTCAAAGCAGACCCATGTATTTTTTATCAAAAGTAAGAAATGTTAGAAAGTTGTTGTTTTACCAGAATAAACCATAATGTATTGGATAGCCAATTTCATAATAATGTCATATACAAAACCCAGATAAAGTATACAGCTATTATTAATTCCATATAACCATTGGGTAAAGATTCTCTTTTATGGAGAAAGCAACTGAGAGATAAAGATAAGTTCATAACTTGTGACAGCTAAGATTAAATGATCATGCTTTAAGAACATTTGCCATATTCTCTCTATGATGAGAGTTACACCCCTGAACTTGAATGATTGTCTCAGTATGTTGCCTGTTTCTCTAATTCATCATTAATATCTTCTTTCAAATATTTTTATTTATATGGGGGTATTTGCACATGTATATAAGAGATTTAGTGAAGCAATATGATAGCTTCAGTGATGGACATTACTAGAAGTGTAATTTGAGTTGATTATCAGCAGATGATAAAAGCTAGGGTTTTGTGTGTGTGATGGGAGTGAGCTGTAAGGGAAGGTGATGATGGAGGACCCTGGAAAATATTCCTTTGAAACAGTTTTTAAACTGGGTTTTCTTGAATTGAACTCAAGCCATTGAAGAATCGTACTGAAAAAATAAATAAATAAGTCTTATTTCTACCAATCTCTAACTCTAATTTAGTATTTCCTTTAATTTTGAATAAAGGCCACAACCTATGATTGTATTAGTAACATTGTTGATTTTGTCTCCAAGTAACATCACAGATATTTTCAGATCACATTACAGATATTATAGATATCATTTACTTTTACTGTTACCTTGAAATTGCAGTATTTATTAAACCTGCCTCTTTTTATTGCATTACTAAATTAACACATTTATTACTGTATCACATATTTAAAAATAATTAGATAGCTGTTATTCATTATAACCAGTTTAATTGCAATTCTCTGTGTTTTATGCATTTGTAAGTCTTATTCTCACAATACGTCTAGATTCAGTAGACTGTCAAAGGAAGTCATGGCATAAGAAAGTTATAATGACCCTTTTTATAAAAGGTAAACTAATTCAGCTTGCTTTTAACCTTTCTTCTTTTCCATCTATGGCAACATCTCTCCATTTTTTTTCTGCAGTCACACATAAAGTTCTAAGGGAAATTAAGAAATATATTTCTATTATGCTGTTTAATAACCTTGTCTTATTTCTATAGAATAATTATATCACATATAATGGGGGGAAAGAAAAATTGATAACTTATTTATGTCTATTCCATATCAAAATATCACAGTGAAGAAAAGGCAGAATGAAAACTCCATTTACAAAAAATTCTTATTAGGAAATAAAGGATTTTATTTTTTTAAAATAAGTGAATGGATAGAAACATCACTGGTTTTATTCCTTAGCTTTCATTTTGATGGTTTGAAATAATTCTAGGATTAAATAATACAATGCTAAACTATTAAGGAAACCTAGAATTGTGCTAATCACATAAAAAAAAAAAAAAGGAAAAGACTATTGATGTTGACATTTACCTTATATGAATTTTTGACATCTTGATCAGCATCTCTGTGGATATTGTGCAGCTTCCTGCAATTTATTTCAGTGTTCAATTTTCCACATTAATAGGCCTTGCTCAGATAGAGTTAACTCAAGGAATCTTCTCTTACTTTTATTAATTGAACACATTAAAATGGTATTTGAACTCATTGTAGAATTGAAATTCGGCCTTCACGCAGGATTTGACAATTAATTATTTCTAAATATAATTGGATCTACTGCTTTTACCTCAGGCTCTTTCTGTATATGTAAAAAGTGTAAGATGGTTTTAGTGAGTATCAACTGTGCCCACTTTTTGGCTTCCCCACCACATACAGACGTGGTGAAGCCTAGAAAAGATCAAGCTCAATGTCTCTTTTCCCTTTCCTCTCTACTACACATAAACACATCCACAGACATAAAGAAGACAAGATAAAATAGAGTAAAATTAGAAAAAAGGTTAAGATTCAGTTAATTGGTACTTGTAGTATACATCATACACTTCTATACGTGTGAGATTTATGTTTTGAATAATTTTAAAAATAATCTGTTTGTCAACATGAAAGTATTAGAGTACTACATTATAGATAAACATCAAACTAATATTTCCATTAGGTTGTACAATAACATTGGCACTTTGTGTTATTTAAATGTCATCCCCATTTTCTTTTTTGTAGTGCTGATGTGAACCTTGTGAGCTTTAAATTGTCTAGAAGTTAATGGCCTGTTATATGACTATAATAGTTCTTAGTGAAAGAATATTAGATTATATTATGCAGTTTGAAATGTAACTTGATCTCTATCTCTTAATCATAAATAATGACATAGTGTTGGTTGAAATTAAAGACATTTGGTTTTTTTTCTGCTGAGGTGCTTAAGTGAAGGATTTTTTTTTTTTCAATTTTAAAAATAGGTTGCATTTATGTACACTGGCAAGAAACATTATGAAAAATAAATTTAAGAGAACAATTTCATTTGCAATAGCATGAAAGAGAATAAAATACTTAAGAATAATTTTTTAAAATTCTGTTATCAGTTTCAAGTATACAGTACAATGGTTAGACGTTGTATAGTTTACAAAATGATCCCCCTGATTGTTCTTTCTCTCCTCTGGCTCTACACCTAGCCATTACATTTTTATCTCGTTATGTATATTTATTTGCCCATAATTATGCCCCGGTTTAGGGGGTGAGGGGAAATAGAGAATGAAAATGAGCATATACTGAAAAGAGTAGAGTGTTCTTTGTGGAAATCAGAATTTGAAAATTATATTAAAGTTGGTAAACTCAGAAGAAGCATTGTTTTCTGTCAGGACCCACATATGCATGCCCCTGTTAGGCTTTGCTAGAGTTTTATTTTATTTTTTTAAATTTTATAAGAGTTAAATTTGAATCGAAGCTAATGTAACTGACAAAAAGGAAATAGAAGCAATTGGCTTGCACTAAACAAGTTTGAATGGTTGTTAATGTGAGTGACTTTCAGGCAGTGAATGTCAGAGAACAGTAGATTACTTTCGTTACCTCAGGCATTTAAAGCCATCTCCTGTGGTAGACTGACATAATTTCTCTCCCTCTCTCTTGAAACTGGGAAGCAAAGTAATTGGAGTCTGGTAATTTTGGCCTATGGCTGATGAAGATAAATCATAACGAGCTGTGGAATATACACTGACAATTCACATAGGGCTACTAGAACATGAACTTTTAGTAATGCATTAATCAAATATCGTTTCTTTCTGATTTATATTCAAGGAAACTCTGGAACTGTTAATTATGAATGCAACCATCATTTGTTATTTTTGACAAAATTTCACAGGCTAAACAAATGGTTTCAAGATGTAAGCTGTTGTGTCCTATAGGACATAGGCTAGAGTTTATCTTATCCTTTTCATTATATCCATTACATATGATTTTAAGCTAGCATATTTAACACAAACTATTTGAGGTTTGAAATAATAGAGGTAGAAGGGAATTAATACCATCTAGTCTAGGCCTTTTCCTTAAGACTCATGAATGCGTAAATCATTCTGAATATATGGAGATATAGTCACCTGAAATTTTATAGAAATAGTGGTTTTAAAGCTTCGTTCGAAAACTCATTTTTTATTTTTATTGATTTTTATTTTTTTTGTTTTTATTTTATTTTATTATTTTATTTTATTTTTATTTTATTTTTGATCCACCTTTCTCTTCCCCCAACCTCCTACCCTCTGGTAACCACTATAGTCCATGTTCATGAGTCTCCATTTGTTTGTCCTGTTCCTTTGTTGCTTTTAGGTTTATATCCCACACATAAGCGATATGTGATTTTCAACTTTTTCTGTCTGGCTTATTTCACTTAGCATGATGATCTCGAGGTCCATCCATGTTGTCACAAATGGCAGTATTTCATCTCTTCTTATGTCAAATACTCCATTGTATATATGTACCGCAGCTCCTTTAGCCAGTCATCTATTGTAGGGCACTTCAGTTGCTTCCATGTCCTGGCCACTGTGAATAACGCTGTTCTGAACATCGGTGTGTAAATATCTTTTTGGATATGAGTTTTCAAGTCTTTGGGGTAAATACCCAGTAGAGGGATTGCTGGATCATATGGTAGATCAATTCTTAACTTTTTGAGGAACCTCCATATTATTCCATAGTGACTGTACCAATCGGCAGTCCCACTAGCAGTGTAAGAGGGTTCCTTTTTCTCTGCATCTTCTCCAGCATTTGTTATTACTTGTCCTGTTGATTATAGCTATTCTAACAGGTATGAGGTAGTATCTCACTGTGGTTTTGATTTGCATTTCCCTAATAGCTAGTTATGTTGAGCATCTTTTCATATATTTGTTGGCCATTTGTATGTCCTCTAGGGAGAAGCATCTGTTCAGATCCTCTGCCCATTTTTTTCTGACTCAACTCTTTTCACTGAACTATTTTCTCAGTGTTAGAGTGTGAACATCTTCTTTCCTTTTTGAGTTAAATTTCCATGACTTTGTGATTCCTCTATTTTGTATTGTTTTACTGACTCCTTTCCTTAGCTAATATTGGTATTCAGTGTTTCTGAACCATTTCTTTTATTATTATCCACTCCCTTCCCCACAGACATTTTTGTCCCTTCCCATAAAATTTTAATTCCACAAATATACTGTATTTATGCTTAGTTACCTCATATAAGAAAAGAGTAAAATTTTTGTCACCTCCAAGAACTTTTGTAGGTAAAATTGTCTCCCTTGAGCATACACATAGCATATTTTTATTACTCTATCTTTTTGATTGTGTAAGTGTACATTTTTAACCTAAGATAAATGAAATGTTTATTTTTTAGATTATGAAGAATATTAAAAAATTAATAGTAGTAAATATCTTTTCCAAATTAAATGAGTTTCCAAAGTCCTGAAATGAAAAGTGTAATTTTGAAAATTATTGTATACATATCCAGTCAGAGTGAAATTTGATACTTATTTATATATAATAATAACATTATCATATATAATTTGCACTATTGAAAAAGTACCTTAGGATATAAGTAAACGTGATCAGACCTTTTTTTGCCTACTCTGTAGAACTTATCCTAAATTTTGTGTTTATCTATAGACATTTCATTCTTCCTATAAATCTATATTCCTCTCTGTTTTGACATCACAATCTATTGCCACAGAAATGATTGATAACTTAGATTTATTTTTCTGCCTTTACAGCAGGTTCTTAAGGAGATTGGGGGGAAAAATAGATTTTATTGGCGCCAGTGGACTTTTAAAGATAATGTATTTTTTTTCACATTTATCTTCATTTTCCTTAAAATACAAGAGTTACAAATTAGTACTTTAGAAAGTGTGTAGACATTGCTTTGCTGTGATTTCTCTCAAAAACTATTTTAGATTTTGAAGTTTTAGAAAGCATTTAAATAATGGGTTTTGTATAATATTTCTTTTTTACCTTAAATATAAAAGTAGCTTGCACCACTGGCTAAGAATCTGTATGAACTGAACATATCCAGCTGTATCATGTTCTGCAAAATACTGGAGTTAGGGGTATGCCTCATGGATGGGTTCTTACATGGGGAAGGAAACCCAAAGTTTACAAGTTACTTGGAGCTTTTATATGTAGTCTGTGGAAAGTTTCTAGTCTGGGATTTTGATTTCCTTCTTTAAATTAAAAATAAGAAAAATTAATACAGAATATTTTAAAACTTTTTTGTGGTACACTCAGTACTCAATAATTCACATAGATGAAACTGACAACTTTGGTTCTAGAATCTCTTCCTTCTATAACATACTCCATTTCTCTTTTCAGGAAAGTTAGTTTTGTTCTGTACTAAATTTTAAAATCTTTCAGATCTAAGAGAGAAATTTTGGTAGTGTCTTTTGTCACCCAAACCTGATTTTTAACCTCATCGATGACCCCATAAGTGTTTAGAAATTAGAAGGTGGGCTATATAGTGAAACAACAGCAGTACATTTGGTGCCCAAAATAATTTCCATGTTTGTTAGTCTTACGAGTTCAAAGGACTTCAAAAATTATCACCTGTGAGGGGACCCTTTTGCCTACTGTGATATTTTTAAGGTACATGTAGAAGAGAAGGATAGCATAGATCTAATTTGATGAAATGGAAGAATTAAAAAAGTTGCTAGTTCAATTGGAGAGAAAGAAAAATATCTGTTAGAATCACTACTTAATAAAGAGGGAAAAGAAGAGGAAAAAGAAATCTGAAGTGGTCACTGTACAAATATGTTTTAAGTTAGAGTCAAGTGCTCCATGTGGATTTAGAGGAAGAACAAGAATAAGAAATCGGAAATAAAATCTAGAAAGTTTATGTAGACCTCTGTAATTTAATCCTTGGTGATTTATTTTAAAATGTGTGTTGTGGATACAGCATTCAGTCCTTCCTCAGTGGCCTTGTCCCTCTGCTATTAAATGTGTTCCTTGTTCACTTTCCAGGGTAAACACAACTCAGTGAGAACTAGACAGAGAGGTCATTCATCAAAAAAAAAAAAATGTTGTCATTTTATCATGGCTGCTTTAAAAATTATTTTTCTTGAGTATTTATACTTAATATTTTTGGATTAGAAATAAAATTAGATATTCAAATGATTGTGGAATATCTTTGACCATTCACAAGCTACATAATTATCCAAAATAAATATTTAGGTCACCAATATTGCAGGAATGTCATTTTTTGGAGTGTTTGTGTTTGTTTGTTTTTTTAGTTAAATGTTATATACTCCATGTTTACTTTATGTATATATGTATGTATATAACAATATAAAGCAACATACATCAACAAAGAAATATGTATCAATAAATAAAATAATTTATGTTTTAAGAAATGAGATAAACCTGAAAAATCTTGAACTATCTTTTCCATTTAAAAAGAAAGTGTTGAAAGGATGAAATAATATTCAAGAGATTTAAGGAGACTTAGTAAAAAATCAATAGCTTATGCTCAGACATGAAAGCATAATGATTCCCCAGTGAGGTCTAGGTCAGCATTCTGTGGTAAGGCACATTAATACCTCTGCAGACAAACTGAGGGGGTAGTTAAAAACTACGAACTGCCTCATTAGAGTTTAGAATTTAGATAAATGATTATGAGCCTCTATTAATGTATTTAAATTCTCACAATAAAAGGATGTGGTATTATTATCCACATTTTAAAGCCACAGAAACTAAAACGAAGAGGAATTAAGTGACTTAGTTTTTGAGTCACATATTTATTGAAAAAAAAAGGATCCAAGATTTAAACTGAGGTACCCTGGCTCTATAATCCATACTCTCAACTGTGATGGTATGCTGCATTTATGACATACAAACGTGCATGCATACATTCATTCATACAGGCATACAGAGACACACATAAACAACCAATTAATTAAGAACCATTTATAAGTGGGACCTGAAAACACTATAGATTTTTATGGTTGTTGTAAGTGAAATCTATATTATAACTATTTTGTTGCATTTAATATTGTTGACAATAAATATTAACTAAGTTTTTTTATTCTCTACATTAGCATATACCTTATATTACTTTGGCTTTCTGGAAAATCTCCACTTGGTGTTTTCATTTCAGGTATGATTTATAAAGTATTAGCTTATACTAGGAATTGCATGTCTGTGACAGAGAGATTACAGGATAACACTTAGATGATGAAACACAAAACATTTAAAATAAACCATGAAAAATAGTAACCAAAATTATAAAATTTAAGATTTTACAATAACTGCTACATGAGCATAGAACTTAACAGTTTTTAACCCTGGTGTTTGTGCCCAGGGATATATAGACCAATGACCAAATTATGCTTATTGATGTCCACCTCAGCACTTTGGAATGCTTTGTAATATTTACATAGTCTGATATGTTATATATAAAGTAACATTGTATATATGTAGTAACATTGCATTTTTTAATTTAGCCAACCTTTTGTGGCCCTTTAGAAAAATGACTGATGCCATATCTGTAGCAGGAAATTTAAAGGCTGAACCTGAAACATCTTGTAACATCAAAATAAGGAATTTGTCAAAGGTTAATAGATTGGTGTCACAATGACCACAGAGCCAGCATGAAGTTGCCTCCACTGGACAAAACTGGGATAGTTGGGAGAGGGGAAGCGGGAGGAAAGAAGGAAAAATAACGGAAGAAAGGAAGGAAAGAACTGTAATAGATTGAATTATATAAAATACGTTAAAATTTGTAAGTTCATAATAATACTTAAAAATTGATATCATTTATGATCTTTAGATGATAAGAAACCAACATATTACTCTGAAAACTTGTAAATATATGGAAAGCATCAAACACTTAATCTACAACTCAGGGTAACTACCTCAGGGCTCTCTTCATAGGATTATTCCAACTAATAAATAAAGAAGAAATGATAGAATTCAGTGGAAAACTCAATGGAAGATTGAATTTAGTTGATGATCATTAATAACTTAATATCATTAAAAGTGAGATCTTTGAACACCTATGAAATATTCATGCATCAAGCTTCTATAGCTATAGGAAATTCTATAGTTTGTAGGAAATTCTGGGCATTGAGAGATGTGTTGTAAATAATACTAAACATATAAATGCATAAAAATATAGACAATAGAAAACTCTGTAAGATAAATGACCCAGTTTCTTTAATTACTAAAATGCATTATGAGAGATAGAAAACTTAAAAATTAAAAGGGACTTAAAATATACATCAACCAAATGTAATATATAAATATTGTTAAGATCAAGATTTCAACAAATCAACTAATAATTATTAAATCTAGGTACATGAGGGTTTGTTATGTTATTTTCTCTTTTTCCATGTTTAACATTTTCCATAATAGACATGAAAATGAAATATAACCTTGTGCATTCAATTGCATTTTCCTCTTGTATCACTAACCAAGTAACAAATAATGGAAATTTATAATAGCTGGAAATTAGGTTATCTTTTTCATTATTTTTAAAAAATTATGTCTAATTGCATTTTTATTTCCTTTTTGATGAAGTAATTCCTTAGGTGAATCGTTTTTGTTTTTTAATCTCCAGTTAGTTTTAATTATTTGTATTACATTGTGGTCAGAAAATGAAGTAGTACAATTTATGCCTTTTTGGAATTTATTAAACTTTTCTCCATTAATCACATTAATGATAATTTTTTTATGCACAGTTATCTGGACTCAGATGTAAACATTATCTTTATAATGTGCTATTTTACCATTATACAATCTTATTTGTCATTATATTATTAAGGTCAGCTCTGTCATTTTTGGTTACAGTGAGCTTTTAGAGATACTAATGATAGAATTATCAATAAAGTTTGATAAGTTTCTCTTTTATCATTATTTTTACTGTTAACATTTTGATACTATAGTCTTCTATATATAAATATTCCTAAGTTAACAATAATTTATTATGAATCTAATTGTCTCTTGTCAATACATGATATCTCATTAATGTATTGATTATTAATTAACAAATACCTATAGGAGATATGACACACAAATGAGATTGCTAAATTATATATAAATTTATGACCCATGTGTTGTCATAATAAACAACCCTGACTCAGCTTTCTCTTTTCTTCTTATAGAATTTTTTTTTTTATCATACTTATAGCCTGTTCCAGACATAAATCAAATCTTAGCTAAAGAATATGTACTTCCAAATTGGTAATCTTCCATCATCATAATTGATAGTATTTATGGAGTTGCACTTTTTTTCTTGGGACTATGGAGACTAAAGCTTATTTTGATAAATGGAGGCCTTAACTACACCTTTATACTGGTGTCATAAACCATTTTTTGCTATTTTAATATTTCAGAAGAAAAGGCCATTTTTTCCATAGGAATAGTGAATGAATAAATTTCCATCAAGTGAAGTGATTAATAAGACCTTGCTGAATTTCATATTTTTCATTTAGTAGGCATTGTATCTAAAATGTTGTCATTGTCTGTCAGAATAGCAATGTAATGCCTCTATCTTAAATTCTTTCTAAACTGATTCTTAAAGGGAAGGATAGTATATTCACTTAAAATTACTGTAACCTAAAAGATAGGTTTCAATCTGTAGAACTGTGGTGAAAACTGTAATGTTAATTATAGTTTAAATGGTCTAATCACCTTCTGATAGTACAGGTTTACATTTTAGTAATTAAAATCAAATTTTAGAAAACACATTTTCTTTCTTCTGATAGTAAATACATGATACATTCTAACAGAAAAAATCACAAGCTATAGAAAGATAAACATGATTAAACAGACTTAACTATTATACTATGTATTAGTAGCCTTCTCAACTGTATTCCAGTGGCTGCAGCATATTATGCTATATACCTTGCTGAGAATATTGTCTCTTTTTATTATAATTCTCCCTATCTTGCCATTCTTCACCTTTGCCATTTTAACTTATTGAAATTGTTTCTCTCATGGCTGATCTTCTTTGAATTTTGATTTCACATATAATACACACCAGCTATATTATATTTTATTTTGTTAACTAATTTCTTCACATGTTTTAGTATTCTTCCCAAACACGTTTATAAAATGCTTGTATTTATGGTACATCAGAATACACACAACACAGTTTTGTTTTGTTTTTTAAGAATTGTTTAACCTAAGATTTTTCTTCTTTAAGAATTTATTATCTTTTTTACTACTTGTTATACATCACCTCATTAGATGTTTGTTGATCTCTGGGATATTTTACCAGAGATATTTTTAATCTAGTAAATTGATGCCTAAACCTACAGATTAGGATGATGGACAGTCTTTTTAAAATAATATTTTAATTTGTTTTCTCTCTATTTCCTTCTCCTTTTGTTTTTTTTTTTTAAATGGCTATATACATACATAAAATGAAATAGTGTAGGTAATCATATAGAATCTCTGTGACTTTGCTATAGTTCATAATACCTTACAAAAGCACAAGAATAAAGCCAAACTTCATAAAATGGGGGGGGGGGGGAACATTTTTCTCCCTATTTTGTCTTTTCAAAATCCTATTTATCTTTTAACCCCCAGTTCACTTTTTAACAGATTTGGAAATTCAAGTCAATTAGCAAACATTTAGTGAATTCCTTAATGACAGGCTTCACACTTTTGACATCTCAATCAAAATTACTTTTTTTTTTTTTACCTTGTATCCTTTTAGTATTTTTTCCTCTAATCACTTGTCACATGAAATTCTATGTTTGAGCTGACACAGTAATCAAAATAATAACTGATATATTAATGCTTAATTCTCTTTGCCAAATACTGTGGTAATAACCTGACGTATCTTATATCTAATCTTCAGAACAAGCCTGAAAGTTTAATGTTACTGTTTTGTTAATAAAGAGTAAATGTAGAAAGTTTAACTAAATTCTTCAAGATCATAAATACCATTAGGGTTTGACCTTTAATCTGTCTTTTTTTATAGCTTTGTATTTCCTTTATCCCATATTTGTATATTTATAAATTTGTGACTCCTCTAAAAATGTTGAGATCAAGGAAGGAAGGGATAAACAGATGTTTGCGTAAAGTGGTAATAGGGCACATTTTTAAAGCATTGATAGTCAACTGTTTGGAAGTTGCAGTGAAGCAAGGAAGGCTGAACAGAAGGAGTGGCATTTGGGCTGCCTCTGGAAAGATGAGCAAGGGGGGCAGGAGAGGGAGGGAGTGACATATTCCTCAGGGAGGAAATGCTTAGTGCAAAGTACAGACCTCAGAATCCAGTGAACCCAGAATTCAGAACACTTATCATTTAATTGTTTTGATTATTTGCTTTACAAAGAATGAAAGGGTTATGTAGCTCCTCTCTCATATCCAGTTTTTTTAAAAAATAAATTTATTTAAATTAGTTTCAAATATAGTACATTGGTTAGACATCTATAATGTTCATAACATGATGCCCCTAATTGCTCCCTCCCTCCCCAGCCCTCCACTTAGCCATCATATTAATGCTAAGTGCATTCCCTATGCCTTGCTCCCTATCCCCTTGCCCAGCTATCAACTACTAATTTGTACTTCTGTAACCTTTCACTGCATTCTCCCAGCCTCCCAACATCCCTCCCCTCTGTCCATCACCAAATTGTCTACTATATTTGTGAGTCTGTTTTTGATTACTTTGTTCTTTTTGTTCCGCATATAAGTGAAATCATATGGTATTTATCTTTCTCTGTCTGACTTATTTCACTCAGCATAATAACTTTTTTTTTTTTCAATACTCCATTTATTTGGTCTATTGCCTTTATGTATATGTATAAGTAAAAAGGGGTAAAATCAGAAATGATTTTATGTGACATTAAAAGCTTAAGAAAGCAGCACTGAGCCTGATGTAGGAATTATAGATTTGTTATCTCCTCCACGCCTCCCCTTGGGATTTTTTCTTTTTTTCTTTTTTCTTTTTTTTGGGGGGGGGGGTGCGGAAGAGCTTGCTATTATATTGGTTGCAGCAAAAATTATAGCCAAATCCGCTGAACTTCATGGCATTCCCAATATCCCTTGGTAATACAAATTGATATTAACGAAAGTCTTAAGACTTCATCCTGCTTCTAACCCAGGAGCAAGCATTCTGTCTCTTTCACCCAGTAGAATGATAAGAATTACTAAGAGTTACTGATGAACGGCCCGTAATTCTTAAGAAATCTGGCATGTTATTGCTCCCAGAACACCACTCCACATAGTGAACATCTACATTTAGCTGAAAGCAACTTGTTTTAGAGGCATTCAGAATCATTTTCTTCTCTTACCTATCGTATATTAGCACACAAACTCAAAGCTGATTTAATTTGGGCAGAAATGAGAAGGGAGTTGGTGAAGAATGATGAGCGTAATACAAATGGGCTTCAATGTCTCAAAATAAAGTTATACATACTACCAACATTATATAAAATTTTTATTTATTAAGACTTTTCCCCATTTATTGAAACTTTACCAAGTGCTGTATTCTTTACCAAGTACTTCACATCCCTTACCTACTTTAATTCTCACAACTACCCTATGATGTATATACTATTAATCTCATTTAAAATAAATGAATGTGTGGCCTTAACGAGATTAGGTAAGTGTGACAGTGAGTGCTGGATTGAGATTCAACTGTACGCTCGCCATATTCCCAACTCTACCGTATGTGCGTAGTATTATACTGCTAGTGCAATATAATAACTATTCAAAAATTAAAATACTTTCTTAATTCAGACAAATTTATAACACCATTATAGCACATTTTCTACTTAATATATTTATTCTGTTTTAGTGTTATTATTAGCATCAATATTATTATTTCATTAGTAATGCTATGCCTTAAAGATTTTGTTTGATATTCAGTGACAGACTATACCGTAATATCAAGTAGGCTGATTCAGTTCATGGTTTCCTTTGATTAAAATGCATCAGTCATTTATGTAAGATACGGTAGATGAATTTCCCTTGAAATCATGGAAACAGGTAATTAAATTCTGTCATTTCCCCAAACTTTGGCTTTGTTCTTTTTCTGGAAAGACATTATATAATCTTAGAATAAACCAGGTCTCAATCTCCCAAAGTTAATTAACATGCAAATAAATTTCCTTCTCACTAGTGATTGTTCTTACTAAGTAAATCAATGTAACTGGAAATATCATTTTTAAGCAGAACTTTAAAATATTTCTGTAACTCTGAAATGTTTTAGAAAATATTAAAAGATAAGAAACAGAGGCTTACACATTCCCTTTTCACTTATTAGCCAGTTCTTGGTTTCTGCTTGGGTTGTTACACTGAAGAAATGCTAATAAAATATCTGTTACCTGTGAAGAACTATCAAATCTCTTCAGGAAGCAAATAGTAAGATATTAATGGTCAGCATCAATCATTTAAGTTGGAAGGGCTTATAGAGGAACACCTGTATATTCTCCCCATCAGTAGAGAATTGCCTCGTACAGTAATCCAACATGGAAGTTAATGGTACCTATAGGAATTATTTGAGGAAAGAACTTTTTGTTATTATTATTATCTCTAATTCCATACTGCCTTGAATAGCCTTTTACATATATAATATATGCAATGAAATGTTTGAATGAATATTTCTAAATGCCAATAATCAGGATTTTCTACCTCTGAAGGCAGCCTTTCATTTTTAGACAATGTCTATCCACTAAGTAAAATGTATTCACATTCATCCTCGGTACTACATAGGAAAACCCTAATTCCTCTTCCTTGATGGTTCTGAAAATATTCACAATTCAAACAAGGTCATCATTGTTCCTCTTAAAATAAATATGCCATGGAGAACTGAACTCCTCATGCTGTAGTTCAACCAATACTGGATGTGATGGGTTTTCTCCTTCCTTTTTCTGGTCACTAACATCACATAGCAGTTTTTGGCAGCTGTTTCTTTGCTAAAGTTTAGCAGTCAACTCAAATACCCATGTGTTTTTTGTGGTTCTCTCCATTTTATTATTCTATAAATTGAACCGTTCCTCCAACAGAGGGATTTTGTACACTGTAAGAGAAGTGAAATGGGGTGGGGGGCAGAATTGAGCAGGCAGAATATCCTTGGCTTTAGTGGATGGAGGAAGGGGGGAAGACTGCAAGATTATGTTAATTATTTTTGGTCTGTCAGGTATTTTGATATGCAGAACTCTTTCTCACTTCTCAGGTGTTCTTTTTTTTTATTATTATTATTATTGTTATGTTGTGTTCATATGAAATCTTGTTGACCCAGGACACCCCACACATTTATTTGTATGAGAGAATTTTAAAAACATAACTGCAGCACTCTGTGTTCAGCATTCACAGTCAATGAAGATTTCTCTGTATGAGTATTAAAAACTATTGACCTTTACTTATTGCATCCATTTTTTTTTAAGGTTTTGTATTATTCCCAAAGATACTATATTTTTGTCAGTTGTATAATTTTAGGACTCTACGAAATTTATAGATACCTGGAAATAGCTTCTCCCCTAGAAGAAATCCACTGATGAACTTGTTTGAATGATGAGTATCTGAAGGACTATCCTGGAAAAAGTACTAGAATTTTACTACTTATTGCCAAAACAATGAATGGTTTCTCTGAAACCATAAAACGCCCTGGTTTATTATAATTTTCAATACAAAAACTGTAGAAAAAGTGTATCTATTGAGCCTTAAGCAGATTATTTCTTTAGTTGAATGTTAAGCATTTCTAAATATTATTATTTTATTCATAAATGTTTTCTATATGTTTTGCATAAACCAACTGTAAATTTTATGTTCTGTATGGCATTTATTTTTATATATGGTAAACAGTAGTATATTTACTACTCAAGCAAACAGTTAAAAATGGAAGTAATATTCTTTTTATTCAAAAGCAGTACCTCAGAAATAACAAGAAAGCAAACTGAGGTAGACAAATGAGCTAATTAGATTGGAATAAGAGAAATATTCACACTTTAGCTTTCAAGTGCCTGCTTTTTCAAGCTATTCATATGTATTAAAATATGTTTCTAATTGAGGCAATTATATGATGCTTATAGATTGTGTAAATGAGATATGAAAGTATTGATATTAAAAACTTCAGAATGATATTAAAATATTCATTTTAATTCCTTGTCATGGCCTCTAATATCACATTTGCAGATTAGAATACAGAAAAATATCATTTTCCTAAATTGGTATATTTATTAAATTAATATATTAAAACACAACTCCAACAAATAACAAATAATGTAAAAGAATACATTGGATTTAAAAATTTTAATGTGGTTTATTCAGGTACAATTTATAGAGTAAAATTTGTCCTTTTTAGTATATAGTCATATGAGCAATCACAAACCACTACCATAATCAAGATATAGAACATGTTCATCACCCCATATGTCCTCATGCCCCTTTTTAGTCAAACTTCAGTGTCAGTACATTTATTGTCTCCTATTTTGCATGGCCTTTCCCAGAAAGAAATTGAACCTGTATCATCAGATCAATTGGAAGGGCCATGATTTGCCTGGCCTAGATTAGGGATTATCTCTCCCCACATCAACTACGTGCAGCATATCGACCACATGCAAAGGTCTAGGTAGGGTACCATTCCTGACCCAGCAATGGCTAAGGCTCAGTTTGTGAAGAAATAAAGTACCCATCAAAGCAAAAAGGCCTTGGAGTAAATGTCTATCTTGTAGTAAATGTCTATTCTTGGAGTAATTTTGTAAAAATTAACTAACTTTTAATGTGATAGTTACAATTATTGTTTTTTTTTAGTAGGAAAGACCTTTGAATGTGTTAACTATAAGGAATCTATATTGTGAGATAGTAGGATACATATTATATCTAGTCTAAAAGAAAATTTATGATACAAATATAATATGAAAAATTTATGTTTAATAATAAAATGAGTAATCTTTTGATCATTTTTATCTCTTCCAAATATACTAAATTTTTACTCTTCATTACCTGAGAAAGAACAAATATGGTGATATTTTTCTTTTAATTGATTTTCTTATTCTCAATTTTACCTAAGTATATTTATTGTTTAATGAGTACACAGTAAAGTCCGCTTTGAACTAAAGTCCAATAGACTCAGATTCCTTCATAAATAAAGGATCAGTAATCTTATAAATTCGCTTCTCATTTTCTTAAGAGACAATATATTTTAATTGTTTATGCCTTTATTTCAAAGGATGCTTCTTCTATGTAAAAGCTTATTACAATTGCTTTTAGTCCAAGGCAGCCTAAAGCAATTCTAGACATTTGTTCTTGTGTAGCTTTTGTTTAATAAACTTTATTTTGCACAACACATTTGGCAGGTAACATTTAGCCCCTGCCACCACATACTTCCCTTCCCAAGAGATAGAGCTGATGCCTAATATTTTTTTTTTCTAATTTCAGAGCACATGATAAAAAATATTAAAAGTATATTATTATTGTGAAGGAAACTGCACATCAGTATTTCCTAAATCCCAGTACTCTTTTGCTAGTGTCTAAATCTGTGATGATACCATACTAGTTATCATTGTATGCATATTTGTTGAAATTTATGCATTTATTAAGTACCGTTGAATACCTACTATGTGTGCCAAGTAGAATTGAAATGCTAGAAACTCAGTAGCAAAAATATAAAATTATTGACTTCATGGAACTGAACTTATAAATAGAGAACAAATAATAAAAAATTAGTTATATAAGAATGCCAAATAAATTACAAAGTCTAGGAGGAAAACTAATGCAGGAGAATGAAAAGTGACAACAAGATTAAATTTGGATAGATAACACACAATGTCATGGAAATCCTATCTGAGTTGGTTGACATTAGAGCTGAGCTGAATAAGAGAAGGAAGAAAAGTGGCTCTCTGAGGGAAGAACATTCCAGCATAGTCAACAACCAGAGCTAGGCCTGAATAGGGCGGTGCAGTTCAAAGTGTGTTCACCGGGCTGGTGCCTGGAGCAAGCTTTCTGTCAGTAATGTTCGACAGTAAGAGAGAACTTGAGAGCAAGTTTTCATAAAAATTTGATGTAGTAATTGTGTGTTGAATCTGATATTTGAAACATGGTGCATGTCTTTACTTTTTCTTTCAATATGAATTATTTTTATTGTAATTTACAAAAGTTTAGGTTCACACTAGATTGAGGTGTAGGGGCTGGTCCTTCACCACAGATAATTTGAGAAGCACAGCATTAGAAGAAGAGGACCATTGGTGTAAGGTAAGAGAGAGGACCTTGGACCGTGCAGCTGCTATAGGACAATGAAGATTTCCAATAAAGTGAAAAAGAATGAAGCTAGGCAGCTAAGAGTGAGATTGGGGATAGAAAAGTACTGAGGAGAGAGATGTGAAACACTCTGGAGAGTGAATACATCAAGAAATAGTATAGCTGCCTGGCTGTCTGAAAGACTCAACTCAGGTTTGTGGTCAAAAATTAAATGTGAAACCAGTCATTCTGGTTATACTTTTTTTTTTTTCTTTTTGCCTTCAGCAACTTTCATCTACTTGAAGTGCAGAATAGGCAGAGAACAGGATTTAACTGAGAGTTGGGATTTCTCCAGGAAATTATTAAGAGGAACAAAAGAGTTGAGAACTCATAAAGGATATGATTATAATGATGTATTTGAAAGGGAAGAGAGGACATAAGAGGATAATGGCCAGAGAAAAGAAGGTTGGATCAGTGGCCTGAAAGAACAGTAAGTCAATGAGAAGGGTGCCCCATTTGGTATTTTGGCAATGTTGTAATTGGTATTGATTGAGAAGGAAAGAGGTTATGATTGTTGTAATATATTAAAATGCTAATAGAGAGCCTCATTTTCAGGCTTATATAGGACAGCATAGCATTATGTTACCATGTTTTATGTGAAGCCAGTCACTATTAAAAATTATGTGTACTAATAGCATTAAATCTTTCAAATAAAATAATTTAAATAAAATTTTTAAAAGTTTTGATCAACCGATTTTATTATGTGAATGTATACTTCTCTCCCATTTCTCTCTGGTAAGAAAGAGGTGAACTGTATTCTGTGTTTGGCGATGAATCGAATTACTAGAAGAAACTAAAGTTACATTGAGGTTCTGAATTATAATATTAGTGACTGCTATTATGTAACTCAATGCCAAGCTTTTGCTGTTTCCTTTAGCTGCCCCATGTCTTGGAGGTGCAGAAGAGGCATTTATAGTGGAGAGATCTGCATTATAGGAGTGAAGAGTGTGGGGAGAGTATAATAAATTTCAGGATCAATCAGCTTTGGAAAAAATACTGAGTATTCTGATTCCTTTACAATGATAACTTTGAAAATTATCTGAGAAATAAGTCAGTATTTTAGATCAGAGGCCATAAATATCTTGAATAGTTATATTACATTAATATAAAATTATATTAAGAAGCAGTGCACCAAATTGTCTCCTTTTGGCTGAGCCTTAAAATATATACTATCCGATATATGATTGTACTAAAACTTTCCTGTGTATGAAAAATTCATTTATATGTAGGATACCAGGGTACTTATATTTTGAGGTATTGTACAAATAGAAGGGCATTCATGCCTTATTAAATTTAGACTTTATTTTTGTTGAGAACTAAATATTTTCTTTGTATCTACATTCTAATTTTCTTGAGTTTACTTTCCTATAGGAAAAAAAAAACACTTCCGAATTTTCCTTTATTACCATCTATAAGAAATTTATATTTGGAAGGCACATATCTGTGAAAGCAGTATATATACTTTATGGTATTTATATTCATAACTTCCAATGGAATGTTATATTCATAACTTTCACTGTAATTCCAATGTTTGACTTGCCTGGGTGAGAGTTGTGATGGATTTGTTCACCTTAGATGATATTTATTCTTTTTCCTTCATTACACATAATCCACCTGTGCAAGATCTTAAGGCCTGTGGTAGACGTTATACTCTACTAGACAGCTTATCAGCTTCTCTGCAGGCTTCTCTATTTGAATTTTAAAGTAAAAATGAATGAATTTGTGTTGCTTGTTGAGCGCATGTTCTGAGCTATGTCTGCTCTCTGGTTCTGGGGTGATAACTAAAGAATGGAAAGCAGGTTCATGGATCATCATTTACAATAGCTATATTATATTTATGTGGTTTTTATTTACACACACATGTACATGTATAGATTACATATATGTATATATACATATTAATGATACTATGTCTACATATGTTTTATTTTTAGGGTATTTAAAGAGTATGGGAGAAGACCTAGTTATCGATTATAAGAAAGAATTTGATGCTTGGAAGAAAGAAAAATATCTTAATTTAGATGGAGCCATACAGATATTGCACTATTTGCTTTGAAAAAATGAATAGCTTTATAATTTAAAATTGAAGGTTAAAACTGAGATTTTATATAAATTTAAAGATATTTTCAATTGTAAAAGCCAAGGAAGAAATTATTCTTGGAATTCCAACTTATTTATCTACCTTTTTTCTTTAGATCTGGTGTTTTCTTCTGAAAATGTTTACCTGTAAAGCGGGCCCCCTAAATTCTAGGCATAATAATTCTGAGAATATATCCAGTAGCTCAAATAATCGATTTACTTTTTCTTAAAAAATATTTTTCCTCCAGAAATTGTTGAAAAATTACATATATGTGACTCAGTAGGCAGTGTCTTCAAATCAGTTTTCTTGCAGGAATCATGGAACCAAAGGACAACACAGCAGTAATTCAGGCTGGGGATGGGACCGCTAAAATAGAAGTGTCTTAGCTAAGCTATTGACATTTATTATGGAATATGTGAATGCTGTTAGGTATACTTTTGAGTTATTTATTTCAAAGGTAATGAAATTACAGGAAAAAAAACCCAATGCTTATATATTTTCTTAATTTATACATTTCAAAGACCCCTTGTATAAATGATATCTCAGCCTTTTAAAGGTATAATGTAGTTGCCTCATTTTGTTTATTTGACTCTAAATGATGCCTATGTTTAGGGCTATTCTTCAAAGTGTTGTGAACAGTATGTTACTCATTTACATCTCGATTGCCAGGTATGCAATGAATTCTCCATTGTTAGAGCCAGCAAGTGACATATACAACTGGAGGGTACTGCAAAGGTGCCGTAGCGTTTTAAATAGGACATGAGGAGATGTCTTCCTCTGCTGCAGAGGTGGGGGACAAAGGAATGACGATGTCTGAGCAGTCTGTGATTGCTCACACACTTTGTTGGTATCCTACTTTCTGTCCTCTTGATTTTATTACTCAGTGCCAGTTTATTTGAGTTAAAACATGGTTGCTAGATATATATATATGAATGAAAGCAAAACCAATGTGTCTTAAAAGCATAGAATGAAAAACTTATAGATGTCTGAGAAAAGTTGAATTTGGAGAACTAGAACAGAGTCTTCTCTTTAACTCTTCACTACCTTGGAGTTTACTACTCCTGGGTGTTGATTCTAAAGTCCAGACTGTGCATCAGAAGCTCTCGAGAGGAACCTGGATTTAGATATGTTCACACACCAGTTCACACACCAGTGTTAGCCTTAGAAAGGGCGTGATAGAGAGAGGGGGAGAGAGGAGAACAGAAGAGAAGAGTTTTATTGATTGCATTAACTTTATGAGAAAAAGGAGCCTTAATTATTCAAAAGACTTTCCTCAAAGTTTTCTATTTCTTTTTCTTTTTCTAATTTTATAACTAATGGTCTCAATAAGGGACCCTTAAGAGCAAGAAAAAAGATAGAAGATATTTAAACAATATTTAATTTAATCCACATTTTATATGGTAGTGACCTGTCCTATTTTGCGACAGTTTATCCTTAAAATGTACGAGATAACTGTAAGCTATTTGGACTCTGCTCACTTTACCATGAGCCACAGTGGCTGCTACAAGACAACCTATTTTTTTTTTTCCAGGTTTTCTTAGGGAAAAAAAATCGATTCTATACACCAACAGATTTCTTTTTCTTACACTTATTTTAACATACTTGATTCCCATGCTCAAAACCTGAAAAGCCTTATCACTGTTTGTAGGATGTCCATATTCTTCGTCTAATGTTTCAGGTTCTCAATAATGTGGCTGTTCTCTAAGTTTACCTTTCATTGCTCTGTGGCCAGAGCCTAAACTCCTACCAGATATATTCTCTTTACTCCTCACTGTCTTCTCCTGACCACAAGGTTTGCTCATGCTGTTTCCTCCAGGCTGCTCCAGCTCCTATTATTCTCCCTTTCTCTGAACTTTTCACTGATAGGTACTCAGGCGTGTGTTGCTTAGTTGCCTATCCCTCACCCCATTTGATTGAAGTCTCCTGGGGAGACAGAAGCCTGGCCATTTCTTTTGTATTTCCCACATCACCACTGTGATGAGGAGTGCTTTCTGCGGAGAAAGCACTCAAGTGATTATAGAATATGTCCATTAAGTTTCCCAAGTACAAGACCCTGACTTTATCTCCCATTATGCTGCCACTCTTAAAACTAAACAGAGCATCTGAAAGGCTCTGAATTGCTAATGCTCCAAAAGACAGGGAGTCTAGTTCCTTGGAGTCCTAATAATGAGTGGAAAAATCATTGTTTCATTATAAAAATTAGCAAATCAAATGGTAGTAAAGAAAAAATGATAATGATTGAACTTAATTGAAGAAGGAGAGAAACTAGCGTTTACAAAAAAAAAAAAAAAAAAAGATGGGGAAAGCACCAAAGGGAATTCAAGAAGTTTTGGCTAAGTCAATTGGACAGTAATTTCTAAGATGTAGCAGAAATGCTGAAATGCTTTGAATAAGGAATGAAATTATGGAACTGTCATACAAATCAATGAGAATTCATGAGGTTTCTCATCCATGTTGTTGTTCAGTAATCTGCACCCAGATTGCATATCTATTTTTCTCTGTAGAAAGGTAAGAAAGAGTAGAAAAAGGAAAGAGCAAGACATGTAACTTAATTATGTGGTTTATTTACCTAACTACTTTATATTTATCTAGAGTTCTCCAAAAATCCAATCTCTATTAAGCAAGATAAAATTGTTCTGCCCAGTCTCTGATATTTGCTGTGATATTCCATGTTCAAAATCTCGTTTATGTTTCTGATTATTGAAACAAGAACTTGTAGATGATTTCCATTCTTAATTTGAGGACTGACTATATATTAGCTCTTGTAAAGAAAATAATTTGGCACAGATCTTTATACACATATTCCCTAGATAATAATAACCCTCAATTTTTATAAAGCTATATATGTTGAAAATGAAATGTATATTACTTAATAAATATGTTGCATATGTTTATATTTCATATGAGCAAGAAAGAAAACCTAAAGTGGGAGACACCAGTTTAGGGGGATGATCCTCATTTATTTTTCCTTGGTTAATATTTTTTTAAGAAATAATTCATAAGAGATGTATAATCTTTGCATTCACTGTTTGAAAGTTTTATATGTTATTTTAGTTTGTGGGAACATTTAATATATTTGCTTTGGATGTTTTTCATAAAATTGTGAGCCTCTGATTGCTTTGAAAAGAACACCTTGGATGCTCTTTGGGTTTAGCAAACAACTATTGGCTACTGTTAAGAGATACTGCGATTTCTCTTTTAAATGGTGTTTGGCTAGTAGCCCTGGACACAACATCTCTAAACTTCCCATTAAACTGACTATGTAGACTCAGAAAAAGATGATGATTCACAATATAGAAAACAAAGATTGACGTTTTCTGCCAAATTTCCAGGAGTCCTGGAATTCTTTCTATATTTAGTTGCATAAAATTTCAAGAATACAGCAATTGAAGTAATTTTATAGTGAACAGCTGTGTACCCACCACCTAGATTTTACTATTAACATTTTATTCTATGTGCTTTTGTCACACATATATCCATATCTCTATTGTTGTAACTGTATTTTAAAGCACACTTGGCAGGTTACCTGTGCTAAGCTTCTGGAAATAGAACTAAGCTCACTATGAAGCAAGAAGTAAAGGTTATATTGAATCTGGCTTAAAATAAAAGGTTTCCTGTAAGTGAAAAACTAGACAGCTACTCATAGATTTTAGATATTTTGCTTTTGAAAGTAAACCAAATTTTCAAGTACCTACCTATTAGTTTCAAAATCTATTCAAGAAAGTAACTGAGAAAGTAAATAAAAAATACAAAAGAGAGAATACATGGTTATATTTTTCACCCTCCTGCAGGGCATAGTTCCTATAAGTGCAACACTATAAGCGAAAAATATAGGAAAAGGCTAGGTAGCTGTTTATGCAGGAGTTTTTAGTTTTTAAGATATTTAAGGTACTCCAGTTTTTCTGAGCATTCAGTCACTGAACAGTGGGAGAAGAGTAAGATCCATCTCAGGTCTATGAAGCTTCACCAGACTACATAGTCTGCTAGATCCTGGAACTTGAATAGGAACTGGGCACATCAGCTAGCCTTCCAGTTGCCCATCTGAGAAAGGTATTTGGCCATCACAGAGGGCATATGAAGTAGGGCAAAGAGCAAAGGATACATTGCCTTTGTTAAGTATTGCTCCATGTTTAGTCTAGCTCCAAACATGTCTAAAAAAACATAAACAGAAAGATGTAGTATAGGAACTGTTTTTTTAAATAAAACTCCTGTGGAATTATTCTACAAGTGTAAATACTTGAAAATGCAAAAGCATCTAACATGTTTTAAGAAGTAGTGACCCCAAAATTTATACCAGGTTATGCTAGTATTCATATGAGAAGGTAGCACCAAATGCATTTTTATTAAGAGGGTGTACAAAATACACCCTCATGCAACTTCCGTGAGGAATGAAGAGCCTGATGATGCCATGTTGTTCAGTGAGTTAGATATCTTTTCCTACACATTTGGATCCCCAATCTCAGGAACTTGGTGGGGATGTGTGTTTGATAGACTGTGCAGCACAGGGGATAACTATAAGCCCCATCTGTAATGCCTATCTCAGCTCTTCAACTATTTCCTCATTTTCTCATGTCATATGTATTAATTTGCCAGGATTGTCTTACAAAATACCAGAAACTATATGGCTTAAATACCAAAAACTTATATTCTCACTGTTCTGGAGACTAGAAGTTGAGGATTGGCATGTTGGCAGACATGTTGATTTTATCCGAGGCCTCTCTTCTTGGTTCGTAGATGGCAGCCTTCTTGCTATATCATCGTATGATCTTTCCTGTGTGCACTTACATTCCTGTTGTTCTGCATGTTCATTCTTCCTCTTTTTATAAGTACATCAGTCAGATTGGATCAGGGTCCACCCTAAAGGTCCTATTTTAACTTGTTCACCTCTCTAAAGGCTCTATCTCCAAATTTAGTCACTTTCTGAGGTACCGGTGGTTAGGGCTTCAGCATAAGAGTTTTGGGGTGGATACATACAGTTCAGCACATAACACCATATTTATTCATATATCTGATGACCTCTTAAAACTCTCTGTGTAGAGTTGCTCTCTTAGTGGAGGAGAAAATGTTCACATACCCAGGTGATCAAATAGAAAACTCATAACCATTTCCTAGTTTATATATCTTAGCTTTACAAAATGACCTGAAGAATGACTAGTACTGTTTGCTGTTTTATCAGACTTGCATTAGCATTGATAGAATTCAGGTTGCGTGTGGTGGGAAATATTTTGTGGAGAATAAAATGAGTATGATAGTCATACAGTACATGCCATAAATTTAAAGTCACATTTTATTTATGGGGTAACAGTGTCACCTCTGTGATTTCGAAGAGATCTATGGTAAAGGTAGATATTAGTAATGCTCTCTAGAGTGGCTTTAGTTGGGAAAAGAAGAAATCACAGGAAACAACTGACTGATCACACTAGTTCTTGTTTTAGAAATGCATACGTAGCCTGTTACAATTTCTAAACCTGACCTTTTATCTTACACCACATTTTTAGTGTGTATTTTATTTTACTGCTTTTATTACAGGTATAGAGAATTTTGTAGTATAGCGGTTTATAATTATTTTTCTCAAAAAATGTATTTGCCTTTAAAGACGTAATTTATGTACATCAATGGCGATCATTTATATATGTTATATACCAATTATTAACCCGTATAATATCTTTTTTTAGTGTAGAGATCAAAAGTAAAATAAAAAACACAAATGACTCAGTTTGCAACTTTCAGTTCACATTATCACAGCATTAGGTTGCCTCTAATTTGACATTATTAAAGAAATACAGTTAAAAATAATCCTCAAAGAGTTAATCATGCCTTTTAATAAACTGGTAAATAGACAGTGGTTTTAGGATATCCCTTTTAAAACACCCTCATTAAAAAAAAAAAAAATAGTGCTATTATATAACTCCACTTGACTTGAAGGAGGACATTTTATTCTGCAGGTGTCCTAATTTCACTTCTGGCTGGAAGAGCCTTGGAAAATTTTCAGCCAAAACTGCAGTGATAGTTGGATATCTATACTGAGATGCTGAGATGGCCTGGGCACCAAAAAGAGCTAATTTTATGTTGAACAGTAGTTAATCAGCTACCTGTGTCCAAATGCTCACCTTCCATCTCCCCAGAAGCAGGTGCAGACTAGAGCATTCTTAGTGGTGGTCTCTCTCCTGACGTGGCTCCCCATAGATTTTTATTAGGTCATGTGTCCTTCACTCAGCCTCCACCTCATCATCCATGTTTTGCCACCACAGAAGTAGTTTTTCGAGCAACACGCAGCTGAGATTTGGAAGATTGCCAAAGTCACAATCGCTGCTTTATCTTCCAGTGACTTTGAAAGAAAGCCACAGCATGAATTGAATGCTCAAAACTCTGTCCCTGTACAATCTGTAGTATATTATTTCAGTTCTACTTTGTACTGCTTCTTTTGGAATTGATTTTTTCCTTTCAGTGTACCATTCTCCCTCAGTTCTCTCCTCTTAAAATGGAAGAAAGAAAAACAGTGCATAAGGTGTTTGGGAAGAGGAGCAGAATGTGGGCATTTTCAATCCCATGAGGAGATGAAATGGATGGAAATCGTAAGACAAAAAACAATAATTGCGCTCTCATGCAATAGCAAATTCTATAATTCTAGAGTGAAGAAGCTGACCCCAGAACCTTGTAGCTTTCAAGCCATGTTCCTTAAAATATAATTCAATTATTCAGTTGTTTGAATGTGTTTCTTATCTAGTGTTTCCATGCTTTTGGGTATTTAATTTAGAGATGTAATCTTCACATTTTTATATACTTTCTATACCAATGCCATCTTTTGTTTGTGGAAAAAAATAGTTCATTGTTTGTTCATTTAGTCTCCAAGCATTTAATATAATTTCCAGGTGAATTTTTTAAATGTGATTTGGAGAGTTACAATGACAATAACCATGTTCGGTGTTCAATAAGTCTAATTAGAAATAACCTCATCTGATTTGTTTAACCCAGCATTTCCTAAAAAAAACCTTTTTACCCCATAATACCTGTTTTTATCTTACTACCTTGAGTTAATGTGTAGATAAGAGAATCACATAGATTCAAAACACAGAGAAGGAAAAATTGATAGGACTTGGTGAGAGGGGAATATAGAGGTAAGATGAGCCAGGCTTCCAGGTGTCCAAGTAACTGAGTGGTTCATGGTTCCATTCACTGAGAGGGGACACTGGCTGTATATATCTGTGACCTTCATATACGTCTTGGCAACAAAATGGAACTATTGTTCTTGCTTTGAAGAAAAGAAAGTCAATCTGTACATGGTAAGATATATTATTCAGAGCACGTACTTAGAATGAAATGTAATATTTGCAAAAGTAAATTTTGTATGTGAGGAAATTAAGTTTAAGAATTATGAGATAGAAAATTTTATAGCTAGAATAATTAGAACAAATTATACTTTACATTAAGTTGCTTTAATCTTTTGCCCTAAGCAATTATTTCATTTCTGCATCATTGTCACCTGAAAATGTTCTGTGATTTAGAGAAAACATTCCATATCATAACTCTTATTGGGTTCTTAAACCTTCTTGTCCTGCAATAGCAGCAGAGTTGCACATTCATAACTGGCAAGATGATTGTCTGAATGTGACATTATCTGATGGTACTCAGAAAGCCTTTAACCATAAAAAAGATATAGAGAAGTGCTTCGTTGCTTTCCTAGGATGGCTTTTTTTTTTTCCCTTTGAGTCTAAGCAAGATTAATGTTATCAACTGACATGATGACATCTGGTCATGAAATGATAATAAAGTATATACCAAATGGGAATAGAGACATGCCTAATAAAATGTATTACCTTAATTTTTTTCATAAGTATTATTAGTTTGAAATTGTTCTGAAGGTAATGATGTTCAACTCATAAATGGGTTGAATATGCCATTATGTTTTTATAATTATGTGTGTACACTGTTTTTATTAGCAATGATAGATCACTTCACTTTTGTCTAGATTCCTGTATCTCAGAAAAGTGGTGATGTTTCTTATTCCTTTTGGTTCAGTTTAGAAAATATTTATTTATTAAATTCTCTAAGATTCAATGAAACTACTTCTTGTATGAATGGAACAAAAAGAAAGAGAAGAACGTGAGAGTATCAGCTTAATTTAGGCAAATAATTTCTGGTTATCAAAACTAATCAGTGATTGAATGAGTGGGGCTAACAGTATTACAATGAAAGAATATATTCTAGTGCGGTGAAACAAAACAATTTTTTTTGTACAATTCAATTTATCGGGAAAAACATGTACTACACATGAATAATACTGGTATTATATCTTTAATAGCAATGAAGAAATGACTTGCTCTACGAGGTATGAAAAAAATGATTTCAGGAGACATTGAGCTTAAGCGTGGAATAATAAGAATTAAAAGAAATAAATAGGTATAGGCATAGTCACAGCCAACTTAAACAGATAAAGGGTAAACCAAATTAATGCAAATTCTATAGTTTTCAAAGCAATAAAATAAGACCCATACTTAACTATTGGTCTCTGGCTCTACAAATCATGAGTCAAATAAGCTATATATGCAATTAAGGGAAATATTTCCTAATTAAATTTATAGTACCCCTTTAGCCTCGCTTTTCAGAATGGGCACTAGTAACGTCTTTCATATGAAGAACCCCCATTGCAATACACTGAAGTATTATTTCATGTTATTTCTGTGGGTTATTTAGCTCTCATTTATCATCCATTACCTGAACATATTTTTGTACTTTATATATTATCTTATGAATATATATAAATAACTTACCTGTCACACTTTCTCATCATTAGGAATTGATGAGAAATGCTTTCTAGCATTGGGAAAAAAGGACTACCACTGCTGGGAGAGGTGTGGGTATAGCCTGATTTCTTTCTCTCCAACTTCCTTTGGAGGTTTTTGCTCTATCTTAAAAATTTATATAAGTTTTGTATTCGTTCTTCTGGCATTTAAATATAATTTCTCACTCAAATCTTTGGAATCCAGGGAAGATTGACTATAGTTACCTTGTGGTTTCTCCTGCTCCTGTGGACACACACATTCCCTTGTTTGAAAGACATAGGATATGTGTGTTATTTTAAGAAGTTCACCATGAATTTTTAAAATGACGTTTGCTTGGAGTCCTATGGGATCCTGGGAAGAGAGGTGAGGCACAAGCCTAAGTCCATGGAGAAAGAGATTTTCCACCTGGGCCTTGAAAGATGGGAATCCTTTTGTTAACCTGAGAAAAAGAAAAGATAAAGACTTTCTAATCTGAAAGTAGGCTCCTGCCTTTGCTGTGTTGCTGGAGGATGGGACGATAGTAACTAAGGGTGAAGATAGGAAGGCAAACAGAACCTTTTTGTCTTGATATCCAAACTATGGATATTGGTCCTCTTATAGTATGTCAGTGATTTTTTTAGGATAGAAAGCCATTTTTTAAGATGAAATCAATGTGATAGCCTAACAAATACTTCTATAAATGTTTATCTTTTTTCAGAAGTTTATAAATTTTCCTTATAAGCCAATCAGTGAAAAAAGGATTTTGTTAAAAGCAAACATTGAACTTTGTTGGTTTGGATGACAGCTGCCGTCTTATTAGCATCAACATCCAGTTGATTTTCTGCATTTTGTTTTAGTTTCATGGTGTCAGAAAAGTCTTGAAACATGTAAATTTATGTAATTGGGAGGGAGGAAGCTATGTTTTAATAGTTGTTATTTTGTAAAGCACGATAATATCTTCTTCAGCTGATCCAGAATTTTAAAAGACAAATAGTTGGAAATTGTTATTTTACTGCTGAATCACTATAGGAAATTCCTTTATTTCTCATAATGCATACTAGCAAAGAGTTCACTTTGGATGAAGTAAACCAAAGTGTTTCAAAGTATTTAAAAATTATCTCAATTATGCCAATGTTCTGCTCAGGCAGGTATTTAGTATGAGTTTGCAAAGTCACTTTACCTTTGAATATTGAGTCCAAAGTATAAATTTTAGTTTTATCTAGGGGTCATTTGACCCTGCACCAAGAAAGTGAGCTTGTTCAGCTAAGTAGTTTTAAGTCATAAGCAAGCCTAGACAATGCACCTATATTCTAGTTGAGATGTTTATATAGAAGGGATTTTTCAATAGCAAAAACAAAAGGAATGATTTCTCTCATTTCCAGTAGTTCTCTAACAACTTGACTCATGACCAACCATGAACTTTGATTTATAATAAGAATTTCTAAAAGTCATTGCTGTAATTTAAAGACTGTACTTGAATATAAAATACAAGTTGCAAGCCATTATGTTACACTGTTTGGAAAGATGCTTTACTTACCAAAATACATGTGCTTAGTAGTGCGGCAACCAAAGCTGCCTGAACATAGTTCAGTTCTCACTTTTATGTATAAGTTGCCCCTGTGATTTTTCCTATCACTGCCATAGCATTCTTCTAAGAGGCTTCCCAACAATGAACAATTAGAGTTTTGAAATTAAAAATTACGTATATTTAATTCTTACCTTTTTGATTAGAAAACTTATGTCTCCACACAAACTTGCATGCAAATGTTTATAGCAGCTGTATTCATAATCATCAAAAACTGAGAGCAACCAATAGGTCAATGGATAAAGAAACTTGGGTATATTGGTGTCTATAAAACTGAAGTCTAAAGGAACTATACAGTAGTACTGTGCCTTAGTGGATAAAGTTGTGTCCCGCAGAGGCACAGGTTAAGAATGCTAAATCTACTACACATATGCATTTGGGAATTGAGTAAGTATATAAGTAGAGTGGAGAAGGTTGGAGTCAGTTCTCTCACTGTTGTAAAGGGTATCTACAGATAAGCAAAGGGACAAAAGCAAGAATGTTGTAATAAATTAGTCTTGGAGACATCTGTGTGAATGCATGCCTAGTTTAATATAGATACAGGTGGTCACATATAGAAATGTAGATATAGAATGCATTTATATATGGGTTAGCATGCACATATATATTTACTTCCTCTATCAGCTGAGATCTAATGACACTCCAGTAGTCAAGAATATACCTATCACCCATATCTTGGTTTCTAATACAAACTCCAATTAAAGGAACCAGAGTTTCTTGGAGAAATGGTTGATTCTAGGACTGGGGCAGGAAAGTTACTTGATGATTCTGGAGCATCGTATAGTGCCAGTAATTTAAGAAGTACTAAAAAACAAAAACCCGCAATGATGGCATTGTGAGGGTATTTTAAGGGACAAAGGAGGGAAATGAAAGAGCTATCAGTGTCCCAAGCTGGAGCAATCTGAGCAAAACATATAAAGTATAATTGGATTATAACTCAGCTATAAAAAATATTCATGAGTCTATAATGATATAAATGAGTAAATAAATAAATGAGTAAGGATAACTCTTCCACGCAAAATAATTCCAAAAAAAATTTATGTATATATTTCTGCCTTCAAGGAGGCAGAGCAGAACTTCTCCATTTTTTGAGGTTGAATTTCACATGGTAACTTTCTTGCAAAGATTATAGTATGCAAAGTGGTGGTAAACAGAGTAGCATTATAGTGGAGAATGTTGACAAACATTGTGGTCAACATCAATAATGATGTCATGTGGATACTCTGTACCTTTGATGTGATATGATGTGATGAGAATGGTACTTTACCACTCTGTTCTCCCTTCCAAAAAAACTCATCTAATCTTGAGAAAAACATCAGACAAAACCCAGTAGAGGGACATTCTTCAAAATATTTGACCAATACTTCTCAAACGGTCAAGGTAATCAGAAATAAGAGAAGTCTGAGAAACCATCAGAGCTGAGGAGACAAAGGAGACATGATAACTAAATGTAAGGTGATATCCTGGATAGGAGCCTCAAACTTAAAAAGGGTATTAGGCAAAAGCTAAATAAATCTAAGTCTGAAAAAAGTAAGTTTTAGTTAATAAAGTATCACTGTTAATTCATTAATTTTGAGAAAAGTACCATATCAATGTAAGATATTAGTAATAGGGGAATCTGGGTGTGAGTCATATGAGAACTCTGTAATTTTTCTATAAATCAATAACTACTCTAAAAAATAAAGTAGTGCTCATACTTGGGCACTGTATTTAAGTGGACAGGCAAGGGAGGCTTGAAAAAGACCAGTGCAAACATGGCACCTCTTAACCATGTACATCAATTTCCCAGGGCTGTCTTAACAGATTACCACAAACTAGGTGGCTCGAAAGAGCAGAAATTTACTCTCTTATGGTTTCGGGGACCAGAAATCCAAAATCAAAGTGTTGGCAGAGCCTCGCTCACCTTTGAAGGTTCTAGGGGAGAGTCTTTGCTTTTTTCAGCTTCTGATGACTTCTCCTTGCAGTGCTTTGGCTTGTAGATGCATCACTCCAATCTCTGCCTCTGTCTTCTCGTAGCCGCCTTCTGTGTGTTTCTATTTTCTTCTTTATTGTATCATTTAATTTAAGGCCCACCTGAATCCTTGATCTCATTTTGTGATCTTTATCCCTTCAAAGAGCCTTATTCTAAATAAGGTCCCATTCTGAAGTTCTAGATATTTGTACTTTACTTTAGGGGCCACTGAACCACCTGCCTGCACCATGTTGTATCAATAAGGTATTCGAACACCTGCATAAACATGGAAAAAAAGCCTGTAGAAAATCAATTAATCTGCAGTGCAATTGAACATGATAAGGGTCTATTAAATATCAGAATTGTCATAAAAACAATTATAATAATAACAGGTAATTATTATTGATCTCTTACTATATGTTAAGCACTGATGTGATTGCTCTCCATATATTCTCTCTTTAGCTTTGTACTTCAGTTATCCTTGAGTTATATATGGTGAAAATAAGGTACTGAGAAATGAAGAAATTTGCCTAAAGTCACACAGCTGGTAAATTTCAGACCTGTGTTAATAGTTTTTATTGCAGTTAAAATATTGCAAATAAAATGCATATCAAACACTTGTAAAAGTTCTAAATCCCTCTGTGAAATCTGATGATTCCACTTTAATGCTTAAAACCATTGGGGGGCATTGAATGTTTTTCAGCTACTTGATATTAATATTTATCAATCACTTTTGTTGGGGATTCCTTGTGACAAAGATCAATAAGGCTTTTTAAAATTTTTTTCCGGTAGGATTCCATTTCAGTTAGTAATGTTCCAATCATTTCTTCTCTATTAAATTTCTGTTTCCCTCTGAAATGTTTTCCTTTCTTATTTGAATTTCTCTCTCATTAGAATAATTTCTTCTTCTTTCCTTCTGCACACATGCATACATGCTTTTTTTTAATCCATTTAATTTGTGTTTTGTCCCAAAGACTTAAAATTTCATCTTAATGATGTCAACACTTATAAACTCTGCTACAAGCTAATGTAGCATTTCTACAGGCTAGTAAAAGTGTATAGATTCCAAGTAAATGTATATGATGAAATAAGTGATTCAAATAGAACAATTAACAGATGGCATGAACGATTATATATTCATATTCCTGACCAACAACATTTGGTAGATATAATTACCTTACAGGTGTTAACTGCCCTTCTAGCATGAAATGAGACATCTCTGAACACTAGAGAGGCATAGTTAAATGACTGATGGCCTCAAATTAGTAAAAATTCTATTGGTTCATTTTTTAGATATGAATCAGAAAGCTAAATTCAGTTTTTGGAGTCTAGTGCTAAGTTCAGAAAAATTGAAACTTAAACAGAACAGGTGTGGTATAATCTTAACGTTGATTGCTGGAGTGGGAAAAAAAAGCCCCGAACATTAAAAAGACATTTAAAATTCACTCAACATTTGGAAGTCCAAAAAAGTCAATTATTTGGGGAAAAGGAAGCAGCTGTTATGAAGAATTCCTTTGAGTTTTTAAAAATTATATGAGTCTAGACCATGCTACCCTGAACAAACCCGATCCTGTCTGATCTCAGAAGCTAAGTAGGGTCAGGCCTGGTTAGTATTTGGATGGGAGACCGCCTAGGAAGACCAGGTGCTATAAGTGTAAAAAAATATATATTAAAAAAAATATATTACCTGAGCTTCAAATGGAAAGTAGTATTATAATACTATTTTCTTGAAAATGTAGATAAATTATTATGTTTCCTTATAGCCTTAAGATCAGTATTATACTAGAATGAGAAAATAATTTTTAATGTTCTCATTTTTTTGTTTTAATCATTTTGAACAGAAATATTTGAAAACAGAAAACATATACAAATTAGGTCCTTCAAGCACCGTCACTTTAATTTTATTTTGTATTATGAAGAATAAACATGTGTTACTTCATTTAGCATTTTATTAGTTACAGCTATCAGACCAAGGAAGTATTAAATAAATCTCAGTCCCCACTGAGAAAGATATTGTCTGATTAAAACTGAGAGATTTCCTTACTTCTTTTCTACCTTCTAGTCAACTCTAAATCTCTGAATTCGAGCTATATGCAGCACCATAATTTCAAGTTATGCTTTTTAATTTTTGTTTTTATTATTTTGTTTTTATTATTTAATAGTATCACGACCATTTCGTAACATATATGAACATAACTATGACTCTTCTCAAGTATTTTATTTATTGCTGGACAGTAGTTATTTCTCAATAAATAATTTTGATTGGTTGATAAAAACCTTTTTTAGATTACTATTTTTTTTTTTACCACATTCCTTCTTTTCTAATTCTGTAGAAGAAAAATAGAATGGAGTATTTTCTCTAAAAGGAGAAAAATATCCCATAATTAGTTTAGTACTTTAAAGTATATTGTTTCGTAACACATTTTTAAAGTTGTTGTATATGTTATCCCACTAATATACAGAGATAGATTGTTATTAGGGGAAATATGCTTTGTGCTATATTTCTTTTTTCCCCTTGTAGTGAAAAGTCTTTCCTTTAGCAATATAAATGTTAACATTTTATTGAAGTATGTTATAATTTCCCTTTAGCATTATATTCCTTTTGTTAACAGTTGAAATAAAGTTTCTGTTGAAATCTTTATTCAAAAAGAAAATAAAACTAAAAGGAGGTTTTGACATCTATGTAAGTTATTCTCAAACAAATCTGATGTTTTAATTTTCACCTTTTTCTTGTGTAGGTAAGTTACTTTTTTGCCTTGATCACAGGAAATATTCTATAAGTAAAAAATTTTTATATAAGCATTACATACATAAAATATAATTATTAGCCTACCTTCTATTCTTACCTGGCTCTTGGTTATGAATTTGGTAATGCATTAGTATTAAAAAAAATTTTACTTCACCCACATGGCATCATGTATACAGTACCTTTTTGACAGATTTTGAAGACTGGACTTACTGTATTCAAAAAAAAAATATCTGAAATTGAGATAAAGATTCATGTTCAAAGCCACTCTTGTTTTACACTGGAAACAGCGCACGAGTCTCTGAGTTGGGAATTGTTAAAAACAAACAAAAACTTCCGCATAGAAGACCTTTAAGAATAGTATTTTCAATATTTAGAACAGGATAGCAAAATCATTACTGGGACTATAATCTCAGTTTTTAAACACATCTATGAGAAGAGATTTGCATAGATTAAAATTAGATTGATGTGCAAAAATATGAATGGTAGTCATTCCTGAAAGCAGGATTGTCTAAAATTGTATAATGAGAACAAAATATTATGAAAGTAAAAATTCTCTAGAAAATTAGTAAGAATATTTATTTTAGTTAAATTTTTTCACAATTCATTAGATTATAATTCTTGCACTCCTGTGCCCTTAGACAAACATTTAACTTCATTTCTAGTATGGAAATAACAATAGGAAGAATTTCATATTGTTGTATTTGGAATTAAAGGAAATGATGTGTAAAGCACTTAAATGCCTGGTCTAAGAGTTATTGCTTACTACATGCTGTCATTAATTAATTTTAAAATATATTCGATAATTCAATAGAGAGTAAGGTGTGTCTAGTATAAATATATTAGAAGCTATTCTCATAAACATTGTAGTTACTGATTTTCCATTATGTGTAAGCCCATCATGTTGTTGTTAAATTAATATGGAAACAGGAAAAAATCATGATCAAGAAACCTATGTAAAACTGGATCCTTTCTCTTTTGGAATAAATTCAATTTGGTTAAAGCAAATTTATTTTCTAGCTATTATTTTCTCATAGACAGCTTTAGCATATATCTGGAAATAACTGCCAAAGACAGCAACAATATTCAAAATAAATCCTTTGAGAAAATATTTTCAAGCCACTATTACATACTTCTAGATTTTTTCAACATACCTAAGGGAGTCTGTGATTTTTTTTTTCTTTTTAGCAAGAAGTTAAGGTAAATATTCAAAATCTTTTCTATTTTAAGAGACTTTAGTTCTTCATTTGGAAGATAAAATTGATAGATACAACTCATCTAAAATAGAGTGTCATTTTGATCTTTGAAAATTTAATTTAAAGGAATAACAATTGAAAAGGTTAAGTTTTTTTAACCAGATCCATGGCTTGTATTTTTTTTTATTTAATTATGCTTTCATGCCTAATTTTTTTAAAAGTATGTTTTTATAATTAGAGAGAATCAAGCCCATATAAGTATGCTCTACTACTATAGTAGATTTCATTTAATTAATGGATTATGCATTATTCTAGCAGATGGGTGAAATTTAAATTTACTCATGTCACTCTAATTTGTTTGCCTGGCATTTTCAAATCAGCTGATTTGTACTCTTAGAGCATTTAAATAATGTTTCTGATTATTCCTGTCAAGATAAAATAGACCCTTTTCTGAGAGAAATCCAATGCATGAATTGGATTGCCAAAAGCTGTGTACCGGTGGGGGCGGGGGGAATGCTATTGTGATTCAGAAGTTCTGATAAAGTGCTTTACCAGACAAAACTAAGGAAATCTGGTGACCAAGCATTCATAAGAAAACTTCTTTCTCAGATTTAACACTGTAGAATGGATAGAGAGCATGCTCAGAAATAAGTGACTGATTCCTCAAGTGGAAAGAGGTTAATAGGGAATGCCCTCAGGATCAATTTTACTACTAATGGTATAAAATCTATTAATGATTTAGAAGACAAGCTGGGAAGATTTGGCTAACGTCATCGTTTAATTTATTATAGTAAAAACAGGCAAGGATTAAGAACACAGCTAAAAGAAATAGTGTATTTAAAAATATTCATAGAAGATTATATAAACATAAATATCAAGAGTCAATTTTAAATTTTGGGCTGCCTTTTTACTTGTGTGCAAATGGCTCAAAGGAAATAAATGGGGGGAAATTTTTCAAGCTTTATTGTTAACAGAAGAGAATAAGTGATGTGTCATTCAGCTTTCTTCTTACTTTTCTGAATTCTTTTTCCTATAATTATCAAAAGAAGCCTCCGTGTTAGACAAAAATGTCTTAAAGAAAAAATATGCATATATGCATACCAAAATACATACCAAAATTGTATTTAGAGCAGAACTGTTTATTTCTCATGCATAGTTTCTTCCAGAATTGGGAGTAGATAGCCAAATATAATGTCATTTTATTTGTAAAACGTGACCATGCCACAATGCAAGCCCATGGTGACCTCAATTTATTGCCTTTTGATGCAAATCAAGTTATAGATGCTATACTGGAAAGCCTGATGGATAGAAGAATAAATGGAGTTATTTTGAACTATAGGTCAATATGACTATTTATTTAAAATTATTGTTTTCTAAATATAAATGTTTTTGTAATAAAAAAGAAACCTTTGGATGCTGCTTTCCACACTGAGGCAGACTCCGTGTGGAGTTTTTGAATTTTCTGGCTCTTAGATCATATTTACTCAGTCACAGATATATAGCTTAATTATGAAAATACAAGAATCTTTAGTACAATATGAGTGTTTATATTCTGATAAGTACACAACATATTTCAAAAAGTTGTGTATATCTTAATTGATAAAAATAAATTAGGCTGGAGAGTTAAATACAGAAAACTACAGAATGTAAGTATAGCAGATTACAAAATGAGGTCTTTGGGAAATACCTATTACTTTATCTAATGCAAGTCAAACTTCTAATTTGAAATTCTTTCTCCTAAAGCTTGAAAGTTTGTTTAACTTATCTATTGTACTCCTTTCAACATTACTACCTTATCAGTCACTTATTACATTCTAAGTATTTGTTGTTGCAATTAAATACAATTTTAAATTTATGCCTAGTATGCATTAAGGATAGAATGAAAAAGGATAAGCATTACATAGGTAATTCAATTATTTCCCATCTGTAATATCTTTGAGGTTAAGAGTTCTTTATAAGAGTGTGTGAACATACAGATGTTTAATTCCAAGCTCAAAATTAATAATAAGCTATACTTTTAGACATTTTTCAAAACCCTTTAATATATATTGTTCTGTATCATAATCATGTATCAACCTTGAGAGCTGTTCTAAGATAGGTATTTCTAATTTATTGATAGGAAAAAAATATTTTTTTATTGTACACATCTGTGTTGTATCTGGGTATAGTTAACCAGAACAATACCATAGATACATTTCATGTCTATCTCTGTAAACTGTTGTACTGAGAGTATTTTTCTGTCTAATTAGAATCTAGGGGAAGGCAGAGAGAATTCTATAGGAAAGAGAATTAGTTAGGAGGCTAGTTTATTGTTCTAAGTCAGACTAAGAAGTTGTGAGCATTTGGGGCTTGAATTTGCAAGTATACGGAATAGGGGGGAAACCTAGTAGACCCAAGGTGTTTCTCAGGTTTGAGCAAGTGCGTGAGTGACCATAGAAGGAAAGTAAAAAAAAAAAAACAAACAAAAAAAACAATTCAAGAAAGAGAGATAGGTAAAAAACATGATGAGTTCACCTACTGACATGAGTTTGAATTGTCAGTAAGAAATCAAACTGCATTTACCCATTGAATTAGGCTATTCTAATTCAACACTAAAGTGAAAGCAAAAGAATATGGCCTATGAACTCTATGTGCTAAACTATATTTAGTTACCATGTTTAAAAGAGACTTAGTAAATTATTAAAGGGAGACTATGACTCCTCTTCCCCTAGAGATATTTTTTAAGTACACAGAAGCATTTGTCTGCGGTGTTCTGAAAACTATCTTGCCAAGGCAAGGGAATTACCAGCCCAGATAATCTGTCAAGAGCTCTCCCAACGCTATCAACCTGAGATATACTTATTTTCGTGGTGACTGTCACATGCTTCCAATGTATCACAGTTTTCATAAACAAACGTTTTCTCTTTGCTAAGCCAATAAAAATTCATCGTAATCTGCTAAAATGTGTTCTCTGTTATAAAATTGAACACCAAGATTTCATATTAGTATAAAAGTACTAATTTTGCAGTACCTTCATTTTCTTTTTAATATGCTTTTATCTAAGAAAGTTATAATAAACACCTCTAAAAAACTATCATATATGCTAGTCTTGATGCATGGTTTACCCCATTCTCTTTATTAAATTTCTCTTCAGTGTTAGCCAAACTAAATGCAAAAATCAAGGACTTGGTGTCATTATAATAAAATCCAAATTAAAAATGGCATATTAAAAAGTTTGAATATTAAGTTAAAGTCAATTTCTAAATGTCATTTCTTTATTAAGCAAATTTGTAACTACCCCTTATAACCTTCTTTCTGTTTCAAGATTTATTTCACCATGCTCAAACATTAGGATAGTCAGAATAGTAATTAAAAGAATAAATTTATTAAAGGTGTAACACCTTTACCAGCACTCCTCTTCTTCATTCTCACAGGTGAAATTAAGTATTTATTCTATTGTACGTCATTTGTGGATATACCTACCATGAGTTAGATATTCTGCTAGATACTAGAAATGTAAAAATAAAAAAGAAATTAGACATGCTCACATTCCAGTAGTTGATAAAAGCACATAAACAGAATTTAAAAGTATCAGTTTCATAACGTCAGCATCAAAAAGCATTATAAAGCTATCTTACTTTGCTAAGGAATTTGAACTTTACCCAAAAGGTCAGTACTCTTTCTAACTTTGGTATCTGTAGATGACATAAGGGAGAATAATTAAAATTAGAAAACACAATTATAGGTAATTTAATTTTTTTTTAATTTTTCAATTACAGTGGACATATTAGTTTCAGGTGTATACCATAGTGATTAGACATTCATATAACTTATGTAATGACCACCCCAATAAGTCTGGTACTCATTGATGCTATGCATAGTTATTACAATATTACTGATTATATTCCCATGCTGTACTTTCCATCCCCATACTTGTTTTTATAACTGGCTTTTTGTACATCTTAGTCCCTTACCCTTTTTCACCCATTCTCACAACCCCCCTGCCATCTGGCAGTCATCAATATGTTCTCTGTATCTATGAGTTGTTTCTAATTTGTTTGTTTATTTTGTTTTTTAGAGTCCACATATAAGTAAACTCATACAACTTAACGAAAAATGATTAAATTTTTAAGGAAAGTAAAACTATATTTTAAATTAAAAGTGATACTTATTTCATATTAGAAAAAGTTATTCATTGCTATCTTCATTGTTACTTATATGTAGATTTAAAATGAAAATTCTGAGAAGCATCTGAAATTTTAGTTCTAGTCTGCATTTATCTTTTTCTTATTTTTTCTAACTTGATAAGTGCTAACTCATAGGTCAATGAGAATGAGCTTTAGCAAGTGTTTGATGACTGTCAGTTCTGGATGTTTGGACCCAATATGGAACCAGAAATGAATTGATACATTATTGGAAAGCACTTTTATTAAACTATCAGAGTCTAAGTTGGCAAGCATATCTTTTTCAGAACCTAGAGGGCTAAATGTTTGTCTTACACATAATGACAGATTGATATTAATATACACTTTTGTCGATAAGGACTAGAATTTATTTTTTCAAGTTTTGTTACAGCATTGGATTTTTAAATATACCTACCAATAGGACACCAATCTCATTATCTAAAAATATAGAAAACCAATATGTGTTGAATTAAGTTAAATTTGTAACAATTGTGTCATTTTTATCACTATGAAATCATATTAAGGAATCTTTCTGATCTTCACAATTAAATATAGTGAATTTTATCACTGATGTGATCGGTTTAGTCTACTTAACAAATGTAATATGTTGCTGAAAATAGATTAAATAGATTATTTAAGGCATGCCATTTGAAATAATTGAAATGGTCTTTAATAGGTTGGTCAGTTTATCACACCTATGTTTTGGAGACCCATGTGAACTTCTTTCCCCTCAGTAGTTCGGATATTTCAGTATAGCAAGACGGTCTTGTGTTCACTGCCCGCCCATTTCTTCACTCAATACATGGGAGATACAAGACAATTACATTCACAGTTTTATTTCTTTTAACACTGAATCATGATCAGGTAGCATTATACTTGACTCTTGGCTGTTTTCAATGGATATAATATCTGATTTGACATTTGAGTTTTATTGAATTGTCTTTTCAAAGTGCGCACTTTCCCCTCTGCATACAGAGCTGTGTTTCACCAGTGTTGAATCCACTGCCTTGTTCTGCATCTGGATTAGTCTTAGTTTTCAGGGATGACCGGTACCAAAATTTATGGAGCATTGTACTCTTAAGTTTATTCTATACATCCATCAAGAGCATATCTTCCACACATCAGTGGCTTGTTCAACTGTTAAATGGAACTATTTCCAAGAGATAGGCATTGGGCTTCTCCATCATATAGCTCTTGCATGCTGACATTATGTAATGTCTAACGGTTTCATTGATGCAGACATTTTGCCAATAGCTTTTACCAATTTTTTGAAAGTATACTATTTATTATTAATTTTCTCAGTGGCATTACAAGCCTCTCAGAAAGAATGTAGATTTACTTTTGCTTCCAGGAGAATCAATTTGAAGTCTGCATTTGGTTTCTCCTCATCTTTGGTACTAAAGTTATGAATTTCATTATTTAAAAAATAAAACATTTTACTCTTATTCTGTGAAAACTTGTTTGGTTTACTACAGAGGTTACTGAGCTTATTTTGAAAATGATAAAGTGTCAATAGATATAAGCTATTATTTGACGACATTTTATTACAGACACTACCATGAGATCTATAGATGAATGGATCACCAATATAAGAAAATGTAAGTTTCAAGTATTCAGGTTTTACTTCGCTTTTTTTTTTCTTTGGTGCACTTTATCAGTACTTGCACAAAGAAATTCACATTATATTTTGTCTCTTGATTCTTGTTCACTTCCTATGTTGGAAACCTGGATTTATTTGTCACTGTTTTTAGGCTTTGATGAATCAATTCTGAGACATTGATACATTTTTAATTCTTGCCATAGAGCAACAACAAAAAAAATTTAAAAAGCAAATTTAACATGTGTATATGATAGCGTGCACAGCTTGAAAATAAGGTGAGACAACTGGACCAACACAGTCCTTATGGCAGGTGTGCCCCATTATAATGTAACAATAAGTGCATAAGTGGGTTACATTGAAAACATAATTAATGTTACGTTTCAAACTTCTGAAACACATGGAAAAGGGCAAGGAATGGAAAGATGGAACTCATTTAGAAGGCCGATATGGCTGTTCATTTGCATTTATATACCCTGTTGTTATTTAAAGACCTATAGTCACAACGGCATAAATTAAATGTAACTACTGGCATTTAGTAGCTATTTTACATTTTTAAAAAATGTTCTACTAAATTTTAATTTTCTTCCTGTGGAAAACATTATATATATAATCATTATTTACATTTTCCAGATTTCTTAATATAAATTTTGAAACAGTATTGTTTTCAAGTCTGCCAAATTTAGGTATGAATTCTGCCTGAGCCATCAGTAAGTTATTTCAGTTCCCTCCTAGCCTCGGTTTCATCTCTTGTAAAAGTGTTGGGGGAAAAGAATTCTCTAAAAAAGTTAAAATTTGTTTTGTTTCTTTCATTATTTTACTGTTTTTTTTTATTGACAATATTTAAATATTTAAGCTTTTTTTTCACTAAAATGACTAAATTGACTTATTTTAATATCATATAGAGGAAGCAATAAATATAATTTTCAAACAATCCAATATTGTCACTAAAACAATATTAGCTCTTACTAATGTGCTTAGAAACAATTAGTTTTGACTGGAAAGAAGAGAGACAGAGAGGGGAAGGTGGGTGTCAAGGGGCGGTTCCTACCTAGGATTTTGGTTTGATTTTGTCATAGTCTGGTGACAAAAAGCAGCTGAGAGATCATTTCAGATCCATGTAAAATTGAAAGAAAATGGCAATGATGAGATAGTTGGTACATGAAAATCGTGTCAAAGAGAAAATAGAGACCTCTTTCTGTAGAGTCCTTGTCTTGTCTATGTGTAGGGAGCTGCTGTCTTGTTCGGCTGTCTTGTGCCATTGTAATTATGCCTCTCAATGTGAGACCTCGCTTAGTGATGCAGAGCCATAGTGAGAGAATCAGGCTTTCCATTGGAGAAGCTTGAAAATCCTCATTTGCCAAATTTCCAAAAAATATCATTATTTAACACACTTTTATTACATTTTTAAAAGAACCGTGATGAAATAAAACACATGTAACTTATAAAGACATGATGCTCTATTAACGCTTTTCTTTTTTATTTGTTTTTGATGATCTTTTATTTAAATATATACATATATATTTACTTGAACATAACTAATGTTTAAATACATTGAATAAATATCACTTACTTCCACATCATTCTGTACATTATTCTACTTTGGGTTAGTGAACCTGCATACTTCTGCTCACTCAAAGGACATCAATCAAAAAGATAAGTTGGTTGACTTGAAGTAAAACAGATTAATGTGTTTATTTACTGAGAATTACTAACGTTATTCATTCTTTCATTCAATAGGTTAATTTGAAATGAGCATCTATTGCGTAGCGTTATGTTTGGCTCCTTTGGTGCCATGATAAAACCTAGCATAATTCTTGACTTCACAAAATGAATAGTTTCCTGGACAAAAGAAGACATTCTAAGAGCCTAATGAATATTTAAATTAGAAGAATATTAAGCTTACCAAGAGTGTGACATCAAAAACCACAGCCATGATGATGAGCTTGAATAAAAGTTTTAGTTCTTATTTTCAGTATACATTGTTTAAGATGTCAAGAGAGTGTGGGTATTTTTGAAAAAAGATTCTCAAAATTGTTACAATAATCAAACTGAATACTATAAGGAAAATGTTTTAAAATGTCTTTAAAATATATGTTTAATGTACTTCATTCCTTGATGAAACAGAAAAATGAGTTATACTTTACTTTAGAAAATGTTTACAAAACGCATTTTCAAAGCATATAAATTAAGAAAGGAAATTTGACATAACTGCCATACTTCAATTGTCAAATATACATTTTAATGATTTTTTTAATGTCCTCTAGTTATGGTATAAAATTTTTAAAAATATAAACAGAACTCTACATGTCAGTGAAAAATAAGTAATCTAAATTGTTGAAGTATAGTTATTTGAATTTTTCAATTTATTTTTTTATGAGGATTTATTAGTAGATGTCTGGATATACTGTCCAATATTCAAGACAAATCAATATAATTTCAGAAGAATCCAAAAATTAACTGCTTTGATATTTCTTTCGATTAAACTTGATTTTGAAGAAGTCATAGTTTAGTAGCTTTTGTTAGATGCTCAGGTCATTTGACTTACCAAATTCTTCTTCTTCTTTTTTTTTTTTTTACATTTACAGAAGATATACTAAAATGTCTCAAGAAGGCATTAGAGTATATTAGAGTATTATAAATAGCTACAGTTTAATTATGGCCTTTGGTTTCTGAAAATTTCCTTGCACAATCATTCATATTAGAAGATAAACAATGAAATCTTTCAAATAACTCTCTCTATAGCTTCACAAAACAAGAGTTCTTGAAAATTTCAGTACCGATATTTAATGATATATTGAGAACTGCCCTTAAAAGGGTTTGCTCTCACATATGAAAATGAGTGGGTAAACTCAAGGGATTCAGTTTAGCAGAAAAGCTTTATGCTCAGTTACGTTATCTATTCTTTTTGTAAAGTTTTCTATTTGTTAGATTTCTGTTAGATTTAATACTCTTTTATTTCAAATTAGATGGTTTCCCTAGTAACTTGAATACATATTCATTTAAGACCAGAAAATGGGCAAAATAATCCAGAAACCATGCTTTTTCTCCCCCCCAAAAAAATTATTTAGCTTGACATTCTGAAAATTATAAATAAATGTATTTACTTTCTGTACTGCGAGTACACAGGAGACATGTAATGGATATTGTGAGGGATTAAAAAAAACCTTTACTTACTTTTTCAGGATATTATTCTTATAAGTGATAATGCTACTAGACGAATAATATAAATTGTAATAAAAATAACATTTTATTCATCAAACGCCCCAGGTATTTTTCTAATCATTTTTTAATGTAGTGTTTTATTTTATCCATGCTATAGTTCCAGGAGGTGGATGCAATTCCCCACCCTCCATTTCATGGATTTGGGAATGATGCATGTGGAAGCTAAGTAACTTGCACTTAAGTAACTAGAAGTCCAATTCCACAGTCCATTAATTAACCTATTTCATATACATATATGATCTTTTCACAAATGGAGGTCTCCGCTCTCTTATTAGAGCTACATTCAGTAATTTAAGACCTATATCACATGTTGAAATACATAAAGGTTAGGATATATTCTTTTGAAATTTATTCTAGGCCACTATAATAAACATGCTACAATAAATAAAAGCAGTACTTAAAGGGACTTGACCTCAGGAATCAGAGAGCAAGATTGACAGTAAACTCATAGCAGACAGTACTGATGCAGTCTCTAATTAAAGAACTAATCTTTAGGTCCCCATGTGAATGCAAGAGAAGTTTAATGTGTGTTTAATGACACCATCTGTTCTACAGTGTAACCTAAAACAAAATCAATTGTTTATAAATTAAATAATTTATACAGAACATCTAATTTTTAAACTGGAATATCAAATAATCTGTGCTTTCGAAAGTCTTTCACTATGCTTTGAAAATAACAACCATTGACTCCAAGACTTTTTTAACCCCTTTGTCTTGATGAGGTTTATTTTAGTATTTTATTTTTAAAGTCCTTAAATTTTATAGCAACTCCTTTAGGGTAAAACTGCTTGAAGTTAATTGTATTCATCACTCTCTTACTCTATGCTTAGCACTGAATAAGAAATAAGTGAAGTAGTAAATATGTTCCTTGCCCTGGAGAAAGTTGTTCTCTAGCTGAGAAAATAAGAAAAATACTTGGAAGATTAAAAAACAATAAAATGAATGTCATTAATCTAGCCTGATATTCACAATAGATAGAATTTTTAAAGTACTCTTCAAATTTCTAACATTAAGTGTAAACTTCCTTCAAAGATTTTCCACCTTAGTTTTTTCAAAGGTCTGCAATAACCTTTTCCCTTCCTCTTCATTAATTTCTCCCAGGAATTTGACAAGTTTTCACTCAACTGGAAATTTTTGCTTCTTAAGCATTAAACATGTTAAGGCTATTTCTAGAGGATAGATATTGTCGGTACCTTAAATTTCATTTTATAAGTAAATTCAGGCATAAGATTTTAAAGTTGGCTTTTCTATTATTAAAAATAACCTTCAATCAGCAAAAATTTTTACTTTATTTATTACGTGCCAAGAAATTCCAGACTGCAGAAATACAAAGGTTCATTAATTCATATATGCATTCATTCATTTTTCAACCCAAATATTCACTGAACAATGATTATGTACCAAGCATTTCAGTATGAGAAGATAGGTAATAAAAAGAATAAATAAGTAAAATATAAATGATATTAGATGGCACTAGTACTAGGTAGAAAAATGAAGCATAAACAGAAAGTAACATTTAAATAAAATGGTCAAGGAAAGCTACATTAAGAAGGTGATATTTGAATAAAGCCCCAAAACAGGAAAGGGAGTAAGATAAACAGATGATTGGGAGAACATTCTAGGCAGAGAGAAGAGCAAGTTCAAAGGCCCTGCCCGAGGCAAGAATGTGCCTGGCAAGTTTGAATGGAGTGAGTGAGGCTGAGAGTAATGGGAGATATGGACAGAAAGAGGTGGGAGGTGAGTAGTACAGTGTACCATACCTAGAAGCCAATTGTGATGACTTTTACTCTCACTCTGACTTAAGTGAGCAGTCACTGGAGGGCTTTTCAGGCTCCTTCTGACAACTGTGTGAAGGAGAGGAAAAGAGGAGGAAGGGTTTATTCCAATTTAGTTTGGAGAGAATCTCAGTAATTGCAGCCCCCAGATGATAGTGGCTACAAAAAAAAAAAAAAAAAAGAAAAAGAAAATGGTGTAAGTAGGGAAGTAGGGGTGGATAAGTGATCAGATTTTAAACTTAAATTACAGAAAGAATGGATGGAATTAATGACAAAATGAATGTGAGGTTTAAGATGAAGAAAGGCCTTAGGATGACTCCAAAGACTTTGGCCTTTATCAGTAGCCTAATGGAGTTATTTTACTGAGATTGGGAAGACTGCTGCAGGAATTGGCTATAAAATGGCATTTGTTCCGTTTTGAAGATTTTGTTTGAGATACCCATTAGACAACCAAGCCAAGATGTTTGGTAGGCAGTTTGGGCAGATGAATCCAGAGTTCAAGGAAAGATCGAGCTGGAGATTTATATCTAAAGTATTTCTCTTCCCTGTGCATTTGAGCGTCCAGATGGAAATCTTCTAAGGCAGTTTGAAATTCAGAACCAGAATTCAAGAGATGGGTTGGAAAAAAATGTGCTTACTAAAGTAGCTTACGTACAAAACAAAGTAATTCCTCAGTGCGTTTATACTTTTATGCACTTTCTTCATTCATTGTTCTTCTGTGAACATATAGAAGTTTGGAACTTATACATGTGGCCTTACTAGGATTTACTTGTGAAACAAAGGAAAGCAATCTTCTAAGTTGTCATTTCTATGTGTCGTCATCATTTTATGCTTTCCCGTAGAATCATTTGAAAATGTTAACAGATTTTATAGAAAATATCTTCATCAAATATGTCACATAAAGCACTTAATTATAGATACATTACTATTTTATTTACATAATTTGAGGGGATTTTATTTTCTATCGAGGCCAATATAAAATGTACTGGAATGTTGTATAACCCTAGACTGGCTAAAGGCAGTTCATGCTGTAAGCCTAATGTTGAATATTTTTATTTAAAGGTAAGGAAATGAATTCTTTAGAATATATATTAAGATCAATCATCTTTTACTTATTTCTGCCTTATGTGTCATCATATATAGGACTTATGCAGATCTAGAACATACTCATTTGGAATAATGAAAGATATTTCACAAAGGAAAAAGTGAAATAATATTCAGAAAGCTATAATAGAAAATTAGTGCCCTTCCTTATGTTAGTTAAGTGTATAGATGTTTATTTTATTTTTTTTTCCTGGATATTCTCAGACCTTAAAATAGTGTACTTAAATATATAGCAGTGCTTTAAAAGTTCTTAGGGTGGGAAACAGTCATAGATTTAGTTATTTATTTTATAGTCACTAGGTTATTATTCACTAACTTTAAAATGATCATATTTTTCTACTAATTAAAAGAAAGTACTCGTTTTTTTTAATTTTTTATTTTAAAAGAGATCATAAATCTTCAGTATTAATATAAACTCAGATTTTCCAGGTAGAAGTTAAGGAGTTCATCATTCTTATCTCTGTCAATTTCCTAATTTACAGATGAGCTGAAGCAATTAATCCTTTCAAGTCTCCTGTATTAATTATAGTCCTAGGCAGGTTTCCTTTTGGTTTTGTAATTCTTTTTGTCACATTTTCACTGTGTTTACTATCTCAGCTTGATGCTTGTTGACATGCTGATTCATTGTTCAGTGTGCTAGATAGGTTTTATTCATCTCAGGGAATGAGTGTAAAGAGGTCACACCTTATAATCACACTGGCATTTCTAGTGTGTGTAGGCCATATATCTCCTTTTAATTTAATCTCTGAAAAATGTGCAGGGATTTCTGCAGCTAAGCTGTACAAATCGATAAAATTTATAATCAAGGCGATCTAATCTCTAAACCTAATATAAAACTTCACCACTATTGATTACATGTGAAGGATCTGCAAGCCGTTAATCATGCATAGAAGCATAGAGTAAAATGGTGGCTTCAGAAAAGGAAATGGACAAATAATCATCAGCCTAGCAATCCTTATCTTTCCATTCCCTTGAAGCAAGCATGTTACCGGACACTTGCATTTTATAAAAAAAAGTATGTCAGTAGCTATTATCACTTTTGAAGTTTGTATACTATAGTTTTCTTTACTCTTACAATTTAGAACTTTTTCTTCTTTCTTAAGAAATATGATCAAAAGCAAATTATTCTGCGTAGTACATTTCCAAAAGATGTAAAATAAAGACCTAAGTTGCTGTATTAAAATCATAATCTTTGCAAAGTGTAAAATAAGCCATACATGACTGACATATCATAATGTAATTGTTATACTCTTTTTGTTGGATGAGAGGGCAGGAATTCACGTCATTAGATAGCTTCACTAAAAATGGGCCCTGTTAACATTTCATTAATCGAATACGCTTTATAATAGTTTCCCTAGTTTGAATTGACTTATTTGTTCAAGGACTGCTGTAAGATGTTTATAAGGGAATTATGTAGTTGAGGAAAATATGTACTATTTCTGCATCTAAACAGTGTTACAAGGATTTGTACAGTAGACATGAAACGTACTTTTTCTGTCTTACCTATCCACTCAAAAGTAAAGAAGTTTAGACTATTACAGATTTACTTTTATATACACCTACAAAGTCATATTAATATATAAACAAGCTTTTAGTAAATGTTGCACTGCAATGATGGAGTCGGGTAGTGAAAAACTATCTCAATTAGTATAGCTTTGACTAAAGTACTGACATGCCTTAACATTCATAGAGTTTGTAGTCCAACGTGTGATATATTAGTATTGTAGAAGCATAGTAAAGAACTGAACCTGCCCTTAGAGAGCATGTAGGAGATAAAAAGAACACAAATTCATTTAAAGTCATTTTTAAACATATACTATACTTCCACAGTATCTAGCACATTTCATACACTTAATAAATGTTTGATACTATTACAAAAATAATACTAAAAAAGCAAGTTGTGTGGTTTAGCACAACCTATTAAGAGAGAAACAAAATTTGTTTTTTTCTATGCAGAGATCTTTGTCATAATCTGCACACAAATATTAAGGTAATTTACAAATGAAGAGATTAAGAACAGAGATTATATCAAAATGCTGAGCAACAACTGGTCATAAAATCTCATCAGTGGCACAAAGCAAATATGTATTGCTCATTCTTCCGGAATAATTGGCTAGGAACCTGAGATGATCTTGGCTAGCTCAGAAATCTGCTTGTAGACTCTACTGACAGATCTCGACTGACATTTGCTGGTGTAACTGGGACGGCTAAACTGTGCTCCATGTGTATCTTATATTCTAGAATTGATGGTAGAGGTGTAAGAGCAAACAGGAGCACAAAGGACTTTTTGAGATAGAGCCTGAGAACTAGCATGACATCACATTTTCCTCACGCAGTTGACTAAAGCAAGTCACAAGGCAAGCCCAAAACCAGAGGGTGGGAAAATGAACCCCACGTCTTCGATGTAAGGGATTGCAAGGTCATATGGCAAACAGCATGAACAGAAGGAGGTAAAGAACTGGAGCTGTTGCTGCAGCTACTACACAGACTTAGAGTCTTCAGTTCTATTTTCATTAGCTCATGAGCTTAAAGTATATTAAAACTATTTGCTTCATTTTTCAGAAAATAAAAATTTCCAGACATACACTATGGGTCAATGGCATAAAAAAAATATTTACCTCATTTTTTAGGACAACCTGAGAAGTAGGTCATTTATCTTTTTAAAAAGGTATAAAGGCATTGAAAATCCTCTCTAGAGTTTTGCTATTGCTACATACAGCTCCTCTGAAGTCACCTTTTTTTATATACTGCATATTATTAAGTATTGTTTTTTCATATGTTTCTTTAGCATTATGCATGAATCACTGTACTTTTTGCATCTGATTAATGGTGTTGATAAAATTTTTTATTAAAAAATGGCTTATATGGTAAGAGTAGATTATTATTATTATTTTTTTAGAATTTAAGAAAATGCCTCTTCTTTCTATTTTATGTTTTCTCCAAGTATAGGCAGTTGTCTACAAAGAATGTTTTACTTTTTAACTTTTATTTAAGTTGTAAATATAAGTGAGAATGCAACATCAGAGATAAATCAGAGTAGATTCACTGATTGCAATTATAGGTTTCTTCTGACAGTTTAATATCACTCCATAAAAATCTAAGTGAATACTATTAAAGGGTCCCCAAATTTTCAACTGCTCCTATTTTGAGAATTAGGTATCATGATGTGACATTCAGTACGATTTATCTTTGGGGAAAAAAATTACCTTTGTCTTTTTGTCATGTCACTGTGGTATTATTGTTTTTTAAAAATCAATTGATTTCCTTGGCATTATTGTAGAGAGGCTGCAAATATTAATTTTATTACAATTATCTAATGAACTTCAGTAAGACTTGGGAGCCATGATGATGACTTTTTTGGTTTTAATTTGATTATGTGCTTAGTATTGTTCTGATGGTACTGGCTAAATAATTACTGAGACTGCAGGAGAGCTGAATGAGCTATGCACCCCCTGTCACTTTATATCCCCTGAGTCCAAGCATGTCATTTCAACAACACAGCCATAAAGCCAAAAGAGCTGACAGTTGTCTTGTGATTATTCCTGGACCCGAGGCACCCTCATATTACAGTACTAATCAAGTCATCTCACCAACTTATCATTAACTCTATTTGACCCATGGGGGTAGAGATGAAATCTTTTTTGGCAAGATTAATGATGTTATAAGATTGAGAAGATGTGCAGTGTAAAACCTCAATTATTCTCAATTCTTACCATGAAGAAAAGAATAAAAATACAAAGTAACAATAATGAAAAGTAAAAGACAACATCTTCTAAAGACCTTAAGTTTTTTTCACCCCCCCCAAAGAATGCTAATGTTTTCTTCCTTTTTACGGTTTCTAATTCACTTTCGTTCAAATATTTTGTCTCATTATTTTTTGTTTTACACTAACAAATATTTTCTCTGGCAGTCATAAAATTTACTTTGGTTGTATTTGCTTTGATAAATGGATTGGAAATTGTGCTTTGCAGTCAGATTCTAGGATTTCTGATGAAAAGACAGCCAGGAGCACAATGCTCCTGTCACGCTTCAGTGTTCTTAGTTTGTGTACATCTTTGACAAGATCTTCTTTTTTTTTTTTTCTTGGTATGAGCTTTGGGACATCTTCTATTTTTCTCTGACTGACAACTAGATAATAAGTTTTATCATTAAAAACTGATTCCAGGGAAATGTGATCCCTGCCCTTGGTTCCTTTGTAGCTAGTAAAGCTTTTGTTTTCACAATTCCTTCAGAATAACTAGAGATTATCACTACAAAAAGACATAGATATTGACCTGTCTTGTCACATGTTGCTTAGCAAGTACTAAAAAATTGAATTCCCTACTATTTATCTAGAACTACTTATTAAATCATCTTACTGTTGAGAGATGACTCAAGGTCAACAGGTTCAGTTCATATTGCCTTTATTTTTCTTAACCTTCATGGAATTATTAAGTAGTTATTCATTTTATCCCATTAAGTTGTGCTAAAAATTTAACACATAAAGTATTACAGGAATAAACTCCATGCTCAGTCTAGTTAGAGTTAAATAAGGGCGATGATATGTTACTTCTTTGTTTACCTGCTAATTATATAATACTGGTCAAGATTTGATATGTAAATTTTCTGCCATTTCTTCTTATTTCATCTTTATTTCATGTAGCCTTTTTCATTATAACAAATAAGAAATGAGTTGAAAATAAAAAGAAAAATGGAATGAGAAAAATTAGTAAACTTGGCTGATCAACATTTGGCAGGAAAGAAACAGAAAACTAGATAATACTGACATTTCTTATTGCATGGGCTTTTTAAAAAAAATTTAATAGATGTTTTACTAGGATTTATTAGCAATGAATGAATAAATGAAAAAGAGGCTTATGCCAGTTTTGTCTACATCTGTTCATTGGACACTTAACAAGAAGAATTAAGAGTCACCGTTTAAAGGGTAGAATGAGACAGGACTAGATTTTGCTTTAAGGTCCTTGTCGTCCTCTTTGCCTTCTCTAAGTATGTCACATCTGGCTTTAAAACTTATTCCTCTGCCTGTGTCCTCAGTCCTTACGTAGTAGATTTGAACTTTCCTAATTCGTGATTTAGGGAGGAGTTAAATTAGTGTGAATATTGAACAAACATTTCAAAAAGTAGAATGATCTAGAAAGTTTGACTTCGTGGTTTTTCTGTTACCACCCTAACTTAAAGCTGTTATTTTTTAATATGTTATTTTATTACTAGTTTCAAGTATACAGTACATCGGTTGGACATTGATATCATTTATAAAACGATCCCCTTAATTGCTCTTTCTCTCCTCTGGCTCTCCACCTAGACATTACATTTAATGCTAACTGCATTCCCTATGCTGTGCTCCCCATCCCTGTGACTATCTATCAACTCCTAATTTGTACTTCTTTAATATTTCATTCCATTCTCCTAGCTCCCCAACTATCCCAACTATGCCTCCATCCCTGCCCACCCCGCCCAACACCTTTGCCAGATTGTTCTCTATGTTTGTGAGTCTGTTTTTGGTTTGTTCTTTTTGTTCCTTAGATTCCTCATATAAGTGAAATCATATGGTATTTCTCTTTCTCTGTCTAACGTATTTCACTCAGTTTAATTAACCTCTAGGTCCATCCATGTTGTTGCAAGTGGTAAGATTTCATTTTTCTCAAAAAATTAAAAATGGATATACTTTTTGATCCAGCAATTGCACTTCTGGTTATTTATCCAAAGAAAACCAAAACAATAATTCATAAAGATCTGTGTTCAAGGCAGCACGATTCACCAAATAACCAAGATATGGAAGCAACCTAAATGCCTATTAAGAGATGACTGATTAAAGAAGTTATGGTTCATATATATAATGAAATATCATTTTGAGCTGTTCTTGACTTAGCAGTTTCCAATCTGAAGTTACCTTCATCTCTGCTAAAGTCACACTCCTTCTTGTCACCTTCTTCTCCTTTAACACACTGCAGTCTTTGGATTTTTCTACCTCCAGTACCTGCAAGCTTGATGAGACCTTTAAATTAATTTTTTCTAAAGCATTTATTTGATTATGTTAATCTTCTTCCATGTAACTTTCTATAGCCTATTAGATCAAGTTAAATTTTTTACTGCGACATCAAAAGTTTTCTCAGTCTTTTTCCAATGAAGTCTTTCTACATAATCTCCTACTAGATAATTTGTACTGCAACCAAATGGGATTACATTTTTTTTTAATTCCAGTTGTGTTCTGTATATTTATTCATCATTTTTGCTCTGCTTTTGTATTAATTATCCAAATTATATCAACAGATCTAGCCTTTATCCACTGAGATTTAATTCCATCAACAGGTGGAAGTTATTTCTCACACTTGAATTTGTATAGCATTTTATTTTGTTATATATAACATACTTTTTAATTATTTATATGTTTTTTAAGCTTATTATCATCTTTGCTAAATAAATGTTAAACTCCTTGAGGTCTTTTATTGTCTTATTCACTTTAGTATCCTCCACAGTGACTGGTATTATACAATTTATAGAATAGACAATCTGTTTTGTTTCATAATAGAAAATTTTGTCTAAAATGTCTTAATATAATCCTTTGCCTACGTGAAGCTCATGCCTTGCTGTATTTCCTCCCAAATTTTTGCCAGAACTTTGCCCCACAACTGTTTTTCAGTTCCTTATTTCTTCCCTAGTCCTTCTTTTACCAAAAAAAAAAAAAAAAAAAAAAACAAAGATGAGAGAGAGAGAACTGTTTTACAAAATCACATATGTAGAATACCTAATAAAAACTCTTATGACTATGGAAAGTCAAAAATTGGGAAGATGAGAGAACATTTATTAATTCTGAAACACTTGACAGATGTGCATTGATCTTCATTGTTTTATCATCATTATGGTTATTTACTTTGTTGGTTATAAATACTATTTACTGTGGTGCCTCTATGTGACATCCACCATATTTCTTTAAATTATTTAAATTTTAAAGCATCACTTATGCCCAGCTTGTATAGAAGAACATAGTGAATTCCAAGCAATATCTTTCTGCTTCCAGTTATCCTATAACAATTTAAGTAATTACATCAATTTAGAAATTTATTTTTTTACATATGTATTATATCAGAAACAATACAATTATTGTGAACCACAAGAAATAATGGATCAGGGTGAGGAATTTAGGTAATTTTATTGTTGAACTCTGATAGAATTTTCTTTAAATGAATTTCATAGTAGTAGAACAGTCCCAAGTCTGCTGTTTATAAAGACTCTAATATAAAAATTTAAGTGCATGTAATTGTCAGCTCATGCGAGACCTAATAGGATTGACAAATTGCATAGCAGAGTGCCCATCATATGTATGTGTATGTATGTGTATGTAATAAGCATGTTACATACATATGTGTATACAGATATGCATACATATGTGTGTATAAGTGATGCGTGTATGTTTATGTGTGTTTCTGAAGATTGTTTTGGGTTGATAGTGAAATTATATTTTAAGTCACTATTTTAGTGGTAACTGCATTTTTCAGCATTTATTCAAGTCACTGAGAAAAAATACAGATTTTAAATACCATATTGACTTTGTAGAATGATTCTTTGTCTCTTAGATGACTATTTATTTTCACGACCCTTAGTTTTTTTATGTCAGTTAATAACACATTAGTTACTGAAATTTAAATGGTGATTTATATATAAAGTATAGAATTTATAAAGCTATTCTTTCTCAATTTTTAAATGAGAGTTTTAAATATACTTCACATTACTGTCAAAGTAAGCAGCATTTAAATACAGAAAATCAAAATTCTCAAGTTGAACCCTATGCATTTTTAATGTAATTCATAAGTATATCTTCTGCAAGCTCTTAGAAATGCAGAATAGAAGATGTAGAGCTACTGTGTCCTCACAGTGTGGAAGCTGTCTAGTTATGCTTTTAAAGTTGTATTAAAACGCAGAGTAAGTACAAATTAAATAGTAGGATAAAATGAAAAGGTGGATGAGAGAGCGTAATTACTTGGAAAAAGAGAGATTTATAAAGGGGGAGAAATGTCAGATTCAACATGAGGAGTATATGAAAACAAGTACATAAGTACTAGTTCTAAAAACATAAACTAAACAAGAATAAATATTAATTGTGTTTTTTTTTTTTTCTCATTGCTGAATGGGAGATTTTTATTCAAATACTCTAGGCATTTTCCGGAGAAATTTTATGTTCTCATTCTACTTTTAGAACAAAATTCAGCCTAACCTGAACAAGACCATTAAATTGTATTTGGTTGTTGCCTAGCAAGCAGCAAAATGACAGTTTAGCTGGGAATTTTAGGATAAATCTGTTATTGCTTGGTCAGCTGGTAGTCAGTGGTGCCAGTAGGCAGTGATGGTGAAGACTGTTTATAGGAACTAGACTGAACTGTAAGTGTCTCTTGTGCCTGGTAATGAAAATATTAGTACAGAGCTATACATATAAAGAGATTTTTAAAAATGATTAGAGAGCCACATCTTGCAGCCTACTTAAAGTGCTTAAGGTAAAACAAAAAAACATGTAACAAAGATGGGAATGTAGGGAGACTTGATACTGTGAACAATCAGAAGATGTTCAGACAACATTTAAAACCTAAGCATTAGAGTCTACCATGGATTAATTTGCATGTATATACATATTTATTTTTGTAGTTTTGAGGTTTTTAATTAAATGACCACCCTAGTATATTTTACATCACAAATTAAATACTTTGAACTGGAATCCCAATTTAGGCTTCCCATCTGTGTACCTTGCTGGTTATTTTTACATAGCTGAAATTTTTAATCTAAAAGATCAAATTTATAAAAATACCAAATTTGGCTCTTTTTCTGTATTACTTATTTTTCTTCTTTTTCCCCTACTGATTTCTATTTAGCAATAGCATTGACTATCTGCAATGAGTTAAGAGAGACCTTGACAAAACCTTGACCTTGACCTTGGCCTTAACTTTAATCTCATTGTCAAATCAATGTGTTAAAGTTGTGCTATGTATTGGTTTGTTTACTGTGTAGACTTTACCATGGCCATGACTTTCATAGACTAATTATTTTGATTAAGTTAGACGATTAAAGTTAGTCTTGCATGAGGGAGGAATACACTTGGGAAGCAGTGATAGATGGACTCCAGTCTTTGGAGTGTTTAGTTCTGCCAGCATTTTCCAGTTGAATGAAAATTCACCTCCCAGTTTGGTTTAAGTGACAGTGAATGGATTGTCAGACTTAACTGTTTCCTAGAAAAAGACAGAAAGACATCAAGAAGGATAGATGACAGTGTGAATATCCACATGTATTCTTGCAATTTTTCCCAGATATTGTTCCGCTTTGATACACAACATCATTACTGAAGTAATAACTGTTAATTAATATCTGCGTCATTTTTTGTAAATGGTAGTTTAGTGTTACAATTAGTCTAATTAGTATACAGCATAGCTTGGTGACATGACAAATCATAGAGCAGCAATTGTTGACTCTTATCCATTATGATATATTAGCTAATTCACTTGCTCAATAATGACAAAAGCAAAATTCGGCACTTTGGCAATTACAACAGCAACCACTGTCGAGGCATTGTGGCTACACTTTCAGGTTTTTATTTTCCACCATGTTTCTGAGTACTGCAGATTGTTGACATTTTACATTTTGCTTCTTTTCCTATTGGTAAATGAGAGTCCCTGATCAAAATTTTCAAGAATAGAATCACAAATAAAGAAAATGAGAATAAAATGTGACTTCCAAATTTTCCTGGTTTACACATGCTGCGTCATGCTCAGTGTTTTATTTTTCCAAGATTATTCATTATAAAGTTAACAGCTATCTGTATCTTTCATTTATTTTTCAGAACCTATGCGAACCCCAAAGACATTAAAGATTGCTGAGATACAGGCAAGGCGCATTGCTGTGGACTGGGAATCCCTGGGTTACAACATTACTCGTTGCCACACTTTTAATGTCACTATCTGCTACCATTACTTCCATGGTCACAACGAGAGCAAGGCAGACTGTTTGGACATGGACCCCAAAGCCCCTCAGCATGTTGTGAACCATCTGCCACCTTATACAAACGTTAGCCTCAAGATGATCCTAACCAATCCAGAAGGCAGGAAGGAGAGTGAAGAGACGATTATTCAAACTGATGAAGATGGTATGCTCATATTTCATTATTTTCAAAAAGAGGAATTATATAATAAAAATTATATAATTGCTTATAATGTTTTTAGAGTACCCAGAACTGAATTGGATTCTCAAATCTGCTAAATACTTTTAATAAGATTAACTTTGGAAAGAGTTTGCCTTTAACAAAAAGCTTGATATTCTTCAGAGGAGCATCAAATATTAGGTGGGATGTACCTTTATTGCCTGCCTTTTTTCTCTAGAAACCAAAGAATGCTATTAGGCTTATACGACATTTGTCATATTCATTAAAATATGTCTAAATTGATCATACTAACGACTGTATTATTTATTTTATCCAGAAACAGTTTTATAAAAGTAAATGGCATTATTTATTCTACTTTCAATATTATTTCTATCCTAATTTTACTTTAACCTTTACTTTGAGGCATTTTTATTGGTTCTAATGATGTTGAGTTGCATATTATTATTTTTAAATTTCTTTTACTATGAGGTTCCCCCCTGCTTTTTCTTTATATATAAAACTAAATGATTGAAGTACATGCTTCCTATACTTTCTATGACTTATTTGCAAGTAACTTATTCTTCAGATCTGCCCACATGAGCTCTAGTTTCTACGTAGAATGCTTGATGTGTCTCAGTGTTCCTGAGGGGGGACCGAATATCTAAATCGTAATCTATTGTTGTGAGGATCGATGGATTAAGATGATCTAATTAAGTCAGTCTTAGTAAATTATTGCTGCCCTATATATATACAAAAATAATATATCATCAACCATCTAATAAAAGAATATAATTTCATGAAAAGAATTCTGGGGACATTTATAAATCATGACAACAAAGCGAGAATGATTTCTCACCAGAACCCTAAGGTAGAATTTATATTTAATATATTGTGTACGTTTTTTAATGCATGGGTAGAATTTTTTGTATGAGATTTTGTTTTCATTTTTTATTCCAGCATTGATAAAAATCAATATTAAGAAGTTAGCTAAGCAGAAAAGCCTGGTTTGAGAACAGTTCTTTTTTTGCTAATATAGAGCTATTTTTAAATGTGTATTTATTACATTTTAAAGGTTATAATGTTTATTTCATATAATCTTTCCCCACTAACATTTACTTTTTTCCTCTTTCCATTTTGTGAGTTATATTTCAAAGTACTTTCTTATATGCAATATATATATATTTATACACACATATATATATATATATAATATATATAGCTGAAATAGCTCTCAAGTAAATCACAAGCAGGGAAATAAAAGTCACCATTCTATCTCCATTAAAAATTGCTAATGTGGAAATGTGAAGTGACATTCCTTGCAATATGAAGACTTCTAGAATGATGGTCTTAGGAACTTCGTGTTGTATTTACACGAATTATAAGTATATATAGATGTCTGTCTGTGGTAACTCATCGTCTTCCTTTGGCTATAGAAATTAGTGAATATAATTTGTCTGTACCCTTACCCCATTGCCCCACCTGTTTTATGCTTTGTAGTTCACCTTAGGGTAGTTCTTTCTCCCCTCCACTCTACTTGTCCTGATGCAGTATCAGAAGTATGGCACTGTCTTGGCCATTTTACCACAGACTTCTCTCTAACAAATATGACTTATAGGTACTTGAAGTGAATCCTACTGACAAATTAGAACATGTGTAAGAAGAGCAGAGAAATACACACATTCTGGGGAGATTACTCATTACCAGTTCTATGCCTCTCTCAATGCAGAATTATACAAACATGTAAAACTATCCCTATTTGTGAACAATTTGAAGTATGTCCATGCCATTTAATGGTATTCATAAGCCAAATTGTGTTTGGTGAACACAGACACTAATTATACACCATCACATAAATATTTACTCATTAATTGTGGTTTTGCCTCCTCCTTCCTCCAACAAACACCTTCTTCTGTGAGATGTATGAAAAGGTAAAGAAATACTTTTTCCTTAATCACAATTTTAAGCTTATGTCATTTGAGAAAAATGGAAACAACAGGTACTTTCTTAGAAAACAAACTAATGCCCATGGCAGCCTCAATAGATTCCACATTTTACACACAGGGGCCATCACAGCTTCTCTGTCTTGATCAACTACATATTCTGTGCCAAAACTGTTGACTGGTTGGAGTGGAGGAGTAGCAGATGCCTTTGGTTAACTTCTCCCTGAGCCCTCAGTTTACAGATGCATGAACAGATCATCTGAAGTTTAGTGCCGACATCTTTTCTGTTTGCTGTGGGTTTCTTTCCTTTATGAATTTTTTATTAATGTGCCAAATTATGTTGGCTGTCGCAGAGGTCAGAGCATCATTCATCATCTCCTTGTAGATTGAAATAAATCTTACTCTTTTGACATATCATTCAGATTTTCTTAATACCGCTAGCCACGATGCAATGCATTTCCTTTGATCCAGTGATTTTTAATTTATTTCAATCCTCACAAAATTGCTTTATACTCTGAAACTACATTTCTAGATAATGTCATGTGTGAAGTTCACTGAAATGTTATATTAAGGAAAAATAATAATTAAAAACCATACTTGCCCAATATTAAATCAATATTTTCAAAAGAAAACACATTTTTAAGCAAAGTAGGATAGAAAGAGTATATTTTTAAACATTAGCAGAACAAGAAACTCTATGCGACTAAATAGCAACTACATTTTTAAATAAAATATATAAGAGAAAAATATATGATAACAAAGCATCTTGTGTCATATTTTGTCGATAGAAGCTGACATGTCATTCATTCCTGCCATTAGTTATATAACATTTGCAGATAAGACTGGAATGGAGGTTCCTCAAGTCTTGTCATACCTGAGGACACTTCAAAACTAATTATGCTGATTGATGAGCTCTAAACAAGTATGATATTTTAAAATGGTTTAATTCTTAGCTTTAAAAAGTGAATTTCTTTTAAAAAAAACTGAAACAATGATGTTTGAACCTATTCATCTTAACAGTTTTCTTTAAAAACTTGTAATAATCCATTTGTCTTTTAAATTATAGAAATTTTATAAGTATAGCTATAAAAATCAATGTGACTATTAATGGGTATTTCAATTCAGTACTATATGATTTGGCTTTTGAGTCTAAGGAGTGTTAATTATTATGATTCGTTATTTTATGAACTTTGTTTATGGAGACTCCTTAGGGGTTTATAAACTTCAAAATATCTTTTAAGAAAATATAGCTGTGTTCATGAAACAAATTACAAATGAGATTTTCATGTTATGGAGGTATACAAGAGAGAAAACTAGACTACGCAATTTATTCAGTTCCCAAGGTGATAGAATAGTCTTTTGAATAAGAATAACTTTACAGTTGTACATTTTTTACATTGGAAGCACATTGATGTACTTTAAATTTCCATATATTAGTCAGAAAACTGGTCATATAGATTATTTTCTTTTTAAGGACATATTTTTATTTATTTTATGTATTTGAGATTTGGTTTGTCTGGCTACATGATTTACTTGTCCTGTTTCTGATATAAGAGTTCTTATAATCAAAATGTATGTATTTGTAGTGCCTGGCCCTGTACCAGTCAATTCTCTTCAAGGAACATCCTTTGAAAATAAGATTTTCTTGAACTGGAAAGAGCCTTTGGATCCAAATGGAATCATCACTCAATATGAGGTACTGAGAGAACAAGGAAGTTAATTGAAATGTAAAGTGAAAGAAGAGTAATAGGAAAAGGTTAGAGAGAAATAAGGGGAAAAAAGTGAGGACTAAAAAATTAAAATTATTGTTATTTCTCTTCTATTTACCTTTCACATTCTTTGTTCCGAAAATTTAGTATCAAAACAAAGATTATATGGTACCTAGAATTTTCAGATTCTTAAAGTAAATATATGGGTTTTTTTTTTTTGAGGGAGAGGGGATTGTTTTAGAGAAGCAGGATTAGCCTTTTCAAACAGACTTAATGATTGTTATAAAGAATGAATTTTTGTAAAAGGAAGAAACTCATTTTAGACTGTGATTTAGGGAAGGACATTGAATGTCAGTTGTTTCATAGTAAAGAATTAATAGCAAAAAAGCAAAATATATTATAAACCTGACTATTCTAGAGATTTATCTCAGCTTTGAATATAAATTATTATATTTTTAAATACGGTATGCTAAAAAGAAGAAAGGATCATTTTAATTTTACAAATGTCTAGTTTTGTTACTATGGAGTCAGTGTTGATTAGAGCATAAAATACTTAAATTTCTAGTGGCTACAAAGTGCATTATGGAAGTGGGAATTACTAGTGCAGTCTTATCATCTGTGACTATAGCATATTTGAATACTATTTATGTGAAATTTATGTAACTTGGACAATGTTTAGTTAATTATACAAACATTTGTTGAACAGTTTATGTTTCATCTGCATTAAAATATATAAGATTATATATTCATAGAATATAGATATGTATTAGTTCAATTATATAACTATCTATAGATAGATGATAGGTAGATGATATAGATAGATAGATGATAGATAGATAGATAAACATATATAGAATGACAGCTAAATAACCATATCAAAATAAGAAGAAAAGAAGTGAAAAAAATGTGCTTTATGTCACATAAATACCCTTAAAAGAAGTTTATTTAAAAATTTTTGTGACATGCTGGATATGTAATAGAAAATGTGTTTCTTAAAACAGGTGAGCTACAGCAGTATAAGATCTTTCGATCCTGCAGTTCCAGTGGCTGGACCTCCACAGACTGTATCAAATTTGTGGAACAGTACACATCATGTCTTCATGCACCTTCATCCGGGAACCACATACCAGTTTTTCATAAGAGCCAGCACTGTGAAAGGCTTTGGACCAGCCACAGCTATCAATGTGACCACCAATATCTCAGGTATGCAAATCGATAAAGGATTTTTTTTTAATAACATGTTCTAGGGAGTCACATATACACTTATTAAATCTTTAATGATTGAAGGCACTTTAAATAAATAATTATTTGAATACAGATTATTCTTAGTTATATGTCCAAACCCAAATGTATACAAAATAGTCACTTTTAATTGACAGTGGTCTTCTAAAAAATTACATTATATCTTTATTAGGAATCTGTCAAATTTCATTACATATGCTAATAGGCCTATGAGACTTTTGAAGAGTTCATAATTATTACAGTATCTCTTTACCGTAAATGAATTTTATTAAAGAATTGTAGAAGATTCTTGCTCTCCTTTTTAGTACCGCATATGTTACCTCTCCATTTCATTTTCACTGACACTCTGATAATTTTAGACAAATAATGAGCTTTACTTTCTCAGAAATAGTTATCTAAATTTCAGAATCACAATGTATTTAGGTAATAAACAAATACAATTAAATTTACATTATGTTATGCTCACAATGTCATAGTTTACATTTGACTAAATTGTTTACAGATGTGACTTCTCCTTCAGTCAAGTCATCAGTTAAACCCAATTAATTTTTTTTTTGCCAGGAATTAACATTCTAAAATGCCTTAAATCTACTCCAGGCTATGTAATGTTTTATATTATTTGTTGATGATTACTAAAATAAATATATATGTAACTAAAGAGTTAAAATTAAAAAAAAAATATCAACCACTAATATGTTGAAATTAATACATTAAAATTAAAATATATTGAATACTAATTTTAAATTTCTAAGTTCTTTTTGTTCTTTTCATGTTTATTTTCATTGTAGCTCTACATAGCATATATAAGCAGTAAATACATTAAACAATTTTACCATTGTTCTGAATTGATAACATTTGCATCAAAAGGAAGCTACATACTTCTAAATTTTTTTAAGTCCAAAACTTTATTTGGAAATGTTTTTAATGTAACACAAAACTTAAAAAAATTATATCATGAAAAATTAGCTATGGTTCCAGTATGAGCTGCAGTTCCTTTACATAATAACATTTATTTTAATACTCTAACAAAGAAAAAAATTTAAATATCATCTTAGAAAATAACAATATATTAAAAGTGCCAATTTATCTCTTGATGGAACAATTCTGAATCATCAATTTAAAATATTTGTTGAGCTACCTTACTAGAAAATAGGACTTGGTGATATATGGAGAAACATATTTCCCATCCTCTAGAATTATCAGTACTGCTATAAATAAATAAGATCTTTCAACAGATATATCTATAAAATTTACATAAAAACTTGTAAAGCTGATAGCATTGAACAAATAGCATTATTCCTCTTTTTGGAATTTTATTTTATGCTTTATCTTCCTGATGAGTCTTTACTCTTCTTTCGACTTTCAGCTCAAACATCACCTAAACCCTGAAGTCTTCTCTGTTTCATCTTCTCAAACTCCCAACACTAGTTTAGACTAATTATTCTTCAGGCATGGTTCCAAGACCAACAACATCAACATTGCGTGGAAACCCTGTAGAAATGCACATGATCAGGCCTTTTCCCACACCTACTGAATGAGAAACTCTAGAGGAAAGGGGCAGCAATTTGCATCTAAAGAAGCCCTGGGGTGCTTCTGATCTTACTAGTTTGAGAACCATTGTTTTGGCAAATTAATGTCTTTCTCTTTTGGTCACCTAATTTTGCTATAATTTTTTATAAGACCCTCACTCTTGATAAGCTGTGAACCTTTACTCTTAATTCTACGAATTCAGAAACCACACTTCATTTTTCTTTATACTTATGGTAGTTATAAAATTTAATACATAGTGTATATTCAGTAAATGTTCAATGAGTGAAATACTTTAAAATTTTATTAGGTGTTATTTGTTCTGTTATTCTGATAATGCACACATTTTACAGGTTATATACTCTTTTAAATATCTTCTACATGGAAATAATCAAAAGTTATTTGAGGTTACTTTTTCACCCAGTTTGAGATTAAGAAGCTCCCATCCCCCCAAAAAAATTATGAAACATTTTGAAAATTTATGCTCCTTCAAGAATCTAGCAACTATGTGCTAGTTCATGGTAAATAAAAACTAAGATTCCCATTTCTATTCACCACACTTCCCTGATGTATTTCTTTTGAGACTAAAGTGGTGAAAATGACCCAGATACTATTGGAGTCATTCAACAACTCCTGTCTTTATATCTTCTGTTGCCTTAAGTTCCCAGGGTTAATATTCCGTGTATAGTTTCTTTTCAAAAATAGGTACATTTTAGATAATTAAGTAATAAACTGATTTTTTTTTCCTTCTGCCAGGATCATTTGTTCAACCCAAACTATGATATATTCTTTTTAATTGATTAAAAATTTGTTTTTCCATTAATCACTCATCAGCTCCAACTTTGCCTGACTATGAAGGAGTTGATGCTTCTCTCAACGAAACTGCCACCACAATAACTGTATTGTTGAGACCAGCACAAGCAAAGGGTGCACCTATCAGGTAAGAGGTGAAAAGTAATAATTAAAGGGAAAAACAGCCAGCAGGAGGGATGTTTGCTCATAGTTGCTTAGCAACCAGTATATTGAGTGGTTCGTTTCTAAGTGACGGTCATTTGACATTTACTGTCAGAGGTTTTATTTCTGTTTTCATCTTTGTTTTTCTTTGGACAAAGCCTGAAGATATACTTACAGTTAAGAGTAGAATCTTAAGGGGATTTTTGAGATATTCATGAACTTAATCATTCACATCACTGTGCTATTTGATTTAAGAGCGGCTCTTTTATTTTTTTTTCCTCTAGTTCTATTTCATTTCACTTCCTCTATTGGTATCTACGGTATATGAGCTTTGAAGGTATTTGTCAGAAATAGAATGAGAAAATACCACTGGTCCAGTGCACTAAATCTGCTATGAATAATTTCATATGAATGATTGAAAAATAGGAAGCTTTGAGGAAATGAAAGGGGAATACTTATAATGTATGCATCCTATGTGACCTTTTAATTCCTAAATTGTTACTTATCAGGAATTCCATAGTAAATATTAAAATTCGATTTGCCATATCCTGTATCCTTCTAATATTAAAATCTCCCACATTACCCTCATCTTCCATAAAATTGGGAAACATTATTTTCAGGTATTGAGTCAAATTATTGCAACTATTTTAATTTCTGCCCATTTAAATCAGATAGGTATTTAAAACAGCAGGTTTTCATTTGAAATTTTAGACTTTGTAAATACTTTTGTTTTCATACTTCTTTTGAGAAATAAATCGAGGCACGAAAATCAGTGCAGATATTTCATAATTGAATCATCTTAAGTTGTTTACATATTCATTCATTAAGAAATAAAATTAATCTTTATTCTATTTGTAAAAGGAATACATTTGATCTTAAGAGCACATACTAACCATTCAGACAATTCTATATCGCTGGAAAGGAAGAAATATTTTTAATTAAAAAAATATGTTAATAAAAGAACCTGCATTCATAAAGGAACTCTGAGTCCTGTCTGGCTAAACAACACAGGAATACCACGCCAGAGGAAAAGAGGGATGATTGAATATACTTGTCATATAAACACTTGGGAAATATTGGCTACTTGAAAATGCAAATAAGTATTGAGCCCTATTCATGAATCAACGATCTGTAAGTGAGTATGATTGCTGATCCAAAGGAAAAAGAGAAAATGCCCGCATTCAATATTTTTTTCTATTGATAAGTAATCAGGATCATTGACATGTCCCAGCTTGTGATGAAATTTACTCTGTAGGTGTTCAGTTCTGCTACTGCTATTTAAATGAACTGCCAGGTATTTGCATTTTATCTTTAAAAAGTTAGATATTTGAATGAATTCAGCTTTACTTAATGGAAATTGGAAACAGTGTATTATTAGTGCATAATTGTGCTACATAACATAACCTACGCTAATTCTTTATTCATTTAATCAATTTATTACACAAACATTGACTGATAATATATTATGTACCAGGCACTGTGCTAAACATTGTAAATCAAAGATAAAATGATTACAATAAAACACAGAGCCCATGTCCAGATTTGTCATGGAAAATCAGAGGTGCCTGTAGCTTTCTAAAGTCGTGCTCATAGCCAGTGTTCAGGAACTTTATTGAATTAATGAGCATGCTATCAATTACGCATTTTTCAACCAAAAGTTTGTCTTCTACTTTGTTCATATTTACTTATTACAAAAATGTTTAATTACCAAGAATTCACATAATCGGAACTCATGGTTATGCAAAAATAATCCTTGATAATACGATATCCTCTTTCTCTGACACAGAAATGCATTTGTTTGTATTTGTTGGAAAGACATTTGGCCTTTTCTGGAATTGAGCTCATTGTCAACTCCAAATTTTACAGTTCGGAGAATAGTGCTCAAAAAAATAAATTTAAAACCTGGAATGCTACAAGAAATAATTAAATGATATATAAATAAATAACAAGTATTTTTTAAAAAATATTACTACCAGGGGGATATTCTCATCCCATCTTATCCATCTTTAGTTTTTTGTAATAACTTGACCAGCTATCCAGTATCACCAATAGGTGGGAGCCAGCTGGCAGAACCAGACTGGTCTAGTCAGGAAATTTAACCTCAGATGAAGCCTGCCTTCTTTGCTTTGTGAATCTTCCAGTGAGGTAGTCCTGTCTTCTTTCCTCTGACCACATTTCTAGCTTTAGTATTGCCATCAGTAATGGAAGCCTTATCTTGAAGCTTATCTTGTCCGGTTCTATAATTTCTTTGCAAATGAAGAACCAACTTGAGGTAATAGATTTTCAAAGTACTATATTTATGGCCTGGTACTGCAAATTTTTGATTGGATCCTCAATACTACCTTCAGATTCTTCAAACTCTTTTACTTGCCACCTAATTTCTTCTTTATTTATGTCAGCCTATCAGAATCTCTTATTTGCTAATACTTATTGCCATTTCTACTGTGTGGCCCCTCTCCTGTCCTCCCAGTAAAAGCCATACCTATGTACCACCTAACTAAAACTCCTGAGAGCATCCATCTGTTAGCTTTGTCTGCTAGCAAAGACTCTAAAGGCTAGATTCTATTTTTCCCTACTTTATAGCATAGCTAGTGTCTGCCACACTGCATTTCACCATCTGTTTGTCCAAACTCCAGTGGAAATATCCAGTTCTTTCTGCTCTGGCCTTCCTAATGTCAAATGAACTCCAATTACAAAAGCTTCTATCATAGCACCTATGAAATTCCTGTTGGGTAAAGTTTGTCTATTTAATTTAGTTTATTAGGGAAGCTTAAGTTACCTATGGTTTCTATAAACTTATTAATTCAATAACTTGCAATATTGCCAGGAGTTGAGCTGGATACTTGGAATAAAAATCCACATAGGCAATTTAGTATATGCTCTTAAAGTGTATATTACAAGGGAGTTGAAACATGGTTAAAAATAGACCTTGTCAAAGTTAATGCCAGGATTTTGAGCTTTGTTACTCAGAAACCGATAGTTCCTCTTGCAGAAGTAGGTAAGTCATGAGAGACCTGGCTTATGTATGTAAGGAGTGAGGAGATGAAGAGCAAGAAATGTTATGGTATCCAAAATGTAATCAAACCTTTACTCTGTGGATCGTCAAAATGTTGGCAATGGGGCAGTATGAGCAATGGTGACTGTGAGATCTTGAGAAGTCTGTCCATAAGAGAAATAGAGAAATGTTGGAGCTGCAAAATTTCTCCTGAAGTTTTAAGGAGACATTTTAGATTAAAATGGGGAAGTTTAAGTATGCAATTGTATAAAATTTGTTGATATCACTAAGAATGTGTACAAGCTGAAACTATAACCAGATTCACAGAAGTTTTACTTACTAATGGGTTAAAAAAAAAAAAAAAAAAAGCAGGCCACTATAGGTAATTTTGGGTTCAGGATCAAGATTTTTAAGGATTAAATCAAGAAAACTACCACGGTATTTTATAATCGCTTTTTGAACTAATGACAAATCTGTTTGTATATTTTCTTAGCTTTTTATCTAAAGGGAAATTGCATGACAAAATGTCATGCTGTGGCTTCCCACGAAACTAAAAAGTACTACATTTCAATGTTTAATCAAGTTAAATTATAGAATAGTGAAATCATTTTTAGTTTTTTAATATGAGAAAATCATATTTTGAGTATTGAGTGAAGATTCATAATGTCAGTATATTGATTTTAACTTAGTTTTAGAAATATTCTGAAATTTAATTAAAAGAAATGGAGACTATATGAAAGATGGATAGAATGAATAAAACTCTTCAGATGACTTTGGAATATTTTAAATTACTAGAGAACTAAGGTCAAATATATTTTGATCTAACTAGAATGAAGTACTATTAAATAATTAGATGAACACAGGGATGAGAAAGCGTAGGCCTATTTCGTGTAATCAGTCAAATCACTTCTAATTTGATTTCTTATTCCTTATTTTCTGTTCTTTAATTTGTATTGATAATAAGAAAGTAGCAGGGAAAAAAAAAAACAGTTTAGAAAAGGTAAAAGTATGAGTTTGGAGGACAGCCTGCCCAGACAAATTGAACAACAAAGGGAAGATGATTTTTAATGAATTTAATAATTTTTAGTTTAGGGTTCCCTCTCAAGTTCTGTGCAATCTTTCCCAAAGAGCAGAAAGCATTTTTTAAAATACTTTATTTTTAAAAAAACATTTGTAGATTTACCATAGTATTGAGAGGAAGGTACAGAGATGCCCCATGTCCCTGCTGCCATCATACATGCACGGCCTCCCCCATTAACAACATCACTTACGAAAGTGCTACCTTTTTTTTTTTCTTTTTTTTTTGCTTCTTCCTTCGCCTTCATTCATCTCCACCATCAGCAGTTTGCTTTTTTCCTAACAGATCTGGAGAGATCAGATACTTTGCATAAAACTTCTTAATTCGTAATGTACAATGTCGATTTAATAGAATTAGTTAAGAACTAATTGTGTGCATGTGTAATTTTATCTACCTATATGCATGTATCCACAGGATATGCAAATGTATAACATACAAATGTGTATTTAAATTAAAAGCTATCAAAGAAACAAAAAAAGATCAGATTTGCTTAACCTGGGATATGCTAACTGTGATCTTTTCTTTTATCTCCTCAAGGGCTATGCTTATATGTTTCTTGGATTTTAAAATTAGCAAGTGCCTGCTCCATGGACCCCTCAGAGAGCATGTATCTTGTCAATACCATTTGTAGGAGCTTAGAGACCCAACTTGGCAGAGATACAGAGAATGATGCAGTAAACATAATTTCAAATAATATAGGCTTCTGCCTTAGTTACTTGCCCAAATTTCAATTTCTGACATTAATACAATTTCTATATATTGAAATGAAAGGAGATGGATACCAACCTACCAATTTCTTAGCAATGTTTTAATGGTTAATGGGAACTTGAATAATTAAGAACTAAAGAAAATTTGTAACTTATAAAGCTTTTTTTCTATGAAGGTCATCTATTTATAGGTATAACAGAGTTTATATTGAATTAGAATTTTATATCAGTTTCTAAAGTGGTATAAATTTTAATTTTTAACTATCATAGATGCAAATTCAATCTCTTTCGGAGTGAGAGTGTGTGTGTGTGTGTGTGTGTGTGTGTGTGTGTGTGTCTGTCTGTCTGTCTCTCTGTCACCTTTTTTCTTTTCTTTTTTTTTTTTAATGGAAGTTCATTAAAGAAAATGTTCTATTTTTACTGGAGATCCATTGACTCATGACTGTTTTCCCTACACAGAATGAGGATGTTTGTTTGCCTGGAGACTCAAGAGTCAAACATGCAACCCTAAGCACCACTTATTTATGTTCAATTTATATATGTGACTGCAATACATTTTCTACTAATTTTCAGATATTTTGAAACTTAATTCTTTTAAATTCATTAATAATATATTAAGATATATTAATGACATCAAATTTCTTAGGTATACCTTTCCTAAAAATGTTTGCCAAAAGAATGTCCTACAAAGAAAGAATATTATTGAGGCACCAGTTTCAGAAATTGATTTTTAAAAGTTTATAAGTGATTAGGCAGATCTTTATCTTAAAGTTACATTTTAAAAATTTTCTCTATAAAATAATGACTGTAGTAGAAAAGTTTAAGACTTTTAGGAAAGGTATCGAAAGGTTTAGTTTTGAGCTTTAATAGGCCAAATGCCATCTGTTTCTACAATTTGTAGCATTTTATTATTAACAATTCTTGAAAAAGGAGTCAGTCTATTTCTGTGGTGAGGACAGATTTCTGTCCATCTGTGCCTGTGTTGCAGCATGTCACTTGTGCTTTAGGTCTACATAGCTGTGAGCCAATGTTGATGCCGTGGCAAGGTCAAGAGGTGGAGAAGCCTGTCAGCACATTCTGTCTCTAACATGATGACAACTGCAGACTAGCGCTTCAGGCTCTGCCCTGAGCAGTCATTCTATTCTGCGCCTTCAAACTGGGCCTTCTATACAATCATTTCAAGGAAAACGCTAATTTTAAACATTTAAAATTATCAGACAAAGAACTTAATCTATTATATGTCTCTGATTAGTGTTAGGTTCCTTATTAAGGTGACTTGTTTCTCAACATTTAAAAATGTGATGTTTTTAAATCTTTTTCTCAGCTCCTTAATATACCTCGAGGTTGGAATCCATATGAAATTCTATTTATGAAAAATAGCTGCAAGAAGAATGCAATGGGTTAAGACTGACTTTAAAGACTTTTAAGTGTTGCATATTGCTATTAAATACTTCATTCTTTTGAGAAATCTTAGAAGGTAGGCTCTCTAAATGTGTGTTTTTCTTTTTACAAAAAGTGCTTACCAGATTGTCGTAGAGGAGTTGCACTCGCACCGAACGAAGCGAGAAGCCGGAGCAATGGAATGCTACCAGGTGCCTGTCACATATCAAAACTCCTTGAGCGGCGGTGCTCCCTACTACTTCGCTGCGGAGCTGCCCCCAGGGAATCTTCCCGAACCTGCCCCATTCACAGTGGGTGACAACAGAACCTATCAGGGCTTTTGGAACCCACCTTTGGCTCCACGCAAAGGATACAACATCTATTTCCAGGCGATGAGCAGTGTGGAGAAGGTAAGCTGCCTTAGAGATTTACTTTTTCACTGCCCTGAGGAAAAGCCGCAATCGAATTTTATACTCGGTGCCATTTGTCAGAAAACAAACAAACAAACAAAAAACATGAAAGGAAATAAACTGGTGTGTAGGGGTTTTTGTTTCTGTTCCCAACAGCGTGCACAGTTTTGGGCTGAGGCTCCATGTGTTACATTGCACAAGACTCCTGTTTCCTAGTAACTGCTTCTACTTAAGCCTTCTTCAGGAAAGCACACAAGGGCAATTGTGAGCAAAATGATTTGAAAAAGTGGGGGTGCTACTGCTGGGACTCGGGCCCCAGTAAATATCGGGCATTGTTCTGTCTTCTTTGCTCAGTAGTAGCACACTTCAGAAGATTAAATTTACTGCAGGATAAACAGAATGCGTGTTCCACAGCAGGCTAATAAACCCTTGTAAACTTTTCAAGGGGTACAAACCAAATAGTAAATAACAAGTAACAATCCTCTGATTACAAAGTAATGGGACGCCTGTGGTATATCTGACAGAACCTAAACAGAAGGCCGCCTGGAGTTGGCTGGATGCTGTGCCATTAGAGAAGTCTGTTTTGTTTCCCTGGTTGTCCCTCCTTTTCCCATTTTGGACACAGTTGTTTTTGAGCACTGCCGCTGATCCCAAACGAATATCGAAGAGGAAAACACAACAGGAAGTTAGAAACTACTAGTGGTTCCATATGTGGGGAAATAACCTGGCCTTTCATGCCTCATGCTGTTCTCTTTGAAAGATTTTCTTTCCTAAAACTTATTTAATTTATATTTTAGAGAAAATAGAAAGAAAAAGGTTCACAATTTAAAATCCAATAACAGGATGACATTTTTGGGGTACGCGTATCTGTATAGAAAATTGCTGGGTTTGGGTAATCGAGTCCCTGAGATGGGTACTTGAGAGATAATGTGAATTTGTGATATCCAATCACAACAGTCATATTATACCTTGGAATAGTTTAATTGGAAGACATAACAATCCATTTACATTTCTGCTGGGACCATGAAACTTAGGGTATTAACTGGTAGCTTTTGAATAAAAGCTCCATCTTTCTGCTTACTCTATATGACTGGCTTACAGTATATGGCAGAAAAAAATGCCACAGCATCTCCTAAAATGTACCCCAAAGCCAGAGACTGCTCATAGTTGAAAATGCTCTTCTTATTTTCTAGTTTATGCATAATGGGGTATCTTTAGAGGCAGGTTGGCTACCCACTTCCCACTTACACATCATTCCATACCACTGATAAAAATGGGCTGCTCAAAAAAGAGATGATTATAAAAGTTAATACTTCATTTTGGGTATAAAGTAGCATAGTGGTAGAAAACATAGTTATGTGTTTGGGTAATCATCTTTAGAGAGCTGAGAGATTCCAAATTAACTTTTGTTACTTGGTGTGTGGTATGAGAGAAGTATTAATGAATGTCTATTAGTTTAAAGGATTTCCTCTGACACTCTATAAGAGCTTTGTTATAAATTTTCTCTTGTAATTGTTAGCATATCTGCATGAGGTATAATCAAAGTCCAGAGTAGAAATAACATATTTCACAGTTATCCTGGCAAAGAGTTTTAAAATTGACGTGGCTCCTATCAGCAGAGGCTGATAATACTGATAGAGTTAACAGCAGTTGCTTTTAGGAAATCAAAATCCCTTTGGGCCTTTATGTGAAAGCAAAACAATCTCTTGCAGCTTACTATGAAGGCCTCAGGTCACAATTAAGTAATAGAAATACAAGCTTTCATTTTTAATTACTGATTCCCCCTCGGTGCTTTATTAATTTAAGAATAAATGCTTAAGAGAAAATTACAAGCTCTTCATTTATCAATGCATACAACTAAAGATGGAGTTATAAATACACCTTAAAAACAAATAATCTGTATTTTGTTCAGTGGCTTTAACATCTTTTCCAGCTTCTTTGAATCTTCATTCAAAGATATAAACTGAATTAATTAAGCCCAGGAGGTGTGGACCTAGAAGTATGGTTCACCTCCTCATGCCACCCCACAACATTTAGAAAAAATAAAGGAAAAAAAGAAAGTTAAAAACGGAATCTAAAATAATTTGCATCCGTTTGTATTCCTACTAATTCCTTGACCCCATCAATCTGACAAGAGGAGAAAAATAATTACATCAAGAAAGATTTAACCCTTAACTGCTAAATTAGAAAGAGGAAAAAAACAGATAAATTATATTGCAACTGTAATGTAATTTTTTGATTTTCTTTCTAACTACTGTCATTTAGCTTTTTAGTTATGCTAGACTCCAAGTATGAGTCTGTAATGCCCAGTTTTGGTCTGAGTGTACAGCTTTGAGGTAAAAACAAAATTTGTATTTGGGTCTGATTTCTGTTAGCTGTGCAACTACATTTTTTTCCTGACTGTTCAAAAAGTAAAATATATGCAAGTAGAATGCCATACTTGATGCCTCAGACAAGACAGCCTGTTTCATTTCAAGCTGCAAACAGATATCTAAATTTTTAGAAAAACATTAAATATTTTTAAAGTCCTTATTTTAGATTTTAAAAAAAAAATCTCTCTGAAAATACATGTAAAAGCATTAAAAAATTCTTTAATACTGCAGTTCTGTACTTTATAAACCTATTTTATAACCCCAGATCGATAGTTTATGAAGTAGGAAACATTATGTATATACTGACTATTTTCTTTCATTTTTACTTCAGGAAACTAAAACCCAGTGTGTACGAATTGCTACGAAAGGTAAGAGGTTTGCTTTTTTTTTTTTTTTTTTTTTTTAAATTCCATTTGCCCACTTTCTAAAACGAAAGAGCTTTGTTCCCTGCTTCAGGGCTAATTACATGCAGCACTTCTATTACAGAGTATTTGCATTAGGGCCCAGTTAAACTGCCAGCCAAGTCCTCTGACTCACTTGGGTGTCTTTAACATGTAATGAGGTGCTACTTTCCATCCTATAGTACTTGACTGGAGGAATCTTGTTATAAGGATTTAGAAAACCTTAGAAGGGCTTATTTCTGACATTTAGTGTCTGAAAGGTCTTGAGCTGCTGATCAACCAACGTATTGGGAAAAAAGCTCAGCAATATCAGCTCAAAATAGCAAGTCGCTTGTTTAAAAATCTCTGTTTCTTTCTGTGGTAAAAAGAAGCAAGCTAGTCCAGGTAGATGTAAAAACGTAGGTGTGGAGACTGGTCCATATCTTCATCAGTAGTGCAGTTGTTTTTAAGACACTTTACTTTTTTATATTAAAAAAACTTATCTATCTATCTCTATCTATCTATCTATCTATCTATCTATCTATCTATCTATCTATCTATTTAATTCAACCAATGCCAAGAAATTAGATACGTGATGGCGAATGGCCAGTAAGTTCCTGCTGACATTTCATATTATAGCCTTGTTGCCTAGTTTCTTTAGGAGAAAACATTTTCATCTTTGAATGAGTATTTAGAACTAAGAGTGGGAGAAAGTCTCCAGCATTCATTATGTTTATAATCCTTTATTTAAGACTTATTTGGTTGTGCCAACAAGGGAGAGAGAGCTACTTCGTGTATTCTAACAAGAGAAACAAGAAAAAGCTGTCTGCATACAGACCTGGGGCTCTGCAGAGGGTTGGGGCTCTGGTTTGTTTGCTGCCAGAATTAGTATTAGACCCACATTCATGAGCAGTAGTTTATTCATTTGGGGGGAAAATGAATGGCCATATTCTGTTTGTACTGGCATCTTTCCTTTCATCATTTTTCTCCATCTAATCATCAATCTGCCCAATTGAGCATTTGTGTTGTGCTCTTGATTTGTAAAGGCAATCAAGAAAAACATTTTCCTTGACTCATGAGAAGTAATAAAAAAGCTCCGCAGAAGACCAAAAAAAAAAAAAAATCTCAGTTTTTAATTCAAATACTGTGCTTCCTCATGATCTTGAAAAAATAAAGAAATCCTTAATGAAGGGAAAGAGAGTATATACAGATGCACATGATGTCTAAGCATTTATTTTAAGAACTTAGCTTATAGATCAAGAGAGTTGAAAACTGTAGAAAACAATGTCAGAGGTATTTAAGAATTTGTCACCTATGCTTTTCTAGATTTAAATAGAGCCAGAAATGTAAAATCGTCTAACATCAGCCTCCAAGCAGTTCTTTAGAGATGGTCATGCTGTGCTTCTATAACTGAGAAAAGATAGCTATACATGATTCTAAAATTTAAAAAATTTATTCACTTATTTGATTATTTGCATTTACACAAGATTTGTATTATATCATCCCTCTCTCAATACAAATAACATTGTGATGAAAAGTATCATGTTGTATTTCGACTACATGAACAGTGAAATTATGGAAATCAAACTTCCCATGCGGCACAGAATATTTGCCAGAAACTTAAGGGTAATAAGAAAAGAGTCCATTTGTGGTAGTTTCTTTTTTGTCTAATAATTTATCCTTGCTGTACTTCTGGATGGCAGGTTGACAGTGTGGTTTATGAATAAGAGAAGAATGAGGACTCTAGTCTCAGATTGGGTCCAAATCTTGACTTTCTCCTTATTATTCTTCAGGGTTGGGCAATTTTTAAATTTCTCACCCCCAAAATAAGAATATTAGAATAATTTCCTCTTACTATTATTGTAAGGATTAAATTAATTTAATGTATGAAATGGTTGAATAATGCCTAATATATTATGACTATTACATAAGAGTTAACTACTATTTTATCATTATAATTATTGCAATCATTTTATGACTTCAGAAAGACATAGTTTGTGTTATGGAGTTATAAAGAAATATGTATAAAAACAAAACTGAATTGTTATAATAGAAATTACTTGGGAAAAGTAAAGATTTTTTTATGTTTCTATTCAGATCCAATGTAATTCTTTCTCTGAACATATAATATTTTTCCACATATGAAAAACCACATTTATTAGAGTAAAACCAACATACTGTCTGACTAAATTTTGAACTAACAGAATACAAGTATGGTCATCCTTTGTATAAAATTTAAAATGAAAATAAAAACTTTCTGTCAGAGTATTTTAAAGACACACTTAATAGTCAAAATGGCATGACCATATTGCCTGGGAAGAAGCATGAAGGAACCTTCTGGACAAGAAATGGTTCATTATTTCACAGATGTATGTATGCACAGATAAAAATCTATTAAACTATGTACTTAAAATGTGTGCACTGTGCTAATTTAGAGCACTGAAAATTCTCAAGGAATGTGAAAGAATTTAAAAGCCAAAAACTAGTACACATACTAGAATACCATAATCATTCTGAAAATTTTTGACATGGGAGAATCGTTATAGAAAATTTCTAATGTAATTGTTTCCTGCATTTTTGGAACTCATACCTGATGGCAGCTATCACATAAAGAGGATACAGAAATTGGCTTAAGTATTAAAAGAAAAAATATGAAGTATATAATCAACACCATGATGTTTAAAATAAATAGTAATGTGAATATGTATTAGGTGACAAGGGAAGAGATATTCTGGGAGTTATGTTATTTGCAGTGGGGATCAAAGCTTCTGCTCTCTGACTTGCATTTAGGTAAGAAGCTTTGGAGAAGATATGCGTCACACAGAAATGGAGTGAAAGGGTTTATCTAAATTATCCTGGAAATCGTGAAAGTCATTCCCTTTATAGAATAGCATATCCAAAACCAGAATTGTAATAAACATGTGAAAAGGAATTTAGTCAGCCATATCTTTGAAAAGCAAAAAAAAAAAAAAAGAAGAATAAGTCTCAGAAAAAGTTTTCAGAATACATCAAGAAAAAGGGGCAACGCTGAAAGTCTCTTGTATAGTGAGGCAGGAGCACAGTGCAATGTGCATGTTTTAGGTTGTTTGATATGCGTTTGTTCTGTATCTTTTTACATATAATTTATAACAGTGCTCTAGCTGGTATTCATACGCGCGCGCGCACACACACACACACACACACACACACACAATTTTTTATAAGTAAGCAGCTAAAAATCTTGTGCCATGGTGTCCTAAAGAATGTACACTGCAATAGCTTTATTTTCTTCCTATTTCACTCAGATATCGGTATTCTTGTCATTTGCTTAACAAGTATTTTTATTTAATGTCTGTTATATACCAGATGATATTCTAGGCCCTGGGAATAGAACAGTGAATGCATAGAACAAAGCCCTTGCTTCTATGGAACGTAAGTTCTGCAGAAGGGAAATTTACCAGACACAAATAAATATGTGATAGTCAGATGGTGATAGATCATTTGGAGAGAAATAAAACAGTATGGGGGAATAGGGAATGCTGGGGCACGTGTCTAGGGCATTACCCTTTTGTATATACTTATCAGAGAAGGACTCATTGGTAAGGTGAAGGAAGTGAAGGAATAACCCATTTGGCGAGAACATTCAAGGCAGAGGGAGTGCATGTGAAGACCTTGAGGAGAATGTATCCTTAGCTGTTCAAGGAATGTGTGCCGTTCTCAAACTTTAACTTGAGTCTTAATCACCTGGAAGCCTTGTTAAAATAGGTGGTTGGACAGAACTCCGGAGTTTCTAGGCCTAGGGAGGGGCCCAAGAATGTGAATTTCTAACAAGTTTATGGCTGTTGCTGCTGTTGCTGCTCAGGTGGACACACTTTGAGAACCACTAATCTAAACATCCCCCCCACGCACCAGCGCCGGTGACTAGTTTAGGGTTGTGTATGTAACCCAGTTTTGGTCAGGGAGATCTAAGGATATCTCTTTCATCAGATCTTCTAAGAATTCTTTTTTCTTCCTAATTTATAAAAAGAGAGATGGCAAGGACAATACCCAACCCATCCTTCTTATATTGGGCATCCTTTCATGAGGGTGTGATATTTAGCAGTTGAGAGCCAACTTTGCTACAAGGAGGAGAAAGTCAAAGGAAACAGTAAGGCAACTTGGATCTGGAACAACTCTGAGCTGAGCTACCCGCTGCTGAAACTCCTTAACTGCAGATATTTATGTTTGATAAAATAAATGTCTTTGTCATGAAAACCACTATTGGTGGGTAATGTGTTACCCATAGCAGATAATGTCTGAACTAATGATAGATTCCCCCTCATACGGTTTAGGAATAAAAATAAAAAACAATGGTTTGGTTTTAGTATGAGCTGTAAAGCACCAATTGTTTCACAGAATGACTGCAAAAAAACACTTGAAGTCCATATAAACTAATTATTACCAATCACATTTTAAAAATAGGGTATCTCCTGTTAGGTGTCAGTCTAGAACACCGAGAACATATTTGCTGCCTTGGCATAGGGACTTTGTTAGGGTTTATCTTCACTGAGCTCTAAGTTAGCTGAAAAGGAGGAACTCAGACAGTTCCCCTAGAAGCCATGATAAAAAGAAAATTCCAAGCCCTAAGGTGTGCATATCTGCATTCATCTATTTATTTAATATCAGCTTTTTTATTCTTTTAAAAAACCCCAAGTTGACATGTGATTATAAAAGATGTATTTAAGGCTGGAGAATTCTTTTATATAGGGATTGGCTTAATTAGGTCATTATTAATTCAGAATATTACCTATGGTCAAACCATGATATAGGTGTTTCCCAATCCCTCAAAAATATCTTGACTTCATCGCTAGCATGGATTTTAAACATACATTTTAATATTAAGAACAATTAACTAGTCACAAGAGAATAGGTGTGTATGGAAGAATTTATCGAACATATATGATATAACATACAAACAATGGTAACATTTCATTTTTATTCTTTCTTCCCTCCTTTGTTGTCTGTTTCCTAATTACTGGATGAGTAAGTTGTTTTTTTTTTTTTAAGCATTTTTTGTATAATCTTACTTTTGTCTCATGTTGCTTTATTCAAATCTTTCATTGGTGCCCTTTTCTCTGAGTGTGCAGATGGATAAAAGTGTCTTTTTAGGTGATCAGACATTAAACAATAACAAACATAGAAGAAAAAGAACATTTAGTCTGTCAAGAAATTACAGTAAAGCCATAGAAGCTCCATTTAGTTCTACCGTGTGTGTAGAAGCTACTTGACTGAATTCATCTCCACTATATTTACCTCAGATGAACTTGAACCTGAGTACCACTCAACAATCTCAGCTCTTAAATTGCACTCTTATGCTATATTTCTTACAGAGCTTACAATTGCAGTGAAGGATAGTTTGAAAAACAGGGTTGAGGTATAAAGAAAAAAATGTATTTAATTGGGTTTCAGAGTTTAAAATCCCAACCTTGGTCTCCTAAGTTGTACTAAAATGCTTTATATTTTGCCAGCTACATGTTGAAGGAAATGGTAGAGCATCGGGAAGAAATTTTCAGGGTTGTTTTATACCATTTTTTAAGCTGATGGAAATTAATGTCAATTAGTTTAGTCTGGCCATTAAGAAATTCTGACATAGGCGTGGCTTTTCTATATCCCTAGGATGAACTTGCATTTGAAGAAGCTGACATCCCTTCTGAAAAACTAGTCAATGAGAATAACTTTGTTGTTTTTCCTAAAAATGCCTAAGTGTTTTTGCTGGTACTTAAAACACTTCTTTCTCTTGCACCTCATTTGTCCTGCCTATTGGATCTAAGTCCTAATTTTCAAAAATGTATCTGATTTAGAATTTCATTTTTCTTGAACTAAGGAAAATGAAGGCGTATCTAAGTGAAACCAAGTTGGGAACAACCACAATTTTAATAAAGCTTAAATCAGTAGTTCATGGCTTGAAATTAGCCTCTGTTAAGCACCAATATTTCCTACTGCTCTGTTGTTGTAAATTTTTTTTTAATATAGAGAAAGTTATTTCTCTATTATACTATATTATACTTAAAAACTAACAGCTAATCAATTTTTAAAGCCTGTTTGAAAAACTAAAATATCCCTTTACTTTTGAAAAACCGAAGTAAAATAAAAATATAATATTTCTACAGTGGAGTTGAAGGCTAACAACTATACAAATTATTTATTATTCAGTAATTTTTTTAGGATTAAGAACTGTTTAGATGGACTACCTGGTTTCTGAGGATAGGGATGACAATCAGCTTATATTTTTTGTCTATGCCTGATATTTAATATAAATGCAGTCAATCTTTAGAATGGATGAAGGAATGAATGGAAGACTACTGTTGTCTAGTATTATTCTATTTTTCAATGTCCTGAATATATATCAGTTGTCTTTTTTCACTACATTTTTATTTTATTGACATAATTTAGAAATGATTTAAAGTATTTTCTTTTTAATATTTACAGAAAAATGAAAAAATAATGAATAAAAAATGTACCCTCTTAGTATTCCAATTAGCTTTTGCTTACCTTCCTTTTCAGCTATGCTGCACTCTGAGAACAGAAAAAATATAGAAGGAAAAGTTTTGTCTGAGTTACTAATTTCATTATTCCTTCTGTTAATTTTCATCTTTTCTTTTCATGAGTATCGATTTAAAAGCAGATTAAGTTTTACTCTCCACCCTACTGAGCAGAAAGCATTTGTGTGTGTTAGCCATTGGGTCAGCCGATTCCTTGTAACCCAATGAATTTGTGATGTCCACAATGTCCTGTCCTCAACGGCCCTGCTGAGAGAGTATGTACATTATTATAAAAGAAGCAAATGACTTAGAAGCCCTTGACTTTTAAAAGCTTGTGCTCCAGTTCATGATACATAGAAAGACCTGAGAAAAATTAAAGACTATAAAAAAATACAATAAAAATTTTCTATGTAGTGTATGCTGTATAAGTATTCTACTTATGTAATGGAGGAATCTTCAAAAACAGCAAAGCTACTGATGGGAAATTTCTGGCAAGTGATGAAATCTAATCTCTGATTTTAGAGGCCAATTGAACTATGCTTATTGTTATTTTTGATTAATTTTTATTTTTAGCAATGATGTATTACTAGTTTATTTTCCAGACTTTTTTGGTATTGAGCATTTACTTTTGTAATAAACTTTATAAAATTGAAAACAATGGTTACAAACATAAACCTCTTATATACAGAATATTAAAAACTTTCTTTAGTTTTTCCATTGTTTCTGAAAAGATATAAAAATAAAACCTCTGTTTTTAAGTATATTGAGAAGTTGCAAAGTGAGATACTAAGTTGATAGCATTTGAGATTGCATGTATTGATAATGTGTAACAAAAGAATATTAAAATAATTTCTGCAGCTGCCACTCATAACACGATTCCAAATCAACCACTGAACAGTTCTGTGTTTTCACTGAATGGCTTCATAATAAGTAATGGAAATTATATTAGTAATAAGTAAATTTGAACTTATAAATTTAAATTAACATTTATATTTCATTTAATATTTCTTTTACAAAATAATTTTATGCTCAAAGTTGAATACCTCTACTTTAAGTCATGTCTTCATTTTATGGATGAAAAAACTGATGTTTACTGATATGATTTTTCCAAAGTAGCATAGATTGTCAAAAGTGTAGAACCAGAAACGAACTCCCTGTACTTTTTTCAGGATACCACATTTATTCCACACTACCTCTCTAGAATCATCAATTTGAATATTAATATATGTTCAATCCCCATCCTCATGTCAGCCAAGGTAATATGATTACAAATATCCACTAAAGTAATCATTTCTCTAAAGTGGTTAAAGACCAATCTTGAGATTTTTATTTGATAGTTTAGTGTATACTGATGACATCAAACTGTGGTACCAATTGTTTATCAGGGAGAGTTTTATAATTTAGAGTTTGATTCAAACAATATTAATAGCAAAGTCAAAATTATTGTCTTTAGTTTTAGAAATATTACCTTAAGAGACTAATAATACAATAACACCACTAATAAAACATTTCATAGACATTTATGAGCAATGGTCAGATATAGCATTACCTTGTAGAGCAAAGGTGGCAAAACTCTTGGTAATAGGATTATCTCTCCACAAAATCACTTTCTTTAAAACTGTCAATCACAATTGAGCCTGTTAACATTTCTAGAGAATTGATATGATATTAAATACATAATGATATGGAGCTCTGTGATAGGCTGCATAATTCTCTTCCCACACCAATATGTCCACATTCTAATCCTTGACCCTCTAAATATGTTACCTTCCATGGCAAAAGTAACTTTGCAAATGTATTAAGGACCTTGAGATGGGTTCATTATCCTGGATTATACAGATAGACTCAGTGTAATCATAAAAGTCCTTATAAGTAACATGTGGGAATCAGCGAATGGATGTGAGGGCAGAAGCGAGAATTGGAGTATGTGATTTGCAGAAAGACAAAAGGACCATGAGCCAAGGAATGCAGGTGGTCTTGGGAAGTATGTATATAGATACATGCATGTTCACATACATATATATGTTATCTGTTGATGTCCTTATCTTTATATACTAGCAGTTCAGATTCTCTATTTTAATCCTTTGATTTTGAAGACGTCAAATACTAAATTACGGAGAATTTAAAGTAGTTTTGTTCTTAGCAATTAAAAACAGGTCTTGGAGTTAATCCCCACATCAAAAGATTACAGTAGCTTTATTACAATATATGGTATTATGAGCTCTGCCTTTCTTTTTTCTGTATTTATCCTATTGTAGGGATAAATGATTAAAATCCAGTTTGGACTCATTGAAACACACTTGCAGAGTATTATAGAGCATTGGTTTATAATGATTATTCTATAATAGACCGAGCATTCTTTATCCTCTATCCGTTTAGAGTCTGAAATTATTCATTCTATTTAGTTTTTAATGAAATGTGGATTGTTTTAAAGATTATCTCTGATTTAATAAATGGCATTAGGGTAGAAAGTTAATTGGATCTTTCTTGAATGAGCAGTGACCACTATTGATAGAAGGAAAGATATTAATGACACATTTTTAATTTGTTTTATGTTTTTAAAACTTTTATATTAGCAAAGAATTTTTCAGAGATCAGTTTTCTCAAGTAAATTATGTACTTCCTATTACACTCATAAAAAAAGTTGGAAAAATTCTACTTCATTTCAAAACAAATATTTCTCAGATTATATGAAATGAGATACTTGAGCACATATATAGTTTAGTGTGTTTTTATTTTAAAGACAGAAAGTGAATGTTGTTATCACCCAAACATATGAATAGTTGCATCACAGCCTAGCTTCAAAAATTGTAATCTTGCTCACTTTTTACATTTTTTACTCTTTCAAAGCTTCTGCTGAACTTACTGGTAATTACCATTTCTGCTTCATTGTTTAAGGAAATGCAGAAATTTCTGTTGTAAATATGATAGTGGAGGTGATAAAGTGATCCTTGCCACATTTTATATATCCCTGATTATAGCAGAAAGTACACAATTTCAGTATCAATGACCCTTAAGTAAATACATAAATTGTATTTTTAAAACAATGCTACTCTTCCTGATAGATGTTTGTGGGTGCAGATGTGTCTCCATATTGTAAATTTAGAAAGATGATGTTTTAATTGCTGGCTGCTGCTGTTATTTACAAATAACACCTGGCTTTGCATCTGTTTTTCTTAAAATTCCACTCTTTGCCTTTGAGGAAATCAGTTCTTGGTTTGTTTGCTGTTAAAATTTCCCAGATGAAAATTCACCTGGGCTATGCTTTTATGGTAGGATTTCACTGTACTAGTAAGACTTTGCTCACCTTGATAACCTTCATCTTTGGTCTCACTTCTTTAAAAATGCTGCTCTGTTGGCCAGTTATTATTTTTCTGACAAGTTTAGCTACTAGGAGAGATAACTGAAGTAAATATAGTTTGTTGATGGTCATCTAACTGTATACTAAAGACTTGAGCAAATAAGAAAAATTCTGTAGAGGCAAGGAGGAAAAAAAATGAAAGGTCTTAAAGTATATAGCAAAACATCACCTCATGTAATTCAGGCATTTCTCAAAGCTTTTCTACCATATCACTTCTCAGAAGTGATGATGGTCACAACCACATTGTTGGTGTCTGATTTTTTTTTTAAATATAAATTTCACATCATCATGATATATAACAGTCACCTCTTGAATACATCTTTATGCATTGTTTAATTTCCCTACATCTAACTATTCCACCAGGTGCTAAACATTGGGAGTTTGGTCATCCATTCAGAATATATTTATTGTATGCTTACTCTCTGTCAGGCATTAAGCCAGATACTCAGCTCCAAGGAAGACACTTGTGACATGGAGAACATGAGACCTGTATGCAGGTACCCTGTAGAACAGGTTTGGGGTAAAAGTAGTCATTGGCCACATCTGTCTTAAGTCATGGGGTATCATCATCCTCACGGAAATTCCTCAACTCTGCCAAGATCAGTTCTCAGAAATAGAATACTTCCCTTTTCATTCTGGTAGAATATTTAGTCTATGTTATAGACTCGCTCTAATTTAGGATTTGCTAATAACCTCCATTAAAGAAATATTTTCATATCTATCTGAATACTATGTAGACTTTCTGGATCAGATTTTATAAAGTGAATCACCAATGTGTTGTAGATACAAAATTTTATATATTTACCAAACCTGGTGAGAATCTCCAGAACTACTTTACTACTTTGCAATTATGGGGGCATATCTGTATTTCTATTTAAAAAAAAATATATATAGATTTTTCTTTCTTTTATTCCTAAACACTTTACTATTTCTTAAGACTAAAGTCATTCTCTTAGGTGACCAAAATAGTTATTGATTTTAGTAAATTTAACTTTGATATAACACTTTTTTTTAATGGTGACACTGGTTATCAAAATCCCAATAAGTTTCAGCTGTGCACTTTAACAGTAAGGCATACATATGTTTACACTGCGTGTTCACCTCCTATAGTTAGATTTCTTTCTGTCACCATGTATTTGATCCCTTTTACCCTGACTACCTTCCCTCTCCCCTCTGGTAATCACTAGTCTATTGTCCATGTCCATGAATCTCTGTTTGTTCTGTTCATTTTTTTTTTTTTAATTGCTGTCATTCTAAAATAGTGGCCTAAAGCTTGCATTTGTTATTTAACTTAAAATATCTTGGATATATTTTCAAGTTAGAAAATACAGGTATTCCATTCATTGCATGAATGTATGTTTAATTCTTCCCCAATTGATGAATGGTTAGGTTATTCATATGTCTTGCAATTATATGCAATAATGGAATAAATATACTTGGCTAAGATATTTACATTGTCTGTTATAGAATAAATTCCTAAAAGCAATATTTCTAAGTCATATAATATGTATATATTTTAAAAAGAATTACAGACAAATCACATTCAAAAAGAATTATACAAATTTATATTTCAAGTAATATATCAGATTGCTTGTTTCTCTGTACTCTTATCAATACTAATTGATACCAGTCTGTTAAGATTTTGCGTCTCTAATGGGCAAATATGATTGTTTGTTTTTATTGTTAAATGATTTACTTAATGATACTACTGATTTTGTTTTAAAACTTTTCTATAAAGAATAAAGAAATGATCACGTGAACAGTTAACTGTTCAATTTATGTGGTGCATTTTGTTTCAAGTTGATGAATAAAAAAAAAAAAAAAAACAACATTCGAGCTCTTATATCAAAGGCCACCACTTAGGGAAATCTTAGAAATACTTTAGTTTGCATTGTCATATCTTTAAGTCCATAGTGGTTCTGTCACATTTCCTGAGCTGCTATCGATTCTCAATGGTCTTGGTTTATGAAATGCTTTTATTAATCACTAACAGTCTCTGATTTCAGATTTCTTCATTCTCACACTGAGTAGAGCAGCTTCCCTAGAAGTTATGAAAACTGTACTTTCTATTCTTTTTTTAAAAATGTATGTGTCAAAAATTAATCAAAGATAGATGAGTAGCCACAGGAGTGAGTTGGGATTCATTAGGTAAATCAATTGCAGAGGCAAATGTGGAGAGTGTTTTTAAATTCACTGCTAAAACAACAACAACAAAAAAAAATTTTAACAACCAAGTTTAAAGAAGCTATTTGAAAAATCTATACAATACTTTGCAGAATGACAAGATGAATGTCACAACACTCATAGAAAAATGCATAAAGTACACTAGTATTTCAAATTTTTCCAAGAAAAAAAAAATCTTTTCTAAGATGTATAACTGAGTTGAAAAAAAAAAAAATGTATGCACTTCACCAGTTATATTCAGTTTGACTTCTGTTTACCAGATGTTTTGATAGAAGTCTTTTTCAGTGTTCAGTATAATGATGTCTGTGAAACATTGCTGTGAAACGTCTGAACTATATATCCTGTTTATTGATAAAGAACATATGGTTTTGGGAATCAGTTTAAAACCACATGGACTTTTTTTTGTGAAGCAAAAAGTTCAGTTTTTCTCTCAATATAATGATTGTTTTAAAAATTTTAAAGAAGAAATCCAAAGTTCTCCATAATATAAATAGTCATCTAAAGTAAAATATTACAGAGAAAATAGAAGAATATTTTATATTTCTAAACTATGGATTATTTATTTTCTTGTTTTAGAGGAATTCGTTTTAGAATTGACCAAGTGACCAGTAATGTGCTCATTTCTCTAATCTTTTATCATGATCACAAGATGTTTATTTACCAAAATGATGCTAAAATGATTTTTGCAGATGCTTTAAACATGATTGCCTTCATTCCGTTTTTTATCTAAGTAAAGACTTCATTGAAATAAATATGTAGTAAAATTCTAGATTTACTTCCTGAAAGTGTTATTGTCATAGGAGTAACAATTTAAATTTGATTTTCTAACTATTATTTTGAGGTGTACGTTCTTAAACCTTTGTAGCCACATGTTCCAGGAGGCTCTGAGAACTCTGGAGCCTCAGTTGAATAACCCTCTCAAAGGACTGACATGCCCCACATTTGCATCATGCTTTCATTTGGATCCATTCACAGGAACAGTTGTTGACATGCTAGGTATCAGAAAATGACCTAAATTAATTTTTCTGCAGGAAGTAGCGGTACTTCCAGGATGGGCGATTCCAGTTTCAAATTTCCCCTGAGATGTGAACTAATTCACTTTTTATGCAGGATGACTTAAATGACTTAGTATGTGATGTCTCTTTTTTCTCCCAAAGAGGATCTATTCATGATAAAGACTTTGGATCAAATGTATAGGACTGTTTCCTGTGAGGAAGCAGCAAAATCTAATTAGTCCAAAATAAAGGGGTGGGAGAGATGGTGACACTGTGAACAAGACTTCACTTCCTTCCAAACAACTGAAAGAATGACTCAGGAAGGGGTCTCAAAGAAATCAGGTCATTTACTTTTTTTTTTAACATTTTTTTTCAATTCAAGTGGATACACAATATTATATTAAAGTGTACAACGTAGTGATTAGACATTTATATAACTGTAATAATCACCCCATTTAGTATAGTACCCTACTGACACCATACATAATTATTACAATATCATTGACTCTATTTCCTATGCTGTACTTTCCATCTCCGTGACTGTCTTTATAACCGGAATTTGTACATCTTAATTCCTTTTTCACCCATCCTCCCAAACCCTCTCCCATCTGGCAACCATCAAAATGTTCTCTGTATCTATGGTCATTTATGTTCAAAGACATCGGGATGATTAATTAGTAGTTCCTTTCAAGAATCCTTTATAATTAATTGTATGATATATCTATTTTTTTTCATTTTGTTAATACTTTATTTCCCATATTTATTTTAATATTTTATTTTAGTAAGTACTTATCATGCTGAGTATTAAGTATAAACAGTCTTAGGAGTACAAGATGAATACCATATGTTTACTGATGTTTAGACACTCACATTCTCTTTACCACTATGTATTTTTTTTCTTGACATTTTCTATTGATGAAGGTTCTCTTCCCTTTTGTTTATGGCTAATAACTCTAATTTCTCTCTCTCTTTTTTTTTTTTAGTAATCATTTCTTACCTTTAAAATTAGCATTCTCTATATAATTATGTTGCTAGCGGCCATCTTATAGTTTGATGATTTGAAAGGTTAGGTATCTGTCTCTAAAAAGACCTCCCAGATGTTGCTGCTCCTAGGAACATGATGTGGTTACCCCAGAATGTGGATCTGATAAAACTTGGTGATTTTGTGGAGCTCATTCTCCCACAGCCCTTAAACTCCCTGTGCCTTGGTTGCCTGGGCTTTTTTTTTTTTTTTTTTTTTTCATGTACTGAGACATGTTTATGGAATATAGGTTCCCCAACCATCCTAGTCCCCAAATACAACTGCTATTTTGTAAGACCTTCATTTTCATGAAACAAAATACATTTATTGTGCCAAAATACATAATTTCGAAAGTAATCAATAAAACTCCCAACCTTAATATAATAAAAACTAAAGGAAATACTTCAAGTAAGATATACCTCATTACATAAATGAGGAGACATAACCGCACTCGATGACAAAAGGAATACAGTTATGTTGGCTGTTATATGTGGAATCACAGACTGCAATAACTATTAATACAGACTGCCCTGCCTCTCCCCACACCTCTAAATATTATAGAGTCTCAACTCTAACCACTGGGAGACTAATGTTTCTTCACATTTTCTAGATGCCTAATCTGAGAACCACTGTTATGAAACTTAACCTTCTATGCTAGTGCTTATTTGGGGCATTTGTTTCTACTTATCTGTTTTGAGGAAGGTTTTCCTGCAGAACTTTTTTGTTTTCCCCTAGTGCCCACCTTAGTATGACTTGTAGTGAGTATATTTTCAAATGGCAAATCAAAAAGCGAAAATGTGAATTTCCTTATATTGTATCATTACCGTGTTGCCATCGTGTGTCCAGGTGACATTGGCAGAAACCCTCACTGGGGTCTTTGATAATGTTTTATAAAAACAGTTAATATAGTTTTTAATAGGTAATGTCCTCTGAGTGGGAGGACAAGATTTTCAGCAGCAGAAAATGAGAACTCCCTGAATTTCCTTTAACCACAGCACAAACAACATTAAATAAGTAGTTTCGAAATCTTTGCGTCTGTCTCACTCACATCTTTCTCTTTGCTAATATATCTTTCTCACATAGCTATGAAACACAATATTACTTCAGAATTACTTCTATAACAAAATTTTCACTATATACCACTTTGATTTAAATATTTCAATCAATCCAGAAGTATTTATGAAGAACTTAAATACTTTGACATAACTTCAGTTTATGCCTCAGTCCTCAAGTCTTTTTCATCTACTTCTGATTTCCTAATCCTTTTACTTCAAGTTAAAAACAAAACACAGATAACATCTGACATAGCAACTTTGTTCTCCAAAAAGGAAAGAATTTTAAAATATAAAATTTTGACAGTTTTAAATGTTGAAACTGTTAACATTTAAAAATGTTAAAACATTTTTGATAGCTTATTTTTAAATCTATGGAGACTAAGTTTCACAAAACTCAGAACCCTTTTTTTTTTTTTATCAGTGTCTTCACCAAACTCATTGACTTTACAATACTCTAGATATTTAATAATTTCATACTGACTGCATAAGTGAATGAATATGTGAATGAATACAACGTGTTTGTTAAACATGCAAACACAAGAATTTAAACAAGCAAACGTATTTCTTTGATGAAGATTTTAATGATTCTCTTATCAAAGGGAAGCTTGTACTAAACACTTTGATGGTTGAAATGCTGCTGATCAAAAATTGATCCTCAATTTGAATGTAGTGTTTCTATCATTGTTGGATTATTTCTGAAAACAGAAATGGGGAGTTGATGGGGCTGCCTTTCTCCATAACGAGACCCAATTAGACTTTAATTGCTTTACCTGAGCACATATTTCTTTCTGTTGATTTTTTAAAAAATACATTGTGCTTTCTATAAAAAACATTACGGATAACATAATTTTGCAAAGGGTTTAGTTACCCTGTCTACACAGTTATTGACCCAGGCATAGCTTGTACTGAGGGACTCTGATCTGTATTCAAGGAGCTGGTCCTAGGTGTAATGCAGTATTTCTTTTTATATGAAGATGTGTGGTAACTTAGGGGTTCAAGACCTCATTGACATTCATAGGACTCTAATCAGACCCAATATTAATTGTATACGAATTTTTTTCTGACTTGTGAAATTGACCTTTAATTATCAATTTTACCTTTTAATACAAAATCTTTCATTCAATATAAAACCACTGTTTCAAGTAACTTCTAAATCTGTTTGTCAGTAAAAGAGAACAAAAATTTATCTTAGTGCAATAATAGGAGACATATTCTATTCTAAAATCTTCAGAAATCTGGCAAGATGAAAATTGTGAAATGGCTATGATCTGCTGAAGTTTCATTATGGTTCTAAACTCTTTGGAAAGAGATTTGTCAGCTGGGTTTTTATGCTCTATATCTGACTTTAACAATTGCTACCTTGTACCATTATAACTTAGTATCTCCAGAAATTCCTCTACAAAGTCCACTTTCAAATTAAGAGCATAGCTTTGGCCTCTGTGCCAGGCCCCAAGTGCTACCCTTATGGACCAAAATCAGTAACATTTTTTCTAGGCTACTCCTCAGGGAATAGGAACAAGTGGAAACAGTTTAAAACTACTAAAAATTGTTGTTTATTCTTTTCCTACATTCGCCACAGCTACCTCCCCCTCCACTTCTCAAAAGTCCCACTGTGTCTTCACCAACATTCTCATCAGTTCTTTAGACATTTAAAACTCAGCTGCTTTCTCTCTAGGAAGTTCACTTAGCTCATAACTGGTTTACAGTACAACTTTGCTAATCTTTTTAAAAATATTTGTCATCCAAGTAAATAAAAATCAGCGTCAGGTCCAGGCAGTACTATCCTGGGTGTGTTTTCATTTTTAACATAGTAAACCTCACTGCAGCTGATATTCCTTCAGTAACCAGACCTACATCTGTGACAGATGCTACCAACTCCTTTATTCATGGTATTGATTAAAAAAAATAAAATTTTTTTTTAAATGTAGAACCCATAGAACCTTTCAGCCCTTGGAAACCAGAATTGTTGCATCTATTCATCCTATAAAGAGCTGAATGTTTTCACCTTGATAGTTTGACTGTCATATTTGATGGTTATTTGATTTTTTAAAATATCTAACTACAAGCAATTTATAGACAAGTAAGACATTATAAATAATGACAGATATATTTGGCTGAAAATGTCTTGGATTATAATGAGAGCTTAGAATCAATCACTCACCTAGAAGTTTAACTTGATGAAGCTTTTAGAGCTATGGCCTTTACAAACTTGTAACAAAATAAGGAATCTCCTATTGCTGATCTGAATTAAGTGACTGGCTAAGCTTATGGGAACCAACATGACCTGTTACACAGAGCCAGAAGCCAGAAGGAAGAAAACCACAGGAGGCTGATTCAGCACAGCACAGAGCCCAGAGCAGGAGGTAGGGTGGGGCAGGAACCAACCAGCTTTGACTGGAAGGGAAGGTGAAGTCTGGAGCCAGAGTCCTCTGGATGTGAGAGATGGCAGCTAGATAAACCTCTGTAGCCTGCTTTATGCAGAGCTGGAAATTAGGAACAGGTCAGAGGTCAAAGTCGGCCAGGATTTTGAAATGAGAGCAGGCACAACAAACTAGAAACACTTCAGCTGTTCAAATAACGGCTGCCTTCCACAGGAAGTCTTTGGTCTTGTGATTGCTGCTAGGCTGTGGCCTGATAGGCACTGGCACTGGGTAAGGGTACAGAAAAAGACAAGGCATGAAACTGAGGACACTAATTCAGACAGGCCACTAGGCAGGTAAGGTTTTTTTTTTTTTTTTTTTCTTACAGGGAAAGAAAGTAAGGAGCGATACACCTCTTTTTCTTAGTCATTTTAAATTTTACTTTTTAAGCTATCTTAACTTGGTTTAAAATCTGCAAATTAAAAGATAAAGTACAAGATTTTTTTTTTAAAGAATACCTAATTCAATTTGGTTTCAGAAACATTTGGGCGATGAGTTATTGGGGGACAAGAGCATAGATGATTTTTAAAAATGGAATAAAAGTCATGGTTACTTGGCATTTTTTCATTAGCTGTCACACATAGCCACCAACCCCACAAAAAAAAAAAAATGGTAATTGCCATAGTCTACTCTTATATAGAACATTCAGAAATTTTATACAGACATTGAAATTACTTTCTCAATTTTCTAGAATGATTCAAGGGGGTTCAACTTCACAACTGTTCCTCTTTCGAATTTTTAGCATTTACTGTGTAGCATTTATATAGCTTTAATGTCACACGGCTTATGTTATCTTGTACATTTATTTTCTTTTCAAACAAGGTACAAAGTTTCAGAGGACAGGAACCATATCATTATCTGTGGGGTAAAAGGAAATGTACCAGGCTTTGAATGAGATGACCTGGGTTCTGCAAACCACTTGTGTGGCCTTAGCCAAATCACTGGCTGATGTCTAGATTGCCTAAATTGTAAATCCAGTTAAATGAGTGGTTTTCAAGGATGTGGTGCAGGATGAAGTCAGAACATTCAAGACTTGGGTTTCTTATCTCTGCTTCAGCTACTAAATCTGCTCTTCATGTATGTCCTATCTTGGGCTTCTACATAGGATATAAAAATATTTTTAAATTAGCTTTTCTCAGGCTATTTCTAAATCCCCAACAAACAATGATACAGACTTAAAAATTTCCCCTGCATTTAAAAGTTTGATATATTTGGTGTTAACATTTCTTCCAAACTTGGAAGTTTCATTTTATTTGACATATCTTTTAGTATATTTCTTTGGATCTAGTATCTAATAAATATTTGTTGGGGAAGCAAACAAATGCTATGACTCAATCATATAATGTTCAGATGTTCATCATAATTTCCATGTGAAAAATTTAGTCTGTAGCAAATGACATCTGACTTTGGGGGAGAATTCTTTTCATGTCAGCTTGAAATTCTTCTTAGACTTGATTTCTGACTTAGGAAAATGAAAAGCAAACCTGACGTGCACATGCTTTGTGTAGAGAATGAATTGCTTTTAGGAGAATAATCCAGCTGCTATCTGATCAGCCATGTAGGACTTATCTATGGAAATAAAAAATGAAAACCTTCCTTTTTCAGTTTGAGCCACATATATGAAGGCTTTGATAAGATTAAAATAATCCAAGGAAGCAATTTCAAGATGCACAACTAGAAACAGAAACTAAGAGACATCCATATCTCACATGACACAATCACCTAATGGAAGAATCAGGTTTTAAGGACGTTCTCCAGATAATGTCAGGATATACAGATAAATATGAACAACTGCTAGTTGAGCTAGAAACACTGCTGGTTAAGTTAGAAACCTTATGATGTTTATCTTTCAAAATGTCTCTCTTTTTACGGCATAAGATAAGTATTTTCTACTCTTGCTAGTGAAAGTGTGTGTGAGCTGTGTACCTTAATGGGGCAAGGCAAATGATTGTTGTAAATTTTTCCTGCCTCCTCTCTGATCTGTAAAATGGTGTTTTTACAGATTACAAAATACCTCTGATCTTTTGGGCTATTGTTACAACAGCAAAACAAACCTATAAACTTATTCGAAGATATTTGGAAGAGAGGTCTTATAAGAATTCAAGCTGAAAATAATATGATTTTCATCATAATAAAAAGATACACATGTAGATGAAATTTTCATGGACCATAAACTTTTGGAGAACTATATATAATTTATCACTGCTTTTTCAACTTTGCCCCAGAAATACTTTATGTCTATTTCTACTTCCTAAGTATAGGCTTTAGATGTTTCATGCTTAGTAACTTATTCAGTGCACGAGATTTAAAATGATACATATATTATATATATTTCTTAACAGAGAACTTAAAACTTTTGTACAATTCGAAAATGTCCAAATAAACGTGTTTTTTGCCCACTAGTTCATGGCTTTCACATGACAATTACAAATAACCTTTTGGGCAACTGCTTTTCCTGTTTATCCAAACTTAGAATAGAACTAAACCAAGAGTTTTGCTTTCTTTGGCTTCTTCCATGATACCCTACTATCATGGGTGTTTCTTTTTTTTCATACACAATTTCTTAGTGTGTTTTGCTAGTTCTTACTTCTCCTTTATAGTTCCTCAGGGCTTGGTTCTGGGCCCTCTGCTCCTCTTACATTCTCTCTACAAGATTTCACTATATAGCTTCGAACATGTTCTGTAGTAGGGTGTGAAGCACTATTGATTCTACTATCTAAACTTGAATCTGTTTTTCTCCCCCATTTCCACTGTTACTAGTTTAGTCAAAGCCACCTTTATCTCTTTCCTAGACCATTATAATATCACTGCAGCTGGGCCTCCCATCTATCATTGCTTCTTTATATTGATTCTCCACATGATAACCAGACAGAGCATTTAAGAATGTAAATCTGATTATGCCACTTGTTTAAAGTACTGTGTTGTTTCTAAATGCTTTGAAAGTAAAGTTTGAAATCTTTACTTTGGCTTCAAAGCCTTCCATTATCTGGTGGTAACCTAGCTTTCAAGTGTAGCCTTGTGGTACTTCCAACATGTTAGCCACACTAAGCTGTCTTTAATTGCTTGTTGCAAGGAGGCTTTTAAAGCTGTCTGAAATGCTTACACATCATGTTGCCTTCATTTTTAACCACTACGCAGGGCCTGGATCTAGGCCCTCTTCTCTTAGTACAAGATTTTACTGTGGCTGCACTCACATTCTATGCTAGGACATCTTGCAAACCTGTTCTCTTCTTTCAGACCTCTCTTCAAGTTACTGCCCTTTGATTGCAGTATGTACTCACTCAATATCTTTGTCTCCTTGGCACACACCTTTTAGGGCTCTGTATATTTATACTTCCTTTATTACCTAAACTAGATGAGAGTCTTCCTTTATGTGTCCTCATAATACCCTATCTTTTATGTCTGAGAATTTATCGAAATTTTAGTTCAAATTTTTTTGTTTACTGTCTCTTTGCCCCTCTAAGCTAAAAGATATATCACTGACATCTACCCAGTGCCTGACATATAAAAAGCACTCAATATTTGTTCACAAATAGTCTATATGTCTTGGCTTGGATTAAAAACAAAACAAAACAAAAAAACTGCGATCTATATTTTGAAATATTTAAATAAAAATAAGACATTCTATTTGAATATATATTTAAAAGTAGTTTTGATTTTTGACAGAAATATTTGAAATATTAATGCATATGCTATAATGTACTACTTTAACAGTTCTTTCTCCTCTTTGAAAGAAAAATTTTATTCTGGATATACGTAGCTATTTCAAAGAGCAATTTCAAGTATATAGCTTATCCTTGTTTAGGAATTCACACCCTTGGAAATAATTATCTTTTTTACTAGGAATTAGAAGAGTTAATCTCTCTTTTTTATAATTTGACTAGGGAAGCAAAGTCATAGTTAGAAATACTTTGCACAAAATAAAGAAAAAACTTAATTGTTGAACAGTTGTTGAGCTACATAAAAGTCTCTCTAGCAAGAAGTTGCTGGGTAGGGATAGGTTTCAGGGCAGAGAACATCAATTCTGTGTAAAACAGTCTTTGCCTTTAAGGAGCTTACAGTGTAATGAGGACAATATACATGTATATAAGTATACAACAAGGAATAATCAAGACTTTTTTAAAGGACCATGAGATTCTGATATATCAAGTGGTGATGTATTACCAGGGCAAGTGGTAAAAGCTTTGGGATAAAGATGTATTTGAGGTAGAAATTGAAGAAATAAAGGAAATCGGATTTGCAAAAGAGTGAAGGGCAGGACAGCAGACCCAGTAAAGACTGGAGATTCAAATAAGCTTGGAACATGGGAAGAATTGAGAGGAACTGAGTATTGGATTCCTGTAATTATAGTAAGGGCTTTGTGGAAGTAAGATTGGAGTACATGAATGATTCTCATCCCTTGTCCAAATGTTACCCGTTGGCTGTTAAGAAACAGCTGTTATGATGGGATTGTGTTATCTAACTTGATTTATAGACCACTTTTGTAAAATACCAATAGAAGAGTAAACGTTTGAAGCAAATCACAAGGCCTTCACCTACTTACTATGTGTCTGTGTGAGTATGTGGAGAGTGAGGAAAGATTCTGTTAGCAATAAAAACAAGTAACAGTGGAAATGAAGAAACATAGACCTGCCTACAATATCTGTCAAATTTGGCAAATAATATTCTTTGTCTTCTCTTATTCTTTGCTACTCAATGCCATCACCTTGGTCTCTCTCTTATGGGTTTCTCTTGACTAATTAAAGCATTTACCTTGGAAAATACCATTTAAAACATGTTAGAAAGCAAATGGATTTTAGTAGGCTGAATAATGACCACCAAAACATATCAAGTCCTAATTCCTAGAACCTGTAAATGTTTCCTCATAAAAAAAAAAAAAAAAAAGTAAGATTTGTAGATGTGATTGAGTCAAGAATTTTGACTTGGAGAGGCTATCCTAAATTTAATTACATGCATTGCATAAGAGGGATGCAGCGGAATAGTTGACATACACAAGAGAAGAAAGAAATGTGCCTACAGAGCTATCGTTTGGAGCACTGTGACCCCAAAATCAAGGAATGTTAATGGCCGCCATAAGCTGAAAGAGGCAAGGAACCTGTTCTCCCTAGGACCTCTGAAGCTAATACCTTAATTTTGGCCCAATGATACTGCCTTTGGACTTCTGGTTTCAGAACTTTCAAAGAATAAACGTGTATTGTTTTAAGCCACCAAGTCTGTGGTAAATTTGTTAGAGTGTGAACTGAATGTGTAGATGGAAAATTATTTTATCACCTTTTCTCTGAGATGTAGCTATTTAGTCAGCATTTTATTTGTTTGAGCAATGATAGAACCAGGATTTTTTTTTCTACAAACCAGTGATTTCCATCTTCTTTTAAATTTGCTTACTTATTCTTCCTCTATAAGGTAGAAGGATTGAGCAAAAGGGTTATATATATATATATATATATATATATATATATATATATATATATATATATATATATATATATATATATATAAAATCTCGTCTCCTTTGAGGTTCAGCTTAAATTACTTTGATATAACAAAAATTGCAGAAAACAATCTTTCTGAATCAAAGACTTTGGAATTTGAATTCATAGAAACTAATGAAGGAAAACAAAACCTGGCCTCATAGGGAGAGAGTGTCTTATGCAAATTTTTGTTGTCAGCCAAGTTCATACATGCAGAATATATAATTCTGTTTCACCTTTTATTGGAGATTTGAAAATAGCTTGTGATAATCTAATTTAAAAGGACTAGCAAATTCCTTTATCTTTGTAGAATTTATTCCATCCATGTCAAAGATTTACTTACTGTACTGCAAAATAACTAGCACTCAGCGTGACTTTAGTTGAAAAGGTAAATATTGCAGTTTACATTTTATTGTCCTGTGTTCATTTTATTGATGCATGTTAAAGAGCTGCAAAAATACAGTGATAATGCTGCAAAGTCTTGCTGATAAATTCTGGGGATCTTCAGAAATTAGTTAAGATGTAGTTCTGGTTGTATACACTAAGAAAATACTAAATTATTGCTAAAACTGATACTGAATTTATGTTTACTATAAATACAAACATGTATTAATATTTCCTTTTTTCTAAAAATGTCCCTGGTACACAGGAGAATTCTTAAGATCATGATTTGTGGATGCCATAGCAACATAATCTTATACTGAAAACATCATCTGTTACAGTGCAAGTAGTAGTGGCCATGTGCTTAGAATAGACTTTCGCTTGGTAAAGTGATAAGATTTGTCCAGATGTTTACACAGCTCTTACAAGGAATTATTTTAGTGTGTTCATTCATATTGGTTGAAATGTTATGTGCTTAAAGGATTGAGTTACTGTTATGATTTGGAATATTTAAGTAGTGTTGAACTTCAGAAGTAGGTTAAATGTCAGTTTTAAAAAGAAAAATATGGATGGAGAGGCTAAAATCCATGAATTATCTGATTGTCCTAGTAATGTGCTGTATTTGTAAAAAGAAGAAGTCAAATAGTTCTGTTTTAAAATATACTAGCTAAGAAGTATGTTTATTTCTTTGTTTTTATCATATTTTGAAAGGAATACTTTCCAGCACAGTTTTAATGGGAAACCATAGTAATATAAAGAACATGTAAATACACGAGGAACAAATTCAGTGGCGAAGATAATATAAGGAGAAGTTCATTAGTCAGGGTTCTGCAGAGAAAGAAACAGAACCAATAGAAGATAGATATAGACACAATTTATTATAAAAATTTGGTTCACATGATTACTTAGGCTGAGAAGTCTTACAGCTATTGCCTGTAAGCTGGAGACCCAGGAAAGCCAGTGGCGTAGTTCTAGTCTGAGTCCAAAAGCCTGAGAACCACCAAAATTGATGGTGTAAATTCTAGTCCAAGTCCAAGGGCAGGAGAAGACCTCTGTCTCAGCTCAGCAGTCAGGCTGAGAGAGGGAATTCTCCCTTCCTCAGCCTTAATGTTCTAGTCAAGCCCTCCGGGGATTGGATGAGTCCCACCCACATTGGCACAGGCCGTTTGTTTACTCTGCGGATTGAAATGCTAGTTCACCTGGAAACACCAGCATAGACACACCCAGAATAATGCTTAACCAGATATCTAGACATCTAGTCATAGTTAACACCTAAAATGAACTACCACAGATAGTAAGAGAAAAGCAGCAACACCAGGTTGCTGAAGGAGAGTAATTTGAGAGGGGCTGAAACCATGACTCTTGCTTTCAGAGAAGTTTAAGGGATAAAATTTGACTTTAGGAAGGTATGAATTCAAGGTTAGTACTTGTATAGGGAAAAAAAAAATACAGAACAGCTGAGTGGGTTTGATATCATCGGGTGCCCTCAAAAGAGTGATTTCCACATCCATATTTATGTTGCACAAACTCCCAAAAGTCCAGGGGCTCTGTGCCTTCCCCTCAGTTCTTAACTGGAGCACTGATAAACCTGGGCACCCTCTCTCTCTGTTCCTCTTCAGAACTTACTTAGCTATGTAGAACAATCAAAAATGTTTCTTTTTACTTTTGATATGCTACCTAGAATTCCCTATAAATTCTCTGGTCAATTCTAGCAGTTTTCAGAGATGAGTTCAAATGTAATTCGGGTTTTGTACGCTATTAAAATATTATCACTTTTTAAACTGGTACTAAATTTATGCCTTTATTGCATTGCAAACACATAGTAGGGAACTATTACCCTTATATGGTTTCTTTAAAGTGTTCCTGGGAAACAAGAGATTCATAAGCCATGGTTTGCTGATCTACTTTGAGAATCAGATGGTTTTCCCATTTGAAAAAAAATGGAGTGAATCAGGCCCATCCTTTTGAGCCATTTTGTTCTATCAGGCCAAATGGTTCAAAACACAATATAGTTATCTAAGGTCCTGGCCTGAAGGAAGATTTTAGAAGTATATAGTAGTTGAAAAGGAATAAATAAGGGAATTTTAGCTGAGTTAAGTATAGCATTCTTTTATCACCAGTGAGAAGCATCCTTCTACACTTGGGCTTTCCCTAACAGTTTTCTGTTAAGGACACTCACTCACTCCTTCTTTTATCCCTTTTCCTTCCTTCTTAGAGCTACCCTGAGAGTCTTCAGAGTCTCATTTCTTTTTCCAGAAATCATCAAATGCCCCCTCCAACAAGTATGTCACACTTTGGATCCTTCTTCCATGCTGTAAACTAGAGCCCTTGGTCATTAGCCAGATGTTCTATTCCTTCAGGTCTGTGGAGTGTGTTAGAGGATGTTAAAAAGGTAAATTGAGGTGGGTTGTAATATCATGACTAGAGGAACTTAATTCCAGTGCAGTTTCCTTTCCAGAGAGAGTTGATTCCCTTTATTAAATTCTTGTGATATAAGAATACCTTGCAAAGATAAGAATATATATTTATAATATATATATAATATATATAACATATATATACAAAATATATATGTTATATATTTTTTCTTTTTAATATAATATAATTGAAACCCAGGATAGACTCCACCTCCTATGAGCATTTTTTTGACCTTGTCATTTAGTAAATTCAGATCGACCTATTCCCACTGTCCATTGATACGTAAACAACTGAGTAAAGAAATATTGGGCACCGTTTGAGCTGAGACCTTCCTGTTCACAAGGGAAACCATACGTTCTCAGTGCTCATATATTTTCTTATCAGAGAGAGACAGGGCTGGTTTTCCTGTGATGATTCGGATTAAATTCCTTTGATTCTGGGTCCACTTCTGATCAAAGAGGAGTGGGCAGAATTTACTAGTTTATCCCCCTATGAAGGCAGCTTGGAAACCACAGATGCAACCTGGGTGAGCAGGTGAGAGTAGGGAGCAGGGAGCTTGTGAGGCACCTCTCTACACTACTTGTTTTCTGCAGACAGAAGCATCTCTTAGCTCTCATATGGTATGGAAAGGAGATGGAGCAAACATAATCTGAGCAAACATGATGAAAGAATCAGAATAAAGAGTAATCTTTATTCTTGTAAAATTAAGAGAATTATTATGTTGCAAAACTTGTAAGAAAAATAAAGTAGTACCAATGATTTTTCCCTGATTCTTCACTGTAACTTCCCCCCCTTTTTTTTGTTAATGCAATTAGAAATCAACTTTTAGCTAAGAATTTTGGAATAATTGTTAATATGAATACGTGACATTATTATTAATAATTTCTTGACTGTCTTTACAGACATCTGTTTCTCAAGCCATACTTGATTTTTCAGATTTTAGTCTTTGCTTTAACTCTTTTTTTTTTTTTTTTTTTTTTGGCCTTTTTCCTTCTGCTGATCCCAATACTCAGTTCACCACAGATAAGAGAAGTTCAGTATTTTTAAAGCAGAAAAATGTAGAGAGGGTGGGACTTTATAAGTTTTTAGTCTCTGTGTCAGAGCATGTTGGTTTATGCAGCATCAAGTAGCTAACTTTAGGCTGCATCCGGAACCTGATCTACCAAGTATGTGAACACTTTACTCTAGAAGAGCACAATTTCTCTTTAAAAAGCTTAGCTTTCTTTACCCCAAAATATGAAAACATATTAGTTTCACGGGGATTGAAAAAGAAATTGTGCTTATAAAATCTAAGGCTTAAAAAAGCCCAAGAGAAAAAGCAAGGTCACATGGAGGATAATGGAAAAGGAGCTGGTCATCATTGTCCAGGAGAGGCAGGTCTGCAAGGGACTACTGAAGACTAGAGTTGAGTTGTGGGATTTCGTGATGATACTGGAAGAGAGTACCTCAGAGATCTTTTCAAAATAAATTAAGAATTTTTCTTTTTTCTTTATAAGCTAGAAGCCCTCGACAGTAGCAGGACTCATTTGGAGTGAGGTGCTTAGAAACCAGTTTTTAAAAATTCAAAACAGTAAGTGGAAGAAACATGTAAACAGTGGATTCACTGAGCTTGGAGATAGTTGAAAAAACAAATATACTAAAGAAAAATGATGGCATTTGTTTAGATTTCTAAGAATTAGATTTTAAGAGCAGAAAAGAGACCAAAAGTTGGGATGGCAAGAAGACAAAACAACAAAATACCTTACAGTGTTTTAAAAATAGGTCACAGTAGCATATAAAGCAGATATAAAGAAGAAAAGGATATTGCTCAGAATTTGAGAGAGCTAAAGTTATCACTGATGGGTATTCTTCTGAAAATAAATTTATACCAGCTACCTAGCTTTTGAAATGGTAGGTAAAAGTTAAGTAGCCTATTTGCATTCATCCTATAAACTCTGATTCGAAAACAGCAGCATGCAGATTGTCAGTGGTCAAATCTCTGACATAACTGAAGAATTTGGAGATCAACATTTCCTAAATTCTTCTCTCTACTACACAGTGGATATGCTACTATATGTCCATAAGGAAGGAAGAAATGGAAAATACAGGGAACAAATCTTTATGAGCTTTCTTTAAGATTCTCTCACTTAATCTTTAGAATATGTATAAAAGAATATCAATGCCCATTTTGTAGATGAAGAAGCTGAAATTTAAATAAGTTATATAACTTCCCTGAGTCCATACAGTCAGTGAATGGCGACCTCAAAAACCTCTGCTCCTCCTAAAACTCCAGCCTACCTCTATTAAGCTATGATTTAGAGTACAGATAAAAAATAGAACCACCAGTATGTACATAGGAATTTCAGAAGAGAATGAGATTGAAGAACTGGAGAAAGCTCCATTGAAGAGATGAGTTATTTGTTATTAAAAGGGTCCTATTCAGACAAGATAAGGGCTTTGAGTACAGAAGGTTCATTATCTAAAAGTGGTGGGGGGGCTAGGAGGGAAGTAGTCAATTAAATCTTCTCAGATATAAATGTTTGCTAGATATTTTGAAAAGTAGAAATAGAGAATTTTACCCAGTGTTTAGATAATTTTCGATGTTCAAGAACCATTTAAAAAGGTGGCTCCTATCTCTTCATTCAAGACCAAAAGATATTTTAAGATTAAAAACCAATCTCAAATTTCAAAACATTTGTAATAATTTAGGCTTTATACTGAAATACTGTGAAAAGCTGAAACTCAAATAAAATTAGTTTTTAATATGGCTCCTCTGAACAATATTAAGGGAATCTCTAGTAAATAAACATCTTTGAAACTTTCAGTGCAACCTCTATTAATATGATTTAAATCATGTTGTGTGTTGTCCTGAGATATGCCAGATTAATGAATTATCCAAGTCTTGGGAAATGACCTACTGAAAATGGAAGTAGAATTCATAACTAAAAGCAGCCAAAAAAGCAGCCAATCTTAACCTATCATTTTTACAAATAAGGAAAATGGTAATATGTTCAAAAGTATTTAATATTTTAGATCACATCACACCCTTATAACTGAAGCATTATTTAAGGTTTTATTTGTTTTATATTTCTTTCTCTAATATTTCAAATTATATTACATTCAAATGTGTGTGGGTGTTTTTTTTTTTTTTTTCCTGTTTGTGTTTTGAATGGCATGTTTGGATGACTGGCCTAGATCTGGCATTCTGAGTTCAGTGCCAGCAAAAATGTCAAGTGCATTTGCCTTTTAATTACATGCAGTGCCTGGATTTTAATATTCCAGATTTTTCCCTGAAGAGGAGTCTTTCCTGATCCTGTAGTTTAAGGAAGAAAAAAAAAAATCACCGACATTATTGTAAAGCTTTTTCTCCCTAATGTCTCCAGATATCCACATTTATCATTTTATAAACATTTCACTTTAATGTTCAGATTTAGTTGTTTGTAGCCTACTTTGCTATAAACACTGTGGGTGGATATATGATCCAGCATCATTTATTTTAATTTATTCCTCTTATTTCTCAGTAATTTTCAGTTTAATCTATTTTACTCTTAATAGGCCATTGCTACTTGGATGTCTCACATGCAATAATCTATATATGTAAGATATGTAGTTCCTTATCATTTATACTTTCCTTTTCCTTTCCTATACCTCCGGCATAAAAGTGAGCCAGCTCATTATTCTCCAGGGTTATGGTATTATTGTCTGTCTTCTTAGTTTTTACTTTAAGTTATTTTTAATTCCACTCTATTTATTTTATTCTCTAAACTTCTTTTGTTACTTGAAGTTTAAACAAAATACTTTTTTTTTATCAACAAGGGAGTTCCCTAATCTCTGAACTTTCTTTAATGTCTAGTACACTGGAAGGTATTCAAAACATTTTATTACTGATACGATACACTCTTACTAAACTCGGTAAAGAGCCTCACCACCCACCTCCACTTCCTTTAGAGAGGTCTTCCCTCACATTTGAATCTAAAGAGGTCACCGTGGTGCTCTATCTTACCCCCTATTTTAATTCTTGATATAGAACTTCTCATTGCCAGGTGTTGCTTGTTTACTTGTGTATTGTCTGCTTTACAGCACAGAATGTAAACTGCATGAGAGCTGAGATAGTCCCTGTTTTGTTCAGTAATGATATTTCAGAGCCTAGAAATGTTTCAGGCATATGCCAGGGCCGCCACCAAATTATTTATTTATTTATTAATGAAAGGAAGGAAACCCATGCCTTCTTTCTGGATTTAAGGTGGGACATGGAATTTTTATTTTCCTTTTTTTTTTAAAAAAAAAAAACAATCTCATATCTTCCTCTAAAAACTTCCCAGATTCTATCCATCTGTCTATCCACCCATATCTGCTTTTTTCTAGAAAAGATTTGATGTGACAGCTAATTTGTATTTCTATCTTTCCAACTTTACTTCTTTTCTTTTGTTAGGTGTAGTGATTGTGAATGACACCTCCCTTCCTCTCTCTTTTTCTTTCTTTCTGAGAAGACACTGGTAAAAATATTCCTAATGTAGATCACTAATCATGTTTGTTTCAAACAAAAGTGCCAGATGAGAGTCAGGAAGCATGGGCTATATTTTTAATTGTGTCAATAAATAATACTGTGGTCATAATCAAGACATTAATCTCCTCTGAGTTTTTTCTTCATCTAAAAATTACGGTTGAACTTTGATGTTGAATTTTTTTTTTTTAAGAAATGTTTTAGGATGTCAACAACCAGATACAATTTCATCCCCCTATGAAGGATCTCCAGTTGTGCTTATTTTTGGTAGTTGCCATATTCTGCTAATAAGTACAAATATGTGGTAAATAATGAGGAGTAACATTAATAATATTTTTGTATTTTTAGGAATTAGACTTCTCTTCATTTGATGTTTTTTTTTTCAGCTCATATTATTTGAACTAGATTTGGAAAGGTAATTTTATCTGAATTTGTATATGCCCTATCGCTTACTGGGACCTTATTACATATCAGACATTTGTCCTAAGTACTTTATGTATTTAAACACATTTAATATTTTTATCAACCTAGAAGTTATCTTTATAATTTCTATTTTACCATAAGGAAAATGGAGGAATGCTGTGCTTAATTCACTTATTCAAGGTTGTATAGCTAGTGATGGCAGAGGTGGAACTCAAACCTATATCAATAGTTTTATTATAACAAAAATATTTAATGCTACATGATTAGAGTAATTCCTATAAGTACGTTTTTCAGATATGTTGAAGTTCTTTACTAATTGCTATTTTCTAGAACTGAATTTTTCTTAAAGCATGATTATAGGTTTTATAACTTAACAGTTAACTCTAAACTTTATGTATTTGTTTCAAAAATGTTAAAACTTTAAACAGTGTGTTGTAGTTGATGTATGCTTTATTAAATTATGAACTTTTTTTAATTTGTTATTTATTAGACTAAAATGTTGGTCACTATGTAAATCATTGGAAATAAAAAAAGACAAATGAGATTATATCTCTGCCCTCGATTAGCTCCAAATTTAATATATGTCGCAGACCTACCAAAAAATATTTGCAACACAATTTTACATGTGAGTTACAGGCAAATAATTAACTGGTGCCTTAGACAAGAGGATAGTTAAGGATAAGGTCTTGAGAAAAATAAAAACGTAAAATCCCATGATCTGGCTTTCATTTTTGGAAACCTGACAGATTAGATGCTCTGAGAAATTCTGCAGAACAAATTCTTCCTGAATCGGACATGTCTTTAGTTACATTGCTAGACTCACAGAACCTATGGGAGGTCTCTATAGGACTCACTATTCTGCCTCTTCCATCCCCAAAAACGTAGATGACTGGAGCTGAGAACTGTGAGGAATTGGGAGGAGAGATTAGTAGTCACTGACAGGAGATGCTAAAGACATATCTTCCGACTGATAATAAGGGGGTTGCCTTGCTGGAGACTTCCATACAGGGCAAGTACTCTTGAGGGGTGTAGAGGTGGCCTTAGTCTTTGATACCTGGTGGTGCCTGGCAGAAGTTGATAAAAGTTCTCTTTCAGATGAAAGCATGAGCAATTTCGGTCAGCAGGATTCCCACAACCTAACGTAAAGCAATTAACTCACAAATGTCACCAAGCATTCATGAAAGCAACTCAACTATGAAAGTCAGGCAAAACAACAGATCTAAATCCCCCTAAGGACTGCAGGTATTTGGATTGTCAGGTACAGAATACAAAAGATCTGTGTACAAAATATTTAAAGAAACGGAGTGCAAGTCATAAAGATTAGCAAGAGACTATCAGGAGTAACTAAACAAAGAATCATTTGCAAAGGACCAAGTGGAACTTTTAGGAAGAAAAGCCATAATTATTTAAATTAAAAAATAACTCTTAAAATGGACTACATAGCACCTTTGATAGAAGTAAAATGATAACTTCTCAGCTGAACTTTAATCTTAAGAAGTTACCCACAACAGAATATAAAGATGTGCCAAGATGCTCAAGAAGAAGAGAGCTAACTAGGCATGGGAACATGTCTGTCATGTGACATATCATAGAGCTACAGTAATTAAAATCATGTTATAGCAACACAGAATACATATATTGCCTCATGGAAAGTAATGGATAATACAGAATTTGAATTCATGCATTTATGTAATTTGGATATAGGAGAGAGTGGTTTTGTAAATCATTGGATCAATTACAAAATTATCCACAGATAACCATATATTTATGCACGAAGTATAGGTGGGGTGCTGAAATATTTTCTTACTGTATATCATAATCAGAAAGCAATTCCAGATATATCCAGGATAAATATAGAATGTAAAATTTTAAAACTTTTAGATAAAATAAAGACATTGTTATTGTGGATTCAAATAAACGATTGATGTATTTGATTTAATTAAAATTAAGAGTTGCTAGTCATCAAAATACCATAAATAAAATGAAAAAAAAAATCATCCAGTAGAAGGTATTTGTAGCACATATAACTGATAAAAGGTTATCATATATAAAATATTCTTATAAACAAGTAAAAACATGAAAACCAAATAGAAAAAAAATGGGTCAAAGTTGTGCACCAAGCATTTCACAGAAGAAATAGGTATAAATATTCCAAATAAGTATCATCTCAAAAGATGTCAGTAATCAAATGCAATTTAGATATAATTTTCTACCACTAAATTGACAAAAATTTCAAAGTCTTATAATACGAAGTGCCAAAATATAATTTAAACGGAGTTTACATACACTGCTAGTGGGTAAGTAAATCGGTAACCATTTGGCATTACCCTGTAAAGTTGACTATTTGCAATTGTATACTAGTTGCAGTCAAAGTCCTTGGGAAAGGACTCATAGGGCGACAGTTGGCCAAATCCTGATAGATTAAGGAGTTTTTGAGTATTTGGGAAATGGTCAATGCTTTTAAGTGATTAGGGTATATGGCACCCTAAAGGAATTGTCAGTAGATGAGATTGAAAAGGTAGATTAGAGCATAGTTTTGAAAAGCTTTATATGTAATGTAAAGAACTTTTGCCTTTTCTCTTGAATGGAAAGCAATTAAAAGAGTCATTTAATCACATTTGCATTTTAGAAAACTGTCTGGTGGCAGTTTAGAAATTAACTGAGGAGGCTTATATAGGAAGCAGAGAGGCTTAGAGAAAAAACAAGTAGACTTGGTCTTAATCGAGGTCAGTAAAAAGGTGGAATGGAGAATTGAGGACACATAGACTCAGTTATGTTTAAGAACTAAGGCTCTGTTTTATCCAATTGAATAAATCTAACTAAATGGAACACATAAGGAAAAATTCATGTGTCAAATAAAATATTTTCCCATCATTAATTTACTATGAAGCAAAAAGTAATATTTTACAAGTTTTAACCTTTAGGTACAGTCCTGAAATGTGATACTTATTTTAGTGCCTTTTCAAATAGTATTTGTCATTTATTAAAGATTTTATGTAAATTTTGAACTGTGATTTTAAAACCAGAACAAATTGAGAAAATCTAAGACTACAAGAGAATGCCTTAAACAGTGTGAAATTAATTTTAAGTATTTGTAATATTAATCTATACTTTGATTTCATAGTTGTTTAAAATATTTATATACTTCTGCACTTTTATTTTCCACATCATAAATTTATAAGTAATGTTCATATATTTTTAAATAAGAATAAATAATATTCTAATTACTTTTTAAACAAAATATGTGACATATAGCCTTTTTCATTTTCACCAATATAAAACTCTAATAGACTCTGTTTTTTGTTGTCAACAATCTAAAACTGGACAAGTTTGATAAGATCATATGACATGATGAAGCAAAATGACTTCGAAGGATCATTGAGTTAAATAATACATTCTTCAAGATACATGTAAGGCTTAGATGTCCACTGCGGCAGACTATTTAATTAATAACATGTACTTTACAAACTCATCATTATATATTTATACAATAGACAACTAAGATTTTCCAAAAAAGTGTTGTTCATGAATGTCAGTTCCCCTGTTCATAATTTTGACTTTTTCTATAATAGACTCAGATGACTAACATCCTTGACCATCTCTACCCTGGGCAGCAGCATCTATTATGCATCTTTTACCAGTGTTTCACAGTTTATAAAAACTTTTCACATCATTGTCATTTAATATTCCTAAAAGCTGTATAATAGGCAGTTACTATTTTTATTTTATAGATGAAATATTAACTCTAAGTGATGCTAACTTGCTTACTGTCATACGACAAATAAGAGAATGAGCTAAAAATTAAAATAGGGATATAGAATCTCTTGTACTTTCCATGATGCTAGAATTTCCAAGAACTTTGATTTGAGGGTAGATGGTAGCACATGGTGGAAACAGTCTTATGAAGGAATGACTATCAGAGGGGCTTGACATTTTTAGAGACAATTCAGAAATGTACACATCAATTTGATCTTGCCAGTATTCTAAACAAGATATTTGTCTGATTTTCTACATGCAAGTGCAATCTACCATGGTTAGCCTTATTGTCATTCTTTTATTTATTCAACTAATACTTTTTTTACTTTACTCCTTTCCAAGTCTACTGGAAATAAAATGGCAAGCAAAGTAAACATGGTCCCAATTTTCCTAGACTTTATCTTAACAGCAGTGAAAAGCCATTGGAGGGTTTTAAACAATGAAGTGATATGGCATAGTTGAAGTCTTAGAAATACTATATGCTACACTGTGAGTTTTGATGTGGAATAAGCAGAGAGAACAGCCCGGGATATAACATAGGTGGCTGGTTTACAGTCTGGGTAAGATATGATGTTGACCTGAGTTTAGGTAGTAGCAGTGGAGATAGAAAAAGTAGAGAAAGGAGGTATTTAGGAAGTAGTAGTACTTTGTAATTAATTGTATGAGAAGGAAAAGTGACAATATATTCTAGTATACCCAGGACAATTTCAGTTTTTGCCCTATCATAATTATTAGGAATATACCCTCTCACTATCAGAAGCATCCCAATTTGGATGATAAATTATATTGCTAATCCTGGAGATAAGGAGAGAGAGGAAGATTCAAGGATGATGCCCAGATTTCTGGCTTGAACAACAGCAATAGTTGTGTCATTCCATGGATAGTCGTGCCATTTACTGAAAAGGGTTACATAGAGGAGGATCTGGTGTGAGAGAAAAATTATGAGTTTAGATTTAGATATGGTGTATTTAAGGTGACTGTCTTCCACTGAAGTGAAGACATGTAACAAGAATGAGATGAATTTATAGGCCGGAAATTCAGATTGGAGCCCTGATTGATTCATGGTTTGAGATATATTGATTTGTGAGTGATCAGCATGGATGGTAACTGAAGTTATGGAAGTAGGTGAAATCCCCAAGCCAGAAAGAATGGAACAATGTCCGGGTTCTTAAGAAACTCAAAGCAGCACCTGTTTTTAAGGAAAACAAGGATGGGCTCATGAAGGAGTTCTAGAAAGGAGGGGGCAGGGTCATAAGAAAACTGGGAGATAGCCAAGTGATGGAGCCCCAGAAAAGGAGTATTACAAGAAGAAGGAAAGAGTGAACAGCAATGTCAAATGCTGTCCAGGGGTTGCATAAAATATGATAAGAAAAGAACACATTGAACTCAATAACCGATCAGTCGAGACATTGGTGACGGTAGGTTGGGGGACATAAGACTTATTATAGGATTTTAAGAAATGATTGCAAAGTGACTGTGAACAATTTTTCAGAATTATAACCAAGAAGAAAAGAAAACATTAGTGAAATACCTGGAGGATTTTCAGAATTTATGGAACAATGATATCTCTGATGCTCTTGTGAGATTACCTAATATATTGTGCTTAAGACTTCTATCTCTAATATCCCTTATAAAGATGGAAGATTGTTTTTATATGACTGCAGCTATTAAATAATTTTACTTTTTAAATAAATATGTGGAATTTTTAGGTATTCATGTAGTTTTTTTTTTTAACCTAAATCTTTTACCTATATGTTTTAGTTATTTTTAAGTAGTTGGAGGAGGAACACAACTGTAAAGTTAACTTTAAGTATTTTTTGGGGGGGGAGGGGAAAGCATCTCAATAAAAAATGAAATACCGCCTTAGCTTCTTCTCACTATCCAAAGATTTATGCCTCTCTCGGCTTTCAGAACACTGGAGACTCTTCGAATATTCTTTGACAGATAAAAAGGTAAAGATTTATGGCAAAGGAAAGCATTTCTGAAAAAAGTCCTCCACATTGGCTTTGTGTATGCGCATAAATTATAAACAGGGCTCAGAGGTACACTCACTATAAAAGCTTTTTGCTTTCTTTAAAGAAAATAGAAAATGCTCACTTAGGGACTACTGCTTGTGTTTCTATTATGAATCGTCTAAGCTTGAATGATTTTAAATAGGCTATTTATGTTCCTTGGTTCTAGTAGGTCAAGAACTTAGAAAAACATACGTAATGAAAGTATCTGAAGTAACGAGTAGTAGTAGTAATAATAATAGTAGTAATATATGTCATAATAAGGAAGATTCACAATCAAGGGAAAACAGCCACCAAATCATACTTTCTTATAGAGTTTAATTATCCTTCTATATTCAAGTTTAATAATGATGTTGAAGCATCAATGAACAATTCTTTGCAAAAGAATTATAATCATAATAAACACACCTACCCAAACAAATTTCGGTGTTTTTTTTTATCCTTTTTTGACCATTTAGTAAATATTAATTGAAGTCCAGGGTTTAACAAAGACATATAGAATATGTAAAGTAATGACACTGATTTTCATAATAGATTATAAAAGTCTTGTACCTTGAATACAACTTCAAGGTTATTGGTAACCTTGGTCAGAAATTTACTTTTAGATTTAGCTTTTCATTCCTGGAATTATTTTAAAATTAACTCATTAGCACATCTATATTATTTAATAAGAATTTAAAAAATATTTTTCATACTCTGAATTTGAATTTTTTCACCCATCACCTTCATGTCAATTTTGTCATTTAATAATTGCTAACCTCAGACTGTATTGAGGCTGGCTGTTTATATCTCATGATGATAGTTTATATCTGTATCTGTGTATGTTTATGAAGGTTGTTTGCTTCTGGTGGGGCTTAGCAGTTTTGAAGATTCTTATGAAATATAACACATGCTACTTATGCAATACTATCTTTAGAAATGGATCTCATAATCACATGTGTTTTATTGAACTAAAATGGTATATTAAAATATATATTTATTTCATTGAAAAAGAGCTGACCCTTTAAAGAGTTTCACAAACACTTTGTTCTGTGAGATATCAAAAAATTTTAAAGGGATCATACACTAAAGTTCTATATACAGGTTTTTTCTAGTTTCTGTACTCAACATTCTCCCTTCCTATTCAGAGCAGTAACTGTGTCAAACCAACCCATTTTGAGAATTACAAACAATATTTTTCTTAGCTTTATATCCAACTTTGAAATATATTTTCTGTTTTCATTCTATGTCTTGTACGTGTGTGTATTTGTGTTTGTATTTTTATGTATATGTAAGTATTTCTAAAGTCACTCTTGGGAAAATTAGGGATTTCCAATATACCTAATGCGTGTTTTCATTAATTGAACCATAATGCGTAGTTTGAAACGTGGTAAACATTGAATTGTCTCTATTCATAATTAATGATATTGGAAATTCTCTGAAGCTGGATATACTGAAAGTGTCATATAGGAAAGGAAAATTCCCTTGTTTACCAGAAGAAACAAGATAAAGGCTTGCTTTTTGTATTTAAGAAAAATAGTTACCAAAATTGGTCCACGAGGAAGTCTTTGTCCTATCCAATTGAAATAAAATAAATTAAGACAGTTATAATGAAATGTTTTACAAAATTAATTGTGTTCTTTCTAATTGTGTTTCATACTGATTTAGCTTTAAGTTACGATTTTATGAAACAATATTTTATTAGATATATTAGTTCTTTTTAATTTCCTACCTGGAAAAGTTAAAAGCTAACAATTTTGTGTCACTCTTTTTTGGGGAATTAGAAAACTGGAGAGATTTAGATGTGCAGAACTGAGAGCAAAAAAAAAAAAAAAAAAGGAGAAGCCGACAGAGAAGCTAAAGAAGAAAGGACTGGACTATAGAAAAATGTATTATTTTTAAAAGAGAGTTAGCAAATTATCTATTGGAAAAATAAGAGGTTAGATTTAGGCATTCATTTGTTTGTTTAATTAGCCATCATCTCTTGACATTGTTAAGAATCACCTGTACTCTTGCACAGATTCTTAGCAATAATCTGTGGATCTGGAAACAGAGAAATGCTGCTTTAGATGATAGAAGATGTGTTAGATTTTTGTCTCTGTTCTTGAGCAATTAATAACTTAACCTTCTCTCTCTAAGCCTCACTTTTTTTTATCTATAAATTATAGGTAATAATACTTTCTTGCCATTTTCAAGGTAAATGAGGTAAAAAGAAAGTCTTCAGAGGATTGCTGGTGCTTGTAAATTAACTAAAGATTATAATTTTAATTGTGTGTATGTATACTGGAGATGGTGATGGCTTTGAGAAAGGAAGTGAAGGTGTATGAAACTTTTTTTTTTTTAATTTCATCTTCTCGAAGTTCTGTTTTCCAAACATATTATCTGGGTTTTATTTGTTAAGAGAATGTGAAATATTTCTTATTGTACCTGATTTAGTTTTCTTATTCTTTTTGTCCACCAAACCAACTATTCATTTCAAATCTTATGTATCAGATCATAAACTCACACCTTCAGCATTCAGGCTAGGCATGTAATCCCTTTTGTCCCAGAAGAGTGCCATTGACAGTACCTTAAAGGGCCAAGCACAGCAACCTGTACTTGAGTGGAGCTAAGTTTGCCAAATGAAACAATAAACAAATAAATCTCTAAATCTGACTTCATCTCTTTCTCATGTAGCATTTGTTAAAAATCTTGTATTTTCACTTTTAAAAACATTTGGAGAAAAATAGTTCACCCTTCCCTTTGATAGTTGTTTACAGATTTTTGTCTCTTTGGTGTTAACAAAAACCCTATTCAGAAAGATTTCCCCTTAACTCAATCCTAAATCTCTTATGCTGTAGTTTAGCATACTTCTGTATTTGTATTTTCAGGTTATTTTTATTCGAATGAATTAAACAAGTTGCATTTTTGTGTTAGTTGTGTAGTTTTTTTTTTCTGCAATAATTAGCTGCTTTCAGTAACTTATTTTTTTTGATTCGTTTAGCAGCAGCAACAGAAGAACCAGAAGTGATTCCAGACCCAGCCAAGCAGACAGACAGAGTGGTGAAAATAGCAGGAATTAGCGCTGGAATTTTGGTGTTCATCCTCCTCCTCCTAGTTGTCATATTAATTGTTAAAAAGAGGTAAGGCCTGATTTTATTCTGTCCCACTCACTTATCATTTATGTCACTAGTTTCCAAACACTTTTTGTTTCCTTGAGAGCTTTTAAGTTAGAACAAGCAAGGAGAACAATTGAAATTTAACCACATTGCCAGCATCTGAGACAATTTTTCATGTTTTTAAAATAAATTCTTTTGGTTATTTGCAGTTCAATTTCAGGTATAAATATCTACCTTTTGAAATTAATGTATGAATTTAAATTTCTCAGGTGCAAAGATACTTGGGACATTAATTTATCTTATACTTGCAATGTTATTTATTAAAATGATAAAATAAGTATCATTCATGATACTGGGTTATAGTCTATGAATTATTTTGTATGCATTATATTTTTCTACATATTAGTTATAGGTTAAAAATAAGATATAAGAACATAAACATTATTTTGTGAAATTGTATATTAAATATTTGCTTACTATTTTGGTACTTTAATATGATGAGTATACTTTTTAAAAATTGAGCATTAGTCGTTTATACTATATCAACTAATATCACCATCTTCTGGGATTGTATGAAGATATTAAGACCCACTAGAATTTAAACTGAACTCTGTTCTGGAGATTAAAGTATACTCCTGCTGAAAAACATTTCAAAGTATACAGTTTTTATGATCTGAGTTTTTTTCATTCTATAAAATTATTATCTATAAGGCATTGTACTAGAAATAAATCCAACTCTCCAAAATCTAGTCATATGTTTTAGATAATACAACAATTGGCAAAGACTTCTTTAAAGACTATTTACATGCAGAATACAGCCCTAAAATAGTTTTGCATATAGAAATGTTTGTAATTTATGAATTATATTGAATAATATAATAAATTATAATGATTATATTACATTAAATAATATACTATTATTGTACTCAAAATGAATCATTAACAATATAGATAAGACTCATTCATACTACATGTATAATGATTCCATCAGAGTTTATTTTAATGTATTGCCTCTTTACAATTATTCCCTGGAGATATATATGTTGGAGAAGACACATCTGCATTAGAAACATTAGGTATGCATTATAGTGTTTTGTGTTAAATTAGCTACATACGTGCTTTCCCCAATAGTGCTTTCTCTTTTTGCTGTTGTCTACCTCTGTGGTTGGAAAATATATTATATTTGAGACAGGAAGATTTAAGCATTTTAGTAATAAATTTTGCCAGTCAAAATCAACAAAACTATTGAATGTAACTTCCAGATTTTATGTCTCTATTTAGTGTAAATTTATATTTGGAGAGTTAACTAAACACTTTAGAGAGTTAATTTAACTTTGCTTTACAATTAAAATTATTCCAGTCCCTTCAGATTGGATATGAGAGTAAGAAAATGGTTATGTCTTCACTCAGTTAAAATTGGGTAAAACTAATCGGTTTTATTTGTTATTTATTTGAAAATAGTTTGTTATTAGAGTCTTTCTCATCCATAGCATTCTGTTTTAGAAATAACAACAAAAAAAACCTTAAAACTTAATTTCCTAAAGTACACTAAAATAATCTCTAAGCATGATATATATTTTTTTTTTTTTAGGTGGGAAAATGCTCTGACACTCTCTAAAATTGTATAACATAACAAATTATTTTCTGGTTTATATTTTAATACATTATTCTGATTGAATAAATGAGCCTCCTATTAAAATGTTCAATGTTCGAGTTTTCATAATTATGGTTTAATTGATTGCCTTTTGGTATAAAGTATGCTGGGGCTTTTGTTTCTCTTCCTCACTACCTCTATGACTAGGAAATGTTGCAATTTTATAGATCAATAGAGTTACATATTTAGATTTATTACCTTCCTATATAATATTATAACTAAATTACTTGAATCCTTTACTTATCTAAGCAACTTCATAGTGACTTTTAGTCATATGTTGTATGTCACACACATATCCTGTATGATTTAATCACAACTATGTTTATTATACATACACAAAAGTATAGATTAACAGTATTGGATAGTATCAAATTTAGATAAACAATTTAGTATATAATATAGTTCCCTTTTAATACAAAAATTTGTAATAAAAATAATGAATAGGCAAATTATGTTAGCCTTTTATGATCTTTACTTTTATGGGAAATTGTTAAGTTTCTCAAGACTTTATCCCTCACTGGGAATGATATATATAAGTATATTTCTTATGTTCAAAAAAGTTCTGTGTATTTTTTATTTTTGTGTAAAGAAACGATTTGGAATTCAATTTAGTAAAATTCTACAGCTGAGGGTATAAAGTAAGTTTTTTTTAGGCTAAGAAAAGGGATATTGCATCTTTCAAAACGCAATGTCATTTTTTAGTTTAATCACTGTTGAATTATTTCCAAACGTATGCCATTTTTTCATTGGTTATGTATTATATTTTAAATGCACAGCATGAATACTTTAATAATTCCAAACATAAATTTGAAATTATATTTCAATACAGTAAATGTTGTGTATGATATGGTCACATACATCTACTGTAGAAATATCTTTGTGTATATATAGTGTATGGTACATATGTATATTCACATAATATATGTATGTACCTGTGTATCATTAAGATATAATGACTTGTTTATAAAAATTTAGATATCATTCTGCATATATTCTATATTAACCTAATAGATCCTTATGTTTTGTATCTAAAGGAAAATAGTCAATTTAGTGTACAGGTTCTATATACAGCTGTTCCATCTGTCATGACATTTTGATGATGATGGATGATATTATGCTTATTAATTGCATGTTGAAAATACACAATCCATTTAATTTTTCAATTTCTTTGGCTATAAAAGAAATGTCAGCATGGTATTTTTTCCCAAATTATGTATTTTAAATTTTATTTTTTATCGCATATCTGTCTAATTGCATGGCAAATATATCTAACCAATGCATGAGCAAATCGAAATGCAAACAAAAAAAAAAAACATGGATTTTATTTTATTTCATTTTATTTTTAACACACATTTTTCTGCTTTATTGAATGTGACAGAGTCACGCTTTTCATTCACCATTGCTTCTCTTTTTCCACTGTCTGTGATTTGCTTGCCAGGAGGAGCTACTATTCTTACTCCTACTACCTGTAAGTAGAAAATGGGTGATATACGACTTTACATGTGTTAAAGATGCAGTATCCCTTTTCAAAAAAAAAAAGAAAGAAAGAAAGAAAAAGAAAACAAAACAAAAAGCAGAATGTTTGCAATTTTGGTGACATTTCAAAAATGTTTTTTCTTGACTCTAAAACTATAAAGTTTACCTATGAACTTATTTTGTTAATCTTTTTAAAAAGGGATATTGTATTTCTATATATTCAGCTACTTTTAATTTTTATTTTCATTTTCCATAAGTAGCTTTAGACTATAGCCCAAGACATCATTTATTTACTTAAGTCAAACCTGTTCCTTATCAATATGATACCTCACTCATCTGGTAGAGATAGTGACAGTCTCACTAATTAGTGACTACACACTAATCCCTGTCTTTATATAACACTGTTATATTTTACAAAATGACCCAAGTGATGTATTCATAGAAGAACCATTCAAAAGTACCTTCACGGGATGCAAATCACATCAGGACTGATTGTGATAACATCTCTCTCCACATTTCCAGGATTTCAGGATGGGTTATAACTTCCAAATGAACACCTTTGGTCGGGCCATCTAGGCAGTCAGTATGCTTTTGTGAAAACAAATGAATAAAATCATAAGTAACAGTGACAAATAAAAATTAGCTTTAGAGAAAAAAAAATGTTTCAGTTAAATGGGACTATTTAAAAAAAAAAAGACGAAAAGAGAAAAATAAAAGCCCCTCAACCTACACAAAACATACATACATAGGTGCCACACGTCTCCTTTTCTCTTCCAAAGTCTTGGCTCTTCCTATAATTAGGTATGCAATGCTAGTTTAGATAAGGATGGAGAGTATTGTCCACTCTATTTCCCTAGTCATTTTTAGTATATTACCTTAGGTGCCAGAGTATTCATCCTATCCAAAAGGAATGATACAACCAAGTATTAGTGGACATTGCTTAAGGATTGTTATTACATGTGTTTGGGGCATATATCCCACAGTATTTACATCACTAGGTAAATTTAATCCACTTTTACAATAAAATTTGGTTAGAGTCTCAATGACTATAACAGAATTCTGCCAACATTTTAAATATTATAAACATATGACTTCTTAAAATCTGTTAAACAAGCACACACAAACTAACAATGCTCCGAGCTTATTGTGATGAATCATAGTATTCTTGTAAATTCATGTTGGTTGAAGCCAAATGTAATTAACTGTACCATTTCATACAATGATGGAGCACTTTTCCTCTTTGTAGCCTACCCATATATATCTACCTGCAGAAGCTTATGCTGTTGGCTGCTTTGATAATGAAAGTCATTTTCACATTTGTCAAACTCAAGTAGTTACAAAATAAATTGCTTAATTGTCCTGAAGTACGTATTATATATGCTTGTTGCTCAGAGGGAGACAAAGCTTCAAATGGATAGAAATCAATAAGTATTTAATTATATCAAGAAGCTTCCCATTAACCATCTATGTATTGAAAATGTTAGACCTGGATTGCCTTTTAGTGATTGGAGATAACCTATCTGTATTCTAGACTAAGTACTAGGTTATGATACTGTTATTGTAATACTTAGGACTACTGGCATTATTAATCATAATTAGAAAGAAAGTCATGAAGATACACTTTTAAAAGCTGCATAAACATACTTAGTGAAGCTAACCTGAAATAATTTTTTAAATAAATATAGTAATCAATTAGAGTAGAATTTATGAGTAAGCCAGATGCGATTTTTTTAGCTAGCATTCATTGATATCATCATAGTAACTATCCATTCTTAATCGAAACAGTTAACTATGGTAATAATTTTTATTTGTTTTCTAATAACCTCAATGAAAGCCTAAATCACAGGGGTTTTTTTTGTTTTTTTTTAATTAAGGTATTAGAACCAAACTGATAATGCGTGTCTGGCAGATATTAACAAAGTTTACATTCTCCTGTAATTTGACAACTAAACAAAGGTTTGTAAATGTGAAAAGTAAAAATCCTTCATTGCCATGAAAACTTTTACCTGTTACACATTTGACAAATTCTTTACTTCATATTTTTCCTTAATGATAAAACATGTATGAATTATACACATATATTTTTTTTAAAGTAAAGCCTCAAAGTTTAAACATGCCTTTTCCATTTACTTTGAATTACCATTCTTCAAAATTTGAACATTATTTTTAACCCAAATTTCAAGTTGTGTTATTTTTATTCAATTTAATCTCAAGTTTTTTGAGAAATAAATTCATTCTTTCTTGCCAACGAAACAAAGATTGGAAGTTATTTCTTCAACTATCTTTTTTGCTATTTCAATATTTTAAAATGGCAAAACATTTGTGCCACATTCACATTCTTCTCAAATATATAACAACTAATGTTTTAACTTCTAGAGTAAGTAGGTACTCCGTATTATAGTACACTTTGCAATATGGCATTTAAAAAAATGTTAACAACCTGATATAATATAAGAGTTTAGGCTTTGGAGCCAGGTCTTACTGGGTAAATAAGCTTGAACAAGTTATTTATTTTGTCTGAGTCTCAATAAATTCATCTATACAATTAGAATTTTCATGCCTTTTTCAGTAGGTTTATCTGAGAATTAATTGAATTAAATGAAAAGTGGTTAGCATACAACAGGTCTAATTCTATTCATTCAACAAGTATTTATTTGAGTGTGTGCTATGTGCCAGACAATGCTTTAGTGCTAGGAATATACAGATGGTTCTTCCCTTCATAGAACACACAGTGGGAAACAATTAAAAGGGCATTGCTATGATATATGATGAGTCTTATTACATGCAGAAAGTATGGTGCTATAAAAACATCTAGCAGAGAAATCTAACCTGAGACAGGTTGTATTGAGATTAGTCAGAGAAGGTTCCCTGCTGAAGTGAGACAGTGTGATGAGACAGTATGGAAGTTAATCAGATATTAAAGGTAAAAGAACATTTTAGGTTGAAGAACAACAATCCTGTCTGACAACCTAGAGGTAAGTTTGGAAAGTGAAGTCTGTAGACTAAAATATGACCCTGCTGATGATTAATTTGCCCCACACTCTGTTTCAAAAAATAAAACCACTTGAAAACATCAAGAAAGTTAACATAAATATTCAGATTCATCACTTCTCTTTTAAAATAGGCGCTTTGGCAAGTTGCCCCCTAAACTGCTCTCCAGTTCTCCACAGTCCCCGCCCTCCTGTACCGTGTCTGACCACTAGCAGCAGCACTCATTTATATTACCTGTCTGAAATCTGTAAGGTTTTTATGGTCATTTTAACCCTTAGCCTAGAAAAAAAGAAACAATAACTCTTTAAATGGGTAGAGCAAATATTGCTAATAAATGATGCTGGTGGTGACAGTGGTTGTGATGGTGTAGTGGTAGTGATAGTAATGGTGGTGGTGATGGTAGTTTTTTATTATACTTCTGTCATTGTTTTCTTATGACTGGTACTGTCATTATCATTATTTTTCAAATGCCTCTTTGATCACTAAAGCTTTGTTTATGACTGTCTTATTTAGGCGTCAGATCTGCTGTGTCAGTATGTTGGGTATATTTGGTATATGCCCCTTGAGGTCAAGTATTATAATTCTCAGAGGAAAATATCCTATACAGGACTAGCTCTTGAATTGCTAGATTAATTTTTTTATAGGAAAAGCCTTTGGACATGAGGGGACTTTAAAAAGTGGGACTTTAAAAAAGTATTTGTAGCATGTTTACTCAGTACAGATGCTAATGAGAATCAGAATAATTTTGTACTAGTTAACAATCTGGCTGAGAAATGGTATTCTTAAAACAACTAAAGAATATTTCCAAGATAACACAATCTTAGAAACATAATCTGGCTGCTACAAGCTTTTATAGTGCCTTTATATCATATATAAATTCCCTTGTTAATGTGATATAAATGTTTTATGTACCTTTATTTGTTTTTTTATTGCATGTTTCATGTGTAACAGTCACAAAGAAACAGAATATATTTTATATCTATCATATGTAAGATAAATATGTTTGTATTTGAGTAGCTCAAAAGTCTAACTTCTATTTTCCAAGTCCCTTAAGTCATTTGCATTTATAAGGCATTTATATAGTGAATACTCTATAGAACCATGTGATTCTGAAACAAACTTTTAGGATTTGATCATATCTGTAATTCAAGATTATGATCATTTGTGTAATACATCTTCATACCATTTTGCAAGCTTTTCTCAAAGGACCTTTCTTATACAGTAGATATTTTTTTTTCCCCATATATTTTTGTGTATTTGCATTATATCTAGCTGTGGTCAATTCTACAAGTCTCAGATTATCTTTGGATTAATGTAATAAATATATTGGTAAATATGTTAATGACACACATGTTGCATTTTTACTGAATAATAATACAGATAATGAAGAATGGAATTGCTTTGTTTATTTTAATTGGATTACTAGTAGTAAAATCAACTGGAAAAAGTACTAATGTTATTCCCCAGAAGAACTTCTAAAAGTTGATAAAAAAAATTAATCACTCAAGAAGAAAATCAAAACAGCTTTAGCTTAAATTTTTCTTAAACAGCTCTAATTGGGAAGTACTTATGGTTTTAATGAAATATAGTTATATTTTATATAATCATTTATTTTAATGATAAAATACAAGAAATGATGAGGTTTGGGTTGAGAGTTTTCAAATTGAAACACACATATGAAAATAAAATAGTTTTATATCAACCAATAAATATTGTTGGAATGTCAAATTTAATTCTTAAAATTATGGCCAGTTCTTAGAGTTTCTAAATTACATCTATATCTTTATCCTTGGGTTTTCCCGAACTACTTACTGCCAGTGTCAACTCTCCTTCAAACCTCACACTAAGGTTTTCCTTTCATATTCACCTTGGCAGCAAGCTTGCTAAAAAACGCAAAGATGCTATGGGGAACACTCGGCAAGAAATGACTCACATGGTGAATGCTATGGATCGAAGTTACGCTGATCAGAGCACTCTGCATGCAGAGGATCCTCTTTCCATCACCTTCATGGACCAACATAATTTTAGTCCAAGATGTAAGTTCTTCATTAAAATTTTTCGCAAATGATTTTTGAAGCTCTTTAAGTTCACTCTGAATTCAACACTCTCTTAACCTTTGGAATAGTGAGAGAAAATAAGTAAGTGATGGAAGACATAGCTAGGAAGAGAAAAATGACAGAGAATATTATGGAATTTATAAGAACTTATTTTGTCTTGATACCAAATTTACTTTTAAACTGCATAAATTTTATTACTGTATTATAAGAGATTCATATACCACTTAGACCAAATCGGATGTTGTTGCTTTGACTTAAAATACTTGATTGCCTATATAAAATTAGTGTATGTCAGAATTCATTCATAATTATTTGTCATTTGAGTCTTCCTCTATGCAAGATAAAGTTCTTTTTGAGGTAAGAAACATCATAATTTTTCCTGGGAATTTTTGGCATGGGTAAAATTATTCCATTAAAATATTCTGGAGAATTTCGGTCACAAAAAAATTAACTAAGGGAAAAAGGAATCTACATACTCAAGTATCTGGTGTGAAGTCCAAAAGTTTAACTGAATTGGAGGATTGGCAGGGAATGATAAAATCTATCCATACATCTACCCAACTATTCGTCCATCCATCTGACTATCACCTCATTTATCCTTCTATCTGTGTTAAGAATGCCTAATGCTGATCTATGAAGGCAGGACTTTTAAATGTTTCCACTTAAGTACTGTTTAATGGCAGTCCTGTGAATTTTACATTCTTTTTTATAGCACTGTGTTACCTAAATTTAAGTAAAATTACCTGACTCTGCTTTTTCAAATTCTTAAGTAGAAACGATGTTTGAGGAAGGGAAATCATGTTTATCTTTAACCTTGTATACACAGGGGCATTCTGCCACAGATCCCAGAGTTTTGCTTGCCTCAATCTTGAACACATGTATATAAGAGAAGAAGTAAACGATAGAATATTATTTCTTGTACAGATTATCAGCATATGTAGTAGTAAGACTGACAAAATGAAGCATTTGTAGGTTGTTTACAGTTATGTCTTTTCAGAAAGGGATATTTCTTTCTTCTGAAATACTCAGTTTGGTGAAAATTTTCAGAAATTATTGGTCCTAAATGCTGCCCATCATTTTTCTACATCTAACCAAAGTAGTCAGAAATGCCGTATAAGTCATTGTGGAATGTAATTTTAATCATGATTGGGCCTTTCTGATATATTTAACTTTTATTTTTCTGTAAGTGATAAAGAACATTATATATTATTGTAAGTTTTGTTAAAAATATAGATGTGCCATCTCTCTAACAACTTGGTTTAATAGTTAATTAATTAAGGATTTGGAAGTTTTTTTTCCCCCAAACTTCTCTATCTGTTGCCTATGTTTGTACTTTCTAGGAAGCTTTACTTCAGCAGTGTAACTATAAATATCCACATATGAACTTGAAGAAAATATTAAATATTTCATACAGTTAACTGAAAAATTATTTGGAATGAATATGAGATAATTATTTCTCTAAGTAAACATTGCACCTGATAGATCTCAAATGCATGGGTTTCCCCCCTAATTTTATAATATTGATAATGTCAAGTTGAATCTTCCTTGCTTTTTTAATTGAACAGAGTACTGAACTATATAATTATTGATGCACCTTTCCTGCTATTTTGCAATAATCCAATTGGAAAGACAATTTTATGTTTGCAAGTTATTATAATTAAAAAGTTTAATAATTATATTTCTTGAGAAAGTATAAATCTGTTTGAAAGGGGGAAAAAAAAGAGTGTAAAATACTTGAAGGCAATATATTCCTTCATGAGCTTTGTTTTCCTACATACAGTGCCCAATGATCCACTTGTGCCGACTGCTGTGTTAGGTGAGGCCCTAATTTTTATTATCTTTTTTTTTTTTGCATGGATCATACCTCCTTGCATGGGTTATAACTTTGTCAACAGAGTAATTATTTGCAGTGCAGAGAGCAGCTTGATTTTAAAAATACACAGTCATGGTCCTATCAAAGAGAACAACACAGTTAATCTAATCATATCTACCAGATTTCAAATTAGTAAGGTATGCTTTTTTAAAACAACGTATTAATTAATTCTTGGTTCTTTTAGATTTGAAGCAAAAGTAAAATAGCCCTTAATATATGACTTATGTTTATATATTTAAGTAATTAGAATGAACCGAATCACACACATATCGGGCCCAGTGCTGCCTGAATAATTAGTTTATATATAAAAATCTACCTGATAGAAAGAGATTTTTTAAATCATCCTAATTTTATAGTAACTAAGACATTTTCAAATGAACATTAGGAATCTATGAATTGGCTTTAGTTTTGTCTTTATTAAGAATTTGCGAATTCAGGTAAAGTTGCTATAGTATTGATGTGGAGTTTTGCATTCTATATGCCTGTACATAAGTGTTACCTTTCAAGAAATTTAGAATAAGCCAAGGTGTACCACTATATAACATCTAAGAAAACCAGTATCTCACATATAAGTCCTATTTAGATGCAAAGCTACATTAATTTTTAATCTAATTATATATTTAAAAATGGAATGAGTTTCATTTCAATTTGTTCGCTGTTTCTTGACTGATTTTACACCATTGATTCATGACCAGCTTGCTGGTATGTTCACATGTTCTATGGCAGTGTTTTACCGCCAGTGTTTTTAATATTTAAAATTTAACCAAAGTTATATAGAAATTGACAGACAGATGTATACTAAAAGTCCCCAGTTTTTATGTTTTATATTTAAATTTCTTATGAATATAAAAATTTAGCTTACATTTTATGCATGATTTCATTATTCATGTATTCAAAATTCAGTCAACATATTTTGAAACAGTACTACTAATTCAGTTACACAAAATACACCTCTTTTTCACTAATATAATTATTTAAATTTATAATTTTATAATATAAAGAATATATATTCTAAAAGAATCTGAAAGTCAATATTCTCTTTTTCTGTTTACACTCTCCCTTTAATGTCCATACCGATAATGACAGGGAAGTGAACTGAGGAATTTGTCTCAAGGGGTTGCCTGATCTTGTAGGGAAGAAGTCGGGAGTCATGAGGACGCATCAAACGCCTCTGAAAATGTCAGCTTCTGTTGAGCACTGTAGAGTGCTGTCAGTGTCAAATTAATAAGTAAAATTCAATTAAAATCAATATTTAGTAAGTTTTAAAAACTTATTGAAAAAAAATTATTTTCCTAAATGTTAAAATTTTATTACAGTATTATTTTAAGAACATGTAGAACCGAGTTCAAGTCTCAGTCCTCCTGCGGATTCACAGTATAAACTCAGGAAAATACCTTACATCTTTGCTTCTCCATATGTAAAACTGTATTATTTCCTACCATATCTTTTTCAGAGTTTGCCAAGAGAAAGTGGGATGACGTACATGAATTTTTACAAACTATAAAGTTCAAAAGGTTACTGTAATAAATTTCCCCGTGGAAATAGGATATTTATGTTTAAGGGAGGCTAAAGTTAGCACAGTAGAGTCACCATATCTATTCATATAAACAGTCATTATGCATTTTATTAAATTTTGAAAGTCAAGCTGGTTAATTTTTTTTAAAAATATTTCTTCTTTAAAAGCTAAATCTTTCATTAATCATATTATATGTAGAAATGATTTGTTGCATTTTTCATCATTCTTGGAATCATGATGTTTATAGTTGTTTTATATCCAATTGATTTTGTGTTTATAAAGCAATTTTTGAAATCACTTCAAATACTTCTTGATATTAATATCTACTTGCTGATTTAAGAAAAGCTTAGAAACTTTTCATATTAATTGATATGTTTGTTTTTTGTGTTTTACTGCTTCATTGGGTTAAAGTCCCTATTACTGGTAAGTGTATTGCAAAGAACTCTAGAAAACCTTTCCATCAAGGAAATACTTGAAGTTATTATTCTTAAATGTATAATAAAGATAATGACTAGTACATGTACTTTCACTGCTAGTCACATTATTAGATGGTTTAATGAGATGGAAATATATTGAGATTAATAATTCATGTGTGATTATTTTGAAGAATACTGCTCATTGTACTACTGTATTAAAGATTAATGCAAAAAAGGGGTGTTATTTTGGGGGGGACATGATTATGTAAGATTTGAAATATGGATGAATTCTGTGTTTCTCACTGAGTGTTTTACAAATGTAAATATTCTGCTGCTCCCGCAGATACAATGTGAGCTCTGGGGCTGCTTCATAAAGCAGCTTATTCTAGCTTGGGTGATTGCATTTTGCCTCTCTGATACTATCTGTTTTCTTATCCTAAGCCATATATTCTATGATAATGCCCAAATCAGTAGCTTCCAAATTTAATTTTACTGGGAAGATGTATATATTCTTTATGTCATTCTATCAGTTGCAGTATTTTAGCAAAGGGAGATCATTTGATTATAGTCTCATAGGAAGAAGAAAAAAAATCTCATGAATTATGCTTGCTAGCAAATGTTTGTGTGTAGAGAGGTGGACAAAACCTGAATAAAAGGGCATTAATTCAGTTGTGTGGTTAGGTCATAACTGAATCTACCAAGGATGTTTTTGAATCAATGTGGTATTTTTAGAAGTAAATGCAAAAAAAAAAAAAAAATTCAGCCTAATAAGAGAAAGAGAAAGTAAAGTAAATGCAATCAAGCTAAATTATAAAAGCACACAAATCTGATTGTGGGGTTCTTTTTTTTTTTTTCCTTCTCCAGGAAGAAAAAATGTTTATCATGGGGACAACAATTCATTTTTTGCCATATCCTATTTGTAGAGTTGGTAATAGAACAGGCAAATGTACCAGCATTTGAAATACGTTTAACTGTTAATTAAATATCATTCTCTACAGTATGCATTATCATTTTAAAAAAGTTCCCCTAAGAGTGTACTTTTTCTTCTGTTAATGAGTATGGCAGTATAATGCTTTTCAAAGTAACACTCCGTCAAACATTTGGTTTCGTTTATTTATTTTTGTTTGTTTTAAATGGTAAGTTTAAATGTGATAAATATGAGCATGCTTCTTCTCATTGTAATGATTAGTACTATGGTCATTAAAATAATATTTATTCTTCATAGGTAAAATGTTCTTGCTCTTTTCTTCCTTTTTATGATAGAAAGGCGCTTAAAAGTTTCTTTTCATTTGAAGCTCATAACACAATTGGCATGGGGCCTACACTTAAATGTGAGTGGTAAGGGATTCAACTGATTTTAACTAATTCATTGATGGTAATGTTTATTGGCTACTTTGCACTAGCCACTAAAAATAAAACAGAAAAATATGACTCTGTCTCTACACTGCAAACATTCAGAATTTAGTGAGAAAGATAGACCAATAAACATATGATTAAAATATAGAACAAATGAAATGAATGTAGATCAAAAGGCCATAAGAACATAAAGCAGGAGCTGCGTAGCTCTGTCTGGATGGGCCAGGGAAGAATTCCAGAGGAAGTACCTATGTATTATGCCCCAGAGACTTACACTGGTTTCTTTGACACAGTAACCAGAAGAGTCAAAATATATAATAGCAATAAAAACAACAACAACAACAATAATAATAATAATAATAAACCAAAGAGCTAGAGATTGGGTAAAAATGCACATGTGACCTGGCTATCAGCACAGACGATTCTGTACAATGTCCATGTTTCCCAGCCTGGAATGTATCGTGGTAAGAAGACTCAGGTGGTAGAGCATAATAGGGACACATGGGCAAGAAGAGTAGCCCTGTGAGAATGGGTTACTTAGCGGGAGGTTGGGAGATGGGTGCGAAGGAGTTCGTTCAATTTAATCAAAAATGAAAACACCTCTCCAATTGACAACTTGATCTTCTAGTCTTACTCTATACTGCTATGACTGCAGATACAAGAAAAAAGTAAGAACCCAGCAAAATCTCCCACTATACTTTTTTAAATGGATCAGATGTCTCTCTCTGTCTCATAGAATCTGTTTTCTTGCAATAGAAACATGATAAACTTTTACCTCATACCTTCGTCTTTATGGGGATGCTGCCCTAGGCCTATATTTTATTTCTTTCCCTTTCTCTGATTACCAGTAAGATCTTGAGGTCTTAAAACCTTCTTTGCATAGATATATATTAAACAAGATAACTTTGTCTTTTTTTTAATCTTGAATTTGAAAAATGCCAGATGAAAACCACAGTGCTACAGCAGAGTCCAGTCGTCTTCTTGACGTACCTCGCTACCTCTGTGAGGGGACAGAATCCCCTTACCAGACGGGACAGCTGCACCCAGCCATCAGGGTGGCCGACTTACTGCAGCACATTAATCTCATGAAGACCTCAGACAGCTATGGGTTCAAAGAAGAATATGAGGTGAAAATTTCAATACTATGTTAAATTTTATTTCTAACCATTACATTCCATGTAATTTAAAAACTTTCCTTCCTTTAGCATTACAGTCTCCATCATTTGAATGACTTAAGCAGTAGGTACTTTTCCTCTTCTTTACTTGTTGACCCTCTTTTGAGAAACAGGATCAAGCCTTGTGTTGTAAACTTACTCCTTGTCACTTTTAGTTTTGTTTTGTGCATTGTTGGTTCTGAGTGGCTGGGGAGAAAAAAATAGAGCACTGTAAATCCATACATTAAGAAGCCAAAAGAAGGATGTGGAAAATTCTTCTTCCAATCTTATTTCCCCTTCCTACTCAAATCAAAATACTAAGATATAAGCTACAAGGGAAATGATTTAAACATCCCAATAAACATAATATAGCCGCCTTCACTTACTGAGAAATACTAGTCTTTTCATCATCCTGATAGTCACAGCTAAGAATGTCAGGATAAAGAAAAGTCTTTTCTGGGTGATAGGAGAAAGCTCCTACACCATCGTACACATACCACCATACACACACATTTAAAGCGAAAGAATCCAAGCAATAATTTACTTTGAAAGACCATTCAAAATACATTCAATTTCATGAAGAATCCTCCAAACTCTACATTTTATTTACAGATTACGTGTATACTTTAGTTCGGGGGTAAATACAGTTCTCTTTGAATTTTGAACACGGATTTTAGATGTATGCTGGAAACATTATGCTATAGTAACAAAACAGTGCAAGGAATTACAATATTCTGCCTGAGCTGGGTTTTTTTTTATTGTTGTTCATTTCATGTGTATTCTTATGTACCTCACTTCAAAGACCATTGTCTCTTTGAAGACCCCATTTCCTGTGTTGAGCAAAGTTAAAGTTTTATGTGCAAAAAGAAATCTATACCCATATTTTAAATTGCTGCATATGGTAATTAAACCAATCAACAAATTCATCTGTTCCAAAATTCTTGAAGACAATGACTCCTTTTAATTTTCATGTGGTCCCTTTTTGTAGATCTTTTCATGATCTTCAAAGAAATTGAAATGTGATGTATTGCACATGATTTAATGAATAGTTATGGGGGGGAATAAGCAGGGTTTTCTTTTTTCTATTCCTGTTGTAAAAGCTAAAGGAAGCACATTTGAAAGATAACTCATTAAAAGTACTTTAGAAGTTTTTGATGCTTTCTCTACTTCCATCTCACAAAGTTGTACTGATCTTAAATGTGAAATACTTTTAAGGTTCTTTTTTTCTGAAATTGTTTTTTGGATTTAATTTGAACTCAGTTCAATCCAAGATGAATAAGTAGGAGTCCAGCAAACAAGCTTTGAGATCTGAAAATGAAACTTGTTTACTACTATAGGCCTCCCTCCCTGAGAAAGTGGTTTCTACTATTTCAGTCTTCGGAACAGATAAACCTGATTCATGAAAAGGAATTAAATTCAGTATGCTTTTTTTTTTTTTTTTTTTTTTTATACCCCCAGAGCTTCTTTGAAGGACAGTCAGCATCTTGGGATGTAGCTAAAAAAGATCAAAATAGAGCAAAAAACCGATACGGAAACATTATAGCATGTAAGTTCTCAGACAATTCTTGGTGACTGTAAATATTGTGTGTAGAAGATAAATAGTAAGTTACAATTCTTCTTTGGTCTTAAATTTTAAGAAAATCCAGGAAGGTGACACATCTGTTTTAAAAGTAATCTATTTAATGTTAAAATATCATGACTATTGGCAGTGAGTCTGAAATTGTCATCCTAATTAATTAAATTGGCTCACACTCTTCACCATGTGGAGATAATTCTGTTTGATTTTATGTTTGCACACAAATGCATAGGATGTTATTAAACAGTTGAGAAAATCAGAACAATGAAGAAATAGATTTTGTCAATGATAAATTGCGGTAACAATATGTTTACCAAACATATTCAAGGTGTTCTTTCCGCATACCTTTATTCCTTTCTTGGAGCCAGTGTCTGAACTCCAGTTGTTCCATGTTATTTATTGTTAGAGACTTCCTCCTCCTTCAGTCTTCAAGATGTATATGTGGATAAGTAAATTAATTGTCATATGAAATCACAGAAGCAGTAAAAAAAGTAACATAATTTAGCTTGTAACTAACTACTTATTTACTTTGACCACTGTATTCTCAATTTAATTTATATTAAAGTATCTTATGAATACATCAAAATTTAACCTTGATTGTCAAGAAATAAGTTAAGAGCAGGGATTCGAAATTCTCTTCCTAGTTCTGGAGCTCATTTGCTGCAAAGTGCAGGGGAAAGGATTCCTCCCATTTCAAATCATGCCTCCAGGAGCAAAATGAGGAGTTAAGGCAAGTTTAGTTCCTCAGACAAGTCCATGACTCAAATGATTATTCATCAGACGTTATCATGTCCCCTAAAAACTTCCTAACTATGAAGTTAGTCAAAGAAACTTTACTAACAAAATATCATAATTGTAATAAGTAATAAGCTCATTAAAGTTCTTGTGTTTCTTCAAATGACTCGTGTTTCAGGAAGTTTAGAGAGTGTATTATGGGTAAGCTCTTAACGACCATTGAATTATTTTAAGTCTCTACCAGTGTCATTATCTCAGAACAGGAGGGATATTTAATAGCTTCTATTTTATTATTTAAAAATTTTAGATGATCACTCCAGAGTAATTTTGCAACCTGTCGAGGATGATCCTTCTTCAGATTACATTAATGCCAACTATATAGATGTAAGTATTTTTATAGTTCAGTATGCCCAATTTGTTGGATTATGTATGTGAATTTTTTTGCTTGTTATTACCTATAAAATGATTGCTAGCTTTTTAAAATAAAGAACAAACTGTACACTTTTCCTTGTTCTACGTCCTAGTACTTACTGACGTTGTTGTGCTTTCTTTCACACCTGACTTTGGTTTGGGCTGTAGATTTGGCTGTACAGGGATGTAAGTACCACTATATGTAAATAACAGTACCCTATTATAACTTTAATGTAACTACTCTTAATTACAGTTATTACTAATGCTTACTACTAGTTATATCTGCATGCTTCACCTAATTAGCTTCATACAGTATATCTATGTTCATTTCTTTGTAACTCCTTTACATGTGTAAAGACCTATTATATCTCCTTCCCTTTTCTATGTTTAGAAAAACAAGACCATTTTTAACTTTTGACAGTTTTTTATGTACTTGACTTTTATTTGTTGATGATTTCCGTTTCTGGCTTTTATTCTTATCCTTCCCCGAACATATGTGAGAAGCTGGATAGTATGATGTGTATTAGTATTTCTGAAATTTTACTTTATATGTTTGACTTCTGATGTGAATAATGGGTAGGGAGACTGTTTTGTTACGTGTGATATTGGTTTGTCAAGTATTAAAATTACTTAGGCAAAATAATTACCGAATTGCATTTGTAAAATATACATATCACACATATATATTGAATTATACCAGTCAAAAATGTATTGATGATACATTTCATTGTTAAATTTTACTTAAAAAATATATCTACATGTAAATTCTTTATTTAATGGAAAGTAATTTTAAAATGGAAGATGAAATATTGTTAAGGAGGTAATATATTACATTACATATAAAGAGGACAGGCTTTTTGTTTATACTAACTGATTTAAAATCGCACTGGCAATCATGGGAATGTTATTTCATCTCTTTGGGCCTCAATTTCTTCACTTTTACAGTACAGGGGATATTGATAGTTCTAACTTTATCACTTTGCTGTGAGAATTAAATGAAATAATACATATGGAGCATTTAGCACCAGTGCTTAGTGCACTTATCAAGCGTTCATTAAACTGCAGCTATTTTTTAAAAATAATTTAAATCCAAGTGTGCTTAAATCAATCAGTTCAAAATATGCATTAATTAGAAGGCAAAAGGTAGAAATATCAAGTATTACAGCGTATATGTACACATTTGCATCTGTAAAAGATGAAACTTAGGGCCCAACTTTTTAAAATTTCCCTAAATAAGAATTAATTTTTATCACATTTATTAAGTTCATGTTTTAAAGTTGTTTTGCGAATTGTCATTATATTTTTGAACGAATAAATTTTAAGGGTAGACTCTAAGAATATTGGTTAAATTTCTGGTCCTTATTTTGCTCTCATTCAATATTTAAAAATTATCAAACTTCTTAAAATGGAAAATTAAGCTATTGCTCTACTCCTTAGAATAAAAAAAAAAAAAAATCAACAGTTCTGACAAATTTGTACTTGTTCTTACCTGTTTCGTTTAACCTTGGTTTTCTGCCAAGACATACACTGGAGCCTTGGTATAACACTACTTTATTGTTCTACATTAAAAGTGTGTTCTAAGTGAGACTTTTTATTCAATATTTCTGTTAAGACCTCAGTGTATTTTGGCTGATTCGACACAATTTTATCATTTTCCTCTCCCATTAATTTGTTAAATTTACTTTTAAGTATCTCCTGCAATTGGTAAATTTTTTATGAAAAACAGGAGATGAAATGTTTATTAAGTTTGGAGGAAAAATTTCCATAAAACACAGTGCCATGACGGTATATTAAGAAATCAAAAAATTCCAGGTTTTGAACAGTGTAATACTCAACCTATTAAGTTTTAGACTGGAGATTTCAGTTGAAATTTATTTATATTGTACTAAGCTGTCCACACCAAAAGGTGGATAAATTGTACCACAGGCTTCTACTAAAGAACTTCGGTAAATCACAACAAATTCAAAGCTTAACCCTCTCATATCATCAACACTTTTGCTACCATGACCTATTGGAATTCAAACCAATTGAGATCAACTAATGACTTATTTCTTAACAGGAATAGTTTCTTTATTAAAATGATTCAAATGTTTAACTACATAGAGCTCTTGGCACATTAAATAAAGAAGAAAAAGTACTAAACTTTTTCTTCAGGATAAGATGTATATTTTAAAACTCTCCTTTCCCTATATATGTGTGTACCTATAATTATGTGTGTGTAAATTAATATTATCAGCACATACAAAATAGTTTTGGCAGCTTCCTGAACATATTATATAACAAAAATATTCTCCATAAAATCTCAGCAGGACTTTGATTTGATGCACACATGCATTGTCCAGCTCTAACATTGGAATGTTTTGTTATTTTTTTATGGTTCTAATATGTCGTTGTCCATTTGTAATGCAGTGTGTTGTACTTTTGGATGGTAAAATGAGAATTAGTATTTTTGAACACAGTTTTGCCAAGAATGAACGACTAATGATTAACATGAAGGCATAAACATTTCAGTGAAACAAAACAAAATCAATGAGGTTCTTCCCTAGCAAACAAATCTCAATTATGCAATATGTATTCTAATCAGAGCCCTTAAAATATTTAATTTTTGTTTTATTTTTACCTTTCAGATAACCTAGGTTTGAGAAGTGAACTATGAGTTCACTACTCATTTCTGGAGTTTTTACTATAACTTAATCTTAACAGGTGGTTGTCTTCATCTTTTTATGCCTTCATTCATTTATTTCTAATATCGATGTAAAATTATGACCAATTTGTTCTCCTATCTTAGGGCTACCAGAGACCAAGCCACTACATTGCAACGCAAGGTAAAACTTGACTTTTTAAGTCTTATGGAACAACCAAACTTGCTTATTCATCCATATGGTGTTTTTTGCAATTTTATCTGAATAAACTTAAAAAAAATAGTCTGCTTTTCTAATACTGCTCTTTATCCATTCATACAATACAAATTATTTTATCTGTGTAAACTGTGCATATATATGAATGCTTGATTTATTTTTTAATTACAAGTAAAAGAGAAGTTGCTAGTAGTTTTCGTGATTCGATTCCTGGTATCCTGATGTTCCAGAGCACTAGTCAGTAGTGCTGGGCAGAGGAATTACTGATTTTTGATGACAGCAAGAGGCATCTTATTTCGTTTAAGGTGCCTATTTTTTGCAGCAGTCTGTTAACCTGGAATGTGATAGCATCTAAGACCAATATTGTTATAATGAGATGTTAGACGGTCTTCCAGCAATTTTTTTTATAAGTCAAGATAGAGACAAAACAAAGAACTAAAGTCAAGTTTATTCTTCTTCATAGAAAATAAGAAGAAAGCAGGGAAATCTTGTTGTAGTGACACACACATTGGGGAATAAAATTATTCTGACATTAACAACAAAAACACCTTTAGTTACTTCTCCAAATTGACCACTTGCCATCAGAAGAGAAACCTGAACATCTATTTTATAAAAGAGGAAAGTAAAGGAAAAGTTATTTTGCTCTTTTGACAAAGGCCATTTTTAAATAGTTTCACATATTTTTGGAGTAATTAAGTTTAATTATAAACTTTAAAATTAAAAAGATCGTCCATGATAACCAATATTCTAGTTTTAGAGTACAGCCCAGTAGACGCTTTTGCAATTTGGAGATATATAGGATAAAGTTAAGATGTGTCCTTACACGAGTGAAGGTTCTTCTTTAACCCCTAAACATGCACCATTTATAAATGATGTGCATATATTTAATCGGTAATATGTACTATTTGGTTGATGGTAGCAGAAGACTCCCCCTTTTCATATATATTTGAAGGTGCATTAAAGTAACTTAGTGACAGATATAAGTACCCTAGAAACTAATAATATCTTCTGAATTGGGAAGTATAGACAGCAATTTGGAAAACAAACATGTATGTGCCTATGTTTTTGTTTATAATGTTCATTTATATATGAACTGAATTTAGTACTTTTAATACTAACATTTTGTATTAAAATTTTATTTTGGGGGGTTTATTTAGTTTACATTGCTTTTTATCTCATCTAAACTTCTTACTAACTACAAAATTTCCATGATAATATAATATTCACATTAATATTTCATAGGCCCAGTTCATGAAACCGTATATGATTTCTGGAGAATGATCTGGCAAGAGCAGTCTGCCTGCATTGTGATGGTTACAAATTTAGTTGAGGTTGGCCGGGTAAGAGATTAAAATATGTTCTGTTTTTGGCTTTGTTTTGATCATAAAACATGAGTATAACTTGAATAGCAAAACATAGACTTAAAATAGAATATCATTTAATTGTTAGACAAAAATGATAGGCATAGCATACCATGAGTGCTCCCCTGAGTGAACCTTTGATATCTGAGAAATCGATTTTTTATTTAGTAATTAAATAAGCTTTGATTATATACTAGAATCTAATTGCATTATCAAGCTTGCATATTTTTATGAGATCACACAAAGTCTTTCTATTTGTTGTGTAACAGATTCTTACCTCATTTGTAGATTTTTAAAATGTATTTAAACTGTAACATGAAGAGTTATCATTGGAATTAAATCATCTTGGTTCATGTGTGTTATGTACTCAGGTTCACCTATGAATTCTTTTGTCATTTAGGTTAAGTGCTACAAGTATTGGCCTGATGATACTGAAGTTTATGGTGACTTTAAAGTAACTTGTGTAGAAATGGAACCACTTGCTGAATATGTAGTTAGGACATTCACACTGGAAAGGGTAAGTACCCTAGAGTTCTATTAAAAAATATATGCGCTGAAACTTTTTTTCTCTTAAAATCTGTCAAGGTTTGTTTCTATGATGCCACGAATCTATTCATACATTCATTTATTCCACAAATATTTATTTGAGAGCATACCATGTGTCAAGAATGTTTCTGAACTTTGGGACTCATTAAATCCCTATTCTTGTGGAGCTAAGGGGAGAGCTAAGTCTGTTAAGGGGAGACAGGAATTAAAAATTAATAAATAAATACATCATATATTACAAAAATTACTATGGGGAAAAATAATGTTGAGAATGGAAGTTGGGAATATCGCCAAAGTAGAAGAAAGAATGGTTTACAATTTTAAAAGGATGATAAGGAAAGGACTCATCGAGAAAGAAACATAGAAATAAAGGCCTGAAGGAAGTGAGGGAGTGAGTGGTGTAATTATATCTCAGGGATGAGTTCTATCTCAGGGAACAGTATTTATGATGAAGAAAAGACTCATTTCAGAGACCCTGAGAAATGAGTATTCCTGCCGTAGTGAGAAAAAGCCAGGAGTCTGGGGTGTTCAGAGGTGGGAAAGAAGTATGAGATGAAATCAGAGAAATCACAGAGCCAGATAAGTGAGTCCTTGCAAGCCATTAGATGATTTTAATTTAAAAGTAAGGTAGCCATTGAAGCTTATGAGCCTACGAGTAAGTAATATGGCCTGACTTTTATTTTTAACAGAATCAGAAAGACTAAAGCAGAGTGGAAAGTGTAAGAATGCTCAAGTGTAGGATATGGAAGCAATGAAATTCGTTATTGCAGATACCATTGTTGCATATATACCTTTGTATATCTACAGAGCTTTAAAATATTGGTGTCCTTTGACCAAGAATCTTACCTTCTATGAATCTATCCTAAGACATATATTTAAAATATAAGAACTTCATTTATAGTCTTGGAAAATTATAGATAACCATAAATGTCCGGCATTAGAAAGATATATACATCTATGATCTGGAAATACCATTCTTTAGAAATGATATAATTATTTTACCAACATTAAATATAATTAGCAGAAATATTAAATGGAAAGTAGCATTATACAGAACAACATGATTATGATTATCACAACTCTAAAACAGGTAAGGAAGTTTCTTAGATAAGTCAAGTAGAATAAAATAAGCAGAGATATATGAGATATCAGAAAAAGAACCATCAAGCTTAATTTAACGAAAAAGATTATAGAATATGCATTCTTCTTGTAAGTTCATGAAGCTTTTATAAAAATCAGTCCTGAACTTAGTTATAAAATAAACCTGAATATATAACAAAAAGTATAGATGCTTCCAAAATTCAACAGAGAATAACAAATCACTGACTCTTGACCCCACAAATTAGACTCTTAGAAATCACCAAAGCCTCTTCTGAATAATCCTAAAATGAACAAGTACCTCTAAACTTATACTCTAACAGTAAATTCTTTTTTAATGCTTATAGCACTTGGTCTTCTTGGGTGATCTCCCATCCAAGTACTAACCAGGCCCGACCCTGACAATCAATAATTTTATATGAAAATTTCTCACAAGTTGTTCTCTAAGAAAAATGCATACTGTAAGCGATTTCTATTTTGAAAGGTAGTCTAGTTCATGTGGCAAATCATTAAACTAGAAAACGAAAAACCCAATAAACAAAGGAAAAATTAAATATAAAACAAACATAAACAAAAAAGAATAAATTAAATAAAAAAGCAAGTTCCTTGAAAAGGTCAGTAAAATAACTAAACTGCTGTCAATTCTGAATGAGGAACAATCAAAGCAAAATATGCAGCATTAGAAAATTCAAAAAGGCTATAACGTCAGTTATACTTGCTATTAAGAAAGTTATAAAAAATATTATGTATAAACTCGAAATATAAATTTTAGTCTCATTTGCTATTATTCTAGCAAATAATAACAATTTGAACCAAGAAGAATTAGAAACCTGAATAGACGATAGAAAAAAATAGAACAATTGTTAAAATTTACCATAAAAATCACACTGTGGTTTTATAGTTAAGGTTCATTAACTTTTAAAGAATTGCTAATCCTATGTTAAACTAGGCCATAGAAAACCATTAAAACCAACTAAATATATTTTAAAAAGCTAACATAGCTATGATGACAGAACTAGATAAAGAAGCTCTTCTCTCTGTCTCTTAATCTCGATCTCTGTCTAATCTCCCTTTATCTCTGCCTCTCCCAAGTGTCTGTGCTTACACATTGCAAACGACTTACATTTAAGAACATTTTGAAAAACCTTCAGAATAATATATTGAAAATTCGAATTCAGAACTGAATAAAGGAAAAATCACATGACCCATCATGATTGTTTTCTAAGAAGGCAAGAATATTATAACTGTAGTAGGATATTTCATTATGTCAGTGCATTAAAAGAGCAAAACCCTGTAGTTTTATTAGTAGATGCTGTAGTGCACTTAATTTTGTTCAAAAACATATGTAATAAATAATACTCTAATTATGTTGGGAAGATAAGGAGACTCCCTAAACATGATAAAGGCAATTCAACAATAACTGGCAGCGCAACATGTCGAGGAGTGAAAAACTAAAGACGTTGCTGTTATAATCATGCATGTGATATGAATAATTATTCTCACTAGTATTTAACATTTTAGGAAACTCCGTCGAATAAAATAAAATAACAAAAGGAATAAACTGCATAACTGTTGGAAAATAAAAAAATTATTTTAAAATGAAATAATTTTATACCAAGAAAACTAGAGATAATATATTTTAAATGGAACTAATAGTCATGTATTGAAGTGATTAACTCAAGATAAATATTCATAAATCCTAGCTTTTATGTTAGCCAATAAACAGAGGGTAGACATTAAAAATATATTTCACAAAAATAAAAAATTCTAAAGCATTTAAGAATATATTTAACAAGAAAGATACAGGTCCTAGGTGAATATAAAGTGTATTGAAATACATAAAATGAAATGTGACTAAATGGAGACATATGATGTGCCCCAGAATGGGAAAACTTGTTCTTAATACTATATTATGTATTTAATGCAATACTAATTGGAACATCATTGAGTTTTTATTTTTAATTTTTTTGTTATTGTTTAGAACAGGAAAAGAGCAATTTTTTAAAAACCATGTATTTGAAAATGACTCAGGAAGATTTAAATAAAAAGAATGATAATGGACCATGTGCTGCCAGGTATTAAAATTTGCTTAAAAGAGAAGGCCCTTTAGCAACTCCAGTAAAAGGATTACTATAGAGAAGATGAATTAATTGTCTAAAATCAGGTCTTAGAACAATTGATGGCCTTTCTCACAAGAGCTGACTTCAAAGGTAGTAACATGTGATTTTATTATTTGCATGATTTGACAGTGGAGTTTGTCACTGGCACTATTTTAATTACTTGTTAAACCCTGCTTTCTATAGGGTCTTATACTAGAAACTGAAATTATAAAGAAAAATAAGACACGGTCACTGGCTTCCAAGGCTTTGGTAATATTGTTCTATACAGGATGGAATCTAAAAATAAGCTTTTTGAATGTGTTTCCTTTATTTTATGCAGTTTTCTACCTATTCTGAGTGAACAACTGAGATAGCTCACAGTTAAGTTGGAATTATATAGATTATAACGGGTTTAGTGGGGTTTTGGGGGGGGGTTGGTTTGTTTGTTTGGTATTATTGTTTTGCTTTTGTTTTTATTTTATTTTATTTTTGTTTTTTTGCTACAAATGTGGATTCTGAAAAATAAATTCTGCAGTACTTCATCTATGCTCTCCAAGCAATCTACGGGCTTCTTTACCAGAAAAGAGGAAAAAGATTTGAGATGTCCATTTAAAGATTTCTCTTAAATTAACCAATTGAAGAGAGCACAATAATGGATATTTCACTTCTTTCATTTTCTACTTTTGTTACTATAAATAGTTCTCTGTGTGCTGAATTACTTGAGTTAAGAAAAATAGTCTGCCCAAAAAACAGTTTAGCTGTCCGTACATTTTTATAAACCAATCTAGAGTAGCACTGTTCTGGAAAATCTCTACATGCTATGCTTCGAAACCATTTTCAACATGGATAAGCAAGGCATTAAAATCTCTTTGTGAGGTAAGAAGCTAGAAAGTTGCTTTTATACACCACTTGAGAACTCAGTGCATTGGGTCAATAGGGCAGCATTTTAGCTTTCCCATTTCTTCTTTTTCCCCTAATAATTTTATGTGTTGTCATTCCCAGTAAGGAACAAACTGTCAGAGTAAATAAAATTTACTCAGACTTATAAAACTGAGCAACCCTTCTACTTTTCTTTCTTTGGCAGTTGTCTAACAATAAAGGTAAGATTCTAAGCCATGTCAGGCCAGCATCCTTTTTCAGAAAAAGCATGATCGTGGTAAATTTTTTATTTTTAGTTTTTTATTGTCAGTCAGGTCTTATAACTATGACTATGCTTTAATGACTTTATTTTGGACTATTTGAAAACATTCCTTCACATATTTGCACAGAGGGGATACAATGAGATCCGTGAAGTTAAGCAGTTCCATTTCACCGGCTGGCCTGACCATGGAGTGCCCTACCATGCTACCGGGCTTCTTTCCTTTATCCGGCGAGTCAAGTTCTCCAACCCTCCCAGTGCTGGCCCCATCGTTGTCCACTGCAGGTGAGTGATGGTCCAAATGGTCCTGACAGTGTACAGCTAACTTTTTTAAAGTATCGAGATAAGGCATTTAAGTATAAAAACTAATGCATGCTTACAGAATTCCAGCTCATATGTATTACAGATAAAGTAAAACAGCAATAAAATAAAAGTTAGTCATAAGAAGAATATAAAATGAACTTAAGAAATAAATACATTCATACTAATGTGCGTAGCGTTGTCCACAACTGTGAATGTAGAAACTGTTTTTTAGTGGCAACATCCATGTTTTTGGTTTTGGGGGTGATTATTTTTATTGCTTTTGCAAATCCCATATTGTATGGAATGGTAGGTTGAAATAGAGATTTCTTGCCAATCTAGTAAATTCCCAATAGAATCTCAGCTTTTAAAATTAAATTTGAGACATACAGAGTTACTAAATGGCCTATATTGTAAGAATTTGTACTATAAAACAGCTATTTAAGAATTTTTTTAAAGACATCCATCAGAGGACCTTGAAAACTATATCAGTGAAATCCAGCAAATATATGCCAGAAAAACTAGAATATTATATCCAGACTTTCTTCTGATTAGAAACTTGTCTTAAAACAAGCATTCAGAGACACTGAAAGCAAATTACGTGGCCTCATTTTGAGATGTGGATAGAAAAATATATACTAAATCTGAAAAGCTTGTTTCCTAAATGCTGCACAACATTCTCAGATACTGTCTCCTCCAAGCTACATAACAGTTTGTATGTAAGCATTTTTTTTCTCTTTCTGAAAATCCAACCTATTCAGAATTTAAACGACTATATATAAAAGGAGAGGAAAAAACCCACAAAGTAAGTCATCCTATAAGGATCAGATACTGTGTACCCTGAAAAAAAAAAAATCTTCAATTCAGCCCTGAAGAAATCTGATCTACTCTTCAATTACTTTCCTGTCTCAAACCTTGGGAGCAGTGATTCGAGAGATGGCAGACAAAAAATAAAGAAAAAGAAAAGGAAAAGAAATAGAGATAGCTACAGTATTTTTTACTTAAATTTCTTAAAAGAACAGTGAGTTCAAGAAAAGTAACCAAATCTGGACAGCAAAGAAATAATGTTAATAATCTATTCATTTTGAAAAGAGATAAATAGGTTTTCGATTCAGGGGTGTCTTGACTTATCATAGATGTTTACTTTCCTTTGAATTACTTGCTTCACAAGTGCTCCAAGATTCTTAGGTACTCTCTTGAAGCAGAAATGTCATTTTCTACTTAGACTCAGGTATCTTTGAATTTATGGAAAAGAAAAAGCTAACTACAAAGGGAATTCCCCCCCCACCCCCCACACCCCGCCAAATTCCCAACTGTATCTTGTTCCATTGACTTCTGTATATAAAATTGGAGAAGCACTCCCAAGGGGTAAAATATCAACAGTACATTATGATTCAAATTCTGAATTAAATACCATAAGACAGTGACTATCTTAGTGATCTGTTAAGAATTATATTCTATACTTGACAATTCATTTTCACTTTTCCCTCAGATCACCATTCAGAAATATTCTTTCTGCTATTGGTCTCCTCCCCATTGATAACCAATCATTTTCTTCCCCACCCTCACCGTTAGCATTTCCTCCTGCATTGTGACTCCACAGATTTCCCATTTAAAGATTATGAAATTAACATTATTTTGCCTTGGTATTTATAAGGTCTGTCTAAAAGAGCCAGCAGTCTTATTTTTGCCTGAGGACCCACACCAACATGTGTATTAAGGTCTTTAAGTTGGTGTTAAATTTTAAAGCATGAATCCACCCCTCAATCAATTCTATCAGCTAGAAATAATGTGTATTCGATTTACATAAACTGAAGACTATGTAAAAAGAGCTATGGAACTTAAATGATACACATACATTATTTTCAAAACACAATTTGATTTAGAAAGTTATGTTCTCTAATTTGGAACTCCTATTCCAATCTTCAGTTTATACTAAAGCAGATACTCTGCATGAAGTTTTTTGTACGTTAATAAAAGTATTTGTACAATATACACAAAATATGTGGTCTTGTGCTTTGTTAAATTAATTTAATTCTACCTCTCTGAAAGTCAGAAGGATCTTTTTTTAAGGTTGTATAGACAAGCTTCCTACAATTCTTTAGATTTGTTTAATTTTTTTCAGTGCTGGTGCTGGACGAACTGGCTGTTACATTGTGATTGATATCATGCTGGACATGGCTGAAAGAGAGGGTGTTGTTGACATCTACAACTGTGTCAAAGCCTTAAGATCTCGTCGTATCAATATGGTCCAGACAGAGGTATGTCGATTTGTTGATTTAGCTCCAGTGCAGTTTTTTTTTTTTTTAGCCTTTTCAAATGTTTTTCAAAACAAAGGAGTCAATGTTTTTCACATAGAATTAATATTAGTTCATTAACTCACATAGGAAAATTGCTATTTTTATTAATATTTCCACATAGAGAAAATTCTCTGTATTCTTCACCTTTGATGACAGATAACTTTTATTAACATAGTATGAAGATTTTCTTTTGCTTTCCTTTGATAGGAACAGTACATTTTTATTCATGATGCCATTTTAGAAGCCTGCTTATGTGGAGAAACTGCCATACCTGTCTGTGAATTTAAAGCTGCATATTTTGATATGATCAGAATAGACTCCCAGACTAACTCTTCTCATCTCAAAGATGAATTTCAGGTATTTACATTTCTAGGGCTTCTTTTATGAGCAACTTATTTCAATTTGTTCTGAGCATTATTAATTCTTCTAAGGAAGGTCTTTTAAGTCAAATGTATAACCTTTGACCCAATTTTAAGAATAATATAATACCTGTCTCTTATTATACTTATTATGGAGTCACGTTTCTATTAATGAGTTCATATCTGCTATATCATGAAGAGCAAATGAGTTCAGACTCAGGGAAGAGTATGGGGAAAAGGTGTCATAAAATTCAAATTTAGTGGTGATTTATGTATATTTACAACCTTCTTTTTATGCAGTTCTAGTGGATTTTAGCCTCCTGTGTTGCTCAAAATATGTGATCAGGCACATTAATAATAATAGCTGAAGTCTGTGCTAAAAAATTGTTTCTAAAAACCCCTAAATGTTTACACTGTCCTTAAAACATCTGTGAAGGTATGTGATTATGAAAATCAGAAGTGCCTCTATAAACTTAATACTTTGATTCTTTACCCAGTGCTCTTTCCAGCATGCCACAGCATATCTCTAAATATAGTATCCCAAAATGTTATTCTAAATTATAGTTTCCACCTTTGATGATGGGTTATTATCATGAGACACTCTGATTACATTATCTTTGGTTAGACTATGAATTTTGCAGATAGCTGTGTTGTTTAGCATCCCTTTTGTTATTGTTGTTGTTTTTGTTTGTTTGTTTGTTTTGGGCACTTCTCAAGCTTTATTAGCTTTACAGAGTCTTTATCAGCCTATTATAGTGGCAAATGTCATTGCCTTGTACAAATTCTTCACTTTTACTTGGCCTCCGAAATACTTAATGAGTCTGTGTTGTGCTATTAAATGGATCACTGTTTTTTAACCTGGGTTCCCTTTTCTTTTTAGACCTTGAATTCAGTCACCCCTCGACTACAAGCTGAAGACTGCAGTATAGCATGCCTGCCAAGGAACCATGATAAGAACCGTTTCATGGACATGCTGCCACCTGACAGATGTCTGCCTTTTTTAATTACAATTGATGGCGAGAGTAGTAACTACATCAATGCTGCTCTTATGGATGTAAGAGACTGCTCTTTTTGTTAGTGTAAAGTGTCATGAAAAGCTACATAATGCAGTGAACACTGGCTAGTTTTCTTTTCAAGAAAATTAAAATGCCCTAAAAGGGAAAATTTGAAACTTTCATTTAAGTACAATTTTTGTTGGAGAATGATTTTTAATTTCCCCAACCGAGATTCTTAGGAACTCTAAGTTTTAGACTTTATTTTGAGTTTGGAGCTTGATTGTCAATGATTATATTCTGAAAAGGAAATATCTTCATGTGAGATTTCTCATCATAATTATTTTCACAAAAGAAAATCATGTTTATCTACTCTAAATAGAGTTAGAAAGGAATTTTAAAAACCACAGAACATCATACCTTTCTGGAGTTGTGTTAATTTGGAAAACTTTTATCTCTGACATTTAATGTTCCAGTAATTTAAAGCTAACTTATTTTATTAGCCATTAGTTAATAGAGACTATAAGTAACTAGGGAAGACATAAAAGCTATCATGTTAACACATTCATCACTATGAGGAACTGACATGCCCCACTCTAATCTTCAGAAATTGTAGATGGAAGAGCAATCACTCAGCAAGGAAAGAGTTTAAAATTATGTCTTTAGCTACCTTGCTTTAGTTACCTTGGGAAGAAGCAAGAGCTCTCTCAAGGTTTAGAATCCTTTTAAATAGTTTATCACCTTCTTTCACCAACATTTCTAGTTTTTCCCCTTTAGCCTTTGTAAACATAGCAAGGAGAAATTAAAAGTCAATCATTCCTTCGCAACTAACAGTGTAGCTTTCTAAGTTCTTGCTCTTATTGCATTTTCCAGAATTAGCTTCTGATACAGAGACTCAAGAAAACCCAAATTCCAATTCTATAATTAGTCTTTTGGGCAGTTACTTTGCTCCTTTTATGCTGCAGAGTCGAATAATCTAAAGGCAAGCTCGACTACCATCCTTGCTGTGACCAGTCTTGCCTCACCATTAATCATGTTCACGGAAATTCCATTGGAGTCTCATTGTACCATTTCTTCCCATTTTAGTGGTCTAGAAAGGCTAATATACTAAATACAGAGTGAAAACACGAGATCGTTTTGCTTCTGAGTCTAGATTTAGAGTGAAAACAGGGCATGTAAAAAAAGGAAAAAAATATTGATCCTCATGGAGGATCTTAACCTCAAAAAGTTCTTTAGTTTCTTCTTTTGTATTTGACCTGTATTTACTTTTCTCAACAAAGTAAAACTTAAATTCTTGAACTTCTGTTGAGACATCCAAGTCTTATCATCAGATTGACTGATTATTGGTTCCAATACACTCCAGTTGTCCAGATCTGTTGTTCCATGCCTGTGCAGCAATCTGGCTCCATCGCCATATGAAGCTATTATGTCTTATCAGTCCTACACTGAAGTATATTGAATCTGCTTGTACAACCGATTGCACATTTTAAGTTCTTATGTTTCTCCATCTACCTTGTTTCTTCACAGAGCTACAGGCAACCAGCCGCTTTCATCGTCACACAGTACCCTCTGCCAAACACTGTGAAGGATTTCTGGAGATTAGTGTATGATTATGGCTGTACTTCCATTGTGATGTTAAATGAAGTCGACTTGTCACAGGTTAATGGCCATGGGTTGCTTCTGCGTATTTATGCACAACTTAATAACATAGTAATAAAATGCTAAAATCTGCTTTGTACCACCCTACTTAGAAAAAATTATGCTTTGTCTTTCAAAACATTCATCATCTAGGGCTGCCCTCAGTACTGGCCAGAAGAAGGGATGCTACGATATGGCCCTATACAAGTGGAATGTATGTCTTGTTCAATGGATTGTGATGTGATAAACCGGATTTTTAGGATATGCAACCTAACAAGAGTAAGTCATTGTTTAGTCATTCTAACAGAGCTGATTCAGAGTAAGTGGATTATAACCATGATGGGATATAATTCCATTCAGACAACATGAAGAGTAGAATTAATAAGCATTACATAACCAGTTCCAAAGTTACTAATCATGTTATGCCTTAATATTAGTACAAAAATGCTCTCTAAAAACAGGAAAGCAGAAATTCTCAAAACTAAGTTTACTGGTCAATTACTGGACTAATGTGTTCCATCTGAAAATCTAGATTCAGATACACTGGCTTAATTGAGTTTGATGTCTGGATGTGGCTGCCGAGCACATGTAGATGTTATCTCCCAGATGACTACATGTTTTAATTGTATTGACATCCAGTTCAGACAGGCATGCAGTTAAAAAAATAAGAATATAATAATAATAATAATAATAATGGCAAAGAAGACACTTTACCTCAGGAGGAAAGGCTATGTTGGATCAGCCATTATAGAAAGGCTCCATGTCACTGTTCCAAGTCCTGCATATAAAGGAAAACCCGAGGCATGAAGGAAAGGTAAATCACAGACATCATTGATTATTGTCGCACCAACAATTCTTTCTTTATAAATGTCCTAACACTTCACTCTGTCCATCTATGGCTAGAACCAGTTCTGCTACCACTGTGCCCTTCCCCAGGAGCAGAGTAGCAACTGTGTCCTTCAGGACTCTTTCTTTTCCTGACCCTTTATGTGCTTTGTGCTAAATGAGAAATTAAGTTTGGTGTCTTCTTTTCTTCAAAAACAAAAAAACAAAAATTATTAATAAAAAGTCTTTAGATTATGTAACCAAGTAGCAAGCAGAATTTGAAAAGAAAACATTAGTAATTTCTAGGAAATTATTCTTTTTTAAAGAGAAAGATTGCCCCTTTTTTTGAGAGTAGCAGCTCTATGTATATGTATTATTTTAATTGTGTGATAGGATTGTCATAGTTTAGTGTTTCTCATATCAAAATGGCCATATGCATGTCTGGTTAATAAGTCTATATGTATATAACTCTAAACAGAAGATAAAATCCTATCCAATTCTATTGCTCATTTTAGTGGAGAAAAAATGATAACTTCAATCATGTCATAATATTCATGCATATCTTAGATGTTAATTTAAATGAAATCTCATTATGTCTGCACATCTGTTACATTATGTTCTAGTAATATTTTAGCTGCGAAATCATAACTGCTAAACTAAGAAAGTAAAACTTGTCTGTTAATTGAGCCATTTATATGAAAAATATTGTGAAAAAAGGAACTAAAATCAGTGTTACTTTTTTTTTTTTGTCAGCATATATGTTTGTTTATCCTCCTCTGTGTTCGGTGTTCTGGTCCTTATTAGTGCAAGATTTTTTTTTTTTTCTGTTCCTGATCTCATGATTTAATGTCATTAATTTCATCAGATTTTTCGTTGTACTAGGTAGGTCCTCATTCTACCAAAGGTGCATGAGCCCTTGCTGTGTGGAGCTTCAGTTCTGATTCTCCACAACACAGAATCCTCTTATATTGCATATTCTTCCTCAACATTTTTTATTTAAGGATTTTAAGGTTTTATTTATTCTATAATTCTATTCTTCAAACAGTATTTTTCTTGGTTGGAGTTGTACAGAGTGCAGGATAAAAAGAGAAATTTCTCTGTCCTTAAGGAATTTATACTTTATCAGGGAAGGCAAGTGTTAAATAATTATATAATCATTTATTTACAAGTATGAGTAATTTGATAGAGAAAAAATACAGAATACAAAGTGTTTGGATGATCTGAACTAGCTGGGTGATCAGAGAAAGACTTCTTTGAGGTAGTGGTATTTAAGTCAAAATTTGAGGAATCAGTAGAAGTTATTTGGGGGTGGGATAACCAACTATCCTGGTTTACAGAGGACAGAGAGGTGTCCAGGACCCAAGTTTCATTGCTGAGACCAGAAAAGTCCTAGGCAAACCAAAGACATTAGTCACTATTTGCAGTTGAGAAGGACAAACACGAAAGAAATATTCAAGACAAAAGGGAGTATATGTATGGAGTCCTCAAGACAGGAAATTATTGATAAATGCATTGAAAGAAGGCCAACGCGTGTGGAATTTGAACAGTGTGTTTTAGAGTAAAGGGATTTGGGGGAAGGAGGGGGGGCCAGATTATGTAAAGATTTTTAAGTCATGGTAGCAATTTGGATTCTATGCTAAGATCATTTGGAAGCCATTAAAGCAGAAGATGACAAGGTCAAATTTGCATTTCAAAATAAGAATGATGTCTGAAGTAAGAATGATTTGGAAAGAGATCAAAGTTTATTCAGGGAGATCAACCAGGAGATAATTACCATAACTTGTGATTGGGAGTGCAGTGATGTCATTGGTGATAAAGAAATGAATTTGAAAGTTATTTAAGAAATATAAACATAGAAATTGATTATTGGATAGCAGATGTAAGGGAGAAGCTTATAATAAGGATAATTCTCATGTTTCTTGCTTCTATAACTTATAATGTTTCTGCATTGGCATATATATATTCAGGATTTATAATCTCAATCCAATGTAAATGTCATTTATATCATGGTGTTAATTGGTATGAACCTTTGACTTTTTAGTAAAATTTCTAGTACCAACTTACAAAGAAATACTTTTTTCTCCACAGCCACAGGAAGGTTATCTGATGGTACAGCAGTTTCAATATCTAGGATGGGCTTCTCATCGAGAAGTGCCTGGGTCCAAACGATCATTTTTGAAACTGATACTGCAGGTAGAAAAATGGCAGGAGGAATGCGAAGAAGGGGAAGGCCGGACGATCATCCACTGCCTGTGAGTGTGGCAGCTTAACTTGGCCGTTGGGGGGAGCCGTGTATTTCCTCATTAGCCTTCACATTTTTATGCTAAAGATACCTGACTCACATCTTAACCTTTATAGATATTCAAACAAACTTCCTGTCTCATAACTCTATAATTAACTGCTAACTTTAATTTTTGTATGTGTTTAAACATTGATTATTTAAACCCTTTTAAACACTACTCTGAACCACTTTTTTGATTTACACAGTCTACAAATCTATCAAAATCTCAAAGTATCTAGGTTGGGACAATCTATGCCTGTAGTATATTCCTAAACACAAATTACTGAGCTAACATGCTCCTCCTCACATGTCCTTTCTCTCTGTCCTGTTCCTGTCCCCATACCTGCACACATATGAAGCAAAATTATACATAAATCGACAAAAATTAAAAAGGTAATGTTTTCTTTTCCCAGACTTGCATAATTGTGTGACCTATGGTCACCAAAAGCTTCACTCTAAAATGCCTTTGCTTTCTTTGGTTTCAGAAATGGTGGCGGGCGAAGTGGCATGTTCTGTGCTATAGGAATTGTTGTCGAAATGGTGAAACGGCAAAATGTTGTCGATGTGTTTCATGCGGTCAAGACACTAAGAAACAGTAAGCCCAACATGGTGGAAGCCCCGGTGAGTCAGTTTTAGAGGTAGAAAGGAGGAGTATAGTAATCAGTCAGTCATTTACCTACTTGTGATTCTACTTAAATGCATATAGGGAATCAGATATGTAAATGGATCTTTGTGGGGACTTTCCTGCCTAATGATGAATTTCTAAGTGTCCCCATCTACCTAAACTGCTAATAATGAAAAAAATTATTCTCACTTAATTTAGAAAATGTATAGGTTTTTTTCCCCCATTATGAACAATAACAGGGAAAAATGCTACAGTAATTTGGTAAATGGGTCTATAATAAGAATAAATCCTGCTATCTTTTTTATTTTATTTATTCTTTGTTCATATTATTCTTGTTTATTTTTATTTCTTAAAGCATATTGAGTTAACTGGTAAAACTAATCTGATGGATACACTCATAAATTACATCAGCACTTTAGATACCCAATGTTTTTAAAGTACAACTGAAATTTATTTTACTCATTATATATAATTCTTTATTTCTGGTCAAATTATAACATGTTAAGCTTTTGTCATTGACAAATTTCAACTTTTACCAATTATAGAGCATAGTTCATATGATGCTACCTGAATTTGCCAGGGCTCATAATAGCAGAACATAGCTTACGAAGTAAGAGCGGATAGGTATGTGTATGTGGGAGTGCATCTGGGTGAAGCTGTATGAAGAATAAGAAAGAAAGTTAAGCTTCTCTAGCAACTGTCACTTCTAAAGAGAGATGTCTGTGGGTTACACATATGTGCATGGTGGGATAGAGTCAGGAGGAGCTCTGTAGTTCATGCTCACAGAAAAGTAAAACAGAAAAACCAAGGCATCATTGTTGCTTGCCCTACATTTATCAAGATGATCAGATAACTAAAATGAGCAATTCAATAAACCTTTAAAGTATTTTCACCACTTCCTGCTCATGGATTGTTCACACAAGAGGCGCATTGCTTCCTGAGACAAAATCTGAAGTTACATTTATACTCTTTCACTTTTAAGAGTGATAACAGACTTTTTCCCCTTCTACAAGTCCTCAAACCCCCTCTACTATTCTAGAACAATCCAAAGAGATAACTTTTCCTTTAATTCATGTCCCATGCATCCTGACGAAACTCACCACCCTTCGATTTGTGTTTAATCGGCATTAATTATTAGTCCAGCATGCTATTGACGTAAACTGACAAGTTTGGTAAGGAAATTTAGGGTATAAACCAAATTACTAGAGACTGATTAAAAAGATATAACCACTTTCAAGCAATTTTTGGTTCTTCAGATGCACTTGTCACAGTGGTAGGCTAATTTAAATCACATCTACTTGATAATTAAGGTAGGATTGATAAAGACCTCTTAGGGAAAGTTTTATTACCCTTAGTTTATTGCTGGAGACACCTGGAAGTTTGTTTTAGAAATATGAGTTTAACGTTATTCTTCAGTTCAGCCTGAATTTTACCTACTTGGATTAAATTGGGAATTGTTTAAAGAGTTAGATATTATCACTCATAATTTATGATACAGTCTCTGAATTTTTCTAAATTCTTTGTAATGAAGCAACACAATGGACTCACAGGGAAGGCAGTTTAAATTCAAAATTTTTGTCATCATCCAAATTGTCTTAAATATATAAAGGCACCAGAAATAAATTTTCAGATATAAATAAACTCGAAAAATTTTAAGAATCACTAACCATTTTGAGAAATTTACTTGAATACTCTGATGAGCCAACAACTGTCAAAATTAAGAATTTGGAATTGTGAAGTGGCGGTTTGAAATGACGTTTTTTTTTTTTTTCTACTAAGGAAAAATATTTGAAGTGTGGACAATTTTTGTGTGTGTTCACTGTAGTATTATTTATAATAGAAGGAAATGCAATCTAATAATCAAATAATCGATATGTTAGACTTTTATATAATATTAAGAGGTTAAATAGTGTGAAAAAGTTATGTTACACAAAAATGATAAAATATGAAATTATATCCTCAGATATATGTATCCAACTATATTTATTCTAAAGTAATTATTATTTCGATTGCACATTTAAAAACCGAAGAAAAATTAAGGTGGCATTTTAATAACAACTTTGTTTTCTGATAATAGAATTACAGAAAATCTTTGTATTTTTCTATGGTGGAAAATTTTTCTGTATTGATCAGGTATTACTATTATAATCACCTTTAAAAATGCTGTAGATTTAAAAAATTTGATAGAAAATATAAAGCAAAAACAACATATCTTTTTACATCTAATTTCTTTTTCTTAAACAGCAATCATTAGACTCAAATGTAAAATATGTATGCACAAATATTCAACTTATATATGGAAAAAATAATTTGTAATTCCTGAATAATCTAAACTGTTTGCCAAGTATTAACTTGGTAGCTATTATTCACCATTAGTCTCCTCTTTCTTAACTTTCCTCATCCCTTTTGTGTTAATATCTTTCAGGAGCAGTACCGTTTCTGCTATGATGTAGCTTTGGAATACCTGGAGTCATCTTAGTTGGGTGGGACTTCAGCATCCAAACAGAAATCTGTTCATCTGTTGAGCCAGCAGCTGTTGTACCTGTTACACCTGTGCAGAAAGATTTTAATGTGGGGGGTGGGAGACTTTTACATTCGAGAGGTGAAAGTATTTTTCTTATGAAGTTGTGTATCTTAATAAAAAGGACTCAGTTTCTATGACTGTATGAAAGCATCAACATTTCGTGCCACATAAATTATATTTAATAAGAACCAGAATCAAATGAGAACTTATCAGTGTTTGTATAGTGAATATGCAGCCTTTTCTCTCCTGATTTGGGTAGAGCAGCCACCACATGTTGCATGAATTAATACTTTCTATGTGGCATTTTTCTCCCTTTTTAAAATAAAAGATGTTAAATCTTTAAAGGAAGAAGAAAGAAAATCTGTGCTAATTCATAGTAAAGTTCATTTTTTTTTAACATGTTTCAAGCGTAGCAGATCTCTATATAAATATATAAATATATATAACTGGCTTATTTTCTTTTAATGTGCAATGATGGCTGGATCATTTAAAGTTCTTTTTAGGAAAAAAAAAAAAAAACATAAGCCAAAGACTCAAGTGTAAATATGTCTATATGGAGAAAGCACATTATATTTATTGGTTACTGACATTCCTTTTTTCATGGCTAAAATACCACCATTACGCAGTCATTTTTTTTTCCTGAAGAAAGCTTTTTCTTTCCCTAAAATCAATTGTAAACAATTTTTGTAGGTTATTTTTTGTATGTTTTAGCGTAAGTAGAGGATTAACTTTTTATTCATAAACCAGGAAGCAATGTTCTTTTTAGTGATTCTCTTGTGTACATGCTTGTGAATTAAATTTACGTAAAACACCTTGGCAATTGGGTCTTTTAATATAGGACCAAATTAAAACATTTCTCTGAAAATATATAATTTTTCACAGTTTCATTAGGTAAATAAATAATGGTTTGGTGATCATACATGAGAATTTGAACACATACAAAGGCCTTGCTCGTGACATGCGCAGTGTTGAACATAGCCTTTAAGCATCATTTAAATTTTAAAGGAATTAATCTTTTCAGCCTATGACCAAGCACTGGTCAAGCAAACAAAATTGCAACATTTATGCTTTCATGGTCAAGTTTTAGCAAACTGTAAACTGTCAAGGTGATAAAATGTTTCTTTTGATGTTTACATGCACAAGCTTTAGGTTCTGACCACAGAAAAGTGTGAACAAATCAATGCCAGATTCCTGTTTGTGCATTGTCATGGGATTCTCAAGTGAACCTTTTTTAAGTGTAGTCTTGTTCACATGCTCCCTGTAGCTGTAACTTCACATCATCAGCTTGCAGTTTGTTATTGACTAAAGCATTCCAGTATCCTCTTTCTAGATTGCCAATACATGACATGGTGCTTATAAAGATTTAATTAAAGTAAGAGTGAATAAAGTTTTTTATAATTACAAGTTATGGTTTGCATATCATTTTCTCCTAATTTCCATGTCTTCACTCTCAAATAAATAGCCTATTCTCATTGACACAAATAGACCATAAAAATTCTATTAGAATAAAACTAATGTCTAAGCACTAATTTCTTTAATTTTAAGCTCTAAAATTGAATTTAAAGTCTATATGAGAGTGGAGAGAAGAAAGCCCAGGGGACTGATATCAGTTGTTTTCTGAGTTTTTATTTATACACGAAGTCAACAAATTCAAATCTGAGTCTGACTTAGCATCTCACTCTCTTCCACCAAATAAATTTGGCACTTTATTCTTTATTGTTTTTTACTTTTTTAAAATTCGTTTTAGTTACATAGTACAAAGACTAGAAACTTATATAATTTATGAAGTGTTCCCCTGATTACTTTAGCAGCCATCTGGCACTACACACAACCATTACAATAATATTGACTACATACCTATGCTATACACTCTAAATCCCAGGGAATGTTTTGTAACTATTAATTTGTACTTTATACCTTTACCTTTTTCACCCAGCCTCCCAAACCCACTCCCCTCTGGCAAGTACTAGTTTATTCTCTGTTATCTGTAAGCCTGTTTTTGTTTAGTTTGTTCTTTTGTTTCTTATTCCTCATATAAATGAAATATGGTATTTATCTTTCTCTAACTTATTTCACAGAGCATAATACCCTCTAGGTCCATCCATGTTCTTGTAAATGGTAAAATTTCATTTATCTTATGGCTGAGTAATATTCCATCGCTTATATGTACTATAACTTCTTTATCTAGTATTCTATTGATGAGCACTTAGGTTGCTTCCATATCTTGGCTATTGAGAGTAGCACTGCCATGCACATAGGAGTGCATAGATCCTTCCAAACTACCGTTTCAGTTTTTGGGGGTGGTAAATACCTAGAAGTGCAATTGCTGGGTCAAAAGGTAGTTCTATTCTCAATTTTTTGAAGAATCTCCAAACTGTTTTCCATAGTGGCTGTACCAGTTTGCAATCCCACCAACAGTGTATGATGGTTCTCTTTTTTTAATGTTTCGTGAACAGATCTTTTACTTCCTTGGTTAATGTGATTTCTAGGAATTTTATTGTTTTTGTTGCAATTGTAAATGGGATTGTTTTCTTAATTTCTCTTTCTGAGAGTTCATCACTGGTGTATAAAAATGCAACCGACTTCCAAATATTAATTTTGTATCCAGCTACTTTAATGATTTCATTTAACAGGGCTTACGGTTTTTTAGGGGAATCTTTAGGGTTCTCTATATATGGTATCATGTCATCTGCAAATAATGACAGTTTTTCTTCTTCCTTTCCAATTTGGGTGCCTTTTAGTTCTTTTTCTTGCCTCATTGCTGTAGCTAAGACTTCAGTACTATGTTGAATAGAAGTGGTGAAAGTAGGCATCCTTGTCTTGTTCCTGACCTCAAGGAAAAGGCTTTTAGCCTTTCCCCTTTGAGTATGATGTTAACTGTAGATGTGTTATATATGGCCTTTATTATGTTGAGGTTGCTCCCTCTATTCCCACTTTGCTGAGAGTTTTTATCATAAATGGATGCTGGATTTTGTCAAATGATTTTTCTGCCTCTATTAACGTGATCATGAGTTTTAACCTTAATTTTTTAATGTGGCGTATTATGGTAATTGATTTGTGAATATTAGACCAAACTTGCATCCCAGAAATAAATCTCACTTGATCGTAGTGTATAATCTTTTTTAAGTATACTGAATTTGGTTTGCTAATATTTTGTTAAGGATTTTTGCATCTATGTTCATCAGGAATATTGGCCCATAAATTGCTTTTTTGGTAATGTCTTTGTCTGGTTTTGGAATCAGGGTAATAGTGGCCTCACAAATTGAGCTTGGGATCCTTTTCTCCTATTGAATTTTTTGGAATAGTTTGAGAAGTATAGCTGTTAATTCTTTGAATGTTTGGTAAAATTGACCTGTGAAGCCATCTATCTGGTCCAGGACTTTGGGGAGTTTTCTGTTGAGTTTTTTGATTACTGATTCAGTTTTGTTAGTAGTGACCAGTCAATTCAGATTTTCTGTTTCTTCTTGACTTAGTCTTGGATGATTTTATGTTTCTAAGAATATACCCATTTCTTCCAGATTGTTCAATTTATTGGCATATAATTGCTTGAAGTATTTTCTTATGATCCTTTTTATTTTTGTGGAGTCTGTCGTTACTTCTCTTCTTTCATTTCTGATTTTATTTATTTAGGTCTTCTCTTTTTTTCTTGATGAGTCTGGTTAAAAGATTATCAATTTTGTTTATCCTTTCAAAGAACCAGCTCTTGGTTTCGCTGTATTGTTTTTCTAGACTCTATTTTGTTTATATCTGCTTTAATCTTTATTATTTCTTTCCTTCTGCTCACTTTGGGATTTATTTGCTGTTCTTTTTCTAGTTCTTATAAGTGTAAGGTTAGATTGTTTGAGCTTTTTGTTTGTTCGTTTCTTGAGGTAGGCCTGTAGGACTATGAATTTCCCTGAGTGCTGCTTTCTCTATGTCCCATACATTTCGAGTCTTTGTGTTTTCATTTTCATTTGTCTCAAGGTATCTTTGGTTTCTTCCTTGATCTGCTCATTACTCCATTCATTGCTTAGTAGCATGTTATTTAACCTCCATGTATTTTCTACTTTTTTCTTGTAGTTGATTTCTAGTTTCATACCATTGCGGTCAGAGAAGACATTCGATATGAAGTTAATTTTCTTAAATTTATTGAGACTTGTTTTGTGGTCTAACATGTAGTCTATTCTGGAAAATGTTTCGTGTGCACTTGAGAAGAAATTCTGCTGCTTTGAGGTTAAATGCTCTGAAAATATCTATTAAATCCATCTGGTCTAGTGTGACACTTAAGGCTACTGTTTTCTTGATTTCTGTCTGGAAAATTTATCTATTGGTGTATTAAAGTCTCCCACTATTGAGAGTATTACTGTCGATCTCTCCCTTTATGTTAGTCAATAATTGCTTTATATATGAAGGTGCTCCTATTTGGGGTACATATATGTTTACTAGGGTTATATCCTCTTGTATTGATCCCTTTATCATTATGTAATACCCTTCTTTGTCTCGTATTATTGCCTTTGTTTTCAAGTTTATTTTGTCTGATACAGGCATTGCTACCCTAGCTTTTTTTTTTTTCCATTTCCATTGCGTGAAATATCTTCTTCCATCCTTTATTTTCAGTCTGTGTGTGTCATTTGACCTAAAGTAAGAAATCAGCTAATATTCCTATGGGAGTATCCTTGTAAGTAACTAGCTGCCTTTTTCTTGCTGCTTTTGAGATTTTTTGTATTTAGTCTTTGGCATTTTAATGATGGCATGTCTTGGTGGATACATCTTATTTGGGATTCTTTGCAGTTCCTGGACTCATATGTCTATCTCCTTCACTGGGTTAGGGAAATTTTCTGTCATTAGTTCTTCCAGTAGATTCTCAATGCCCTGTTGTCTCTCTTCTCTGATATCCTTAGGATGCAGATGTTGGTATGTTTGATATTGTTCCAGAGGTCTCTTAACTTTCCTCAATTTTTTTTTTTTGATTCTTTTCTCTTGTTGCTATTCTGATTAGGTGTTTTCTGATACTTTGTCTTCCAACTTATTGATTCAATCCTTGCTTCATATAATCTACTGTTGATTGCTTCTAGTATATTCTTCATTTCTTATTGTATTCTTCATTTCTGACTGGTTCTTTTTATGGTTTCTATGTCCTTTTTTATGCTTACTATCCCTCTGTTGAAGTCTTCACTGAGATCATCCACTCTTCCCCTAAGTTATTTGAGTATCCTTATAACCATTGTATTGAACTCTGTCTCTAGTAGGTTCCTTGACTCTAGTTCATTTAGTTTTTTATCTGGAGTTTTCTTCTGTTGTTTCAACTGTGACATATTTCTTTGTTTTCTCATTTAGGTTGCCTCTCTGTTTGTTTTTATGTATTAGGAATATTTGTTATGTCTTCCAGCTTTGGCTAAGTGGCCTGTATGGCCCAGTGGCACAGTCTCTCTGATCACCTGCACCAGGTGCTCTGTGCACGTTCATTGTATGGGTTGTGCATATTTTTTTGTTGTAGCCAATCCTTGATTGCTATTAGCATATCAGTGGTCGAGACTGACTCTTGAGCTGACTGGCTGTGGGGATTGTGTTGGGTATAATAGGGTAGGAGCCATTATGCGGGGGCTGACCCCACAAAGTGGGATTCACCCCTGCAGGCTCATGTACCTGTTGAGACCACTCTTTGGATGTACCACTTATGGGGCTAGTCAGGTAGTGCTCTGTCGTGGTCTGACATCAGCCTCCCATTGAATTGGTTCTGGGACCCCTTGGGAGATACTTCCATGTAGGTCAAGGTCAACTGCTGCCTTTTATTTTTCGGGGCTACCTGGTTGGAGCTATAAAGCAATAAAGCAATCCATGGAATGGTTGCTGCCTGAGCTGGATCTGGAGGCAAGTAGACGAGACCATTCTGTGAGCTGAGGTTGGTTACCCCCAGGGGCTGCTCAGCAAATGTAACAGTACACACTTAGGCCTAATACTATCTGCCATTGCCCATAAGTCTCCACAACTGTAAGAACCTTTGTTTGGTACGGGTGTTGGGTGGGGCAGGGACCAGAGAGTCACCAGGATAAAGCATGCAGATTTCATTCAGCCAATGCAGAATTAGGATTTTTCCCCATGCTGAATCTGCAGCTTCCTGCAAAAGTCTCAGATCGCAGCAAGGCCAGTTGCTGGCTGCCTTAGGCCCATAGACACCCAAGGTTGTTTATGAAATATTGTAGCTCAGGGCATATCTTGTGGCCTACCACTAAAAGTCTCTCCTGAGATGCACAGGGTGCACAGGCTGTGTGAGTTGATGGATGTTGTTCGCTGGCGAAATCACAGCCCAGGCAAAGCACAGAGTGGGACTGACTGCCCAGTAACAAGCCCTCCATGGGTAATTTGTGGGTTGGGTGATGCAGGGTCTCAGGGAGACACTGGGTGGAGCTAGCCAGTCCCATCGGGCTAATGCAAATGGCTGCCAATGCTAAGCCTGCGGGCTGCAAAAGTCACAGATCACAAGGAAGCCCGCTGCCATCAACCTCAGCCCGCAGACTCCAGCAATCCACCCAAGAGGCACTGCAGTTCGGGCTGGCACCAGCAGCCTACCACCAAAAGTCTCCCTTGTTATATGCAGGCTTATGTGGATGGTGCAAGCTGAAGGCTGCCCACCAATGTGTAGCAGAGTGCAAGGGGCCTGGCTGCCTGGCAACAGACACCCCAGAGAGCTATTCATGGATTGGGTAGGGCGAGGTCTCAGGGAGACGCAGGTGGAATGAGCCACTCTCGCCAGGCCAATGCAGCTTTAGAATTGGCTTGGGTTGCAGGGGCAGCGGGGGTAAGGCTCAATACAACCAAGATGCCACTCCTTTGTAGACTGCCTTGGTGGGGGCCCAACAACAGAGCAATGGTGGCTGTCCCTCAAGCCCTTACTCTGTGCCACACAACTAAGTCACTCCACATATGTCTCTTGTGCCTCCCAAGCTGCTGACCCTCTACCAAAGCCCTGGGTATCTGTGAGTGAGCTGTGCATGGGCCCTTTAAGGAGGGCATCTGGATTTTTACATTCTTTCTGTCTCACCCAGGTGACCAGAATCCCCACTGATTTTATAGGAACACCTCTTCCCAGGACCGGAACCCTAGGCTGGGGAGTCCCTGTGTGGAACTAAGTCCCCTCGTTCCTTCAGGAGGCTATGCTCAGTGGCTGCTCTCTCCCTCTCGGTGCTCAGTCATTATGCTCCGGGGTGAGACCAGCCTGCTCTGCATCTCCACCCCTCCTACTGGTCTTATTTGGCTTTATCTTTAAATCCTCAGATGTGTGTATCATAATCAGGTAAATTTCAGGTGGTTCTCCAAGTTGTTTGTTTTATGATTTGGGTGTAATTTTAATGTTGTCATGTCATGGAAGGAGGGGAACCCTGCTTTTACCTAGCCTGCTATCTTGACATTGATACTTTTTTATTTTTTTATTTTTTATTTTTTTTATGCCTACAGCACCTGGTATTCCTAGGTGGTCTTCCATCCAAGTAATAACCAGGCCCAATCCCTCTTAGCATCCAAGATCAGATGGTATCAGCCATGTTCAGGGTGCCATGGCCGTAGACAGCACTTTATTCTTATTCTTCATTAATTGGTTTTCTCATAAAGTATGAATCATTACAGGCATCTTTGACCTTCGTTTGCTCTGTACATTATTAGAACATTTGTGACTTTTCTTAGTGAGAATTTAGATAAAGAAACTTCATCTTTTTCTAAGAACACTAATATCCTTGATACATGAATACATTTAACAAAAAAATCTACAGACTTTGCCATGATTTTTTCACCCAATGATGTTCTTGATGTTAATTAATAATATGGAGGATTCTTCTTTGTGGCATTACCCCGATTTCATTTTTACTCACATGATTATGCACCCACACAACACCAAAATCACCACAAATACCACTGTCCATAAAGCTCAAAGGTCCTTGTGGCCTCCAGAATTAAGCAAAGAGCAAAACTTTCTAACAGGAAATTAAAATGTCATGCTTTGTTTGAGCACCACAGAGATCAGATATATCATCAGGAGACAATTGAAAGGGTAGAGATGCTAAATTTTCTTTTCAAAGCTCACATTAAAAAAAATCATGCCCTATACCCTTATTGAGGTCCTCGCATAGTCCCATGCATCACCATTTCCCACTTAGCTGTGTCCCACTGGGCAGAAAATGTCCTGGCAGAACTTTTAAAAAGTGGCCATGTATTTCACAATTAAAATCTTCCTGTCTCTATGTCACTTATTCCTTAGCCAGCTGTCATAAAGTTTAATTTTATAGATCTCTTTCAAACATGTTATCACCAGGGAAATGTTGGAAGTGTCTCAGCAGAGACATAAGCAACTGGGAATTTATGAGTTTTAACCAAGTACTCCTGATAGTAAATGTTAACCTTCTAGTCTGAGCTGCCTCACCTTTTTCTAATATTTAGCCTTTGGAGAAAGAGGATTCTTGCATGAATGCATTGCTGTGTCACAGCCAAAGACCTCTGACTTTGAGAGATAAACAAAAAAAAATTTTGTGTACACAAGGAGGGAGAGGAGACATGTTTACCTCTATACTGATAAGCTAATGTGCTCATTTAATATTTACCTTATTGATAATCTCTTGGGTTCCAGGTACTTATATAACAAACTTGGAAGTCAGATGTGAATAGCTTCTTTCAAATTTGCTCTGTTGCCAGAAAATGGTATAGCTATAGAAAAAGGTTCTTGGCATCTAAAACACTTACAAGACACCAATGAATATTAAAATGCAGGACATAAATGACTGTCCATAGCTCAACTGGAAATAGGAAATTGTCTGTTAGCTTTGGAAGTTCACCTTTGAGGTTTGTCTAACTTTTATAGGGGAGTGACAGTTGTACATTTATATTTAATTTTTATGCACTTCAAGCATTCCTTTTTCATAAAAAAATAGTCAAAGCAATATTCTATCCTAGATCCCAGTGTAATATGCAGAATATTTATAAAATCTTTCCATAGGCAGAAACTCCATAACCTTTCTAGATTCATTTCAGTGTTTTAGGAAACACGCCTATTTAAGGTAAGGGCAATATGCTATTTTATTTAATGCTATCCTAAGTGAAAATAGACGACAGTTGGCTGTGCCTCCCATAACAATTTCTACTTACATATTTCTAAAGGTCTCCCTGCACCTTAGGGAGTCTTAGAGTAAGAGAGATATTATCTGAATTTGTTCACAACTCAGGTCTATTCAAGCAGTCTGCAGAGTATTAGAATATTATCGCTCTGAAACTAAAAGGAAAGCTTTGTCTTGGTATCTACTTTAAGTGAGCTTCTTTAAGTGGCTTCTGGAATATAAATTGCCCCAAAATCTATGGAAATGTGGTAGATATAGAATATCTTTGAACTTCAAGCTTTCTCTAAAGCAAATTGAAATGCTAGCCTGGAAGATAACACCAGAGAGACCCTGTTATCCAATCCTATACATTCCCACTGTGTTGTATGGTCTGAGAGACAAAATCAAACTGGGAAAGCAGAGCAAACATTGTCGTGGCATGCATTTGCTATTTGTTGAAGAAAAAATAAGAGACGCCTGCATAGCCAGCGTGTACTGTGAGTGAGGGAAATAGGCCAGGTATCTTTTAGATTGGTCATTCAGGTTGTATTGTGAAAATAGACATCCATAGCTTGTGCATTTTCTAGTAGGAATATTTCTCTACAAAATATATGTCTCTCATTTTTATTAAAACACGTATCCATCCTTGTTCACCTTGCATTTTTCCACTTTGAATTGAAAAATGGATACTAAATATTCTGCCATCTTCTGCTCTTCTGTAATAAACTATAGCATAAGATTCACAATAAATGGCGATTGTTGGTTGGAGACAGAGAGGACCATGTGGGGAGGCCAACTCTCACTTGGACTTGAAAGCACATGTGATACCCAAAGAGAATGGCACTCATCTCTCAGCAGGGTTTACTATGTGGGAATATGGACCCAATAGTGTCTTACCTGTCAAGAGGGAGTGGAAATTTAAGTTTTTATGTGAACTCTTAAAATTTTTTAATGTTGTCAACCAGTTAAATTCAAAAACAAAACTAAACTTCTAGCTCAGTTCTGTGCAAAAAACTACCTGTCCAGAGGCTGTATCTGGTCATCTTAAGAGCTGCAGGCTTCCTGTTTGTGACCCTCACTGTAGAACAACTGTTTTGACCTTTAAAGTTTTTTTTAAAAGAAACATGAGTTTCAGTTGTCTTTAAATAGTTATCATGACTATTTCATACATATTCTTTGTTTCCTATTTACATTATTAGATAGTTTTGTGTGTTTTTTTTTAAGAAATGTAGATAAATCTTGACTCCTCAGGAAAAAAAAAAAAAGGTTGATCTCGCTTTCTGTGCCTTCCTACCTAATTTCAGAACAGCATATTTCAGAGAGTAATCCACACATTTCACCTAGTAAGCACCCCAAAAATGATTAGAAAACAATTCTCCTGGAAATAATAGCATAGAGAACTCAAAAGGGGAGCACTTGTTCTGTGAGTCATGGGATGGCCCGAGCTGTTTTAGTCACAAGTGCAGAAAAGCATCTGTGGAAGCGCCACACTTCCAGGTTGTGATGGTACATGCTGACTTCCATGGCAGGTGCAAAACAGTATGAGCTCTCGCCAGCCCACAGTGGGAACCTGAACTCCAGTTTCATAAATCTAATTACTTGAAACACAGTCAGCAGACTAAAATTGATTTCTTTTCACCTTCATGTTATAGTCTTGGCATGATAAAGTGAGTAAGTATTTCTTAATTATTTACTTTCCAGTGTTAAGTTCTGTATTGCCTGAGTTCAGATGTGGTCATTGAAAGAAAAAATTTATCTTTACATAATAAATCATATGATTTTTTGAATGAAACAATAGATGTTAAAGAGATGTTATAGATGATTAAATCTAAAGTCCTTGTTATTAAGTTTAAGAATTTAAAATCTAGAGAACTCATATGTCTACTAGTAAAGAGTCAGATAATATTGAAACCTTGCAAACCATTCTGTTACCTTTGTTGCTGGACCTACCTTTAAAGAATGGCTAAAGGAAGTTCTTCAAATAAAAACAAAAAAGGAATTTTAAGTATCAGAAAAGAAGAGCAAAAATGGGTATATATAATAGAATATCCTTTTCTTATATTTGTTTTATAAATTATATTTGATGATTGAAACAAAAAATATCATCTGATATTTAAGAAAATGATATTTAAGAGTGGAGGGTAAAGGACTTAAATAAAAGTAAAATTTTCATACTTTGCTCAAATTGGTAAAATGATAGCACTAAATTGTAATAAGTCACATATTTATATTGTAACACAGATATCACTGAAAAAAATTATACCAAGAGATACACTCAGAAACACTATAAATGAATCAAGATGGAATTCTAAACCATGTTCACATAACACACAAGAAATTATGGAAAGAGACACAGAAATAAGAAAAAGAAAATAAAAACAAATAATAAAATGACAAACTTAAGTGTTAACATATGAGTAATTACCAAAAATGGTCTAAATATGCCATTGATAAAAGCATTACCTTTGGGTAGCATGGACATTTTAATGATGTTGATTCTTTCTATCCATGAGCATAGTATATGCCTCCATTTAGCTGTATCTTCAATTTCTTTTTCCAATGACTTACAATTTTCTGAGTACAGGACTTTTACCTCTTTGGTTAAATTAATTTTTAGGTATTTTATTGTTTTTTGCTACAATTTATGCTGAGTGAAATAAGCCAGAGAATGACAAATATCATATGATTTCACTTATAGACAGAGTCTGAGAAACAGAAGAAATGAACAAACTAAACAGACAAGATACAGAGAATAAACTGGTGATTATCAGAGGAGGTGGGGTTAGGAGGCTGGGTGAAAAGGCAAAGTGATGAAAAAGTACACAGTAGTTACAAAACAATCATGGGGATATAGAGTACAGAATAGGGAAGATAGTCAATACTATCGTAACGGCTGTGTATAAAGCTAGATGGGTACTAGAGTAATGGAAAGATCACTTCATAAATTATATAAATGTTTAACCATTGTACTGTATACCTGAAACTAATATAAAAAAATTTTTCATTGTATTAAAAAATGACAGCTATATACTATATACAAGAAGCTTACTTCAAACTCAATGGAATAGGTAACGGTTTTAAAAAATATACAGCATGCAAATATTCAATTTAGAACATAATGAGTAGCTATAATAAACATCTAATCCATAGACTTCTAAGCAAATAAAATTACCATATTATGGAACATTATATAATGATTAAAAGATCAATCCACAAGGAAGACATAATGATTCTAAATGTACAAGCCAAACTGCAGAGTTTCCAAATGCATGAGCAAAAACTAATAGGGCCTAAAGGAAAAAGACATCCACAATTATAGTTGGAAACTTCAAACCCCACCCTTTCCTCCCTTTCCCATAGCCACTAATAGAACTAATAGACAGAAAATTAACAAAGATGTAGAAGATCTGAACAGCACAATTAACTGACAGGGTCTAATTGAAAATTTAGAACACTCTACCCAACAGTAGCAGAATACACTATTTAAGCAACCATGGAACATTCATCAAGATGGATTATACCTCGAGTCATAAAACAAAACTTTAACAAATTTAAAAGAATTCTATAGAGTATGTTCTTTGAACATAAAGGAATTAAACTAGAATTCAATAAAGGCAACAGAAAAATTTCTGAACATATGTAAATTAAGCTACACACTACTAAATAATTCATAGAACAAAAAGAAGTTTTCAAAGGGAATTTTACAAAGCAGACCTCAAAAAATAAAAATACAACATAGCAAAATATGGGAGATACAGCTAAAGCAGTAGTGAAAAGGGAAATTTCTAGCATTTAATGCCTCCATTTGAAATGAGACAAGGTCCCAATTCAATCATCTCAGTTTCAACCTCTAGAAAATATAAAAAGAACAACATAAACCAAAGCAAGTCGAAGAAAGGAAAGAATAAAGAGGAGAAATCAATGTCAATGAAAATAGGAAATTAGAAAATATTAATGGAATAAACTCTTGTTCTAAAAAACTCATTAAATTTAATAAACTTTTTGTTTTAACAAAAATAAAAAAATACAGAAATACTATAACAAATACTATAAATATATATAGTCATAAATTGGACAGTTTAGAAAAAAATGAACCATTCCTGAAAAAAAAAAACTGTTAAAACTCAACCAAGATGAGATACTAAGAATGATACTACTATGATGATTAAAGAAATAGAATCTGTAATTGTAAGCCCCCCCCTCAAAAAATGTCTAGGTCCAGAGAGTCCTAACAAACATTTAAAGAATTGACACCAATTTTAAGCAATCTTTTTCAAAAAATAGAAGAAAGAGCACTTCTGAACTAATTTAATGAAGGCAATATAAATCTGTTACCAAACTTGATACAAACAAAAAAATAATAATTACCTAAAAAAACTACAGACTAATATATCTCATGAACTTTACATAAAAATGTTCAACAAAATATTACCAAACTGAATTCAATAAAGTAAAAATAATTATGCATATAACCAAGTGAGATTATCTCCATATATGCTAGCCTGAGTCAACAGTTGAAAATCAATGTTATATACCGACAAGCTAAAGAAAAAAAAAATTATATTCAGATAAAACATTTGATTAAATTCAATATTCATGATAACAACTCTCTAGAGGTGAACTTTCTCAAGTTGATAATATCTAAAAGAATTTATAGCTAACTTCATACTAAATAGTGAAAGACAATGCTTTTCCTTTAATACTGGGAACAGTATTTTATTCATCACAGTACTGAAATTTCCAGCATTGTAATAAGGCAAGCAAAAAGGACAAAAGTCACACACATTTGAAGGATAAAATCAAACTTCCTCTATTTGCATGGCATGATTGTCTATGTAAAAAATTCCAAAAAAAATATATAAAATTAATAAGTTCACAGTATACATGACCAATTGCATTTTTATGAACTGTAAACATGATGAAACTGAAAAGCACAATACCATTTACAATTGCTCCAAAGAGAATAAAATACTTAGATACATAGTTATCAAAAAGCATACAGGATATACATGCTGAAAATTATAAAATGCAGGTAAAAGAAATTAAAGTATCCCTAGATAAACTGTTAGATATTTGCTTGTGGATTGGAAGATTTGACATAGTAAATATATCAGTTCTTTCCAAATTAATTTTATAGGTTTAATGTAATTCCTAAAATATCTCAACAAGAATTTTTATAGATATAGACAAGCTTATTATAAAATTTATGTGGAAAATCACAGGTCTCAGCATAGCTAAAACGATCTTGGCAAATTAAAAAATGCAAGTGATCACTTTACTTACTATACAAAAATTATTAATAAAAGTCTTTAGATTATGTAACCAAGTAGCAAGCAGAATTTGAAAAGAAAACATTAGGGAGGAATCACTCTATCCAATATTAAGGCTTTATACTGCTATACTAATCAGAAGAGTATGATATTGGTTTTAGGAAAAAGATAGAAAAAATTTCTGGATTTAGGGCTAATCAGAACTCTTAGATTTGGCTCCCAAAGCATGATTCCCTAAAACTAAAACTTGATAGTTTGAGCCTCATCACAATCAAGACATTTGCTTTGGGAAAACCCATGTGAAAAGAATGAAAGATGAGATTAGAAGAAAATATTTGCAAAACTACATATCCAATAAAAGGACCAGCATTGAGAATATATAAAGGACTCTCAAAACCTAATAGTAAAACAAAACGAAACAATTCAATTAGAAAATGCAGAAAAGACATCTCTCTGAAGAGGATATACATAAGCATATAAAAAGTACTCAACATTGTTAGCCATTAGGAAAGTGGAAATTAAAACTGCAGTGAGATATCACTACCTATCAGCATGGCTAAGATAAAAATTAGCAACACCACCAAACAGCAAAGCTAGTGAGAAAGCAAAGAAACTGGATCATGCATATGTTGCTGATAGAGATGTAAAATAGTAGAACCACTCTGAAAAAAACAGTATAGCAGATTCTTATAAAACTAAACATGCAATAACATGCAGTTCAGCAATTACACTTCTCAACATTTATCCCAGAAAAAATGTTCACACAAAAACTAATGTACATGAATATTCATAACAGCTTTATTTGTAATCACCCCAAACTGGAAACAGCCCAGAGATCCTACAACCAGTGAATGGTTAAATAAACTTTGCTACACCCACACTATGAAAAACGACTAAGCAATAAAAGAGAATTAACTACTGACATAAGCGACAACTTGAAAGAATATCCAGGGAATTATTCTAAGTAATAATAATAATAAAATTAAAAAAAAAAACCCCAAAGGATATATGCTGTAGGGTTCAGTCCATTTGTGCAACATATTTGAAATGACAGAATTTTAAAAAGGAGAACGGATCTGTTATCGCCAGGGACTAGGAATGTGGGTGGGATGGGTGAATGGGAAGTGGACTGGTTATAAAAAGGGTAACACAAGGGATCTTCATGATGATAGAACCCTTCAGTATGTTGTCTGGTGGTGGATGCATAGAATTAAATGTACACACGCAGAGATACAAATGAGTTAAACAAAACTAGGTAAATCTGAATGAGACTAGTGACTTGTATCAATGTCTATATTCTGGTTGTTATATTGTGCTTCAGTTTTGAAAAGAGTATTCAAGTTACCTTGAAAGATGAAACTCAAAGAAAAACTTTCTTCTACTGACAAAAGATATGCGACAGCCCACACATCACCAACCAGGTGATCCAACTTTATCCAACATACAAGTATGAAACTTTTCAATCATTCCCCAGTGGAAAAATAATCCACAGCCATCTCCCTATTTATTTATTTTAATTTTTTTTCTAATTAATTTATTTATTTGAATTAGTTTCAAGTATTCAGTACATTGGTTAGACATCTATATAATTCATATAAAACAACCTCCCCAGTTGTTTCCTCCCTCCTCTGGCCCACCACCTAGCCAACATATTAATGCTAACTGCATTCCCTATGCCATGCTCCCCATCCCTGTGACCCTCTAACGACTACTAATTTGTACCTCTTTAACCCTTCACTCCATTCTCCCAGTCCCCAACCACCCTTCCCTCTGTCCACCATCTTTGTTCATCTTCCCATTTTTAAATCTTGAGGAAAATATTAGGCATCATTAACTCCTGAACCCATAATCTCTTTTTCAAATAGAGAAAACACCCTTTTCGGCATATTTCTTTTTTAACTTTTGTAGTGTCGATAATATCCAAGGAAAAGGAGTATGAGGAAAAATCTTAATCCAGTTCTTGTGTTTGTCCAAAACCATGTCCAAAAGAGTGAAGCCAGATAGAGAAGACAGACAAAAGAACTATATAGAGTAAATCAACAATCAGACAAGCGAAAAAGCAATATGCGCTATGGAGAATATTACAATAGATGATATTGCAAGTGACCTGCATAGCTGGAGAGAATAAGGGAGAGGATCCTTTCAATCCGAGGCTCCAGAATGGGAAAGAGCTGGATGTGTAAAAAGAAGAAAAAGTGATCAGTGAGGCTGGAGCATACTGAAGAGAGTGTTAAATGTGAGATCAGTGAGATTGGTCCACAGCATGTGGCCTTAGTAAGCCAGAGCCAAGCATTTGGATATATTATTCATCTCGGCCTTCCATTTTCTCTACCTTCCCACTGCATAATCTAGAGCTTAATACATTACATTGCACATGGACGATTTTAGTAAATCTTTGTTAGATATAATTTAAACCAGACCTAGAGTCCAGGCTTATTTCTTCTCTTTTGTCTCTACAACACCGTACAACGCCTCTGCTTCTTAAAAAAGACAAATAAATGAAACCCACAGGCATCTGATCCTGGGATCTTTCCAGGATTATTTTTTGTTTATACTAGGAAGCTCATTCCCATAAGCACTTTGGCACTTCATTTACAGTATTCATAGATTTGGTGAGCTCTTCAGTAATTTGATTCCAGACCATGATAAATAAAAAATAAATCTGAATCTAAGGAGACTTTAGTAATTCATCCAGTTCAATATCACTGACTGAATATAAGCAAAATCTTTCTCTATTCTAGTCCAAACACATAAATGATAGCAACATATACGCATATTTTATAAATACAGAGCCTACTATAAAAACTAGTAATGAAAATCTTATCATTTGGAATTAGAGAGGCTTTCCTAAATATCATATAGAAATCCATAGTCGTGAGCAAGTGAAAGAGGGGTGATAACCTGAGGTGTCAGGAGAGATAGTCAGGACCAGAGCCAAACCGAGGTTACAGAGCTGATTGACAGTAAAAGATTTGCTGGCCTCCTGGACCACCCTGTGTCTGCATCTGGTGCCTGAATCATATACCATGGCAGCAGAATAACAGACTGCTCTTGACTGAAAGAGTCACCCACCTCTACCTAACGGGGTCTGACAGCCTAGAAGCACGTAACTTACTCTAAGAGTCCTGAGATTGTATTAGATTCTTAGAGCTACCATAACAAATTACTACAAACTGTGTGGCTTAAAACAACAAAATGTATTGTCTCAGTTCTGGAAGCTAAAAGTCCAAAGTCAAGAAAACACCTATAGGGGAAATTTCTTTCTTGTATCTTTTAGCTTCTGGTGCTTTGCCAGCAATCCTTGGCCTTCCTTGTCTTGCAGCTGCATCACTCTAATTTCTGCCTTCATTTCCACGCGTTATTCTCCCTGTGTCTGTTCTTCTCTTATGATACCAATCATATTGGATTAAGGGCCACCCTACTACAGTATGTCTTTAATTTAACTAATTTCATCTACAATGACAGTATTTTCAAATAAGTTCACATTTTGAAGTATTGTTAGAACCTCAATATATTTTTTGGAGGACACAATTCAACCCACAAACACAGCAGTAGATAACTTACACGCCCAGCCAAATTATTCAAATGTGAGTGTAGAATGAAGATATTTTCAAACGTATTCAGCCTGTAACAAGGATATATACAGAACTACATCCCCAGTGGTCACTGTTAGAATATCTTTTTTCACACATTATATGTTCATGAAATATATTTTTATTGGATTTTTAAATGTTGCATAAATATTATAGTATGGGTAGACTGCTGCTGCTTTCTGTTTTTCACTTATTACATTTTTGAGATTTATTTACATTAGAAAGCTAGTTTATTTTTAAACTTCTTTGTAGCATTTTATCGTAGAGGTATAAGCTATTTATCAGAACTTTTTCTTGTAAATGAACGTTATATTATTCTCAATATGTCTTTCAAGAACGCATGTTTTTCTCTATTTGGTTCTTAGGAGTCATTCTCCACCCTTCTCCGCTTGGCTGTGTGTTGTGGGAGGCTGACCTCTTGGTACTGCATCTCTTGGACTCTCTTGCTCTGAGATGTAGAGTTGGGCTTGGCCAAAGCAAGGCAACAATGGGAGAAGAGCTGGCCGTAGAACAGGGAGTGGTGCTTTCCCCTTGCTGGTCCACATTTTTATAGAGGCCGCATTTCTTTACCAATCTCCCGGAGGCAGCACCTCACCCCATGGATTCAACACTCCAGATAACACTGCTTCATATTCTTATCCCTCCAGGTTTAAAAATAATAATGGATTTTAGTTCTTGCTATTTCTCAGGTGCTTTACCAACCTTTACCGGTCTCCTAAATTTGATAGTTTCACTATAGTTTTGTTTTAATCTTTTAATTTATTGTTTGAGTATGCTATCAATTTCTTACCAAAATCTTGACTGATACAGTAATGGGTTCCAGAAGTGGTCCAAAGACAATCCATCAAATTGCATTCTGGAATTGAGTCATTCATACATTTGATGAGTGCCTGAATAGACTTTTTGCCAGGGGAAAATGAGATCTTGGTAATCTGAGTCAAACAACTGATGGTATCTGTACTAAAAAAAAAAAATCTTCCTCTAGCATATGATATACAACTATTGCCCTAGCAAATGCTTTCCCTTTAGTTTACATCAGTAAGTAGAACCCGTAACATCTCACCTTTGCCCAGCACTCAGCAGTATAGCTTTGCTTTCTTTATCAAAGCTATGTTTGATCCCTGTCATGTTATAGTCTAGACTAGAGCAGTGATCCTTAAAGTTTCATCTGTGAACTGGTGTTTGGTCCATGTTTCTTACTTGTCCCCCAATGAATTAAGGAGTTTGCAGCAGAATATGAACTATGTCACTGTGTACTGTCCAGTTTAGTGACAATTTTTCTTAGCAGGACAATTTTTGATGAGGAAACAGTGCATTTATTTATATTTTGGTGCAAGCTCTTTACCTTATTGTTGTAGGCAGATACTTTGCTTAGATGATATTCTAATCTAGAGGAAACTTGATCATCTTGATATGCAACAGAATATCATGCTGGAGCATATTAATTTGACTATGTCCTCAGGAAGATGTCACAACCAGATGTCTTAGGAAGAAAAAGCATGATTGAGGAAGAGAGACAACCATGTGAAAGTTCACAGATCTCTGATGTTACAAAGTTTCTAGTAGGACAGTAGTGTGAAATGTCAAGATATTCCTTCTTAAATGAGAGATACTTGCCTCACTTTGCATAGTCCATAGACATTATATTTGGTAGTACTGCTCAGGCAACTTGGTAACAACCAGATAACCTGGAAAGCTTCCTATTCCAAGAGATTTGTGAGCAAGAGAGGGTCTTCAGTAGGTTCAGGTTTCTGTACAAGCTGACCTGCCACTTAGGCCTATGACACAGTAGACTGAGTAGTACTTGAAGAATTTGTGTCAGAAAGGGATAGAATATGTAGCCAGCAATAGTAATAGGACAATGCAGATCCCTGAGGTTTGGGAGGAAGGCCGTTTCCTCTTCTGCCAACTACTATTTTCCATTGACAAAGTTGCTTTGGATTTGCTACTGTCTCCAATAGAAAATGAACACCAGAATGAAATGGAAGGCCAAGCAACTATCAGAACTGATTATAAGAATACCTACCATCAAAAACTGAGTGTTACCTGACCTAAGAAAATTTAAAAGCGGAAGGGTGCAAAAGCATTTCATTATGAAATGTTATTGGTATGTATAAGACTGAGCCTGAGCAGAGAAAAAAAATCACAAGTAGATTTCAGACTCCCCTGACCTCTGCTCCTAGTCTTCACTTCCTGTCCCCTAACTCGCGCCTATGGCCTCGTTGAGGTGTTAAAATCCTCTTGATTTTATTAGTTACTTACCAAATTGTCTGTTGGTTTGTCAGCATCATTTCCACTCTTCTTATTTGGCAGGGTCTAGAACAAGTGCTGGCAAACAACTGCGTGTGGGCCAGATTCAGCCCACCACCTATACGTCTCGGGATTTCAGAATGTTTTTTAACATTTATACATGGTTAGGGGGGAATTCAAAAGAAAAACACGAGTTTGTAGCATGTAAACACTATGAATTTTAAAATTCAGTGTCTCTGGGTACCTTCAACCATACAAATGGCAAAGCCTAAAAAATTGACTCTCTGGACCTTTATAGAAAAATTTTTTCAACTCTGATATAGAATCCTAGGAATTATACTGCCCAAAATTCTTAGTAGATTACATTTCACTAATGAGAAGGCCTCATAGGAGGCTTAAAATGAAACAAGAAAGCAGAAGGTAGTATTTCCTTGTGGGGTATACAAAATTTGATGAGCTTTGTTCTGGCAACTAACTGATAAGGAGGTTTAGCCAGAACCTTCTAGGCATCCTCTTCTGTATTAGCCACAGAGACCCAGCAGAGATCACGAAGGACCCCTACACTTCATGATTTCCTGAATTCTCATGGCAGTTTTCCCCCAGGCTTCACTCTTCCCACCATTCCAAAGACTTGTGTAAGCTTTGCATTTCTATATTTAGTCCCCTCTTCCTGGAAATACCTACAGTGGATATTTCTGATCTTCTACTCAAACATGGCCTGAGTCAACATGTAAAAGCACTGAATCAGTGAGGAAAACAGGCACATAGCTACAGCTATCGCTGGAATTGTGTGTTCTGTGAGAGCATATAATGAAGGAATTCTTACCTTTTCTGGGGAATCAGGCAAAGTTTCCCTGAGGAAGCGAAGACTGATCTTAGCTCTGAAAACATAAAAATCAACCGGGGAAAAGACTAGTCATTTTAGGCTAGAAGAAGTTGTATAGAAATAAGGGCTGCATAAAAGTAACCTTTTAGGAGGAATAACATGGTGCTATAAAGAGGGGAAACTGAGGGAGCAAGGTGTAAGTTAAACCCAGGGAAGGAGAGAGGCCATCTAATGCAGATCCTTCTAAGCTATTTTAGGATTAGGGTTTTTCTCTCCTGAGCAATAAGTAATGTTTTCATGACCTCAGTTAGTCATAAAATCTCTATGAAGAGATGACATGAGAGACAGGGCCTGACTAATGGGTGGGAGAGTGGAGAGATAAGAAGACACTCCCAAAAAGGGTCAAGATATGTTAGTGTGCATCAGCCAATTTAGCTGGAACAGAATATAGTGGAGATTCAAGACAGAATGTGGAGGCTTAACATGGCAGAGGGTTGGGCTTTATTTTATTGTCAGTGAAAAGTTATCCAGACAACTGTAACTACACTCTTCTGAAGATGTTTGTTGGGATAAACATAAACTGAAATATCAAATTTAATTTTAGGTTGAGAATTACTGTTGATTTTTGTTAATGATAGTGTTTTTGCGGTTCTTGAAATGAGACAAAGAAAGAGGCTTAAAGATACAGGAAATTGGTGGCTTTGGAAAAGAGTTTGAGTTTTTCATATTAAAAGGGGCTGTTGCAGAATGTTTCTTTATGCCAGAGCTGTAGAAATAGAGGAAATAGATTATGGCGCTTTTGAATATTAGGCTGTGTTTTAGTCACCCAGACCTTACAATCTTATGAAGAAGGCAAGAAAACGGAGACTAACTGGAAATTGACACACAGGCCTTCAAAAGACATGAAAAAAAAAAAAACTTTAAATATAGATTTGAAAGCACTATTCCTTGCCTTAGAAAGAACATCAAAAAATAATTGTGTACATTTACAAAAGCTAGGTAAGAAAAAGAGAAGTATTTTTCTAAAGAAGTTAGAAAATATCACAGGTCAGTTTTCCTAAAAAGACACTCTGAAGTGGAGGTTAGCATTCAGACAGTTTATAGGAGAGTGCTTTGGAGAACAACATATATGAGGAGTGAGGAAAGCAGGACTGGGAAGAGGAAAAAAGTTAATCATGATGTAATTGCAACAGAGTTGGATTGGCCCATCAGTGTTGCAGGGTGCCCCAACTCAGGCGAAGAGTCCAGGCAGTTGTGTCCCTGCATCGATTAATCACTGTCTGCAGGTTACTCAAAGGGAAGGTGTGTCACTTTGGATTGAAGAAGCTCCCACAAACCATGGGTAATTAATAGAGAAAGATTCAGCTGACAGCTGGGGGATGGGTACAGAGGCTCTGAGGAAGGTACACCACGGCATTCATTACAGGTCACCCTCATGTGTTTCTTGGATCTATTTATTTTGTGTAATGAACTCGCCCTATCTGGAATCAGCTTTTCCAAGATTCTGGGGGGCCTCTATTATCTGAAAAATATGCAAGAGGAAGATTAACAGCACAAACTGCAGACCCCCAGGCTGCAGCAAATTCCAAAGATATCCATTTTCCTCCTCTACCACCCATTTTATATTTGCCTCTCTTGACTAGTTCTTCTGCTGATCTTGCTGGCTTATGTGGTTGAGTAATGACGGCTGTCATCTATGAGGAATGAGAGCTTCTAGTTCCCATGCCTTTTCTGAGCCATAACTGCTGTACTTGGTTGTTGACTGCCAATAAAGAGCATAGAAGAAACATCAGATACCCCACTGGATTATTTAGATGCAAAATGAATCATTCCCTGACCCCATTGTATATCAGCAGCTTTGCTCCCCATGAAAATCAGCATCAATTATACTTGCCAGTTTGGTGATACCTTTGCTTGCCTTCTGAACTCTGGGTATAAGGAGTTCAAAGTGTCCAGATGTCAACTCTGATTTAAAGTTTGATGAGACTCTTACTATGTTCCCTGACAGAAGTGTTCCCTCTTGGGAATGGAATATCTAGAACCACAGACCTTAGAATTGAAAGTACAAGAAACAAAACTCTAAGAGGTCATTGTGATTGATGATCATTAGAGCCACTCTTATTTGTATGTTCCCTTTGGTCCCTATACCTATATATTTATCTAGTGGGGACACAGCACAATATAATGGACGTTGATTTGGTGTATGTGTCACATCATGAAGGATGATGCCTCATTATCTAAACTGGTGTCTTGTCTGTGCTTTCACAAGCTAGTCCATCACTCAGTCAAGCTGGTAGTGTCTAAGTAATAGGGACTAGTGGATCCATGACTATGTGCTCATTGTTGACTATTTTTACTTTAAAATGGTTCCTTTGGTTTTATTTGTTTTTACCTGGGATCTCATGTTGGTGGATCAAAAACTAAAAGACTGAACGGTGTGCCTCTAGTTAAGGCCTTGAAAGCAGGAAAGATAACCCATACACAAAGTAACTGTTGGTTCTAGTCAACATAAATTACTCATTATTACAGTATAGAAGAAAATCAATGGACTCGGTGTGCATCCAAGTTGACGGGTTCATCTCCTCAAGGAACAGTACCATATTGGGGGCTCAGCCTTGTTCTCAGTTGCTGTCAGGTTAAACATTTGCCAGTGACTAAGGACAGAGACTGTCTAACCATTAGTAAGCTGTGTAATTCTGTCCACTTGGTTGCAGTGGATATTCTCTGGTATCAACATGCAATACAAAGATTTTCACATTCCCTGTACCTCTAATAGATGTCTCTACATACATCTTCACTAAATCTCTTTCTTTGTGATCTTCCAATTTTTCTCATTTCAGGACTTCAAACAAATAGCCAAGCCATTTGTCACTGTCCACAAATCTGTGTATATTCATACATGGCTATATCTGTTTCCATCCAATTGGATGACCAATTGTATGCCCCAAACTTTATTGAGTGCTATAATTTTCTCTCACCACTGTCTATCAAGGCCACTGCTTAGTGGGGCTGTGGTGGAATAGCAGTCTAGTTTCAGGTTCACCCATATACTGAATTAAACAATTTATGAACTTAGCTTGGCCCAGTCTCACCCAACTCATTTTAGCTAGTCACTTTTCATTTAGCTAAAGATATTCAATGAGAGAAGAGTGCTGGTGCAAGAGTTATAGGTAGCTTGGGGATCTGCACTGTCATATTGTGCAGTATACTTTTCTTTTGCTTGCTTCAGGTGATATCACTTCTATTTTATAATGAATTTATTATAGCTAGACCTGTCTAATCTTATGACTTGATGGGTTCGAAAGAACCCAACTCAATGGTAATTCAGTCTTCTTTGTTGCTTTGTGTCTGTGGTCAAATGCTCAATTTCTATTAGGGCGTGGTAGCACACCAAGAGTTGTTTTTAGAATGGTTATCTACTAGCATTGTTCTAGAACTCATGCTATATAAGGAGATGCACCATATACTACATAATATCTTTCCTGCCATAGATAACTTTAGTACAATGAGTTACTCAGGTTTCAGAGCCAAAGCAGCTGGGATGCTTGAACTGCAACTGGGACATGCTCAGAGCCCTTTCTTGCTCTGAACACCCCTCAAAGTCAGCAGGCATTTTATCACTCAGTAAATAGGTTAGTGTAGTTTCCCAAGTATGGGGTATGCCATCTCCAGAACTGGAAAAGTTCTACTAGACATTGCTTTCTACTTAGTAGGTGAAAGAAGCAATTTTTTGTTCATCACTTTGAATAGTTCTTTGTTCTTTACTTTTGGATGTTTCATCCTGCCCTAGACCATTAGATTTCCAAAAATTTTACTAATATATTTTGTCACTGAATTTCTGTAGTTTATCCACCACACTCAGGAGTTATTATTTCTTACCAACTTCTACAATGCATTTACCACTTCTTGCTTATCATGTCTGATTCATATTTTTTCTTTGGATAGTGAACCAATTTGATCTTTTGAAATGTCCAAAAAGTCCAGGTTTTTTCAGACTGTTTTATGACAGAGAGTAGCAGAAAATTGCAGCTCTAGGGCAAGACCATAAATGCGTGCTGCTGTTCATCCCATATAAATGTTAACCATTTGTGGACCTTTTTTTGATAGGAATGGAACGAACTAACTTTCCAGATCAATGACCACATACCACATTACTCAAGTCATGTTAATTTGCAAGCCTAACACTTCCCTGGCCTGGTTATGTTATGACCCTATCCTAGCTGTTTTCCTAGTAGTCAAGAGAGCAAATGAGACTATATCTTGAGCAATAAATCTATTGTTTTTCAGGTCAGAAGCCTATGCTTTTCTTTAAGCAAGGGGAGAATGATAACCACCAAGGAGACTGAGAGATTTCTGATGCCCAGGGGATTCTGGGAATTCAGGTGCTTTAGTACATTTTCCCAGAGGTCCCTATTTCAAGTCTCAGGGTCCTACTCTTTCTCAATCAGTGCCCTGATCTTGGCATGTCAGACCATGCCATATTAAGACTTCAACCTGTTTTGGAGCAGGTTCTCTTATAATTAAGTCCTAGGTCAAATCCTAAGTTTTTTCTGTTCTTTAGCTTAGTAAATAAAAGTTTCTATATGTTGTCAAGAAGATTCACTGATTTTACCACTCTACTTTAAGTTGGTGATTAATCATCTTCAGTTTTTCACTACCTTTTTCCAATGTTTATTATCCCAGCAATAATCATCTGATACAATCATTCTTATAATTATTAGTTCCTCAAGTCTGTCAAGCTGCAAAATGAGATTTCTTAGTTTGCTTCCTAGGTATACTCCCAGTATCACCTTTCCAGTACCAATTTTCTTAGGTCTAAGATTATGGGATTTGCATGCAGGTTTATTGGAGAGTGCCTTTACTGGAGAACAACGCAAGTGAGAGAGAAAGAGGCAAAATAGGGTAGAGGAAGAAATTGAATTTTGATGAATTGCAACAGAGGTTTCACTGGATACTACAGAAGTTTCTGAAACTGAGATAGCCCTTTAAAATTGTCTCCTTTCAGTCAAGGGTATTGAGAACTTTGTATGACAACTTTGACTGCTTATTCAATTCAAGCAGCTCTCAAGGAAATGTCTTAATATTGACCGAAGCTACTTCTTTTAGCCAAGGATAATTCCTGGAGAATTATTCTAAACTCAGTTTAGAGCTATTGTCAGCAACACTCCTTGTAGCAAAGAGAATGAATTAATTAGTTCTGAGCACTTAACGTTTATTTCAAATGGAGTGTTACTAAAATAATAATCAAAAGTATGAAACTAATATTTATTTAGGCTTTTTAAAAACAAAAAAAAATATGTGGAAACATATGATCTTGTAATATTTGTATTGTAAGTTGTAAATGTAAAGATAAAAGAACAGAAACACTAAGCCTTTGGGGACAGTCCACCTTTAATGATTAATATTTCCCCTCCAGCTAAATTTGAATTTAAAGAATTCCCTGTCCACCATACTGGGTTTGAAGATCCAGATGAGACAAGCACTGAGAATTTTATAATAATGCTGTAATCAACTTTGGGCAGAGGAAATTTTTCAAAACTGACACTTCTGGTATTAAGAGTTCTTGGTTCATAAGGGAACTCGGGGGAGTAACTCTCTTGTAATTTTATAATTACTTTTAAAGAATTTTGACTAGTTCTTTGTTGCTACTTGAGGCATCTCTCTTACATAACTATTAGAGAAACCATAGACTAAATCTAGATTGCTGGGATTCAGATACTATCTGCCACCTATGAGCTGGGTGACAAGTTTAATTGCTCTGTGCCTCAGTTTCTTCATATGTAATATATATATATATATACACATATATATATGAATAATAATGAACTTACCTCATGAGTATTTTATGCAGCGTCTGATATTACTCAGTGATCATTGTTATCTTTTTGTCATATAAGAAGGTGTATTACTTTTCATTCATAGATAATCTTGAGCATCTTATGGCTTCTTAACAGATTAGATATTCCACTGTGTCTTTGCTATTGTATTGGTCTTTATAGTATATTTCAGATTCCACATAAGGCTATTGAAGCAGATTCAAAATGGTTGAAAGTATGAAATCCGGGTCAAAATTAACCCATTTATTTCAAGACTAATACTGCAAACCTAGACAAACTACAAACCTTAGCCAAAATAAGAAGTGTATACTCAGCCCAGATTTTGTCATATGTCAGTATTTTTAGATATTATGAAAATTATTTTATATTCCTTTTAATTACTTATTTTCTGATATAGTAAAGCTCTATATAGTGTGACCTCTATTTTTGTAATGTGTTTATAGAATAATCCAATTTTTGTGGGGTACAAGCAGGAAAGTTTCATTTTTCTTTACCATTGTTTTCAACATGTTTGATTTTATCGTGCCTTTTTTTGTTCCTTGGCGACATCTAAGGCAGACAGATCCATTGCTTTCTGAGAACTTTCAATTAAAAGAAGTTTATGTGTTATAAGTTACAGAACAGACCATGACATGACTTAAATCTCAGGCCAGTTAAACACAACTCCCTCCCCTATTCCAACTCACGCTGACCTGGGGCTTGTAATCTTGCATTAGTGGAGGGTCTGTTCTTTTACTCTCCCTCCCTTTTACCTGACATAAAAGAAACCTGAAGTATTACAGTGAAGGAGAGAAGAGATTAGAACCAAGGTATAAACTTTATATTTTTTTACTTTTTTGGTCCTGTAATTTCATTCTCCCTTTGCTACCACTGATAGGCTGTCAATGCCTGCTTTGAGATAGACATCCAAATGCCAGCTTGTGCAACATTTCATTCTTCAGAGAACTTGTGGGTACTTCTTCATTCCCCTGCATGACTTCCAATATTAGTGATGCCCTCTCTGGCTGGCATCTTATCATGGCCAACTCACATCCTATATCTGGTGTGTTTATTTCACAGTCTCTTGCTGCTGAGTTTCCGCTGCCCAACACAGTCCACCTTTATAAGTGAGACCTTCAATATAGATTCACCCTAGCAAATTGTTGGGAGTGATGGCTGTGTATGGCTCCCTGCCATTGGGAGTTGCTTCAGCTATCAGTTTAACTTTATGCATTATGTGGGTGACAGGCACTATCTGATGCTCCCAAACTCGAAAGGACACAAGTTAAGTAATTGAGAATTCTTTCATTGTATCGAAACTTTGGTGCAGTGAGCTAGGGAAGGTTTGAGAGTTTTTCAGGCTCAGCAAGTAAGAGAAAAAGATCATTATATCTGGATTCTTTCCTTGGGCAGCATAGGCTTTCAGGAGAGAGAGAATGAGGGAAGGAGGAAGGAAGGCAGAAAAAGCCACTGCCCTTTATTTCACTCTAGTAATGACAATCTAAAAAGATAATTACTTTACATCCAAGATACCCTTTCTAAATTCCTAGTCTTCCCTTTATGTGCTTTAGACATGAGTCTGATGCTGGTGGAAATTTCAACATAACTTTTAAAAAGTCCTATCAAGATGAGTATAATGGCTCTTCTTTAGACTGAGTGGGCCCTTATCATTTATGGCTTATAATGTTGGCAACTAAGTCAAAATTCTTAGTCAAAGATCAAAAAAAGTCAAGTTTGTCTATGGAGGATGTTGGATAATTTATTTAATCTCCTTGTTCTTTAGTTTTCTCTTTTGCAAAAAAGGAGATGATAATAGTACCTACATATAGAGTTGTCGTGAAGTTTAAATAAGGTAATCCACGTAAAACCCATAGCTGTTTAGCACAGTTCTTAGTACACATTAAGAATTCAATTAATTCTTGTTAATATCATATAATCTGGTATATTTGTGTAATCATAAATAAATGTTTATAGAGTGTATATTTATTCATATATTCAACACACATTTACCAAACACTTAACTATTGGAAGAGGTAATGAATAAAACAGCTCTAATGAAGCTTACATTCTAGTGGGAGAGGCAAATAATAAACAAAAAAATGAAATATATAATATGTCAGACAAAAATTAATGCTATGAAGAAAAATAAACAGAGTAAATTAGAAGTGTGGAGAAGTGCTTCTATTTTATGTGATGGAAGGACTTATTGATGAGATGACATTGGAGCAGAGATCTAAAGTAAAAAATATTATTCAACTTATTAGCAGAAAATGTGTTAAATTCAATATTACGATTTCCAAAAGTTTGATACAGTTTATAACTCATATAGTTAACTAAATCTTATACTCAATGAAAAAAATTACTTTAATTCAATTTTTTTCAAAAGACAATCTATACTATTTATAAAAAAACACATATTGATCCAGCCTGGAGATCTTTCCTTTTTCGTGTGTTTTAGCATGTCTCATGAATTTTTTTTTTTTTTTTTGAAGACCAGACATAAAGTAATAAGAACTGAGATAAACAGACCTTTAGTGTGAGGTTTTGTGCTAATCTAGGTAGGAGTTGGGCTCTGTTTAATGTTTGCTATACCTGTAGATGCCGTTGGCTTTAGATTCCTCTAGTGTACTTGCTTTTGTCTCCCCGTTGAATTGGTAGCCTCCCCAAGAACTCCTTAGAGTGAATCTGCACATTGAAGCTCTTTCAGCTGTAATTGGTTATTATTATACTGGAGTCCTATTAGTCTGGTAGTAAAGTGTGGGGGAGGGAAAGTGATCTATAATCTCATGATTAAATCCCTGTCATTTAGTGAGCCTGTGTCCCTGGGCTTTGACTTTCGCAAGTGTTTCTTTGCTGTCATTCCTCCTTTAGTTGAGACAGGAAGAGTCACGTCTTCCCAGCTGGAGAGTAGGCCTTTGTTATGGAGAATGCTTTAGGTATATTTCAAAAAAAGAAGTTACTTTCCCTTCTGTCAGAGCCAGGTTTTACTGTGAAAACCCCGAGGGTTCCTGGAGTAAAACCAATGAAAATATAGGGTCGAGACTTTATTTTTAAAAAGTAACTATTACTGAAGTATAACTTACATACAGATATGCACAGCTGTACACATCTGTATGTCAATTTTCATCAAGAGAAAATATCCACATAACCAGCAACCCGGTCAAGAAATAAAACATTGGCAGCATCCTAGAACCTGCTCAAGACCACTTCCTGTCACTATTTTTTCCAAGGTAACAGTTATCTTAACTTCTCACAGCATAGATTAATTTTCGCCTGTTTTTTGAGCTTTATATAAATGAAATCAAACATAAGGAATTCTTTCGTGTCTGGCTTTAGTTTAATTAAAGTGTTTGTAATATTAAGCTGTGCTATTACATGTAGACGTAGTACATACATTCTCATTACTGAATAGTTGTTCGTCGTATAAATATAGCATCATTTACTTGTTCATTGTACTCTGATCAACATTTGGACTGTTTCCAGTTTTGCTCTATCAAGAATAGTGCTGCTATGCACTAGTGTACGTGTCTTTTCATGAGTATATCTAGTCATTTCTGATAAGAGAATATCTAGGTATATATCTAGAAGTGGAATATGCACATTTGTCATTAGTAGATAGTAAGTTCCAAACAGATTTGCAAAGTGGCTATAACAACTTAAACTCTCCTGAGTCAGTCTTTTTCAACTTAGCTATTTCGTGTGTGTGTGTGGGTGGGTGTGATATGGGGTAAGCAGATAAAATTTAAAAGTCACTGTTAATTTTAAATATTGGCTATTTGTCAGTCGTGAACTCCAACTTTTATCTCTCCAGCACTTTGATATTTTCAGAAATTCTCTAGGTTCTCTGTTTCTTCAATTGCCCCCTGTTTAAACCCTGTGTCCATATTTTCAGTCTCTCATGTTGCTCTAAATATTGGCAAATGCCTTAAAGAAAATATGTTTTCCATCTTTTCTTCTTTCTTTTATATGACTTAAAACAGTAATCAGTTTATTATCTCTCATAGTTTCTGTGAGTAAATTTTTTAGAAAGTTCTCAGCTCGAGGTATTCCATGAAGTTGCAGTTAGAAGGTGATGTGGAGCTGGAACAGTAGAAGCTGGGACATCTGGGTATTAGCTCTTCATGTAATCTCAAGTCTCCCCATATGGATTCTACATGTAGTCTACACCGGCTGTCTTATGACATGGTGGCCTAAGGTCAGTTGGACTGCTTATGAGGTGGCCAAGAATGTGGATCCTCAAGTTCTATGTGCTTCAACCCCAAAGTCTTCAAAATTTTATACACACACACACACACACACACACACACACACATGTAAATACACACATATATACATATATGTATATATCATATACAAACATGTCATAGAATTTAAAAAAGAAGACTTATTTAATAAGCTCTTTTTCATTTCACTAGGAAAACTTACAAGGGCTTCTCTGAAAAAAAATTTTTTTACTATTTTGTTTTTCTCTGTTTTTTTTTTTTTTTAGAAAGAAAATTATACCAATATAATCTCCAAAGATCATATCTCTTCTATAGGAGAACAATATGAAATAAGCTATTCTGAGATTTGTAGATTTCTAATTCTAAATAAAGTATCATGAATCACCCTTATAGCTTTCGGTATAAGCCATTTTCAGAAACGTTGAGGACAGCATATATATTCCACGGTATACATCAAACGGCATGCATTGATCTACAGCTTAGTAGAAAGGCAGATAGATAAATGTGTTGACATCATTTTGCCATCTACAAACATACCACTAAATGTATTTCTGAAAGTGTTGAAAAGAGCAATGCATACTGGCATTTAATAAATTGTAAATGCTGTGCTTGTGTTGAGAACTGAGGGGGAAAAGGAGAAAATAAAGAGCTGTAAATGTGTTTTAACCAGAAGAATGTGGGTTTTAAAAAAAGCAAAAAACATTAAAGGAATTAATTTTCTTAGGATCAAAACACTCAAAGAAATAGTGAGCCAGCAAAACAAACAAACAAAAAAAGAATCACCAGGAAGAAGAAAATATTGAAAAACAGATATAGATTTAATTTTTTGTTCTTCCGATTTTGCATTTTTCCATATAAATTCTTTGGATTTTAAACAAATAAAGTCTACTCAAAGGGTAGAGAAATATTCCATAATTAAAAAAATATCAAATGTTACACACTGCTATTATTAAAACTTTAACTCGAGCCATATCCAGGAGTTACTAATAATTTAAAATACGTTATACTGCATGAATAAAAAATTAAAATAATCTATTTTTAGCTTCTAGAACCATAGAAAAAATGGATCAGGTGTTGAGAAAGGAGATGTAAAGATTGTGTACTTTTTTCCTTGATCAAAATGGAAATATAGGAGGTATTCATATCCATGAGCTACATATAATTCTCCTTTCTTTACCCCAGTGATGCACATCTTTTTTTGCCCTTCATCCAAAAGTACCTCTGCTACTTATAGAAAAAAAAATGCTGCTACATCAGTAGTCCCCCGTTATTTTGTTTTGCTTTCCTAAGTTTTAGTTATCTACAGTCAACCACAGTCAAAAAATATTAAATGGAAAATTTCATAAATAAACACTGTATAAGTTTTAAATTGCATGTAGTTCTGAGTAGTATGATGAAATCTCATAAGTCCCATTCTATTCTCTCCTGGGATAAGAATCATCCCTTTGTGCCGTGTCTCCATGCTACATACCCTCCTGAACATTAGTCACATAGCAGTCTTCATCTTGGTTGCCAAATGGACTGTCGTGTTATCACAGTGCTTGTGTTCAAGTAACCCTTATTGTATTTAATTATGGCCTCAAAGATCAAGAACAGTGATTCTGCCAGTTTGGATATGCCAAAGAGAAGCCATAAAGTGCTTTCAGTAAAAAGATGAGTATAGTATAATAAGATATTGAAAGAGAGAGAGAGAGCGAGAGAGAGAGAGAGAGAGAAGATACCACATTCACGTAACTTTTATTACTGTGTATTGTTATAATTGTTCTATTTTGTTAATAGTTATTTTTAATCTCTTACTGTGTCTCATTTATAAATTAAATTTATCATACATATGATTTATAGAAAAAGCAGTACATATAGGGTTTGTTACTATCCAAACTTTCACTGGGGGTTTGGGAATGTATCCCCCATGGACAAAGGGAACCACTGTCTTTTCTTTTCTGCACCTAACTGATTAAAGGGTTTCATATCTCAAGACTGTGGCCTAAAGGGGAAAGAGCAAACAGATACATGCCTTCTTCAGGGACCCCCTTCTCCTCTTACATGTTCAGCAATTCCTGTGTATTTAGCATTGGCCAGGTTCGCCAGTCCTGATCTCTCCCAGATCTCAGATGTGGTATTGGAACCTCAGTGCACAACCTGAGATTGAAGAATGAGCTGCACCTACCATACTGTTTTTCTTTTTTGAGGTCCTCTAGCACTCTCCTAGACCATTAGACCTGAAAAATGGAGTCAGAATTATAGGGCAAGGCTAGAAGGATTGAGCGTTTCCTCCTATTGTCCAGAATAGATGGGGCTTCAAAGAGGAAAATTGCTCTCGCTCCCTCAGTATGGTGGCAGAGAAGTTCAAAGCCAAAACTGTTTTGAGCTCCCACGGCTATAGCTCCTTTTGTTGTAATAAAGTGCTGTCACTGCACAATACAAGGTGTACAGTGAAAAATTTATAATGTTAACAGTAAACATTTATTATACTGTTAATTAACCTTAACTTGTATAGCAGATATGATATTGGTACTGTTAGTAACTCCATTTTACAAATGATAAAATAGAGGCACAGAGATGTTAAGTAAACTACAGAAGACCATATAAGGCAGAAGAATCACCCATATTAATAAATACTATCACTGATGATCAAGTTCACAGAGATGTGGTTGGATTACTGTACTTCCCTTGAAACTCTGATGGCTACTGGTGCAGATTCTTGGCCTGGGAAGATAGGATAAAGCCACCCCTACGAAGATGCTGTACTTTCCATGCAAAAGCTGGGCGAGACTCTCAGGGCTACGGTCCTTTAGATATATTTATTACCCCAGCGTACTAGTCTGTTCTGAATCAGATCATCTTCCAGTTTTTCAAGCCCAGAGATCAAAAATTTTATTTTTTCCTTATCTTCAATTCCAACTCACTGCTTCTTGTGGCAATTTTATTTCAGGGATTCCATTATCTTCCCTGTAACTAAACCTTAGTCAAGGTTTCACTTGCTGTCTCCAAAAAGTTTCCTTAGTTTTATAATTTTCTCAGTGAGTGCAATACTGAAGATAAATGCAGCGTACAAACAGGTGTAACACAATGATGATGATAATAATAACGAAGAAATTTTCCTGCTATAATACAACTTTGATTCAAACTTTATTCCATGGCATTTAGCATTCCAGATATGCTAGTATCAGTCAATTCTGTCTGTTTAGAGCTTCACCGTGAATAAGTAAGAAGTCACAGTATTTACCTAAGGCTAGGTAGGATAAGAGGATTTTGAATTTCTTCTGGTTGTGGAAGGAAGAAGAGTGTTCATGTCTAAGTGCCCAAACAGATATACAAAAATTTTGCTGCTTTATATTTGCTGCATATATTATTTGCTGAACATTTTTTTGCTACACAAATGTTCCTTATGAAGCACTCCTAAGAAGCCTTGACTGTTGTTTTCAAACCACAAGCACTTTCCTGAGAGCCCATATATGCTATATATAGTGTTGGGAGACACAAACATGAGTGAGACGTGTTCGTGAAAGTCTCTTTCTTCAAGGAACACTCTTGATCTGTTTGGATAATAATCCATGAGTTTAAGGGTAAAAGATATCTAATACAAGAATGTGTTCTTTCTCTCAACTAACTTTTATCTAACAAATAAAAACATAAGTGGCAAGAAGGAAGATCTCTGATTTTCAGTGATTAGTAAAAAAGCAAAAATTCTTTTTGGTTTAACAGCTAAAAAGATATAAATTCATTGGGTTGCCAGATAATTACAAGAAGTCCAGTCAAATTTGAATTTCAGATAAATTGTATACATATATATATATTTAATTTTTACTTGTTAAATCTGGCAACCGTAATAAAGTGAGAATGTGTGTTGATTCCTATTCATGGTAAATATTATTTTCTCAAGAAGGAATAGCATGGTAGAAAAAGAATGAGGTTTGGAATTAGCCTGATGTGGATTAAAGTCTGATTTTATCAGTTTCTTGCTTGGTGACAGTGGGGGGGGAAGGTAATTTGTCTCTGAACCTCAATTTTCTCATAGAAATGATAATAATCATGGTTGACAGTTATTAAGATCATTAATAATATCTAAAAGTGACTAGCATGTAGTAGGAACTGTATTATTTTTACTTGCCAGTGGTAATAATAATAATAACAATAACAACTAACACTTATTCAATGCTATGTGCTGACATTATACATGTATTATCTCATTTCATCCCCACTACAACTTCTTGAGCTAGAAATATAATTACTTTTAGTTTTTAAGATGAGACTACCGAAACACAGAAAGTCACACAGCCAGTATATGTTCAAAAAAAGATTTGACCTACTCTTAAACATTGTGCCACAATATTTTCCCTCTCTATACTATTTAGAAACAATGACCTTAGACAGACTAATGTGACTTGCAGCAATACAACTATTTCATGGCTGTTGAAGATCAAAGATGCTCAAAAGAACATTACTATGTGAGGTAGAAGCAAAACTATGGACTCCTCTTCCACCAATAGCCAGCAGAACTAACTTGGGTGAGTTATTGTTCTTTTCAGTTATGTCTTGAGATGGAGGTGTTTGCCACTACTACTGCTGCTGATAATAATAATGACAACAATAATTATCATAATAATAGCAGATAATAAATATTGATCATTTACTATGGGCCAGACCCATAATATTTTACATAATTAATTTATTTAATCTTTACAATATTTACAGATAAGGAAACAGGCTCAGAGAATTTAAATTATTCACACAGTCCAACTCACCTCTCTTTTTTCCTTCAACAATAAACCTTTTATGAAAACTGACCCAGTCATAATCAATCCCTTAATCCTCTATGTTCTTATGGAATTAGTCACTTTTTAACTACTCATAATGTTAATTAAAATTCTTTTCTACTCTTTCTTTGAGGGAGAGTTTCTTGTTTTACTTTTCTTTCTATCCCCTCAGCACTCAGTGTTGAGTTATTCAGTTATTTAATGCTATGTAATAATAAACTCCAAAACTTAGTTGCTTTATATATATATGTTTATGTGTATGTATAAATACACACAAACACACACATTTTTTTTAATCTCTTTTAGGTGTTGACAAGCTCAGTGGTTGGTTGTTTCTTAAGGTCACTCATGGGTGCAGTCAAATGGCTTGTGTCTGGAGTCATCAAAAGCTTCTTCACTCACATGTTCGTCACCAGGGCTAGTTGGCCATCTCTCTCCACATGGCTTCTGCATGTGGCTAGCCCAGGCTTTTTTATATCATAATAGATTCAGAGTCACCAAACTTCTTGCATGGTGACTGAATTCTCCAGGACAAGTATTTCAAGAAAAAGGAAGTAGAATCTCCCAATCTCTTAAGAACTGGCTCAAAATATGGAATAACATTAATTCTGTTTAGTCAATTATTCCAGTTGGTCAGTGAAGTTGCAGAGCCTATCTAGATCCAAAAGGATGGGAAATAGACCTCCAACTCTCAATTTGAAAAGTGTCAAATAATTTGTGGCCATCTTTAATGTGCCCCATTGGCATTTTATAATAAGTGTTAGATGGAGGATCAATGCATGAATAAATGAAAAAGATCTAGGCCAAAGAAGCAGATGGATAAAAAGAAACAAGGAGTAAGGATTAAAAATGAAAATACTTACAAAGAATATTATTATTTACAGTTAAAAGTACCTGGGAATATGCATCATAGTCTAGATATTACAACATATAATATATAAGTAAAATATATCATAAGTATATATGTTAGGAAGAAGACATGAGGCAGGCCCTTCCTTTATATACTAATACATATACTAAGATGGTATCTAGAAATGATAACAGATATAATGGCTCTTTGCATTGTTTTTTGAACAGATTGGCTTATTCTTTTCTCCTGTTTTCGTTCAAGTGTTTCTTTACTTAACAGACTTTATTTTTGAAAAATCAGAATCTTCAAGGTACTTTGTCATTACCCCCGCCCCCATGCTTTTCCTATGCTTTTGCATAAGAAATTTCTAACATTATGGTGATTATAAATTTTTTGCTTGTTTGTTTTCCTAAATGCTAAATTTGAGTCTAGTCCTCAGCTTTTACTTTATTTTGAGGACTTCCTCAAGTAGGCAGAAGAATTCAATTATTTCATCCTCATAACCAGAACAAATTTCCTTAGTTCCTGATATCTTCATCAAGGTTTCCATCTCAAACTCTCATCTGTCCTCATCCCAGAGAAATTGCTTTTTCAACTTGCACAAATCATTTCAGCTTTCTCACTGCTTCCTAGAGGAAAGTAGAGGGAAATATGGGGCATGAACAGGGACATAATGAAAGAGTAAAAACCACCAGGACTTTAAATGTTAAAATCAACAAAATATGCAAAATGCCTTGAGGCAATGTAATATCACTGTCTCACAGAAGGCAGAAAATTACTAGGAGAAATTTAAATGATGTGCTGGAGAATGTCAACTGCATTCAGGATAGAGCTTTGGATTTTTATAGGAACTGAATACACATTTCAGTCATTAAAATGAAACACTCTGAAATTGTTTCAGATTGAACTTTACATAGGCCAAGGAAAAAATTACAATTAAATATATCATTCCATGTTTTTAAATTATGAAACGAGACATGAGGTTTTTTGAGAAAGGAAGTAAAATGCAACATTTATCTGTAGAACTGCTTTTATTCATTCATAGAGTGTCAAAGTTGGGGACCACAATTATACCTCCATATTTCCCCTTTAAAATCCTCTGGAAAATCATGTGAGTATGACCTTCAGTGGCTTCTAGAGGATGAGTTATAACCAGGAGCAAAACAGATATTAAATTCTCTTTGCAGTGATTTGTTTTGAGATGTCCCTTCTCTTCCTTGCAAACATACTGCTGGAGTTATGGGCTTTACTTGGTTACCACATTCTGCTTTCCTATTTTTGATATCATTGTGTTTCTATTTTGTTGGTTTTGCTTCCCCTTAAATACAAGTATCTGGGGTTCTAACCTAAATCTAATTCCTCTGTGCCCCTTTAATTAACTTGAATGAGGCATCCTTGACCTTGGACAGTAATTGGATGAACCACCCAAACTATTAGCAAGAGGGACCCAGACACTTTCTGGGGATTCTCATGATATATTCACTCATGAACTAGCCCTCTGTGGTTCCTGCTCAGAGATGCGCAAGATCTCAAAGAAAAATAAGGGGCTGCCAGATTTATCACCTCTTTTTCCCTGCAAATAGTAGGGGCTTCAAACCTTCCAAACAGGGGTCATTCTCTGAGTATAGCATCACAGGTAAAACTAAGGATTCTTGACTCTGCTCGACATGAGATTTTATGATAAACTGTCCTCCTTCCACTACATACACATTTGTTTCTTTGTTCTGTCATCTGAGATGGCTTAAAAGTAATGACGCCCCAGTAGCAATGAGCACACCTAGTACTCAGGTCTTGGTTTCTAGTACCATCTTTCAATTAAAGGAATTAGGACTTTTTGGGTAATGATTGGTTTTGGGAACAGGGCAGAAAGCATACAAGATGAGCCTGGAGCCTGTATTTGCATTTGATTAGTTTTATTGTCTTGCTTTCTGCCTTTGGTGCTAAGGAGTCCAAAGGAGCTCTTTTAATTTTTTTGTTTTCTCAAATCCAATTCTTTTCAAATATTATAGGATTCCTGTGTATTAATTTCTAATATGTCTCATTAGACAAAAGCCATACTCACAGATCTCTTCAAAATAAGCTTTTCTTTTTCTTTTTTTAATTGGGTTTACTTGTAAGGTTATTGATGGACAATGCCCTTAAGATTCTTTGAAATCATTTTGTTTAACTGAAAGCCATGCCCTCGTGGTCTTTTAAGGCTTTTTTGTCTGTCTGAAAGATGCCATGAGGCACTGTGTAGGTCTTCTAATAATCCTATAGTGACATTTTAGGTTTTATCTTTGGCTAGAGACCCTTTCTTACTTTGAGAAGCTTTTGCTAGCTGAAAAGATCATTTGGAGGGCCTTTGTATACTTTTCAAATTCAATTCAAAACCCAAATAATTTCTTTTTTAGTTTAATTTTTTCCCTTATTTTATAATAGCTAAAAGAAACAAATCAGCAATCTCAACACTCTTCCTGAAAATCTCTTTAACTATATACTAAGTTCATTGGGTACATTTTCTATTTTCCATTTTACTTCAGATGATAGCATTGCTCAATTTTCTGTCACTAAAGGTAAAGGATTTAAATTTCTCCATTTCTTAACTTTTTAATAATATGTTCATCACTTGCCTTCAAGCTTTAACAGACAGTCTCCTTCCGGTCTTTTAAGATTCTGCAAAATTTTTCTTCAGGCTCTTCAGACTTATCTTAATAGTCTCTTCAAGGCTATTCCAACTTCTGCCTGATCTTAAACCCAATATCACCAATTTTCGGTTTTTATGACAGCACCCCCTTTCAGGTAACAAATTCTGTTTCAGTTATCTCTTACTGCATAATGATTTATGGCTCAAAATCAATAACAATAATTTTATTGGCTCTCATGATTTCGATGAGTCTGGAATTTGGGACGATCTTGAGGCTCAGAGTTTCACACAGTTGATTTCAGAGAGTGACTGAAAGTAGGGCAGCTGAGGACTACCTTTCTCTCTCTTCATATAGTCCTAGGGCTTCTCCATTGGCCTCTCTGTGTGGGTTCATTTGGGCTTCCTTACAGCATGATGCTTGCAGTGTAGTTGGACAGCTTATATACGGTAGTTGAGGGAGCCAACATGAGAGTTTGAGCAAGTAAGAAAAAAAGGTGAGTTGCCTTTAATCATCTAGCCTCACAATTTACACAGCATCATGTCTGGCACATTTGACCGGATTCAAGAGAATTATAGGCCCACAAAGATTCAGAGAAAGAAAATTATATGCCATCTCTTGAATAAGAAGGAAAATAATATAAAGGCAGTTTCATTTATTTTCATATTTTTAATATTGCTTTTGAAATTTAATATTATTTTGTATTAGTTTCATGTATGTAACATAGTGTTAGACATTTATATAATTTACTAAGTGATCCTCCAATTAGTCTAATATCCACTTGGCACTATGCATAGTTATTACAATATCATTGACTATATTCCCTATGCTGTCCTTTATAATTCCCAAGACTGTTTTGTAACTACCAATTTGTACTGCTTAATCCCTTCACTTTTTATACCCAGTTCCCCAACCCCCTTCCCATCTGGCAATCATCAGTTTCTTTTCTGTATCTATATGTCTGTTTCTGTTTTGTTTATTTTGTTCTTTAGATTCCACATTTAAGTGATATCACGTGGTATTTGTCATTCTATGTCTGACATATTTCACTTAGCATGATACTTTCTATATTCATCCAAGTTGTCTCAAATGGTAAGATTTCTTTCTTTTTTATGTCCATTGTATATATGCACCACTTCTTTATCCAGTCGTCTATTGATAGGCATTTATGTTGCTTTCATATTTTGACTATTGTAAGTAATGCTGCAGTGAATATAGGGGTGCATATATGTTTTCAAGTTAGTGTTTTAAATTTCTTTGGATAAATATCCAAAAGCAGAATTGCTGGGTTATAAGGTAGTTGTATTTTAAATTTTTTGAGGAACCTCCATATCGTTCTCCAGAGTAGTTGCACTAATTTGCAAGCCCAGCAGTACACAAGGGTTCCCTTTTCTCCACATCCTTAACATGTCTTGTTTTTTGTTGATTTGTTGATGATAGCTATTCTAATAAGTGTGAGGTGATATCTCATCGTGGCTTTAATTTGCATTTCTCTGATGATTAGTGACCTTGCGCATCTCTTGATATGTCTTTAGCCATTTGTATGTCCTCTTTGGAGGAATGCCTTATGAGGTATTTTTTAATTGGATCCATTTTTTAATTGGATTATTTGCTTTTTTGGTGTTGAGTTGTATAAGTTCTTTATAAATTTTGGATACTAACCTCTTATTGGATGTGTCATAGGCAAATATCTTCTCCCATTTGATAAATTGCTTTTTGTTATGTTTGTAGTTTTCTTTGCTGTTCAAAACCTTTTTAGTTCAATGTAATCTCATTTATTTATTTTTTCTTTTGTGTCCCTTGCCTGAAGAGTTATATCAGAAAAAAATATTACTAAAACCAGCTTAGAGAGTATGTTTTCATCTAGGAGTTTTACGGTTTGGGGGTCTTACATTTAAGTCTTTAATTCATTTTTTGGTCTTACATTTAAGTCTTTAATCAATCTTGTATATTGTGTAATAAAGTGGTCCAGTTTCATTTTTTGCATGTATCTGTCCAGTTTTTCCAACATCATTTATTGAAGAGACTGTCTTTACTCATTGTATATTCTTGCCCTCTTTGTCATAGATCAATTGACCATAGAAGTGTAGGTTTATATCTGGGCTCTCTATTCTGTTCCAGTCATTTGCATCTTTTTTAATGCCAGTACCATGCTGTTTTAATAACTATAGCCTTGTAGTATAGATTGATATCTGGTAGTGTGATTCCTCCAACTTTATTCTTTCTCGAGATTGATGTAGCTATTCAAGGTCTTTGAGGTTCAATATAAATTTTAGGATTATTTGTTCTAGTTCTGTGAGAAATGTCATTGGTATTTTGATAGGGCTTACACTGAATCTATAGATTGCTTTGAGTATTATGAACATTTTAACAATGTTAATTCCTTCTATGCAGTAGCACAGTATATACTTCCATTTATTTGTATCTTTTTAAATTTCTTTCTTCAGTGTTTTATAATTTTCTGAGTATAGGTATTTTATCTCTTTGAGTAAATTTATTTCTAGGTATTTTATTTTTTAGATGTAATTATAAATGGAATTTTTAAAAATTTTCTCTTATTAATAATTTGTTATTGGTGTGTATTAACGCAACCAATTTCTGAATATTTATTTTTTTATCCTTCTACATTACTGGATTTATTTATCAGTTCTAATAGTTTTTCTGTTTGAATTTATAGGGTTTTCTATATGTAGAATGATGTCATCTATAAATAATGACTATTTTACTTCTTCTTTTCCAATTTGGATGCCTTTTATTTCTTTTTTTAATTTGATTATTGTCACTTCTCTTTTAGTTCTGATTTTATTTGGGTCTTCTCTCTTTATTGATAAGTTTGCTAAAGATTTATCAATTTTGTTTATCTTTCAGAGAACAAGCTCTTGGTTTCATTGATTTTTTGCGCTGTTTTCCTTTTTCAGACTCTATTTTGTTTATACTCTCTTATTGTATTGATCCTTTCTTTGTCTCTCATTGTAGCCTTGTTTTAAAGTTCATTTTGTCTGATATAAGTATTGTTACATCAGTTTTTTAAAATTTTCATTTGTATGAAATTTTTTCCACCCTTTTACTTTCAGTCTATGTGTTTCTTTTAATCTGAAGTGAGTCTCTTATAGACAGCATATATATATCATTCAGCTACCCTATATCTTTGATTGGAGGATTTAAGCCATTTATATTTAAAATGATTATCGATAAGTGTAGTTACCTATTTTATTATTCATATTTATATTTTTCCACTTTTTCTTAAAGTAGTCCAATTAACATTTCTTGTAATACAAATTTGATGACTGTGAACTCTTTTAGCTTTTTCCTATCTGGGAAACTCTTTATCTCTTCTTTAATTTTAAATGATAGCCTTGCTGGGTTGTTTAATCCTGGTTGTAGGTTTTTACTTTTCATCACTTTGAGTATTTTGTGCCACTCCTCTCTGGCCTGTTAAGTTTCTTTTGAGAAATCAGTCCACAATCTTATAGAAGCTCCCTTGTATAACTAATTGCCTTTCTCTTGTCGTTTTTACTATTCTTTGTCTTTACCTTCGGCATTTTAATTATGATGTGTCTTTGTTGGGGCCTCTTTGTGTTTCTTGGACTTGTCTATTTCTTCCACCAGGTTAAGAAAGTTTTCCATCATTATTTCTTCTAACAAGTTCTCAAGCCTTTGCTCTCTTTTCTCCTTCTGGTATCCCTATGATGTGAATGTTGTTATGTTTGATATTGTCCCAGAGGTCCCTTAAAATAGTCTCATTTTTTTTTAAAATTATTTTTTCTCATTGCTGTCCTGATTGGATATTTTCTCTACTTTTTCTTCTAAATTGTTGATTTCTTTCTCTGTTTCATCTAATCTGCTGTCGATTCCTTCTAGTGTAGTTTTTGTTTTCATCGTTGTGTTCTTCGTTTCTGAATGGTTATTTTCGATGATTTCTGTCATTTTTTATGCTTAATATCTCTTTGTTGATGTTCTCACTAAGTTTCTTGTGCGTCCCTGTAACCAGTGATTTTAATTCTATATCTGGTAATTTACTTACCTCCATTTTGTTTAGTTCTTTTTCTGAAGTTATCAAATCTTCTTTTATTTGAGATATGTTTTTTTATTTCCTCATTTTGCCCACTTCTCTGTGTTTGTTTTTATATATTAGGTAGATATACCACATTTCCCAATCTTGTCAGGGTGGCCTTATGTAGCAGGTGTCCTTTGGGGCTCAGTGGTGCATTCTCCCTGCTCACCTGAAATGGGTGCTCCAGGAGTGTTCCTTTTGTGGGTTGTGTATGCCCCCCTGTTGTAGTTGAGAGTTAATTGCTGTTGGCACATCAGTGGGAGGGACTGACCCTAAGGGTGACTGGCTGTGAGAATTGCCCATGACTACAGTGTAAAAGCTGCTGTGCAAGGGCTGAACCCACAGAGTGAGATTTGCCTCAGTGGGCTTTGGTGCCTGCCAAGACTACCCTTTGGGTGTGCTGCTGTGGGGCTAACTGAGTGGTCCTCTTCTGTGGTCTGAATCCAGCCACCAGGTGTATTGGTTCTGGGAGGCACTTGAGTACAGGCCAATGTCTGCCACTGCCTGTGAGCAGCCCAGGGATAACTGGTAGGAGCTACAAAGTAATCCATGGTTTGTTGATACCTGTGTTGGACCTGGAGGTGCATGGAAAATGTTGTGCTGTGAACTGAGGCCTGATGCCATCAGTACTAGGCCTGAGGTAGCTCAGCGAAAGGTTAGGGCACCCCAAGACCTGCTGGTACCTGATAGCTGCCTGTAGGGCTCAGCTACTGAAAGAGCATGGGGCAGTACATGAGTTCAGTGAGGCAGGGTCTCAGGAAGTCACTGGGGTAGAGTGAGTGCTGTTTGCCGAGTTAATGCAGATTCAGATTTGGTTCCAGTGCTGAGCCTGGGGCCACTCAGGAAAAGGCAGAGCACACAAGGCCAGCCACTGACCACCTGGGGCCTGCAGACACCCAAGAGTTGCCCAAGAAAGACTGCAGTGCAGGCCCCTGTTGACTGCCCTGCAGAAAGAGCTTCAGGTGATGTTCAAGTTGGGTTGTGTGGAGCCTTAGGATGCCACCAAGGTGGAGCCTGCAGAATCCAAAAGGCCAATGTAGATTCACGTTTGGCCGCATGGGAGATGGGCTCAACCCAGGAAAAATGGTGCCTGCCCACTGGCTGCATATGAGGAGGGCTTAACACAGGGACAATGGCGTTTGTCCCTCCAGCCTTCACCTTGAAACCACACAACTCAGTCTCTTCCTGTATTTCTTTGGTGCTTCCCAGGCTGCTGTTCCTCCACTGGAGCCCAAGGTCAGTGCTTGAGAGCAAGGGAGTCTTTGCTCGTACCTTTTAAGGGGATGCTTGGATTTTCAGCAACGTTCTGTTTTACCCAGATGGATGGAATCCCTGCTGATTTAACAGTCATATGCTGTGGAGGTTCCTCTTCTTAGCACTGGTGCTCTGGGCTGGGGTGCCTGATGTGATACGTGGACCCCTTGTTCCACAGGGGGGCCTTTGCAGCTGAGATATATCTCCTGATTCTAAACTGCCACACATGGGTGTGGGACCAAACTGTTTTGCATCTCTGCCCCTCCTACCAGTCTCAGCGTGGTTTCTTCTTTATATCTTTAGTTTTAGGACTTCTGTTCAGGTAGTCTTCAGATGGTTTTCTAGGTTTATTGTTCTATAATTTAGTTGTGTTTTTAATGTGGTCAGGGGAGGAGGTGAGCACAGCACTAATCTGCTCCACCATCTTGAATGGAACTTAAAGGAGCAGTTTTATTTTGTTCACCAATAATATATACAAAAAGCCTTTGCCTTTGGCATGCAAAGATATAGAGATGGTGGACCTATTAGAAAAAGAAGGCTAGGGCAGCTACCTAGACATAAAAAGCTAGAAATAATCACTTTTTTTGTGTGAAAAAAATATACACAACATAAAGTTTACTACTTTTAACCATTTTTAGATGTACAATTCACAATGTTGTACATTAAGTACATTCAAAATGTTGTATAACCACCACCACTCTTCAACAGAAGTCATTGCTTTTGGAGAAGGACCTGATTCAGAAAGACTTGACTCAAGTTCAATGATGAGAAAGAAACCACAGCTTCTAAAAAAACTGTGCTAAAATAGAAGATTGTGGGCTGGTGATTTAAGTTTAGGGCAAGGATCTGGGAGGACTTAATCAGGTGTGAACATGATGCTGAAAAACTCTGCTGTAGCAGCCACGATGGCAGGTTCTAGGCTTTAGAGAAAAGTAGAAAACTTATTGGAAAGATAAAGCAAATGTGACTACATTTTACTCTAATTTTGTATAACTCATAGTATTGGTTACTTAGAGTTAATAAGTGTACAAATCTTCAACAACTAGAGAAAGTTGACTTTGAATTTAACTTTCAGTTTAATATATTGTTAGCAACTGTGTTCACTAGAGTGGGGGTTATTTCATTTCTGACTCCCAGTAACTCAGACATTATAACTCACACATTATAAAATGACAAACCCATTTTCATTCTAGTATTATTATAGCTCTTTGCTGTCAGGAAAGCCAGGCTGTTTTGCTTCCCTTCGCTAAGAAATTGTCAGTTGATAGGCAAAACTTCAAGAATAATTAAAGAAGTAGGATATGTACACTCTCTCTTGGGAAAATCAATCTTTTGCAAATGTATTTAAATGAATTCAGTTCTCTTTCCTTTTAATAGCTCTTATCTGGGTGAAAACATTTATTTTAGATTTTATTATGGCACCCAGATAACTATGATACCTTTTTAAAAATAAATTATAGTGTAAAAGTCACAGAGGAAGCTGATTGAGAAGAAAAAAATCTCTCAGGAACATTCCCTACATATATTCTGCTGTCTTATGTGCACTTAAAGCATGCTGAATAAATCTCAAAACACTTCCTGTTACCTGAAACTATTTTGAAGTGTCTCAGTAAATGTTTAATGCATCCCTATCTCTTATTCAGCATGCCAGGATGAGACAGATTTGTTTTTGGCAGAGGTTGGCTTTGGCAAATGCCACAGGTTAATTCAGCAGGTGTTATTGCATCTGTGTAAATCTGGGAGATTTGACAGCTGCCCAGAAATACTGGCCATTCTCTTTGGGAAACCAGACTTTGATGCTTAAATTAGGTCATCAATAAATGTTAATTCATCTGCTTACCTAACCTCCTCTTCCACAAAAACACTGAAAGATTGTTTTTATCGATATAAATATTCTTGCTCTGAGAGTGCTCAAGACTGTGGGTTTTGTGATGAGAACTGGAGATGGGATGGCAGAGCTGTTTGGAGAACTGAAATGGAAATAATGAATGCTAATAGCTCTAGTACTATCAGAAAGTTTACCATGTGCTGGCACATTAAGGGTATCATGAGGGTGCAGTGTCTCATTTCACTTTCACAGAATTGCTCTGTGGGTGAAACAATTACTATCTTATTATAATGATGAGAAACCTAAGACCTAGAGAGTTTAAATGACTAACTTAGGGTCAGCCTAGTGTGTGGTGTCAAGACTCTGTGACTTCATGATCAATGACTTCACCTACTACACTATGGTAGAAAAAAAGCAGTCCTATTGGAGGAGGGAAATATGGAAGCCTCTATGCAACTATTCATTAGCATCATTTAATATATAATTATTTGATACAATTTACCAATGAGTAAAACATGGAAGTACTTAAATTTGCATAGCTGATTTTAGTTGCTCTCAAGGCAGAAAGTAAAGTGAAATAGAAATCGTTCAAAACCAAAAGTCGAAAGATTTGGATTTCAGTTCCATCTCTGGTACAAAGTAGCTGAGTGAAAGCGAAAGAGTTACTTAGGTACTTTAAGACATGCAGAGAAAATAAAAATGAAAGACGAAGAAAGAACTTTAAGTTCCAGATGTCTTTTTTTTTTTTGTAGTTCTAGTTTTTACTCCCCAGCTGCAAGCTTGCCTTTAAACAGTTCTGAAAACTTATAATAATTTGATTCTTTGTATTAATATAACTGGCATTGCTTGTTGTTACTTTCAGCTAATACAGCAGAAAATACTGAGTCTGGTCCAATCTGGATTTAACCACATCAAATTTTGAGAGCTCCACCCCATCTGTAGACACACCAGGTTCACAAATGGAGCATTCTGAAGATGAAAGGTTTATATTTACATTTACAAGGTTTATATTTATATTAGTCTCCTTTGCTGGTCATGGGGATGAGGAGTCCTTCACAGCTTCCTTCTTCCCTGCAGGAGAGAAAGAGAAGACCTGGGTTGCTCCAGTGCTGATATGTAATAATAATCCTTAGCATCAAAGATACAACTCTTTGCCAGATAATCCTTGCATAAGACCTCCAAGGGTCACAGTTATTGCTGGTTATTTATGTATGCTCACAATTTTCTTCTTTCAAGAAGACAGTTATAGAAATTTAGACTAAATACAAATTTATCTAAAAATATTACTCTTATACAGTATCAGGTTGATAATCTTTCTCTTTCTGTAGGATTAAAATTCATAAGGCATGTGTTATACATTTACGTATTTTTAATCGTGAGAGTCTGACTTCATTTAATACAGGCACTTTGGAATCTTAAGTGCTAGCTTATAGTTAATGATGAGGCATTCTCTATACTGGGATTAGAGCCTATCCAAAAAAATGGCTTCTAAGGTTACTCCAGCCATGCATGATCTTAAAAACCAACACTGGATCTTGCAATGTGGACCTTAAGTATGCAGTATAGTGGTTACGGTTCTCTCAGATGCCAATGAGATAAGCAGGAATGGGAAATTTATGAGAACTATATTATGACATCTAATGGACTCCAAGAAAATGTGGAACCGTTAGGCCTTTGAAATGTGGAACTAGGAAAAAACAGTCTTAGAAGAAGGGGTTTATGGTTAGCTCTTTAAAAGCTCTCACTTTAAAGACATTTAATGCCCAATTTCCAGTATATCTTTTAGTTCAAATTCTAAATTTCTGGGGGATAAAATTTGATTGGCCAGCTTATCTCCAGTGTTGGTCCATCTTTAATCAACAATGGTCCACAATGTGATTATACAATACAAATATGTCTGAGAGTCACTTCCCTGCTGATCCTTTGAAGAGAAAGGAAATTATCTGCCAGGGCTGTGCAAAGAGATCAAAAGTATCTTAAACAATGGTTGTCCTGAGGAGTTTTGACTCAAGGAAGCACTTATATCTATTGATTTGAGGGTTAATATGAAGGCCTGGGTACAGTGCTCATACATGCCAGATCTTGCTGCCCTGGGTCCTGTCCTGTTTTCAGCATCTTATCAATTGGCCCTCAATATAAAAAGGTTCTGCGTCCACAGATTCAACCAACTGTGGATTGAAAACATTCAAAAAATAAAAATCTCAGAAAGTTCTACAAAGCAAAATGTGAATGTGTCAAACTCCAAGCACTATGCTAAATCCATGCAAATTAAATGAAAGTATAGGTTATATGCAAATACTGAACCATTTTATATAAAGAACTTGAGCATCTGTGGATATTGGTATCTGTAGGGGTCCTGGAACCAATCCCCCATGAATACTGAGGGATGGCTGCACATTATCCTCCTAATAAATTCCCTCTTATTGCCTTAATTAACATTTATTTGTGCTGCTTCCAACCAAAGGATTCTAAATAATACAGAGATTGGTACCAGAAGGAGCTACTGTGTGTTATAGTCCCAAAATGTACTTATAAGACTAACTCCGTTTTACTCTCTTGACTTTGACTTATAGATCACATCTGAGAGAGCTTTGGGGAAGTTGTGGGGACTACCCTACTTTTTTAACTCTTCTCTTCTGAAATTCAAGATTATTTAGAGTTTGAATAATACAGTACTTTGTCATTTGACAGGCTTTGCTTTCTCTAGAAATACAACTCTTAAATTTTTTGATTGCTTGTGTCTGTTTCCATTTCCTGGATTCTATGGACTAGATTTCAAAACCAAACTCTTCGCTTCTAGTTCTGGCCTGGGATTCTCATTCTTATCAGTGGCCTGGAGACTCAGGGTTCTTATCTGTCCATCGTCTTAATGGCCTCCATCTTGTTCTGTGCCTCAAAGAAATCTGAAACAATTGCCTGGTAGCATGTTATTTAAAGTCCTTGGCTGCAAGCAACAGAAATTGACTTTGGCTTAAGCAAAAAGGAAATTTATTTTAAGCATATTGGAGAGTTCACTGACTCCACTGCAAGGTGAAAGTATCAGATTTAGAATCTAACAGCACAGCAGAAAGTAATTAACTATCTTGTCTGAGCATTGTCAATCATTGAAATGAATCATCCATTTTATTTTTCTTACTCTCTTTGTCTTATTGCTCTTAACATTTTAGGTTTCCACAGAGAGAATACGGTTCTAGCTTTGGTTACCCTTTCCCAAGGTTTACTTTTTTCAATAAAGATATTGAATTGTAATGTAAAAAATAAAAAATAAAATTGTTAACACTTTTTCTAGGTTTTAATTTTCAAGTTAAATGTAAATAGGGCTAATTTCTGACTTTCTCTAGATTTCCATTTCTCATAAAATAGAAACTTCTGCACTCTATCTTAAATTATAGAAGAAAAGTTTGCCCATTCTTTATTACTTGCTCCTCCCATGGGAGAATCATCTTCTCTGCTAAGATTGGGATAAAATTGCATGTGAGTTTCAGTCTCTCTCTCTCTCTCTCTAAATTCTCTCTCGCTCCCAAGCCCAGTATGACCGTTTTATCTTTCTCTGCCATTCCTTTAATTAATAAGCATAGCAAAGTCAGGGCCCAAGGCCTGTTTTCTAGAGATAGGCCTTTAAGTCTGATTTGTGTTGAAGAAGCTGTGAATTTCCCCAAATTTAGAATCTTCAACTTCAGTTCTCTCAACTGTCAATACCAACCTCTAGAATTGGGAGAGGGTGATTGGAAGGTGATTTTAGCTCCTAGTCATAGATGTGTTTCTCTATCCTAGTTGTACAAAAACAAACAACAAAAAGCTACTATATTAGCATCATTATTTCGCTACTTATGATTGTTTTTGATTTTTTTGTTCCCAGAGAGAATGTACAATAAGCCCCATACAACATCACAACAAAAGCTTGAAAAGATTTTTCTCTTTTAAAAGGTTCTTCTAAAAGTACATTTCTTATAAAAAGGGCAAAAGATGAATCCATTAGTAATGTACTATTATAATGGGATTTTAATATCTGTAAAATTAAAATAATATAGAATTAAGAATAAAATACTGAGAAAAAATTTTAACTGAAAAAGTTAAGATTTGCACACTGAAAACTATAACGTTAATAAAAGAAGTGGAAAAAGACACACATAAATGGAAAGATCTCTTATGTTCATAGATTACAAGAATTAATATTATTAAAATGTCCATTGTACCTAAAGTAATCTAAAATTCATTGCAATCCCTACCAAAACCCCAATGGCATTTATCACAGAATAGAAAAAACAATTTTAAAATTTGTATGGAACCATAGAATACTTTATATAGCAAAAACAACCTTGAGCAAGAAGAATTAAATTTGAGGCATTACACTTCCTGATTTCCAACTATATTACAAAGCTATAGTAATCTATATATTTATATCTGATTGACTAATTTTTGACCGAGAGGCCAAGATTACACAATGGGAAAAAATAGCTTTTTCAATAAATGGTCCTGGGAAAACTGGATCTCCATTTGCAAAATTGTTAAATTAAATCCTTATTTTACACAAAAAGCAACTTGAAATGAATTAAAGGCTTAAACATAAGACCTAAAATTGAAACACTCCTAGAAGCAAACAAAGGGGAAGAGTTTTTTGATATCAGTCTTGGTAATGACTTTTTGGATCTGACACTAAAAGCACAGGCTACAAAAGCAAAAATAAACAAGTGAGACTATGTCAAAGTAAAAATTTTCTGCAGAGCAAAGAAAACCATTGATGAAATAAAAAGGAAACCAACAGAATAGGCAAATATATTTGCAAACCATCTATTGGGTAAGGAGTTGATATCCAAAGTAGATAGGAACTCAGACAACTCAATAGCAAAAACAAAACAACAACAACAACAACACACACACACACACACACACCCCTAAATAATTTGATTTAAAAATGGGCAATGGACCTGAAAAGTTGATTTTTCAAAGAAGACATACAAATGGCCAACAGATATATGAACAGGTGTTCAACATCCTTAATCATCAGAAAATTCAAATCAAGACTAAAATGAGATTTTCAGCTCAAACCTGTTAGAATGACTGTTGTTAAAAAGTCAATAGATAAGTGCTGGCAAGGATATAGAGAAAAGGGAACCTTTGTGCACTGTTGGTAAGGGTGTAAATTGGTACAAACATTTTAGAAAACAATATAAACTTTCTTCAAAAAATAGATAAATAAAATTACCATGTGATCCAGTATTCCAATTTTGGGTATATATCCAAAGAAAAAAATCAGGATCTTGAAGAGATATCTACACTCTTGTGTTCACTGAAGCATTATTCACAGCAGCCAAAATATGAAAACAACCTAAATGTCCATTGATGGATAAATGAATAAAGAAAGTGTCATATATATAATGGAATATGATTCAGCCTTAAAAAAGAAAAAATATCCTGTACTCTGGGACAACGTGGACGAAACTGGAGGACTTTATGCTATGTAAAACAAGCCAGACACAGAATGGTAAATATTATATAATCGTACTTATATTTGAAATAAAAAAGAAAAAAAAGTTGAATTCATTGTAACAGACAGTAGAATCATGGTTACCAGTGGCTGGGGGTGGGGGTGGGAGGAGATATACTGAATATACTGATCAAAAGGCATAAACTTTCAGTTACAGGATGAGTAAGTCTGGAGACCTAACATACAGCATTGTGGTTCTAGAGAATAATAATGCATACTTGAAATTTGCAAGAGTAGATCTTGTATTCTCACCACACACACACACACACAAAAAAGTAACTATTTGATGTGATGGATATATTTGTGATTACGGTAATGGTTTTAATAATCATTTCACATGTACACATTTATCAAAACATCATAGTGTATACCTTAAAATTTATTTCTTGATCCTACCTCAATAAAGCTGGATGAAAATAATGAGCGGATTCTAAAAATAGTTCAATACCAACAATGAGCAGGTTTTTGGGTTCAGTCATCATATATAATATAAAGTCAAACTGTGTTTCAAGTGAATTGTTCTTCTGATAACCAAACCATGTACTTGGAATTTTATCTGCAATACTACTTTATTTCAAATAAAATAGGACTTTGTAAAAGTTATACAGTTATGTTTTGGCTCTATTATAGAAAAAGCTTTCTTTTATTTCTTAAATTCTATTATTATATGAAATGGTATATAGTAGAAGGGATTCATGCTATAGGGGTTTACAAAGTGACAAGAAAAAATAAATACAAGATTTTCTTAGTATCTTCACAAATATGCTGTTATAGAAATAGTGGTATAAGACATAGCTGCTATCATTTCTCTGTACTGTTCAGTAAGAGGTTTGAGAGCAATACTTCTTGCAGATTAAGTCCTGGGAAACACAAAGTCCTTGATTGTCATTACCAATTCAATACTGGCAGTCTAGGAATATTGTACATGTAACTGAATTCTAAAGTATGAACTATGAAATCTTGCTCAGGAAAAAAATATTTAGTCTCTTTATGTTGCCAATATTTACTTTAAATAAAGATTAAATAGTCTTTTGGTGAGACAAATGTTCTAGCATTGGCTTCTGTCCAGGATTGGTCATGATTTTACTGTCATCTTGAGAAAAAGAAGAGGAAGGTGGAGCAGAATTTAACCTGGCTCAGTTTCATATTATTTGATTAAATACTACAAATATGTGAAGGCCATTCATTTGTTCTTTTAGAAAATATTTCTTAACTCAGTACTTAGCACTATGAAGCACATGCAGCTGAATTAGACACAGATCCTTCTGGTAAGGAATTACAACCCAGAAACAAAAAAGGTCTCATAATAAGAGATGTTCAGCTAATGAGACTTCAATTAAAGAAGAGAGAATTTTGAAAATGGTTTAAAGATCAGAAGAGGCTTCATGGATACAAAATTAGATCAGGTATTTAAAAGATGAGTGTAGGAATTTTTTGTTTTCCCCATCCAGTATCTATTTACCTTTCTCTGAGAAATCACTTCTATTTTATTCTTCCAACCAGGTGTTTAACGTCCAGTGTCAGAGTGGGCTTGCAACCTAACCTAGCTAGTAAGCATTACAGTCATCTGGCCACTGAGATTGTTCAGAAATTGATGCATAACTCAGTCAGATCACTGAGAGAAGCAGGAAATAATAATCTTTTCCCACTGGATTAGTGACATGTTCTTGAAATAAACAAGTTGTTCGCTTTGCTAAAATAACAGGATTTATGGCAGAAACATTGGAAATGTGGAAACTTCAAGCTGGGTTCTGGAGTTCTTAACTTTAACACTAAACAGCTTGCACTTTATAAGGCAGAAAACACCATTTTATGTAAAAAATGCACTGTTACAGAATACCAAAAGACATATGACAAATATTTGCCATCTTTTCCGGAAGACTAGAGCTTTTCCTCTTACATTTGTTTAATACTTTTAAACTTTTTAAAAAGTTACATATAGTGTCTATTAATAATTTAAGTTAGGCTGTAGAAGTCACTCATAGTCTAGATTAAGGGGTTTGAGTTTTCGGTTAGAATGTCTCAGACCAGTTCTGGACATTACAAAGTTCCTGAGTATAAGATGATATAGAAACTTGGAAATAATTAGGTGAGTTTCATAGCTCTTTGATCCTGTTAGCCTAAGTACATGCCTGAGGACTTCAGAAGGTTCACTCTGGCTTACAGACGTGAGACAGTATGGATAAACTGTTTCCATGGCCATTAATTTCTGACAATTGTGGAGAAAATTTTAAATTGCTCATAGCTGGCAAACAAACACTAGTTTATCAACAACATGACTGAGGAGATTATACCCATTTGAGGTCAGCAGAAAATCTCCAACACCAAGCTCAGTTCCTGACATGTGGTATGAATGTAATAAAAACCTATCAAATAAATGAATAGATGACTTTATTGCTTTTATTATTTAAACTTTGTAATTTTAAGTAGGTAAACAAATTCATAAGCATATGTACTTATTTAATAAGTTTAATAAATTTAAATACTACTGCTACTAGAAACACCTAATCGGCCAATAGTGCATTAACACTGCCTCTATGGTCCTTGAACACATCTCTCTTCTCTTCAGCAAGGTTTGTAGTACCTTGATTTTTGTATTTCTTATTCCTTTACTCAATGGTTAGCATTTTCAACCATAAAGTATTTTTTTTTAATTAAGGCATAATGTTATTGCATGCTTAATCGACTGCAGTATTGTGTTGTTATATGTTAAGGGAAACATATTTTTAATGTTTAAATGTAATATTATTTGTGTTATTTTGTGACTTTTATTCTTGTTTTTGAGATGCATTCATGTTGATGTGTGCAGTCGTATATTATTTGTTTTTCACTCTGCATAATATTCGATTGCAGAAACAGGCCCCAATTCATTCTACTGTTATTTTGGATTATATTAGTTTTTTTTCAACTTCCATACATATTCACATGTTAACATGCATTTAAATACTTCCATACAGTAAAACATAATTATTAACATGGAATTTAAAACTTATATATACTCTTTTGTCTCTCTTCTGTATTTTAGAAAAGATAATTAGGCATCTCACTGCTAAGAGATGCAGAGATTATAAAAGTGATGACTGCCAAGGGAATTCCAGGAGGCAATTCACACTGTAACAAAAAAATCTAGCTGTATTACAAATATGTGACATAACTTTACTGAACAAGGTAGAGGAAGAGTTGCTCACCTAAGTATATTTGGAAGTGACAAAAGAAACATAATACGCAGTGTACTTAAGTTCAGCGATACTAGGGACTGGTGCTCCTATGAGACTCTAATGCCTGATGATCTGAGGTGGCGCTGAGGCAGTGATGCTAGCTCTGGGGAGTGGCTGCAAATACAGATGAAGTTTCACTGGCTTGCCAGCTGCCCATCTCCCGCTGTGTGGCTGGTTTCTAACCAGGTTGGGGACCTCTGCTTTAGTTGAAAAAGTTATTTCTCACTAAGGTGCCTGTGTATAGGTTAACATTTCTGAAACCTCTGTATGTGTATACTGAAATTGCACAATTAAGTTAATTGAATGATAGATGGTAGGAGACAGCTTTCTCATGGCCAAAGTACAAGATTACAAATAAGCAAGGGAAGAAAGCTGGAATGAACCACATAGTATTGGCTTAGAATTGGAGACATGAGTATGAACATATTTAGCTTAATGTAGATAGAGACAGAAATATTTATAGCTACGTGTATACACAATGGTCAATGTTGGAACTATTTCAGCTACAAAATAACAAAAAATAGTATTTGATTATAACTCAAAATATAAAATAAATATCGAAGTATCCGTATTGAAATAAAGATGGGATTAAGTAAGTAAGTCAGTAAATAAATAAATAAATGGAGGAGGAGACATGAATTTCAAATTATTCATGTAGCCACTCCTCCATCAAGGATCTGGCACATAAATTTCCACCCCTTCAGTATAGATTGTGCTTATTACATTCTTCCAAAGAAAATAATATGAAAAGAAGGGAAACATAACGACTTGTGGAGAAACCTGGTAAATACTTCTTTAGTCTGATGAATAATGTTAACAGCACCAGCGAAGTCATGTTGATAGCATATGTCCTCGATGTGACAAAATGCGAATGCACATCTCTGTGATCATCCCCACCCAAATCCAAAACCCCAGTTTAACTACGAGAAAAACATCATTAGAAACATCATGAGAAAATGAGGGACATTCTTCAAAACACCTGACTAGTACTCTTCAAATTGCAAGGTAATCGAAAACGAGGAACGTCTGAGAATCTCTTATAGCCCAGAGCAGCCTGGAGAGATGTGATGGTGAAATATGGTGGGATATCACAAATGGGATCCTGAAACAGAAAATAGGCATTAGCGATAAAGTAATAAAATTCTAATTAAGTATGGAGTTTAATTAATACTATCTCAATATTGGTTTCTAACTTGTGACAACTGCACTTTAGTAACATAAAATATTAACAATAAGGGAAATGAAAATCTCTATACAGGCACACCTCATATTATTATATTTCTCTTTAATGCACTTCATAAATATAGTGGGTTTTTTTGTTTTTTGGTTTTTTTTTGTTTTGTTTTGTTTTTTACAAATTAAAGGTCTGTGGCAATCCTGTGTTGAGCAATTCTATAGGCACCATATTCCCAATAGGCTCTGATGATGGTTAGCATTTTTCGACCATATTTTTTTACTAAAGACATAATGCTATTGCATGCTTAGACTGCAGTATTGTGTAAACATAACTTTTATTTGTGCTGGAAACCAAAAAAATTTTAAGTAACTTGCCTTACCACAATATTTGCTTTATTGCAGTGGTTTGGAACTAAACCCACAATATCTCTGAGGTATACTTGTACTATCTTTGTATCTTTTCTGTAAATCTACAATCTATTATAAAATTATTTATTTAAAAGTTAAAAAATGATGGTTTCTCTACATTCTAAACTTCGCTTCAAATGTGAAGCCCTCTGATGATCTTCTCTGAGGCATAGTGATCGTAGGAAAAGGTTCTCCAGTGCCTTATTCTATTCAGACAGTTTTATTCTGGGAATAGTGTTGTTGGAAATAGATAAAAATATTAAACTGCTTTTGACTACATAGCATCAGAAAACAAATGCTCACATAATGTGCTTATAACTGTTTATGATATCAAGAATTTTCTTTCTTGATAAGAAACCTTGAAGATAAATTCACGATTCCTAAGAATGAAATAAATACATCTTCTAAAATAATGAGCTCATAAAATTATGAGTCTAGTTGCAATTCTCTCACAGTTTAACTGAAAAACATAGTCACTGAGAATGTAATTTGAACTATGATTATAAATCTTTGTAAAAATTATCATCTATAACAAAGCTTTTGCTTCATTTATTCTTGGCTAATTCACGTATACAAAAAAAAAAATGGATGCACTAGAAAGTAATGAACTCTAAAGTCATACTTTTTTTTATAAAATGAATCTATAAATGTCTCCCATTGCTAATTTTTTCAGTTTCCTTCTTGGAGGTTTTCATTTTGTGAGATGGGAGGAGCGGTAGAAGAGGAGAATGTAGTTTCTCAACATATTGGCCTCTTTCCATAAGTAGTTCCTGCCCCAGGCTTTCTTGTCACTAGATCTATAACAATTTTAACTTTAAAAATGATCTAAGTCAAATATGCAAAATTTGCACTATTTGCTTAGTTTGTAAGATGGGGGAAACTTTGAGAAACATAATGACCTCAGCCATGTATTGCTTATCTTTCAAGTGAGCAAAGCATATTTGTTCTTTAGTTATCAAAATATTTTAAGAACTAGAAATCTTGACCAAGCTGCATCATTCACCCTTTTCCTCTCTTTAACATTTTATATATAGATACATATATATACACACATATACATATATGATATAATTGTATTTTATATTGTATGTTTGCTATTGATATTACAGAGATTTTGTCACCTAGTACCTCCTAGTCTGACTCAGTTCAGCAACATCAGGTAAAAAAAATGTTGTTCAAACAATTTTGTATTTACATCTTTCAGGTTGAGCAAAAGATCTATTGCTTAAGAAACTGATGGGTTAAAAAAAATACATGCCTAAGTTAAATTTGCCAAATAAATAATTTACATTTAACATTTATTTCAATATTTTATTTTAATAATATATTTCATTTCACAATATAATTTATATTTAATATATTATTTTATTTGAGATCTGATATTGAAAATATAAGCCTTGGTTTTTTAAAGAGGTTAGAAACTTATTAGTGTTTAATTTGCAATAAAAATTATTTAAATTTTTTAAAATTTATTTTCACAAATGCATAGATCTAAATTGTCTCTCAGAGACACTAAGATGTTACCATACTAAAACATAAATGACATCTTGATTATCTCTCAGATGCAACAAATGTGTGAAAAAGAGAAAAGAACTGTTAAAGTGGGAATATCCATTTTGCAGTCATATTGCAGTTAAGTTTTTAAATAATGTTACATAGCTGTCAGAAGAAAATGTTAGTTATATCACAGAACCTCCACCATTTGGAAAGATATCTTTTAAGAGTGAAGGGGTTTTATTTTTGATTAGTCATTATGGTTCTGAGAAAAGGGTTTGAGTTGTACGGCAAGGAAACATGTCGGTATAGGATTCATAGGGTGATGCCGACACCCTCATCATTCCTCTTAGCAAGATTCACTTTTCAACCTGTGCTCCCTCTCTGCACTATCTAGACATAGGCAGAACTCTAAGCAAAAAAAAAAAGTCCATCTATTTGAATAAAGCCTCCACAAGTTGAGCAGGTTTGGCTAGTTACCTGCCTTTAGGCTCTAAGATTAACCTCAGCAACACTTTCCTTAGGGAAACACATTCTTAACATTTCCAGGTCTCTGGGTTGGATGTTCCTCCTGAGTGTTCTCATAAAGTAGGCTGCTCTTCTCTGTCAAGAACTTTATTTGTTAGATTGTGATTCTTAACTTGTGCATGTGGTCTGCTATAATGCAACCTCTCTAAAGACTCACTTATATTTTCAGTGCCTGTATCATGACGAGCACAGAGGAAAGTTCAACAAATGTTTGATGAAAGAATAATTAAGCATTAGAGTAGAAAAAGGATGACCAGAACAATAAACCTACTTGGGAAGAAATCAGAGCCTTGTATTAAGCTTCATTTAAAAGGAAAATAAAAATGTTAGGAAGCAGGAGCTAATTTGAAAATGGGGCCATGATGAAGGCCCACACTCACAGGTTCTAAAATACTTATATGAAAAGTCATTAGAGAAGGTGAGAAATTATAATTTGCCTTTTTAAGATATACCCATGTGGTCTATGGCCATACTACTCTGAACAGGTCCAATCCCGTATGATCTCAGAAGCTAAGCAGGGTCAGGCCTGGTTAGTATTTGGATGAGAGACCACCTAGGAAGAGCAGGTGCTGAAGGAGTAAAAAATAAAAGATATGCCCATGTGGATTTTGACAAGATAAATAGGTTGATTTATAGTAGGTTTTAATTTTCTTTCTGGATTATTAAAATAATTCATACTCATTCTTATACATTAAAAATGTATGTAGTTACAACTCCAGCTGGAGATGGAAGAGCACTCTGAATATTTACAGCAGGCACACTGTGATTTTGCCTATAAAACACTTTCTTTTTTTGGTAATAGTACTCTCATTTTCCTTTGAGACTTTTTCTTGGTCAGCCCCATTTTTGTGATTCAGTGGGGAAACAGCCTGAAATATCCAAAGCAGAGCATGTGAAACCTGGGAAACTAGTATATTTCATTTCCTCCATCCAAGTGATTGGCTGAGAGATGGATATGTGATTCAAATCGAAGCAATTAGAGCTTATCCTGAGACTTTACTTGGTAAAACAAGAAGTTAGTCTCTTTTCATTGGACTTGGATCTCTGAAGTTATAAGTATGGAATTGTCAGAAATCACAACAGTATGACCTCCCTGAAATGCAACCCATGTAGAAGAAATCTGAGCCTAATTCCCTGATGATATTGTGTGATTCCCCAGATCAGTTTATTTTACAGTTAGAATTGCTTCTTAACTCATCAATGACTTGAAATAATAAATTCCATAGTTAAGTTAAGCCAAAATAAGGGAGTGATTTCTATTTTCTAGGGAAGGCCTAATTTTTTTTTTCCAGAAATAATGAGGAGAAAGTTTTAGAAAATGAAAAGATGTAGATACCAGTCAAAATTATTGAAGTTTAGTTTTCATTCAAAGAACTATGATGTCATATTTGGATATTAAAATATTGGTTTTAAGTCCCAGATTTGTAGTTTATGCAGTTATTGTTTTGTTTTGCTTTGTTTTTATCATTTTATTTGTTTATTTTTTTTATGTTCAGCTGGTTCTGCTTTTTAGGAAAGTAGCTACAGAGAGCTTAGCAAAGGAATGGTCATATTATGCAAAGCTTGTTTTTTGTTATTAGCTTTTCTTTATATTTCTTTTTCTTCTTCTTTTTTCCACTTCTCTTAGAGCAGAGATCTTTGGAAATGACACCAACTGTAACTCTGTCACTACCTTTGAGGTAAGGTCCACCTTAGCTCTTCAGTAAAAGCATTGAGGAGCAAACTCAGAGATTTTTCTCAACAAGAACTTTCAAAGCGTATTTAAATTATTGGAATAATGTGAAATGCACCTTTCTAAGAGACATGCCCTTAGACATTTAGTAAGGTTTAACCTGAGAACCAAAGCTTCTATTGCAAATATTTATTTTTTCTTTTCCTAAAAGAAAGGACCAAATACTACACACAGAATGTTAGGCCTATAAAAGGGTCAATTCGGGCCACCGATTGTGTTGAGAAAAATGAGTTGAGTTTCTGTCACTTCCAATTTATTTATTACAGTGGAGAGACTCCACGTAATAATCACTGAAGAATAAACTACTGAAGAGTTTCAATAGGGGAATCACCTGGTCATATTCATACTTTAGAAAGATTACTCAGGCTTCATGGTCAGGAAGGAGGTTATTAAAAATTTTATATTTATAGGCAACAAATGGTGCTGGTCTTCATTACACAGGAAGAGTAGAGCTTGGAAAGAGATAAAAATTTGAGAATTATCCCAGCAACAGATCTGGATTTTCTCAGTGATTGCTAGAGGGGATGGCAGAAAGTGTCACTAATAAAGTTGTACGAGGATGGTGCTACTTACTGAGGTAGGAAATATAGGAAGAGGGGACAGATATTGTATGTGTGTATGGTGGAAGGGGATGAGAGTGGAGAAAGCAAAAGAAATAAAATATTTAATTTGGGGTAGATCAAATTTAAGGTTTGAAAATATCCAAAAGGTCTGAATCTCAGAAAGACTTTGGACCAGAGAAACGAATTTAGCAGACATCATCATATAGGTATAGGCAGCCCTTTTATTTATTTATTTTTGGCTAGCTTTTTTTTTCTAAGTAAGTTGAAAACATTTAGTAACAATCAGGGAATCCACATAAAAATAATTTGGCCATCATTTAAAAAAAAACATTAGAATTAGCTGTAAAAATATAAAAGTGATTTCACAAGAAAAACAACAGTATAATTTTTCCTTGAGAATTTTGAAAAACCAGTATCACTGGGCTTATGTTCTTTCCTGACAACTGGCTGGAGATGAAACAGCTTTGTTTCCTTTCAGTGCTTTATGTTATTTTTGACGTTACTTTTAAAATAGAAGTTATATTCGAATATCTAAGACAAATGTTGTGAGTGAGAATATAGAAATAGTTAAAAGGTAGAGTAAAAAAGGTTGCAAATTTGACTGAGAAGCAGCAAGTAGAAAAATAGAATAAAAAATTAGTGAAGCCAAGTAAAGAAAGTATTTCAAGGAAAAGTGCATGGCCATGGGTATGAAGTCTAGATAAAGAGTAAAAAGTGTTCACAAGATAAAATAAAGAAAATAGGGTAATTGATGCTTGGGTCAAAACAGTGCAAAGGAGGTGCTAGAAGTTACAGAGTTAAACCCGTAATCTCTGTTTGTTCAAGAAAAGTAAACACTATTTCATTGGCTTAATATTTTTAATTTTCTAAATAAAAACACTCAAGCTAATTAAAAATGTAAAATCTGGTATTTATTGTAGGTTTTGTTTTTGTGTATGTGTTGCTTCTCAGCCTTGCGTTTTAACATTATACTGTTAGCAGTTTTCTCATGTCAACAATTTTTTCTCTGAAAACATGCTTTTTAGTAATAGCATAGCATATAATCACGTGGATGATGGATGTAAATAATCTTTAGTCTTGTACTTTAGCTTCCTTTCCTTTTTTTTTGCCATTAAAAGTAATAAATGCTTCAATTAATGGTATAAGTATATCTTTGTGAGTGTCTGATTATGTTTAAATGTAGAAATACATTTAAAGAAGTTCAGTATAGATCACATCGGTTTGTAGTATATAGAGTGACATTATACTATACCCCCAGCAGTATGGATTTTATTAGATACATGGTTATTCTATCAACTATCAAGTATATATGTAAATGTTTCTTACTCCAACGGTGTGTTCATCTTCATTTTGTTAATTTTTCCTTAGATATTTTTAAGCTATTACTGAGTGCAGCAGATTTCAAGCTGCCATATCTTCCTTATAAATTGATTACTTTTTCATTATTAAATGTACCTTTTAATATCTATAATGTCTTCTCTTTAAGTTGACTTTATCTGATATTGGTTTAGTTTCATGAGCTTTCTTTTGTTTAATGTTTTCTGGAGTATTTTTTTCCATCCTTTTACTCTATGACTTTTTATGTACTTATATTAAGGGGTGCCTTGTTTAACCAACATATATATTTTTAAATGCAATTTGCCAATAATAGTTTATTACTTGGACATTTAACTTATTTAATGTATATTTGTATATTTATTTAATTTAGATTAATTCAGCAAAGAACCTATTTTCATTTGTCTACTATCTTACTATTTGCTAGCTATTTCAAGGTCCTTTTTCTTACTTTCCTTGCCTTTTTTTGATTGATCAAAAATTAATTTTACTATTTCATTTACTCTATTTTAGTAATTTGCCTAAACATTATAAAATGCTTTTTTATTTTTTCAGTCTAATGCTAATAGTTGTTTTTATAGCATCTCTAGAAGGCTAGAATCCTACAACTAGTTCTTTCTTTTGCATTATTATTACATAATACAATATATTGTGTGAACTAGATATAGGTTACATAGATATAGTTTACTTTAAACTCCTTAAGTCATTACTGTTTTATACAGTCAATAAATATTCAATTTACCCAGAAATTTACTTTCCTCATTTTTTCCTGCATTTTTATCTTTCTGTCTTGGTCATTTTCCTTTGGCCTGAAAAAATACCTTTTTGAATTGTTTTTAGTGCGGGTCAATTGATGACAAGTTTTTTTAGTTTTCGTTTGTCTGAAAATATAGTTATTTTACCTTTACTTTTATTGGTTATTTTTTCTGAATGTAAAATTTTGAGTCAGTAATTATTACCTTTCAACATTTTAATTATTTTTTGTCGATAAGCCAGCTATGTAGTAGTCTTATTTTGGTCCTTTGAAGGTAATAATTGTGTTTCCCTTAGATCTCACTTAAGATCTTCTCTTTGTCTTTGGTTTTTAAAAGTTTTAGTATGTTTCTTGGTATGCTTTTCTTTGTATTTACTCTTCTTGGTTTTCTTGGCAACTGTTGAATCTATGGGTTGATGTCTTTCACTGTTGGGAGATCTTCAGTCTTTATCTCTTAAAATATTGCTTCTTCCTCTACTCTCTTTCTCTTTTCATGTTAGTAATCAGTGTACACAAAAGTGAATACTTTTTCGCCATCACTGAAATGGCCCTTATATTCTTTTCTTAATTCTTTTGATCTACTCTCTTATTTCCAGTTCAAAAGTCTTTTACTATAAGTCCAATTAGCTATGAAATCCAACTATTGAATTCTGAATTTCATATATGGTGCTTTACAGCTCTAGAATTTTCATTGATTTTCCTTTGGGCATCAATATTTGTAAAGCCTGTTCTATTTATATAGTCAACTCTTTTAGAAAGTAGCTTTCAAAGGCCCCAGCTGAAAGCATGAGATATGTACCAAATGGAACCCCTCCCTCTCCTTGGTGGGCCCTGTCTTTCCAGCAATATGAGACTGCTGGAAAGCAGTACTTGGTTTCTTCAGCTTCTTACCGATCACTTTCTAACTGGTGTCTCATATAATTAACCCTATACTGCTTTTGAATGGGCAAAACTCTGAATGGGAAAAGTGATATTGAACAACTCTTTCATCCAAGTTTCCCTGGATGCTTGATAGTCCCAAATTCCAACTGTTGTCTCCCTAGCTAGCTATGTGACACTGATAAAAACTCAGCTTGGCTTCCCTCCTCTTTAACCGCTGTTTTTGCTGTGCTTCTCCATCTCTCTCTTGGTACCAATTACTAATGCACGAATGCCCTAAGGGGTAAAGAAGTTCAGAATATCCCATTCCCCTCATGTGTTTCCCCACTTTTCAGGATATTTGCCTCTCAAGTCCTGGGCCCTGATAGCTCTCCTGTTCCTTAAAACAGATTTATAAAAAATCATTCACTCTTGAGTTGTTATGACTTGGTCAGATTTATTGAATAAAATATTCTTCCCTACTACTTTAGAATTTCACGTCTTTCGTATAGTAAATGATTCTTTATATTCTGGCTTGTTTCTGACTTATCGTTAGTCTGTTATTTTAATTCTTGAACTTTAATCATTCGTTTTACTGCCTGGTGGTTCGAGTACCCTCTCAATAGTTGTATTTGTCAATTTTATCTTTGTGTTCATCAGGATTTTTTTACCTTCAGTGTCGGATGTGATTATGATCTGGACTAAAGTGGTAATGGTGGGGATACAGAGCAGGAACAGAGTGAGTGATATTGCCATCAATAGTGCATAAGGGATTTGGAGACAGGAGATGGCATCTCCCATGCCACAGCCTTCTGGCTTGGGAAAACTAAAAGATTGGTAGTGTCATTATCAAAACCTGGGGATACAAAAGAAGTAGATTGTAACAGAAAGGGAGAATCATCTATTGAAAAAGAAGAAGCAGGAGTAGCATAGATAATTATAAAAAACTGGTGATATTTTGAAATGAATTCTTTGGCTAATAGGATAGGAGGTTGACTTGGCAATATTAAAATACAAAATCAAGTGAAGTCCAGTTTGTATTAGATATCAAGTGAAATTTGTTGTGACACCAATTCTAACAAATGATTGGTCTTTAAGGAGCAGTGCACAGCAAACTTTTTCACCTATTCAACCATGTAAGATATACTGTTAGGCAAAATGATCAAGTTTGGGATATTTGGAGGCAAAACGTTGCAAGTGAGGAAGTAGAAGCTAAGGTAAAAAAAAAACTATTGACACGATCCCATCAATTCTAGTCTTGTAAAGAAAGAAATAAAGCCAGATGGATTATTGCAAGTATCAAATTTGATTCTAAGAGCTAAAAGGGTTTGGAAAGCTCTATAGCAAAATAAAGCAGTATTTTTATTCCTTGGTCATTTACGTGAAGGGTATAGTGGATCTTGTATGAGCCTGACCCTCTCTATCTGGCTATACTTTCTGCAGCCAAAGACTAAACGATTTCTAGATAGGAAACCCGGAGTCCAGTTTATAAGGAGAAGCTGTAGCTCCTTTCATTTTAAAATTGTGTGTATAGCAACCAGTCTTCCTTTATTCACCCTTAAAGATAGTTAGAAAATATCACCTTGACTTATGTAATCTAGCTCTAACACATTGTTTCAGCGAAATAGAAAGAATAGAGAGGGGGAGGATTTTAAAGTTTGTTTTCTTGGGTTTCTCTTGCTTCCTTTGACTTTGGACATTTTTGCCCCTAAATTTGGACTACAGGATCAGAACTGTAAAATTTCAGCCTGGGGAAAAAATTGTATAATTTATTTGACTCCTTCTACATTTTGTCAATTTAATAAATGAGACAAACGAGGGACAGAGATGACAAGGCTGAAGTAATCTGTAAATCAAAAGCAGAACTAAACCCAGGAAGCCCAGGTTTGCTAACAATGAATTTAGATGCTTTCACTATAGTGTAGTGATTAGATATTTCATATTAACTTACTGAATTAATTTACTGTATCACTTTGCATATTATACCCCTCCCCCATCCTTTTTTAAGATTAAGCAAAATTTTTAATGTGGAAGAATGAAAAGTGGTTTCGATCCTCTCTCTCCAGGGTATCAGATTTTTGAAAAGAGCTGACACAAAACACTTTCAGAACCAAATTTAATATAAAAGCACTGCGTATGCAAATAATGCATAAAGCCAAACTTTAGAAATGAACTAAAGAGGTGAAAAATTAATATGGTGCCATTTTTAAGATTAAACTTTGGTACTGCATTTATGTTCTCTGATCAACAACCCACAAGCAACTCTGACCCCAAACAGTCTTGCTGCTGCTGTGTGCACACCTGAACTGGCTACAGACGGTGAGCTACTTATCTGACTCTCATTTTATGGGCAATGTCTGTTCAAACATGCTCACCCCACCCCCATCCTGTTCTACTTCAGTGTAAGAAGGAAATGAAGCCACAACCAGAACAAAAAGAGCTCTAACACTTTTTGTCTCCTATGCCCCCCTCCCTCCTCACTGTACTCCCCACAAAAAGCTACTCCACCCCAGTTGGGCTCAAATGTGACATCCCTGCCTGCCTGAGCGAGGAATGATGAGCAGGGGCTGTGACTGCAGATAAGCAACAACTGGAAGACACAAACTTCTGTTAAGCACCAGGTCTGCACAATCCCCAAGCCTCAGCAATGGCACTGTCACTGGAAGAATTTATCCACACCCTTGACCTAAGGACCCTCCCTAGGGTCCTAGAAATCCAGTCAGGCATCTATTTTGAAGGTAAGCACCCTCCTATGTCTTAGCTGGCTAGAAACGCTTACAAAGTGTATACTCTTGGGAATTGGAGGAGAAAATTTTAATACAACATATGAGTTATGTTGAAAAAAAGGTGATCGTAAAAGAGAAAAAGTGATTAACTGACTGAGGGTCAAGACTCAAAAGGACTGGAGAAAGGAGAGACTAGATAGAACTCTGGGGTGAAAAGGGGCAAACAAAAGGAAGTTTCTTGAGCTTTTTGTAGGCCTTCAAGTAGTTCGACATGAATGATAAGTTATTTCTGCCTTTTAGAAATTGGTTCTAATGAAAGAGTGAAAGTCGAGTTATCCATATTTATGTTTCTGGAATGTAAAAAATTAAATTTAGTTTTTTCTAAAACAAAGGCAACTATTAAAACAGTGTATAGAAAGAACCGTTCACCAAACGCTAAGTACTTCTTAGTGTTGCCTATGTCAATGCTTCTCCCACTCTTTCCACAGGGGCTTAACTCCTAATTCTTTAAATAATTATATTCTTATTTGAAAGCATAGAAATTAATGTCTACCAATTACAAGATAATTTTTAAGAATTTATGTTAAAAAGTCAGAATTCAATTAACATTATAGAATAATAAGTGTGTGTGTTGAGATGTTATGTACTAATTCAGTAAAAGAATGGAAAAGCCTATAATATGTGTATTCTGGAATCTTTGAGCAGTTAGTTTGAATATATGTAAGACAAAGAGTTGTTTTCTAGAAAAATACATATTTCTGGTCATAAGAGTGTTAGAATTGAGGCGATAGTAGAATTAGATACAGAAAACTACTGGAAAAGTAACTTGAATTGCTGGTAGATAAATCTTTTCTGTTCATTAAAAAAAACACAATGTTTTAGATATTATATTATGAAATAAAACAAAAATTGACAAATGTCAGATCCAACACACACACACACACACACACACACACACACACACACACACACACTTGGGGGAGGCTGTCACCAGCTTAATGTTGCCTTTTGTTTACTTCATCTGTAAATTGATTATTTGAAATCAGAACACATTTTTTCATGTACACAATATTATGAAATATATCTTTGTTCATAAGCCAGCCTAAATCATTATTTTGTCTCATGGTTTTTGTGCTGTTGAGGCTTTGCGTAGAAAGTCTTTCTTCATGTCCAGGTTAAAAAGATATTTTCTTGTATTATTTTATATCAACTTTACAGTCGTATATTTCACATTTAGTTTGGAAACTATTTGGAGGACGCTTTGCTATGAGGTGCAGAGGGATCCAATTGTAGTTTTGTCCATATAATAAACTTGATTTCCCAGTACCATTTTTTTAAGCTAGCATCCTTTCCCTGTCGATTTACATTGCTGCTTTTAAGTCATAGTATAAGCTCACATCTGGATTAGTCTGTCTCTGAAATATCTCTTTTATTCCATTAGCCTATTTTTTCCCCAATTTTTCTTTTTATAACTGTGGCTCCAGAATAAATGTCAATATATAGGTAATGTATGGTCCAATACCTTCTCTTTGCTTCTTTTTTCTAAGTTGACTTAATTATTCAGAGATCTTTCAAATACGTTTTTAAAGAAATCAATTAGTTACTTAAAATATTCAACTAGAATTTGTATTCAATTAGATTGATTTTATAAGTTTGGGAAGAACTGGCATTTTTATATTAAGTCTTACAAAAAGACATAGTATGCCTCTCCATGTGTTCAGACTGTGTTTATCTTTTAATACTTTGCTGACTATGTTATATTTTAAGAGAAAAAAAGTGTATACTAGAGGAATTTTCACAAAGTAAGCACATTTATGTAATCATCACCCTGGTCGAGAAATCAAAAATTAAAAGTATTCTAGAAATCTTAACTTGTGCCCTTTCTCAATCATTATTCATCACCTTCCCCAAAGATAACTGTTATTATGACTTTTGTTCTTTTATAAACTTTATATAAATGAAAAATTATAACATGTATCCTTTTCTGGTTGGCATATATGGTCAACATCATTTTGTAAAATCAATCCATGTTGTTCTATATAATTTATTCATTTCAGTGTGTATAATATTCCATTGGATGAATAAACCACAATTTATTTATCCATTCTACTGTGAATGGGCATTTGAATTATTCCCAGTTTGAAGTTATCATGAGCATTCTTATATGTGTGTGTTCACATGCATATGTATTTAGCTGTGTATATAAATAAGCTAAATTGCCATGTTATATGGTATGTGCATATTCTGCCTTGGTAGGTAATGAAAACCAAATTTTCCTTGTAGTTATACTAATTTGCATTTCCACCAGAAGTATATGAGAGCTCCAATTAACTATGTCCTTGGCCACACTGGATGTTGGGTGTTGGGTGTTATCAAGTTTTCATAATTTTAATTATTCTGGAGTAAAGCGATAGTATGGTTATAGTTTGCATTTCCCTGGTGACTAATGAGATTGATGATCATTTTATATGTTTACTGGCCTTTTGGAGATGCTGTTTCGCGAAGACATTGTTGATGTCTCTTGCTCATTTCTCTATTGAATTTTATAAAAAAAATTATCCAGTCAATTTTATTATTGACTGGATAATATGTACATATTTATATGCATATTGGGGTTTCTGACTCTTTGTCAGTTACCTATATTGCAAATATCCTGTCTATAATTTAACATTTCATTTTTCAGATGAATAGAAGTTTTAATTTTAGTACTAATGTAGTCAGTTTATAATTATTTACTTTTTTGTGTGTTGTCAAAGAAATTTTTTTACCTTAAATTCATGAAGATATTCTCTTATATTCCAGAGATTCTATTTGTTTACTCTCTCCTTAAGATCTGCAATCTACCTAGAACAGATTTTTTTTTTGTATATGGTTTGAAGTTTAGATCAATGCTTATTTTGTTTTTCTTCTATGGAATCAATTGGTATAGTCACTGTTATTGAAAAACTGCCTTTTTTCTTTTCCCTTAATGTTACATTAGTCATAAATAGCGTCCATACATTTTTGCATCTTTTTCCACAGTTTCTATTGTATTTCATTCATGTAATTACTATTCGTGTTACACCGATTTCGCCCTGTCTAAATTAATGTGGGTTCGCACCAAAATAATGTATAACTTATATATGATAATGTGCTATAGAGCTGTGGTTCTGAAACTTAGTTGCATATTAGAAATACCTGGGAAATATTAAAACTATAGATGCCTGGGTCTCTCCTCAAGAGATAAGAATTTTTTTACATAGGAGATAGGTATCACTATCAGGTTTTTAAAAATCTCCTTGATGAATATGACATGCAGCCCAATCTGAGAACTGTTAGTTCTCTACTACTATGGAATAAGGTATCCCAATTTATGATTCTCCTTCAAGTTTAGCAGCTTGGATTTTTATATACATTTTAGAATTATCAACTTCTACAAAAGTTGTCCTGATATTTTGATTAACAGTGCATTGGTTTGGAGAAAAGTGGCATCATATTGTCTTCTGATCCATGAACCTCATATAGTTATCCAGTTATATAGCTCTCTTTCATTTTATAACTTTTTGTGTGTGTAGAGTTCTTACACTTCTTTTTCAAATTAATTCTTATTTGATTGTTTTCATTTCATTATAAATGGCATCTTTCGAAGCTTTCATTTTCTTTTTGTTGTGTTAATTGAATTGTTAGAATATATCTTGAGATTATTTTGGATACACTATGTACACATTTATGTTTTCTGTGAATATTGATAGATGTTATTTATTATTTTTAATAATTATACCTTTTGTTTTTCTTCAGTTTAAGAACTGGCTAGTGCTTCTAGTATAATTTTGAATGAGAATAATGATAAAGGAATTATTTTTATTCACAACCATTGATAGAAAGTTTCAATAATTCATCTTTAAATATAACATTTAAGTAAAAAAAGTTTCTAATATTCTAGTAATTTTATTTGATCATGAATATATAACTTATCAAATATTCTTTCTATAACTTTAATGAGTACTACATGTAACATATATATAACATTGATATTTTAAATATCAAACAAGAATTTAACTTGAAAAATAAAACCTATTTGGTCATATAATACTGAATTTGGTTTACCAGTGTTTTGGGGGGGATTTTTGTATCTCTTTTAGAAAATGAAATTGACTTAAAATTTTTATTTCCTGTAATATCTTAGTCAGATTTTTGTATTGAGTTATGTTGAACTTATGAAACTTCATGGATAGAGTCTTTTTCTATTCTTCTAAAGATGTTGTGCAAATTTGATGGTACTTACTTAAATGTTTATAGAATTCCAAATGAAGTCATTCTAAAATGGGATTTCTAATGTACAAATATCTTTAATTTTGACTTTAATTTTTTAAATGTTTTCCCATCCATGAGCATAATTTATTTCTCAATAAAAAAACTCAATAAAATCCCATCTTGTAGATCGTGTATTAGAGTTTAATAAAATGTCTCTGTAGAGATCTTGTGTATCTTAGCTGAGTTCCTAGAATGAGCATGTATACGCATGTGTATATGTATTGCTATATTGACTGATAATTCTTTTTTCTTCTTGGTTATCACTGAAGTGGGAAATGCAAGTAAATATTATCAGTACTGATAAACTCTATTGTTAATTATAATGGTTTACCTTTTTTATTTGTTTTCCTTAATAGATATTGATGTAATTAAAAATAATAAGAGTTGCGTCTTTCCCTACTATGTTTTACAACTGTTTATTTTTCTTTGCTTTATAGTGTAGGCCAGGGCCTTGAGTGCAATGTTAGGCAATAATAAGATTCTTCATCTTATTCCTAATTGTAAAGAAAATGCATCTAAAATTTCTCTATTAAGTGTAATATTCTAAAATTGGCATTTAACTTTCATTAAATTAAAAAAATTTCCATCTCTTCCTTGTTTTCTAGTTTTACCTATAATCTTCTGAGAGGGTTACACAAAAAACAACCCTTCAATATTTATTCATTTATCTTGTTCACTCCTCATTACTTTTTTGTTTGATCATATTTTTGAGGTTGAATTATTGCACGTGCTACTGAGAATGGGGGTATGATATCTTTTTACTCTATTATCACACTTTTTCTATATGATTTTTTCATTAATTTATATTTTGTCAAATAGTAATATCACTAATCCATTTTTTTAGGAATATCTTTTTCTAAGCATTTTCCTAAATATTTTGGTGTTTCTTGTTTAAAGAAATACAAGAAAATGTATTTTTCACCCTCTTTCTTCTTCTTATATAGTGCAGGCAGTGGAACCAGGTTTCGTTCACCCTATGAGGATGACTCCATAACAGATTTTGGGGGAAAGTTAGGTAGGTTTGAGGGAATTTGAGAAAGTTGACATGAAGTCATGTAAGGTTCTGTGGTACTGGATTGAATGCTCTCAAATTACAACCACAGTGATAACAGGCAGGATAACTATCAATAACATGCTGCTCTAGCATTTATTAAATTGTGCTTTGATATGTAGTATGGGAATGTGAGTGATAAACTCAGGTCTTTGCCTCTTGGCTGTTACAAATAAGAAATGATTCCATGGTTAACTTACAACATTTAACATTCAACATTTGCTTAGTCCCTCTCAAGAAAAATAGGCCTAATCATATATTTGAAGGTTTATATAAAGGTTAATTGAGGTATTGCATATAAAATATTTAGCAAAATGACTGGCTTTAGAAATCTTGCAGTGTGTCTTATGTGTTGTTATTATGACTACTATAATTACCATAATGTTGGTATATTATGAGGAAAACTGAGCAACCACTTCTAAAAAGTAAAACAAAACTAATTTGAATTCCACTGCTGCTACATATACCAAAACAAATATGTAGAAAAAAATATTAAAAACTAAAATGTTAACAATAAAAACATTTTAAAAACCATAAAAAATATTTAACTAGGTATTTTAAAAGTGAAAAAGTTAAATTTATAAGAAAGAAAACTTCCTTATTAAAAAAAGAAAACAAAATACATCAATGTGGATAAAAGTCAAACTACAAATTGAGAAAATAGTCACAATATATACAACAGAGAACATGTAAATATCTAAGTGTATAAAGAATTGTTAAATAACAACAAAGAAAAATGAATGTAAAATTTTAAAAAGGGAAAAAAAAGGCAGTTTACACACTAGAATCATATAAAAATTTTTCTAATTAAACAATAAAATACAAATAAAGCAATAAATCATCCTTAATCACATTTTAGGTCACAGATCCTAAAAAGATTCACAAAACAAACGTAAGCACGAATGTTCAGAAATGAGAAGCACAGTTGGTAGGTATATAAACTGTTGCAGACTTTCTAGGTAACAACTGGGAAATATGCATCAACATATAACATGCATAAACATTTGACCTCTAGAAATAAACTTAAATATAATTACAAAAAAAAAAAACAAAAATATTATACCAGAATGAATATAGCAGCATGTTTTATACACAATTATGTGAGCCTTATCATGAAATCGCTTATGTAAATTATAGTAATACATTATCAGGCAGTGTTCAAGAGCCTAGAATTACAATGGAAGAGGAGAGCAAAGCCCTGAAATTTGAGCAGGGGCCAGACTAAACTAAAGAAACGAGCTTTGCACATGTCTGGAAGAACATTCCTTCTGAGGACAGAGCAAGTGGAAACCACATAGCAATGGTCTTCATCTAATTAAGAAACAAGGAGTAGACTATGAGCATAAAACAGACCGACTGATGGGGAAGATGGTGGGAGATGAGGCTGCGGATGTGGAGAAGTGCAGGTTTTGTTGGCTTCGAAGGCTATAGGAATACATACTTGGTACAGAGTGAATCTGGAGAAGTGGAAGGGGGCATGTGAGATAAAGTGGTCAGGGAAAGCCACATTAAAGAGCTGATTTAGGAGCAAAGATCTGAATGTTTAGAAGCAATCAGCTAAGTTCTGGGAGGTGAGTGTTTCAAACAGATTGAACAGCTAGTGTAAACATCTGGAGAACAAAAGTCAGTTTGATGAAGGGAAAAATATTCCCGTATCTCAAACATGTAGAAGAAATCAGAGAGGAGAGTCTATAAGAAGATTTAAGGAGTGGGCAAGAGCATTTTGAGGAGTTTAAATTGTTTAAGACCTTCCAACGACAGTTTGAAGCAGGAGATTGACAAGACCTGATTGTCATTTTTAGGAGGATCATTTGCTGCTCTGGGGAGAATAGGTGATAGTGGTGCAAAACTAGATGAGATGCATTTGGAAGGAGATCATGCAGTAATCCAGAAGAGATCATGGTAACTTGATTTAGTTTAAAGAGAAATGACTAGTTCAGGACATGCTTTGGAGGTAGAAATGTCAGGACTTGCTAATGAATTTGATGTGTGTCTGAGAAGGCCACACTAAAGGATTTGACTTAAACCACTAGATAGATGTTTGTGCATTTGACAGAGTTGTGAAGAACACAGGAGGAAGAGGTTTGGTGAGAAAAGCAAAAGATATGTTTTGATATGTTAAATATAAAAATCTGTTATTTATCCAAGTGGAAATTTCAAGTCGACAATTGAAAAGCCAATTTTTGGCCACCCAGTGAGCTCATGGCTGGAATGTCCCATCCGTGATCTAATCAATCAAGACTGTATTTGATCACAAACCCTGTCAGTTAAAAAAAAAGTGATGACTTACCCTTAATATTGATATTTATAATCATTCTAAAGCATACATAATAATAAAAATTGTAAGACTAACAATAAAGGTAAAATTAACAATATTTTCAATAATTTTAATTTTTATTATTAATAACAAAATCCATTTTTCTCTCATAAAAGTTGACTTTATTTTAGCAAAAGCAATATTACTGAAAATCATTGAAAAATTAAATATTTTTATTACTGAATCCTTCAATATTTATAGGATGTTGATTTAATACTATGTGATAGTGATTCAAAGACACAATCCTAATTTATTTCTTTAAGTACTTGCTTTGAATGATAACTCTTAAAGATACTTTATAAAGGCCCAATATACACCATACATACATCATATATAATATATGTTTAGAGCAGATTGATCGTTAATGTTGATGGCTGTCAATCTATATTTGAATAATCTTCATGAATCTGACATTTTCTTCTTGATAGACTCTGTAATCTTCAATTCTCAAATGTCTTTGTAGGTATCTTGGCAAGTTACCACCTATTTGTTAGTATAGTTAAATTAAATCATATTAATTATTAAATTAACTTGATGTACATAAAATTTATTATATGGAAATATCGCAGATAAATGAGTAAATTAAGACACTTCTTTTAGTTCTCATTTCTTGGAATTCCCAGTCTGTCTCAGTTTACTGTGGACTGTACGTGTCATGTGACCATCTGATGTAGAGAAAGAATTAGGATTTTAAAATGTTAAATACTAGCAAAGTTTAAATTATATATTAGAAGATCTTTATATAATATAGTAGTATTATTGAATTTTCTCATTTTTATGCTGAAATGAATATAATTAAAGATCTAATATTTTCTTCTCTTACGTCACATTTTGTAATACTGTATGGGATAGTTCGCCCACTTTAGAGAGCCCTGTTGGGAGATAACATAATGGCCATCGCAAATCCCAGATCTTTAATCTAGCTGTCAGCTGGCTCATGAAGAATTATGACATGCAGCATAGACAACATAACCCATGTGTCATCATACTATCTTCAATTCTTTGAAAGAACAGTTTGTAACCAAAGAGCAAATGTGAAGAATTAAAAAAAAAATTATGTCCGTTTATTCCTTTTAACCTTCTTTTGAGTATATCATAGGATTACACTTCTCAATATTTTTGTAGCCGTAGAATATGCGTTGGCCAATGTAATGAGCAGATATAATGTATATCATTAGAAGCAGATGGTATAAGAACCAGTTCATGATTTAACATATTTCATCCTGGTAGACCATGTAAAAGTGAAGCCTTTGACAGTCTATGTCCCAAGGTGACTACAATTTTTAGAGATCCTGCCCTCACCCACCTGTGTTAAACATGTAGTGGAATAAAAAAATATACCTACACTGTTTAAATTTGTAAGACTTTGAGGTTGTTTGTTATTTCAGCATAACCTAAACTTCTCTGACTGATACAAGTTCTATGTGTTATTGCTGAAACTGTACTTAAAAATTAGACATCAGACATATTCTGGAGAGAGTTATACAATGCCAGGAAAGTTATTTGGGTAGTAGTGCTACCACATGTTCGCAAGGAAGTGAGTTCACCACTCTGTATTCAGGGAATATGGTTGCTTCTTAGATGACTTTTCAAATTAGCATGACCATTTATTTCTCTTCATATATATAACCATTTTGGTATTGACTTAAAATATGACAAAAAGCAGTTTGTTTGCATTTTGATCTTGTTTAATGAACTAGATAGTGAAATAATATTTTTGTTTTATAGAAGTAATACATGCACACAGCTGACAAATTAGAAAGCGCAGAAACAAAAAATTACCAATAACTTCATCAAACACAAAGGAATACTATTAACATTTCAATATAGTCTCTTCTAATTTTTATAAAAATATGATTAACTTTAAAAAAGAAAAAAATTGATGTCAAAATTTTTTTCCTCATGCTTTATCCAGAATCTCACCACTCACAACTTCCATCTTTCCCCTTGATTCAAGTCATCATAATTTACTTCCAGGATTATCAAAGTAGCCACCTAACTGGTCTCCCTGTTTCTATTCTCTACATGGCATAAAGAGTCTTTTAAATTGTATGTCAGATCATGATGCAATTCAGTTAAAAATCCTCCAATGGCTCTCCAATTTTTTTTTCAAAATAAAAACCTTACAATGAGTAATAAGGCCTTTTATATATTTTTCCCTTGCTCCCATTATTTATCTACTTTATTTTTTTAATAATCTCCTTCTCCTTCCAGCCACACTGGCCATTTCACTGTTTCTCAAACCTGGGAATGTGCTCCCGCCTTAAAGTATTGCTCATGCTGCCCTTCAGACTGGCAAGCTCTTCTACCAGACATCAACTTGTCTAACTCCTTTTTCTCTGAGTCTTAACCTTGACCACCCTTGACAATACTGAAAAATTTTCACACTTCCTTCATATAATCTCTGTCCTCCTTATTTTGTTCTTTCTTTCTTTCTCTTTCTTTCTTTCTTTCTTTCTTTCTTTCTTTCTTTCTTTCTTTCTCTTTTTTTTTTTTTTTTTTTTTGGTGTATCAAAGCACCTTTCTCCTCATTCTTACACTCCATGTTAAGTTATTTATTGTTTTTTTCCCCCCATCTTTTCCCATTAGATTTTTCTTATAGTTAATTGAGGTATAATTTTCTAAGCCTTAAATCCATTCATTATAAGTGTACAATTCAATGATTTTTGCTTAATTTATAAAATTGTGCAACCACCAATAATTTTAGATAATTTCCATCACCTCAAAGAAGTTTCTTGAGCTACTTGCCAATAATTATCACTGACATTTTCAGCCCCAAGCATTCACTCATCTACTTTCTGTCTATAAATTAGCCTTTCCTGGACACTTCATATAAAATAAATTATACAATAAATAGTCTTTTGCATTTAGCTTCTTTTACTTAGCATAATGTCTTTGAGGTTCACCCACGATGCAGCATGTATAAGTATTTTGTTTCTTTTTATTAATAAATAGTATTCTATTGTATGAATATACCATATTTTGTTTTATTTTATTTTATTATTTTATTTTATTTTATTTATCCAGCACCAGTTAAATGACACTTGTATAATTTCTCCTTTGGAGACATTATGAATATTGAACTATTTTACATGTCCATTTATAATGATTTAGGATTCCAGTTTCTCCAAATTATTACTAAAACTTGGTATTGCCTATCTTTTAAACAGTAACTAATGATATCTCTTCGTAGTTTCAATTTGCATTCTTCAATGATAAATCATGTCATTGAGCAGTTTTCCTGTGCTCATTAGCAACTTATTTGGGGTTTTTTTTGATACATTGTCTCTCCAAATCGTTTGCCCATTTTTAATTGTTTGTCTCTTTGTTATTGAATTATAAGAATTATTTCTGTATTCTAGTATTTCATTTGCAAATATTTTCAGATATACAATTGAAAATATTTTCTTCCCTTCTATGACTTGTCTTTCTATTTTCTTAATGTATTTTGTAGCAAGAAGTTTTAAATTTTGATAAAGTCACATTTGTCATTTTTTTTTTTCTTTAGTGCTCATGTTTGGTATCATGTTACCTAACTCAAGGTCACAAAAATTTCTTCCCGTGTTTTATATTGGGAGTCTTCCAAATCATTCCCATTCTGATGATTTTCTAGAAATATAGAACTCAGAAAAGCAATTTTACTCAGTGTTGTGTTTTTTACAGGGAAAGGATATGGGTTAAAGTCAACAAAGGAAAAAGACTTATAGAAAAAGATTCCATGAGGAAACATGGATGAGCTACCAATTAGCCTCTGGCATATGGACAGTACTTAATTCTCCTGTCAATGATGTATCACAACATAGACAAAATATTTCCAGTTAGGAAGCTCATTTGTGACTTTTGTGCCCAAATTTTTTATTGGAACAGTTGCATAGGCATGGAGTAGTTGTATGACCTTAGTTATTTGAGTCTCCATACCCTCCAGAGGTCAAGTAATACAGTGTGATCCAGAACCAACAGATGAACAAATACAGGCATTCACCCATAAATCACATTATTAGCATAAATTATCTGGCGTAACTCAAGGTCTCAGATATACAAAAACACTCTTATCTGTCAGGATATTCCAATAGTTAAATATTATCTCTCAGGACCCTGTCAAAGCTTCTCCTTTCTTGGGAATGTGGTTTTCAGCACTCTAAGTCCATGAAGTTAACACTTTACCTCATAGTTTTCTTTTAAGAGTTTTATCTCTTATCTTCGGATGTAATTTCCATTTGCATTATCCAGAATTTTCTAAAGTCTTAAATCCAAGTAATGGAAGAATTAACCAATTTTGTACATAGTTACAAAGCATGCTGGGAATGATGAGTAGAAATGACTTTCTCTAGTAGAGAGAGGCGAGGGTGTTAACAAAACAGGTATCTGGGTGAATGACTTTCCAAGATGAGAGAACATCTTAATCAAAAGTTATGGCAGAAATGTGTTGATATATATCAGAAAAAGTAAGAAACAGTGAGGTTTGAAGGAGGGGAGAGTGATCAGAAATGATAACAGGAAACGGTGGAGAACCATATATGGTTTTTTTTTTTGACATTGCAAAGGTTTTCTCTTAGAAGAACTGGAAATTTAGAGATGTTAATCTAAATTTGCAAAATAACTAAAACAATGCTAGAACTCTTCACTAATATATTTAGACATCTCGAGCCATTTTTCACTATTTATCAAGAAAGAGAATGCTGATGAAACCACACACACATTTGCAAAAGTCAGATCATAGTTTTGCTTCAATGAGCCCATAAATATAATGCTAAAAAGGGTTTCTTATAGTAGTTTTTAAACACTATAAATATGAGTTTCCCCTCTTGTAATGTAAGATTTTTAAGTACCATGTTTTGAATATATTAAATATTATATGTATTTTCTCTGCCAAAATCATGGAAATAATTTCTTAAATTTTTATCTATTTCTTTTCATGTTTCTCTGATATTTTCTTCATCCTTCCTTCTACAAAATGAATAAAATATGATTCTTGCCTTTAACAATTCCATAGGACAGTTCGAGGAAATAGATTTTTTTTAAATCAATTTTTATGATACAATGTGAAAGTTTCTCTAATAAACATAAACTATTTTGTGAACATCAGGAAGAGCACAACTTACCACCCAAAAAGTAAGAGAAAGCTTAATAAGAGGTATTGATATATATTGCTGGGCTTGCAACCTATAGAAATGATAAGCAGGTAAATAAGAAATTTTTAGAATAAAAGAGAAGTGTTTAGAAGGTTATATGAATTTGAAAATGTGAAATATGACCCAAGAACAGATCAGGGTATAGGACATAATTAGGTAATTTGTGGTCATATTTTAAATGGTTCTTGAACTACAATAGGATATTGAACTTATTCTGTATTTGATAAGAATTTGTAAAAGTTTCTTATAATTATAATTAGGCATTTTTCTGATTATAAAAGTTAAACTTGTTCATTGTAAATAACTTGGAAATTATAGAAAAAAAATTAAAGATTATCTGAGATGTTTAAGGCAAAAAAGAAAATAATCATGTCAGGTGAGTAGATTAGATCTAGTAGAAGTTTACTAGATGAATTTGAGTCAAAGAGTAAAGAGCTAATAGTAATTATTAGAGTTTTTAATAACTTTTACCTGGAAACAAAAAGGATAAATAATATAACATGCTCATCTATATAGAAATTTAGTATTCATATGTATATATGTACACATATACATTTAATATTATTTAAATTACTTAATTCATCATATTTATAGAGAAATTTAATCCCTGGCAGTATCTTGCAATATTATTGTTTCCATTTCAATTTCACCTATTTGCCATATCACCTACATAGGCCCCAGGAATAAAACTTTTAGTAAAGTTGATTCTTACTCTGCCCATCTGAAAAGTTTACAGCACCCTACAGTGAATTCAATCATTACAGAGCCACCAATGTTTTAAGAAATATAACAATTTACTAATGGAAGTTTGACTACACAAATTGAGTTGCTAAAGTAAATGTGCACCAGAAATAACCAGTATTAGTTACAAATGTTTTATCTTTTAAAAAGTTATTATTTATTACTGATCATAATTGTAATTTGATAAGAATGACATTGAAGTATTAACTTTAAGGCTGGTTGAATAAGTATATTGAATAATAATCCTTAGTGAATTATGCATTATATAAACATGTCTTATGGATTCAATACATCTATGAAAGTTCACATGACAACAAATCATGCCTATTTTAAGCTAACATAATTATTTTATGGCTAATTGAATTTAATTTTCTTCAGACTTAATTTAATTAGCTACTAAAACCAGGACAAATTCGAAAATTATAGTATTATACTCAACTTGTATTTACTCATATTTCATATGCTTTAAATATTCAGACAAAGAAAAAACTTTTTTTTTACTTTTTAATGCATATTTACAACATTGGTACTGATTCATACAGAACCAAGAGAAATGAAATCACTTAAAAGTCTAATGAAACATGGCCTATTGCATTTCAAAAAAAGAATATCAGCTAAAAGAAAATACCACCAATATTTCTTACATGAATGTATATTTATAAAGATTTATTAAGGACAAGCATTAAATTTCTATAGTAGAATTTTTCAACATGTTTACAATATGTTCTATTGAGCTTCAATGGTATAAAACTGCTTTTGAAGTTCATGACAACCTAAGTTCACAGATGTTAAAACTTGAAAACTTTTTATAGTTAAACTTTAAAATTAAGAAAAACATTATATTTCCAAATGTAAAATCAATAAAGACATAAAATAAATCTAAATTTGTTCTGTTTGTATCAATGATATATGATTGGACACTAAAATAATGAGGAGAATAAAATTTGGAAAATGTAAATTTTCATTTTCATTTAAGAAACATTAAAATTATATTGATTTGATTGATATGTAAATACTACATTTGTGTCTTTAGTCTTTAAGGCATAAAATCTTGCTCAAAATAATGTTGAATTTTGTTTTCAATAAAAACTTTGGAACAATTTTTTTTATCTAAGACTTGATACTTCAGTTACTGTATAATTTGGCTCTAAAATGCCTTTAGGCCATATGCTACAGGTCAATAAGAAGTTATTTTTTAATGTAATTAAACATTACATTTAAAAATAAGAATCAAATCTTTAAGGTTTTAAAATGTAAAATGATTGTAAAAGTAGTAAATTTGTGTGTGTGTTTGAATGGTATGCTTTCCCCCCCTAAAATTTAGCTAAAGTGGGCCTTATTTTAACAAAAATTCCTGAAAAAGACACATTACAAATAAACAAAAGCAGCTCAGATAATCTATATTATTTTCAAAAGCCGTCGAGAAAAATACCTGCCAAAAATTGTTTTGTGTGATTTAAGTGGAAATGTTTTAAAATGTAGAATTCCTATGTTTTAAAGTCTCTACAGTTAAAATAAAATTGGAATTGTCTATAATAGCTATTAGAATTTTTAGTGACTTTTACCTGGAAACAAAAAGGATAAATAATATAACCTATCAATTTATTTTTACCTCTTTCAGTCAATTACTGCATTAAAAGAAAAAGACCTCTTTTCTCAAATAACATTTAAACTTCTTGGAAGGAGTGGCAATGCAATATCTAACACATTTGAGATGTTTAACAAATAGTTTATACTAATAATGTGAGGTCTTAAATCAAATGATTTAACTCAATATCTATTCCTGAATCTTCATTATAATCATAGATTATTAATAAAGTTGTCATACATACTTGTTCATGTTAAAGCTTTCTCTCTCCCAAACAATATAATAAGTAATAAACCTAGGATGAGGAGAAAGAATGTGAGAAATTCTTCTCATAAACCTTGGTAAGATCACAACTCCCTGGACTCACAGAGGCATCAGGACTGGAAAGAAACCTTAGTCACACCAAATCTCCCACTAGGCTTTGTTAGAAAGACCTTCGAAATACCCCACATTTCCTATTCCTGGCCCTAGGTGACTTTGGGCAATGGAATTTTCAGGGCCAGTGGCACACAGCTATCTCAGCAGTAAAGTGTAAGGGGTAAAAGTGTGAATTTTTGATTCAGACAGCCTATAGTAGAGTGCTCACATTTAAAAATTATTAATTTATTTGTTGTTAAGCACCGACCTTAACAATGCAACACAAAATTAAAAAGTGGAGTGTGGCATATGTGTTTTTGCATGTAATTATGTAAATATAGATTTACATATGCTTTATTTCGTAAGTATAAAGAAAAAACTGAGCAAGAGATTAAGTTAAAATTATATATTTTATTGGCTGCTAGATTTCAAATGCTGTGAAATGGACATTTTATTTAAAGATCTTAATTACCTAAATTCATTTTAATAGGTATAAATTATTGGTCATTTATTTAACATTGAACAGCACTTACTAAATGAAAAGAATAAAATTATTGCCTTAAGTATAGTAGTTTGTTTTTGTATATGATGATACTGATAAATTGTGTTAAGCACTACTAAATAAAGAGTAGTAGTATTGAAAATGAGAGCAAAAGTAACTTCATGTGTAAAAAACATTTGAAATATTATTTTTAGAAATGTCTTTCTCTGATGCAATATTCCAGCTCTTGAATTTAAAAACATTACATTCTAATCAGGTCATCTACTTTGTTTTATTTGTATTTGGAATCATTTCACCTTTATAAAACTAAGATTCTAGCAAAAGCTCTGATATGAAATTTACTGAAATGAAACTTACTTTTTCCACATGGTATGATACTTTGTAAACGGCAATGAACAGTTATTTGACAAGATTTTTGTTATTGTTATTTTAAAGAAAAATAGTTTGTTAAGAAATAGGGCAAGTTTTCTACTAAACCACCTAATGAAATTAGCTCTCCAATATTCTAAATCTTATAAAGAAAAATTAGGTCTAAAGATTTTTACTCTTGGTTGAAGAGTTGGTTTCAATGATTCAGCATTTGTGTCGGTTAAGAAAAGAACACCTGCCCCATAAACGATGTGTGAATTCTAACCACAGACCAAAGAACTTTTTTTTTTTACCTCTATTGATATTAGAAAAAGCTTAAAGCATATTTAAAACATTTTTTTTTTCCCAGAACTCCTGAAATCAAATCATGGTAAGTTTTGAATTAACTGTTCATTAGCAGAGACTACTCTGATTTTGAACATTAATTAGTACATAGTTACTAATTTAAATATATTCCTATTTAAATAGTGTATGTATTTATTCCAATAATTTAAAAAATTAGCAACAATATAGTATGTTCAAAGGTTTATAGAATCTCGACAATAACGGAAATATGAATTCGTGCTTGATCAGACACAAGCTGTTCTATCTTCCATTCTCCTTTATATTTTAGTCAAGTGAGATTGGCTACATTTACAGATGCTCATGGACAGTAATGTACTTTTGAGTACACGTTATGTGCTGTAGTAGAATATGAAGGTGGGGCATAAACTAAAACCTATTGCCATCAAGTTTTTCATTCAAAGAAAGGACAAATATTTATAGGATAATAGAAATGGCACTTGAAAAAAAAAAAAAAAGTCCCGATTAGCTATACTTACATTGCATGCTTTAAAAAAAATGAGGCAAACGAGGTGGCTGTGCCTCTAGTGATTGGGCTAAACCTGCCGCGCAGTCCCTGCAAGAGCAGGCTCCAGAGTCAAGGGTTAAATTAAGGCCGCCTCCGGGGGATTAATGCAAACGCAGCTCCCACGTGCAGGGAAATACCCAACAGTGGGACCAGCCTGGAGAGGGCGGGTTGTAAATCCTGGGAAGACTACCTTGGAGAGAAACGTCAGGTTGGAACGGAAAGGGTAACTCCAGCTCTTGAAAGGCCAGCAGCAAACCGTGCGGATGGAACGCCACGCCCCTCTCCTGCCGCCCTGAGCTCTCACCATCCCTAGCCTCTCCAGGTGCATCCCAGCCACAGCCGGCCCGCAGAATCAATTTCCCTACACCCTGCCCCTGCATAATTTGTCCATTGTTTTAAAAAGTAATTTTCTACATTTCTAGTAAATCTACTCTTTTCAGAATGAAGCAGTATTCTAGATCAACAAAACTAACCTCATTTTATAGAAGCCGAAACCTAAAATCACACGTTTGTGTGTGTGTGTGTGTGTGTGATATTATTCTGTTCGCCAATTATTAATAGATGAAAAATTTCCAATAACAGGATTAACAAGTATCTTTCTTAATGATACTTAAAGAAATAGATAAACAATGAAATAAACAAATACATCTCTAAGAATAACTGTTTATTCAGCCAACACTGTTGAGTGGCTACCTAATACCTGACAGGATGCTGAATTTACAGCAACAAAGATCCTTAAATCACCAGGCCATCTCAAAGTCAAGGCATTCCCAGTAAGTCAGACATAACAGTTGCAAAGATATGTCATGAGGTCCTCTACATAAACATGCTCAGCAGGTTGTTTGCTCACTTCTGTATTGATATGGTTTTGGTCAATCATTAATTACAACATTTGAATTTTTAGATAATATACCTAAGGAAATTATATATATATATATATATATATATATATATACACACACACATATATATATACAGTATAGAAATAATATTGCCTTGAAAAAGACTTTTTTAAAAACTGACATTAAATAGATGACTTCTTATTGTAACACATGCCTTAAAGCTTTAATAAATGCTTCAAACCACAGAAGACAGAAGAATGGAAATTTTAATTTCTGCTATGAAGAACGTTTTCTTCTTACTTGGAACAATAAGCCATTCATTTGCAAGTTCTCAATAAAATTTAATAGCGAAATTAACTATTGATAGATGCCATTTATCTGACAAGTGACCTGTAGCATTGCATTTTTATTGGTAGGCTTCATGCTGGTTGCTTTTCTAATTCAGATTCCTTTGAGAAACAAAGTTGAATTATTCAAGGAAGTACCATGTTTTTTTAAAAACCACAAAGTCACTGCTCAGTAAAATTTAGCAGCTCCTATTTATTAATGTATCCATTAATGAATATTAATTTCATCCTATTAAGAATAACTAAAAAAATCATGGCAAACTTGCTGGAAAAAAATTACTTGTTGCAAACTGATCAGAATTGATTTGTTATTCACCATTATTAGGTTATTTTTGGTAGATATTGATGGTCTTCAGTCCTTGGAAGTACATGGTCTCATACAATGAAAGAAAACCTTAGATCAGATTTTGCCAAATATGAAACATTAATTTGCAAGCAGGCATATAAAAATTACATGACCTGTGTGTTAGTCTGATATAGTCCCAACTATTTGTCTTTTTTGATACTCTGACAGAACTTTGCATGAAAGGTTTCATTAGAGACTTCCGCAGCAGTATTCCAGCAGCAGGATCCAACTACCCTTCTAGTTAGATGACAAAACCGCTTAGAAGCAGCCACTGAACCAGGACCGCTTCTCTAGATTCTCACACCCCTTTGCAAGAACAGGAGCACCTACTTTACATTTGGAACTAATCGACACATTTGAACACCACTCATTTCATCAGCGGAGATGTCTCACTAATATTCATTATCGTGCTAAAGAAGACTTTTGTGTTAGTAGGAGGTAAATAAATATATGTCACACTTGTGGCAATTGTTTTAAAAGTATATAGACTTCTGATTAATCTTTTGCATGTTAGCTAGTCACCCTGGGTTTATATTTTCTGATTAGTGTACAACTCATGTTGACATCTTCCTCATCTCTTTCGCAGGGCTATAGGTTAAAACTATTGAACAACCTATGTATGTATCTCATTATGAGGAAGTATTTTAAGTAAATTACAGGCACATTATAATAATATTAAACATTTATCCTCATACATGTACCAGATGCTCTATTCTTCTTACTCTTAGTGGAGTAGATCTGTCTATAGAGTTGCTCTTGTTCTCTTTTTACTCTTATAGTTTTAACTAATCCTTAATTTGTATGATTCCCCAGGTTGACATATGTAGTCATGACTTCACTTCACCGATTGTGGTTTGTAACTATTTCTCAAACCTAAGGAAACTTTGGAATCTATTAGGGAACTTTTAAAACAATTACCTAGTCCTGTGTTCCACCCTGGTGAATCTGATTTAAAATTTCTAGAGTGTAGCCCAAGAATCCCTATTTTTAAATTTTCCCAAATTAATTGTCATACAGCCTGTTGGCAAACGGTTGTTTAAGAGGAACTAAATAGGACCAACTATGCTTAAGGATGACCATTTGACATCAAAATAATATACCAAGAACTGAGCTTGGTGTTTTCTTCCTAATATATCCACATATGAGGACGCCATTATTCGCTGAGTCTCGTTTTTCTTACTTTTCTTTCCCCAGTTCCTGTGAGGCCATTTTAATGTTTTGAGCAGCCATCCTAATCAGGCACTTCTCACCGTATACTTACATCACTGTAGTATGTGGTAACGCATCTCATTTCCCCCATTGTCTTCTGTTACTCTGCAGGCAGCTCTTTGAACTTTCTTAGACAATAACACTCTATTGCTTAAAGTTTAAATTCAGTTTCCTTAAATTCTCTCCAACCACTGACTTTTTATTTTGTAATCAGATCATCTTGGAAAGACACCTGATGTCAGATAGTCTTTTAACATATGGTGATTTGTTTAAATCTGAAAAGTGAACTTCCTGGAATACCCTTTCCATCACTATAAATAACCAGCCATCCAGATTAACCCTATTAGGCCACAATGACACATCAACTACTACATATGTAAGAGCGTATATGTTCAGATGTTGCTAACTTCATTAGCATGAGAGGACAATCAAAGTGATAATAGAGATGCCTACATTACCAAAACTCTGACACATTTGCCATAGCAAAACCTAGGCTCTCATTTAAAAAAGAATGCTGTTTAATACTGTATCTGCTAGCCTATTTAAGTGTGACTATTTAAATTTAAATTAATTAAAGTAAGTAAATTTAATAATTGAGTTCTTCAGCTACATAGTTAGATTTCAAATGTTCATGAGCCTCATGTGGCTGTTAGCTGCAGTGTTGGGCACTTCAAATTATGTTCATCATTGCAAAAAGTTCTAACTGGCAGTGCTGCTCTGGAGTTCTTCCCGGGGTCCCAGAGGTGGGAAGAGGCTCACACCTTCTCCAACAGCAACAGAACCCACTGCCTCTAGCTCTGCTGTCAAGACTCTCCAAAGGGCTTACTGCATTTGGGGGGTTAACAATTTTCTTCAAGGTGCTTCTATTACATTGCCTTGTCCACATGTGTTTCTGTGATTGACTCAGACTTTCTCACTCTGTTACTAGTGTGAAAAGTGCACTGCAGTGCATGCACACACACATTTATTTAAATTGTTGCAAGCAACAATACAAAGCAATCTCATATGTTCTTCATCCAGTTTGCCTCCAACTTAACATCTTACAAAATTATCTATAGTACACTACTACAGCCAGGATATTGACATTGATAGTCAAGGTACAGATCATCATGTCACTCATGTTGCCCTTTTACAGACATGCCTACTTTTTTCTACGTCCCCATCTCTTTTTAACCTCTTTCAGCCATTAATATGTTCAGAATTTTTATAATTTTGTTATTTTAAAATGTTACATGAAGAGAATCATACAGTATGTGACCTCTTGGGATCGGCTTTTTTTTCACTCAGAACAATTCTTTGGAGATTCATCCAAATTTTTTAATGAATTAACAGTTCATTTCTTTTTATTGCTGAGTGGTATTTCGTAGTATGGAAGAACCATGATTGTGTTTAACTACTCCTATGCGAAGGACATCTGGCCTCTTTCCACGTTTTGCTATTACGAATAAACCTGCTTGCTATAAGCACTTGTAGAAAAGTTTTGGTGTGAAAATGATTGATTGATTGATGGCTTAGGTACATTTTATTGGTTGTCTCTCAGAAATATATTTTTTAAATTTCTCTGGAATACATATCCAACAAGGAAATGCTCATAGTTACATGTTTAGCTATTTTTTAAGAAACTGCCAGTGTTTCTGAGTGGCTCTACCATTTTACATTCTTACTAGCAATGTAAAAGTAATCCAGTTTCTTTGCACCCTCATCAGCATTTGGTAGTGTCACTATTTTTTTCTTTTAGTCATTTTAATAGTTATGTAGTGATATCTCACTGTGGTTTGAATTTAGTAATGGCTTACAGTATACTCATTTGCTATTCATATACCCTCTTTGGTGAAATGATTGTTCATGACTTTTTCTCATTTTCTAACTTAATCGATTCTTATTATTACATTTGATTTGGAGACTTCTTTATAAATTCTTGATATAAATTCTATGTCAGATATATGGTTTCATATATTTTCTCTCCATCTGTAGCCTGTCTTTTTATTCTTTTCACATGGGTTTTTACTGAGCAAACATTTTTAATTTTGATGAAGTCCAGTTTATCAAGTTTTCCATTTATGGATTATGCTTTTGCTATCAATTCTGAGAACTCTTTGCCTAGCCCTTAAGTTCTAAAGGGTTTCTACTGTTTTTTTTTCTTTTTCCTTTTTTTTTAGTTTTACATTCATATTTACCTTCATAATACATTTTGAGTTATCATTTATATGTACATGGTATGAGGTTTAATACTAGGCTTTTTTTTTTTTTTTTTTTGCTTGTGGACATTCGGTTTCTCCCTCACCTTTTGTCTAAAAGGCCATCTTTCTTCCACTGAGTTGCTTTTGCAATTTTGTCAAAAATCAAATGGTTTTGTTTCTATGAGGCTGTTTCTAGGTGCTACTTCATTTTGTTCCATTGATGTACATGTGTACACCTTTCCCAGTGCCACAGCCTCAATTGAGGCTGATTTTTTTGTCGATTTCATAGGATTTTCTATCTAGGTAATTATGTCATTTGCAAATAAAATATGGACAGTTATATACCTCCCTTTCAAAGATATTTGCTTTTTATTTTCTTTCTTGTCTTATTGCACTGACTAGAACTTCCAGGACTATGTTGAATAAGAGTGGTTAGAACATACAGCCTTCACTTGTTCTTGATCTTCGGGAGAGACTATTTGATCTTTAACCATTAAATGTAATGTTAGCTTTATGTTTTTGTTTGTTTGTTTGTTTTGCTATATGCTGTTTATCAATTTGAGAAAGTTGCCCGGTACCTTAGTTTTTCAGAAAATTTTTTAAATTGCAGTTGTGAATGTGTGTTTAATTTTGTCAAATGATTTTCTGCATCAATCTGTCTGCTTTTTCTTCTTTAGTCTCTTAATTATAGAGGATTATGTTGATTGCTTTTTGAATATTGAATTAACCTTGTATCTCTTGGATTAACCACATTTCTGCATAAAATATTATTATTTTTATATACTGCTGGATTTTATTTGCTAATTTTGTGAAGAATTTTTTTGTGTGTGTCTTTATTGATGAGGAATATTGGCCTGTAGTTTTCTTTTTTGTAATGTTTGTCTGGTTTGGGTATAATGGTAATGCTTGCTACATAAAATAAATTGATAAGTTTTCCCTCATCTTCTATTTTCTGGCAGAGATTATATAGGATTAGTAAAAATGCGTCCTTAAAATTTTGATAGAATTATCTAGAGAAATAACCAGAACCTGTAGATTTCTTTTGGGAAAATTTTGTAATTATTAATCAATTTTCACCCATATCATCAAATTACATAGGTTAAGATGTCTGGAACGCATGTAGTCATATCCTCTGTTTTTGTTTGTTTGTTTGTTTTCTCTTATTAGTAATTTATATTTTCTCTACCTTTTATTTTCAGAGTTGCTAATAGTTTGTTGATTTCACTGATGTTTTCAAAGAATTTTCCCTTTGCTTTATTGACTTTCTCTTTCTTTTTCCATTTTTCTTTCCAAGTTCTTGAGAAAGGAGCTTATATTATTGATCTGCAACTTTTGCTCTTTTTTTAATATAAACATTTACTACTACACATTTCCCTGTCAGTACTTACTTTTCTGTGTTTCACAAACTTTGATATGTTGTTTTTCATTTTTATTCAGTTCAATGTTATGTGTGTGTGTATTTAATTTTCTCTTGAAGTTTCCTTTTTACCCAAGGGACATTTGGAGGTATGACATTTATTTTTCAAATGTTCAAGGGTTTGGAGAATTTCCTGTTACCTTCTGTTATTGATTTTTAGTTTAATTCATTGTGTTCAGAGAATACTATGATTCAATTCTTTAAGTCGATTCTTTAAGATTTGTTCTCTGGTAAAAGATATCTCAGTATATGTTCTAGTAAGATCTTGAAAACAATGTGTATTTTCTGTTGTTAGGTATAGTGTTCTATAAATGTAGATTAATTCTGTTGTTTAATGGTGTTATTGTTCTTCTATATACTTACTAGTAATGTGTCTAGTATGTCTAGCAATTGTTGAGAAATGAATGTTGATGTCTCCAACAATAATCGTTAATTTGTCTATTCCTCCTTTTAGTTATACCAGTTTTTGCTTGATTTGTTTTCCAGTTCTGTTGTTTGGTATATATACATTTAGGATTGCTATATCTTCTTGGTAAATTGACCCTCATATAATTACGTAATGTCCCTAGTAATTTTCTTTACTCTGAAGTTTACTGTTTCTGATGTTAGTATAGCTATGCCTGATTTCCTTCGATAAATATATGCATAATACATCTTTCCATCCACTTTCTTTCAGCCTGCCTATGTTATTATATTTGAAATGAGTCTCTTGTAGATATATTTGGGTCATTTAAAAAATCTACTTTGCCAATCTGCTTTTTTATTGATGTATTTAGGCCATTTACATTTAATGTAACTATTGATACATCAATATCAAATTAGCAGGGGATAGGGTACACTGCATCATTACTGCAAGGTGGAGTTAGAAATCCCAATCCCCCCTTCAGCTTCTGTTGACACCTGAAGAGGTGGGAACCCCCTAACTGCTAGTGAGAATGTGAGTACTAGCTTCTCACTTGGTCTTTACTAATGCCACTTTTGATGGGAGCATAGCAGAGCCTCATCATTGGTCTTCATTTATACCTAATGGTGGGCAGTAGTGAAAGTCCTATTTTTTTTTTTTTTAACTAGACATATCTGGCATCATCCCAGCAGCCAGCAGAAGGAAGAGCACCTCAGCACTGCTGTGTAGGGGTAGAAGTCCAGATTCCCAACATGGTTTCTCTGACAGGCAGTAGGGGTTTATTACTGGTTCACAAAGATATAAATCCCATCTCTCAACTCTGCCTTTTCTGACACCACCCCAGCAAAGGGTGGGTGAGTTGTTATTACGTTTGTCGAGGATGGGATTTTAACATCTTTACTCAGCCTTTCCTAGTGTGGGTGGTTGTAGAACCAAATTTTTTCTGTGGTGTTAGACTTGAGTAGAGTGATTATTGTCAAAAAGTGGCCTGTCTTACTAAACCGTTCCTTTCCTGTTCATTTGGCTAGAGAGAACAAGATTTGTTGGCGCTTTTTTTTTTTTTTTTTTTTTTTTTTAAATTTCATCTGTACTCATTGGCATTTCTAGGTTGCCAGCTTCTTCAGCTTCAAGCCTGGGATATACGAGATTAAAAAATTGGATGTCTACTGCATCTTCCCAGAAACAGAAGTCCCAGCTGAAATCTTTTAATAAGACTTTACTATAAGCTTGAGATTAATAGCCTGGAACTCAATTAATACTGAATGCTTTAATAAATAAATATAGTACAAAGGTACTATTCATGAAACCCAGAAGCCCAGGCCCTTTTTCCTAATACCATGCAACTTTCTTTTATAGTAATTATAATTTTATAATCACTTATTGCTATGATATTTTGATTAGTATCTTTTATTCCAATATATTAAAAATTTCATGTAAGTTGAAACCACATATCATTTGCTCACCATTATATCAGTAGTACTTATCGTTCTTTTGTTTGCCACATAGCGTGTGTTAATTTTCTGAAAAGATAAAAATAATGAATAAATAAATAAACAAACAAAGTTTCTTTCAAGGCTTCTTTCTAAACAGCTATAGCACTGTATAGTTATTTCTCAGCTAACCTCCATATGAAAGAACACAGCTTATCTTTTCCATTAGGAGTACCCTTGGACCATTCTTCTTCTTTAAATTATATAAGATACACATACACAATAGAAATATTTGTTTGGCACATGGGTAAACAGACAAGGCAACTTGCAGCCAGAGGTCACCAGACAAAGCCAGCAGTCTTCCCAGACCTACCTGACTTAGTCACTTTGAAGAATGAGGAGTTCGATGTGTTGACACACTTATAACCCATATTTGGCATACCAAATTTCATTATTCCAAATTGAAAAAAAAAAACAAACCTTGAATGTATCTTTATTTGCAAATAAAGTTCATCCTCTCAAGTCCTTATTTTCTCTTCCATATTCTTCTCTTTCTTAGGACAATTAACAGAGAAAAATTCAATTTTTTATTCAGTGAAATGCCACCCCCATCCATAAAAGGAAACATCTTTCATCTTCACCAAGAAATCATACCAGCTTACAATAATGTAACATTATACTGAATTATTCAGTCTTAAACATATAAAATAATAATGATGACACCAAATTATGGCTAATATTTTTTAATAGATGCAAGTGCTGGACTTCATGCTTAAAATTTTATATCTTCTCTGACCTTCAAAATGACTATTTGAGGTACTATTAATATTCTCAATTTAAAAATAAGGAAATTGGGGCACTTTCCCTATTTTACATATAAAGTTATTGCCTGAGATCACGCATCTATTAAATGTAGATCTTGTATTTGAAACTGATTCTAGAGAAAGCATTCTTATCTGTGATTTTTACCTTGTTGAATGCCTAGGAATGAATGAAGAGAGGAAGTGTGTTTCGTGTGTGTGTGTGTGTGTGTGTGTGTGTGTTCAACAGTTGTGTCTCTTCAGCGGAGATAAAGATCAGCCCTGAAATTTTATCCTGCAGTCTTAACCTTAGCAACAGACCTCCTGTCTTTGGTGTTTCAAATAAAAAAATATGTTTTTCCCCATAAGACAATGTAAGATTTACAGGCACAGTATAACCTAATTTAAATAATGTAATATACATTCCTTTCCCTTACCTTTTGGATCGATGACTATTAGCTATCCCTCTAACTACATTCATTCTTTCCTTTTTTTGCAGTAACAGATTTCAGCTGTGAACACAGCTGCTCAGCTAAAGATGATATTACATAGCTCTCTTGAAGCATAATGTAGCCACTTGATTAAGTTTTCAGCAATGAGTTAAGTATTTGATGTGTAAAATTCTATTGCATGCCATGAAAGCAAAAGGAATATGTCTTCCTCTTTTCCATCTCTTTTTCTCACTAGCTGAAATTAAGACATGAGTTGGAAAAGCCATCTTAGGATGTAAGCCTCAGTTTCATGTTGAAGAGGCCAGAATAGTAACATAGAAAAAAGCTGGATTCTATGAAGTTTCCATATAAACCCTGACAAGTTACTACCAGGTTGTTACTTGAGAAAAATAAATATATTTCTTGTTTAAGCAACTGTCGTTTTGGTATTTGCTTCAGCAGTTGAATTGGGGTTTTGAGGATGGGTTCACAACCATTTATTATTTTGTTTCTCAAAATAGAGAAAGAGTTGTGACTCAAACATACCAATTAATATTACAGAAAAATTGCTTGGCTAAGCACAGCTGCATTCAAGCCAATGGTTGCGTCTAAGTTTCCTCAAGAACAATGGTTTACATAACTAAAAGAACTCTTCATTTTTTTTTCTTTGCTCTGAGAAGAAAGGAACAGTCTTCAGAAAAGGATAGTCAAATCTCCTTTTCTATAGCAGTGAAAACCATTTGAGGGTGGTGGGGTGGTGGTTCTTATCAGTTCTAATCAAAGATCAGAGAAACATGAGTAACCCTAGCTACAATTATTTGTGCTTGGCATTAGTGTCTACTAGTTTACTTGTTTTTGTTCTTAAACATCTGTGTGTACCTTCTATCTTCATCTACCTGGAATGCAAACATCTCAAAGAAAAGTCATCCTTTGTTTTTGTGTGTTTTACTTGGTTGGGTTTCTTTTTCTTTCTTTCTTTCTTTCTTTCTTTCTTTCTTTCTTTCTTTCTTTCTTTCTTTCTTTCTTTCTTTCTTTCTTTTGTATCTTTAGTTTATGGCATTGTACTCTGAATTGTATAGGAGCTCATAATTGGTTAATAATAGTGAGTTCTGGAATTCCTATAAATATTATACCTATCAGTTCAATTTGGTGTGAAATGTTCCTCATTGTTTTCAAAACTTCATGGAAACAAGGAGACAATGAGTTCTCTCACAGAAAGGTGATTTAGTGTTTAGAACACACTTTAGAATTTTATTGTGTATTAAAATTTCTCAATCTAACTCTTTTGAACATAAAATTTACAAATATTTCTCCTTCTTAAAAGTAAGATGTTCAAATTCTGTTGTAGATTTGTTCTGATGAGAAAATCCTTATAAAAAGAGATAATTTGATCTGCTAAAATATACTATTATGTCACATATCTATGCAATGGTGTTAATTGTTTATTTTATAATTTCTATTCACCGAATAAAACTATAGACACTTTGAACAGGTAACTTATAATGAATATTGCACTTTATGGAAGTACTTGAGTACATTTAATATATTTTGAAGACAAACTAGGTCTTTAATTTTCTCTCTTTACTTTATCAATCATTTAAAAAATCCTTCAATAAATCAGAAAACAAGGGAGGGGAAAGCAGGACCAAAAAAAAAGGAAGAAAATCTACAGTATAAATCAGACACAGTGTTCTACAAATGTGAGGAAAGTTAATTTCAACGTATTTTTATCCAAATACAAATATTGAAAAATTTATTTATCAAATTATTATTGCACTTCTGAGAATCAAGAACCCACTTTTACAAATTGGAAAGACTAGGTGTGTTGAAAAGAGAATGGAAATGTTGTACAACTAATGTGAGATTGACAAAGTAAAATTTTTCACAGTTGAAAACATCACTCCTGTTTAAATATAAGATGAACATGTAAAAGATTTTGTTTAACTTATTAAATAAGAGAACGAGTACAACATAAAAACCAGTTCAAGTACACATATATGCAGAAAAAAATATAATCGAAAATGCTAAAATAAATTTTCAACTATTCAAACCTGATTATTATCTTCAAATATGTGATGTTTAAAGTTACCTTTTCTACAAGGCACAGGTCAATTTTATATATATATATATATATATATATATATATATATATATATATATACATACACACTGGAAAAATTATTTTTATTTTCATGGAAAATAATTATTTGCATTGGTATGGCTAAGTGTAATTTAAATTTCTATCAATTTCTATGTCAATATAATGTCATTGAAAACTTCATACCTCTATATATTCAGATAATCTCCAAAAGTTCTGCCAGACGATGTCTAGTTCTCCACTCAAAGGACACCTATTTCATTCACTTTCTCTTCTACAGCTTTTTCCTAACAAGCTTTAACATAGTCTTGCGACATGCTATGCAGTAAAGAGTTAAGATTTTGGATGTGCAAACTTTGCACATTTTGAAGTATTGGCTGTGGGCTGGCTCCTTGGAGTATCCTGCCTCACAAGAATATTTCTGTATACTTTTGAACTTGACCTATTCTAGATAGCTTGAGATAACAATGTGACTTATAGCGAATGCCAGTTCTGGTTTGACTAAGGTTCTGGGCCATGCTATATTAGTTTGATGTCTGAAGAGTTACTGAATGTTGAGTAGTTAAAGTCAGTGATGTTGCCTATGTGACTGACCTCTAATAAAGTCCCTGGATATCAAGGTTCTGTTGAGCTTCCCTGGTTGGTAATAGTTTGTATACGTTGTAAACATTGTCATCCACCACTGTTGGGAGAATTAAGCTCTGTCCATGTGTCTCCACTGGGAGAGGGCAACTAGAAACTTGTTTCTTGAAGTCTCCCTTACATTCCTTTTTCTTTTGCTAATTTTAATATGTATCATTTCTCTGTAGTAAATTGTAAGTGTGACTATAATAGCTTTTCTGAGTTCTGTAAGTCCTTGAAGTAAGTCATCAAATCTGAGGGTGGACTCAGGGACTCTGATACCCACCTAATGTAGATATAATTTTTTGCTGGACATTCAGGCAGCTGTTGAAGGAGGTATTCACAAGACAGAAGTGAGAAACTGATAAACTGAGTTTCTTTTTTCACATTAGTTTAGTGCTCTTAGAATGGTCATTTGTCAAAGCTTCCTGTAGTCAGAGCTTCCTGAAGGCAGTCGTGGGAGATGTGGGTAAGCTATCTATGGCACTCTCTGTACTCTCTCCACATAATGTCTCCAAATCAGGCCCAACTAATCTTCCCCAATATGGCTCTTCATTTAAACTTACCTCTCTCCTTTCCAACTGGTCTCTCAGAGATAGACTGTAATTCTTCTATTCTCTTTATAAACTAATTTCAAAGCAAAAATTCTATGACCTTCTTCCTTAAGACCTGGCTTTGACTTCTCTCAATAGGAAACAAATCTTGTTAATTAAAAGCTTTGATTTATAAAACTATTTTTTTCCTGATGTGGCACGAAGAGCCAATTTTTGAAGTAAAAAATGGAATATTGGATTTTTTCATCTTTGCAATTAAAAATAAATTATAATTTTCTTTGCAGGAAAAAAATTATTTTATGTCATGCATTGAGTTTTATCTATAATCTCTATGTACTAATCTTCTATCATTTGATTTTTATGTTCATATAAAAAGATTATGATAATTGTGAAAAAATATTTTTCCCTTCCAATAAAAGTTCTCTTTTCAAGATTACTATCTCTCCAAGTATTCAAAAATCTTTGAGTCTTAGAACAAAACAATAACTAAATTTCTCTCCTTTTCTGGGAAATAATCTACATGTCTTGGCTTTAGCGATGGAAGAAATACAGAGGAAGAATCCAACTACTGGCGAGATATTATTTCATTAAATCTACTACTTAGCTTTACAATTTTGTTTACTTTTTCTCCTATAGGAATTACTTTGACTCATGGGTTGGCAAAGCCAAATGTTGTTAGTATGACATGGTCACCTTTTTCCTCATGTGAAAATTTTTAGTTTAATGGCAGGTAATCTAATCACCTTTGTACATCCCCGATAGTCACTCTCCTGGAACACTGAAGAGCACACATTTTTGAGAGGCATGATATCACGAGGCACAACTTTAAGAATGCCATTCACACTCATGCAAGTTGTGCTTCAAGTAGTTTTATAGTGGGAAACCTATGGTATAAGCAGTGGTCCTGAACACATCTCAATTGTTTGACAGATTGATTTGCTATGAAGAACAACTGGTGACAGGGTCTCCAAACATTCTAAGGTCGCTATTGGAAGAATTAAATAGGACTAAAAATAGTTCTACACTGTATACCCTATAGGAATACATATAACACTTAATAAAATGCAGAGCTTTAACAGTGAGAATTGCTCAAAAACAGACTAGGCCACTTTAATATAATTGAAATTCCATCAGTGAAAGTGTTCAAGTATAGTTTGGACAACCATTTGGTAAAGATATTGCATAGAGACTCAGGCATTATAATATGTTAGGATATGATGGTTTTTAAGCTCCTGTCTGACATTGAGTTTCAATGAATCAAGACATTATTAGAATTAGTGGCACTTTGCTTAGATATGTAAATGAAGTTGAAACTCACCCTACAGCTGCCATCCAGGTATATAAAGTTGTTTTTATTATCAAGTTAGATGTTTTATGCCTCAATTCAGACAGCTGCTATGGAAAAAATAAAATGATGGATTGAGGGAGTCTGTATTCTGCCTGATTTCTTTAGACTAAGATATTAGGAGTAAATTAGCCCAATCTGAGGATTAAAATCTTTAAAAATAAATGTGAGCCACAAGAGCTTAAAGAATACAAGGTAAGTCATAATGTAGAACTGGGTTGGGAATCATTTATACCTTCTATGCCTTCTTTAACTGATGGATAGCTAGCTACCTAGGACTTTATATTGAAGAGGATTATCAGGCCTCATCTGGATTTAGCTGGAAATATGCCATAGATAATTAGTGATGGGAGGGAAAATTATTAGACTGTAATCTAGATATTTGCCATCTCAGTCATAGAAAATACCTGACACACTAGATAGAACTCATAGAATTCATTTTCTAGGGGATTTTACCTGCTTGTGGCTTTGTACCTTAGCTTGTGTAGGTCTAACAATTCAAAGTGCTCAGGGTCAATTAAGCTAAAGCACTGCCTCATACAACTCAGAAGAACATAATGTAAAAATCAGAATGGCAATATAATAATTTGCAATTAGAACTATTACTGTCAGGTTGATTAAAATTCCTGTGTCTTTTAGCCAGGGCACCCAGGCTGCTAGTGACATTGAGATAGATGAGTTAATAATACTGATTAAGACTTCATGTATTAGGTTATTACTTTCCTTTTTTCAGTATGTTCAAATTCTACTCTAACTCCCTGAGACAGCATCTGGTTCCTTGCGCTGACTGTGGTCATTCTTTTATACTCAATGTTGTAGGAAAGTCCTTCTCAAACTGTCTATGGTGAAGGTCCGATTTATTTTCTTTTCTCAATCTATCATGGACTCTTACTTTAATAAAATACAATATAAATAAAGTATTATAAAAATAAAATAAATAAAAACAAAATACAAGTATATTTTTATTATTTACTTCAATGGGTATAAAATAACTTCAAATTTTCTATAAAATCTTCTGAATCTTTACTCTTAATTTCTAAACTATAGTTCATAAGCAAACTAGTTCATGAAGAATTCAATGCTAATGAATTTAGGAAAAATTTATAATATGGTGATGTTTTATTTTTTGTGCATTTGATGGACGCATTATAGTACACTGGAGCCCCTGTATAATCAATTAAACTAGTATACTTATAGTCATTAAATGGATATAGAGAACAGGTTTATTACTTTAAATGGCTATAGAGTTCTACGGTAGCTTTATTTAAAATTTAGGTTTTAAAACATTAAAGTACATAAAATGTATAAAATGAACCAGAAACCATGTCCTTTCTAAAACAATAAACCAATTTCCAATGTGACATTTTCCATATAAAAATTATGACATTATTTAGGATGACATTTGGAAGGTTAATATTTGGATAAAATGTGAAGAATATTTAATCAGTAATAGTGTCAAGAGATATAGAACCAATGATTTGTTCCACTATCATAAGGAAATGGTTTGTAGATGTGTAGGAGTGATATTCATTTCATACTCCCACATCCTACATCCCTTTGCTCTGGTAATTGTTAACACAAAGAGCCACAATAATGACTTCTGTTACACCACCAACTTGCAAACTCTCTTAGCACAGTTTTATTTAACCTATTAAATCAATTCTGCCATTAAACAAACATCAAGTTTTTAACTAGTGTATAAAACTGTGAATCTTTATTTCTTGACCACTAAAACTTAGTCATCTAAATGATATGTTCTTCATTTTGTATGGTTGAAAAGTTGGGCATTTTCTGGTTTCTGGTCTCACTACTATTTTAATCTGCTTTATTGGCTCTTGGGTCCTGCCTTTCCAACCTGTTCTGGCTTTTATTGCTTCCCCATATTCAGACTCTTTAAGACTCACTAGCATTTACTACAGTCTTTAGCACATCTCAGTTTTTAAGCTTGACTTCCCAGAAAACACTTAACCTTGCAACTCACAAAGAGAACCCTATATACTCAGATGTACTTTAGTTCTTAGTGTGGTTATCATTTTTCTTACTACCTAATCCTAATGCCAATATTTTGTTGTCTTTATATTCATAATTTGGTGGTGGAGTAAGAGAGACCATTTCTTATCATTGTTCAGATATACCACTCTGTGGTATATCCAACATCTAACTGGTAGAATCTACCTCTAGTACATCTGCAAGCTTGTTGCTTCGTGCTTACTTATTTTCACACTCCGTTCTAAAGAATAATCGTACCTACTTATGAGTAGTAAAGATATATCTCCACTAGCAACCCTGATTTGATGTGGTTTTATACACTGTCATACAATTTCAAGTAAACTTCACACATGTAATTGCTTAACTCCTTCAAACTTATCTCAGATCATTTTATTTTATTATTTCCTTTCATCCTGAAGTTCAGAAATATAAAAATAGTAAACATAGTGGTAAAGTGGCAAGCTTAACAAATAGAAATTCATATTATAGAATTACCACGCTAATATTTTTATCTAGATGATTCACAAGGTTGTCAACTAATCTCACATATGCTTGTTCATTTGATATTAAGCATGCCAAATGGTGATATAAACCATGTCAAAGCTTTGGGTTGACCATGCTTTAAACTGCTGATGTAGAAGAACTACTACTATAGTCACAATAATTTATTGTCATTTTACAATTAAACTAAATTATGATTCAACGTTCACTAAGGATCTACTAACTACATTACTAGTTGTATATATATGAAAATTAGTATAAATATAGTTAAGAGATATCTCTTCTCTAGGAACTCATAATGAATTCTGAAATATGCATAGTACCAATGGTCAGAAAATATTACCCTAATAGCAGGCTGTGATAATAATCCTATAGGGGCTATAATGGAGATACACATGAAGAACACAGAGGGAAAGTTATTTCTCATTTAGGTATGAGGATCAAGGAAGGCTTTTAAGAAGACAATGAAAAATGCGAGCTGAATCTTTAGGATTGGTTAAACTTTGACAGGCTGATGAGGAGGTAAGGGAGTGAGCGAGTGGCCTGGTATAGCAGAGGAAGGAGATGGGGAACTGAGGGAATGGGTGAATCTTGAATAAAGTGGGGGGGGACTCTAAATGTTGTAAGCATCCTCTTTCCTGACTCTCATGCCTTTTTAACTATGTAGAGGAAATGGAAGAAAATCTACTGAACCAATTGTTTTGGCTGTTCTGATGTGATCACAGCATTGCTTATATGAATTGTCAAATAAGGGATGAGCTCATAAAAGGATATTAATGTGTCGTTTTTATTGAGCAAAATAACATTACAGAGAAGGTGATTTCAAAGGCGCATGGCTCTTTCATTACAGCCTTCAGGGGCGATGTTTGATCACTGAAAACAGGCTGCTTTGTTCCAGCTTTCTCTGATGTTTGGCATTATCCTGAATACATATGCTCTGACTTGGAAAGAATCAGTCTGTAAAGATTTAATAGATTTTAGATTTGCATATTTAAAGTACATGTCCTGTTGAAATGAAAACAATTTTAATACCTGTATATACACAAACATAGTTCAGACACACATCTCAGGGAATTTTTAAAAGGCAATTTATACATTATATATACTTGTTTTAAGATTATGAAAGTTGGCTATTTTTTAAATTAGCCATTTTATATTTTCGCTGAGGAAAAAGTATATTTTGAACATCATATTGATGACAAAGTACAAGAACCTTTTAAGTTTCAGCGATTTAGTATTTGCTGTATGTTCTTGTCACCTATCATGGAAATACCTTTCTAGTGTTGAGCATTGCTGACCACTCTATTGAAAGTGAATTAATAGCTTTTTTGGTTAGAGAAAATCAGGTCACAAAGATTAAAGAAAAATGTTAAAGAATAGTATTTGCATAAGGTTATTTATTTATTTTTTTACATTACCGAAAAGAGTGATTTTCTTTTTTCAAAAGGAGAAAGATGCTCGGAAAGAGACCCGAAGAGTCAAAAGCATTTTGTATGGTGACTAAAACATAGAATTTTCTCCTCATAGAATTCTCTGGCTTCTATTCCCTGTGAACTGATGTGTAATCTCACATAATTTCATCTTTTAATTTTGAATTGCAATGGAAACTTTGGAAAAAATGGCATTCCAAGTCAGTCAGTTTGATATATGTTCCATCTACAATTAGACACCCATTGCATTGAAATTAAGCCCAGCAGACCAGCTAAAATGGAATAGGTTAAATTATGTTCTGTTTCATGTGACAAAGAAAAATCTTACCATGTCATTTTTGTACTTAAAATATTTGTCTTTCCTTGTCCCCACTTTCAACATTCCCCTCAATGAAATGAAATGCTTTCTCCGTATGGCATGTTCTTTCCTCACTAGTTTTGCAACAATGTCACAACAGAGACTATTTCAGTTATACATTTGTTGCCTGGACCAGTGCTTGTCTAATGTTAGTGTACTTACGAATCATCTGGGGGTCTTGTTAAAAATTCAGGTTCTGATTCAGCAGTTTTGGGGTCTCGTCAAGATTCTAACAAGCTCCCAGGTGATGCCATAGATGACACTTTGGATAGCAAGTACCTAGATACATATGACCTCTCATTAAATTGATATTAGTTTCCGGATTGAAAATGTAGATTCTCTGACTTTGTGGTTGCTTCAGATTTTTATTGGCCTTTTTATTTGTTGGTAATTTTATAAAAATACTGAAAATCTATGCTCCTTCTACTTCTCTATTCTCCTTTCTTACCACTTTCCTTTCTTTACATTTCAAATATAACAAACTACTTGAAATTTCAGAATGTATGAGGCTTTTTCGTATCTTTGTGCCTTTTCAATTACAATACCTCTGCCTGTCCTAAGATCTAGTGATGCTTTCTTTAAAATTCAGCTCGGCTGTCATCTCCAGGGATCCTTCCCTAATTTCTTCACCATGTAATTTCTTAATTGAATGCCTCTAATATCTCCCACAATGCCCTATATTTTCTAAATTATAACTTTTTCATAATCTGTTGCATTACCTGTTTTCTTGTCTATTCCCTTCCAGTTAGTGCTTCTGGGGAGGAAAAAATTATTCATTTTATCTTAGATGTCCACTACCAATCACTATGTCAGACACACAGTAGGTTTTAATTAAAGATTGTTGAATGAATAAGGAAAGGAAGTTGATGTGTTATAGTTATGAAGTAATATAATACAATATTTTCTTATATGAAACTTAAAATTGCATTGGGAGTAATAAAAACTGAAGCCATAAAAAAGTTAAGTACAAGATGAGATACTACTAAAGATGTAAAATGTTAGCATGCAATTAATTACCAGATGAAGATCATAGAAATAAACTATTCTGATTTTATTAAAGAAACTGTCACTATGGATTTATTATTTTTTTTAATATCTAAACTTGCTCTCAAAGGATTGGTAATGACTGACAATGCTGTGTTTTGGAGCTAATGAAAAGTATAAATACATATGTAGTTAAAGGAATAGCATCAGAAAAAAAGGGAGTTTTAGAAATATATACTCAAACTTGAGGAACAGTTACACTAGTATGTATGTAAAAATGGTCCTCATTAAGTAATGAAAAGTAAGTTTGGTGTTCATTTCCACTCTCTACTTGAGAATGTGAAATCAGCACCTCCCTTGCTGTCTGGCTTCTGGTTGAATTTGGCCTGTGGGGTGCCTATCAGAGAGTCAAGTGGAGGGAGGATGAGATCAGGGTATTTATTTTCTTGTGTTGCCTAGAACTGGCTGTGCCTCTGTGTAAATTGCCCATTTGTCAAAACCTCCTCAAATTATTCTAATTCGAGTGTTCATTCTGCTTTCTTTTTAGACTCTGATACAATTGCAGAGTTGCTTAAAGCTAGATTGAAAGTCAAGCTTAATAACTTTTATGATAACCATTAATTCTATAAAAATGTTTTAGTTGCCTGCTGTATATCAGGCAAGATTCGATAAGGAGGGGGTTCAATAGAAAAAAAATTCAGAAAACAAACCAACCAACCTAAATTCTTGTGCTTATATTATTCACATTTTAGTGTGATAAAGAGGTTATAAATCATATTAGAATTAAGGAAAATTTGATATGTTTCAAACCACACAATTCTGTAATGTTTATTTATATAGTCTTTAATTTACTGTTTATTTGTCAAGTGATAATATCCCAGAGATGTAGTTTTTGGTTGTTCCCTTTTAACTAAGGGTGGATTATCGAGAATTTTTGCCTTTTCTCTTTTCTGTTGTTCATCTTCTGGTCATTTCACTAATTGCTCTTCTTCCATCAGGAGTATAAAAGGAAAATAAATGAGTGAAAAGCTTAGCTTTGTATCTATGATAAAAAGGAAGGAGACTGAAATCCTAACTAAAATGAAGCTTTTCAGTTTATCTGGGCTGGTCTGCCCCCTATTGCCATAAAGATACTGAGAGAGTTTTCAGCTTGCCAAAAATCAAGAGATAAAATGGACAAAAGTCCATTTTATATTCACAATGATGCAGAGACCAGGTCTAAGAAGTAGATATGATGCTCTTAATATAGAGCTCTGGTGTGCAGACCCTCTGTCTTCGGATCTTGGATTATATTACAATGTTGTTTGCAGTACTTACTTAGATCATTCTTGACTCATGTGAGCCTAATTCTGTGACCCTGCAAAAAATAGATTATAAATCCTGGTAAGGAAAGATGTCTTTGTAGTTCGACCTTGGAAAGATGAGCTAAAGGTACAGAGGAAACCATAAATTCAATTTACAATACAATGAAAATAAGATTATTCATACTTTGCCCAGTGGATGAAGAGGAAGTCTAACACTTTTTCTGGTGCATGCTGTACATTTGCAAAAGCTTGATTAATTCCTGCTTAGTAGGTAGCTAAGAGAGGAACTGAATAAAGACATTTTATATGAGGCTTTTGACTCTACTTCGTTCTTCATTATTTAATTATTATTTTAAGAAAACTTTAAACCTTTTTTTCAGGTTCTATCTATGAAATGTTTGGAAATGAATGCTGTTTGTCGACAGGAGAAGTGATTAAAATTACTGGTCTCAAAATTAAGAAAATCATAGCTGAAATTTGTGAGCACATTGAAGGTTGTGAGTCTCCACAACCATTTGAACTGCCGATGAATTTTCCAGGTACAGTATATACAACCATTTCTCATTCGTAAAACTGCATTGCTAATAGAAATATACATCTATATAATTGAAAACAATAAAAAATATGGTAGTTATTTTTTCACTCTAGGGGAACGGGTAAAAATCAGAATTTGTATATGATTTTAAAGACTGATAAAAGGCAAATATTTTCTCCCCTTTTTAACAAACATTTTTTACTTAGGACTGAATATTTTTTATTAACAATATTTAGTGAGTTCCAACTATATGCAGAACCAGCTATGCTAGATAGTGAAGATGAAGAAATCAAAGATATATATTTTTATAAATTATGTAGAGTGAATTAATATATATTAAATATGTCAACCCGCTTTATTCTTATTGCCATTATTCTAGCTCCCTGAATCACAACTAACTTCCCTGTCTTTTTGATGTCTGGCTGCTTTTTTTTTTTTTTTTTTTTTTTTTCTTGTCTACTTAATTCTGCTCAGCCTTACAAAATTAGTTCAAATATCATGTCTTTGGAAAATTTATGTGTACCCTCTAACTTAACCTAGATATCTCTTTTATGTTTCCAAAATATCTTGGGCACCATAGCATGCACCATGTTTTAATCAATGATGATTTCTTTATTTGCCTTATTCTCTAGACCGGGAGTTGGCAAACTTTTTCTCTAAAGGACTAGATAGTAAATTTTAGACTAGATGGTCTTTATCACAACTATTCCATTCTTATGTTGTAACATAAAAGAAGCTCAGATAATAAATCAATGAGCATGGCTGTGGTTCAATAAAAATGTATCTATAAAAACAGGTAGCCAGCAGAATTTGGCCTGTGAATTGCAGTTTGCTAACTTCTGCTCTAAATTAAAAATCCCTCACAGATACAGCATAACATAGGGGACTTTATATTTCTAGTACCAAGCACATTTTCTAGCACAGAGAATGTGCTCAATAATTGTTTATTGAATAGATAAATCAATAAAAAATTGAATGATTAGTAGAAGAGAAAAATCTAACAAACATTTTCAATATAATGTGATTCATGGTATGAATGAATTATGCATGGTTTCTATGAGAGTATCGATAAGGAACATCTAACTCCAGTTGGTCGTGTTTCAGAACATGGATTTCTGAGTTATTATATATGAATCCCAGCTCTACCACTCTGAGTTATGTAACTTTGCCAAGTTCTTTACCCTCCTTACATGTAAAATGGGAATAATAATGCTCTCTGTCTTCTAGTGTTGTTGGGAAGATTAAATATTGAAATGTATTTAAAGTGCTTAGAATGGCACTTACCATATAGCAAGGGCTATAAAAAAAGAAGGTATCAGCTTTTATTACCATTATTAATATTGTTATTATCATCAGTTGAGTCAGGCAAAGCCTTTTAGAGAATGTTATACTTGAACTGAGGTTTGGAGAATAAAAATAAATTAACTATATAAGGGGATGATACTTTCAAGTGCTCCAATATTCTGCTTCATTTCAATTGAAATCTTACTCATTGTTTTATTCTAATTATTCTTTCCTCTCCCTATCCTTTATAGCAATGGTTCTCAAACTTGGCTATGCATTGGAATCACCTAGAAAACTTTAAAAACTCTTGGTGCTCAGGCCATTTGCCTGAGATATTCTGATTTATTTGGTGTGGGATAAAGTCTGATCACCAAGGTTTCCCAAAGCTGCCAGGGTAATACTAATGAGCAGCCAAGGTTGAGAACCATTGCTTTAGAAGAAGTTTTTCCTAAGAACTCTAATTGGATGTATTAACTCTCCTTTTGAATCACTATAGTCTTTCCCGCCTTAATCATCATATTCAATACATTTTGCATGTAATTGAAGTTATTTGTGTGCTTGTCTTATGAGCACCATCTGCTTAATAGATCACAAGTTTGCTGAGGACTGATTCTGAATCTCATTTGTTGCTATATCCCCATAGTGTTTAGGAGAAGATATATATAACAAATATTTAGTAAGTTAAACTGACTAGAATCTTCTCATATTATGGGGTATTTCTTATTACAGTAATTAAAACACTTAGCTTTGACTAACAGTTTAACTTGGGTAGTCATTATTTAGAATATCCTTTTGAGCTTTCAACTGACATAATGATCTTGCACCAATTGAGCAACAGTTTGAAAAATGTACTTACAATATTAGTTTTATTGTAAAGATCAGGGTTAGAAGGAAGGGCTAAAGTGATTGATAATGATCAGAAAATACTTTCTTTAAAAAAAAAAAAAAAACGAGGTTATGATGAAGGGGATCCCAAATATAGGAGTAATCCTTCTACATCAGCACTAGGGAGAGAGATAAAAACAAGGCCACTAATATTTTTTATAAGTTTTGACAAAGGCATTTTGATATTTGATATTTATACTCCACTCAAAGCTTTCAATTTCAACTCCCAGTTAGATTTTAATCTCAAAAAGTCATATATACGTATATGTATATATATATATATGTGTATATATATACACACACACATATATATATGATTTTATTTTTCAATTAGAGTTGACATTTAACATTATATTGGTTTCAGGTGTACAGCATAGTACTTAGACATTTATATAATTTAGGAGATGATCTCCCCAATTAGTCTAGTGTCCACCAGGCACTATACAAAGTTATTACAATATTATTGGCTATATTCCACATGAATACTGTGTAACTACCAATTTGTACTTCTTAATCCCTTCACCTTTTTCATCCAGTCCCTGAATCCCCTGCATCTGACAAACAACAGTTTGTTCTCTGTATCTATGGGTCTGTTTCTGTTTTGTTATTTTGTTTTTTTTGTTTTTTACACTCCACATGTAAGTGAGATCATATGGTATCTATCTTCTCTGTCTGACTTATTTTACTTAGCAAAATACCCTCTGGGATCATCCACATTGTTACGAATGGTAAGATTTTATTCTTTTTTTTTTTTTTTTTGTGGCCATGTAATATTCTATTGTATATATGTACCACCATTCCTTTTTTTAATTAGACTTGACATTTAATATTATTTTATTTTATATTGGCTTCAGGTGTACAGCATAGTGGTTAGACATTTATATATTTTATGAAGTGATCTCTTGATTACTCTAATACCTACCTGGCACTATACATAATTATTACAATACTGTCAACTATATTTGCTATGTTGTACTCCACATCCCTGTGATTATTTTGTAACTACTAATTTGTACTCCTTAATCCCTTCACCTTTTTCACTCAGCCCCCTCAGTCTCTCTCTCATCTGCAACCACTAGTTCATTCTGTGTGTCTGTGAGTCTGTTTTCATTTTGTTTATTTTGTTCTTTAGATTATACATGTAAGTGAAGTTATTTGGTATTTGTCTTTCTCTTTCTGATTTATCTCACTTGGCATAATACCCTCTAGGTCCATCCATGTTGTCAAAAATGGCAAGATTTCATTCTTTTTCATGAATGAGTAATATTTCATTGTATGTACCACATCTTCTTTATCCATTTGTCTGTGGATAGCCATATATTGGTTATTGCAATAATGCTGCAATAAACATAGGAATTCATATATATATTTTTTTCAAATCAGTGTTTTGGTTTTCTTTGGATAAATATCCAGAAACGAGATTGCTGGGTGATGTAGTAGTTCTATTTTCAATTTTTCGAGGAACTTCCATGCAGCTGCAGCAAATTGCAATCCCACACTCTACTCTCTTCTTGCTTGCATGGTTTCTGAGGAGTAGTCGGAAGTAATTCTTATCTTTGTTCTTCTGTAAGTAAAGTCTTTTATTCCGTGGCTTCTTTCAAGATTTTTCCTTTATCTTTGATTTTCTGCAATTTGAATAAAATATTCCTGTGCAGTTTTTAGTTTAGTTTTTTTTTGTTTGTTTTTTTTTTTGTTCTTGTTTTCGTTTTTGCATTTATCCTATTTAGTGTTCTCTGAATTTCCTGAATCTGTGGTTTGATATCTGTCATTAATTTGGGAAAATCCACAGTCATTATTGCTTCAAATATTGCTTCTGTTTCTATTTCTCTTTCTTTTTCTTCTGGCATTTTCATTATGCATGGAAATACCTTGCTATATCTTTTGCTGTTATCCAACAGTACTCAGATATCCTGTTCTGTTTTTGTCTTTTTTGTTTTTGTTTTTTTTCTAATTGCTTTTTTTTTTTTTTTTTTGGAAAGTTCTATTAATTCATACTGAATTATGGAGATTATTTCTTCTGCGGCATTCAGTCTACTAATGAGCCCAGTAAAGGCATTCTTTGTTTCTTTTATAGTGTTTTAGATCTCTAGTGTTTCCTTTTAGCATTTCCTTAGGTTCCTGTTTCTGGCTTACATTGTCCACCTGTTCTACTTTATCCGCAAGAGCCCTTAACATATTAACCATAATTGTTTTAAATTTCTTGTTTGACTATTTCAACATCTTTGCCATATTAGAGTCTTATTCTGATGCTTGATCTGTTTCTTTTACTGTATTTTTTGATTTTTAGTGGGCCTTTTAAATTTTTCTTAATAGCCAGGCATGATGTACTGGGTAAACAGAGCTGTAGTAGAAACAATTGTTGGTAATGTGGCAATAAAGTGTGGCCAGGGGTGAAACAGTTTATAGTCCTACAATTAGGTCTCTATGTTTTTGCGAGCCTGTGTCCCTGAACTATAAAATTCACAAGTGCTCTCAGTCCTATTCCCCATCCCTTACGTGGAACAGGTTGGCAAGAGTGGGGTGAAGTTGGGTATTTCCCTTTTCCTATGTGGAAGAATATAGAACAAGGTAGAGCTGGATATTTTCCCTCCCTAAGTGGAATCCTAGAGAGGTCATTAGTTGTGTATTTTTATTCCCCCTCACATCCAGAGCAGTTGGTCCTGATAAAACACCAATAATTTCTCTTAAGGGCAGGCCTCATTAGGAGGTATAGAATGCTGTGGTCTATTTCAAAATGGTTTCTTTAAGATACCAACTAAATGGGAGAAGATATTTGCATACAATGACTCTGTCAAGGGATTAATATCCAAAATATATATAAGGAACTCATATAACTCAAAAACAAAAACATCGATCTATTTAAACAGTAGACAGAGGACTTGAACAAACACTGCTCCTAAGAAGACATACAAACAGCCAACTGACATATGAAAAGATGCTCAACTTCACTAGCTATTATAGAAATGCAAATCAAAACCACAATGAGGTACCACCTCACACCTGTTATGATCATCATCAACAGGACAAGTAATAACAAATGTTAGAGAGGTTGTGAAATAAAAGGAACCCTCACACACTACTGGTGGAAATGTAAATTAGTATAGCCACTATGGAAAATACTACAAAGATTCCTCAAAAAAATTAAGAATTGAATTATCATATGATATGACCTAACAATCCCTCTTCTGGGTATCTACCCCCCAAATTTGAAAACATTTATCTGTAAAAATATATGACCCTTATGTTTATTGCAGCATTATTCACAGTGGCCAAGACATGGACACAACCAAAGTGTCCTTCTATAGATGATTAGATAAAGATGTAGTGCATATATACTATGGCATATTACTCAACCATAAGAAAAGATAAAATACTGCCATTTGCGATAACATTGATGGATCTTGAGATTTTATGATAAGCGAAATAAGTCAAACAGAAAAAGTTGAGAACCATATGATTTCACTAATATGTGGAATATAAAACTGAAAGCAACAAATGAACAAGACAAACAAAAACTCATAGACACAGAAAATAGTTTAGTGATTACCAGAGGGTAAAGAAGGGGAGGAAGAGGTAGATGAGGGTAAAGGGGGTCAAATATATGGTGCCAAAAGGAAATTTAACTTTAGATGGTGAACACAATGCAATATACATATGACATGTTATAGAATTGTACACTTGAAATCTATTTAATTTTATTAACCAATGTCACCTCAATAAATGTAATTTAAAAAATAGTTTCTTCTACCCTCCCTTTGTGACAAGCATTAGGGTATTTTTCTCTGATAGTCACTGTGAGAGCTGGTCAAGTTCCTGATGTAAAACATAAAATCATGTGTGTGTGTGTGTGTGTGTGTGTGTGTGTGTGTGTGTGTGTGTGTGTTGGGGGAAGTATATAACACAGTTTGTCAACTGCAGTTTAGCAATTCCTACCCAGGTTCTGATTTCTGTAGAGATTTCTTCTCTGGTGGGTTGTGGTTCTCTATACTTGCTTCTCTATCTCTACAGTTCTGGAGGCAGGGATTTGTCCTTTGTCACTTCTCTGATGGATCTAAGAAAACTTGTTTTTTCAGTTTGTTCATTGTTTTACTTTTTGTTCAGATGGAGTAACAACTTCCAAACTCCTTATACGCCAGGACAGAAACCAAAAGTCCAATGATTTTTAAGTATACATAAATTTAGTTATTCATTTTTCAATGGTTGCTTGGGTATTACAATTAACATTTTAATTTATAACAATCTAGTTTGGATTAACTAATTTAATTTCAAAAGTACATAGCATTTAGCTTCTCTATAGCTTCATTTCCCCCTTTTGAGTCATTATTATGATAAAATTTACATCTTTATATGTTGTTTGTCTATCAACTCAGATTTATAATTTTTTTTTATGCAATTGCCTTTTTTAAAAGGTAGGAGAAAAAAAGATTTGAAAATAAAAATCTACATTTAAACTTTTATATTTACCTTCTTAGTTACCTTTCTTGGTACTCTTTTTCCTTCATGTAGAATAGAATTACTGTCTTGGGTCTTTTTATTTCAGCCTGAGGACTCCCTTTAGTATTGCTTGTATGGTAGGTTTGATCGTGACAAATTCTCAGTTTTTATTTATCAGGAAATGTCTTAATTTCCCCTTGATTTTTAAAGAATATTTTTTTCTACATAGAGATTTTTGGTCTATAGTTCTTTTCTTAACAGCATTTTCTTACATGTCATCCCAGTCATAACCAGCCTCCGTGGTTTATGAGTGGAAATCAGCTTTTAATCTTATTGAGAAACCCTTGTAAATGTAGAGTTGTTTTTTGTTTGTTTGTTTGTTTGTTTTTATCTTTTCAAAATTCCCTATTTGTCTTTGGTTTTCAACAATTGGATCATGATATGTCTACATATGGATATCTGTGTTTATTTTACCTGGAATATAGTGAGTTTATTGAATGTGTAGATTTATGTTTTTCATGAAATTTTGGGAGTTGTTGTCACTATGTCTTCAAACATTTTTTCTCCACCTTTCACACTCTCTTCTTTTGGGATACCGTTATTCACATGCTAATGTGCTTGATGATGTATAATAGGTATTTGAGACTCTGTTCATTTCTTTTTATACTTTTTCTTTCTGTTTCTCAGAATGGGTAATCTCAATTGACCTCTTTTTAAATTTGATTTATATTTCTTATTTGTTATGACTTCATTTTCAGACTTCCTTTTAGTTTTGTAGATAGGATTTCCTTTAGTTCATACTTAAAATAGCTAATTTCTTTCTCAAGAAGTCCAATGCCTGGGCTTCTCCCAGGACAATTTCTATTGACTGTTTCTGTGTTTTTTTACCCTGTGTATGGGCCATACTTTCTTGTTCCTTTGCCTGTCTCATATTTTTTTTTTTGTTGAAAACTGGATATTTTAAACAATATAAAGTGTCGACTAGAAATCTGATTCTCCTCTTTCTTCAGGGTTTGTTATTACTAGTTGTTTAGTGACTTTTCTGATCTAAATCTATAAAGTCTACATTCTTTTTCATATATGGCCACTGAAATTTTATATGGCTCAGTAATTTTAGGGGGCAACTGATGTCTGGACGATATCTTCCTAAAATAACTGAAATCAAGAGGTTTCCCAATCTTTGTTGAGGGGTTCTGTGTTCATTTGGGGTCATGCCTTCAACATTCAGAGAGGCAACTGAAAATTCTTGTTAGTCTCTACTTCCTCCTCACGTAGGGCTTCAAAGTCAGCTAGAATTGGGAGCTTGGGGCCTTCTCAGACTTTCCAGAGTGTGCACACAGTCCTGCACGTGTGTAGAGTATTACACATGTGTATAGTCTTCTAGATACCCAGGAATAAGTCAGAACTTCTCAATGTTCCAATGGACATCTCATCCCTCAGCTTTTCCTTTTAAGCTTTTTGGTTAGCTTATTGTTTTCCCTAACGGTTAGGCACCACTGCAGGCAACCACAGAAATTAAATAATTTCCTCTCATTGTTTTTGACAAATATCCTGAGGAAAAGTCTTTTCCCACTGAGTAAGCTCAAAATAAAATAAAATAAAGACAATGTTGCAAGTAGAATCTTCCAGACATGTTAAATAATGACTATTTTCTGAGAATGAGTTTTAAAGGAACTCCAGCTCATTTCTACCCCATCCTGTGACTGCTAGGCTACTTGTTTTGCTATGATTGCAGACTGTTAATTTTCAAGGCTATTGGAGATTTGATGAGGGTGAGAGGAGTGAAAATATAAAAAGGTAATATGTCACAAAGTTTGCTGTTCTTACCAAAAAAATCAGACATTTTTCATTAATAAATGTTCTTCAGATTACTATAATCTTTTGGTTAATTTCCAGAATTCCGAAAAAAAAGATAATTCTGAAAAATGTTTTGTTGTTGTTGTTGTTGTTTGTTTGTCTGTTTGTTTGTTTTTACGGATTTTCTCACTGCTTTTGTGGGGGATGATTTTCAAAGATCCTTAGTCTACTGTTTTGCTGACATCACCCACCCTTCTGTATTAAAGTATATTCATACGGATGTTTAATTTCTCATGGTAATACAAATGAAAATGACCATAACCCTGGCAAGGGTACTATAATGATTTCTTTGAAAATAAAGATGCTATTCTGAAAGAAGATCCCCAGCTCTTGACCAGTAAATATAGCTTTATAGATACAGCTCCAGCAAATGAAACCTCAAACAACAGTCAAGAAATGAAAACTTTGTAGGGATTTGGCAAGGACTTTCAAAGGGCAATCTAGAAGTTGCATTTTTGCCAAAATGTGATTGGATGATTAAAATTGCAATTAACATCATTGGTTGCATCCTATATTAATATTGTTTCCATATGTCTCTATTTTGTCACCTCAAAAAAATGCTCAATATATTAAAAGAAATAAAAAGCAATCATTTTGTTTTTTATGAAAATTAACATACTGCTTCAAAGCACAATTTGTTCTTTAGAAGACAGCTTCCTTTGCTGAACCTTCTTATGAGCTAGAAAACATGACATTCTTGCCAAACACAACAAAAATATATTCTCATATTTGGTAGTTAATTGCATTATCCCCACAGATTGGTAAATCATGTAATGTTTGGGGCATAGTTTAGTTGTAAATTTCTGGATTGCTTCCTGGAAAGATTTCTTCCTTCTTTGAAGTGTTATAATGCATAAATAATAAATGTCTTCTCATTAGAAATGAGAAATATCTAGAAAAAAAGTATTTTAATATTTTTCTGCCGAAGAGCCTTTTTTGTTGTTGTTCCCCCCAAATCAAGTTTACATAAGTGTTTCTGAACTATATGTTTAAGGAGTCTGTGATTGCATCTCTAAAATCAACATTAAAATTATAAGGATGGATTGAAAACACTTTTCATTTGAATTTTTAAATCATACTCTATAAACTTTATTACTGTATAGAAATTTTATTGTGGGAGATAAGAGGCATGTAAAAAAATGTGATAGTAGATCTTAGAGATGAGATGTTCTCTACTCCTTCTACCTATCCTGCCTAATCCACATACTCTAATGAGAATCTTGAGGATGTGCCAGACACTGTTTTAAATATAAAATTGTTCTAAACACAGACATATACACATTACTAACTGAATTTACATTTTTTATATGAGAAAACAGAGCCACAGAGCAGCCAAATAACTTGCCCAAGATTACATAGTAAATGTTTACATTCAATCTATGTTAGCATGATCTGAAAGAAATATAATGTAAGACTGTACATTCATGTTTATTTGTCTAAGTTTATTTACATAGCTGTTCCAGAAGCTTCAGTTATTTAATGCATGGCCCACTCCGTAAGGTTCCTCCATGTAAGTGATCTGAGCAAGCCCAAGATGGCAACCATAGTCTTTCATAACCTAATCTCAGAAGGGACATACCATTTCTTCTGCTATATAGCCACGCATCACTTAATGACTTTCTGGTCAATGATGGACTGCATACATGAGGGTGGTCCCATGAGATTATTACAGAACTAAAAACTTCCTATCACCTAGTGATATCAAGCAATGTGTTTGTGGTGATTTTGCACTTGATCTTAGCCAAAAGGCTGAGAAGTATATGGTGATGCTGGTACAAACAAACCTACTGCATTGACAGTTATATAAAAATATAGTACATACAATTTATAGATGTAGCTCCAGAAAATGAAAACTTCTTATGGCCTGGACTGAAGACCAGACATAGAAATGTGTCCCTCTCAGCAACATGACTATGGCCAAAACAAAATTTTGTTTGTGATGTCGAAAGGAAAGGCTAGACCTGATAACTATGTTAAATTTAGTGCTAGCTCTAAGTGGTTTAAGTGATTCAACAATTATTATTCATTACATAATGTGAAAGTGAATGGTGAGTCTGTAAGTACTGATGTGAAGGCAGCTGAAGAATTTTTAGAAACTCTAGATAAACTGATTGTGGAAAAACTTACTTGTCAGAGCAAATATTCAATATGTATAAAACCTTTTTATTCTGAAAATGGATACCTGAAACAACTTTCAACTGTAAGAAGGCAAAATCAATGCCAGGTTTCAAGGTTTTTAAAGACGGGATAGTAGTCTACTTGGGGGCAATGTTGCAGTCTACAAATTGAAACCTTTTGTGATCTGGCACAATGAGAACCCAGGGCCTTTAAGAATATTAAAATCACACACTGGTTGTGTACCACAGGTGCAATAAGAAGTTGTGTATGACCCAGTTCCTCATCCAAGATGCATTCCTGAATTGCCATGCCAGCTTATGGAGAACTACTGTTTTGAGAAAAACATAACTTTCAAGGTTTTGCTTATTGTTGATAATGCTTCTGGAAATCCTTCTTCTTTCAATGTTATTCATCCCCATATTAAAGTAATTTTTCTCCATCCAAATACTGCTTCTTTGACTTAATCAATGAATCAAAGGGTTATACATCTAAGGAAAAATTTTGCCCAAGGTATTGCTGCTGCTGTGGAAACTAATGATGAAATTCTGAAAGAATGGCAACATCTATGACCGCATCAAGAACATTGCTTGGTCTTGGGGTGATGTCACCAAAGAGTGTGTGTACGTCATCTGGAAGAAGACATTCAAAAGGTTTGTCCATTACTTCGAAAGATTTGCCAAGGATGAGGAGGTTGCAAAAATCAGCAAGGCTGTGTGAGATGGCAAACAACTTTAACCAAAGTGTGAATGTGAATGAGGATAATGTTGAGGAGCTCCTAGAGATGGTTCCTAAGGAATTGACTAATGAGTTGTTAGACCTGGAATAAAAACACATAGCTGAAAAAGAGGCAAAAGAAAAACAAAATGCAGAAGAACAAGAAGAACCTCCAAACAAATTCATAATAAAAGGTTTGGCAGAAATTTTTGCAGAACTTGACAAACTTCTTAAAAAGTTTGAAAACATGAACCCCAATATCTAAAGGTTTTCATAGAGAGGAATGTTCATGGTGAATTATCTGCTTATAAGCATCAATGACAAAAACAAAAACAAAAACAAAAAACCAGCAACCACCAACAACATATTTCTGAAAAGAGTGACACACCTCAGGCAGGAGGTATTTCAGAAGAATGCATTGTTGTCATAGAAGATAACAGCTTCACGAATGTTATTGCCCTTGAAGCCCTTTCAATGGATCAAGATGTGGAAGTAGAAAGTAGTGATATTGATGAACTTGACCTTGTGTAGGCCTAGGTTTATGTGTGTGTTTGTGTCTTAGTTTTTAACAACAAAGTTTAAAAAGTAAAAAAATAATTTTTAAATAATATAGAAAAAGGCTATAAAGAAAAATTTTTATATGGCAATACAATGTGTTTGTGTTTTAAGCTGTTATTACAAAAAAGTCAAATAATTAAAAATTTTATAAAGTAAAAACTTATAGTTAGGTAAGGTTAATTTATTACTGAAGAAAAAAATTTTAAATAAATTTAGTATAGCCTAAGTGTACAGTGTTTATAACATCTATAGCAGTGTGCAGTAATATTTCACATTTACTCACCACTCGCTCACTTAATTACCCAGAACTTCTAATCCTGCAAGCTCCATTCATGATAAATGCCCTATAGAAGAGTACAACTTTTTATCTTTCATACCATATTTTTACTGTATCTTTTCTATGTTGAGGACATGTTTAGACACACAAATACTAACCATTTTATTGCAACTACCTACAATATTCAGTGCAGTAATATGCCATATTGGTTTGTAGCCTAGGAGCAATAGACTATGCCATATAGCCTATGTGTGTAATCGGCTATGCCATTTGGGTTTGTATAAGTGCATTCTGTGATTTTCCCACAATGATGAAATCACCTAATGATGCATTTCTCCGAATGTATCCCCTATCATTAAGCAATATATAACTGTATTGTTTTGATCATACAAACAAATGCTGGTACAGTCTTGGAGGAGACTGAACAAGGGTGTGACTACTAGGAAGTGGAATCACTTGGGGCAATCTTAGAGGCCAGCAGGCACAGATAGAAAAAAAACAAGTTAAAAAAAAAAACAGATATGAAGTTAATTTTAATAATATATTTTATATAAAAGGTACATCTAAAATATCCTTTTAACATCTAATCAATACATAATTTATTGAGATATTTTACATTGTTCTCATGCTAAGTCTTTAAAATGTGGCATGTGTTTTCCACTTATAGCACATCTCATTTCCAGCTATGCAAATTTCAAGTAGCCACCCTTTAAACGCTCAATACAGTGCCTCCAGTTGTGGTACTGCAATGGAGAGCACCAATATAAATCTAAACAGCATGGTTCTGGAGTCTGTGCACTTCTTACTTAAATATAGAAAAAGAGTGAGATGTCCTTTGTAAGCCAAAATCAGTGTTATAATAAAGAGCTATAGATCTTGTAGATATGTGGCAACCTTTCTCATTTTTTTGTTATATACAGTAAGCATCGTAATATTTAAAGAGATCTAAACTAATGCCACTCTTAACATAAAATGGGAGTTTTTAGATAACTTTAAAAATTCACAAAATATAAAATTTATTTTATATATTTAATGAATTTAAATCACGTTTTAAAGAAAAACTTCAGGCAGCGCTTCCTACTTAATTTCTACCAGAGAAATGGTTAAATGGATTTTATCTGTCAGGTGGCCAAGCTATCCCTAAGTAGCCACATAGCTGTCAAGCTGACTTGTCATACTTTCAGAAATGAAAATGGTCAGTAATGAAACAATCAGTAATGAAACAATGAGCCCACACGAGTATAGCAATTTATTTCTAATGGCACAGCAGGCAGCATGAGTTTATGCCTTAGTGTTTCCCCTTGGACCCCACATCCCAGAGTCTGATATAGAGCAGGGCCAGGAAGAACACTAAGTTAAGGAAATCCCAAATGTAGAAGGGACTGCTTGGCAAACCTGCCAATCTTTGCTCTGAAGAAAAACATTGTCTTTATTACTCTGGAATATATTAAAATCTTTGGGGAGAGGGAGTAGATTTTACTATTCTAGAATGTCTCTCAGGAGGGAGATACTCTTTATCATGTCTATATTGGTCAGGAAATAAATCTGTTGCCTCCAAATCATGCAGAAATATCCTGGACAATTATCTACCAACAAATTCATTTCCCGTAACAGTAAGACTCTTTTCTAAATCATTTCAATTATAAATATGAAAAACACAGGAAAGTATTTAGAGTAAAATATGGCAAAAATTAGATTAATAATATAATTATTTTTCAAGAAATTGATTCAGGTTAAATTACTAAAATTTATGAAACCTGCTCCTTTGTGCCTCTGCACCAAAATATCTAATACATTAACATTTTTGTAATAAATTTCCACATTGTTTTATTTGGGAAACTATATACTTAATTAATAAAAACACCATATCGCATTCAATGGTTATTCATTCTATATTTCATCTATCATCAAAATGAATAAATCTTTTATATTTATCCATTTTATGATTGTATCTATTTTTTTATTTGATTAAAATATCAGTTTCTAAATTTCTTTTAGAAATTACTTGATAGGAAAATTTTTATGTAAAAAATATTTAAAATATCTTTAATAAGTTTATAGTGAATAATCTTTTTATCTCCAATTTTTCAAAGGACTTTAGTTAAAGAAAGCAAAATATAAGGCAGAATTTGCTTCTATTTTTCCATCCGGATGCTATGAAGAAACAGATTCAGAGAGGCCCTAAATAGGCTCCCTGCCTTTGGATAATTTGCTATTCGAGGAATCATGGGCTATTCTTCCAAATTTTCTGGGTCAACTTCTCTTAAGGCATCTCTTCCCCACTGTGCTCTCTTAAGAAAAATAAATTTATCTATGTCTATTACACAAAATATTGTCCTTGACAAAAAGAGATATTCTGGATATACTATGAAAGACAATTTGAAACAATCTGAATGCACAAGAAATTCAGGCTTTTCCACTAATTTTCAGTTCCAATTTTTTTTTTTTACTCTACCTTTTCTTCTACTCTAGTATATGATTAGATAGTTTCTTTAAATTCTCAGTCTTTTGCTAACTAAAATGTATATTATCTGGAAGACAAATAGAGTTTGCAGTTCTAGGTCAAAATATTTTTTTCCTCCATTTATGTACATCTTAGCCTTAGACCAGAATTCTGTCAAAAAGTGTCTACACTGACACTTTTCTATAAGTTTTTATAGTATTAGTATTTTATGTACCTCTTCTAAAAATCTATTTTATTAGTTTTTGTTTTTACCTTTTCCATTTCCTACATGTACAATTCCTCTACAGTTCTTTATGGTATTACCTCAACACTACACTGTGCAGGAACCATACTCTGTAATACCATAATGATGGATGCATGTCTTTACACATTTGTCTAAACCCACATAATGTGCAAAAAGAGTAAACCATTATATAAACCATGAACTTTGATTATGATGTGTCAAGGTAGTTTATCCGTTGTAGCAAGTGTACTACTCTGGCGGGGGATTCTGATAATGAAGGAGACTATGCATATGTAGAGGCAGCAGATACATGGAAAAATCTCTGTATTTTTCACTCAATTTTACTGTGATCCTAAAACTGCTCTTAAAAAATAAAGGCTTTTTCCCAATGGCACAACCTCTAAATCACCGATACATAAATACGGTAATATGTACTTTATCAAAGTCCAGTTAAGAGAGTCAAGGAACTAAAGAACTAAGTAGAATATTTTTACTGCACTAAAAAGTCCTCTGCTCTGCCTGTTCATCCTTCCTCCTTGATATTCTTTGATCTTTTTATTGTTTTCATAGTTTTGCCTTTTCCAAAATGTCATATAGTTGAAATCATAATGTAGCCTTTTCAGAATGGCTTTGTTCACTTAATAACATATCTTTTTGTGACTTGATAGCTTGTTTCTTTTTAGAAATGAATAATATTCCATTATCAATAAAGTTGCTATAAGCATCCATGTGCAGGTTTTAGTATGAACATAAGGAACATAACTTTTAAAGTTATAAAATGTATTGATTTTTTTCAATTTTACAAAATCACATAATCTTGTAGAAAATTAGAAAATGGAAGAAAATGCAAAAAAGTAAATTAAAGCTCTCTATAATCTTATTACATTTCCTTCCATTATTTTCCAGTACATAGTACACACAAACAGACATGTATTTTAATATAATGGGAAACAGGCTTATTTCCAAGGATTTGCCTATGTTATTAAATATTATTTAAAAAGTGACTTTCATTTTTTATATTATATTTTTATATTATAGTTCCTCATATAGATATATCATAATTTATTAAAGCTATCCTGAATATGGTCATTTTATGCAATTTGTGCTACAATGAGCAGCCTTTTAACTGAAGTTGCAACTGTATTTCTGATTACTAAAGTATTTTCATATACACAAAATTATGACTTCAGATGTAAAAATGTTTTGAAAGCTTTTGAAGCATATTGCCAAATCACATTCCATGAATGCTCTGCCATTTTATATCTCTACCCCACTAGGAACTAAGGAACTAATGAGAAGGTCAATCTGGTTTTTCTAAAGCTGTTACTTAACTGTCCATCCCTTCCTTCTCACATTTTAAAAAAAGTTAACAGCTTTATTGAATTGTAATTTACATAGCATAAAATTCAGCTTTTTAAAGTATATAATTCAATGATCTTTTAGTATTTCTGTCTCAGTTTTTAAGCAATATGAACTTGAAAACCTTCATGATCCTAGGAAATGACAGGGCCTGACATAAGGTGGCAGAAGGTTACAATCAGCAGTGCTGTCTGTAGAGTGAGGTGTGCACAGTGAGTCATGCAAAAGAAGCATGGTTCTTGTAAGGGTGTTTGTTTTCACTCTTATTTAACACCATTCTATAACTTTGAGTAAGAAGATATGGCTAGAAACAAATGAGTTCGAAAGATTTTAGAAATGGGGTGATAATCATTATTTGCAGTAAGATTATCTAGAGAAACCAATGGAATCAAATGAAACAAAAATTTAAGATTTGTTAGAATAAATAATGAGTTTTAGTAAGATGACATGATAAAAAAATATAAGTAAATATATAGAGTATATAAATAAAATATACACATAAACAAATATTTATATAGAATATATGTAGTCATAACTTTTAATTTATAACCATTTAGAATATAAAAATATATTATTAAATTGCAATAAAAAAGCACAGAACTAGGCTTAATAGAAATATTATAAAACTTTAACCCATTTATTTTCTTATTTACTTAAACATATTATAAGAGCTTACTTGTTTATTAAGAATAAACAAAAATACATTTTAAATGCTTGCATCAGAAAACTGAATATTGTATAAATATCAATTGTCCATAAATTAGTTTGAGAGATTAACACAATGATAAACCTAATTCTCATACTGTAATCGTAATTATTATTATATTGACTCTTTGAAAGTAATTCTAAAGTTCATTTATGAGAATAACAAGTGAACGTATTCAAGCAAAGATTTAAAAAACAGAACAATAAGGGAGTGCTTGTCCTGCCAATATTAAAACTTATTACAGAGTTAGAATAAATTATACTGAATGTTACAGAAAATCAAAAGCTAGATTGATGATAATAATAGTGATACTAGTTGTTATAGAGCAATGCTTTGAATTTGACTCAAGTGCTCCTGAACTTAAGCTTTTGTTTACAGCTCTGAAGTAGACTTTAATATAAACTATTATTTTCTGTTTGATAAAGTTGGTACAACACATCTAGGTTTAAAGGAATAATTATTTAGTAAAACATTACAGTACAGTTATCAATTTAGAAAAGAGTAGACAAAATTGGATCATCAGGCTTACACCACTTCACAAAAGAAATTCGTAGTAGAAGAAAAAGTTACATTTTAAGTAAAACTATTTTTGTTTGTATTTAAAACAACTTTTAGATTTTAAATATAATTTAAAAACATAAAAAATCAATATATTTAATTACATAAAATGAAACTTTCTGTACATCAGAAAAATAAAAACAGGAAGAACGTTTTAACAGCAAAATGACACAATTTGAAAAAGACTAGATATCACTAAAATGAAAAACAAAAAAAAAATCAATTGGATAGTCTCAAACACTAACTGGGAAATGAATAAAGGACAGAAGAAATTTAGATGGCTTGTTATCACACGGAAATTAGTTTGGATTCATTAATGTAAATTAAAATGATAATGACAACATTTCCACATATTTATTAGCTGAACTTTTATGATTATAATAAAGTTGAAAAAGGTATTGTCAAGTGGTCACTGTCAAACCCAACTGAAGAGTATATAGAATGTTATAACTTTTCTGAAAATAAAGTTGACATATTTCAAGAGCCATCTGCCAGGCATTTGGCAAATATTTATTTTGTGCATGCACAGGGGTAACAAGTGATGACAAATAAACTTATGTCTTAGTCCCTGCCTTCCTGAAACCAGTATTCTGCTGAGAAAAGGGCCTTTTACTTAGTAGTTCCACTTATTAGAATAAATTCTAAGGAAATGACCATCTTAAAATTATTTATACTAGAAAAGTAATAGAATCAATTTAAATGCCTAATCATGTGGGAAAAAATAAGTTATGATACATCTCTTAAAACATATTATACAGCTAGCTATTAAAAATCCTCCTTGTCAAAAATAATTTTAAACATGAGATTTAATCATAGTTTAATGTTAAATGAAACAAGTGGTATTCAGATGAATATATATGATATAGTTTTAAAGCATTTCTATCTCTGTGTAGGTATATGTCGAAATGGAAAAAAATGTCAGAATTTAAAAAACTGGGTGATCTCCTTGATGTATTTTCTTATGCCTGAGTTAATTAATTTTCTTATCAATAAAGTTGGGAAAATATAAATACTATTCATTTCTTAAAATTCTTCCAAGAGTTAAATAAGTAAAATGAGGTGATCATTAAGTCCTTACTATAAACTTTGGCCTATAGAAAGTGCTCAGTGATTTTAGTTCTTTTTATTTATTTTTTCTTATTATCTTTAAAAAATTAAGAGGGGCTACTCTGTTTCATGAGACTCAACACGGGTAGGCCTTTAATGTTCTTATTTCAGCTCTATCTTCCTTATTCTGAAAGTAAATTCTTCAGTCTTTTGGGGGCGATTGGTCTATGTTTCTTAGTTTTTGATGGTGTGTAAAGTTTTCATCTTTTTCCATCATATTCTGTCTGTGTGGTTTTGCAAATACTTTAATGAGAAATCAGGACTGTCGTGTCTAGGCTGCTAAACAGGTGATATTTAAACCCTTCTCGATGAGATACAAATCATATAAAATGGCCACTCATTTATCTTCAGTACTTAAAGTACTCAACAATAGCAAGTCCAGTGTCGCTGGTTTTTTTCCGATGAGCTCCCGTCTGAGCCAATCTCAGAATAGTCCGAGGCAGTTCCACAGGCATTACCTGTGCCAGACACCCCAGTGCTCTAAGGAAATTCATCATCCTAAAACTGCTCAGGAACCCTTGCTGACCAGGTACGAGGTCATATTGGTATGGAGTCCAGCAAGCTGCTTTCCAGAACAAATCCATGGGCATCATGGTGGGCAAGCTAGTTGAAGAGCAACTGATTATAGGTGGGATTTTCAAATTCATGTTATTTGAGTTAGTTTTGTGTTACTTAGAAATTTGCAATCAAAAATATCTTTAAGAAGAAAATATTCCTTTTTGTATGCTGGTGAATTTAGAAAAAAATTCAGTTTTCTTTATCGTGCAAATCAAATCTATTTAAATCATAAGCTCTGGAATTCATTTAAAAATTATGGCTATATTGAAAAATTACATCTCTTTCTAATTCGAATTTAATGTGAACTGATTTTTAATTGTTTTTGTATAACCATGGGTAACATATTTTTTGAACACTGCATGGTAAAAATCAGCAAATAAGTCAGAGAAAGCACATTAAAAGAAACGCTGCAGCATATGTGACAGTTATAGAAGAATTGCTGCTGTTTTCACCCTTCACACCAGAATAATTTTTTCAGTATTTACCTCCCATGTGTAGAGGGGGAAACATATGGGGCTTTACATAATCGTAAGCATAAACAGGTGGCTACTTAGGTACATTTAATTTTCAGGCAACATCAATACTGAACAACGCCATCAGCACCACATGGCTCCCAAACTCTTTCCACTAACATTCCATTAGCAAAATTAAGATCATTAAAATAGAAGGAGGGATACTCCTCCCTCAGTTGGCCTCAACTACCTTTCAGAGCCATGCATAAACACATTTTCAAAAATGCCTTGGCATTTTGCTGCTTCTTTTGTTCAAGGGAATTTCAACAACTGTGTATAATGTATACCTTGTTAATAACTATGAGCAGAACAATATTTTTATTTAAGAAGTGCTTAAGTCTCCCAATAATCTGCTTATTATGGGCATAAAATTATGGTGGCTAAATTCTAAGCAATTTATCAAAACATGGGATCAGACAAATTCTTCAAAGCAAACTGGAAATGTTTTCTCAAAGGCATTCCATCTACAGAAGTCACCTGAAGCTCATTTCCATATTCAAACACTCTAGCAAAATCCGTGGAAGTTATTATTGCTAAGAGTTTTTGCTCCATCTGCGTCAGATGATGAATTGTGATTCTACATATTTTGTCTTATCTAATTTGATCCCGTCTGGAATACTTCTTTGGCACCATAAACATTAATCTCTCTGACCTTATAATCATCCTGCAATGGCTTAGGAGAATTAATAAAAAATTAGGAGAAATAACCATTATTTTTTGTGTTTTGCTTTTTTGGTGCATGCTAAGTATGAAGTATCATAAAGGTGTATCATAGGTATTAACTTATTTAATTATCACAATTATTTTATGAGATAGGTGATATAATTTTCTCCACTTTACGGAAAAGGAAACTGTAGCTCTGAGAGTTAAGTTCTCAGGTTTACACAGTGAGGAAAGGCCTGAGGCCTGAATTAAGCCTAGGCTGTCCGAATCAATGATTCACACTTTTACCCCTTACACTTTATACACTTTACTGCCGAGATAGCTATGTGCCACTGGCCCTGAAAATTCCATTGCCCAAAGTCACCTAGGGCCAGGAATAGTAAATGTGGGGTATTTTGAAGGTCTTTCTAACAAAGCCTAGTGGGAGATTTGGTGTGACTAAGGTTTTGTAAGGTTTCTTTCCAGTCCTGATGCCTCTGTGAGTCTTCCCATAACCCAAGTGCTCTGCAGAATGAGTCCAGGGAGTTGTGATCTTACCAAGGTTTATGAGAAGAAGAATTTCTCACATTCTTTCTCCTCATCCTAGGTTTATTACTCATTATCACTGCTTGGGAGAGAAAAAGCTTTAACATGAACAAGTATGTATGACAACTTTATCAATAATCTATGATTATAATAAAGATTCAGGAATAGATATTGAGTTAAATCATTTGATTTTAAGACCTAACATTATTAGTATAAATTATTTGTTGTTAAACATCTCATATGTGTTAGATATTGATTGCATCGCCACTCCTTCCAAGAAGTTTAAATGTTATTTGAGAAAAGAGGTCTTTTTCTTTTAATGCAGTAATTGACTGAAAGAAGTAAAAATAAATTGATAGATTATATTATTTATCCTTTTCGTTTCCAGGTAAAAGTTATTAAAAACTCTCTAATAGCTATTATAGACAATTCCAACTTTATTTTAACTGTAGAGACATTAAAACATAACAATTCTACATCTTCATTTAGTCTCATTTAACATTTAACAAACTTGATTATCATCTTGGGTATCTCTTCTCCCTTCCCAAATATTCAATTAAATTACCATGCAAAATTTTCTTACCACAAACGTTGACTTCTTTCATATTCTTTGTTTCTGCTCTTGGAGACTTTTCTGCAAAGATTATTAGCATTATTCATTAGTTGATGATGTTCAATAATCCAATAATTGACTCTGAGAAATTGACTCACGGTTTGAACATTATGATTGTATATTTCAATATTTCGTTCAAGGATTTTGAGTCTTTGCTTTGTTAGGATATTTCATGTACATAATTTTAATCTGAATCTGAATCTGAAGTTCAACAGAGATGCTTGAGCTAGAATTTCTAGTGAAAATATTGGATTTGGGGTAGTCTTGAAGATAATTTTGTAGGATATGCTGACCTAAGAATCACCTTGGGAATGTAACAGTGGTAGAAAAGCCAAAAAAAAGCATGTGAAATGAGAAATCTATAGAGGCAAGAATAAATTAACAAGGATGTTTAGAAATTTGATTTCAGAACAAACAGCGCAGTTTAAAAGGAAGAAGCACATACAAAAATAAAAGGAAGAAGCATATACAAAAATAAGAAGCACATACAAAAATAAGAGAAGCACATACAAAAATAATACTTTGCTTTATTGGCAGAGAGACAAGACACATGATCAGAAATATGCAGCAGTCATTTGTCTCAAAATCTTTACATATCTCAGTGCATTAGAAATTTTTGAACATGTATCCCAAATATATGTGTATTTATTTAAAATCGTGAGTGTGATTTTGATGTATCATTACCTATATCTCAAGGGCAAGTTTCTTTATAATGATAATAGATTTAAATTCATATTTTGATAAATTTGTGTTAAAGAAATTTCAGCAACTTTTCATTTTTTATTAGATTTGAGTGTCATTTAATCTTATAATATGACTGAAGAAAAGCTTGAGTGGAAATAGAAATGTCAGCTTTGCTGTTTTTTGTCATTCTTATGTTTATATTAGTTTTAATTTCAATACATGGTTTGCTTGCAGGAAGTGTTTAAGGTCACTTCTCCATTTTTTGTTGGTTACTTTATGTAAAAACTATGATAGTATGTTCTAGAAATCTACTTAAATATGGACAGCTAACCCGCAGCACGCTGACAGTACATGAACTGGTATGTGCAGCACTGTCAACACCTTCACTTTGTATAGTTCTCAGCGCTCCTCAGAGGCCTCTCCTGTACCTACAGACATGTGGCCATCTGACATACAAACAGATGAGACGAGTGCCCTCAATGTCTGAAATATCAGTGAAGTTCACTTTTTTATGTCTTCAGATTTTAAAAGTTTTAAGTCTTTCTGCATCCAGAAGCAGAGTAAACACCCACCTCAGACCCATCCCCATAAGCTAATAAAAATCTGGATAAGCAATGTATGATTTGCGATAATAATAAAAGGTTGAAATGTGTAACTCTGTGGTGAAGCACTTGAGCTTTAGAGACACAAAAACGTACTCTGTCTCTTATTAACTATGTGATGCTAGGGAATTTATGGCATCTCTTCAAACCTTCATGTACCTATCTGTGAAATGTTTGTACTTTATTTCTAGCGACCTCATATTTCTATTTTTATTATTATTATTTTTTTCCCTCTTTAATTCCCCCCACCACTTTCACCCCTGACCCATGGATGTTGACATTTCCCCTTAAAGGACTGATCTCTGAAGGCAGGGCATCACCTCCCACATGCTCAGGGCTTATGCTTGGGGCATGCACCCGGGGCCTGGTGCACCAGGGGTATGGTCCGTGGCTCCACCTGGGGCACAAACCCAAGACCTTCTGTGTGCAAAGCAGATGTGCTAACTGCTACACTATGGAGCTACCCGCTCATATTGATATTTTAAAAACTAAATTATATCATACATATGATATATGACATATGACATATGTATGATATACACATTGTAATTTACAAATATTTTAAGAATTCTAATTTTAATGATATGAGAGGAAGATGAGAATTTGTAGGTAAAGTTCACACCAAGATACCTTTTTTCAAAGATGGAGGAAATATATTTGGTTGCAGCGGGAAAAGCCAGCTAAAGATTAGACTAGGGAAAAAATTGTAAACTCTTCACAATGATCTTATACTATGTATATTAAATAGTATTGTGATACACAGTTGGAAAATTTAGTTTTTAAAATTAGTCCTTATTTTGGTGGGAATTAATGAGATAGAAAGAGGAAAATGTAGAAAAAAATCTGATGAGAACAAATTCTGCACAATGAATCAGAAAATTATTCTTATTCTTCTCACTAGAGGGTTTAAAAAGGCTGATCCATGCAAAGAGAGGGCCAGCTCATGAGATGCATATACATATTTTGTGAACTGAAACAAACATGTTTTCATAAGCAATGTCTTTATAAGTCACACATGTAACAGGGAAGCAGCCTGGTGTGGTGGCAAGAGTGTGAGACTTGGATGTCAAAGGTCTGATTTGAGATTGTAGAGCCAGACTATGAAAATCACAACCACTTTCATATCCCTTAGTAGTATTTGTTTTATTGTCCTTATAAGCATATTGTGAGAATAAATGATGTATATCTAAAAAATCATTCAAACTTGTAAATTTCTAAACAAATTTCATTTGTTGCTATTACTATTAATTACAATGATTGTAGATCATTAAGAATTAGTTAAAACTTTCTAAAAATCTAATATTCAGGAACAATATCTTAAAGATTAAATTCAGTTGTTGACTAATTTTCAACAGGTCAGTTTATTGCATTTTCTCATAATTTTTGTTTTTTAAGTGACATGCTTTTTGTGAATAATTTCTCCTAACTTAGTAATAATATCCATTGTAATAAGTAGCAATTAAATATGGAAACATAAATCTATTTTTGTTTTTTACTTACTTTACTTCATAAAGTTCCTTTATGACATCACATATGTGCGCATGCAAATATATTTGATATTTATCTACAAATATCTAACTATCTATCTATCATCTATCATCTATCTACCTATTATCTATCTATCTATCTATCTATCTATCTATCTACCTATCATCTATCTATCTATCTATCTATCTATCTATCTATCTATCTATCATCTATCTATCATATATATATAAGCTTGTCTTAGTTTATATGATATTAACTGGCTATTTATAAGAAGGGAATTTGGATATAGTAGTATATAAAAAAATCAGTTACTCAGACATTTTTTCTGTACTCTGCCACTTAGTATGCTAAACTGTGTACTTAATCATTTTCTAAGGGAAAACACACAGAATTATAAATAGATTTTTCTTGAAATAGAGACACCCAACAAGACAGTTCTGAAGTGTGTGATTAACTTGAAATAATGGTGGCCCTTAGAGTTTCAGGATTTTTTTTTACTTCATAACACTTTAGGTTTGTCATTACCTTAGGTGAACTCAATTCTCCAGGAAAGAAAATGCCAAATTAATTTTCTGTGATTCGCATCATCAATATAGCTAGGATAGGAGGAAAAAAAAAAAGTCTTTACCATTTATGAGATTCTGGGCAGCTATTTTTTTAAACTTATGTCACAAAAGCTGATGAACTTGCTATACTCTGATAATGATTATGGACTCAGAAATAAATCTTCACACAGATAAATGATATTAAAAAAGTGTGTGCATGCAGGTGTGTGCTAACATGTGTGCGCAAACACACAAATTTATTTACTGTGAAGAGTTCAAGAATAGTATTTTATTGGATTTTCCCTGATACAAGACGTAATGAAATAAGTTCTTTCAAAATAAATGTTTCTCTGCCTTGCTGTCTTAAGTATACTGTGATGCAATGGATGAACACTATTCAATTTCTAAAGGTTTTCAGGACAGATTGCACATGCTACCTTACTCATTCCTTGCCAAGATTTCATCACCCACATTTTTTCAGAAAGTTTATAGCTAAAAATAACCAAAAAATCTTATATTTTTTGTTTGAGCAAAAATTGATTACAAAAATAACTAACCATAAATCTTTGTACAGTACAGTAAAATATACCTAACAGGCATTATAACTTGGTTAATAATGATTTGATATATAGATAAATTTGGTTGAAATGCTGATGTTTAATAAACTAATAAATGACTTTTCTAAGCTATATCATTCTAGTAAGTTTTTTTTTTAAATACGCTGCCTTTTAAGTACATGCTAGTATACAATATTGTCATTAATTTGGGATTAAGAAAGCAATTCTGTAATTTTTTCTTAATTCTTGTTTTCTCTCAAATGTATTAAAACTTATTCAACAAATTTCTGAAAGTGCTACAAACCAGGTGTGCCCATAAAATAAAAGCAAAATAATTCAAAGAAAGCTGAACTTAAACACTTAAGCATACAAGCAGAAAAAAGGGCTATCATAAATAGTAAAGATTTATTGTATTATTGACTATTCCAATGGTACTAGAGGAAAAAAATTTAAATAGTGAAAATGACAAGATAAGAAAAGTAATGAGAAGAAAGAATGATATGTAATCAAGAGTTGTCATTTTAGAAATACCTAACCTGGCATTTTCCAAGGAGAGTTATGTGGAGCACTAATATATCATGGTGTATTATGTTGTGATTGATTAATGGATGTTTTCCCAAGAGTACTTTAATCAAAGAAATTTTAAAAATTTTTGCATGTTATATTCCCTTTTTACGAGTCATAGTATATCTAAAATTTCTGAGAAATCTTAAATTAATTGGAAATTTGTAAATATTTTCATTAGGGTAAAATGTACATAACATAAAATTTACCATTTTTTAAGTATGCCAGTCACTGTTTCTAAGTACAGTCACAATGTTGTACAACCAGCACCATTATCTAATTCTATGTATATTGTTTTGCAATTATTTATTTACCCATGAAACAGTTTCCTTCTGGAATATCTTTTGATTTTGATATGTCCCAAGATTATATTTATAGAAACATGATCTAATCCAATCCTCTCATTTAAAAAATAAAAATAAAAAATGCGATCTTGGGAGAATCAATGCCTTGCTCAAGATTGGACAATCAGTGTCTCATACAGAGTTCCCATTTTCAAGAACAGGGCCTTTTCTCTTTCAAGGTATTATTTTTCCTGTCTCTACTTATGTTGCCTAGGTCTGATGATCTAGTAATCTACAGACAATACATTAATATTTTTGTAGAAAAATTCCGAATTAAAGCAAGTATTTCTCAAGATCCAAATGTCAGTATTTGATCTTTTCTTATGGCTGAGTAGTATTCCATTATATATGAAAATATCGCGCTAAGCAAAATAAGTCAGATCAAAAAAAATCAAGAAACGTATGATTTCACTCATATGTGAGGTATAAAACTGAAAGTAATGAGCAAATAAAACAAACAAACAAAAACTCATAGACAACAGTATGGTGGTTACCAGAGGGAAAAACAGGTGGCGGGGAGGTCGGAAAGGGTAAAGAGTGTTAAAAATATGGTGACAGAAAGAGAATTAACTTTGGTTGGTGAACAAACAATAAATCTACAGATGGTGTATGATAGAATTGTACACTTGAAACCAATATAATTGTATTAACCAACGTTGCCTCAGTAAATTTAATTTAAAAAAAAACAAGTATTTCTGATCTTTAAAAAGGCGCATTACTTTCAAAAGCTACATTGTATTTGTCTTATAACTCCCTCATTGTGATTTTATTGGGAGAACTTTCATTGTAAGAACTCTCTGTAATTTATACACTTCTGTTCTTAGGTCTTTTCAAGATTGTGGCTGATAAAACTCCATACCTTACTATGGAAGAAATTACAAGGACTACTCACATTGGATCAAGTAGACTAGGGCATCCTTGCTTCTATCATGAGAAGGATATAAAAGTAGAGAATCTCATTGTAAAGCAGGGTGAGCAAATCATGCTCAACTCAGTTGAAGAGATCAATGGAGAAATATTGGTGAACTGTGGAGTGGTAAGGAATCATCAAAACCACTCATTTACTTTGCCTTTGTCACAAGAAGGAGAATTCTATGAGTGTGAAGACGAACATATTTATACCCTAAAGGAGATTGTCGAATGGAAGATCCCCAAGAACCGAACACGAACTGTGAAACTTACAGATTTTTCAAATAAGTGGGATTTAAAGAATCCCTTCCCTAAAGGCTTTTATGGTGCCCTGATTCTGAAACCTGTTTATGAAATTCAAGGTGTGATGAAATGTAAGTATCCACTAAGAATGATACTGTATGAGCAAGAGCATTGTGGGATTTGGGAAAGGAAGACTTTACAGTTTAAAGAATGGGACTCTGTCCCCCATTTGCCCATTAAGCTTTCTGAGAGTTAAGAGTATCATCTATAAATAATCAAAGCACATATTTGTTGCAAGGATCAAATTGAATAATGTATATAAACATATAAATTAAATTATGTGGTACTATCCAAGTGTAAGGTGCTGTAACTGTCTCATAAAAACAGATTAAAACCCTCACTGCTAGTTAAACATGGTCAGAAAAAACAGCTACTTTTTAAAATAATGTGTTTGGTTAGAAAGAGGCTTTCTTGTATGGAGATAGTCAACAAAGAGGTTAAAATGAAGTTTCCTTAATGTGTTTCTTACTCCTATTTTTGTGACAACCTTTTTTTTGGCCACCATTATTGGTCACAGATCTCTGTTAGCTGGAAGTCTCTCTGACTTAAGAGAAATGGTGTGACAAATTGATTCTCATGTCAGTGTGTTTAAATATGTATTCTTCAGAGGATTATGTATTTTAAAGTAAGAAAAGCTGGAGAACATCATTACCATAAAGGAATTAATATCTTGAATTTTCAAGATTAGGCACATAATCAGGGCAAGTTTGGAGAAAGAGCTCTGAACCTGCAGTCAAAAGTCCTAGATTTTAACTCTGGATTGATAACAATAAGTTGAAGATTTGAGTGAGTCCATTTAAAGGGGGTGATGATATCCCTTTTGGCTGCCTCTTGGAGTTGTTTTGAGAATAAAATAAGGTTCATTTTGGTACTTTATATAATACACTTGAGAACATAAAGCAGTATATAAAAATATTTTGTCAAAGTGTATCGCCCTCTCAAATTTTATGTACCTCTACTCTCATTAATATCGTTGGTCACTTATACAAGTAAGAAAAAATTGATGTGAACCTTTCGATATGTTTTAGAACTACATATTAAATTTTGTTAAATACAAATATTTAACCAGGAATTGATTAACTCATTTGAACTAACAGTATAAGTAGTGATTTTTTTAATACTACAAAAAATTGATGCCATGGCATAATTATTTTTAAAATGAAAAAAATTAAGGTCACAGACAATTATATTCTTCACATTAGTGTTTTGTTAGCTATCCCAAAATGTGCAATCAAAATTAAAAATTGAGTTTTTCTCAGTTTTCATAAATAATAGATAACATTTTATCATTTTAAAGTTTGTTAATTTTCTAAAACCATTGGCATTTCCTGTCACATAGCTGTAAATGAAGACCAGCCAGTCCAGAACCTGTCTATGAATGAGGTGGTTACAACATTTAATGAATTTAGATTAGGAATCAAGAAAGGCTTCTCTGAGGAAATAGCATTTAAACTAAGACCTGAAGAGTGGATGAATAGGCAAGGGAGGAGGGGAGGACTTTGGAGGAAGTGCTAGCAGCTTGTGGTAAAGCAGATAAGCAAGAGATTGGAGCTGCAGTGCACAGGGTATGAAGAAAGAGAAGAGAAGGCAGGTTGAGACAATGCCAAATCATGTAATGGGAGAGGTTGAATTAGTCATGGAGGATCTTAAAATATATGCTATGGGGTTAACATATGTCTAAAGGGCAAATTAATAGTGTTTTTTTTTTTTCAGCTGAGAGGAACAGGATCAGAGGAGTGTAGTGAGGTGGAGTACTGAGAGATTAATACAATAGTAAATTCAAAGGTACAGACAGAAAAGACATTGGTTTTAACAGTTATTTAAAAAGTACAACCAACAGGATTTGGAGGTCTAGTGGAAGAGGTAGAAAGTCAACCCTGCTCCAAGGCTCCTGGCTTGATCTACTGGCTGAATGGTGGTGCAGTTCATTAAAAATAAAACATTGACAGAAGAGCAGAGGATTTTAAGAGAATTGCTTAGGTGGACTTAAATATGGTTTCCTGCTAACCAAGATCCCTAAAGAAAGCCTTTGGTTGAGACAAAATCTTTCCCAAATGTTATAGTCCAATTTTCTTTCTTTAATAATATTAAATTTGAATTTTGATTTTAATTATTTTGCGTCCTTAATTTCTTAGAGATTATTTTAAACATTAGTTATTGTATAGCAAATTGGGGACAGATGCTCTATGAGACTGTTCTGTATGTGCACTGATTGCAAAACATTCTCTGGAAACAGAGGATGAGTATTCAACACATACTATCTAATTCTTCACAATTTTGTTGTGTTTTTCTTCTAAAGTGTAGACTATTCCATTTTATATTAATTTTGGTCTTGTTTTACGTTACTCTTTCTTAAATTAAAGATTCAAACTGCCTTAAAGTCAAGGCCATGTTACTAGGTTGCTTTCCAATGGCCTTGAGTGTCAGGCATAGTTCAAACCCTTCTTGGCAGGAGTTCTTTCTTTCTAAAATGACAGAAAAAAAAAAAATAGGTCTGAGCCAGGGATAGGAAGTTTTTGAGAAACTTTAGGGAGGAAAGTAAGATACAAAATATTGAGAATTATAGGAAGTTTTGAAATATTAAATTGCTAAAAAGAGAACATAGCAAGTAAATAGAGAAAAGAGGGAATAAAAAGTGTTCTACACCTAGAGCTAGTTTTCAATATGGTATTAATGAGAGAACTTAGGCTCCATAAACTAGAAAAGCAGCAAAAAGTATTCAAATGAAATATTTGTTCCTGGAAATTCTTGGTCATAATCTTCATCATAGGCCTAAAACCCCTCTAACTCTCACATATATTTTATAACTTTTTAAAAATTATGTCTTTTTAGAAAAGTTAGAAATAATTGTTCAAGACCTCTAAGTACTGGTCTCATAAGTCATAGACAAATCAATTCGTGCCTTTCACAGGAAGACAAAATTCATATTAGTGTAATGAATGAAATGCATATTATTTGCAAATGAATAATTGATTCAGCTATTTAAAGTTACTTCAAAAAGCCAAAAGTCTTTATTGTTAAAACTTTTAATGATGTTAAGTTTTGAAATATAAATTGATAATTATTTCTTCCCCAACTAAAAATTTAAGAGTTGGAAAGCTACATCTCCTTTTAGGAGAAAAACTCAGTGCCTTCCAAATTTTAGGGGTACAGTTATTCTCAAGTATATGACATACAAATTCGCTTACAAGCAGAAAGCTGAAATCATACAAGCAGAAAGATATCTGAAAGGCAGCATATAAATATTATATAATAGGTGATAAATGGTTAGCAGAAAAAGCACATTGATCTTTTAGTATTCTGAAAGACTATGTTTTTTTCTCATTTTATTTTTAAAAATCTAATTTTTATCAAAGTCAAATAAATCAAATAGTGGTAAAAATACTTATAACAAAGTTATCAGCAAACATAGTACCCTTGATCATTCCCAAATTTCCCCCACATTCTGCTATTCTGATGTAACTTCTTTAAATATTCTTTCCTTTCTTTCTTGTATTTGCATTTGCATTTCCAAATAACAAGGATTTTGCTATTTTTCAAGTCATCGACTTCAGACAGCAACTATCTACTCCACATTTGGTGATGAAGATTTAATTCTTCTCCGTTCCTACTTTCCCTTCCCCTTTCACATTCTCTCATTATGATAAGATATAGCTAAGCATTAGTATTTTTTTATTGTGACAATTCACTGCTGAATCAAGTGGCGTATAATGACTATAATTTTATTCCTGTATAACTCTGTCTTTCTATAATGATGACCTTATTGTTTCTTCATGCTTGGTTTTTTTCAGTCCTCTCCTAGGTCTTGAATGATTCTTCGACAACTCTATTTTTAAAAAGCTAAATGCAGTTTTCCACAGAGACCGAAGTGTGAAGAGATCTACCTTTTCTATATTTTTACTCCTGCAAGTATTCCTCCTGGAACCCTCCATCCTCATGCTCCAAATTGAATTTGTTGCTCTCTAGACCTACTGCATCGGTGCTTGTCTTAGCCAGCTCAGGCTACTATAACAAAAATACCATAATTGGGTAGCTATAAACAACAGAAATTTGTTTCTCATGTTTCTAGAGGATGGAAAGCTGAGAGTAGGGTGTCAGAAAAGTTAAGTTTGGTGAGCAACCTCTTCCTGGTTGCAGACTCCTGACTTCTCATTGTATCTTCACATGGTAAAGAATGGACAGGGGAAGCAAGCTCTCTCACAATTCTTATACGGTCATTAATCTCATTTATGAGGACTCTACTCTTATGACTTCATCTAATTTCAATCACCTCCCAAAGGCCCCATCTCCAAATACCATCGTATTAGGGGGTAGGGTTTTAAAATATGAATACGGGGGAACAGAAACATTTAGTCCTTAACAGTGCTGTCCTGGGACTTCCATTTACAATTGCCCTAGTGGTTCCCCTTTGGCTCGCTTTTGTGTTTACTAGCAATTTCTGAAATCAGATAATTCCTTTCTTGGTTTTCTTCCAGTTTTGAGAAGCCCATCTCCTACTTGTTCCCTGAAAAGGGCAGAGAATATTAATCAGAGGACCTGCATATTTGAGAAATCTTTATTCTACACTCACATAAGATTTGAAGTTTGTCTACATATAGAATTCCAAGTTGAAAATAATTTCTTCTCAGAATTTTGAAAGATTTGCTCACTCATGGTCTAGCTTCCAATTGCCTTTGAGAGATTATTTCATGGCATTCTGAAGTTTTAGAGCAATGTGCTTTGTGGTAGGTCTGTTATTTTGTTGTGATGGCAGGTTTCAAAACAGAAATTTAAGTCCTTCATTTCTGGGATAATTTATTTGATAATTTCCTTTTAATCATTTTTTTCCTCTTCTTTCTTTATATAACTTCTAATCTCATGTTGAAGCTTCCATAGTGATCTAGGACTCTTTTGTTCTCTATTTTATGTCTCCTTATCTTTTCTTTATCTTCAGGGGAAATTCCTTAACTACATTTCCAACCGTTTTAATGAATTTTTAATTTTAGCTATTATATTTTTAATGTCTAAGAGTTATTTCTTACATAATTTTAAAATGTTACCATGTTCTTATTTTAAGACTGTGATATCTCATTTCTCTGAGAATATTTTACAGTTTCTTAAAGTTTTCTACTGTTCTTTGCATTTTATCTGCTTCTCTGGAGCTTTTTTTTAAAAAAAGTTTTGATCTATCGTTCTTGTTAAATATTTTTCTCAAACCCTGGTTATTATTTACCATTTATTTATATTTACATGAGATACTTTTTTTTTTTAATTAACAAGTGAGGCACTATTTATACACAGGTTTTTTGTTTATGAATTCCAGGTTTCATTTTGCCAGTTTTTTCATTGGCATAATTGCCCACATTCAGGTTCTGTGAGTCTTTCCTCTATGACTTACTCAGTTTGATCTGAAGAATCTTGATGTCTTTTGGGGGTTATGAAACTACGTTAGCTGAACAAGAAAGTTGTGAGAGTTTCACTATTAGACTTACCCAGAGTTAGACTCACCTCCTTTGCTTTCAGGGCCATGCTTCTCCTCTGTTTGCCTATGCCAGGTTTTCATATTCTGGGACCTTGTATCTACTATTTCCTACAGAGACAGAAGTGGAAGGGATGGTCATTTAGCTTCCCCAAATTCGAGTTGGAAACCTGGGTTTAACCACTCTTCAGCATTCAAACAATTTTCTTCTTTTTGCCTCCTAGCTTCTCTTTCACCTTCAGAGGAGTTATATATCTTCAATTGGTAAGCCTATGAGGGGTTCTGTGGGGGCAAAAATGCTGACTTTCCATTAGACTCCTTAGGCACATAGGCTTTCCTGGTTCTATTTTGCCAAATCATTTACTATTCTTTCATGTGAGTTCTGTCTTTATTTAGTTTAAGGATGCAAGTATCTTATACATCCATTGAACTTTTTCCCCTCTTTTATTTTCCTTTTTACCTTTGCAGTAAATTTGAGGGAAGAAAGGGTTACAAATCAACATATTTCACCCATAAACTTCACTATTTACTTAAATTGGTCCTCACCCAGAGTTTTTCCTGAACCTAATATAATCCTAAAAGGACTGGTTGTTAATATTGCTAAATAATAAATGTAACACAAAGTTAATAATTTTAATAAAATAATTTTAAATAATTTATACAAATATAGTCAATTTCTTATGTATTTATTTTTATCTTCTCAATGCTTGAGATAGAGTAAATGTTAAATATCAAAACAATAAAATACACAAATATATTAATGAAGTGACTGAATAATTGTTTCTGTACATAAATATTGCCCAGTGCAAAGTTTCTATTTAGGTAACAAGTGGGTTTTCTCACTTACCATATCTAGATTTGATTTATTACAATGACATACTTATGAATTTAATAGCTAAGGAGAACAAATGTTCACTTCATGGCACAAAAGTTGATATCATTTATATTCATATAACAGGTTCAATTTTTATTAGTGATGCTTTTCCTAATGCGTATATGAAAATACTGTGATTTAACATGATGATTAGAACTAGTGGATGCTCCAGTCAGCTTCCATTTCATATTCTTTCTTTAGGCAGCAATCTATTACTAATAGAAATATCAAACAGCAAGCAGAGGAAAGGATATTTTTTATTATATATATGGATTTTTTCTTATACTATCAACTATTAATGTTTTATCAGTCAATATTCTCCAGAGTAACAATATGTGTAATATTATATGTAGTTAATATTATATATATACATAATTATTAATTAATGTACTTATTTATTACTTATTGACTTAAGGACTTGGCTCATGCAGTTATGAGGAGAGGCTGACATCCTGGAAACTCAGGCTAGAGTTAATGCTGCAGTTTGAGGCAGAATTTCTTCTTCTCTGGGAAAATTCCAGTTGTTGCTCATAAGGCCTTCAACTGATTGGATGAGCCTCAACCACATTATTGAGGGTAATGTCCTTCACTTAAACTCAACTGGTTTAGATGTTAGCCACAGTTACAAAATTAACTGGATACTATAGCCCAGTTAAGTTGACGCATAAAATGAACCATTACAAACATCAATGGAGAAAATATATGGAAATGTATCATCCGGTATAAAAAATGGCTATTCACTTTTCTTAGCTTTTATAAACTAAATGAAAATGTAAAAGACAGAACAGTGTTACAAATAAACCCATAGTGAAAGCCATTATATTCTTTCTAAATGACTCTTGATTTCTCAATGAAAGTCATAATGATTTTTTTTCTGCTACAAATATTAGAGAGCAATCCAAAAGGCACTTTTTCTAGTTATAAATACAAACAGCAGTGGAACAGAGAACCATCTAACAAAATGGAGATTTACAGTATAACATTTCTTAAGTTGAAATAAAGCTAAATAACTAGAAAAAAATAATTTGAAGAATACTCATAAAGAAAATTGAGACCAAATGAATGAACTATAAAGCATATTTTAATGTAAACGTCTGGAAGAAAGCAGAGCTCAGAAATTATTACTATATCTAATAATCACCATGAAGAGTATAATGTGATACAAAAATGTGAAACAAAACAATTCACTGGGTAATTGAGAGCTAGAGATGAAATTCATGTTTTGAGAAAAATAAGTACAATTTTGGGGAGTAAATGACAAATCAAAGAGAAAATGAAAATTTCTGACAAATATGTGAATTATTATTATCATTAAATAATAATATAAGAGGAACTAGAAACAGAAAAACTGCAGGGCCATAATTTACTTGTTTATAAAAAATATGTAGAAACAATCGCCTTGCCTTTAACACTGAATAAGTTTGCCTCAGTAGATTTCTAACCTCGTGCTACTAATTTAGGTCCAATAACAAAGGACAGGTCCTCATATACTGAGTTGAGACAGAGTATTCCGGAATTAAATATTAAATATTAATATTAAATATATTGCCCAACGTTACCCAAGCTTAAATGTAAATCTAATTTTCTCTTTAAAGATAATGTTTAGTGGAGTTCCCAAAATTCACAGGTAACTCAAAGAGTTGTTACAGTGGGAAATGCAGAAAAGCACCATATTATGATTAACATTAGCCCTAACTGTAACGGAACTTTCCCTGAAAGAATAAGCAGAAAGACAAGGTTTAGTGAAATGACTCAGCAGCATAGAGGAAACCAGTACAACCTTTATAGAAAAAAGAGAAATGGACATTTTTTTTTTTTTTACAAGAGCTCCCTCTGGATAACCACAAGCATACCCAAGCACGAGCAATTCATGTCTGCCAAGAAAGAAAATTTGGGAAGTCTAAACTAAGGTTTAATGAATGAATATACATTATAGTTACTTCAATTTAGTTTAGAGCTGGAAAATTTGTAATAAATCCCTTCAGAAATGTCTCTTGTGCTCTAAGTTGCTGCCTTATTATTGCTTTGTCATTTTGAAGTCAAGATAACTTTTGGGGGAAATTTCCTAATTTATCTGACTCTATATAGCTCTTTTTTTGTGGGAGGAGTGGTGGTGGAGGGAGGATTACATTTTTCCAATTGTAAGATAACAAATGCTTGTTTAAAGTATATGTAATACACATATATGACTAGAATTATATATACGAATTATAAGCAATGGTAATGTAAAGATGATAAAGCGATAAAAGATAGTAAATCTTTTATCTTGTTTTTGCTCCCCTCTGATATTTTTACATATTTTTATGCGCATATAGCTTATTGTTTTATAAAAAAAGACAAAACAAAAAAATGTTTATTTCTTTACCTTTCTCTTGGACAAATACTTATATATAATAAAATTTGTCATAAAACTTAGTCAAGCTCATTCCTGTTTAAAAACTTAGGATGTAATTTCCAAATTCTATGTAATTTTAAAAAATATAAGTTTTTATTTTAACTTTTGCCTATGGAGAACTTAAAATATGCAAAAGTAAAGAGAATAGTGTAACAAATCAAATAGGATTTTATTTTAATGTATTAACAGACATAAGAGCAAAATATGTAAAATCCGAAGTTGATACAAAATAGTTAGGCAGATTGAGTTGTCAGTACACTGGGTATCTATGGGCTTCACGGCAGTTAGAGAAAGACAAATACTCTGATTTGAGCCTCTCTCCCAATCATGCTGTCAGATTAACCTGCCAAATTCTTAATTTAATTTGCTCATCCTTACTCTCAAATATTTTGATTTCCTCTTGTCTGGAATTCAAGAAAGTAATTCACCTTCATAGTCTTACTTTCAGTGGGTCTTCTGTCCAGACCTTGTGTACTAGGTTAAAATCACAAGGCTGAATTACATGTTAGTCAGTGACTGTACCCTGTTTTTTTATGTCTCCTTATCTTTGATCATGGAGTTCTTACCATCTGTGATATTCTCTTTCTTATTCTATCTTGGCTTGTAATTTCCCCCCATCCTTAAAGACTCATGTTGCGGGCACATCTTTCATAATATCTATCTTTATCTCCATCCTCAAACTAGATGTGTTATTTCTTTCACTCTTTTTCTGGCTACTGTGGCTTTAATTGAGGCTTTTATATGATTCCTTTTTCTCTCCTCTCTTAGCATATCAATTATATTTAAAATTTTTTTGTGGTTGCTGTAAAGTTTGCATTTGTAATCCAAGTTCACTTTCAAATAATACTATACCAATTCATGGGCAGTGCAGGTGCCTTAAAACCAAGTATTCCCAATTCCTCTCTCCTATCTTTATAACATTACTGTCATTTATTTCATTATTCATGAGATATAATCATACAATATATAGTTTCTATTATTATTTTTTAAAAACTTATCAATTCTGTCAAATAAGAATAGGAAAAATAAAATATTTTATTTTGCCTTCATTTATTTCATCTCTAACACTTGTCTCTTTATGTAGACCTGAGTTTATGAACTATATCATTTCTCTTCTCTCTGAAAAACTTCTTTAACATTTCCTGCAAGGCAGGTCTACTGGTGAGAAATTCAATTTTTGTTTATCTGAGAAAATCTTTATTTCTCCTTCATTTTTGTAGGGGAGGTAAATTTGTACGTTTACCCTAGAGAATTAAACTGACGTTAGACAGATTAAAAGGAGAAAAGCTTACAAATCTATATAAGTTTTGCATAACAAGTTTATATAAATTTTATTTGGCAGGGGAGCCCTTATAAGGAAATAAAGACCCAAAGAAATGGTGGAGCCTACATGCTTTTATATTGGGGTGAACAAAAAGAGGAAGTGTGGAAAAGTAACTAAACTATGTGGGGATGTAAAAGGAAGATAAGAATTTTTTGTAACAAGATCTGTTTGTACAGAATTCTCTTGGCTTTGACTCCCTATAGAAGAATGTTTCTTTTCTCCTGATAGGGGGAGGGCATCTTTCACCTAGGGATTTTTATCTCCTGATTGCAGAAGAAAGAGGGAAATTAGAATACCCTCTTGCATCTGCTATTTTTCAAGGATCTTTAGCTCAAAATAATCCTTATACCAAAATGATATATTTTGGGGTGGCATATTTTACCACCCTTGACTTCTGTAGGATAATATCACTGGATGCAGAATTCTAGGTTGGTAGGTTTTTTCTTTTAATACTTTAAATACAGTACTTGCTGTCTTTATGTTTTCATGATTTCCAAGGAGGAGTCCAGTGTAATTCTTATTCTTTCTTTTTAGATAAGATGATTTTTGTCTTCTGGAATCATCAACTTTTATCTTTTTTTTTTTTATTTTCTGTAGTTTGAATGTGATATGTTTGAGTGTTGATTTTTTGGTGTTTGTCTTGCTTATTATTCTCTAAGTTTCGTTAATTTTAACCCATCTTTTAAGGCACATGCATCGTGATTACTATTATACTTTAAATGTCCAGATTATTATTTTGTAGAAACCAAACAATCCAATATTTAATGCATGTAATAAGCCATTGAGTAAGAGAAACTACAACCTAAAGAGTCATGTTTGCATGAAATATATAATACCTTCTCTGATTAATAGCAGGAGTTTTAGCAGTAGAAACTTTTCCTTCCCAATGAAATTTTACGTGGAACTTCACTTGATAACTGGCTCACATTCTTTAATGCTCAGTCAGGACATTATCCTTGCAACTGTTTTTATCCATTTAATTCATTGATTACCTACTCTGTGCCAGCACTATTCTAGACATTGGAATATGATAGTGAACAAAACAGTCAAAGACTTCTGTCACTACTGAGCATATGTTCCAATTTAGGGAAATAAACAGTAAACAATGGACATAATAAATAAGAAAATTATATGAAATGATTGAAGATGACATGGAAAATAGAGAAACAGTGAAGGGCAAGGAACAGAGATAGTTGCAACTTTAGAATGTTGTCTTAGTCCATTACATAACTGTGACAAAATACTGTAAGGTATGTGGCTTATAAACAGCAGAAATTTATTTCTTTTAGTTCTGGATGCTGGAAGTTCAAAATCAAGGCACTGCCAGATTTGATGTCTGATGAGGGTCCACTTCCTATTTCACAGACACTGTGTCTTCACATGTCAGGTCAAGGGATCTATCTAGAGTCTTTTATAAAGGCACTAATCTCATGACCTCTCCTCTTCCAAAGTCTCCACCTCCAAATACTATCACACTAAGAATTAGATTTCAACACATTAATTTTACAGAGACACAAACATTCAGTTTATCACAAGTACTTATTGAGCAAGTCTCATTTAGAAGGTGATATTTAGGCAGACTTGAAGAAGAAGAAGAAGAGGAGGTAGTCACAAACATATCTGGATAAAAGATGTAGCAAACATAGGAAACATGCCATACAAAGACTTGATTAAAAACAATGATGTCAGGGAGACAGCAGTGAGTTAGAGTGAGGCGACCCAGTAGCAGATGAGATCTACGTGGTACATAGGACCATGGTAAGGGCATCGATTTTTATTCAGAGTGAAAAGGACTGCCACTGTGGGGCTGTGAACAGAAAGAGACATGATCTATTTAATATTTAAAAAGAATCTTTGACTTCCCTATACAGATTTTGCTGTAAGAAGGTTGATTAGAAGTCCATTGAAATAAACCAGGCAAGAGAGAATGTGGTATATAGATCAGGTTGGTCCTACATAGTAGATGTTAGGTGTTAGAAAAAGATAAGCTAAGGATGTTTCTAAGATTTCTGGACTGAATAAAGAGAATGGAGTCCTCAATAACTGAGATGGAAAAAGCAATAGATAAACTAGGTTTTGGTCAGGAAGATCACATGAGTTTGGGTATGTTAATTTTTGAGACATCTATTAGACATCAAAATGGAGATCCTAAGTAGGAGAACGATTTGGCTAGAGTTATACTTTGAGGGGTTCTTGGCATACAGATAGTACTTAAAGACATGAGAATATGTTAGATCACAGTGGGCGTGAGTGTAGATAAAGAGGACCAAGACACATGAAAAGGCAGGGGAGGGGAGAGTGGGTGGTGTGTAGAGAGAAGAAACCAGCAAAGAAATTGAGAAGAATCATAAGTAAGATAAGAAAATAAGTAAAGAAAATGTAACAAATAGAACCAATTCAAATCTACTCTGTCAAATGCTGCTAATATATCAAGTAAAATGAGATAGGCTAGCATACCTCCAGTGGATTTGGTACAGAAGTACTGAAGATAGATTAGGAACTGAAAATATAAAAACAGTTTAGATAGCCTGGCTTGGAGGCTTTCTCTGGTAACAAAATAGTCCTCCCAAGGTATTAAGACAATTTCTTTCCTGAAAATATAGATTGGTATCTAGTTCGTATTAGGGTCCCTATAATCAGATGAATCAATGTAGGGCCCCCAGAAATTCTTTAACAGCACCTACTCAACCAATATCTAGCTGCTCCCTTTACTTGAGGAATGACATGAGCCTATGAGCATATCTATTGTTAGCTCTACAATTTTTAAACTTAGTTAATTCTGATCTAAATAACTGAGAGTTTAAAGTTTTTAAAATTACCTTGGGATTCAGGGAAGTCTGTATCGAAACTCTCAAAAGTTTGGGTGTACTAAACTTTATAAAAAAAAAACTGATAAGCCCCTCTCACTTTTTTTAAGTGAAGAATCTTTACAATTTTTACCAACCTTCAGCCTATAGACAACCATTGATTTTTTTCTTCCTTATATTCAAAAAATAAAGTAATACTTTTTTCATTCTGTGTCTTCAGAGACTCTATACACAGCATGTACAAGTAATAATGGCACAAATTATAAAGTCATAGTTTTTAGGTGCTGCATAATAGTTAATAACGTTTAAAAAAGGTAATTATATAGGTAATGTTTTATTGGAAAAAATTCTATCTTCTCAATCTTCCAAATTATTCATTTTCAGAAGCATGCAAGAAATAAAAGAATATTGACAGAAGGGTGCCTAGAGAGAGATATTAGGAGACAATGGCAGATCATGAAAACAATAGAAAATATTAAGGGTTAAGAAATTGTCAGAAACATATAAACCATTATAAAATCCTGTTAATATGAACATATAACTATTTTTAACACAAGATAATTTATAAGACTATTATGTGAGGTAGGTAGTACATGGATAACATAATTTCAGGATAAAATTTTTAATATTTCATAATCTCAAAAAAATATTTCTGAGACAGTAGGTTCTTGGAAAGAATATAGAGATTCATTAGTTCTCAGTGACACGTAGACAAAGAATACATTCGTAAGCACCTCACCAGTATACCTAGGACTCAAGTGGCTCCTCTGATTGTGACCCATTTTGCGTCATTCCTTTTCTATCGAGGTGTTAATGTAGGAAGAAATAACTAAAAACGTTGATAGTGGTATTCATTTCCATATAGTAATCTTAAATATCTATATCTCATGATTTTACAATACAGCTGCACCCCACGTGACAAAATTTTGTTTAAAGAATGTATTTCTTGGGCCTTATGCAGAAAAGGTCTTCGCTGAAGTACCAAAACTTTCTTCTAAGATAATTTTGCTCACATTGTCTGTCGTCTCAAGAATACGACTTAAAATAATATAATATATCTGGAGAAACTAAACACATACACATTTGCACACATGTACATATATATATATTCGTTTATGTCATACGTAATGAAATTATAAAGGAAAACTGAGGGAATAATTAACTCTAGAATCAATCAAGAGGATGACTGTCCTTAGGTTAGAGTAAAAAGGATGTGATTTCGGTGGGGTTCTTAAGCTCCAAGGTATTGGTTGTCTATTTTTTAAGTTGAGCAGTGGATTTATGGGTGCTAGATTTACATATAATCTATTTTATTTTAAAATTTGGAAAAAGGAAAGTCACACATAAGAAATGTTATATCATTAAATCTGAGGGGTTTTTTCTTCCTTTTAATGAGATTTATCTATAGCACCTGGAGAGATTTTAATACTACCTCACAGCAACATCATGATGCACAAAATGTCATGTTTTTTTTTTTTTTCCAGTCCGAAAGGATATAGTCCGCATTCTGCCCAGTTTAGATGTTGAAGTTAAAGACATTACTGATAGTTATGATGCCAACTGGTTTCTTCAACTGTTATCTATACAAGATCTTTCTGCAATGACCGATAAAGAGTTTCCCATAGTGGCTGAAGTCATAGAAGCGCCTCAAGGAAACCAGCTACCCAGAAACATTTTACGGCCTGGGAAAACTATTGTGATTCACAAAAAGTACCAGGCATCAAGGATCTTAGCTTCAGAAATTAGAAGCAATTTTCCTAAAAGACACTTCTTAATCCCTACTAGCTATAAAGGCAAATTCAAGCGGCGACCTCGGGAATTTCCAACAGCCTATGACCTTGAGATAGCAAAGAGTGAAAAGGAACCTCTCCACGTGGTGGCCACCAAAGCCTTTCATTCCCCTCATGATGAGTTGTCATCCATATCTGTTGGGGACCAGTTTCTAGTGCATCACTCACAGACGACTGAAATCCTCTGTGAGGGAATCAAAAAAGTGGTTAATGTTCTGGCCTGTGAAAAAATCCTCAAAAAGTCCTATGAGGCAGCACTGTTCCCTTTGTACATGGAAGGAGGCTTTGTAGAGGTGATTCATGATAAGAAACAGTACCAGATTTCTGAACTTTGTGCACAGTTCCACTTGCCCTTCAATGTGAAGGTATCCGTGAGAGATCTTTCCATTGCAGAAGACATTTTAGCAGCTACACCAGGACTACAGTTGGAGGAAGCTATCACAGACTCTTATCTCCTCATAAGTGACTTTGCCAACCCCAAGGAGTGTTGGGAGGTCCCTGTTGGCCGCTTGAATATGACTGTTCAGTTAGTTAGTAATTTGTCTCAAGATACAGGATCATTTCTAGTCAGGACTCTGATCGAAGAGATCACTGAAGAGCAATATTACATGATGAGGAGATATGAAAGCTCGTTCTCGCACCCTCCACCCCGCCCTCCCAAACATCCCTCAGTAGAGGAAACAAAGTTAACTTTGCTAAACTTAGCAGAAAAAAGGACAGCGGATCTGCCTAAGTCTCCCAAGGTAAGGCTATAATTTTGCAATTTTTCCTCTTGAGTGTTTTTCTTGAGGCAATTTATTTCAAGTCTCTTCTGAGTTTATTTTTTGCTTGCTTTTCTTTCTTTCATGCCATGTTTGAAATGAGCCTTTCCAATGCACAGTAGATGAATGAACATCAACAGAGAATAAGCTGTTGCAGCATTTTGATGCTTAACCAGTAGATGTGACAAGAAGTTTGTATTGAATTAGATATAGCAGGAATGACATGTAGATATGCTGACCCAAATTGCCGTTTCAATGGTTTTGGTAATTAGGAATGTTTTATAAGGTGCCTCAAAAGCAAATCTCTTTTATTTGGAAGTGCTGTTTATTTTTTCTAGGTAGGGTTGTTTTAATACTTCATCCAGGAAATGAGCGTACAAAAAATTCTCTTCTTCTAGGGTTTACCAGTAGCATGCATCTATAACACATGTCTTCATTTTGTTTTAAGTGCAGAAAGATGTAAAAATATCTTGGCAGAACCGTGTGTGAGCATATGAGCATCTGCCCACATTCTGCCTATCTGGGAACTGTAATCTTTAACAGTTCTATTGAAAAACAAAATCGATAAAATTGCAGACAGTATGAGATCATTACAGAACCAACAACTCCATAACCACACTAAAGATTTGGGGAGAAAAGGGGTTGCAGCTTCATTTCTACTTGAAGTTTTTTCCTCTTGAAAACTGCCTGCTGAGTGTCTGGAAAGCACTTGCCCTTACCCCATTAAGCATAGGTCGTTTATCTGGCCGGCAGTGTTTCCATGGTCTGTGGAAGGAGTGCATTCTGGCTTGGCAGATGTTGTGCTAGCAGCTTAGGGAAACAAAGCTATTAGTAAAACAAAGAGAGATGCTGTGTTTACTCTCTGTGCTCAGGAATGATAGCTGCCTCAGGCTTCCAGTATGTGGGTATGGAGCTCCTTTTAATTCTACATTTCAAAGTTTGCATTCTGATTGTATGCTGGAGAAATCCAGTTAGGATCTTCAAACTCATCTTCAGAAGAAGATAAAAGCAGCCTAATTTTTCCTCCCAGGAAAACAATTTCAAAGGAGTCATTTCGCATTAAACAACTTTTCCCAAATAATGTTGATTAACAGGCTTCTATTAATGTGGAGGATATCTGGTTTCTCCTGTTTAATATATGTTTAGTACTGAATTGAATGATGTGAGAAATGGAATGCTGTTTTTTTTTTGAAGTGGTAAGCAGAACAATGCCCTGTTTGCCCACCCACCAGACCCCTCACAAGGCGTTCATGCCTAAACCTTCAGAACCTGTGAATATGTCTTATTGGATAGCAAAAGAGACTTTGCACATGTACTTAAAATTAAGGACCATAAAATGAGATTATTTTGGATTATCCAGGTAAATCCAATTGAATCATAGGTGTGATTACAAGAAACTTTCCCAATTGAGGTCAGGGTCAGAAATATGGGATTACAGAATTGTCAGAGAAATGTATCATTGCTGATTTTGAAGACAGAGAAAAGGAGCATTGAGCCACAGAATGCAGATGTGTCTAGAAGCTAGAAAAGACAAAGAAATCTTCCTAGAAGTTCCAGAATCAGAATTCAGCTGTGCCAACACATTAATTTTAGCCAATAAAACATGTCAGATTTCTGATTTACAGAACCCTAAGACAATAAATTTGTACTGTTTAAGACACCAAGTTTATGTTACGGTGACAATAGAAAGTTAATATAAGACATCAGTTGGAGGGAGGAATAAGTAAAAACTTTAGATAGAAAAATCTATACTTAAGTTAGAACTTGTTTTGTTGACAAAGTAGCTATTTTTTTATTATTTTTTTTCTTTTTTTTAACAAATTTATTAGCTCATGTACCCATGAAGAACCTAAGGGTACAAATGAGCTCCAGGAACAGTTGGAAGCAGGATCTCGTTTATAGCCAGAGTGGGCTTTACTTTTTATGACACATTGATTTATTTTCACAGGTTAGTTTTAATCATACAAGACACACTATTTCTGATAGTTTCTGCATCTCATAGTTTCATCTTTAGGAAAGAATACAATCTCTTTGTTAGGTTCCAATTTAAAAAGAGAAGGTCTTTGGATCACATGCCCATCTCCTGGTTCAATTAACTCATTGGCTGGCCTAAAGAAAGTCAAGATAGGTGGGGAAGGGAATGAAGACTATTTATCTCAAGTAATAAATACTGTAATAGTATGTGAGGATCTGGAGATACAAAGAAATAGATGCCTATTACAATCAGAAAGGAAGGAATCCAAAATCCTAAACTACTAAGAAGGCATTAGAAAAAGAATAGGTTAAAAAATGTTTAAATGCCCTTTGACAAATGTCAAATGGAAATGATTCGAGTTTTTTATTATTTTTAATGCTATACCTAGGCTATGTTTTTGGAAAACTCTCCCATCTTTCTTCTCCATTTTTCCTTTACTCCCACACTTTTACTACGCTCACAACACTTCTCACACCAGATGTGCGTAATTCTTTGACACCAGCTGGGTATACTACAACTTAATTCTGGCACTATCTCTTATCCTATAGGCTAAGGGCTTAGTTTCACGAGACTGATCCCACCCCACTTCATATGTTAATCACAAGTAGTAAGTCTCCAAGTCACCCACAACTTCTATCTGACTTGGCTACAAAGCAGAGATTTCCTTGATCCTCCCCTTGGGTTTGATTAATTTGCTAGAATGGCTCACAGAATTCAGGGTAAAACCTTTATCATTTTATTAAAGGATTTAATGAAAGATATAGATAAACAGTCAGATAAAGAGTTATATGAAAGGCAAGGTCAGGAAAGGTCCTGAGCTCAGGAACTTCTGTCCCCAGTCTAATCAGAACGTGTTGCTCTCCTGGTCCGTGAATGTTTTCACCAACCTAGAAGCTCTCCAAACTCCATACTTTGGGAGAATTTTGTGGAGACTTCCTCACATAGATATGATCAGTTATTAACTCCATTTCTAGTCCCTCTTTCTTCTCTAGAGAACTAGAGGGAGGCGGTGGGGCTCGAAAATCCCAAACTGCTAATTATGGCTTGGTATTTCTGGTGACCAACCTTCATCCAAGAGACGTCCAAGAGCCCACCCAGAGTTACCTCCATGGGACAAAAGGTACCTCTACCAGCCAGGAAATTCAAAAAGATTTAGGAATCCTACATCAGGTACCTAGTACTCTTATTACTTAGGAAATTACAGCAAGGGTTTCTGGAGCTCTGAACCAGGAACCGGAAGCAGAGACAAATATATTTTCTATTATCTCTCAGCTACTAAGATAAAATTAATGAAGTTTTTGATGAAACTTGTACATATGGAATTCCAAATCAACTTAATAATTTCTAACTGCTTCTCCACTGGTCAGACTCCATATGATTTCTGGTGTCTAGTTCTGAGTCTTCAAAAGAATGTTGATTAACTGAAGTTTGATGTTTGTTAAGATGTTGAGTTGTTTGTTAAGATTTAAACCAGAGGGCAACTAAATCTGGTCTTCATAGTGCTCAGCCAATAGACTGACACAGGAGTTTAGCTATTTGAATATGCATTTATTGTCAAAGCACTGGTGATCCAAGAAGGCACCAGGTTAACACTTTTAAAAATTGCCTTCCTTTCTCAGTTCAGTTTAGGTATTTAAGGGAAAATCTGGACATTATTTCAGGGACTATGAGATGTTTCTGTTGTGTTTCATAGACCCTTCCCTCTGGTAACATGGTCCTCTGGTGGCATTAGCAAAAGGAACAAACATGGGAGCAGTCTGGAAAGAATGCTAGACCATAAAGATTGTAAGCATAAGGGCATTAATCATAAGTTTCAAGGCAACTTTCTATGGCAGAGGATGTTCCAAGCTCTGGGTCAAGCCACAGGGGACAACCTGTTGTTAAGCTATAGGACAAGGAAAGGTGAGCCCAGGGACTCTGTGAGGCTCTCTATGATAGATGTCCCATTCGGGCCCTTCTTCAAGATGATAAAAGTTCCAGGAACCATTTTCATCTGAGGACCTATTGAGGGAACTGAGTGATAGTCTAAACTTGAATGACTTGGTACTAGAAGATATTAGTAATTTTTACATTCTAAGAGTCACTCTGTAGCAAAAAGTACATTATTTTTCATTACAACATTGGTTGAGAGTCAAGGGAGGACAATTTGTGTTTAATATGTTGGAACAGATTTCTTGTCCCTAAAAAAGATTACAGCAGGAACTAGGAAACCCTAGGTCAGTGATGTTGTCTGGAGATTCCTACTTGTTTGAAAGTTTATCAATCAGTTCAGAATGTCTATGATTTTTGTTTATGATTAGTTCCATCAAATCTAGTGTGGCGAAAAACTACATTTTCCCTGAAATCACTTTAAAATGTCAGAAGATACTATAATTTATCTGTGTTCAGACCTATTGGCCTCATTTTCAACAATTTTTTTTTTTTACCACAAAGATAGGAATCTGCTTAATGAACAATTTTTTTTGTAAGATAAATGGAAGCTCTGTCAGTTTCTGAATAATCTATTTGAAAAGTTTTGCAAACAACTATTTCTTATTACCACAATGCCATCCTTCCACATATTTCTTGTATGTTTCTTGCGATATCTACGTTAAAGCTTTTCTATCTATATATGCTTTTGTAATGATTGGCTAAAACATTTGTAATAGAAATTTGAGGATTGTAATATGGATATGAGCAGGGGCAGGTGAGAGGGGGAGAGATATATCAACGAAGATGACAACAGATCTCAAGGCCTATGAAGTTTTACATTGAAGGATTTTATTGTTATTTTGGTAACTAACTGCTTAAGAGAATGATATATGGGGTCTAAACAAAGAGATGAGAATATGTCAAGTGACCCCTAAAATTCTTTTGAGGCTTATGACAATGTAGAAATAGCATCTTTAAGATCTGTGCATTCTGATTCTTTATCAGATTAGAACAATATTATAAAATGGTTAAATAAATAAGCCTGGGCTTGAAACTGTGTTTTAAATAGAAATGTGGTTGCCCAGACTCTCCTTTCCCAAAGGTTAGTTTCTATGTCAAAGTAGTTTCAGATAGCTTGAAAGAAAATATACTCACTGGAGTTTTTGCCTGTCAAAATATATATGGCTATGACTTCTGAGTGCCACATAGGAAAAATGTAACTTCTGTATTCTGATGAAAGAGCCTATAACCAGATAGAAAAACAAATCTTTGGTTGAAAGATGAGATATTTCACTCCTTCGGAGCCTGCAATTGGGACCAGAAATCTTGCATTTCACTAACTCTGTTTGGCCATTTAATGCCCAAATGTCCACTTTGCTCCCAGAATTTCTAGATTTCTGTCTGGCAAAGACACCCATAGGAGACATTAAGGCCAAGAGCAAGGGAGGCAGTTATGGCAAGGTGCTGTGAATTGAACAGAAAACAAACACTGTACCAGAATTGGAATGAAGGCTGCAAAAGGCAGAAGGAGAGCAATAGTTTCTGGGAGCTGTGGAGAGAATTCTTCAGCAGCTGCTGCTGGGAGCGAGGACTTACTTCTGATCTGGTGTGCCAGTTAGGGTGGCTAAAAAGGGTTGAAGTGATCCAAATTCCTGGACTGAATCTAGATCTTTAGAGAATAGTATTTTATAGACTTATTTGTCATCTAGCAGAAGTCCCCAAACTTTTTGACACCAGGAATTGGTGCTCCCATGAGAATCTAATGCATGATGACCCCATACAGTGATGTTAGCACTGGGGAGCACCTGCAAATACAGACGAAGCTTCACTCACTTGCCTGCTGCTCACCTTCTGCTGTGCAGCCAGGTTCCTAACAGGCCACAGATTGGCACCGATCCATAGACCCAGGATTTGGGGACCCCTGATCTATAGGATTACCCTTGACACACATAAATGATGTGATTTGTTATTGTTATTGTTTTTGTGTTTGGCATAAAGACATTATGCCAATGTCTTTATAGACATTGGAGTGTTTGGATTTGTAACCAACTGCATTTCTGCAAAATACTATCTATCTACTCTATGTGCACTCTGGTGTGTCCTCTTGGTCTAACATAGAAGCTATAAGTCTATTTCCCTGTGAATAGGAAAAATTAATGTTTTAGCAATTTTCAAAGACCAAAGGTAAAGCTGGTGGAACAAGGACATACTCTAAAAATGGGGGTCTTTAATCTGATTAATAAGAAAAATAAAGGAACTTATGGTTTTTCTTTAAAATGTTGATGAATTTTAACTGCGAGATACAACTTAACATATTTTAGCAGGTATTTGAGCAGTTCTTAGGCAAAACACATACAAATTGATACACCATTGTTTTTGCATTGCCTGAGGTTTGTAGTCCAGGAAATGACATGAGCCCATAAACAGCTAACTAGAGTAAGAAGAGGTAAAAAAACGATGGGAGGAGAGGGCAAAGAACAAATAAATTAAGTGCTGAGTTGGAAATTGGATAGGGTTTGAACTGACTACTTGGAGATAGAAACCTGTGCCCACTGGAAAATGCAGAATATTTGTAAGTTCTTTTTGTACTTCTAGAAGCGGGAGAGTAGTCATAACTTTTAAAGTTTTACTCTACACATGACATACTACATTAATACTTGTAGCTAGATAGCAAAAGAACATTTTAGATGGGTTTTAAATAAAAAAGAATTGGTGAAATTAAGACATCAGAAAACATTGCCTGATTTTAAGGGAATTTTGACCAAAAAAAGAAAAAACAAAGATGTTATCAAACTATTAATAAAATATGCTTTCTCTCTAGAGAATTTATGTCCAGAGAATGTTGTTTCCATTGTGAGGTAATTGAAGTATACCTCTACTTGGAAATACTTGAATGAACCAAAATTTTGGCCCCTTTTGAGCTTTCAACCAACTGAGAATATTCTCACTGGAGGAACGAGATGAGGCTGATGAAAAACATTTAGTTAATACTCTTCCTCACCTCCCTCTCCCATCTGTGGAGTCAAGAACTAAAATGCCACCAAATATATGATTATCATATTTTTACTCTTTAGCTGCAAAAAAAGTGTGAATTAAAAATAATATTTTCTTAGTGGATTGACAAAATATGGAGTGTATTGAATAAAATTTGGAATTCATTCTTTCACAATAAATTTCTGGCTTTTTCAAAGGCTAGAATAGTTTTTACTTTCTTAAATAGCCATAACCTAGAAATCCCTGTTTAGAAATTATCAGTTTTATCAGAAGAATCAGAAATTTGGAATGTTTAATGCACAATGTGTATAAAGTGAAGGCACTTAAATCATCAATTTTCTATAATCCCTGGAGGAATTTTAGTGCTTAGAATCATTAAGTTGAATGTAGGCTCACTAGATAGTTAAGTCCTGTTCTTTGAGCTCACTATCTTCAGTTTCATTTTTTTTTTTTTTAATTTAAAAAAATCTGGAGTAGTTGGAGAAATCTAGAGAGGCTAAGTTCCAACTGGCTTTGCAGTTCCCAAAACTGATTTATCCAAGTTTTCCATTACTGCATTATCAGTTCTGAATTTGTTTTAGAATAAAAACCTTGCCTAGAAATAAATTGGTAAGACATAGCTATATATCTGAGCAAATAACTTTTACTACAACTCCCCAGTTGCTTGCAAGTCAACCATTACTTTAACTCTTTTGGTGGTGTTTTCATTGATGTCAGATGCACATAAATGAAAACATTTATACTTTGCTTCCCAAATCAAATTTTCCGGGTAAATGTTAAGATAGAAAATGAGCATAAGATGGCTATAAAAGAATGCATAAGACTAGGCTTTCAAAAATCAGTATTTTCTTTTCAAATTTTGAAAAGTAAAAAACTTAAGAAGAATAAATTATCTTAAAAATAGAGAGTAGTAAGTCAAAATGAACTTTGAATTTAAGAGAGCAGAGGGTCCATAAACACTCCAAAAATTCATAGAAATAGAAATGATTCATATAAATTCATTAAGGGCAAACTCTCAGTCAGCCTTTTACAGCACTAAACTTTTTTTTATTATTATACTTTATCCAGAATCTAACTTCAATGTGATCATATGTCTTAGAAAACCTCTATCTAGTTCTTAATTGTCAAGATACACTTCTAATAGAATGAGTTGCTTTTAGCTATTTTGTAAGATATACATTATTATGAACATTTATTATGAACCAATTACATAGCTAATTTTAAATCTAATGAGGAGAGAAAAAAATAAGATGAAATTCTATAAATCAGAAGGCCACTGACTACAAAATTAGCCAAGCATAATAAATTTATATATTAAAGACCATAACAATGTTTATTATTATGTATGTGGACACAAAGTTGAAAAATGCTGATTGTAAAATTATGGAGTTACACAATATATAAAAATCAAGAAATATCTATTCTCCTGATATAAGAGATAAAAATATAACTTTAATTTGTGAAATTATGCTTATTTAGATAATCAAACTCTATATTCGTTTGTCCTTAATAGAAGTTTGTTGCATTCCAATTCTTTCCAAATCTTAACTAATACTTAAAAAGTATACAATTACCACTTATGAAACAGGATAAAACATAGTCATGGGAGATGTGTTTTCTCGATTGTTATCTAAGAATGGGAATTGCCCTACCCAAGCTATTCTCTTCATTGTCTCTGGTCCCAGCTTCTCTCCCTGAGTGGTAATCTTTTCCACATTTTCCATTCATACTAGATTCTTCTCCAGCCAAGTCCTCTCTCACAGGGTTTTCAGGCATTCTATTTTCAATAAACTATTCTAAGGTCTGCAATATAGACTGGTCTCAGTCTTTCATAATTAAAAAACCACCTGCCCATTACTGAGCTCTTCCTCTGTTACTGGCATTATGCTAGGGGCTTACATGTATTGTTATCTTATTTAATTCTTCACACAGCTTCATGAAATGGTACTGCTACTATTATTATTTTGCAGAGGAGACAATTGAGGCTCAGAGGTATATAATGTGTCACGGTTACCAGTGATACTCAGATTGCCAAATTTTATGGTTAGTCCTCAGTATCATATTACTTGAATACTAGGCAATAAATTACACAATTGAACGCCTCCAACTTTTTGAAATCCTTTCTTGTCTTCTGAAACATCATGCACTCCTGGTTTCCTCATACTACAGTCATTGAATTTTTTCTTTCATTTTTTTGCTGGTTCTTCCTCTGGTCTTCCTTAACTGTAAATGTTTGAGTACCTTAGAGCTTAATCCTCAATTTCTTCTCTTTGCTAAAGAGCTCAGAATAACGGACACATTCTTAATAAACAAAAGAAAAATTCAGAGTATATTATTACTACAGGGAAGAAAACTAGAACTATATAATTGCAATAAAAAACCGAAGAGAAAGATTTTAAAAAATCTATTAGTTTGCATTTCTTTCTATATCACTCTCATTGTACATTGTATATAAAATGCTTTTAGATTATTTATATCAACAATTGTTTTAAAATGTTAAAATCATTATTATTATTATAATTATTCATACTTATTTTTGTTTCATAGATATAGAACCTTACTCATGTGCCATATTCTATGATAAGCACTGGAGATACATTAGATGAGTGAAATATAGTCTCTACCTTGAGGGGGCTTTCTATCTAATGGATTAGACACAGGAAAACAGACAACTGCAGTATGATAATTGGAGGGAATAGAGCTGTTAAATGGAGAGTTCAGGGATTTGGGAAACAGTTTATTAGGATATCTTGTCAAATTTTTGGATTGATCTCAGAAAAGGCTATTTAGATGTCCAGGTTGAAATATCTAAGTTTAGACAAGAAGAATCAGTTAGATGTAGAGTGACATTTAGTGTGATCCAGCCAGAAGGAACATCGTGCGTTGGTGATAGTGCAGCGGCATGGCTCTATCGGAATCTGGAAGGGGTTTCTAATGGCTGCAGAATAGAGTAATAATATGAGGGGAGAGAAGCAAGCAGGGTCATATCAGGAGAGCTGTGTCATTCCTACGTTTCTTGGCTCAGGGATCACAGTTGTTTAGTTCACTTCTTAATCATTTGGTTATAGATGGGGAATAAGACATCTTCAATAGCAACTTCTTAGGTTTCCTGTCATATCATGCTTTCCCAATGGTCAGAGCTCAGTCTTCATGTTACTTCATCGATCTTTTACCTGGTTCAGTCGTCAGATACTTATGTAATTGTGGACCACTCTCCCCTTGGCTAATTTCCTAAGAATTGCTAAGGTTGATGACTCAAGTGTCAGTAAATATCTAGTCGTCATTATCTGGAAAGATAAATTCTAAGACCCCAGTGAGTGCCTGAAACCATGAATAGTGCCAAATCCTATATATACTGTATTTTCTGTACACACACACACACACACACACACACACACCCCTATGATAAAGTTTAATTTATAAATTAGGTATAGTAAAAGATTAAAAACAATAACTAATAATAAAATAGAATCATTATAATAACATGCTGGAATAAATGTTATGTGAATGTGGTCTCTCTCCATGATAACTGAGATGGGTACCAAGGGTCTAGTGGGCAGGGAGCATATACAGCATGGATACACTGGGTGGGACAGAGCAGGATCGCTCTATGTTGTTACCTGTTCTAAGGAAATTTCCTTAGCGTTCCTCTCCCTCCCTAAGAACCCCCGCTCACAGTTTGTGTTGGTGTTCCCAAAATGAGTTTCCACAACAGGCCTTACAAACTGCTATTACAACACTTACTATAAAGTGTTATAATGGCTCTTTTACTTATTTATCATGTTAATTTGACTCTGTGCTTTTTTAGGAGTAGGAGTATATATTTGTATTTGCTTTCTTAATGTTTCATTAAAGTTCCTGGTACAGAGCAAACACTCAATAAATGTTTGTGGGAGGAAAGAGTAAAGGAGGAAAAAAGAAAAGAAGGAAGAGAGGAAGAAAGAAAATTTATTTTTCTCTGAATAAATTCCTTTGCAGTCCATGTATTTTAAAGTCTGCAAAATATCTCATTTTAGTTAAGTTTTTCAGACTACTGGTTTAATATTTCTATGTGGAAGTATTAAATTTTTATTCAGCCAAACTATTAATTTTTTATTTGTGCTTACTTTTATTGCCTTTAAATTTATCTTCATTCTAGTGATTTAACACATGTTCATCAGTTCTATTTTTTTTTTAGAATTTATCATATGTATATAACATACACAGATGTGTATATGTATATGTATGTATGTATGCAAATGTGTATATATATGTATATAATATGTATTATACACTACTGAATCCAATTGAATTTTATTATGAAGTTTATTTCAAAATATCTCAATACCATTTAAGTTCTTGTCAATATTCTCATGTTTTCTTTATCACATTCATAAAGTTCTTTATGTAACAGTCTGTTTCTGGGTATTACCCCTTTTTCAGTGATCCTTTATTTCATTTTTGAACTAAAAGCACATTTTAAAAATAAGGTCCACTATTATATGTTTATATATAGATATACTTTTTAAATGATTTTAAGAGTAAGGCATGTTATTTTAGAAAACAGGAAAAAAAAAAGAACAAGAAAAAAATGTATTCACCAGTAATCTTATCACATTAACATTTTATTCTACAAATATTTCATTTCCATTATTCATTAACATGTAGACTCTAGTACACATAAATTTATGACTCTATTTCTTTGTATCTGTGATAAAGTGATGTATAGACATATATGTATATATACACATGTATATAGGTTAATAGATTGTTAGATGTGACTCTGTGTCTGAAATTATTCCAGAGGACCCAAACCTGAGAACTAAATGTAAGCCTATGAACATGTTCAAGTGAGTTGCTAGACAATGCAGGACTTGGAAGATGAAGGTCCTATAACCAGTGCCAATAGCATTAGCTGGTCTTGTATCTTGGAAGCCAGGAGCAAATGTTCTTTAAGTGCTAGGGCATTTCTCCTTACCTCAGGTCAAGGAAAAGAAAGATTAAGAAGTTAGCAAGGTGAGAAAAGATTATTTTTACAGAGAGTTAATTATATCCTGTGAATTTTTTATCCTAAACACTATGGGTAAAGGAATATGGGTTTTTCTCCCTCACTTCAAGTTATGTGATAGGGCCATCAAATGATCCATTTGGGGGTTTTGACATTGGGCTGTGGGAGTTAGGAAAACAGGAATGGGCATTTGATCCACATTACAAAGTCTAAAGCTAAGAGGCTATGACTGGAGATTCTGCCCTCTTGGGTAAGTGATATTGAGAGTAAATTGCACTTGTTTAATGACAGAGCAAACATGTGAGCTCTCTAGAGACAAGATGTGAACTTGAGAGCAAGAAGGAACTTTGACCAATAAATATATTTCCTAAAGTCTGGAAACTGAGGGTGATAGTTGTAAGTGGCTAGCCTTGGGATGGCTTCCAAGTAATCTGCAAAAGTATCTCATGAATGAATGGGTCAAATTTTAGCATCTGCTACATCCAAATTACAGAGGTATCAGAAACACAGGACTGTGTATCCTTTTTCCTTATTCCCTTTTCTCCCTATACTTTATGATGGAAAAATATAAAAGAAAGGTTGATGAATAGAGGAAGCAGATGGAGAGAGCTAATAATTAAGAATTCAATCATATTTATTCTGTTATAAATTTGGAAGCTTCAAAAGGCTTAAGCTACTATCAGGAGAAGACTTAAGTTAGGGAAGGCCTCTGAATTTTGGTTATTATACTAAATTGGGCTGGACTTAAATATCTATTATGTAACATGAATTTTTATGAACTCTTTGTTCACTGAAAACTTGGATTTCCCCTAAGATTATATGCAGGGTTAGAACAACCACTACTAGTTCACAGAAATTTGAAAGGCTATAAGAGAACAAAAATAAAGTTGGATCCCACTTGTATCCTATCAAGTCCGACTTGCTTAATTACTTGCTTTTAAATATGTTTGTGTATATATGTTCGTAAATGTATATACCAATATATACACTCGTGTGCATATTCCCCTATGTATGTGTGGGTATGTGCAATTCAGTTATCTCAAGTCATTCTTTCACTGTCAAGTTTTTTATTAATGTCCAAATAAAATCAAAGAAACCCTCAATTTCACATAATTTTTGGCATTCCAATTGTCCTCCTCCCTTATTTCCAAAAGTTTGTATGGGAATTTTATATTTCTCTTTTGATATCCTTTGCTGTCTTGCTCCTCACTTCTTTTTCTGAATTTTTATTTTATTTTATTTCATATTTTTAACATACATCAAGCATATACAATTAATACATATAACTTCATGGGTTTAGTGATAAGTATACACACATGAAACCATCAACACAGTCAATGCCATAAACCTATTTATCACCTTCAGAAGTTTTCTCCTGCCCTCTTTATTATTGTTTTTCACTCTTCACGTTTATTTATAAAATCAATACAGGTGTCCCAACTGCATCAGATTGCTCTGATCTTTAGTGCTTCAAACTATGAATTCAGTTTATTTTCTTTGATTTTTCGAGGAACTATTAACATATAGAAGGGTAGGGGGAGGGTGAAATGGGTAAAGGAGATCAAATATATGGTAACCGAAGGAAACTGGACTTTGGGTGACAAACATACAATAGAATATACAGATGTCAAATTATAATGTACACCTGAGAATTATATAATTGTATTAACCAATGTTACCCCGATAAACTTAATTTAAAAAAATTTAAAAAATTAAAAAACAAAAAACAAAACAGTGCACTAGTGGGTAGAATAAATTTGCCGAAAGTCTAGTGAGAATAGCTAGGAATACGAGGTGAAACTTCTAAACCCTAAGGCTAATAGATTAATCCTTATCTTTAATCCTCTTTAAGTTCTTTCATTTCGTAAAAATCAATGCTTTTCCAATCAGGACCAGCCCATTTTTTGTAATAGTAATAATAACTGTTATTATTTAATATATTCAAGATACTCATTCTCATAATTTAGTTATATAGTTTTAAGCTTAGAAAATCTGACCAGCCTTTAAAAGCAGATCAACTTATAATTTTTTCAGTCATTATTTATTTTCTTGTTTAATTCCTCAGTTCAAATGATATTTATATTGTATATTGTATGAAAAAAAAAACACTTTTTAAAAAAACTAATGGTTAATATATTTCTCCAGTGCTTATTATTCTTTACTCATCTGTTTTAGAGTCAGTTTCTCATTTTTTTTACTTGATTTCTTTGATTTATCTGGCTTGTCTTAAATCAATAGCTCACAACGTAATATTTTCTAAAATGTCTTAATATTGATATATATTTCTCACAATTAATTATTTAGGTTCTCAGCTCCTTATTTTTTCAAATGAACTTTTAAACCAATTTATTAATTTCTGTGAAAATATGTAATGGGGCTTTTGATTGAAATTATATTAAGCTTAAATATTAATTTGAGAGAATATAAATTTGATGATACTTGGTGTTTCCATCTTGGTAAATGGTTTCATATTCCATTTATTTAAGTCTTCTCATTAAAGTCATGTGCATCTTTCTAACAATTTCTGATATACTTCTGACATTTCTTCGAACTCTGGCATATATTCATATTAGATCCCTTCTTTCAGTGCCATAGTACTCTCTCTGGTGTAGGATTTGTGCATTTTCATCTGAGTGAAACCAAAAATTATGTCCTTTAACATGGTGATCATCTGCTTTTAGTCAAATCTCAACTATTTCTTGATTACTATATTTTAGGTACTGTTTTAGGTGTTGTGTACACTTTAGTAAGAAAACACTTTGGTAAATTGACACTCCCTTTAATGTTATATTCTAGTGGGAATAAATGATATAGAATGTTAGAGCATAATAACTACTATGAAAAATGTGTAGAGCAAGATAAGAAAAATTAAGAGTATGAGGAAAAAGTAGAATAATTTTTAAATAGGGTGGTCATGGTATGCCTTACTGAGAAGATAACACTTGTCCAAACACGTGAATGAATAAGATGAGCTATGCAGAGTGAGGGGAAGTATTCCAGGCAGAAGAAAGAGAAGATGCAAACCCTGAGGAGAGATGTGTTTTAAATGCTTATGAATCATCTTACAGGCCAGAATGGTTGGAATATATTGAATGAAGGAGACAAAAGGAGGTGAGATAGTAAAGGAAATGGAGAAGACAGATTGTGTAGGTCTCTGTAGATCATTGTGATTTTGTCTTAATTCACCATTTGACATGAAATGACTGGAGGATTGAGTTGGGGAATAAAGGGCTCATTCTGACTTTTCTGCTGCTCTTAGAGAGTCGGGGAGCAAGAATAGAAACAGGGTAACTAATTAGTGGAACATTGTCATACATTATGGACCGCGTCAGCAATGAAGGTAATAAGAAACAGTTGGTTCTAGATATGTTTTGAGTACAAGACAAAAGTATTTTTTATGCGTTACATTTTTTCCTCCTATTTTTAATAAGAAATTTTCATTTTATAACTCCTCTGCTGCTGACCTTTTAAATTTAGCTTATTTGTACCTGCATTCTCTTATTAACAGAATTTCCTTCTCTTGGACTTTATATAGGTACATTTTCTCTTTTGAAAATGTTTAAGATTTAATATTAGGTAGTTATGGTAAAAAGAAAAAATAAGCAAAAATTTTATGTGGAAATTAGGAAAATACAATTCTTGTCCTGGCTCTATTAGTTTGTCATGTGATCTGGGATACTCTTAGCATCCTTGACTATAAAATAAGGTTAGAGTAAATGATCAGTACTATTTCTTAGAGCCTAAATATTCTACCAATCTATGATTCTGTATCTATATACTAGTGAGTAAAGAGTTAAAGTAATTGAAAAATCTTCGAGTCCCTTGAAATATCAAATATTGCTTTGCTATAGCTGAAGAATTTTTAGGAGAAGAAACAAGAAGTATCCAGAAGTGAGCTATGGTATTTGGAGGAGTTGGTGATTTCCTGGTGACATTGCTTATATGTTTCTGTATTTGGCACCTGAAGAGGCATTCTTGCCTATAGCACTTGATTAAATATATAGCCTGTTTTGTCTTCTTAATCCTCTATTTAGAAAGAAAATGGCTTCTGTTTTTTTCTTTTTTACTTCTCTGGGAAGATTTTTCCAGGAACTACCTTTTTCCTGAATCATCTTTCCTTATTTCAGTCCTGATTTGTTGTGGTTGTGTTACTCAATTAAATACACACATGGCAATATGCCCTTAATTTTTTTTTTATCTGTTTCATTTAAAAATTTTTTTGTATTTGTTACCTTTCTTGAGGTTCCCTTCTAGGGCTACCAACTTCATCTCTATTTTGCCCCCACCGGGACCCACTCTTTATGTATAATGTGTCCCAGTTCTCTCCCAGATCACACAATGCATCTGATTCTGGGCAGTGGTGCAGCCTGTTCCTTCCTGAAGCGAACTCAGTTTATTTTCAAACAAACATAACAATATTGTTTCCCCATCTCAAGGGTGTTATATTTGTGAGTGTATTTGGCATTGAGGTACAGCATTAAGGTACTAAGAGGATACGGAATGAAAGGCAGAAATAGCTTGTTCTTGCAAATGGAAAGAAATTTACCCCTATTTAGCTAAAAGCATAAGACCTTTCTAATCAAACATTTGACATCATGACCAGTCTGGAGAGAAAGTGTACCTGTTCAGTTATAATTGGTTCTGCTCACAGGAGTGGATTTCTCATTGTCTGTACAGCTACAGGAACTATGGTTAATATAAAATCCTGACTAAAGCTGTTCTATAAAACCCTCCCAGACCACTCTGAGAGACTCTTATTTCCTATTATGAAAACTTAATCTCTAATCATGGTTAAAAGGTAATCAGTCTTCAAGAGTGGTCTATAGAGGTAAGCAGTAATTCAGATTTGATTGACAACATAGGATTTTCAGAGAATAGTTCAAAATGAGAAGTATTTGAGAAAACCAGAAACATAATTCAAAATGATTCTAAGAATTTTTCTAACATCAATTATTGAAAAATATATTAGAAATTCTTTAAGTTGTGTCTTTCCTAGAAACTATAATAATAATACATAGTAGTTTTATGTATTTCATGTCTTTTGAACCCTGTAACAGTACCTTATGATATAGGTATCATCATTTCCATTTTATAGCTAAGGTAACTTGCCCAAGGTGCCCAGGTTTGCGGTCAGTATCAGGGCAGACTTTTCTCCCTTTTCTTCTGTCCATAGCCCAGACACTTATGGTTCCATGACCCCTCCTGGAAAGATGGTGTATGAATGTCTCTATCAGTTTTTTTTTTTTTTTGCTCTATTGTTCTTTGCATGGAATCCATGTTTATTGTTCTTATCCTTAACAAAACAGCAATAGCATTTTCCTCATGGGGTGGTTGTAAAGACAAAATCCAAACAAATAACACATGTCTAAAAACACACATAACATATCTAAAAACATACATATCAGAAGGAAATTAACATGACCTACCTAAAAGATAGCTAGATTTTCCTGTTTTATTTGCAAATTTTATAATTTGAAATAAAGTTATTTTCTCTAGGTGAAAGGGGTTACGATTAGGTACTTCAGTGATATACGTTAAGAAGTAAAAATATTTTATATATATATATATAAAAATAGCATTGCCAACACAATGTTGGACAGATAGGTAATATATATCATTTTCCTCATTGGATTTGCATTGACTCTAGTAGTTCTGTATGCTAACCTGGTGAACAAAGACTGTGTTAAGCCAGTGTACTTGGACTGTATATTGGCATTGCTACCAACTTTTTTTTTTTGAGCTTTATAAAATTAATGTCTCTCTACTTTGATCTTCCTCTGGTATAGAGCAGATCTAAGTTTCTGAATATGCCTCATTCACTAAGGAGAATTTTTCAGTTTGGAACAAGTAATAAAGTAATTCAGACCATAGTTTTCATGGAATTCCTTAAACTTTTTTTTCCTATTTTATTCACTAATAGTAATCTTGATGTACATACCTTATCTCTTTTGTTATACCTGGGATATTCTGTATAGCAAATATAATGTTCTGAATGAGTGTATGACTATCCTCAAATGATGCTCAGTAAATCTTTGCCTAGGGTTAAACAAGAGAATAAATAAAATTTCACAATACATGAGAAAAATATTTAGATTGTGTAAAACTTCATCTAATTTCAGTGCAAAGCTAAATGACTCTAGGACTTATTTCTAAACTATCTGCTAATCATACTCAATTGTTAGCAAACCATCTATCAATTGGTTGGCATATGTAGATAGAGCAAAACAAAACAAAACAAAAAAGCAAATAAAAATAACTGTTACTCAAGATTAGCAGGCCATGTAGGATATTTTAGACCATGGAAAGGACTCTATTTTTTTTCTATGGCTGAAACGGGGAGTCATCAAAGAGTTTTGAGCAAAAATATAATGTGATCTGATTTATGCTTTAAAAAAATTACTATAGCTGTAAGAGGGTCTTAAATGATTAGCATGAGTAACACTCAGGACACCAACGCTTCTTTTCTAAAGTGTGGTCTAGAAATTAGACCCATTTTTGTTCTGATTTTAAAATTTATTTGAAAGTATTTTTACTACATCAAAGTAAATAAAGTCAACTTTATTTCTTTAATTTTTTGTTATATGCTGGGCAAGTGGGCAGAGGGTAATGAGGATTAAGTAAAATACCTTTGTCTGAACAAAATTTATATGATATAAAAATTTATTGTCATTTCAGTAATAAAAAGGGAGACTCTCTGCTGGCATGATTATTATTGTTGTGTCTTTTCAAGGAAAGATACAAGAATAAAATCTTAAAAGAACTTATTTTCAAATAGGATATTACAACCTGAAAATATGTTTTAGTATCATGTTACTGCCAGTAAATGATTACTCTCAAAAGTTCAGGTAGTTCAGACCAAAGCAATAATTATGAATATCACTGATTTCTTTAATGAAAATGCCAATAATGCTGAAGAAAGCATTTTACTTTTTTCCTCTTTACTTTAGTCTTCAACATTTTATTTTTTTAATTATAAAAAGCTGTAGAGTAAATCAGGAAAATTTGCCCTCAACCTCTAGATCTGATTGTTGGAAGGCAATTCTCTGTGAATGCTTTCACGTTACCATGTGGTCCAAGCTTTCTGAGGAAAGACCACTGACAAACTTGATTAAAAGATGATTGAACAGCAAACATGTCCTGGAAGATAGAGATAGTATATTGCTTCAGAGAAATTTAGAGACTTATTCCTCCTGTAGATATTTACTTACATCCCAGAGTAAAAGACTATTCCTTTGCAGAGGGGAGGATGGACCAATGTGCCAGTCAAAGCTCTGAGTGTTGTATTTTTGTGAGTCTGTGCTACAGTCCCTCTATATGTGCAAAATCCTCATTTGTTTTTCAAATAACTGACCAGTTATTTCAATACCATTTATTTAGGATAATTTTAACAGCAATGCCTTTTATGTTTCCTATCAGATTATATCATCTATCTATCTATCGATCTATCTATTTATCTATCTATTTATCATCTACCTATCTATCATCTATCATCATCATCTGTCAACCTATCATCTACCTACCTATCTGACACTGTGGCGTGCTGACTTCTTATCTTATAAGTAGAATATGGTCTCAGAACCTTCAAATATTAGATTGAACACCAACGCCTTCCCTTCATGAGGCTCATGCTATGTTGATGTTTGTACTGCAGAGCAATGAGATTCATTTTATGTTATTAGTCATCAAGATATTCTGTATGTCATTTGGTCTCTATGATATATTCAAAAAACAGATCCCAGAAATAATGTGTGTATAAATATGAAATTCTTCACACACACATACTTGCAGGACTTTTGAGACAGATAAATGAAAGCTTTTCCCTGGTGTTGGTGATGAGTTTAAAATGTACTAAACTTAACAATGATGTCATACAAAAAACATGGTGACCTAAGTGCAGTAGCGTGTCCTGATGGCATACTCAGTGTATTGGTGATTTCTGAGGCTTTTTATCTGCAGAAATTTTGCCTTCTGGCTAAAAGAAGGTGAAGTGGTATGTATGCTATGTGTATGTGTGCGTGCATGCGCGTGCATGTGCGTGCGTGTATGCATACAGGTATGCTGGAGAGAGCCAAAGTAAATGAAACAAGAAAGTTAATGGGATTGAGAATATGGAAGAGATAACCTGATATCTTCATTTTGATTGCCACGACTGGTATCACAGCTTCAGAAAGACGATTGTTTAACTGAAGGGCTGTTCCCAGAGAGTGTGCCAAGTTAGGTCAAGTAATAACAAGTCTTAAAGAGGGGGCTTTTTGAGGGAGCTGCCAGATTGGTGTAATTGTGGTACTACTCTAACAATGAGACTTTCTAAAAATTGTTTTATTGTGGTAAGAATAGTTAAGATATCTACCATCTTAACAAAGTTTAAGTGTACAAAACTGTATTGTTGAATATGGGTACAGTGTTGCACAGCGGATCTCTAGAACTTACTCATAGTACTTAACTGAAACTTTATGCCTATTGATTTGTAATTCCCATTTTCTTCTCTTTTCAGCCACTGGCAACCAATATTTTATTTTTTGATTCTATGAATTTAACTATTTTAGACACTTCATATAAATAGAATTATGCAGTACCTGTTCTTCTATGAATGGCTGATTTCATTTACCATTTTGTCTTCAATATTCATCCATGTCATTCCATGTTGCAGAATTTCTCTTTTTTAAAGCCAAATAGCATTCTACTGTGTGTATATACCACATTTTCTTTGTCCATCCATCAGTAAACTTTTAGCTTGCTTCCACATCTTGGCTACTGTGAATAGTGCTGTAATACCTGTGAGAGTACAAATATCTTTTCAAGATCCTGATTTAATTCTATTGGATAAATACCTAGAAGTGAGATTGCTGGATCATATGGTAGTTCTGTTTCTAATTTTTTTAAGAAACATCCATACTTTTTTTTGAGGTGCTCCAAACCCTGGTTGCTGATTTTCAGATCTCCTGTGTTCTCAAGGCTGCTGGCTTTCAAGGTGACTACAGCACTAGGGAGAGGGAATAGGACTAAAACATATCAAGAAACCACAAAATCAGTATTCTCATAAAAATTAAACTTGAATAAAAGTTTCTTGGATAATTGCGAATATTTAGTTAATTTTTGGAGTTCTGAAAATTTTGATTCTGATGGTTTTTAAGGATAACTGAAGTTTCAGTGGTTTTTAGTCCACCGTACCTACTGTTGATATTGGACACCACAAGGAAAAAATTACAGACCAAAATCCCTGTTGAACATGGATGCAAATATCCTCAACAAAATATCAACACACCAAATTCAACAGCACATTAAAAGAATCATACACCATGGCTAAGTGGCATTTATCCCTGGAATGAAAAAATGGTTCTACATATGCGATTAAATCAGTGCAATACAGCACACTAAGAGGATTAAAAAAAAAAAAAATCTCACGATCATCTCAATACACACAGAAAAAGCATTGGCAAAATTCGACATTCTTTTATGGTAAAATATCTCAACAAAATAAGTGTAGATAGAACTTTTCTCAACACAATAAATGTCACATTTGAAAAGTCCACAGTTAACATCATGCTCAGGGATAAAAACCGAAAGCTTTTCTATTAAGATCTGAAACAAGCCAAGGGTTCTCACTCTTCAATAAATGGTCTGGGAAAACTGGATGTCCACATGCAAAAGAATGAAATTGGACTCTACTCCTACACTATACAAAAAAAAAAAATTAACTCAAAATGGATAAAGACAAATACAAGATCTGAAACCATGAACCTCCTAAAAGGAAGCATATAGGAAAAACTTCTTAACATTGGTCTTGGCAGGTATTTCTTAGGTATGATGTCAAAGGCAAAAGAAGAAACATATGTAAGGGTGACTACATGAAACTAAAAAGCATCTTCACAGTAAAGGAAACTATCAACATAATGAAAATGCAGCCCATAATGACATGGGAGAAAATATTTTCAAACCATTTATTCAATAAAAGGTTAATTTCCAAAATACATAAGAAACTACTATTGCTCAACAGTGAAAAAACAAATGATCTGACTTAAACAAAATGGTAAAGAACTAGAATAGACCTACAAATGGTCAATAGTTATATGAAAAGGTATTCGACATGTCTAATCATGGAAATGCCAATCAAAATCACAAGGTATCAGCCCATAGCTGTTAAGTTTCAGTTAAGTACTATGAGTTAAGTACTATAACTACATTAAAAAAAAAAAAGATTACAAGTGTTGAGGTTGTGGGGAAATTGGAATTGTAGTGGAAATGTAAAGTGGTGTAGCCATTATGGAAAACAATGCGTAAGTTCCTCAAAAACTTAAAACTGGAACTACCCACAATCTCACTTCTAGACATATATCCAAAATAATCGAAATCAGGATGTCGAAGAGATACCTGCACTCTCTTGTTTGTTGCGGCATTATTCTCAGTAACCAAGATATAGAAAGGATCTAAATGTCCATCAACAGAGGAATGGATATAGTGGATGTAAAATATACTGTGTCAGGTATTTTCACTGTAAGCTTTTTTTAAATAAACATCTTTGTCACAAGCATATTCACTCCAAATATTTTGACTGCACAACTAACTGGCCATAAAACAGTTTTGCCATAAAAGATAAAATAACTAGTTAATAGTTTGGTTCACATTTGGCAGACTTAATGTATTGAAGTTAGTTGTCAGTTCAGTTTTATTTTTTAAATTTTTTAAAAAATTTTATTTTTTAATTTAAAGTTCTTGCAGTTACTCCCTATATTTACATATACATCTCACCTAGCCTTTATAATGGTCTATACAGTGACAAGTAGACATGGCGGTCTTAAAATAGTGGATTATAACGATTACATATAAAGCCACATTGCAAAGCTACACACATATCAAGCCAGATTGCATAAAATATCAGTTTGCAAATAATTTGGGGAGCAGTCATCCCTCCCACCCATCAAAACAAAAGTTTACCAAGCTATGGTAATTATAAGAGAGGTGACTACTGATTCCCTACAGTCTTGGAGAGCATCAATTATCTATTCTTTATTTGGAAGCTGATACCTCTCTTAATGAAGGAAGGAACCGTAGTGAAAAAGAAAAAGTACAATGCCAAATGAAGGAACTAATTAACAAGCATAAAAAGAAATGAGTAATGCTTTGAACAAAAGGCTTCAAATGATGTATTTTCGTTCTTCACAATAAAGTTCTTTTTGATTTTGTTATTAATTCCTCATGTTTCATTATGTCCTTTTTAAATGATCGTCTTTTTTGTTGTTGTTATTTTTCTTTTTGATGAAATTACCTTATGGCCAATTAGATGTGCAGCAAAAATGGTTGTGGCAAAAATTTGCAGCAAAGATGTTTATGGCAAAGATGCTTACAGAAAAAAATGCCTAAAACAAATATATATATATATATACAATTGAATATTATTCAGCCTTTAGAAAGGAGAAAATCTCACAAACTTGAAAGACATTATGCTAAGTGAAATAACTTAGTCATAGAAAGACGAATACTGCATGAGTCCTCTTACATGAGTTACCTAAAATAGTCAATGTATTGAAGTACACAATAGAAGAGTGGTTACCAAGTGACAGATGCAGCAGAGTATAGGGAGTTGTTCAAAGGTATAATGTATAGTTGTACAAGATGAGTGATTTCCAGAACACATAGCATAGTGCTTATGTTTAAGGTATTAGACACTTAAGAATTTGTCAAGAAGGTAGATATCATGTTAAGTGTTCCTATCACAAAACAAAAACAAACAAAAGACACAGGAAGCTTTTGGAGATGATGAATATGTTTATTATCTTGAGTGTGGTAGTGGTAACACAAGTGTATACATATGTCGAATTGATCAAATTGTACACATTAATTATGTGAAATTTTTGTATGCCAATTATACCTTCATAAATTTGGGTGAGGGAGAATAAAAGATAAATAAAGTAATTTGGCTAGCTGATGTACTGTTCCCTGTAACTTACTAAAAATAAAATGCAAATTTCATGCTTTGTACAATATCGATAATGAAACTTCATGCTCTGGTGATTTCTTTTTAAAAAACAAATGGTTTATATATGACAAAAAGGATCACTGTCTTGGCATACATTTAATTTTCTTCCTGTTTTGTATAAAAGGACTGGTAAATTTAAAAAGGTTAGTTAGACATGTGAGAAATTTTCAAAGTTCATCTAATAATTAGATTCTTAAAAGAGGTAGCATCCATAGTCACATTAAATGTAATTGGGTAAACACTACAGTAAAAGGCAGAAATTGTCAGATAATAAAAAATAAAAACTCAACTATATATTGTCTATAGAAAATATATTTAAATACAAAAACTCAGATTGACAGTAAAAGAATAGAAATGGATATTCATTGGTGTTATATATATATATATATATCCACCACTGAGAGGGAGAAATAGTTTTTTAAAAAAAGGGAAATTTAACTCATTCTTAAGATCGAATCCAGTCCCAAGTTAATTTCCTATATCTTGCATTATAGGGAAAATTATCACAAAGCACCGTTTTTACATATTTGCTTCTGTTTGTTAGATAGTGCCAACTGATTTGCTGCTTCTGAGACCTGGCCTATATAGATAGATGATAGATAGTACATAATATTTATAAATGACTATTTTTCACTTTCAATAATTCCTCCAGTATAGAGAATGTTTTGAGATTTCTACACTTAGTTTAGGTATATGCTCACTGAACAAAATTCTGGAGAGCAACCCAATTTATGATCATTTAAAATCATTATCAAAAGTTAAACTGCAATGTTGCCAAATAGCTAAGGTTAAAAAAACTGACAAAATCAACTTCAGACGTGTTTATGAAGGAACTGTAACTCTCATACATTGATAATGGAAATTAAATGATACAACTTCCTTAGAAAACTATATGCTTTAAAAAAAAATTATACATAAATCTTCAATAAGGCTTACCAAAGAGACATAAAAACATCTATCCACATAAAGACATATACAAGAATATCTATACTGTTTTATTTATTATAACAAAAACTGTAAACAACCAAATGTCCTTTTACAGATGAATAGATAAATGCATTGTTGTGCAGCCATACTGTGAAATATTATTACTCACCAATGAAAAGGAATCCAAAGGCATCATTGAATCTCAAAGCATCATGCTTAGCCAAAGAAGCCAGACATTAAAGAGTAAATACTATGTAATTTCACTTATATAAAATTCTAGAAAGGGAAAACTGATCTATAGTAACAGAGAACAGATCATTTCTTGCCAGGGGTAGGATACATTCACTGCAAAGAGGCACAAAATAATTTTGGGGAGTGATGAAAATTTTAAAAATTTTTAGGGGAAAATGTCAACCTTAGAGTACTGCCAATAAAATATTATGGACTCCAGTTCAAGATCCCACCAAAAGTGTGACTGCAATTTTGTTGAGACTTCAGAAAACTGTAAAAAAAAAAAAAAAATGTCTAACTTTTACTTTCAGGAATTCTAAGAATCTTGGGGATATTCTGATTCGACCCTCTCTGTTTCAAGCCTCTGCATCCTCATGAGCAACATAAAGTAGAGAAAAACCCCACTTAGAAAAATATGTGGGTATCTCTTTTGTCTAATAAATTTTATTATAATTTATACATTACAAATCTATAGGTTTTAAAAAGAATTATGCCAGCTTAAATCAAAAGAAATAGATCTTGCAAAACAAAAAGGCTTTTGAGCACCCAAACTTTCTACCTGTGGAAGCAGGCTGAGAACATTACTCAGCTGCAAATATGGACCTTTTCTTAAGGAAAAGAAGATGACTCAGAGGGTAGTATAAGCAGCCAAGAAGCCAGTAGCCAAAAGGAACCTCCCCCAGGGAACATATTTGAGTCCTTCCCTGCCTTCTGAACAAAGGGAAAGGACAACGTATGCACTTCTGAATTTCAGATATTTCTCAGACCATAGACTCCTATGTTGCTTCCATTTTTCCTTTTTTTGAATAGAAGTGTCTATTAAGGTTCTCCTTGATTTTGCCTCCCCATATTGTATGTTGGGTATGTGAGGGGCACACAGCTTATTCCTTTATTTCCTGGTCTTTAGATCAGGAAAAGTTTCCTTCCAGCCAACCTCACCTGCACCTGGACCTGATTTACGCCATGAGATCCTGGATTTAAAGTGTGATCCTAATGTTGAAATGAGATGTGACTTTGAGGATTTAGGGAAATTGATGACTATATTTTGAAAATGGGAGCAATATGCATTATCTTTGGCCAGAGGATTAACTGTGGTAGTTACTTTCCAAAGGTGGCCCCTGTTGTGACTTTATTAAATCAACATTCATTCGTTAAATAGAGCTCAGAGGTGTCGGATGGTTAACTGGGGTTCAACAAGCGACCATAAGGGAATAAAAATAGAGAGTTTATTACTCACAGGTTCTGTAGGAAGTACATGGTATATTTGGAGGGATCACACAAGAAAGTCAAGACAGGACACAGCAGTGAGAGCTGGCAGGACCTGGGCAATATGCCTTTATTAGAGTCCCAGGGTGAATGCTTTGGGATATCTAAGAAAAGGTTATCTAGGTCACATGCTTTCAATTGGTCGATTCAAACCAAAAATAGTGGGGTTTTAGTAATCTTTGTGGGGTTCTTATCCAAAGGTTGTACATACAAAGGGAAGTCCTGGGTAGGAGGAGGGACTATTTATCACAAGGGCCTTGAGGAAGTCACTTCAGGAACCTACATTTACTTGTGACTTTGCAGGCTGTTATCTAGGTCACATGCTTTCATGAAGGGCTAACGTCAGTTTAGGTCCTCTGTAGGTTGTTTGGCCAAACAAAATGGATGCCAAGGCAACAGTACCATGGAGTTGCCTAGCTAAACAGCCCTCAAATAACCATGCCTCTCGGTCTTCAAACCTCTCCGTAGTCCTCTATCATAATGATCTGCACTAGCTCTGTGATTTGCTTTAAACATTTGAGTGTGGTACAAGTATCACTGAGCAGTTCCTGGTCTAAACTTTAAAAAGGCCTGGTGGGTTCTGCTTTGCTTTTTAGATACCCCTGAGCTGTCATGTAAAAGAAATGGCTACGTTATTGGAGAGACCATTGAGATGCTCAATTGTCACGGCAACCCCATAGAGCCCAATTTTCTTCACCAAATGCCAGGCACATAGTGAGCCTTCTTGGATGTTGCATCACATAAGGCTGGGCCTAGATGATTTACAGAATGGTGAACATAATAGTATGATGTTGTTTTAAACCACTAAAGTTTGGGATGATTTACTTTGCAGCAATAGATAACTTAGACATTCATATAAGCCACTATGTATAAGAACAAAAGATGATACGGAATAAAAATAAACAAATTGACTTATTGTAATTTTCTTATTTTGAACTTGAGCTAAACTATACTCTTTTTCTCTGTACAATTGTTGCTGTATTAATTATTATATTTTAAATTGTTTGGCTTCTTTCTTAAGGTTGCTTTTTACAAAGTTAAGTGATAGTTTAAGCAACTTATAGATCTTGGCAGAGAGGAAGATACCAGATGTCATGTATGCGATTAAAATATCCATAATCTTTCTGTTATCATTAAAAATCTTTCAAAATTCTTTAGTAGAGGTTTAGATTTGTAGCTACTCATAAGTAACAGGAAAGAAGATAATTTTTTTAAATATATCAAGTATTTTTAAGCAATCTCTGAATATTTTTAACAGTGCATTCATTTTAATGATAGGAAATGAGATAAAGAGGCTCAACCATGTTCTAAAAATATAATTCTTCTTTTGGAAGTTTCTAGCATTAGAACTTGGCTTGCTAGCCATTCTGTAATATATCAGGAGTGTGTGATGATCAGAAATAGTGATTCTTTAATAAGCTGGTATTACAAAACCTTTCTCATAGATCTCAATGCTTCCACATTAGCTTAATTAAAAGAGACCATTATAATAAGCTATGTTCTTTGCCTTGCTCCTCAAGGAAGTGCATTTTAGTCCAAAGTTCTACTTTCTTAGCAAAATCTTGGGATTATCTCTAGTTTCTTAAATATTTTTCTAACCTCAAAATCATACAAAAAATAACTTAGGGGCTTTAGGTACTTGTGTTTGAATCAGGATATATTTATATACATATAAACACATTGAATTCTGGAATTATCCCATACTATCAACTTGTTTTAGCATAACTTCATTTTTATACTAAGAAGATTATGACTTGCAGAGAAAGAAAAGTCTAATAAACAATTTTTACTTCTAGTAGAGTAAGAATTTCTTGAAGACTGAACCACTCCCCTTCTACCCAGCTTTAGTGAGCTACTTAAATGAAGAGATTGGCTCTCGAAATCATTCACTCAAATTTCTTAGAGTTTTAGACTTCTCTGGGAATGTAAACATCATAATGACATTAATTTGAAAGATATTGCAGTAGTTTTTTTTTTTTCAAGAAAAACCATAAGAATTGGAATTTGTGGCAAGCACACTCACTAAAGAGAAAGGTATAGCCTATGGATTGACAGAAACAATAAGATACTTGAGTGATTCTTGCTATACAAAAATGAACATCACATCTGAGATTTTTCCAGAAGATGATTTCAAGAGCTTGATCTTTAAGAAATTAAATTCTAAACACTTTATTAGCTCAGATATAAGGATTCTTTCTTAAATATCCTCAGTAAACAGATGAACACTCTCCCTGAAAATTGGGCTAATGATGTAAATAGAAAATTTGCAGATGCAAATGACCAATACGTATTCAAAACACTTCTTAATCTCACTTAAAATCAATAATATACACAATTAAAAATAAGATATTTTAATTCAACAGGAACAAAAATGGGGAAAAATAAAAATCAACAATCAAAGAGTATGAGGAAACAGATTCTCTTATATCTTGTATGAATACTTTTTGACAGAGCAATTTTACTTTTCACTATCTTAGAAAATTCTCCCATATGTTCATTTATAAGAACAATCATTGTTGTGTTGTTTCAAATAATGAACACATGAAAATATAGATGTCTATTAATTGAGGAATGATTATGTAAACTAAGACTATCCATACTATGGAGTTTTAAAAGAATGAGACAGATGCAGATCATTAAAAATCAGAAGTAACCAAGATACATTATTAAGTTAAAAAAGCAAGTTTAAAACAAAATACACAGTATTTTTCTAGTTTAAAAAAATCACAAAATTATACATTTCTATATGTTCATATTGTATTATAATACATATATGTGATGTGATACACATATACCATGCTGATTGCAGTGACCTTGGAGAAGGAAGAAGGAGAAATAGTGAAATAAGAGATCTGTAAATGCTAGTTTTATAATTAAGTAGAACTAAAAAGAATGGGAAAAAATCCATGGTGCATCCCATCTTTGGTTAGCGGAATCATAAATAATTATAGACTTTCACAGTACCAACTTTCAATGTGAGGTTAGTAATTGCTATGGAATATAAAGGTAATGTTCAAGATTCTCTATCTAATGGAGCAGAAATGAAATCTTAAACCAGAACAAAAAGTATGATTAGCAGTAGAAAGCAATGCCTGAGTGTATGGAATTAGTGACATTGAAGATGTTGCTCTACCTCTGTGCCTCTTTCTTCCCTTGTAAAATGAGGAGATAATATCTTCCTAGAAAGTTCTTGGGGGAGATCAAAGAAGATGTTATAGGAGCACTTCATACACTTTCAAGCACATACATCCTCAAAAATTGGTACTTATTTTCACTTATTTATAATAAATACAACTTACTTAGAAGTTTAAGACACCTTCATTCGCTGATTAGAACAAAGTACAGAAAGCCAAGGAGCACTAACTCAAATATTATACCCAATTTAATAGGGAATGTTAGATTTATTCCAGTCTTTTTTCTCCATTAAACCTGTCATTTGAAGTATAGCTTTAAGAAATTAAATAATTATCCCAAATGTAATTAATGTTTTTCATCTACCTGCAATTGACCAAAATTCAGAGAATGACTTAATAAAGGAAGGTCTATGAAGTGAACTAGAAATGAATGCTGTCTTCTGATGATTGGTTTTTAGCACTGTAATATTTGCATTTTAGAATGAGCTCTACATTGTGCTGTGTAAGGTTAAAAATTCTTTAGAGTTAACCATGTGGTAAACAAGAAAGATTAGGTGCCATGGGAGCTAAGATCAGGACTACCAAAGGGATTACAACCTGTTAGTGGAAAGCAAAGCCAATATGATGAATACAATATGATACTTTTACATTCGTCACTGAGCTATGCGTAGTAACTTTGCAGAAATAATGACTAACTTAAGAACTTCTGTTTAGAAACATTTTAATATTTTTGGAATTGCTAAATTTTTGATCTGAGTAATTATTTGAATACATAAATAATTCATCTGCTAATTGTGTTGTGTGATTTTAATATCCTGGATTTCAAAAATATAATTAATACTGTTTGAGGATCTTTTTCACACAAGGCTTTTATTCCTTGCCTTTTTATTTTTAGAAGAGGCATACATATTTTTAAAGGAAGTGGTGATTAGTATCCTTATTCTATTGTTTTCTCTGGAAAGTATGGTTCTTTTTAGGCAATCCAACTCTCCCTCTAGATTACAAAACTGATGATGAAGCAAAAATATTCCACTTTGAAGTCAGAAGGAACAGTTTTACAGAGACAAAGGAAGGGAAATGTGCCTGGAGTTGTTAACGAAAGAAACACAGCATGACATTTAAGTTAGTTAGAAGGTATGAGAGATGAATCCTTGAAATATAAATAACGTTAGTAAACAATTGTTTTGCTCAGAAATTACACTTCTTTTTTTTAAAAAAAAAATTAAGTTTATTGGGGTAATATTAATACAATTATATAATTTTCAAGTGTATAATTTGACATCTATATATCTTTTGTGTGTTTACCACTCAAAGTCCAGCTTCCTTAAGCTACCATATATTAGATCCCTTTTACCCATTTTACTCTTCCCCTACCCCTGTATATTTGACCTCCTTTAACCATCTGCCTACCCCCTCCTCTCTGACCCCTACCATCTGGTAATCACTAGTCTATAGTCCATGTCCATGAGTCTCTGTTTGTTTGTCCTGTTCATTTGTTGCTTTTAAGTTTATATTCCACACATAAGTGATGTTATGTGATTTTCAACTTTTTTTGGTCTGACTTATTTTGCTTAGCATGATTACACTTCTTTAATTAAATGAATGAAATGTCATATTTCTCTAATTTATAATCCGTATGAAAGGAAAATCATTAAATAGATTGGCTCAAAACTGAATAGATCAAATTGTGTATCTGTGTACCTATGTGCTCTGTAGTTCAGAGAAAGATTGTAGATGTATTTATGAACATTTGGTTAGGGGAGGGGCCAGTTCTATCCTGAACCATTAATAAATGCTCACCAGTTATTATATTGGACATGCTGAAAATATTTTACTTTTTTCATTATCTGAGGAAGAGAATTATTTTATTTTTGGAAATAGAATAGAGATGAGGTTAACTATGTCTAATAACCAACTACTTTACCAAAAGTATTATTAAATTAAACATTAAAAAAAATTTCCAAATGCTACTAAATTCAGGTTGCATTCAAAAAAACTGCAGGTTACTGCATCAAACAAGCAAACAAACAAAAGCCACATGGAATGTATGAAATTCACATTGGCGATTCCTAGTGGCCATCACAAAGAAATAAGCAGTCATTGGAAGAGATAACACTGCAATATAATGGGCCCATTGGATAATGATTGAAAGTTTGTTAAAATTCTCATGGCCAGAGAATATTAAACAGTGATTTCCGATATGCACCATAAATTGCTTAGAATTTTGGGTGCTAAATTTTGATCTGTTTGCTTCTACATTAGGCACTGAATAAAGCCTTGCTCTAAATTATTCTATTTAAGAATAATTACAGTTCCCCCCTCCCAAGGAATACTGTTATTGGTCAGCCAGCACCAAATATACCTAATACAATTCAATTTTGATTAAATTGCTTCAGTAGTTCCTTACATTTGGCATTACAAAAATTCTCATCATTATTTTACAAACAATAGAGGTAATAATTTATAATTTACCACAGCTGAAATTGACTCTCTTATGCTTTGAAGCTAGTGTGCTGGAGTTAGCTTCTCCATTTATTTTTCTTAGTTGACAATCCATCTCAATTTGGGCTTTTATTCTTCTCTCTTCATCATCTTCTTTACAGTTAGACTCATGACATGATGAAAAGTTTGTTGCTTTGTGAAACATTTCCCAGAAAATAGCCAACTGATAATATTGGTAAGCAGTAAAGAGACCTTAGAAAGTAGCAATTTTTAACACTCAAAAAGCTTTACACATGATTTTAGTCTTGTGTTTGTAGAATCATTAAGTCTGAAGGGACCACTTACATTTTTTTTTTCATTCTGTATTATTGAATTTTTAAGGAAGAAAATATGTGCTATAATAGTACCTTTGACTTAGAATTCTTCAAAGTCTCAGAGGTTATCCCTTGAGAAAGCAAGGGTCTCTTATAACAGGATTAGATTAATGAGACACTTGTCATTTACATGAAGTTTTAAAATTTACAGTTAATGAGGTTTCCCAAGTGGTGGCTGATACAAATGGAGATGTCAGAACAAAATGAGGCATAGACTCCTACCATAGTTGGAGGTCTCATTTCATTATAATATGGAAGGAGAAAGAAGAAGGTGGCAAAACAAACAGTATTTATATTAATCTCTTCAAGAGAAGCACCATTGGAGCAACTTCTGGAAATTTTAAGTGAGAAGAAAGTATAGATACTCAAAAATTGAGTGAGAGAATGAAGAGTAAGACCATACATAAGCTGTTATTGAGTCAGTGTGATTACCAATAATCGCCACTGCTTTAGGGTAAAGCTAGAATGCAACACTGTCTTGGGACCTGACCTGGATTCCCACCAAGTGCATTATTTTAAGAAATAAGGTCTAAGTATCAAGGTGCAGATAAGGGAAGGTGTTAGTGAACTCGTGTTACATTCAGGTCCTCTCTGAAGCTATTTAATCTTGTATATACTCAATAAAGAGTTTATTTTATATTTTAATATTGTTGATCACAGAATTCTGTTGCACACATACATTTTATAACTTCTTTTTATTTCTTAGTATTAATTATATCCCAAAATTAAGAGAAAGTTACTTTAATAAAAATATTTCAAATTTGTAGATTTCAACCCAATAAAAGAGAAAGAAAAACTAATTTTTGGCAAATGACCATGGAAAAATACACAGCAAATGGTTTTAGTATTGATTTAGCCCTTACCCCATAGGAGTCGAATGAATACTGGATGAGATAAAGCATGCACAAAGCCAGGTAGGTACCTAGTAAGCTCTCAGTACATATAACCAATTATAAGTGCTTCTGTCAGCCAATTTTAGGAAAGAGATCATGTTGCATACACACTTGCTTCTGTCTTTATAAACTAGTGATAGATATCTGTGCTCTCATTTATCTCTTAATTAAATCTAATTAAATCAGCTTTTAGGAATATATAAGATTCGTCTATTATGTTTTCTCTCAGAATTACTGTTCAAGAGTGATACAATTTGAGCCTCGAATATGAGTCATATTTGCAATTTTAAATTTCCTAATAATCATATCAAAAAAAATAAAATCCAGGTGCTATTTGATTTATATATATCATCTAGCTATTTACAAAATATCATTAATTTTATGGATTTACATGTAATCAAAATAAAATTATTGAGAGATCATTTAGTTTTATTTTTAGTTTTCAAAGTCTAGTATGTTTATTTCACTTACATACATCTTAGTTCCAACTAGCCACATTTCGAGCATTTAGTAGCTGCATATGCTTTTTAGTTACATATTGTTAAGCACAGATCTATATAATGAGAGAACAAGCTAAAGGAAATCATGTCAAATTATTTTTCAATCATTTCCAAGTGCGTGAGGTAATTATTTTGTGGGTCTTGAAGGGTAGAGAGAGTAGCAAAGCTAGGACAAATGCCTTTTGCTTTTGTTTTTGTTTTAAAATTACTTCTAACAATAAACTACTCTATTATGCAAAACCCTAATGTTGCTCAGAAACACCAGCCTCACACAACCACCAATTCTCTTGGGTATTCAAAATTAAGCTTTGTTTAGGATCATGTTAATTAGTTAATCTAGTCACAACCACAAAACAAATCTTGATTTTCATGATCCAATGAGATAAAAGTATTCTGTAAATTATAAAGCACTACATAATGCATATTAAGAATAAGGAATATTTTGATCACCTGGAAAATTTATTGGTGTGTGTATTTAAAATAATAATGCTTTTCCTTTCCTTGCTAAAGGACTTTTCCTTTACAAGTTATTTGTGGAAATTAGGTAAATGATTTCTGAAAGGTTTTCTTTTATTATTATTATTATTATTTATAAGATAAAGAACAAAGCAAGACTGAGACCGACTGACAAAAGGGGCACTTGAAAGCATTTCCCTTGCCTTTCCTCCCACCTTCTCCAACCCAGATATTTCAAAATTATATATGACTATGATTATCTATCTAGTTATTAGAAGTTATCTATCTCTTTTCTCTGTGCAAATAGAGAGCCGATTGATTAGATTTTTCTTTGATTTTTATGCAAGTTGGCAATCTGATGGACAATGCTGAATGACTTCCTTCTGCTTATTTAGCCTAGAAGTGCTTAGAGTAATAATAGCATCAAGAAGAGATAATGAAGAGGAGATAACAAAAATTATAAATTTGAGCAAGGTTAATGCCAGTTTTTCAGGCTGAGTATAATTTTCAGTGCCTGATGAGTACTGAAAACTCTTTTTAGATAGGATAGAGAAAATAATGGGTTGGGCACAGCTATTTTAATTAATTAGATAGAGTGGTCAGAGAATAAAGTGAGTGAGCCAGTCATGTCTATTTCTGGGAGAACAGACAGAGACAGAGGAAACAGATAATGCAAAGGCCTTGACATGATGAAGTTCTTGTCCTGGCTGGAGTAGAGATAAAAGGTAGGATACTAGATTTGAGACTTAGCGGGGAGACAGATCATGTAGGAAGTGATGAAAACTTTAGATTTTTATTCTAAGGTAGATGCCAACAGAAAGTTTTTAGTCAAGAAGATACATGATCTAATTCACATTTTGAAATGATCCTTTCAAAGGCTATATGAAGAAAAGATTATAAAAGGGTAGAAGCAAAATTAAAAAATTTAGAAAAGCCTTGCAGAAAGTCATTTAAATAGTTCTGGGAAGAAATAGTGGTGGCTTGGACCAGGGATATAGGAATAGATGTGAAAAGATGTGGCTAGATGCTAGATATATTTAAAGATAGAGCCATCAAAATTTGATGATGGGTATAGATGAGACAAAGAATCAGGAATGACTCCAAGGTTATTAACCTGAGCAGTTGGAAGAAAGAGTTTACCATTTATTGAAATGGAGAAGATTGATAAGGAAACACGTTTGAGAGAAGAGGAGGACTGAAGTTTGGATATAAGTTTAAAATGCCTTTTGGACATAAAACTGAACCCATTGGAGGGTAGTAAAATATATACCATGTTCTTGAGTCCAAGATTATAGTTAGGTGATTTTGAGTGTCATCAGCCTATATATGTGTGACTGATGACAGCAAACCTCGAAGTTTACCTACAACTATTATTCATTGATTAATTTACTAACATTTATGAGAGCACAGCGCTATGTTCTAAAAGTTTAATAATAATAAAAAGAAATTTACTTGTGACCAAATCCTTTTATTGTAAAGGATTAATTTAATGTCTCCATATAAATTTATACCTATATGTAAACTTCTTTTCTTTACTAATTAAAATAAAGGTATACATCCTAAACTCTGAAAAAATATTTAAAAATTCCTGTAACACATAGCAATTTTAAAAGAGAATATCTAATATGACTTTAGTCTTAGTATATTCCTTTTGAAACTTCTTGATATCTCTAGCATTGAGCTCTTTTGTTAAAGTATTTCATAAGTACTTGAAATAACCATAGAATTATACCAACTATGCAAACATTTATATCCATATTCGTGGAATATCTGTCTACTATCTACAGAGAATAAATAGTATTATTGTTAAAATATTTGCTACCCTTCTCTACTGCCTCTCTACCAGACAAAATTATGTCGGAAGGAAGGTAATATTCTCAACGCCAGCAGTATCAGCCTTGTTCGTCCATCTTAACTTGGCCAATAAAATATGACACATGCCACTTCTAAAGCAGAAGCTTTGAGAGCCAGTACATGGTTCCACCAGTGCTCTCTTCTCTTTACCAAGAGATTGTTAGGTCCTAGATAGTAGCCATTTTAACTTGATTCCAGAACCTAGCTATAGCCGAACCCTGAAAAACATAACAGAAAAAAATAAATAAACCTATATTGTTGTAACTCAGTAAGAATTGGTGATTATTGATACTGCAACTAATTTAATTTGACTAATACAGTGTCTATTCTCTCTATCCTCTCTTTTATCTATCTATCTATCTATCTATCTATCTATCTATCTAGCATCTACCTACCTACCTATCACCTATCTGTTTATCTACTTATCTGTTTGAAGGAGTGAATTGATTTTTTTACATATAAAGTATCTAAACATATTAGTGTCTTTAGAGATGATCACAGTTTTAGTGTATTTTGTCTATTCAAGAATAAATTTATATATATTATCCAAGGCCTAATACATCATCAGTAACGCTGACAATAATTGTAGAATCCAGTAGCATGTTATGCTATATCTCATGGCTAATATTCCCACTAGCCACATGGAGCTGTTTAAATTTAAATTAGCTAAAATTGTAACTATAACTCCTTAATCCAACTAGTCACATCTCAAGTGCTCAGTAGTCACATGTGGCTAGTGACTAGTGTAATGTATGGCACAGATATAGAACATTTCTACCATCCCAGAAGTTCTATTGGAAAGCTTTATTATGGAATAAAAAAGGTTCTTTTGACTCGCGGTACAGATATTTTTGATTTCCTACTTTTCTTTTCTGAAATAATGTGGTAACCATTTTTTTGATTATGATACTATTTTATTATTATATTTGCCACACACACACACACACACACACACACACACAAATTGGTAGAAACATTCTAATGAGGAAAATGTTTGAAATGAAGTCATCTTATGTTATCCATTTAACAAAAAAAAATAAAATTAATTGTGGTGGCATTTTCTAAGGATGTAAATAATTGGACTATAGAGCACATACATTTTGGAGTTCAAAGTGATATTACTGCACCCTCATGAAAGCTGAATAACAAACCACTGTGATCAAACCCACTTTTGAATTATTTTGATTAGTATATTGAAATACCAGAAAATATACCATCACTCTAGGCTTTATTTCTTAAACTAAATAAAGTAGCTGTTATAGTAGTAAATAGTTAATAATTAGTAAAAAAAAAAAAAAAATACTAGAGGAAAACAACCAAAATCTTCATTTAAAAGTGCCAGAATGTTTTCTGAAATGTTTTGTATGCTGATCGTTCTCATCTCTTTATTTTTATTATTCTTATATCAAAAGTAGCCATTAAAAAGAAAGGACATACAGCCATTAGAATTTGGTCATGGGAGTATTCTGTTAGAGATAATGTCACATAATAGTTTTCATCTTTTGTGCTGCTGCAAAAAGTAAAATCGATTAGTAATAATCTTAGGTGTGATAAAATTTGTCCATGATTTTATAGTTGCATTTGTGTCATTGATCTACGAGTTAATGAGATGTTTATGTGCTACCTTTTTAACTTGACAGCAGCTCTATACAATTGTTCTTGCAAAGTCGTACAAATGAGTACCTGTTTGTGCGTTGATGTTTTCACACGTAGATTTTAGAGAGTTAAATTAAAGAGTTGAAATGAAATTCCTAACTTTTTAAAGATAATTATGATAATGCCTTTCTTTTTTCTATAAAAAAGAATTATTCAATAACATATCTTGTTATATATTATGGATCCTTTTCTGTATGTGGATAAGTTAGTGTTGAATATTGATTGCTAAATTATGATATGTAGGATGAGAATGTTGCTGATTTTCTGCTTTTACTTTGTGGAGAATGTTGGTGCAACATACAATTAAAAGTTGTAGTCTATAATAAAAACATACAGAAACAATAACCAAAAAAGTTACAATAAATTAATAGATAACATCTTGAAAGGCCAGATGGTTTCTTTCAGCATTCTGTAGGATGATGGAAAAAAAGGTATATTGGGGGTCAAAATGTGAAATGTTAAAAATTTCATTGGAAACCTTACATTTCTTATTCATTGACATTACTGGCACAGTAGAAATCCAAGACGTGTTTAGACAGGGAAGCTAAACTAACCAGACTCTTATAATAGTACTTAATGTGAAAAGTATGTAGGTCTTTTTTATTTAGGAATTCAGTGTCTATCATGTGTCAAACCTTGAATTGTGTTGCCTGAGTCTAATTGATGATGATGATGCTAATGTCAGATACAGTTCTGGAGCATTATATGTTCCTGGAAGATATGTGTTCCATAGTTGCCAACAATTTTGGAAGAAAGATGACTTGCAAGTTAGAGGACCAAGATTTTTCTTCAAAGAATGTGTTACCAAAATAACAATCTGTCATATAGTTTTTAAAGAGGTCTTTTGAAAAGAATGAATGTAATAGAGTTTTAAGATAATCTTTAACCACCTTACTTGGGTAAATTTTCCAAATAGTTGCAGTAATTTCTAGCAATATAATCCTATACACATATCACATTATGAATATTATGAACATTCCACAAACTATCAATAGATGATTTACCAACAATTTACTAATTCAAATAGTTATGCCATTTACTGTTCTTTTCTCATCTGTTTTTATTGCCCTCACTGCTATCCTGCCCAAATCTTTAAATCTGTATTCTAAATGACCATAACACATCGCTATCTTCTTTTTCCCTACTATAACTCTCCCTTTTTAAAACTCTTGTTCTAAACTGCAAGGTTATTTTATGATCCATTTAAGGAAATATCCTATCAACCATTTATTAGTCGGAAGATGAGCACATAATCCAAGTTTGCCTAATGAGACTGTAGGAGGAAAATTATATTCCTTAGTTGAGGGCGAGGTTTCCCTGTCATCCAGTGGATATCAACTAAGGAACATTTATTGAGTACTACTGTTACCTCTCTTCTGATCATGAGAGAAATTAGCCAATGAGAAGAACTGACATTCTGAGAATGGCAGAGTGGGGAGCTAGCAAGTATCTGGGTCCATGACAGCATTATTTAGCCACAGCATCCTCAGTTGCAACTGCATGTGCATTTCACCATATCTATGTATTAAATAATAGTTTGAAAACAGTATTTATATTAAAGTTCCACTGTGTTAAAATAACTGTTATGAAAATGTCCAGAAGCCTAGACACATGATTGAGAACGCTTTCATAAGAAATTCTCCAATCTTTTTACCCAAGTGTAGCAATACAACTCCTTTGTACATTGAGTTCTACTTGCATAATCTGTACTTTGCAAAGCATTTAAATAAGGCGAAATGAATATCAAGCAGTTTCTTTATCGTATTTTGATTTTCTCATAAATTTCAACATTAACAAAATAGAACAGTAATTAGACAATCATATAACAGATCTTTGCTGTCTTAAATCAGATAAAGAAAATCTAGTTTGACTACAATTTATACCAATATTACAGAATCCAAACCCAAACATTTATTAGGAGAACAACCCATATTAATGATGCATTTGTGATAAAACACGAATAAAATTGTGTCTATAAGTAATGAGTTGTTTTGTGCTTTTTTTTTTCAAATTGACCATACAAAATACTATTTGAGGTATAAAAATAATAAAATTAGTACTTGAAATGTATATATGAAGATACTTTTTCATGTAGGGTGAGGCTAGAAAAAAATGTGCTAAAATAATGATATATAAATCACAACATTTTCTTTTTTTCTCTCACTTAAGAGTAAATTTTTTCTTCAACTAAAGGTGATTAGAATATGCTATGAATGAGAATAAGACACTGATAATTGTTCCTTTTCCTGAAAGGACAGCTTTCTCATTACAACCGAGGTCCAATAGAGTTTGTTGACTGACACCTGGACAGAAGTATGGTAACACCCCATAATAGCAATGAATATAATGAAGGCATTACGTACTTTTCTGTGTAGAATATTTCTTATAAGTGTTTTGAGTGCTCTAGAGGATAGTGCCCCTATTCCATACAGAAATGAGCAAAGGTTAGGAATGACTTTTTATTAATGTCCTAAAAAAGATCAAGCAAAGTGCCTTTTTATTAACACTTTGATCTACTCAAAACTCCAAATCTATTCCTATATTCCATAAAACTTATGACATTGTGTTATTGTGGTCAGTGGAGCTGGCTGCAATTCTCCATGATGTATTATGCTCTAATAAACTTCCAGTTCAGCTATATGTCCAGCATAGGATAAGGTTTATTTTATGGCTCAAACTTCATCTTCAATCTAGTAAGGTCCAGGAACATTTAGCCCTTTGACCTGGTAATGCTTTGTCAGAGTCTTACAAAATAAGATTACTTAATTGGAGTCGTAACCTTCTTTCATGGATTCTTTTAAAAGTCTCTGGTGCTATCATGGCATCTATTTCAGATTCACCTGTAAGTTTACTGGTACATTAGGGATGCTACTTCCTATGAAGCCATATGGCACATGCAGCAAAAATCCTAACAGAGACGTGAAAATGCGATAGAGCCTTTTTATGAATATGAATCATTCTTTTTATGTTTCAAATCTTTCAAAATAAGCTACTGATGTGCAGTGCTTTACATACAGTTTCATGAAGACTTTTCTTCCACATTAACTTGACACAGAGAGCATTAATCCTGGGGTTTGAATGAATATCGAGTTCAGCTGCTTTCCTTGCAGTTTATAATCACCACATATCTTTATGCTCTTGTCATATTTGAACAATGAAGATTAAAGAAGTTACCCACACTGTGAGGGGCATAGACTGAATAAGTATGTGCTTTTCCAGATAAAGGAAGAACAGCTTTCATCCTGCAGTGAGCTATCCTCAGGGCTGGATCGGGTTTTACATATGAGGAGATTTTTGCCAATGGCAATATTCTGGCATATAAAATTGTTATAGAGGCCATACTCAAAAGAATCATGGAATGTTAAACTAAATGAGAACATAAAGTTCATCTTATCCCATTCCTTCATTTACAGATATACCAGTAACCCATAACACACTGACTAGTTATGAGTGGAACCAAAAATGGACACAAATCTATTGGCTTTTAATCCAGGTGTGCTTTCATCATGATATAATTTAGGCATGAATAATTTGTGGTATGAATATCAAATTTTAATTCAGTAAAGCATCTAAATATTATATTATTGTGTTATTATGGATTAAAATTAAAACTAAATTTCTGAGAAATTGTAACTTTCTCAAGATATCCTTGTTTCTTGATTCTCATTTCGGGACACTATCCTTAACATCTCAGTTTAGCCATCAAATCCTGATTATGTATGTTGGTAAAGCAGACTCGTCAAGTGAATACATCTAAGTAGATATAATTGACCTGCTAGAGACAAGACTGTAACCCTACCAGGAGCAGATCCTGCCGAACCATTAGCCTCAACCCCAAGCAGAAATACTGTCTCTTTTTGTATATGCTTTCTTTATAATATGGCATTTTTTAGAGATTGTTTTCATTATTAGAAATTGTTTTGGTTCCTCTGGAAGTTTATTTTCTTCATTTTTTTCTTCATTTATAGTTAGCTTGTTTTCTGTGCAAGTAAGAATGTGAATGTGTGCATGTGTATGTGTGAGGCAGGGAACTGTCTGACAAAAAGTCTAAGAGAGAATGGGATGAAAGTAAGAAACAATATATTAAAGAAAAATTAGATAGAGATTTCTCATGTCCCCCAATTATCCTTTGATCAGAAAATAAAGAAAATTCAGTATGAATTGTGAGCAATACACTATTTTGATGCCTTAATGTGAGCTGTCTTTTGTGCATAAATGCTATTGTAAAAAAAATATTTTGAAAAGAGATAAACAAGCATAAACATAAAATTGCCTGTAATTCAATACTTAATTACCTTTAGAATTCTGATAAATCTCCATTTAGTTTCTTTTCCCTTTGCTCAATCTGATTCGTAATCAGCTCTTTTCAATTTATTTAAAATAAAATTAACATTTTCCATGTGCAGTATTATATTTTATAGATTTACTATAATTTATGTAATTAGTCTTCTATTGTTGGTCATTTATGATTTCCAATTTTGTAGTATTAAAAATAAAATTTTAATAAGTAGTGCATCTTTGTTGTTAAATATTTTAGCATATTTTTGATGTGTTACATAATATAAATAACTAAAATTGGCATTTCAAGATATTCCCAAAGTTTTGACTGAATAATCTCATGTCGGTAGAATTAAATTTTAAAAATACTACTAATCAGGGTGTCTCCATAGTGTAGTGGTTGGCATGTCTGCTTTGCATGCAGAAGGTCTTGGGTCCACCACCCCAGGTGGAGCCGCACCCCAGGTGGAGCCAGACCCCCAGTGCACACAGTAAGCTTGTGGGAGGAGATGCTCTGCCTTTAGAAATTCAGTTCTTAAGGAGGAATGGCAATATCCATAGGTCAGAGGTGCAAAGGGGAGGGGATGAAAAGGAGGAAAAATACTATTAATCAAATATTTCTTGTATACCTATTTTGTGCAAGCTCTAGGTGCTATGGGACTATAATGAAGAGTAAGCTAGATGACAGATTGCTATTTGTTTTCTAATTGTTCTTCTGTACCTCTTCCTTAGTAATATAGAACCCAGATTTTTAGAGTATGGCTACTAGTATAACACTATCTTCCCCAGCCTGCTTTGCAGTTAGGTTGCTTATATAACAAAGTTATGGCAAATAAAACATAAGCATGAAATTATATATGTAATTTCCAAGAAGTGTCTCTAAAATGGAAATTGAGGGCCAGTCACTAGCATGAATGTGATGGCTGGAGCTTCAGTAGCTATCTTGACTATGATGAGGAAGCAATATTTTGAGGACATTAGTGAGAGAGAGAAAATCCAATGATATTTAATAGAATATTATTGATTGAAAGTAGAAGATAGCAAAAGAATAACTTGTGAAGAAATAGAGAAATAACTGGGCATAAATAGAATTTGAAACAAATAGTTTCAATGTTCTAAATATGCATATCAACATTAGGCATTTTATTCTTTTAAATCTATTCTAGTAGTATGGACAATCTTTGAGAGTTCCACTCATATTTATGAATATAGGAGACTCGGTTAAGGCAATAAGTTTTTTTCTTTAAATAACATAATTTAATATGCTGAATTAGAATTGTATGCAAATTCACTCACAGGATAAAATATAAATATATTATGTTCATAGCAACAGAGCAGTACTTAAAGTTTAATATGTAGACCAAATACACTATATAACATATCTCTATTTATTTGCTTGTTCTCAATGTAGCATAAATATATTTATATGTTATAAATCATCTTTTAAATGATTTTAAAAATCTACCTTATGGATTAACAACAATTTCCCTAATTATTCTGCATTACATTGGATTTTGATTGTCATTTGAATGATTGTTTCTAATTTTCTCTATAAAACATTTTATATATTTACTATTTGCTACTTAGGCAAATTTCCCACCAGTAGAACTATTATTCAAGATTATAGTAATATTTAAGGCCTAGATAGATATTTATGAATTATTTTCCATAAAGGTTAAGAAATAATTTAAGCTCTCCCAAATTAAATTGTGGGAGAATACTGTTTTGGTCACCTTGACTGATTGCTTTGTGACATTAAAGAGAACATTCTGTTTAAATATCTCTAACACTTAGGAGCCTTCTTGGCATAAGTTCCACTGTGTTCCATTTCTCTTTTAGTCTTTCCTTCTCTAGTATGTCAGTTGTACATTTGATACAATATAAAAGATTTGGGGTAACATGATATTAAAGGGAATGGGAAAATTGAAGGAAGGAGAATGAGTAAGAAGAGACTACTGTAGAGAAATCTTGTTTCCACTGAAAATTCCAAAGGATCAACCCCTCTTTAATTTTCTGAGCTAAGGGACCAGACAGTTCTGGCAAACCTAGTAAGCTTCTGTAACTTATTGGAAAATAATTGCCTGGAGCAGTCAATGAACTGTTGATCTAGGGGAAATTCTGATCGTTGTACCTGATATCGGACATTGGAAAGTTGGTAAATTTTGATAATTTAATAATGGTTTTATTTCCAGATCTCAGTTATTTGCCTGTACTATATAATTTTATTTTTTCTGGACCAAAAGCAATTTTTAAAGGATAACATATTTTCAAAGGGAACACATGTAAGCAGTACGCATAATACAGAAATAACTAGAATAATATTGAAAAATATTGACTTGCTTTTTACTACTTAAACGTTGTTTTAACAGAACTTATTCTGAATGTAAGATTTGCCTTTGTGATACATTATGAACCTAAGCAATTTGAATTAAAATTTATGAAAGAAATTGATTTTATCATCATTTTTGTCATCACATATATGTCTAGTAGCCCCGGGCACAATAAGATGTCTACAGTTTTGTTTGAATTCAGCATCTGTCCACAAAGCTAATACCATAGCAACTAAGAAACACATCTACATCTTTCTTAAGGGACTCTATCTTAAGAAACCTTTTATACTTCATTCCCATTATATTAAGGACCAAATAGTGCATCCTCTGAACATTGCAATTCTACCCTACTCTTTTTTTTAGATATCTTATTTTTTAACTCTCCTTAAGCACCAAGGATGATATTTCTAACATGAATTTCTTTCCTTCATTCCATTCACATCCATGAATTTCCAAATGTCAAGCAGACTTTTCTTTTAAATTTAATTCGGTTTTGGGGGACAAAAATTGAGGGTAACAACATTTTCTCAGGCATAGACTTCACATCTGGAGTGTTTAGTACCCAGATGATTAGCAGTCAAGTGATAAACTTGAAATTAAGAGACTCTAAAGCAGAATTGTCATTGGAGCTGAGCTAACCATTATGTTAATCTGGGAAAGACAGTCACCTCGCAGTGCTTTTTGCCTTTTGGTCTTTTCTGGACCACTTGGCATGCTGAAGAATCAAGAGAATACCCCACTTCCTCTCTCTTCTTTCTTTAATGAATCATCTTTATACATGCTGTATATTATATCTAAAAAAATTTGCTCTTTTATGTAATAATTTTAATAAATGGAACCTGGAAAGAAATATTTCTCATATATTTTTGTTGTGGTAAAATATACATAAATTTACCATTTTAATCAAATTTTAGGTTTACAGTTTGACAGTATTTAATACCATTGTGCAATCAGCATCACCATCCGTCTCTGAAACTTTTTCATCTTTCCAAACGGAAAGTTTGTGCCCGTTAAATAATAATGCCTCATCTTCCCTCCCCCAGTCCTGGTTGCTGCCATTCTACTTTCTGTCTCTATGAATTAGACTACTCTAGGTACTCCATATAAGTGAAGTCGTACAATATTTGTCCTTTTTTTGTCTGACTTACTTCACTTAGCATAATGTCTTCAAGGTTTATCCATGGTGTAGAATATGTCAGAATTTGATTCCTTTTTAGGAATGAAAGGTTGCTTCCACCTTTGGCTATTGTGAATAATACTGCTATAAACACTGGTATACAATTACGCATTCAAGTATCTGCTTTCAATTCTTTTGAATATGTATCCAAATATCGCATTGTTAGATCATATGATAATTCTGTGTTTTATTTTTTCAGAAACCACCACATTATTTTCTGCAATGACTCGTATTCTCTTTTCCCCTTATATTTTATATGATTCTCTTGGCTGCCCTGCTAAGAACTTGCTGAAGTTATTTTCATTTATTCTGTAGCAACCAATTCTTACGTTATTTTTCACTGATGCCAGATTATTATTATTGGTTTCGGGATTAAATGTCACCTTATGGAAAAGTATCTGGGTTCCGATGATTTTTTCTGTCCTTTATCTAGCTTGGGCAGCCTCATGTACATTTGACCCATTATTTTGACCAGCCATTAACTGTTATTCTCATTTTGCAGATTGAGAAATTGATTAGATGAGCAGGTCTGTTAAGAGAATGAGTTGTTATAGTAAAGGATTAACTAAAAAGTAGAGTAATTTTAAGTGACTTCCACAGACCTCTAAGGAAATTGGAAACGCTAGTTATAAAATTAAAGTTTCTAAATTCATAACTGAATACTTTCATCTGTGTCTCTAGATTTTCGTGTGCTTCGAGCCTTAAGAATTCATTTTAGAACTGTTGTATATCCTTAGTTGCCTTATCTTTCTCATTCACTCCATTTTGTATCTTTATTTTGTTATAGAGTGCATACTATGTCTGGCAGATTCTTCCTCCTTCTATGATTTTGTCTAGAATATTGCCAATAAAATTTGATAAGTGGGAGCAAACAATGCTGTTCTATCAGGCTTTTTCAAGATCAGAAGAAACACCAAAAGAAATAAAAATGATAACTGTATTTAAATATGGTGTAGATCATGTTTTGACTCTTAAATCACTAAAAATGCACCAGAAAACTTAATACCAAGGCAATATCAAGCTTATCCATATGTTTATAATTTATGTATTATGGACCATTATCTTTTATTGCTTCTGCGTCAATTAGCCACATCTTTGTTGAGAAATAATGAGGTTGGGTAGTATGTTTGCAGGTTTAAAACTGAATTTTCTACAGAGCTACAGTATTTGTGGAGTTTTATTGGTTTCTTATAGATGATTTCTATAAAATTTAAATACTCTTCAGATGTTGGCAAGCAAATATGTACAAATGTCTGTCTATGAACATGACTAGGGTAAGAGAGAGGTGGACCTATCTTCAAACACGATTACAAAAGCAAAAAATTTTTAAAAGCCTTTTGATTTTTAGTTAGAATGCTTGCTGGTAAGATAAAACATCATATATACATATGTATATTTAAAATGCACCCTAAATTCTTATTTCTTTTTCTTGAAAAAATATTTTAGTAAATATTTTATGTGTTTTTTATCTTGGAGTTCTAGTAACTCATAAATGCTCCCCGGAGGTCTAATGCTACATCCATCAGGGATTGCTTCAATAAACTAGTCCTATCCTTCTCTATAAACATTTGTAACCACAAACTAGCTTTATTTTCAGGAAAAAAATATTTTAAAAAATTAAGTTGTTAATGCTCTCATGTCTTTCTATAGCAACTCAGGAAAATGAGGCTGGCATTACATATGGTCATCATTTTTTTAATGAAATTGGGAGGTTTTAGGCCAATTAAGAAACACTTTTGGAAGAACCAATTGGATTGGCTATGCAGAATGAGTTTAATTAAAATCATCTTATTAATCACTTTTCTATTTCTTTTCTATCACTGGACTATCACTAAGAACAATTTGACTTTCATGTCCAATAAATATTTTAAATAATGTTCAAATCCACTAGAGCCTTCCAAACTCCAGTAGTATTTGTCTGACAAGATACTCTCATTAGTCAGGGTCACAGATTGGTAACTGCAACCCTGAAGGCAATCATAAATATGATATTTACTTGTTTCTATCATCTTTTTTGATCCTTGCTTCATGGGCTCTGAAGGTGTTTGAGTTTCCAACATCTAACTTCATGAGTTTTTAAATGATTTTAGATAGCTTTTGTTCTTTGTCTCTTGTTTTAAAAAATTTACTTTATTTTTCAATTATAGTTTGCATTAGTATTATGTTAGTTTCAGGTGTACAATATAGTGATTAGACATTTATATAACTTAATCGATCACCCCAATAAGTCTGGTACCCATCCGATACCATACATAGTTACTATAATATTATTGACTATATTCTCTATGATGTCCTTTACACCCCTGGGACTGTTTTTATACCTGGCAATTTGTACATCTTAATTCCTTCCTCTTCAGATGGTCTTTGTGATAAAATATTTCTACCTGTCCAGAAAAAAAAACTCATAAAGCCAAAAAACCCAATTAGTTTCCTGTTGCCAAATCTCTTTATTTTCTCATTTCTTCTTCTGGAGGAATCAGGAGAGAATCTCTGCCTCAAGGTCCAAGGATCCCTTATTCAAAGGCTCTTTTTCCAACCCTTCCCTTACAAGCCCTTGCATACAATCAGAGATGATATTGAAGAAAATCAGCATGAGCCCTGGACCTTCAGAACATTCTGTACTTAAGAGCCAATGTTGGTTTGCTCAGGACAAATGCACACCAGCTGAATGTGAGCCCTTCAAAATACGGTATTTAAAAATATTTTGTGCTTTTAACTATTGCTATAATAGAATCTTAAAATATGAGAATATTGGTGAAGTACAGATCACAGAATCATGCAAAATCTTAATGTTGTCTGTACGTTTGAAACTATTTGTTAGGTTTGCAACATTAAGTAGGCTGCTCAGGCCCTCCCTGTTTCACATGCCACCTTTTCCTTCCCACTGGCTGGTTCTGCCTTTATTCTTAGCCCTTGGAGGGCATTGGAAGTACTTTTCACTTATTTTTGCCCCACAGTTTGCTCATTCTCACTCTCTCAACTCCTTTGTTCCTTGGAAGTGAAAATTGATTTTTTCATCCTGAGTTTATCTACCTTTTGGCTCTAGCTCCCAGGGCTTCTCTCCAGACTGTATGTATTTGAGGTCTCCATCCGCAGACGTTCACAACACCTGCTTATCCAATATGCAAAAGCAGAGTGCATTGATCAGGCCTGTCTCCTTTGTAACACTTTTTTTACTTTTGTCTCCTGCATCCTCTTGTTCTCTAAGAGGTGTCAGTTTATTTGGAGCTCACTTAGCAATAGCAATCCACCTGGGCACTATATATAAAAGTTCCATTTCAGAGCTGTGGAAACATCTGGGCTTAGCTCTAACCCCCCACAAATATTGTGTTGGTGATAGATACCCTGAACCCAGTTTGAATTTTGTGTCCTAAGAGGGTTTTTATCTGCTCTCAGGTTATGGTAAACTACATATGTCCCCTAAAAAGATGTCTACATATCACCTGATAATTTGACTATTACTTTATATGGCAAAAGAATGAATATTTTCTTATAAGGCAATAATATGTTTAACTTAAGCATCTTGAGAGGAGGGGCTTATCCTGGATTAACTGGCAGACCCTAGATACCATTATACATCTTATAAGAGAGAGACTAGACACACAAAAGCACAGAGAAAAAAGCAATGTGGAGATGGAGGCAGAGATTGGAATGATGCAGCCATGAGCCCAGGGGCACCAAAAAAATGTCAACAGCCACTGGAAGCTGGAAGAGGCAAAAACAGGTTTCTCCCCCAGAGCATCTGAAGGGAACATGGCCCTGCCAACAACTTTATTTCATGTTCTGACCTCTAGAACTTTTATAGAATAGATTTCTGCTGTTTTAAGCTAATTAATTTGTGGTAATTTGCTACAGCAGCCCTAGGAAACTAATATAATACACAAGTATTCCAAGACTTCCCAAGGAAAAGTTAATAAATATATTACTCAGGTGTTTTGGAATTTTTTTAGAAATGGCCTAGTCAGAAAAGCATCCACGAGTTATTTAATTGATAAACTAATTCATCATATATGTATTGAGGACTCCCCAGAAATTTCAAAGATGAACAGGTAGAAAGACTGCAAGCATCTCACTGGGTAGTAAGGTAGACTTGAAAATAAGCAAAGTCAGAGCATAATAGGCCATTACAAAGCAAAGCATAGATGGGGAGGTATGAAATGGGGTTATGAAAAATTTTAAAGGTCATTGAAAGTAGTCTGGAATTTATTCTTTGGGCTGTAGAATAGGTTATAGAGGAATTTTAAATAGAGTAGTTAAACCAAATACTCTAATTTTATATGGAAAAATCTATGATTCTTTGCTATTAAAATAGAATAGAACTTTCTCTGTTTTTAACTAACATGGACAATACTACAATCTCTCCTTGTTACATTGTTTACCTAAATAATTTGGTCCCCAATTCCTCATCCATAGAAAAAATTTCCTTTTTATATGCACGATGGTATCCACATATGCTACATTATTTGGTAAATGTATTACAGTCCTATTCTCTGCAAATGACTGTGAATTTTGTTCTGGATAATGAATATTTTTAAACTTAAATTTATACTTAATTCTAACACTCACTTAACATTATGCATACAAAAAAGAGTTTAAATTCTCTAGATTTACAGCATATACATTGCGTGGAGTAGGGGTAAGGTGCAAAATTTGAGAATCTAGGGCAGGGTTAAAATTATCCATAGTTTTGTTCGATAACTTGTTTTCTTTATTAGGTATGAGTAGTGTAAGGGAAGAAAAATAATTTTTCTCTACCTTTCTGAGTTCTTGGCTGAGATCCCTGTATTAAAAGACAGAGTAGGAAGAGAAAAACAAATAGAAGTTTATTACCATGTACACCTCAAGTATACACAGGAGATACTCAGGGAAACTGAGTAACCCAAAAAGGTCGCTTTAGAATTTAGGCTTAAATATTATCTTAATAGGAAATGGGAGGGAGTAATTAGAGTTAATAATTTTTAAGAAAGGTGACCAGGCCCTAAAGAGAATAGATAAGGAGGTGTGATAGTTTGCAACAAAGTTCGTCTGGTGTGACATCCTGAATTCTGTTCTCCTCTTCCGTGATAAGAGTTAATCTTCTGGTGGCTGCAGAGATTTATGTCTCTTCTGGAGATTTATGACAATCAACTGCCTTTTGGAAGATCTGTCTTTACGTAGATAAAGGGAGTTCAGAGACAGTTTCTGCCTGCATATGTTGTTTGTAAAGTGTCAATGGCTTAAAATAATCATTACATTGCAGCGGCATATTTTGGGGCGCTGTGTCCTGAAATTCTATAGCCATATTTTGGGATGACATGTTCTACTACTCTTCAGTAGGAAAAAGCCAAGGCGATAAGGACAGAGCCTCACCTCAGATGTGCTCTCCTCCTAGAGTCACCATCAAGCCTGAGAAGTCCCTTTCCCCAAAGTCCCACCATTTATCCCAAGCAAGCATCCTGTGAAAATGTTCCCAGCTTTCCCTATAAAATATATTGTATGAAAAAGTAATCCACTAATACTGATCCATCTCAGGGATATAAATTTGTCAGAACTACAAATTAAAAATATGTTAGAAAATGCATTGAGGTTCTCTAGAAATATATGGAGTAGATGAATTTTCAACTGCTTATGATTCCTGAATACAAATGTCACTGACCATTGAGATAAGCCTTTTATTCTGGAATTAGTTTATGTTATATATATGTGAACATGTCACTAGAGAGTAAAATTCTCAAACCTAACGCAATACCTCAAAATGTCTCAAGGACAAAGGTATAAGAAAGGTAAAATTGAATTAATTTACATAGCTCCCTGCCAAGAATAAAAGAAAAAAGAAAAAAAATGTTTTCAGTAAATAGGAGCTGAGATTAGATGAGAATACTAGAGATAAGGGAGACATTTGAATGCTTCTTACTTGGCTCTACTTTAAGAAATACTATACTCTGAAACATTCACTAGTGTAGTTATCAGCCTCTCAGAGTCCTGAACATTAAGAAAAGGTGCCAACTGTGATCCTGAGAAGCTCAACTTAAGCCTGGAGTTTATGTAAATAGTCTTTGTACAGGCGAAAAAAAAAAAAATGGATGACTTGAAAAAATAAAAACCTCTGCCCATGGAAGAATCTTTTCAAATAAGAGACATTTAATCCTGGAGCCACGAAGTCCTGGCAGATTTCCCATATTCAAACTGAGTACATAGATATAATGCCACTGCTTTGTCAGCAATGAATGGCTAGACTCTGAAGGTATCTGCGAAAAGCCAGGGAAGACTGCCATCTGGTGGCACTATAAATTACTACTAAAATACAGTCACAAACTCCCCGTTGCTTTATCAAGCATTTGTTTACAACCTAATTTTTAAAACAAAAGTGAAATGATAAATGATATTTTAAATCAAACACCACCTGAGCAGTGTTTTAATTAATTACTATATCGCTATTATTGTTTTGCAAGTTCCTTCCTGTTTTGTTTCATTTTGTTTTGTTTTGTTCCACCCTTTACCTTTTCTCTGACATGGAAAAAAAAGGCAGTGATAGATGCTTTTTAATTCTATTTGGTCGTTCAGTTTTCCCTACTCGTCATTTTCTAGTTTTCAGAAACTGGAATAAATCCTCTAATTGCAATAAGGGCACTGTAAGACACGTTTCTGACTACATTAAGAGATCATGACAAATACAGAGGAATGAATAAAATGGCAAGTAGTAAAAGTAATCCAAACATAGGTCTGAAAAGGATGAACATTTAGCCTAGACTAAAGGCTTGCATTTGAGGATATTGTTTATACCTTATGTACTTGAGTTTTATTTATCAGCTTTGGCTTTTATAGTTTTTCTGAGAGCTGAGTTTTAACTTGTTAGATAATGATAGATTATGTACTTGTGTAGAGATTTTAATGTATTTAAAGTATATGATCCTGGGGCTAGATTTTGTTGTCATAAAGCCCATATCAAGAAATAAGTAACTCTTAAATATCCCTTAGCATCAATTTTATGCTCTGCTGAATTTCTTTCTTGTCAAAGTGATGTGGGAGTGAATTGAAGTATTTTCTGCAGAATTTCAAATTGCATGTATGTATGCGTGTTTATATGTGTGTGTTTGTGTGTGTATCAACTCTATTGTATATTTAACATTTTCTCAGTATGAATTAAAATCTTCCCACTTCATGTACAAATTATATATAATAAAATTAATTTTCTCTTAATCTAATACTTTAGACTTGTATTACAAAAAAATATCAAAAGGGAAATGAAATGTATAAATTTGGGGTTATTGGGTGAGAATTTCAGATGTAGGTGGAAAAGACATCTGGACCCAAATATCCTTCTCTTAGCTCTTTATTCCCTATTGTTGCAGTAAAGACCCAAAATCAGACTGGCAAGAAACCAAGCAGCACTCAGAGAGTAGGAGAACTCAGGTTTATTAGTTAGCAGTCCCAGAAGAGCTAGCGCTCAGAAGATCTGAGCCAGGAGCTCATTTGCAACATTCCTTATATAGAACCTTTTTGCCACAGGCTGATTGATTGGTTAATTTGTCCTCCCACCATTACAAAGCGGAGGGAGTTGTTATGGTTGCAAGTAGTTACATTGCATTACAAAGAGCAGGAGTTGCTATGGGTTACCCTCAGCTACAAACTGTTACAAAGCTGATTGGCCTTTTGAATGAAAATTTCTCTTCACTATAATTAATCAAGAGTAAACGTCATGCTGGGTGGTGAGTTTGGCCATACTGGAGGATCAGGTCTATGCTACTGTCTACCAAAAAATCTTTCCAGGAAGGTCCAGGTCTAAATGACTGGATTTACTAATGATTAACCAAGAATATATGTAGCTTGATGAATACTTAGAGGATTAGTGCCCCCAAATTTTCAAGAACACATACTAGCTGGGAGGGTCATTGGTCATTGTTAAATAAATAAATCTCCACAATCCACATTCTAGAGCAGACAACACAGAGTTGCCCATGTGGAAAATAGCTTCATCACCCATTAATGCCTCCACATCAGAGGAGCTGCCTAGGCAGCTGTCATTTAGAGCTTTCCAAGGCTCTCAGTAAGCAAGGCAGATTGTTCCTGGTCTACAGAACAGGGCCTCCTAAATGTAATGTCACCTGATTCAGAAGTTGTCTGGTTTGTTCTTTGAGGTGCCTCTCATGATCCTCAGTGCTGACTTTGATCACCATGTAGCCTGTATTTATTTATGCACTTCGCCTTGTTGTTAGATTGCAACCTTACTTCCTGATGCCTACCCCTCTCTCCCTGCAACATTGTTCAAACTGCAGCTTCTTGTAGCTTTGGGGAGAAGTAGAGTCAAGTCTCTGAAATTCTTCCCTTCTGAGACCTTAAGAGAATTAGCTATGTCATCTTAGTGGAGTAGTAACCACCAACCTCAACGTTAGGCAGATGATTTAGAAAACTATAGCTTATTTTCTGAAATTTGGTATTTTTTTATATATCCTCAAATTGTATATAAATCTGTTATTGTCTTGCTCAAGTCAGGCCAAACTATTTTGAAACTTTTTATTCTGGAAAATTTTAAGTACATGCTAAAGTAGAGAGAATGGCATAATGAACCTGTCCAGGTACCCATCACCAAGCTTCATCAACTATCAATTCAAGACTAATTTTGTTTTATCTATATCCTTCACTCTTCGGCCCCACTGGATATTTTAGGGAGAGGGAAAAAAAAAAAAAAAGCAAGTATCATTTCATTAATTTCATCAGCAAATACTTCGGTGGATATCTCTAAGTGGTAGAGATTTTTAGAAGAAACAATATAGTTGTCACGCCTGAAATCATAAGAAAAATGCCTTAAACTATTAACTATCAAATTAGAATTCAAATTTGCCTGCTTGTCTCATAAATGTTTTCTTATGGTGTGACTCGGGATCTAAATAAGGTGTATACATTGCAATTGAATGATATGTTTTAAAGTCTTTTTTAGTCTATAGATTTTTTCCACTTTTTTCTCAATTTGTTGGAGAAACTGGATTAATATATAGAGTTTCCTGCAGTGTAAATTTTTCTGACCATATCCCTTTGATTGACAGTGAACAGGAGTGAAAATGGGGGCTATTAATATTCTATTTCCAGATCTAGTTACATAAGAAACTTAATTTGTATCAAGGCATTGAGCTGTTCTTATTTGGGGGCATTTTCCTAAAAGCATTACATATTTCAGTAAATAAATTTATTAAAATATTGTACTTATAAGCAAAACAAAACAGAGTGACTTTTTAAGTAGAACTGGTAATTTTCACACTTCTAAGATTACTCCATCAGCCATTTTAGGTGGGGGAAAAAGGATGAACTAATCATAGTCTTAAAGATGTCAACCAAAAATCTGAACTTTTGAAGATTGAAATAAAGATTTACAAACACTCTAAGTGACAATGACTTTCATCATATTTAATGTTATATGATATTAGCAAGTGAGAAAATGAAGCTATGGTGATTAACAATATCTTTTAATACTATATATTTTAAAACTTCATATTCTTGTGAATATAAAGAATATGAAAACAATTATCTATAGTCTTTTAATGTTGTTTATAATTATGTGATACACAATCCAGTATGTCATTACATTTAAAATTCACGAAAGTTAACATTAACTCTTTTGAGTTTTTTTAAACAGTGATAAAGTAAAACATACATTTTATTGAATACATTGGTTCTTCCTAAAAATTGCTAAGATAATCCAAAGAAGTAATACAGTGACAAACTAAAATCATTTTTTTCCTGAGAATACTTTTGGAAGATGTTTAGATAAACCGAAGATTTCACTATGCTAATATATGTAACAGGCATAGAATAGTGGCTGAGGCTTAGTAAGCACAAAATAAACATTAGTTATTGTTATTATTTGTATAAACAAATGACTCTGAAGGAGATTTTCTACATAGTTGCATGAGAGCTTAGATTTTTCCTGACATGAATGCTTAACATATTGGCTAGATAGTGTTTCACTGATGAAATCAATGAAGAAAATTTTTTAGATGCATTGAAGAAGCCATTATTCTATTTTTAATGACTTTTTTAGCGAAAGCATTGCTTTATGGATAAACTGAATAAGCACAACTACTTATGGAGCAGCTGCATTGTCTAGAATTTTTAAAAGTGTTTCTCTAGGAAGCTTAGAGAGATGAAGCTACATATGAAATACATTCCCAAAATGTTATTATAGGCAAGTTACTTCAGCAAAGAAATTGTAGCCAGAAGTTTACAAAGTTCTTCAGAATGTTTTGAATATGGTTAATTTATAGAAACAAAAGTATAAAATATAACAGAATCCTCATGATACTTTGTGAGATAGGAAATGACTGTGATGATCTTTTATATAAAGATTTGCTGATTATCTTATGACAAATAATTTTTTTCCAAAATTAAAGATACATTAATATTAAGATTTCTTTTATAAAAAGGTGAGTATTTGGATTTGTCTACCTTATCCATGATAAGTGCTTGTCAGTAGTCTGCTACCTAGAGGAACACAGACATACACACTTGATCTGGCTCTCCAATTAAAAGGAAAGAAATAACTATAATAAAAGAGTTATCCCATATAGAACATTTTGAAAATGATTTTTTTTTAAAATAGTGTTAACCGTAAGCACTTTTTTTTGCTGAAAACAATGCAATGTAAATAGTGTAACGTACAAAACCTCTTATCTTGAAAACTTTAAAAACTGAGAAACAAAATTTCTAACCATTTATAAAATCTTCCAAAGAATTTCAATGGATTTTAAGCTCAATAGTTAAAATATTACTTAATTAATTGCCAACTCAAATCTGTTTAGTTAAAAAAAAAAAATTTGATATCAAGGAAGATAGGAATTTCCTAGCCAATTTCAACATCTTTGTAAAGTTAGTAGACATTGCTGAAAAATATGTATCGTGACTTAGAGCAATTAATGTACTTTATTCATTTGGATCCATGTATATTTATGAAGCATATTTTAGTGGTTAAATACATTAAAACTCAATATATAAGTCAACTGAATTATGAAGCAAATAATTGAATTGCTGTATCACAGTGTTAAATCAAAATTTAAAAAATAATGGGAACTTCAATCATTTTTCTCAGTATAATTAATAACTAAAAAAATTTTGTATAAAATATGTTTTATTTTTATTTATTATATTAATGGTTCTACTCTGAATTTGTTTTATAATGCACATATCTTAATAGAGTAAATGCACATATTACACATATGTTAACAGAGTACATATATATGTAATTTAATGTATATGTACATGTATCACATTTATGGGTTCATGCTTAAAATTTTGATCATTAAGAAGACACAGTCAAAATTATTTAGATGTTTCTGATTTAGAGGTTGGTAGGAAAAAGAAAAGAGAGCAAAAGAGATGAGTGAGTGACAAGTCAAGCGGCAGAAGAAAGACAAGAGAACAGTGTTACTGGAGGCTGAGAAGGCGATTTTTAAAAAACGATGAGCTGGTTAGCAGAGTTATGCGCAGCAGAAAGCTCAGGAACTACGAGGTCTGAGAAAAAGCCATGGGATTTATGACTGCTGATTAAAAAGTTATTGGTGAAAATATTTTTAGTCAAGTGGTAGAAATAGAAACCAGATACCATGCAGTAAATACCTAGATAATAAGTGAGTGGGAGGAAAGGAGCAGGAAGAACAGATTACTTTTACTAAAGTTTGGCAGAAAATAAATGAGAGAATAAACTAGAGTGGGTGGGCAGAATGACTGGTTTAGTACATCAACGGGAAAGTGTCACAGTCAAGAGGGGAGGCACTTACTTTAGAAAGAGAAAGGGGCATTTTGCAAGTAGAGAGATCAAGTGAACTTCTAAGAAAAGACAAACGAAGCTGTGGGAATTGATTTCGTACGGCCACAATCTCAATGAATTAAGTGAATAAATACCTTTCTAAGATTGAGGAATGTCGGGTTGCAATGATGAGCTCAATAGAAGGGGGGAAAATGTGCAATATCTTCTATGGACCCCTCACAAGGAGCTGAAGCAGATATCCTTTGATAAGTGAGCAAAATTGAGGACTAAGATATCATCAGGCAACATGAATTTATATCAAAGCAAAATAGGAAAATTACAAAACTGTTTCTTTTATTACTTATATTTGTTTGTTTGTTTATTACCAGCAGTGAGCTAGCTACCTCTGTTGAGAGAAGAGAAAATGAATTTTCAGGACGGGCAAAGAGAGCAGGATGGAAAGTGAGGGTCTTATAACCACAGTGAGAAAACTGTTACTAAGCTGGTTCGAAGAACCCTGTGGGTAGGAAAACAAATGAGGCAAAAAAGAGGCTGATAGATGGAAATGAATTGAAGACTGAGAGGGGAGAACAGTGTTAAGTGTGAGGACAGAGGAAAGTCTTAGAATCCAAGATCTTGATGATGGATACATCTGAGGGACAATGATGTTCAATCAATGATGTTCTGATTGCACTTACATGAGGTTAAAAAAGAGAAGAGAAAGATGTTTGACTAGATGGTTATGAGCAAATGCTCTCTTTGCAGGGGTGGATCCTAGATAACTGAAGGGTCATGCCTGGACATTTAGAGAAGGTGTTGGATGATGGTGCTTTATAAAGGGATGGGGACTAAGGATTGTATGCGAGAAGCGGGGAGAAGGGCAGCCTGCATGGGAAAGGGTTTCAAAGAAATGCTGCTGAGCTCGAGTTGAGGTGAGGAGGTGGGAGTGCATCCTACGTAGGGCACTTTGTTCACTATAGCATGAGCTTTTTATACTTTAGCAACACTTTCTTGGTAAGAATGCCATTTAACATTTCACATAATGTGAATGCTCGAAGAAATAGTGAGACGAATCATATTTATTAAAATGATTTATAGCTCAAATGATGATATAGCAATGTTTTAATCAGGTTGCCAGGATGGATTCCTTTCAAAGACTTATGCGAAAGGCTGTGTTTTAATAACCAGACGTTAAAATGATTTCCAATTTTTAAAGAATACATTTAGAATATTTTTCCTAGATATAAAACTATTATATGGTACACTGCAGTTCCCATCTGCCATCTGCAGCAAGAGTTGCTCTGCTGGACACTTTTCAAATGCTGTTCATATGTCCACTGATTCAAAACTAACTTCACCAAAAACTAATCTAAACAGAAAATGTGTCGTACAGTTTATTCTGCTGTGGTTTCTGTTTCTATGATTTAAACTAAGATTAATTTTCCTACCTCGCAGAGTCTAAGAGTTAGGATTTTCCAATTAAAATAGGAACTATGAAAGTTATAACAATAACCATGTGAATTAATAATTTTAAAATTTGCAGGAGAGCAAAATGAAGATAAAAAAATTTATTTATACACAAAGAGCTATTTCAGTGTCCACAATATTAACACTGTAAGTAAGCCGGCCTTGGTATTTCGAAGGGGATGCACTTGTAATGACTTTTAAATAGCAAACCCTTTGCATGCTTGCCCATTATCTGGAGTGACAGGACTAACATCTTTGAGAGCATCCGGGCTTCTTGTTTATCTTCTTAAGAATAACAATTGTACAGAACAGCTGTTTATTCTGACTGCATTTTAAAATAAAAATATATTGATTAAGCATTACCTCAAGTGTCTATTTCATCTTTGGCTAAATTCATAGATTGCAGTAGCAAGAATCAGATTGAATTGAGTTTGGCAAAAGGGTATGAAGACCTTCTTCACCCTGACTACTCTGGAACAGAATTCTTAAATGTGTTTTGATCAAATGAAGTGTGTGATTATATCAAGTTCTTCCCACATCCAGGAGCTAGAATTTGTTTTTTCCCAAGAGAGTGGTCAAATTAACATCAAATCAGGATGGTGGGACTTATAGATGTTGAATTTTTTAGTTCTCGGTTTACAGCAGGAAAAATAGAGGAAGGTGGCAACTAAAATATATGAGTACTGTTAATCTCTTCCTTGAATACATACTAAGTTCTTAAAACATACCTTTGAAAGTATAGGTTTAAAATCCTCTCAATAGGAAATGAAGGATGCTTTCCCAAAGAACATGGTGAGATCTTTGATATAATGCATGATAAGATCTCTAATCATAGCTCCAACAAGGATGGCTTTTCTTGGGTCTGGTCCCAGCAAGTCCAGCAGATAGAGGTCTTTAAACAGTTGAGATGGGAGGCTCTCATCTCTTATCATGGCAACTTAGAGACCAAATACAGGCATTCTTCTTTTCCATGGGTCAATTGCCTCTTCTCCAACCCAAGGGAATTGTTAAGACAGATAGAAAACTCCTATTCTTTTAAATATCTGAACTTCTTGTCACACTTAGAGCAAGCAGGAGAGAAAGAGATTGTCCTGTCAACCACAGTTGGGCCCAATAGTGTCTAAGTGTCAAGCCACATGCACGTACCTGTGACTGCTAAGGCCACCAATCAGCTGCCAGCTCAGAGCCCAGCTATCATGGTCCTAATTGAAAAAGAAAGTATGCATAACTGAGGGGAGAAGAGCGCTGGCCGAGGAGTATAATTCCGTCAAGGAGTCTTACTTGGGAGGGCCCCATCCTGAAGTTCTAGGAAAAGTGAAAGAGGTTGGAATGGGCTTGACGGGCAGATGATACAAGGCCTCTGCCAATCACAGGCCTGGGCAACCTGTCTGCAAACAACCTAAGGCTGCAAGGGTAAGGAATTGTGTCAATGACAGCATGTCCTTGAGATTGTGTGGAACAAGCTCAAAAGCATTTTCTTTTAATAAACAGTTTATAATTATAAATGCATAATTGCATGAAACATCAGATAAGTAAAAGAGAGGACTATTTTTATGAATTATCAACTTTAGATTATTTTTCAGTTTACATTCTTGTTTGCTTAAATATTTTCTTCAGAAAAAAAGCAAATATCTGCCTTCATTTAATTGACTATAATGCACAATGAGAAAATTATTACCTTTTTTAAACCACTTGATAGTCTCATAAATGATTGATAGTGATTCAATCATATAACAAAAAAAAGAGGAAACACACACATACAAACACATATAGATGTACACATTCGAAGAGAGATTACATGTTCCTCTGGAATAATAATTTGATGTATTATTAAATATTTATCTATATTTCTTATGATTAAATTTTGACCTTTATTTTTTTAAGTACTGTTATTGTTTCTGTTGTTAATTTAAGTAGAATTTAATTCTTAAGAAGGAAGCTAGTTACTGAGAAATTTCTTCCCAAGCCTCACTTAAAATTTCTTACCAAATATCACTTGAAATTACTTTTCTGATGAAAGAAAATACGGTCAGTGGACAGGAGGAGTTGTTTATGCAAGCCGAGAAGGAGGTCGCTTTTTTTAGTCTGTTAGGAGAGTGAGTGATTTTTTACAAAGTATAAAGCAAAGTACTTTATCTGGGATATTTCATGTTGTTTTAAATGTGAATGATGTTTAGTCCCTGGGCCAAGACAAATCCTGTGTGGCTTTCTAAGGAAAAGCAAGCCATGTGTCCCTTGAGGAAAAGGACACAAGCGAATATAATCATGAACTGAGAATCTCGATGAACTGTTTGGAAAATAATGATGTTTACCAAATAGCATGGCTTTAGGTATGAGATAAAAGATGGATTTGAAGAAATCTTTAATTTTTTTTCATGGACATCTGGTTAATTTTTTTTTTTTTTTGGTAATGTTTATTTGTTCCTTCTTTGTTCATGAGAAAAATATTCAGTACCTTATAATTGAATCACTGCTTCCAGCAGGGGCACTGAAACCCATATGCAAACTACAAGCCAAAAATAACATGAGAAATAATTTAATAGTTGTTTTATTCTAGTAGACAGGATCCTAATGACTCATTTCTAATGACAAGTTAAATGGAAATTACACAAAATAACAGGATTTATTTTTGAAGTACAGCTATAGAGTAGTCACAACGGCCTACTGCATACCAGTTCAAATTTATCTGTGTTCCTTTTTATTCTTTGCACACATTTTATTTTATTCATTTTCCTCCGGACCTGATCTTCAAGTTGAAGACTCGACATCATGTAAGCGGGGCCTGACAGAGAGTTTTATTTCTTCCATTATCGTCAGGCCACAATCCTGTGCCTCAGGAATATGAGGGCCACTGTACATACACACTCAGTTCTCAGGATCTCACTTTCCCTAGCATAACTATTCTTTGATTTATAACGTCCATATATAGTAACCAATCTAAGAAATGTATAGAATACTATGTTATTATAGTATTCTAGAAAATTGTATGTTTATTTAAATAAGTTTTATTTTAAAAAAACAGAATTTGCAACACATGTGTGTGGTTTTAAATGGATAAAATAAGTTAAAAATGTGTGTGCTGTTCAACTATACAATAAGGATTACTGTTAGGAGTGACTTTATATCACTTAACATATGAACATGTGACTATGTAGTGGCTGTTGATAAGCTAACCAAAGAAAAAGTCATAAAAATTAAGACTATATTTTATTCATGCATTTATCCATTCATTTAATATGTAGTTATTTAATACCTACTATATTTAAAACACTGAGACCATGACTAAGAACAGCAAATAGGAGAGACATAGTCCTTATTCTTAGTAGTTTATATTTTAACCAGAGAGAGAGACATTAAACACTAAACCAGTTATTACTTAATGGTATTCGTGGAAACTACTTTGCAGTAGAAGTACAAGGTGCTCAAAGACTAGAAAACAAAGGTGCTGGCTTAAGTATATGGTGAGAGAAAACTTGTTGAGACTCAAGATTTAGTAAAATTAAGGAGAAAGAGTTTGTGGTAATGTCCTAGACTAATAGAATAGCTAAGCATTAAGCAGGAAGGAAGGACAGTGGGACAGTAGAACTAAAGGACATTAGAGTTGGAGTTCAGAGTACTTACCATGGCATACAAGCTTCTGCCTCATCTAATTTTATAAATCTGACCCCACCTCTGTGTCATAACCCTATAGATGGTAAACTAAGCCATGAAATTGTTGGAATTATCTAGGGATGGTAAAAATAAAACTGGATCAATAGCAAAATCTAGAGAAACTCTTAACAATCAGTCTTTAGGTAGAGAAGTTTAAACCAATAGCAAAGAAGACTAACAATCAGTGGACCGAGTGGGAGGAGAGACGCTAGAAGCCAGAAAAGAAAGTGACTAGACCTGTCCAATGCTGCTGAGGGGGTAAACAAGGTAGAGTCTGACAGATTACTAGCTAGATTGAAGTTTTAGAATTAGGATGGATGCTATGTAAATTACAAAGGGAAAAGAGCCTAGGGGGCTGGTGAATGTAGAGAAAGTTGAGGGATCAGTGGATCTCAGGTCCCAGTGAGATCTAAGAGTAATCTCGATAGAAGGAAAAAAATAATAATAGTAACAGTCTTGAAGATAAGAGCATTGCCTAGAGTGAAGACAGTAACTTGAGAACAAAAGATCAGATAAGAGGGAAAGATACTTCCTAACTTTGGGAGTGGAAAAGATTCTAGTTATGACAGGTTTCAGGTGTGACTCTGGGAGTGAAAGGCTAAGGCGGAGAAGTAAAAAGTTCTTTTGTAATAGGGAGATCCATCCAGTCAAGATATTAAGTGGGATGTTTATGTAGGTGTGAACATCATCCAGGATCATGGGGAAAGAAGGGAAAACAACAATCCAGCTTTTTTATGCAGGATGGAGTGATAGATGATAACAAGAAGGGCTATCGTGCATAGTTAGATGACAAGAATGTCAGAGCAGGAATTATTTGCAAGGAGATATTGATGCAACAGCACTATGGCAAAAGTATCATTGATCGAAGGGAATCTAGATTGAGGAGGAATAAGCAGCTATCCTCATTTGCAGAAGTGCTCTCCTCAGTAGAGAGCGAAGGTTTAGTCAAGGTAGGAAGATAGAGACAGTGTTCTGAAAAGAAGTTGAGTGTAAGTGCAATTTGCAAACCATGGAGCAAAATTCTAAAGGCACAGTGGAAGAATTTGGGAGATAGGAAAGAAGAGAGAGAGTAGAGGGGAGAGAGATAGAGAGATAGAGGGCAAAGAGAGGTGTGGCTTAAAGGAGTGCAATTGCAATTGGGCAGTGAAGAACAGAGCACGTGGGAATTTTATTGTGGCAGATAATCAGTATCTGGCCATGGTTTGGAGACTCAGGGAACTGGAGGGAAGGCAGACTAAATAAACAAGGTCAAAATATTTTGGCAGTTTCAGTAGCTTAAGACACATCTTCCTCTCTTTATATTAAAATCAGGAAATAGGAGCCTACCTGTAATAAGTAAAGAAGAGATTGGAAAACCTGACAAGACTTGATGAGAGGAGAACCCAATGTGGGAACAGTCTCTAGTAAAGTGGGTTTCTTAATTATTGAAATGCTAATATGTTTATAAAATGTACAATCTACTAGATATTTGTACCAAGAAACGCCAGGCTTTTGTAACGCTTGAGTCATTCTATTCAAGTGGTCATTTTCTCTCTTTAGTCTTTCATGTTGAAAATTTCAGGTTTAAAAGTTTTATTTAAATTCAGCATTTTTTCTTTGAAGTCTGGGATATGTTATAAATAACATAATATCCATGAAGTTCTTCATTTTCTCTTACTGTCTTAATATTATCAATTGAATTTAGTATGGAAAAGCAAGAAGCAGTATTCTTTCTTTAATCTAGTTTATTGCTCAGTGCTGAGAAACTATAATTTAATATTCATCTAATAACTTGAAATAATAATATATTTCCCAAATGTATCTAATTCAAAATCATGAATTTACTTAGACACTGGTTGAATCTGTTGGTGGACTGTGGATGAGTCAAGTGTAAATACTTGTAGTGGTTTGGTCCTCGTTAATACCAACATTCAAACTCTGATCCGAATTGTCCCTGGAAGTGTCACCAGGATCCCATTCTTTGTCATTAGGTGATGTTCCATACCCTATTTTAATTCTCTGCTTAAATAATTTTAAAAATTGTGTTTAAACAATTTGGAATCTGAAATTATATCATATTCATATTTGTATTCTCACACTATAGCCAGTATCTGAGGTAATATAGATAAATGGTTGTTGAGTGTACCCATCATCTATCACCACTCAGTGCTGCATACTCACCAGAAAAGCTTAATGGCATAAATCCGAAAACACACTTATTTAGTTCATGAGGCTGTGGGCTTCAGTTGACCTGAGGTAGTTTAAGCCAATCGAGGCTGAGTTTGCCCAACAGCTCCTCTAGCTGTTGGCTCTCTCATCTCAGATGACTGGGCAATGTGAATCTGCTCTCTATCCTGTTCAGCATCTAGCAGACCAGTCTAGGCAGGTGCTCATGGCATAGTGGAAAGACAAGAATGAGCAAAAACCATTATGCAAGCAACTTTCAAGTCTCTGTGTTGCTTATGCCGAATCCTCCTTTTGGTCCAGAAGAAGGCATATAGAAATCAAAAGTCACAGTAAGAGGCCATTGCCAAATTACATGGAAAAGACATGTATCTAGAAAGGAATAAAGAATGAGGGCCATCAGGGCAGCCAGTCCACCACATTGAATAAATACATGAACAAATGGATAAGAGACTGATATAAGAAGCACTGGACAAAGAGTCAGGAGACATATCCCCAAGGCTCAGCGCCCTTTATTTTGTTAATTTGAGTGGATCATTTAATTATGCTGGACCCTAATTTACCCTTATTGTTATTTTCCAAGCTTTAAAACCTTTAATTCAAGCTTTTAATCATGACTATTAATGAATTTAATACTATGCACAATCAGTAGGAGGCACATAAAAAAAAATCATTTATTACCCTATCCTATGGTGAGTCAAAATAGCTATGTGGATATAGCCAAAACTGACTAATTTCAACTTTATAAATCTTTGAATATTTTAAAATTACATTCAAACCGAAAAACTTCTAGTCTGAATTTAAGTATAAAGCATAATCTGAAAGTTCAATTTCCTACTTAGGTCTTTAGTTTTTGCTTCTGTGTGATGATTCTTTCGGAGCATACAATATACCAGTACAACATCAAACACTATGATATTTTATATGTGAGATGAGTTTTAGGGTCCACCGATGTTATGTCTTAATAATTCATTGTTAAGATGAATTATTATTCTTAAATTGACTAGTGGAGCTTTGTCAAATTTGCATAATACTGATAAAAATGTGGGTTATTTTTTAGGCAGATGTTATAATTCGTTTTATATAAAGAATGCAAATAATACAGAAATGAAATCTGTTGTTCATTATACAGTATATAATTATATACTGTATAATGAAATGCTGGATTATTTAACTATAAGAATAAAACTGTTCTAAATGAAAAATATTTTATAAGCTTCCCAAGGAGAAAGTAATATACAATAATGGCCTTTGAACATAATTTTCTCTGCCTGAGATGACTTCTTATTCTAGTCACTCACTTAGATAGCCTTGAAAATTTCACACCTAGATTACCAAAATATTATTGATGAAAATATAAATTGTAACTTACTTTGACGTATAGAATGTTTCATTTCAGATATAAGGAATAGCTTGCCATATGACAAATGTTTATCCTTGTCATATCTCTCGGAAGCATTTATTTTGGACTGATAATTTACTTGTGAAATCTATCACTCTGGCCTGTGTCATTTCAGAGCCTCCATGTAGACATATCCAAGAAACTTCACTCAAATCAAGCCAGCCTGGAGTCAAAAGCATCAGTTGGTTGTCACAATGATTTGGCGGATCTGGATAAAGAGAGAAGCATGAGTGGGGCAACGGCGGTATCAGGTACCGGTGTAACCACAGGTTGGTTAAGCTGCCATTGATACTGGTTTTAACTGCCTATGTGACAAATGCACAATAAACAGATCCTTACTCATATTTTGTTTGGACTATATAACTCAGTCGAAGTGACTGCCTGACTTGCAAATCTCTTTGGAATATAGTTTTAAGTGTAGCAATATATTAAACACTCACAATGATAGGTCTGTTCATTGTTTTCGTTATTAGATTTTTCTCATTTATGGTTTTCATGGCTGAGGCAGTATTTTATTTTAAGATTGCTTGTATTATCATGACAATGACATTTTAATATTTTTTGCTAGAATTAACAAGAAGGATTAATGGTTTGAGAAGAGGTTAACATAATTGAGATGTTTCAATTTAAAGAAGTGTCAGATAAGTAATCTAATACAGACTTAAATTATGATAGCTTAATTTATAGAGAAGATGAGCTGATATTTTTCATCTCTACTGAAAGTGAAACAGAAGCAAATAGACTTGTGGAGAAGTTGATAGCATTTGATTAAGCTACTAAGACTAACTTTCATATTGTGGAAATCTGGGATGAGTTAGCAAGGGAAATGAGAATTTTCTTTCTTGGCGATATTTTAGACACACCAAAGCAGCTCAATTTCTAGTACACTTTATCTTTGAAACTTTACATTTCAGTTTGTAGGAAAATTGAAACCGTAATTATTCTTAAGCATATGGTTTGTTTCTTTCGCCTCCTTATCTGGTTTTATAGCTACACTCTTTTCTTCCAAGGGCATGTAAAAGTCAAAATACTAGATATAAAGTCTCTAAAGTGTTTCTGCTGAAACTCTGTACAATCTGTGTTCCTTCACATAGTTAGCCTACTGGCTTCTGACACTCCTATAAAAATATCCCATATAGCTTTTCCTATTACCTTTTCATTCACTCTCTCTGAGTGATAAAAATGAAATTCTGTAAAGGGCTTTGAAAACCATGCATATTGCAATTCCTCCAAATTTCAGATACTAACCAAGTTTGACTATAAAAAAAAAAACAACTACTGCAGTAAAAATTGCTGCAGCATGTTGAATCTCATGCCATTAGTAATTTATTAGAAACTATTTTTTTTTCCTTAAGATTATGGATCCTAAAAAGTACCAGGGAACACAATTCCTGAGGTTGAAGTTTTTGTTTCAATCACAGGAAAACTTGGTATCGGGCCTAGCACATGGCAGTCCCACCTTTGCCTCCTTTGAATAGTGCAGCGTATGTGATAGCCCAGGCCAGCACCTGCTTTGAACGTACTGCCTGTCAGTGATGGTTTGAGGAAAAGGAGGTCCTGGAATTAAAGTAGAGGTTCCAGGCTGATCAAGACTTTTAAACTTTATTCAACAGAGTAAAATGAAATCTTACTTAGGTTAAGATAATTTCAACATGCATTTATTTAGAAATTATGTATATGCTCATCTGGGCAATATTTTCATTTGTTTTCCCATTTGTAATTACTACAAATTACAGAATCTGTCTTCATTATGAATTAGAGTTATATGACAGTTACACATGTAGAAACACAAAAGTTAAGTAAAGCAGAAATATAGTTTCAAACTTCTTTTACCTCATTTAATGTAGTATTTGTTTCCTTATTTGAAAAAAAAAAAAAGACTCATTGGCTCTTTACTGAAAATTTGCCAGATTTGGAATGAACTGGCCATTTCTGAATGTTCAGTCGCCACCTTGGAGTTCAGGATGGGCAAATACATCCTTTTTTGAGCTTTCCCGTCTTTTTAATAATTAGACATAAGTCAATCATTTACTAAATTATCTTCGGGTGAGAGTGGCAGTTTTAGAGTCTTCGTGGCATATTACAAACAAAATCCTTATTAAGACAGAGGTGCAGCGTCTCTAGTTTTGCTGGTTCAGGACACTCGGATGTTCTTCTTTCAGTTAGATAAAGTGGAATTACACTAAAGGGAATTATTTATTTTGGAATTGGATGTAAACAACCAGGAGGTTCACTGGGATCACCTAACACACATTGTGTGATGAGAGTTTCCTCTATGGCAGCCAGGAGTACAGTAAATTATACCTCAGGATCAGTGCTGTCAGCCCCAGCTCCTCTTCACTAAAGCACTGATGAAAATGCTTCACGGAATTTCATGGATTACCATCTTCTGTGGGTCCTTGATTCACTACGGTTGCTTGGCAATGGCCATGTTTTATTTTAGAAACATTGTTATTAAGTCTGCAGGTTGTTTTGTTCAACAATTACTAAAAGAACATTTCTCTGAAAGTAGGATGATTAAATGGTTGACCTTTGGAGTCTGAACTCCGACTGCTGGGTTTAAATCTTGTCTCTCCCACTCTCTAGCTGTGTACCATGAGCAATTTGTTAATGTCTCTATCTCTTTATTTGTAAAATTGGGTTAATAAGAGAGCTACACCATGGGGTCTTTTGAAGACTACATTAGATAAAATAGGTTAAAGTTAGCATAATACATAATAAACTCCAATTGAATCATAGCTATTCTAATTAACTTCAGCATCTTTATGAGTTGATTGCTAAGGAAAAATGTGCTTCCTGAGAAGATGTTCTGCAGTGCTGGCTGTGACCACCTGATGTAGCTCTTGCAGTCTCTGAGTTTCTGCTTGCACTGTTTTTCTTTTGAGAACTGTATCCTTTTGCAAGTTTCATGGCCTCTATGAATTCTATGGACATGGGAGTTGAGTCACGGACTCCTCTTAGTCTCAGAAATACAGTAATTGTGCAGAGGCAAGAAAGCCCTGAGCCTCCCTAAAGAACCCTTTCCCCATCTTGCCTCAGCAGCAGTAGCTCAGGAACAGTACAGGGCTTCACTGTTTAATCAAGGTAAATTTGTGTGCGGAAAGTATAATAAGAAGCGCTCTCAGGAACAGCACATAAGGCAGAAGAACAAAAGCAGGTCTGGCCAGAGGGAAAAGTTAAATGATAGTGAAGTCACAATAAGGACCTCAGCTGATCTTACAGGGATGTCTGGAGCTGGCCTGGCTCTTCAGAGTTGTCCTATATTGCAGTGAGGAGGCCAGGACTTTATAGCCCCTACATCAATTAATCATGGGATACAGATCCCCCTGAGAAAGGGGCATGGCTGTGGGCAAGGTGGCTTCTTTTAGCCAAAAGCAAAGTCATTTATCATAGAATTATCATTTAGTTGTGAAGCAGATGTAATTGTTATGTAGGTCACTCGTTAATTGCAATGATTGCTTCTGGTGATCTGACTGAGTAAACAGGAGGCTGTTTCTTTTCTCTTTCTTTCTTTCTTTCTTTCTTTCTTTCTTTCTTTCTTTCTTTCTTTCTTTCTTTCTTTCTTTCTATCTTTCTTTCTTTCCTTCCTTCCTTCCTTCCTTCCTTCCTTCCTTCCTTCCTTCCTTCCTTCCTTCCTTCCTTCTTTTTTCTCCTTACGTGTTTCTCTAGAAACCGTAATCATTGCTGGAAGGATAATCTTTTAACATATGCCTATTTGGTTTTGCCCTACATAAATGTTCGCTACTGAACAAATTTTATACTCTCCTAATAACAGTCTCTAATGGAATTTCCTTTCTTTGGAAGCTTTGACTATATTCTTCTAATTATTCCTACATCTTTAGACTAAACCCATGCTGTGACTCATCCTCCATAAATTAGACTTATTAAGTAGTGAGAAGAACCTTAGGCAAGAAAATAAAATTCAGATCACCTAAGGTCTAGTTCCAGCTCTTCACAATCTAGATGTGTAGCCTTTCACAAGCTATTTCATTTTTATACTTTCCTCACCAAAATAGGAAGTGTATCAGTTAATCTTTATGTCTTGTCAATTCTGAAAGTATGTGATTCTCTGGCTTGTTCTGATATCGTAGAGTGATGTAACTGTGGCTCATCTCTAAGTAAGACTCACATAGAAAAAATTCCCCAAACCTAGGAACCTAGTTATTGTAGTAAGTTAAACAGATTAGAGGAAAAAAGCTCCACAGAAAAACTTTTCACTGAAGTTGAGGTAAAAGCTAGAAATAAAGAATGAATCAATTGGAAAATAAAGAAGTCTTTACATTGAGCTTTAAATTAATCTCAGTGTTAAACTTCAGATTTTACTTGTATGATAGGGACTAAGACATAAAGTAGTTATCAGGACTATTTTGTGAATTAGACAAAGCAAGGGTTCTTTTATTAAAGATCTTGATCGAATGACTGAATATATGGTATCAAGAGGTAGGTACTTTAGATATCGTAAAATATATTCTTGTATCTCAATTTTAATAAAGGAACACTTCAGCAATTCAGTCTTATTCTAAGCAGTGTGTAATTCTAAGCACAATAATTTCTTTTACTTCGATGATCAGAAAACTTGTTATTTAAAATATTTGATAATTTCAAATTGATAATCCAAAACCCCGGTATATCTTTTATTCTTCTAATTAACATCAATTCAGATTTTTCATAATACAAACAAAATAATAACACTAGTAGAATTTCCCTTTCATTTCCAGGGAATACTTTCTCAATTTGGAACTGCTGACAGCCTGAAGTAAAATGTCATAAGATTGCTCTTTATTTTATAGCAACCTATTTCCCTCTTCTCAGAATGTTTAAATGTTTAAGAATATGCTGAAAGTAGAACCCGCAGTCATTTCATTCTTTCAACAATTCTGAAATATCAATTCCTGTTAGGCAGCTGTGTGAGTACTGACTGTCTTGCCTCTCTTCTTCCCTAGAGATTAATTTATTTCCTGCAGTGCTTGATCTTCATGGAAAATCTGACTCCACAGACTTTACCCATAGGAATTCTCATCAGAAAAATGTTAATTATAAAAGCAAAATCATGTACCATTGAAAAGGAAAAACAGTTCTCTAGACAAAGCAATATTTTTCTTTTCATTTTGTTTCTTTTCTTCTTTCTTTTTTCTTTTCTTCTCTTCTCTTCTCTTCACTTCGTTTCTCTTCTCTTCATCTTTTTTTCTCATTTTATTTTCTTTTCACTTCATTCTCTCTTCATCTGTGTCTGGACAGGAACATTAATCACTGGGGAATCAGTCTGTGAGATGGTGGGGTATAGAGGAAAATGTGTAGGCTTTGAAACCAGAAATATTTGCCTCACATGAAATTATGCAATGAGACTGGTACAGAGTAAAAAACTTATCATTACTATAGAACTAAATCAATTGCCTTTTATTTAGCACTTACTGCTTATTAATTGCTGTGGCATAATATTAGCCATGTCACATGTTGGTTTACAAAGGAATCTATTAGATTGAAGAAATATATCCTTCAGCTCTTAGGATTAAGGAGTATTAGACTAAGACAGTTTATTGAGATAGCCTGTTTTAACCTTTACTCTTCATTTTCTCTTTCACATTTTCATAATGCTTGCTAAAGACTTATGAACTTACTATTTTTTCATCAATAAGTTTTTTTCAGAAATCCCAAATCTCTTTGCTAAATAGTTTTAGGTCTATCAGGATTTAAAACTGCATTTGAGGTTTTTTTAAAATTATTTTTTCTGAAATAAAAATGATCAATTTCTAATTGATTCGGTCTCAAAAATAAAACTTTGATGAGTGAAATCTTGAGACAAAGAAGGCAATCATGTGACAATAAAGGAGAGATAAGGTTGAGAAATACTAGAAGAAGAAACAAAATCAATTATTTTGCATTCAGAATAACTACTATTTCAGTAACATGATTGTGATTAATAAGTCCACTTAAGGACTTAATACTAGCACGATTATTAACTTTTTCCTTATTTCCCGCACATTATTTTATTTGAGTGTAAAACTTAAAAAAAAAAAAGTAATTGAAGCATTAGATAACAAATTTAAAAAAATAAGAGATGTCATAGTTCAAACCCATAACTGAGACTAGACCCAGGGCTGCTATAAGCAGAAATTAGCTGAGTACAAGATGTGTGACTTATGATAGGTTGTATTTTTTCATATGGCAAGATATATTTTTCTTAAGATAATTAGTAGTATCTTCACTGTAGGTAGAACAAGGGACTGAATTTATATAATGACCTCTGTCTTTGACCTCTGTAGAGTCATATATAAATCATTTATTGATCTTTTTTCATGGTAAATGCATTTTTAAAGTATGAATGATAAAACATTATTTATGCCTAAATAATTTACCTTTTGAACCTCTCCCTGATTCCTTAATTTTTCTCATGAATAACTGTTAATCTTATCATTTAAAATTTTCTTTCTCCTTTCTTCTAAACTTCTTTCTTGACTGGTGGAAATCTTTCTAACCAATTCTGGTTCATGCTTCTTTCAAGAAATGTGTCTTTATTCTGACTCATGAACTAAACAAAGCAAGAAGGAACAAATGACAATAACTTTTAAAGTTTATCTCAGTGTTTCTCTATGTTCTTGTGCATAAAAAGTCACTTAACAAGCATGTTAAAAATACACATTCTTGGGATTTGCTCTCTAAAGCAGAGCTGGTAAACTCTGGCCATTGGTCAAATTTGTTTCATTGATTGCTTTTGTATAACACACAGATAAGAATTTTCAATGGTTGGAAAAAGTTAGAAAAGAAATATTTTTGATGCATGAAAATTATATGTAATTAAAACGTCAATGTTTATATAAAGTTTTATTGGAACATAGCCACACTCATTCATTCACATATTGTCTATAGCTGCTTTCACACTGTATCAACAGAGTTGAGTAGTTTTGACAGAGACCATATGTGAAACCTAAAATATTTACCGTCTGGCCCTTTAGAGTAAAAGTTTGCTAACCTCTGCTCTAGAGACTCTGATTCAGAAACTGTCAGGTAGGAACTAGTAAACTATTTCAACATGTTTCCTGGGTGATTATGATGCAGAGGGTCTCCAGATCACATTTAAAAAAATAATGCAGTATGAGACTTGTAAGCAACCTTCTTTTCACTTATCACACCTACTGCATCAAGTCCTATCAGCTTTATCTTCGAACATTATCTAGAATACGACCGTTTTTTACAATGTCACTTCTATCAAGCTATTCCAAGCCATTATTTCTTATTTGGATTCTTATATCAGCTTCCTAATTAGTCTATCTGCTTCTGCCCTTAACTCTTACTGCTCATTCTCAACACAACAGCCAGAGTGCATGTGTTAAAACCTTAGTCAGATTATGCAACTTCTTTCCTCAAAATCCTCCGGTTGTCTTTCTACTTCTCCCCTTTTCTCACAAGTCTAGCTATATTGGCCTCTAATTGTTCCTCAGAAACTCTAGGGGTGCTACATCCTTAATGCTTACACAGGTTTTCTCTAAGTGTGATAATCTTTCCTCCAGAAATCTACATGACTTTCAGTTTTGTCTCCTTTAGGTCTTTCATTAACCATTGCCTTTTTAGATCCCTTCTGTAACCACCTTATCTGAATTTATAATCTTCTTAACTGGGACTGCTTACCTCCCTTATGCTATCTAACATGCTATAATACACTTTGCTTCTTTATTTTGATTATGGGTCACCTTTCCTACATGAGGGAACCATGAGGGTCAGGATTTTTATTAGTCTGCTCTACCTTAGATTCTAAAAAGTTTCATGACTCAGTGTAGAATCTCGATAAATATTTCTTGAGTAAAGAAATGAACCCTAGATTCCAATTCCGTGCTTGACAGATAATACAGGACATCTATCAAATATTTTCTGTATGCAAAAACAGTTGCCAGGAGTATAAATATAAGACTCATTTCTGAAAAATGGTGTGATATCCACATAACTACTGCAGACAGGAGGAAAAATAAAGCAGCTAGTTCAATCTCAACCAATAACTTCATTACAAAATGTGCTGAGGAAAGAAGATGGGTACAGATATGAAAATGGTAACTGGATGAAAATAAAGTTGAAACTGTTCATGAGAGATTCCGGGAAACCACATTTCATAATCAAGCTGCCTCCTAAAGGAGGTCAGTGTGCTTACTACAGGTTTTATGGTTCACCATCAAGTTGAGCAATTTGAGAAGACCCATTCCCAAAGGGGAAGCAAGTAGAGTGTGACTCACCTTGGTTCAAATGAACTCTTTAGGAAACATCAGCTTTATAAGAAAATAGGAAGCATTTTTAGGTATATTTGAACTCGATTCCTCTGAAATAAAAAGAAATGGAAATTTTCTTTTATTTTAATTCTCTCTTTCAAAATAATTACTCATCTAATTTTACATATATAAAGCTTCATTTTGTGAATTGAGGTTATTCTCATGTAGCCACAGATTTTGACTATTGCATTGACTACTAAAGGATACTTTTTAGAGAGAAAAACAAAACTACATCTATATCTAATCTTCAATGGGTGAAGTATTTGGCTTATCTCCAAGGAAATGACTGTACATGAATTCACAACCCTCAGTTAATTTGATCATTTAAGTAATTGTGAATATTCAAAGGTAATCAGTGAATATTCAATCTAGTATTAAAAATGCCACTTCCATATTAAGTTTGTGACATTTTCAAAATGAATGGTTGATGAATACCAAAAGGGCTAAGGGTTTTAAATCAATTTGAATTTTAAAACTAAATAATTGTCAGAAAATCAGTTCCTGCACATGTCGAAATTTCCTAAAAATTAATGCAATAAAGAACGTAGTTTCTATTCAATATAGAGTTTGCTCCGTCAACTTGAACTGGCCACTAGAGCACAGGTGTTATTTAGAGCATTCCAACACTGGGTGGAAGATTGGGCTACATCAGGCAGAGAGAGGCAACTTATAAGGTCTCCTCCAAAACAAAGATTGTTTAAATCCTATTATATTATATTGAGATATCTAATTATTCTAATTCCCTCACCTCCCATTTTTTTCTGCTTAACTATGTACTATCTTAAATCAGTTTATTGACAAGGGAGAGTGAGACTAATAACTGTCAAAATGACAGATTGAACTTTCAAACCGTGAGCATATAATAGTTTTATGTGACTATGAGATGGTAATAGCAAGTAATATTTCTGTAGCTCTTTACATTTTACAAGGCACTTGCAGGTCCATTATTTCATTTGATATTTCCTCAACTCTATGATTCAGTTATTACTAACAAAACTCAGTCATTGATAAGCAAATGGAATTCAGAGATTCATCAAGACACACAGCCAGTAAGTCATAGAATAAGGAATCAGATCTAGGGCTTCAGATTTTATTTCTCTATACTACAGTATATCTATTTCACTTGCCTCGCCCCCGTTTTCCCCCAAGAAAAGCAACACTGTGAGGGAGAAACACTGTTGTTATCCCTTTTACAGATAAATTCACAAAAGATAGTAGGTGATAGAAGTGGGAATTAAATCTGGACATACTGCCTAAAAGCCTCGTGTTCTTTCATCTATAATGTATATACTATAGTGTATAGTTTTATTGATGTTTGTGATGTGAGGAAGACCAAAAAATCTAATAACATCAGTTGTGGATAATAGATGATGAGGAGAGAGATAAAATCAAAGAAAGCATGGCATCTAGGCTATTTTTCTCATCAGGCCACTGCCTATCCCCACCTTGCCCCCAGCCCCCAGCCTCTAGCCCAAGTTAGCACTGAGGAATGATGTCGACAGGAGAAAATAAATTCAGGCTGTTAAGGGAATTAACATGATGTGTAGAGAATTTCCACTTCCATCTGCTTTGACATGCCATTTCTTGAAACTTTCCTGATTAGTCTGTGAGCTCCTCAGAGGTCACAAAACTGTATATTTTGTCTTTCTATTTCACACATATAATAAAAATAGCTAACAGTTGGTGAGAGAATAAAACTCCTCACTTTAAAATCTAAAACTCTACATTTATTAACACATTTAATCTTTGTCATAATAGGCACATGGGCATCATATAAAATAGGCACTATTTAACCCCTCCTTTTTTTAAAGATAAGGAAATGAGGCATGTAAAGGTTAGATAACTTCCTTAAGGTAATAGTATTTAGTATTTAGCAGAAAAAGAGGGAAGGAAGGAAGGAAAGAAGGAAAGAAGGAAGGAAAGAAGGAAGGAAGGAAGGAAGGAAGGAAGGAAGGAAGGAAGGAAGGAAGGAAGGAAGGAAGGAAGGAAAGAATAGATGAGACAGGAGGAAAGGAACGAAATAAAAGAAGGGAGAAAGAAAGAGAAAAGGAGAGAAAGAAGAAAGAAACAAAGGAAAGAAGTATGAGGGAAGGAAGGAGAGAGGAAGGAAGAAAGAAGGGAAGGGAGATATGAAGGACAAAGGTAGGAGGAAGGAAAGGAGAGAGGGAAGAGAGGAAGAGGGGAAGGAGTAAGCCATAGGTTATTGAGTACTCAGGCAAGAACCTAAGAGTATTTGTCTGAATATCTATGTGGCTAGCACTTAACAGATCACTAGCAGAAAAGAGGCATGGGAAAACTAAAGAGATGACCGGTTTTCTATACTTCTTGACTATTATAGTGGAGGTACATGTTATTAGTTTTTTTTGTTTATTTGTTTGTTTGTTTGTTTTAACCACTTGTTTCCCCCATACTCCACAAAGCCATACTGGAAAGGAATGCAGTGTCTTGCCTGAACACAGAATTTCTCTTTGTAATGTAGTTTTCTTTACTTGAATTTTGATATGTTATTGTGTTAAAATCAAGTCCATGCCCATGTTAATCAGAAGCTTTAGATCATACAGCTTTTGCTTGAAATCTGTTGCCTCTTCTTCAGTTTAACACTTATAAGGTAACCTTTTTCTCCTCTGCAGTCTTCAGAACTCTGCTAGGGTTGGACTCTATTCTGTAGACCTTGTGCCACAGCCAAAGTGTGAGGTCTGCGATCAGACATTTTTCTTAGAGTGTAATCAGCTTCAGTCTCTTACCAGCTATGTGATTGCTGGACAAGTCTCTTAACTCCACTGTGAATTTAGTTTTCTTTTACCTTATATTACCTATATAATAGAGTTTTTATGAGGATAAACTAAAAATGCAAAGAGAAACACTTCGTAAACTAAAAAATACGTTGGAAAAATTTAAGGTATTATTTCCTAGCTCATTGAAATATTTACCTTGTTTCTAAAGAGTTTATATTTCATGCTTTTTTGTTTTGACTCTTTTTATTTTGACCCTAATTATTTCTCAAAAAGCATATATGTATGTGAGTGTCCTATGAACAATACTTGAAAGTGAATTCTTTCCTTCCTGGCTGTTCCCAATGCATATTTCCGATGGACCCCTCTTACTTCTTTATTTATTTTTACTTATAGAAATCTTCAAAAATGAAAAACATCAAAAACAATGAGATGTGAATAAATCCATCTGGGTAGTGAAGATAAATGTTGGAATGGAAAAGTAAGCCTAACCTTCTAACTGAAGAACAACTATTTTCCCAGCAACCTCCAGAAGAAACCTGACTGGCACCTGCAATAGAGAAACCAACCTTAAGAGTTTTAACAGATAAAATTTAAAGAGAAACTTATACCGAATTTACATAGTCTATTGTGCCAAAATCTTTATGTATTGTTTCACTGTTACTTAGAACATAGATATTTAATATTCCAATTTTCATGGTTCTTATTTCCACTACCAACAATTAAGCAATTGTAGAATAACTTTATATTTTAGTTTTTGAGTAAAGCCAATACAAAATAGGAAGATAGCTCATCAGATATTTTATTTTTTCAAAAATTTTTTTGCCATTTTTCTGGTGTTATCATCATTCTTGTTAAAAATAACTTTGAAAAAATTATATCAGAGAGTGATTTAAAACAACCAGGTTTCTTATCTGATTCCTTTGGAGTTGTAGAAACAAATTTTACTTCACATTTTCAGTTTATTTTAGAAATACACTGTAAATAAGTGTGTTTGAGGCTTAACAGCCAAAACCATTGTGAGTCATGGGAATTTTACTGTAACTTGCTCCTTTCATCCCTAACAAGCAGAGTTCATGACTACAATATCACCAAACATCTTATAATATCCCTTATTATTTTATGTACTGTATGTCAGATAACCCTTTAGATGAATGTTTATTAGGATTGTAGGAAAATCATTTTATTTATGTATCATTATGTATTAAGTATACAACGATGATATTCTTTTGCCTCTAACAAAATGAAGATACAGAGTTTTCTCATTAAAGTTATACAGGAATTTAATGAAAAGCTTTGGTTTTGTTCCTGGGTTACACTCTACAAACACTGTTAGCTAATTTCCTATCTCATAATTATTTTACTTTGTGTATAGAAATTATTCATTGGTTTAGTATCAAAGAGTTTCTGATAACTAATTATGAGACAACTTTTCAACAGAAAAAATTACAGTTAAAAAATTTTAATACAATTATACATATACTTGTATGCTACTTAACAATGTTTCAGACGAAGATGAACCTCATGTACAATGGTGGTCCTTAAGATTATAATGGAACCAAAAATTCCTATTACCTAGTGATATTGCAGCCATCAAAAACATTGTAGCACAAATGTTGCAACAATTAATAAGGCTGTGTTTGGGATGACAAACCACTTTAACATGAGTGTGAATGAGGGTGACATTGAAGAGTTCCTAGAGGTGGTTTCTTAGCAATTGACTAATGAGATGTTGGACCTAGAATAGAAGCACACGGCTGAAGAAGAGACAAAAGAAAGGAAAATGCAGGAGAGGAACAAGAATAATCCCTAACTAATTTCCTGGACTCAAACACCAGAAGATATTCATTAACAGAGAGGAATGCTCATGGTGCATTAACTATTTACAAGTAAATTTATGATGAAAACAAGAAAGGAACCAAACAAATCATTATGGACATATTTCTGAAAAGAGTGACACCTGCTTAAGAAGAGCCTTGGGCAGGTCCTTCAGGAGATATTCCAGAAGAAGGCATTGCTATTGTAAATGACAGCTCCGTTCCTGTTACTGCCCCTGAAGAACCTACAGTGGGGCAAGATGTGGAGGTGGAAGACAGTGATATTAATGATTATAACCTTGTGTAGGTCTAGGTTTATATGTGTGTTTGTGCCTTAGTTTTTAATCAAAAAGTTTAAAAAGCAAAAAATTAATTAAAAAACTTATAGAATAAGAATATAAAGAAAAAAATTTGTAGAGATATATGTGTTTGTGTTTTAAGCTGTTATTACAAGTCAAATACTTTAAAAAATTTTTAAAGTTTATAAAATAAAAATGTTACAGTAAGCTAGCTAATTCGTTATTGAAGAAAGAAAAATATTTTTAATAAATTCAGTGTAGCCTAAGCATACAGTATTTATAAAGTTTACGGTAGTGTACAGTAATGCCTTAGGCTTCTACCTTCACTCTCCGCTCACTTACTAACTCACCTAGAGCAACTTTTAGTCCTATAAACTTTATTCATGATAAGTGCCCTATACAGGTGTACCATTTTCCATCTTTTCTACCATTTTTTACTGTACTTTTCCATGTTTAGGATGTTTAAATACACAAATAGTTACCATTGTATTGCAATTGCCTATAATATTCATTACGTTAACATTCTGTACAGGAATGTAGCCTAGGAGCAATATGCTATATCAGAGAGCCTAGGTGTATAGTAGGCTATACCATCTAGATTGGTATAAGTATACTCTATGATATTCACATAGTGATAAACGTTCCTAACAATGCATTTCTCAGAATGTATCCTCATTGTTAAGTGATGCTGTATTATAATTCAACTTCCTTCCCCTGATCTTTTTTTTTTTTCTTTTTAAGAGGAAAGGAATCCTGATTTTCAATACCTAAAGACTGTTTAGAAATTTGATGTGGTAATATTGTTCGTTATCTACAATTTCTTAAATTTTCTTGGATGGTTTCACTGTTATTATTTGCTTAATTTTTGCCTCTAAGAACAAGAACATTTCAAAGTTTATGTCTCTAGAGAATCCTTTCTCAACCAGCATCCTTGGCAAACTGGTGTTTTGGACTTAGAACTTACAGGCAAATTTGCTATTTTGATATATGAGGCCAATTAAATTTGTATTTTCAGTAAGTATAATTCTTTAATTAGAAAATTAAGAGAATGCATCACACAGTTTGGTCGTAAATCAAGGGCTTTCTAGTGGAAATCATATGTAACATTTCTAATTTAATACAAATCCTTGTATGTACTGTGCTTCCAGCTCTGTTGATATTGAAAAGTGTAATAAATGTTATGCTCATCTATGAAAGATTTTTCGAAGTTGAAAATAAAATTTTCTAATTTTTATTTGTATGTGTGTGTGTTCTCTGTCATGTTTAACTCTGGAACAACTATCTTTCTATAACAACTAAGTTAAAATATTCTTTAATTAGAATTGGAATCAATTCTTCACTACCAAGGAGGATGGTGCCTGTGTTAAAGAAGCCAAGAGAGGAACCATGTTCACTCTCTCCAGCTCCCTAACCCGGGACCTCAGTGCTGAACACAGTGACTGTGTTTCACAGCACGATCAGGCTGCACAAATAGCTGCCAAGATTACCAGTTACTGACACTGCCTTCTTCCTAACTGAATCAGTCAAGCAGTCAAGGGGAGGAGTTAGGAAGAGAGTGAGAAGTGGAGAAAGGAAAATGTTCTCCTTTAAGATGTGTTCCACTCTTATAACCAGGACTATATCTATCTATAGATAGATAGATAGATGATAGATAGATAGATAGATAGATAGATAGATAGATAGATAGATATACTTAAAAAGTCTGTTTTAAAATCAAAGTCAGTATTAACAAGACTTCTAGGTGCTTATCCAAAGGCTTAAGATACAAGTTACTTCTAAAAGAAAGAAGATATGTAAAACTCCTTAGAAGGGAGAGTCAGAATTAGGATCCAAACATATCTTAATAGGCTGGAATATTAAAAATTGAATCTAATAGAATTAAAGTATTTATTTTGTTTTATCATCAAAATATTTCCACCGTTTTACCATTTCTTACTGCTTCCACTTCTACTACTGTGACCCAAGCTTCTTAGATAACTGTATTCACCCATAACTGTTCTCCCTCTTCCTGCTCTTGCTACCAATCAATCTATTCTTATTGTAGTAGCAAGAATGATCTCATTAAATCTTATTGTATTATTTAACAACGCAGTTGCTTTCTGCCTCATTAGAGTAAAAGTCAAAATTCTTGAAATGATCTACAAAGCCCTACGTAATCTATTCCTATTATTTCTCTGGCCTCTTCTCACTTCCTGTTCTCAAGTCATGCCACCTCCCCTTTGTTCATCAAACAAAGCAGAACACTTGCTTTCTCCCCACTCAAAAATGCTTTTTGCTCGGATATTCACATAGGTGCCTCCCTCACTTCCCACCCTGACCACACTGCCTCATACTGTAACCTCAACCCAACCTGGTTCTTCCTATTTCCCTCCCTCATATTACTTTATTTTTCTTTCTAATAATTAATTCTAGCTAAAATATTATAATAAAAAAAATCTACGAGTGTGGCATTGATCTGCTGATATGCCTGGGATATGACTTTTTTTATGTTTGCTACATTGGTCAAAAATAAGTAAAGGTAGTTTGGAAGGATTTAACTCAGCCATTTCTACTCTAATAGCTCTTTCTCCATGAACCAAGAAACCATTTCTATGGTTCCAGGAGACACTGTATATGTCCATTTTGATTATAAGTTAAGAAATGAGGAAACGAGCACTGATAAAGTCTGGGGAAACAATGAACCCACTGTGAGACAGACTTGGCCCAGGAGATTCTACCTATATTTAACCTACCTCAAGAGGAGTTCCATTATTTATGAAATGATAAATCTAAGTGCTCTGTGAATGATTGCTGTAATTATATATTCTATCATTAATGTATTGAAGCCGTACTAAAGAATGAAAGCTAGATATACACTCTTTTAGGTGATTAGCAAGGTACCTAAGTGGAAAGGCCCTAGTCTCTGTAGCTTCCTATGCTGATGTGACTCACGTGCAACATCTTCTTGTCATTTCTTGAAAACAGTGCAATGATTGGGTACACGAGACAATATACCTGGGTGTCTGAAGACCCCAGGATTTTATTGTTCTGCACTGTACTTGCTATCTGTTTTTTATCCTTTATTAAATCTAAGTAAACTTGGTGCTAGGTAAGCCTACTGTGTCTTGTATATGTGATTTACAGTCTGAAACTGAAACTCATCCTAGTAGTTTTGTCCTTGCAAGAGTACAAAAGAAACAAGAATACTAGAAACAAAAAAAATATATAATAATTAAAAAAACAAATTAACCAGAACAGAAAAGAAAGTTGATGAGGTGGTAGATTTTAAGTTATCACCCAGAATGTAGCAAAGAAAGATAAGACAAAAAATATAAGAGATGTTAAAAGGCATTGAGATGAGCTTAAGAAGGTATAATATTTATTTAGAGTTAAAGCAGGAGAAATTGATAATGGCACAGGATGAGGTGAGTCAGTATTCAAAGATGATAGCTGAGAATGTTCTAGAATTAATGAATACTAATTCTCAGATTTGGAAAATACCAGCATACCTCAAGAGGGATTTAAAAAGTAATTTTCTGACACATTGTATTATAGTGAAATATGAGAAGATGAATACAAAGATAAGTCTGCGGTGTCAAACGGGCAAACAGTAGACATCACTAGGGCCAAAACAGAAGCCAGAAGCCAGGGTACTGGGTAATCTCAAAGTCGGTGAACCAAATTGAATAACTAAAAATAATAAGAATGGAATTACCATCATTTGAGTTCTTGGTACAAAACTACATAAAGGATGTACTCTAAGAAAAAAAAAATGAATCCAGAAATAAAAATCTGTGGACAAGAAGGAAGGATATGTTAAAAGAGAATTCACAGAATGGGAGAAGATATTTGCCATATATGCATACAACAAAAGAATTGTTTCTAGAATATATAAATAACTCCTATAATTATTAAGTAAATTTTCAGAAAGGATAAAGGACTTAAACAAGCATTTCATAAACAAGGATATTTAAATGATAATTAGCATGTGTAAATGTTCTCAAAATTACAGCAGTCTTTGAGAAAATGCAAATTAAACCCACAATGACATATACCATTACAAATCTACCAGATGGCTATTTCTTTTTAAATGACAAGAACAAATTTTGGAGAAAGTGTGGAGCAATAAGAACTCACACATATTGCCGGTGGGAGTTTAAATTAATGCACCTACTTTGGAAAACTACAGTATCTGCTAAAGCTAAACATGTACCTACCCTACAACCCAGAATCTCCTCTCAGGTGTAAACCAAACAAAATTGAGCGCATTTTTCTGCCAATAAGACATGTACAAAGATGTTTGCAGCAGCCTTATTCATAGTAGCTCCAAATGGAAATAACCCACGCCCATGAGCTATAAGATAAACAGATAAATTATGGAAAATGATATAGGAACAACATGAGTGCAATGATGCAGTGACATAAATATATTTCAAAATCATAATTTTGAAAGATAGAAGTCAAACACAAAAATAGTATATGCTATATGATATATTTAAATTAATTTTAAGAACATATAATGATAATTATATTAATGGAAGTAAACTGTATGCATTTGAGTTGAAAATGACTAGGAAGGGTAAAAGAAAGCTTTCTGGGAGTGCTAACAATGTTCTTTCTGTATGTTAATCTGTGTTCTGGCTATATGGACATACACATAGATATAATGTTGCCAAGCTTTATGTTTAAGAATTAAGAACTTCACTTCACATATATGATGAAGCAAAGAGATGGTAAGCACAAATTTTAGAATAGTACTGACCTCTGGGGTCAAGGTTGAGGAGCGTTTGGGAATGAGAGCCTAAGTAAGGTCTTCAAGTATATTAATAATGTTGTATTTCTTATGCTCGTTGGTAGAAATATAGATTTTAAAAAAACATATAGATATATATGTTTTGTATATAAAATATTTTATAAAAAAATAAAGGATAAAACTATATAAAAAAAACACTACTGTTTGATTTGGCCAAAAGATAGTCAGTGAACCTCCCTCAAAATACATATATTTATCATATTTAATGTTATGAGGCATATAATTTTGCTCTGCTATCTTGCTGAGATGCATTTTCACATTGGGATAATCTCATAAATATTTTTGTTATATTTATCCCATATACTAATAAAAGATAAGAAATACATTTTCTCCAGCCTGTTCCTAAAAATGCTCCCCAATTTTTTAGTTGAAAATAAATTCTACATTACATGTCAAATTTTTATTTTTTCAGTATTCAAAAGTAAAAGCTAAACTTTTTGGTCAGTGTTTTCAAAATACTTAATGCACATGATATTTATTATACTCTTTTATATGTAGCCCTGATATTTCCCCGCAACTTTTTTGTGCATTGTGAGGAAACTTCAAGCTTGGGTTGAATACTTCCAAGGCATAACAAATACATAAAGGTTTCTAATTTCTAAGTTCAAGATTAGTAGTGAAATAGCAGCAAAAATATTTATAAATGCTTATATCCTTAATTAGCCTAGTAGTATTCTTTTGGAGAAGAGCTATTATCATTTCTTTACTGTTATTACATGGAAATAATTGCCTGATATAAATACATCTGGATTATTGGTTTGTATATTAAATGTATTAAAAGGTAAAAGGTATCCATATATATTTCTCATTTAGATTCTAAAAGTCTAAAATATAAATTCACTTTATCAGAGTTTGTCACAAACAGCTTTTCCTTATGAAAGTGGAAATTAGATTATGTATTTATACTACTTTCGATAATTTTTGTTATTATAGATTGTGTTTGAGTAAGTTAATTTTTCATTTTTGTATGTATACACAAAGAGGTACTGATAATATTACCACATCCCATCCTCACAACAAAGTCATGGGGAGGGGGAGTTTTGGGCATGATTTTACAAAGTCCTTGGACAACATGATAGAAAGGTCCAACATAAACCTGGGTTTGATTCCCTTCCCCAAGCTACGAAAATTAGAAGTGAAGGTGATTTTAAATAAATCTGTACTTCAGGGACTGTTAATAAAGGGAATAAAGAAAACTGCTAACAGGGTGTTTTCAAATTCCGTATAGATATTAATACTGGGAACTTGAGAGTAAGAAATTAGAATTCCTGGGAATCTGGAGAGTCTCCAAATCATAGATTTTTCCTATTTTATTTTTAAAAATAATAATGAGTACCCATAATAATAAAAAGGGAATTATTTTATGTGACAGAGTTTTAGTTTCAGAAGTTTTCATTTAAAAAGTAAACTGAATAATAAATGCACAGTTTTTTATTCTTAAGAGATAATACATTTGATGCAATATAAAAACGGTGTCTACCTGAAATAATTTGATGTTAGAAAACTTTTATGGAAGGAAATATTAACAAAATAATAAAAACTGTTAAAAATGAAACAACACAATTATTTATTATTTAAAAGATATTATTCTTAAAATGAAATTTTACAGTATACGAAGCAGTAATTGTCCTAATCCAAATATTACAAACATAGAAAATGTTGCATCGATGTTGGTTAAATTATTAAGATTGGGTGTTAGGGTAGATGTTATTTTATAATAGACTCATTTCCATTTTTAACGATGAACAAATTGTATCTATTTGTCTTGATTTTGGTTTTGTTATTGAAATCGATATTGATCTATATTAGACTTTACATCGGTTTCTGATTCCATGTCAGAATATTCAACATTCTAATCTTCTTTCCTTGCATTTCTTCTGTCAAAGAGTTACAAAGACCTACATCCTAGAGCAATTGTTTAATTAGTGTAAATACCAGACAACATTACTCGGATACTGTAACATTCCAACCTCCGAGCAAGGTTATCAGTACACTATAGAATCATGTGTTGAATTTGCCATACTAAGGGCTTTTTGTTTATGAAACTTCATATTTTTTGAAACACCCTTTCTTAATTTGTATAAAGTAAACTAAACATTTAAACTTGTTAATTTTAATTTTATTTGCAAGAATAGTTTACCATTAACATCAGCCAGAGCCACAAACACCCAATTACAACATGGCAACAGCAACAAGAAAGAGTGAATGATTAGGTTGTGACCCCTTCTCTCCTGTATTCTCCCATTATTATTTACAGACATGTCCACATTAAAGTTTGACTTAATTGTGTGAAAACACAAGTTAAGACAGAAGTTATGAACAAGGAAGAAAATGCCTGTGGTTTCCTCTGATTTCTGTAAATATAACTTACTAATGTTTGTTTTTTAATAGTTTCAAATGTTTTGCTCAATAAATTTATTGCAGAATACCAACCATTTGCCATGTTATTTCTGCAGAGTATATCTAAACTAATCCTAAATAGGAATTTTAGTAAAAATTTTTTATTGAATAATAATCCCAGAATTATAATCAATATTTTGAATTACTCTAATTATTTTTCTAAATTAATTGAAAAATTTACTCCTCATTGAATAGAGAAAAAAATTTTTAATTTGAAAATATTTGAATTAAAAATTGTTTTCCATTACAGTTGACATTTAATATTATTTTATATTAGTTTCAGGTGTACAGCATAGTGGTTAGACATTTTTATAATTTACGAAGTGATCCTCCTGATAAGTCCAGTACCCACCTGGCACCATACACAATTATTAAATATTATTGACTGTATTTCTTATGCTGTACTTTACATTTCCACGACTATTTTGCAACTACCAATTTGTACTTCTTAACCCCTTCATCTTTTATACCCATTACCCGCCCCCCCAAAAGCCTCTTCCCATTTGGCAACCATCAATGTGTTCTCCATACCTATGAGTCTGTTTCTATTTTGTTTGTTTGTTTATTTTGTTCTTTAGCTTCCAGGTATAAGGGAAATCATATGGCATTTGGCTTTCTCTGTCTGACTTACTTCACTTAGCTTACTTTTCAAATGTTTCTGTGACTAATTAGCTCCATATTCTAACAGCTGGCAGCTATGTTAGTAAATTTTAATGATAGAATTACACTGATATAGTAGCCACATAATTAAGGTAAAAAGTCTAACAATTTTTAGACTCCATTACCTGTCTTTAGAAATTTGCTGGACAATAAGAATGACATATAACTTTAAACATATTGTGTCAATAATTAATCAAAATTTGTGTCTTGTATATGAAAAGTCAGAGCAAATGTTTTAAAAAGATTAAACCAAATTTATTTTAATTGATTTATATTACCAATGAATAAGTATAAAGCAATACAATTTTTAAGTAAATGCAAAGTTGACAGTAAAAAAAGGTTAAGAAATGGAATAAACACATTTTTATATTTATCTTTATATTTATATTTGTAACAGCTTTACTGAGATATGGCCAACATATGATGATTAACTGCATATGTCTACAATGTATAATTTGATAAATTTGAACATGTATATATATTCATAAAACCATCATCTCGATCAACATTATCAACATTTCCATGATGCCAAAAAAAAAAAATTCTTTTCCCTTTGTATTCGCTCCTCCAACTTCTTTCTTCCTTCTCTCTGTCTCTAGGCAAACTACTTTCAGTGCTTCTATCACTATAAATTACTTTTCATTTTTCTAGAGTTTTTATAAATATAATCATGAAGATTATACTTTTTTTGTCTGCCTTTTACTTAATGTTGCTACTTTGATAGTCATGCATGCTATTGTATATATAGATTTTTAATTATTTGTTTCGCTGAGTAGGGTTTTGTTGTATAAATATATCATATTTGGATTATTCCAAGTTTGAGGTTATTACAAATAAAGCTAGTATGAACAATTATATACAAGTCCTTCTATCAATATTGCTTCCATTTCTCTTAGGTAAATAAGGAATGAAATGTTTAGGTCGTATAGTAGGTATATGTTTAATGTTTTTAAGAAACTATCACAGGTTTCCCTAAATGTCCTATTTTTTATTTCAAACATCAGTGTATGATATTTCCATCTGTTCTATATACCTCTGGTGTGGTAAGTTCAGTGTGTGTGCGTACGTGTGTGTGTACATGTGTGTGCGTGTATGTGTACAGGCAATCCTTGCCTTGAACAGTTTCTGTATACACAGTTTACAGTTACCATGGTTTTGTTGAATAACTTCAGTCCCCCAACAGCAGGGTTAAAATTTCAGTTTCACAGTATTTTAACTGAGTACATGCACAAAGTGCAAACATTGCACATTAACTAGTCTAAACCGACATGTTTCTTTTCCCTAGGTCACTAGTTATTTATTTCCTATTTTAGTAACACTATTAAATGTAGTTGTAATGTTGTTCCTTATTATTTTTAAACTGTAATGTATGTATTGCCAAAAAGCTAAACTATATATCATTATAATTTAGGCCCTCAGTCCTTGCTTTAGTTCACAAATTCCTGTGTAAACAATACATGTAGACATTGATCAGTGACTGATCAGATCACTTCTTTTACAGTATATTGGTGATTGGTCACTAATTTCACATCTGTTATTTGGTTCACAAAAGAACAGCAAAGCATATAACTGTGTTGTCCCTTTGCCTCTCAGTGACAAACTCACCTGACATTTTACAAAATTGCGTAAGCCAAAGAGGATATCAAAGAGTCCAACAAAAATGGAAGTACATCAGAGAAATAGAAGGTGATAACACTGGCAGTGAAATTTGAATCAAATGTGAATGCAGTTGTGAAAGAATAGTTGAGTATGGGAATTTTGACACTGCTGTCATTTGAGAGACTCTAGATATGCAGCCAGAAGAGCTTGGCGAAGGCCAGCTTAACAACATAAATGAGGGAAGTGGTTGTCATAAGAAGGATCAAGAGGTGTCAGAGGAGGTGGTGACAGCCCAATACTATAGGGACTCTCTCAGATATTTCACAACACTGAAAGATTACAATGTTGGAAGCTGATCCAAACTTAGAAAGGAGTATGACAATTCACCAAGGTATGCTCACTGTGTATAGTAAGATATAAAATGAGGAGAAAAAGAGGATTGTTCATACTATTCTTGATAAGTGTTATTCAAAGAAATATGAAACTTTCATTCTCAATGCTTTAAACTATGGTGTACTAGATAAATATTCATTTTACTATTCTTTTATATTCACTTATACATTTATAATTGACAGCACATATTTTAATGTTTAGACAAAACTTTTAATAGTCATGGAACAATTTTAATAGTTCTCACTGACTATTAAGGTCCCTTTGCACAGTTTCAGCTTGCGTAGTCATCTTCATGGTCACTTACTACCATGTAAAGCAAGGATTGAGGGCCTAAAACATAGAAGTTTAGAGTTAAACTGTTTGACAATAAATATATTACAGTTTTAAACATAATTAACAGACAATGTTACAACTATATTAAATAGTAAGTTTTACCAAAATAAGAAATAAGTAATCAGTGACCATTTGGAAAAGGTTTTGGGGAAAGGAATCATGTCCTGTTAAACCATTTAATGTATGAGAATCAATAGCTTCTCATCACACCAGACTCTTTTATGTCCTATTGCATATTTCCCATTATTCAAATGCTATGAGGAGTCTTTACCTTTGATGTATTACTATTTTCTAAAAGTCCATCTACTCCTCTCCATCCCTTTCTTGACTTTACGTGGACTTTTCTTTGTAACTGCCATGTTCTTTCATCTCACCTCAATCAGGCTAGTGCATTGCAGAACTTTGTGCATTCTGAAAGATTCATTCAAGCAGACACTATCATCATTCCCACCCCTCCTTCACCGTTATTGTATGGGTAGTACAATAATGTATCTTCTGTTGTGAATACTTGTTTACATATTCCTTCGTATTAGCAGCGATGCATTGTAGATACATAATATATGGGTTTTAAATGAGCGAATCTCTAATGCCAAACAATTTTAATTTACTATGTCACCTTTAGCTTAGAGTTATATCTTAAACTTCCTCTAGTCACATGAGTGCCTAACATAATAGTTGAATGAATGTGTGAAATGAAAGACTTTGTCCTCTGATGAATAAAAGTCAGACTTGACCAGTGGGACATCTTTCAAGATGACAGGTGACCTTGGAGCCTTTGTTTTTCAGAGCTTACAAAGCAATGAGAAATCTTAAAAAAATAAAAAGCTAATATCCTCTCTAAAACTTTTGCCCAGGGTATAAATTTAGTATATGTAGATAATCATTTGATAAGCACTGAGAGCATTGATTTTGGAGTCAGATTGAGCTGAATTCAGACCCATCTTTCTCACTTACTAGTTGCGTGATCACAAGAGTGAGACTATTTTTTTATCTATAAATGGGGCAGGGACGGGTGTGTGGCAAATGATATCTGTCTCTAGAATTGTCATGTTAATAAGAACCATCCATTTCCTAACAGTTTTTAATCAATATTCAATTCCTGGATTATTTATTTGTAGATTCCCCATAAAAATATAAAACTCTAGGTGAATATTCTTTATCCTCTAAGGAACTATAAGCTATTATTATTTCTAACATGTGTATGAGCCTTCCCTAATAGATTATGCATATTCTAAGATTGAAATCTGCTGTACTTATTGCCTGATTTCAAACAGTTGAGTAAAATAGCTAATGGTTTAAAATCTGTGACAATTGGATCAGTTAAAATAATAATTATTTTAGGGTTGATGTAGTAAAATTAAGTCCTGTTTCCTTCCTGTGTATGGCAAAGTTACAACTCTTCTCAAGACAAGAAAAGCAGCCGAGCACTCTTTACTACTCAATGTATTAAATTCTATCATTCATAAACCAGTCATAAAAAACAGCACATATATTTTTTTACTTAACTCAAAATACATATGTCACACTTTTGACATATGACTGAATTCTAAGCAACAATTGAAATAAAGAGAAGGGATGATCATAGGAATGACCACTAGATGTTGCTAGTTGCCTAGTTTATAATTGTAAGCTTCTGTATTTCTCAAAAGTTTGCTTATCTCTTTCCTTCACCAATGTTTTTCAAACATTACATCTAAGCCAATGCTGGCTTTCAGTAAAGTCATAGCTTATAAAGACCTAAAATTTTCAACATCCAAGTCTATATTTTAAATGCTTCTAACTCTCCACTCAATCTCCTTTTTATATCCTCAAAGTAAAAGATGTTTATACCATTTAAATCTGTAATACGGTTAGGATATCTAAAAGTTATTCTTACTATAATCTTTTAATGTATAGTCTACCTCCTTTTGTACACAAATTAATTTTGATATTTTGATGTAAGGACTACAAATAATTCAATTATCTTATAACTTGGTTCAACAGGGCACATTTATTCTAGAATTAGGCTAAATGGGTAACTTTCAAACTTTAATTACAAACTGTTTCTATTTCTTTCTTTGCTACATTAAAAGGGGAAGGACTGGGACAGAGCACTAGGATTTAGAAAAAGAAGAAAAGTTGATATCTACAGAACTAGATAGGGAAAACTCTGGTAAGGCAGTTTTAATTATTGCTTCCATTAGTCAGGTAGGTTTTTGTTTCTAATTTCTTGTTGTTCAAGAGCATTGGAGGAAGCAAAGATACTGAGGCTCAAGAAAGGAATAGAAAGGCTTCATATTACTTCCAGGTCAATCAAAGGGCATGTTACGAGGGGCCTGCCACCTAAGAACTCCATGGAGAGGACAGGCCAATGTGACAGAGATGTAAAGATGCCAGTAACTTTTGTTGCAAAAACACTGGACAATGTTTCTAAAGGAAGTCACACCTTTGTTTCTTTGGTCATGTGTTGCAGTGATTTATTTCTATGATTGAACTTCTAATTCTTCATCTATCCATGTTGTCAATTGAAAATGTATAAAAGAATATATAGAATCTATAGAATTAGGTGATTTCTAGAAAGAATTTAAATCAAATTACACTGTCCTACAATTTATCAAAGTCCCTGTGAATATGTTTTTATCTTCAGTAATAAGAATCCACTGTGATAGGCCTTTTAGAAAAAGATTTTTTATCAAAATTGTAGGAATAAAGGCTGAAGTCCACAGAGAGAGCTTAGCTTTTAAAAAAAATTCTGCTTCATAATATTCAAATCTAAAAATGTCCATCAATCACACATAGTTACAACTTTTTTCTTGTGATGAGAACTTTTAAGATTTACTCTCTTAGCAACTTTCAAATATACAATACAGTACTGTTAACTACAGTCACCATGCTTATTCCCAGGACTTATTTATTTTATAACTGAAAATTTGTACCTTTATACCACCATCACCCATTTGCCCACCTTCCAGCCACCCCTTCTGGCAACCACCAACCTGTTCTTTGTATCTATGAGTTTGGCTTTGGCTTCTTTTTTTTTTTTTCTTTTTAGATTCCATATAAGTGAGATCATATGGTAATATTCTTTCTCTAATTTATTTTACCTAACATACTACCCCAAGGTTCATTCATGTTAGTTGTAAATATCAAGATCTTCTTCTTTCTTATAGCTGGATAATATCCCATATCATATGTGTATGTGTGTGTGTGTGTGTGTGTGTGTGTGTTACATTTTTTTTTTATTTCATTCATTTATCAGTGGATACTTACGTTGTCTCTGTCTTGGCTATTATAAATAATGCTCCAATGAACATGGGGGTGCACATATCTTTTCAAATTATTGTTTTTGTTTCCTTCAAATAAATACCTGGAAGTGAAATCGTTGGATCATATGACAGTACTATTTTTAACTTTTAAAGAATCTTTATAATTTTTCCATTATGTAAGTCAACTGATTTTTTACAAGAGAGCAAAACCAATACAATGGTCAAAGATAGCCTTTTAAACAAGATGTATTGGGAAAATTGAACACCCATATGTTAAAAATAAAACGTTGACATAACACCTTATAAATGTTAACTATAATAGAGCATAGATTTAAATGTAAAACTACAAAACTTTCAGAAGATAATATAGGATAAAATCTTTGTAACAAGGAGCTAGGAAACGAGTTCTTAGACTTGACATCCAAATCAAAATTTACGAAAAAAAAGAATAATAAATTGGGTTTCATCAAAATTTTAAATGTTCGCTATATAAAAAACAAAGTAAATAAAAAAGAAAGACAAGCTACAGAGTAGGAAGAAATATTGGCAGACCATGATTCTAAAAAATGTACTCGTACCCATAATATATAATGAACTCTCTAAGTTCAATAGGAAACAAATGAAAATGGGCAAAGAATTTATATAGAGAGCTTTATCCAAAGTGGGTATAAAAATGGCAAGTAAGCACCCAAAAAGATGTTTAACATAATTTACCATTAAGGGAATGTAACTAAAACCTATAATGAATATCACCATACACTTATTTGGATGACTAAAATGCTAACTGACAAAATCAAGTATTGATGGGAGTGCAGAGGAACTAAAACTCTCATACGTTGTGGTGGGAACACCAAATGATACATCCACTGTTATGGGTTAAATTGCTCCCCTTTCAATTAGTTCTTTGAAGTCCTAACCACAAGTACCTCCAGATATGACCCTATTTGGAAATGAGATCTTTACAACTGCAATTGTTTAAGACAAGGTCACACCGGAGTAGGGTAGACCCTTAATCTAACGTGACTTGTGTCCTTATAAAAAAAGGAAATTGGGACACAAATATGCACAAAGCAAAAACAGCAGGTAAACATGAGAGATGTAATGCATTTACAAGCCAAGAAACACACAAAAATTGCCACCAAACCACCAGAAGCTAGAATAGAGGCATAGGACACATTCTCCCTAATAGCCTCTGGACAAACCAACCCAGTTGACACCTTGGTCTTGGACTGCTAGCCTTCAGAATTAATTTCTATTGTTTATGCCACAAATTTGTTGCACAGGCATACTTCATTTTATTGTCCTTCACTTCAATGTACTTTCCAAATATTGAGTTTTTTGCAAATTAAAGTTTTGTGACAACCCTGCATCGAGCAAGTCTACTGATACCATTTTTCCAACAGCAACAGCATTTGCTCACTTCACGTCTCTGTGTCTACTCCTGGTGAAGTTGCTGTAAAAATTGCTGAAGTGACAACAAGGATTTATACTATTACATAAACTTAGTTGATAAAGCAGCAGTAGGATTTGATAGGATTGACTCCAATTTCAAAAGAAGTTCTACTATCGGTAAAATGCTATCAGACAGTATTGCATGCTACAAAGAAATTATGAAAGAAGGAATCAGTCACTGTGGGAAACTTCATATCAATCTTTTGTGTCAAAATTGAAAGAACATGATTAGTTGATTAAAAAATTGTGGTGAAAAACAAAAGAGTAAAATATTAGAAAACAACATATAAATCTGCATAAAACTGAAATGCAAGAGACTTAAAGTCAAGGATGCTATTCAGATTCACAAACTGAAAAATGGTCTCGTTTGATCATAAATAATGAAATGCACAGCAAAAAGTCAAAAAATGATAGAAAATTAAAAATTCTTTGCCACCTCGAGGATTAAGTTTGAATAGAAAAATGCAAAGTGATATTACAACTTGATTAAAAAATGCCAAGTGGCAAACACAGTCAAATCACATAAGATAATATGAAATCTGTCAATGAGCAGGTTGAAAATGTACTCAACCTCACGTTGTAAAATAAGGGATGTAAACTTCTAGGATATATTGTATAGGTAAACAATGGTTGTGAATTAACCATTTTGCTATGGGAAATCCAAAGCAGCTGCTTCGTTCTTCCTTGCCCTTGGCTCTTGATGTTTTGTTATTTGAATTCCTTTATGCATTACAGTGCATTTAAACTGGACTTAGATAAAGGAACTTACGAACTTAGATAAAGGAACTTGTTTATGATTATTGAACATGTATAATGGTTAATATTCAAAAAAAGACATCTTACACTATTGCCAAGGTCACTTCAAGAAAATGCCAAGTTGGTAACTGCTGCCTTTCGCAGTGAGCTCCCAGGAGAGAGGCCTTAAAGATCACTTACTGCCTCCTAGAGATTTTGTTTATTGTGAAGGACATCAAATGAAAGACACTCTCCAATCTTATCAGGCGCCTAGCTGCAATGGACATCTGTCCCTGTCTGTGGACATCAAAGACTCTTAGAGGAAAAGAAACTGCTGACATTAGAGGCAGACAGCTATCTCAAGACACAGACAAGGCCTGTGTACCTATGTATTGATATTAAACTCGGAATCCATTTTTGATTGTCTCTACTTGTCTGCTGATGATATTGACCATAATGATAGTTATACTTGTTCTTTGGGTTTTTCTAGATAGTCCAATTGTTTATGATTATTGAACATGTATAATGGTTAATATTCTTTTCATGACTTATGTAAATGTAATACTAGATAAACAAATGAATGAGTTAATAAAGCTTTTTTTGTTAGCAAAATGAGATTATGTTTTTCATGTTACTCTGTATTAACATACATCATTCCCTTAAAAAAAATGTGTAGCTTCTCCTGAAATGGATTTACATTATCTCCAGTTTTATGTTCTTGCAGACAAAGGAAAAGTGACTTTTAATGTGTATTTTATTATCCTCATTTGTTAGACTACTAATAGAGTCAATTAGTGGAAATGAATTGATATTTTGGGTATTGACAAATAACAATAAAAATAGTGTGTTACGGTTTTTTGTTCCTGCCCAAAATGAATTATTTATAAAGATTATTGTTTCCCCATAGCCAAAGACAATAAGAATCAGCAAATTTAAAAATTTTTGTCAGTCCGTTATGTGACAAATTATATTTTAATGTTTTATGAATTTTCCTTTCTCTAATTGTGATTGTATGTATCAAGTATTATTTACGTTACCAACTTATGTTTCTTAAAAGTTTGAGTATGGAAGCATAAAAGTTAATTTTAAATATCAAAAGCATTTTATTAAAGAATGTGCATAAATATATATTAATTTTTACTAATTAAGTTAGTATAATTGAATTTTGTTCTAACTTTCAAATTTAAAGAGCAAAATTAAATTATGACACACTACTTTTTAATATCTTTATTATCTTTCTTAGAGCATTGCTTTTGGTTGTAAAGAAATGGTAAAGAGGTTTCAAGTTTCAAGAAAACCTTTTCTAAAGATTTTGGAATTGATTTGTCACCCTTTTAATTAAGTGTTTCTGAAAATGTACGATGAAATAAAAATCCAAAATGGTAACTCCTTGGATGAAAGTACTTTCATAAATTAGTTTTTGGTTTTTTAAGATTTTGTCATTTATTCTGAATATTTAAATTTGAAAAAAAAATGTTTGGGGTCACTATTCATCAAGGAAATGTAAATCAAACTCACAGTGAGATATTACCTTGCAATTGTCAGAATTGTTATTATCAAAGGAACAAAAGACAAGTATTGGCAAGGATGTGGAGAAAGTGGAACCTTACACACTACTGGTAGAAACACAAATTGGTGCAGAAACCCTACTTCTGGGTATTTATCCAAAAAAAGTTGAAATCAAGATCTCAAAGTAATATTAGCACTCCCGTGTTTATTACAGTACTATTCACAGTAGAAGATGTGGAAACAAGCTAAATGTCCATTGACAGATAAATGGATAATAAAATGTGGCATATATATACAATGGAATGCTATTTAGCCTCTCAAAGGAAGGGAATTCTGCAATATGGGACAACATGGATGAGTTATATGTATCATTCTAAGTGAAATAAGCCAGTCACAGAGAGATAAATGTTGTTTGATTCCAGTTATATGAGATTTCTGAAATAGATTTATAGAATGAAATTATGGAATGGTGGTTGCTGAGGGGAAAAAGAAATGGGGAGTTACTAATTCTAGTAAAGGTCAAAAACTAAAACCAGTTAATAAAACTCTATTGCATATTTGAAAGTAGCTAAGAGTATAAATCTTAAAAGATCTCATCACAAGAAAGAACATTGTAACTCTGTGTGGTGTGGATGCTAACCAGACTGATTGTGGTGATCATTTTGCAATATACACAAACATGGAATCATTATATTGTACACCTAAAACTAATATAATATTATATGTCAAATTATACCTCAATTTAAAAAAAAAAGAAAAGAAAAAAAACAATTTTGAATTATCAGAAGGAAAAAGTTCCTTTAGACCATAGATTTTTCTACTCCTTTCTGGCTTTCTGACCAAATAGGAACACCCCAGGCTTTGTCATTACTATGAGAATTGGTAGAGGAGGATTGACCTACGGTCCAACCATGTCAGCCATTATCTGAGATCAGATGTTAGGAAACATGGCCTATACTGTATCTTGTTTCCCTAAGGAATTTTATCATTTGGGTTTAAACTAATAAAATGCCTTTTCTCATGGAGCATGAGTTGCTATTTTAACCTTTAACCGTTAGGTGGGGATAAGTTACATGGTCTAGAGGAGGAAAATAAAACACACATGGGCTAGGGCTTAATTTTCTAGCCATTTGAGTTGTCAGTTATCCTGCCTGCCTCATTCTTCTACCAGCAGCCAATGGACCATAAGTTATAAACAGATAGAGAAGTCACCTTGAGACGAGTGAGATTTTTAAACTTTAGAACATGAACCGACATAAAATATCATAAAATCCAAAACATTCATTTTATGTTCTAAAAAACTGGAATCTACTCCGGAGACATTGATTTGCTCAAAATAACATATTGGGTCAGAAATAGAACCAGGCCAAGAACCCAGATACTAGAGTTCTTTTGTCTGGCATATTTGTTTGTAAGAGATGTGCCCTACATTATATGGTTGTAGGAATGGACCAGGCAGGAAAGTAAGCTGGAGATGATTCTGGCCATATGATAACAAATAAACTAACAAACAAACAAACAAACAAACAATTCTAAGGAGAAGGTGGGCCTTTCCACCAGCCAAGTAGCACACCAGTGAGGCCACCTGCCAGCAGGGGACATATGGCTGCCTTTAAAAAAAAATTTCCATCAGCCTGAAAAGTTTCTAAGATATTAAATCATACCAATGGTGGTCTGGATCTGTGTCATTAAAGACTGCTTGTTTTGAGACTTTTTTAGAATTTTAAGAGAAGTTACTTTGATTTGAAGCTATAGAAGAGGGATTTATTTTCGAACTTTTTTTTTTTTTAACAACACTTTAGTTATATATCAGCTTCAACATGATTGAAAGCAAGAGAGTCAGTGTAAAAGTCCAGGGTATTTAGGACAGAGTTGTGTCAAAGCAACTATTCAGTCCTTGAGAAATAACACGTTTCCTTCATACTGTTGCATCGTTAACATAGAATTAAAATAATGAGTCAATATGAGATTATAGCATAGAGAAAAAAAAGATTGTGGCTAAATTTAGAGTTAGTTTAACAGATGGGCCAGTTTTACTTAAAAATCAAGCAACTGGATCAAGAAATTAGAGAAATAATTGAGTGAAATTTTAAAAAGCAGAAGAGATTCTGAGCATGGAGTGCTGACAGAGAGAACAAGTTTGGATTAGGAACCAAAGTGCTATATTTCATTGAAGAAATAAAATGATAACATAAGATGTCTAAAAAAGAAGAGTGTAAGAATAAAGGTGAGTGCAGTAATATAGATTGGATCCAACATTCAAATTTATTTAGAATTTCAAGCTAAGTTTAAAAGCATATAAACAACTGAGAAAATAGCTTCTCAGTGCTTTGTGGTAGCCTTTTCATATGAGAAATTAATCTAGTTTTATCAAACATTACAAAAAATTTTTAAGCCCATCTTATGCACAGGAGCAAATTTCCCATATGCCAAAACAGAAATTTAAGCATAATCTTCATAGATAGATAAGCTGTTTCTCTTTTCTCTCAGACTCCATGATTCCCATGGAATGTAACAGAACACCCTCCCACCAAAAATATGCTTCAGACAATGAAAATATTTCACTGTGAAAGACATAATCAGACCTAATGCTGCAAAACATTAAACAGAGTATTAAATAGTTTGAAAAATCAGTCATTGATATACACAAACCTACAGTGGTCCCATTGAATAATGCTTGTTATTCAGAGAGAGTAATAAAAGGTGCTTTTGATATGTTTTGTTTTTTTCAATTAGTATACAGTGCTAATCCAAAACTCAACATTATTTCTTAAGAAGGTTCTTTGTCAACATAAAAAAAAAAGAAAAATATAGACTAAATGTAATGAAAAACATATCTTCAATGTATGTGCTTACTTTTCACTTTGGGAAAGAGACAACCTATTTATATATATTTTTTCACTCTGGAACTAAAGCTCTTAACTAATTTTAATTAAACTAAGCAGAAATACAATTACAAAGGAGCTATTATCACTGATACATGGTAGGGGCTGAATTTTAATGCATCATTTCCATGTTTCTTTATTACTTAAGGAAAGACTCATTTATGGTTTGACAATGGAAAATTGAAAATATTTTATTTTTAAATAAACTGTTAACAGGTGGTTGGTTGAACTGACTTTTTACTAAATTCTCATTGAAATTTTAAAGAATTTTTTTAAAAAATAAAGGAAATCAGAGAAAAGTGACCTCCAGTAATTTTTGAAAGACATGGTACTGATGAGGTTAAACTTGGTGAAGACAAACCACCCAGCAGTCCACTGATACACCTGGAAAGTCGACAAACAGCAGCTCCAAAAAAGATCTGAAAACACAATTGAGCTCCTAGGGCCAGGGAACATAGACAAGCCTAGCCTGAAGCAGGGCAGATGACGGGTGAGGAAGGGGAGAGGGAATTCTCAACCTACCCTACATGCATCATATGGAAGTGCATGGCATACTGGTATACAGTTTACAGGCTTTAATTTCTACCTTGCTTTTGGTCTAGAAGGTAAATGAGTAAAAACAATAGCAGATAACTCCTTAAATAAAAAACAAAAGCTATACATATTAAAGTCATGAAGAATATAATAGAAACAAGATAAGACAGCCTCATGACCTACTGTTATTTAGGATCATTTAGGAAGTTTAAGCCAGAGAAGAAAAAGAAGGAAGGAAGGAAGGAAGGAAGGAAGGAAGGAAGGAAGGAAGGAAGGAAGGAAGGAAGGAAGGAAAGGAGGGCAAGATGGGGTGAGGGAAAGAGAGAGGAAAGAAAAAATAGAGCAAGGAAGGAAGAAGAGAATGAGGAAGAGAGAGAAGGAGGGAGGGAAGAAAAAGATCAATAAATTTATGATTATTTATAAGCTATAAGATAATTTACCTAGAAAGTCAAAGATAATAAAAAAAACCATTTGCAAAGATAAGAGTTTAAACAACCACTGCTTCCTAGAATAAAAATGGAAAAGTCAAGGCTTTCTTATATTCGAGAGAAAAACAGATAAAACAAAATAAAAAAATATATAAAACTAAACAAGAAATGTGGTAAGGATGAAAAAAAAACAAACAGATAAATGAAACAGAAAACATCTAGAAATAGGCCTGAATATGTGAAACAGTTTTGTAGAGGATAAAAGTGGTATTTCAAATAGTTTGATCTTTCTATGATGTGTTGGACTGAACGACTAAAAAGTACAGCAAATTACTACCTCAACAAAATAAACCCTACATTAATGCAAAAATACAAACTAATTTTTAATGACTCAGAGTTTGAAAAATACATAATCACAGAAACACCAGAATAAATATTGGTAAATAATCCCAGTTTGAGAGAAGCCTTTCAAATTACGTTACCAAAGGTAGATAACAATTATGATCTGGTAAAGATCTATTTTTTTGTTTCATAAAAACTAAATAAAACAGGAAAGTAAAATTGAAAAATAAGATGGAAATCTATTGAAATTGTCAGCAAGGAAGAAATTCTCTACCCTTCAATGTTCTTTCAGCTGATCTAATAAATAAATCTACATGAGACAGATCAATAAGAGAAAAAAATCTGATTTAATTAATATGTATATATCAGAACTCCACATACATGAGAGTCAGAGACCTCACATACATGAGAGATTCAGAAACAGAAAGGGAAAATGAAGTATGTATGACATTCTGAGCTAAGGATGAGGTAAGGCATGTTAGGGCTTCAGTAGGAAGGAAAGTCATTTGCAGGATGATAAGAAGAGCAGATGTTCAGCAATTATGGCCTACCTTATAGCTAGGTCATAAAAAGCTATTTCTGGTGAAGGCATTATCATGGGTAAGGCCCCTAATCTAAATTCTTCTAGGTAGTTAAGATGGGTGGGGACAGAGATTTCTCTTGAGTCCGCAAACTTTGGGTTACTTTTAGTTCAAACTGATCTGTATATCATAGAGGCATATGTTGGAATGATTCATTCTGAACTTCTACAAAATCCAGGATACATTAGATATTCTTAGTATGTTAGGGCCCTTTCCATTCCGAGTGAGTAAAGACTTTATCTGATGTTGTCTAGGTGATCGAAACAGAAGGAGCAGTTCCGGAAAATTCAACTACAGGTCTTCAGATATATGTTTTTCATCTTTGGCCTAAATATGGTGCTGCTATAATCTTCCCCAAAACACTTGGTCCAGGGACCATGAAAGGCAACCTAGTAGAATACACTATTTAGATAAACAATGATTTCTGGTTGTTATGAAGATCATGTCAGATCTACTTTTTCAGATGTCAGAGGAAACAAGGGAATAAAAGTCATCTCTAGGAACTCATGCTGTTCACAAACTTCTTAAAGTGTATTTCTATTCATTTACCTCTTGGATATTAATATACTTATATTAAGTATATAATATACTTATGTCTTGCATCATGAAAACTAGGGTGTTTAAGAATTAGTCCAGGAGAGGATTGGTGAAAGGTAAAAATTCTCATGGCAGAGAATTCAGCCTGAAGAAAACCTATTAGAAACATAGTTTTTCAATTTTCTTCTTCCTGACATGCATTGGAAGAGCCTAAGAGGAAGTAGTGGGACATGATTGATATAGTGTTGTGTAGATGTGTACATATTACTGGGTACTATGCATTAACCGTGGAAAAGAGGAGTGATGGTGTCCCATATTGAACAGTCTGTTTCTTTATCACATACTAGGAGTCTAGAAGAATGTGTAAAATAATCCATGGATTCAGGTTTGAATCATAACACCTATATATTTCACGAAGAGTAGGCTATCTGAAGTGCTTTTCCACTCTATAAAAATCATTCCCAGGTCATCAAGGGACTTGGGACCTTGGGTTGCAGGGCTATCCAACACAGTCACTACCTTTGTAATTAATAGAGAATAAGGAATCTTACTCTCTAGGTACATTTTCTCTCCTCTAATCATAATTCCATGTATCCCTTGATTTCTCTGCTACCTGCCAGTTAATGCCTCTTTTTCAGCCTACCCTGGTATAGATTGTCAAGGACCTGGAGTAATGAGTGGAGCAGTGGGGTGCAAGGGGGGACCATGAAGTGCCTCTTCCTTGCACATCTTCTTAGCGTTATTGTACTAAATTTGTCTCTGCCTCTTCCCCTGCTTTACACTGCATTTCTAAAAGCTGACTCTGTATCCAAGATTTACCTTATATTTGGTCCCAGAAAGAAGGATAGATGTAGGAAACATGGTCACCAGTGGTTGCAAAAGCCTCAATCTCAGGCTCGGGAAATAAGAACAACAGTTTGGTGCAAAGGCTGTCTCTCCATTGCACACTCCCTGGGTGAGGAAAGTCTTCCACCTCTAAACAGCACACTTAGAAAGTAATCCAGGTGTCTGCTATGGGGGAAGTTGAGAAGGAAGTGGTAAGGTGAAATAGAAAATTGTGAGCCTTCAGGAAGTACAGGCAGATGTGTGCAAAAGTATAGGCAGATGTGTGCAAAAGTATAGTTCTAAGTTTTCCTAAGGTATTGGTCCTCGTATGAATCTTAAGGGTTATCACGCTAAAATGATCTCTGGCTCTTCCTCTGATTTGCATTTCCAAAAGCTAACTTTGTATCCTAGATTTTCCTTCTATGTATTCCTAGAAGGATGAGTATAGGAAAAATGCACCATAGGCTATTGTGGAAGCCCAGCCTCAGGTTCTGGGAGTGAGAACAATGGTTTAGCAGGTGAGGAAGAGTCTTCCACCTCTTGGAAGAAGACTGATTTAGAAAGTTTTCCAGGTGCCAAATATGGAGGAAAAGAGCAAGGGTAGAATATGGTGGAATAGAAATTTTTGTGCCTGAAGGAATTTTATGCAGATGTTTACAAAGTATAGTTTTCACATTTTCCTGAAGATGTCGTCCTATGAATTCCCACCAGAAAACATAGTAGCAAGGAAAACACAGGAAATGTGGGAACACAGCAGCAATTTGGTGTCGCCTCCCATACAGGAATTCACAGGAGAGCTTTCACTATTAGGGCCGGCAAAAAAAAAGGCCCTCATTTGGAGAGCCCATTCACTTGGGATGATCTTACATGGAAGGGGTAATAAGGCCATATTAAATCAGAAACTTGGTTCATAAAATGAATTAAAATATACCCTCTCTCTGACACATCCCACCCCTCTTCCACTATGAATTATTGTAGAGAGACAATGGAGAAAGAGATCTACTGTTCTTGTTTCATCTGGTTTCCATCATAAACCTAACTCGGCTAATAGATGGAGTCCTGTCAGCATTAACAATGGGCCCAATCAATCTTCTTTTAAAAATTTGGCCTCATGTGGAAGAGTCATGGAGGTAGTTGTGTTTCTAAATCTTCAGCTCAGGTTAGAGGCAGAGCCAGGCACAGCTGACTCAGGCACAAACAATTCCACCCTACTAGAGCTTGGAGGAGGTCCCTGACAGGGTGGTGAAGATGAGCAGACTCTTCCTAGCCCTTAAATACATCAGCTGCGTCCTATTCTAGCCACACCTGAGTTGACTTGTTCTTACAGACCCTGAAGAATTTGCAAAACCATTTCGTGTCACTGCCAACAGCAGGCTCAGTATGTCTTACCATGAAGAATTGGTGAATAATAGTGTTCGCTCCATTTTAATGTGCATGACAAAAGGTGATTCAGAATCTCCCTAAATTTTTTTTAAACGAGAAGTAGGAAAGGTCAGCCAGTGACTCCCTGGTAATGGGAGCAGCAAGAGTGGGATGCAGGTGCTGGGGAAGCAGCACAGAAAGCTGGCCTCAAGTAGGGAAAAACAAAACTGGCAAGCAGAAGAGGAGAGAGAAAAGGCCGAGACAGAGAGTCCTGGCGGTGTTCACATCCCTCATTCCCACTATTCCTGGAGTCCGTGACAGCCCTGCCCTCCTAGAGGCTGATGAGCCAGACTTCTTTAATCACATGTGACAACAAGGCATCCCTCCAATAAATATCCCATTTTGTCCCAGCTAGTTTGATTTGGGTTACCATCACTTTAAACGAGGAGTTCTTCCTAATCCAGGTGGTCACTCATCCTACCCATTCAAAAGTGTAGCCGAGCAGTTTAAATCCTTACCCCATAATCTTTTCAGGTTTAATTCTTACAGCATATGGATATAATACAAAAAGAGTAAAAATGCAAGGAGCCTAAGAGGTAAAATTTGGAGTTAATATGTAAAATGCTTATGGTTCATTAGACTAAGGATATCTTGAAGGGATGGATACAGCTTCCCAGAAACATCAAGCACTTTGCAAATGAATGTCACCTCTTAGGGCCTTCACTTCAGTCCTACAAGTCTGGATGGCTCGGCCCTCCCACACATTCTGCTACTGGGGATCTCAGTAGTTTTGGTGGGCAGGTGAGTGGTACAACTTGACTTCATAAATTCATATAGATTCTATTCCAACCTCTGTGAACTGAGTAAAATTAACTCGGACTTGGTTTTCTAGTAATTTATACTCTGAGAAATTCAAGACTAAAGGAATTTCAGGAGACTCGATTCTAGTGCAAAGTGCTAAAGAATTAAACCAATTCAGGAGATCTCTTCCTGTGGCTCTCACTCACTCCAGGTCTCACTCTCCTTCTGACTCAATGGAAAAATTTGTGATTCTGTTATTCCATGATGTCAGTGTGCTATCCATGAAAGCGAAGTCTTGAAATTAGGATGTGGCTAAGGGTAGAGGGTCAGATAGAACCTGGCAACTTGTTTATTAGTTTTGTGACCCCTTTAGACACAGAAGGAACAAACCCTAAAGTAATTTGGAGCAGTACACAATCACTCGTCTGCTAATTAGTATACAGATCAAATAACAGCTTTGTGATACATGTAAGAGCAATATAAAACAAAAAATAAAAGTGCGGTTTGAAAAGGCCAGTCTTTTATTATTGTAAAAATTTTGTTAGTTCACTTTTCTTTTATCATTGAAATAAATACTAGGAGTTCAAAACTATTTTTTAAGATTATCAATAAACCACAGCTGTCTACCCCACACCCCATACACAGAAGAGTCATCTCTTCAAAACAAATTTAACTTCCCAACTTCTTCCTCTTTGGGAATGGCCCCAATATTTCCACTTCTTAAAAGATCACAGTACTAGGAGTGTTTACAAAATACTACTTCCTTTACCTTCCATAGTTAATTCAGCTAATTACTTTTTGTTCCATTCGAATTCATTAATTTCCTTCCTTTTTTGTAACTATTTTTCTAAACCAGATTGCAGTAATCTCAGATTGGATTACAATTCCTTTCTTACCCTGGATTTGTCTTCCTGAAAGTTATGTTTGTCAGCTAATTCCTACTCCTTACTGAAATATCCAGGTCCTGTGGCTTTCATACTAAACGAAAGTGTTTTGGCATTTAAAACCTTCATCAATATTTCCTTATTTATTCAAATTTGCATTTTTCATTCATATATTTATTTGTTTATTTAAATAAGTAAAATATATTTGAGTGCTCACTAAATCTTCTGCCCTGGATCCTAGAGCTGCAGCAGTGAAAAAAACAAAGCTCTACCATCATGAAGCTGTCACCCTAGATTGGGGAGGCAGGAAAGAAACAAAGAAATTAAAGCAGAATATGAGGGGTGGAGATAAGTGTTATGAAGAAAAAAATAAAGCAGAGTAAGAAGGAGAGAGATAGTTGAGTGGGAGCAAATTTGTGCTAAGAAGTCAGAGAATATCTTGACAGTCTAAGAGAGTGACATGGGAAAACCAGCAGGAGGTATAAGGAGTGAGACAAGCAGTAGTTTGAGAGGAGAACATTCTTATAGGAGGGAAACGATGCAAAAATCATGAGTCATGTGTGTGCTTGTAGTGTGTGAGGAAGAGTAAGGAGGTCAGTTTGAAAGGGGGAAGTGGTAAGACAGCAGGGCAGAGAGAGTGAAGAAGCCACATCACTTAGGGTTTTGCAAACCCAAAGTTTTGCTCTGGGAGAGGTGCCAAGCCATTTTAAGGTTGACCAGAGGAGCGACATGGTCTGACTTAAAATGGAAAAGATCACTCTGGTCACCATGTGGACATTACTTGCATAAGAAAGAGAGCAAGAGTAAAAGCTGGAAGATCCTTTTAAGTACAGTATGAATTTCCTTTGGACTGTCGTAGCATTGTAAGTGGCGAGAAATGTTCTATCTGGGATGGATTATCTATCCGTAAGCAGCATGCTATTAAATTTTTCATTTTTATCCTTCAAAAGGGAAGTTTGTCTATGTATTAAAAAATCTGTTTGACTTTAGTTTGTCATTGTAATAATATATTTTCTTTTCAATACTTCTTTTTAATTTTCTTCTTCTGTTTCTATGCGTAGATTTCACTCTATTGCTTTAATCTTCTCCAGGACTTTAAAAATTAGACATAGTATTTTATACTCTCTTGCATTAGTATTTTTTTCTAAAACATTCTTAAACCAATGCTTAATTTTAAAAAGGTCATGACAAAATGATTTTCAACCTATTGAAGCACATTCTCCCATTTATTCCCAAGTCCTGGTATTTTTATTCGGTCTGTGTGGTGTATTGGTTTGATATGATGTCACATCCACTTGTTTAGGACTTAAGTGAAGTTATTCTAATCCACTTGCTTATAACAAAGACAAAAAATAAGTTATTTATAAGTTGAGTTATTTTGATGTATGAATGAAGTAAGTTGTGTCAGGATGTTACTGCTGGGGTTTAAGAGTAAAAACATACGGAGAAGCAGCTATGGCAAGGGGATGTTTAAACTATAAATATCTAAAGGTCATGTGTAGAATCTGAGAATTTGGGGTCTGAGCAAAGACAACACTTTGCCGACTTAAGTAGCTCTCCTAAATTGGAGCTTTAGCTCCTGTCTCGTCCAGGCAACTCCTCATTGACAGTGGTAAAAGTCTCAAAGGGCCTTGCAAATATCATCTTGCCCGCCATGATGTCACTGCTCCTTAACAACAAGGGCTAGCAACAAGGGATTTTAGTTTTTACAAAAGAAGCTTGAAGTCAACTGCAGGTGTATTCAGCTGTCTCTCCAGAGTGCCTGCTCCTAAAAAAAGGTACACCTTACCTTTCACCTATTCTTGCCTGGAACAACAATGTAGTTATCGTCACTTTGGAGTGTTGTTATTTCTTTATCAGCTTATTAAGTGACATTTTCCTCTATGCTCTTGGCTAATAAACTTCCCACAGTAAACCTGTGTTAAATAAATTGCTGGCAAAGACAAAATCGGTCTCTGAGAACAATTTTGCTGCACAAAACAAAACAAAAGAAGTCTGGCATAATCTTCTGCTTTAACTAAAGTTCCTTCAGCGTCTTTACTGAAAACGTTTAACTGAATCAGTTGACTAAGGAGGCTTTTTTTTTCTTCTTTCTTACTGAAGTGCTTTTTTTTTTTTTTAAATGTCACAATGAGTCATGGGACTCATTCCTCATCAGGGTATAGTCAGCTTCTTCATTCTTTCTATAACTACGAGGCATTTGAAATTTTAATGCAACCGCTATCCTATTTGGGGATGTTTTAGGTTGTTTCTGTTACTTTGCAATTACAAACAATAGTACAATACATAAACTTGTACATTTATATTTTGTATTGTTTGGAGGTATATTCTTCAGGATATATTCCTGGAAGTACAATTGCAGGATTAAAAGACAGGTGTACATATAGTTTTGTTAGTTCTTACCAACTTTCCCTCCGGAAGGGTGCTACCAATGTACATTAGCAGTATAACATAGTGCCTGTTTCTCTACAGTCTGACCAACGGAATGGTCATTACATATTTTAATTTTTATCAGTCTGGTATGTTATAAATGGTAATTTAAGGTTTAATTTACATTTTTTCCATCTTTTTTGTGAATTATCTGTTCAATATGTTTTCAATTCTACTACCATTTGTCCCTCAAATTTTGAGTCTTTTATACATTAGAGATACTTGCTCTTTGTCAATAGTATATGTTAAGAATCTTTCCTTCTAAATAAGTAGTATTCTAACTTTGTTTTTGCCACACATGCATTTTCAATTGTGATGTAGTCTTTTTTTTTTTTTTTTTTTTTTTTTTTTTGTATATTGCATTCAGGCAATGAAGTTTAAAAGCCTGTGCTCACACGAAAGTTTACGAGGGAGTCACCCAAATTTTCCTCTTGATTATTTCTGGTTTCATTTTTTTTACATTTAGATGACTAATTAATTCACTCAGAGTTTGTTTTGTGTGGAGTGTGAGAAATGGATGTTATTTTATCTTTTTCAAAGTTGCTACTTAATTATCCAAGCATCACTTACAAACAAGTCTCTGTCTTCTCTAGTGATATGAGATTCCATGTTTGTCATGCACTAAGTTTCCACATGTATTTGGATCTAGGTATGAACCTTCTATTCTATTATTTTGATCTATTTGAGCTGTTATCTGTCCTTGGTTTTTTTTCTTTCTTTAATCAAACATTAAAATTTCATTTGAGTTTACTCTGCCTTGGGCAATTCAACTTATGCTTTATTTTTCATTTCCGAGATAATTTTATTTTCATCTTTTTTTTTCTGAATCTTATTAACTATTTTTTATTTCTTCCTGTTTGTTTAAATTTATGTTTTTAGTTTTTTAAATTTCTAATTCAAGTTGGTTTTCATAATCTCAAAATCTCATTTGAGGATATTTCTGTTTAGACTTACAGTTTCCTTTTGCTTCATGATAATCTTTCTGAGGCAAATTATTTTCAGTTGATTCATGTAAACTTTTATTTCCTGATTTTCTGCAAATGTTCATTGCTGATTTTATTTTTCTCTTGTTCATTTATATTACACTGTAGTGTTTTACAAGCTTTCTAATTAAAAATACCCGGTTAATTTTCTAATTTTCTGTTAAATTTCATAGTCCACTTGCTTTAGCTATTCTTGTTTGTTGGTTTATTTGCATTGATGATGAAGAAAGAGTTGAAAGTCATCTCATTTTGCAGCTCTCATTTATCTTGAAGGACACAAAATTTCCTTCTTTTTCTTCTTTGCTTCTTCTACCCAGTTACCAATGGATATGTTTTTTATTCTTTTTGTCTTTTTTCTCCATAAGAAATTATTCATTTGGAAGAGTGTCACTTGAAATCATACCTCTCCTTTTAATCAGGTTTTACCCTTTTATACAGAGCCTCTATTTAAAGCACAGCCCTAGCCTTTTAAGTTATGCTCATTCTTTGAAATCTGCTTCCTGTAGTTGTGCCCTGAGGTACTCTGATCTGCCCATTGCCTTTTACTATTCTTAGAATAAGGTGGACTTTAATCTTTCTCATGGTCACTCTATCCCAATCTCCAGCTCCTTCGCTAGTGCCAATCCTCCTCAGTCTACCTAACAGTTTGTCTTGGTCTACTTTTGCTTATGGGTGTTGGGGCCTAGGGAAGGCCACCTCAAGATATCTCACAACAGCATATTGATTATTTCAAACTAAAATTATTTGAGAAGCAGCAAGAGGAGGTTTCTGACTCTCCTCTCCTTCTCTAAATGCAGGAAATAGATCTCCATGTGACAGGTGCCCTCCTTGGTCTTGAATACTTAGAGATAACATTGCTAAGAGTTATAAAACCCAGAGTTTAAAAAGCCCGTATAAATAAACCTTGGAGAGCCTTTACTAACTTACTACCTGAGCCCAAACTTTGCTTAGATTTTTTCTAATGAGCACTAACTTTGTCCTGTCAATCACTCACAAATGTATTGGGGTTTTTTTGTCTAAAATGTATTTTAAAAAATGCCTAGTTTGATCATTTCTTAGAACTGCATTTATGATCTGAGAATCACATTTTGATTCTCTTGTGCACGCCTATTAAATTGACTTTTTTCTTTTGTTAATCTAGTTTTGTGTTGATTTTATTTATTTATTTTTTTGGCTTTATTGAAATATACTAGACTACCTGTTGCTTATATTTACATCGTACAATCTGATGAGCTCTTTTCATTTATAGTTGGCATGCGATAATATGCCAGTTTCAGTTGTATAGGATAGCAATCAGAGATCCACATAACTCACAAAGCAATCATCCTACTAAATGTAGTAGCCCTCTTCCCTCTTACATATTTATTACATTATTAACCATCTTCCCCATGCTACACCATACATCTTCACGTCTATTCTGCAACTATCCATTCGTACCTCTTAATCCTTTGCCTTTTTTTTATCCCCCCACTCCCATCCATCTAGAAACTCTGAAACTATTCTCTGTATTGATGAGTTCATTTCCACTTTTCTTGTTGCTGTTGTTTATTTGGTTCTTTAGATTCCACATGTATGTGAAATCTCATAATATTTGTCTTTCTCTATCCGACCCATTTCATTCAGCTCAATACCCTCTAGTTTCATCAAGGCAATATCTTTTACCACCCTCCTCCTTTTAGTCTGTGTGAGTCTATTGTAGGCAGCAAATCTTTTGTAGACAGCATATGTAGAGGTCTTGTTTTCTTATTCGTTCAGCTGCTCTATTTTTTGGTTGGAGCAATTAATTCTTTCCCATTTGAGGTACTTGTTGATAGAAATGCAGTTATCACCATTCTTTATTCCTGTTTTTGATACATGTTTTTTCTTCTTAAAAAAGTCCTTCCAACATTTCCTGTAATATTTGCCTTGTGTTAATAAATTCCCTTAGCTTATTTTTGTCTGGGAAGCTCTTTTATCTGTTCTACGACTCTAAATGATAGCTCTGCTAGACAAAGTATTCTTGAATGTAGATCATGAGTTTTTCATCATGCTGAATATTTTGTGTCAAGCTCTTCTGTCCTGCATAGTTTCTTTTGAGAAATCAGCTGCCAATCTTACAGGTGTGCCCCTGTAGGTAACTAACTTCTTTTCTCTTGCTATTGTTAAGAGTCTCTCTTTGTATTTAACCTTCGGCATTTTAAGTATGTGTCTTGGTGTGAACCTCTTTGGGTTCCTGGTTTTGGGGACTCTCTGAGCTTCCTGGGGTTGTATGTGCATTTTCTTCACCAGGTTAAGGAAGTTTTCCGTCATTATGTCGATTTTATTACTTCTATACTTGTCCGGCTATAAGAACTAAAGAAGAAGGCGGCACGGAATTTTCCCTCTCCCAAAACAAGGATGGGGTTAAAACCTGTATTACTGGTATTTGTTGATTTTTCTCTTTTTACTGAGAGCTATTTTGCCTTTTTGCATTGTCTGTCTTCAAGTGATTTGAGGGTTTGGTTTTGTATAGACATTTTATAGATGTGTAGTTATTTCACATCATCTGGGAAGAAGATTTAGGGAGACTATTTGCTACACTGCTTCTGTTGTACATAGCTACCAGGAAATCCATGTGCTTTTAGATTCAATAAAAACTAATTATGATCTTGGCTCATCAAAGATGTTTTCACTGCCCTGACAATACAACACATACCATCGATCTCTGAGCAAAATTATTGTGACAATTGCTACCATTTGTAAATGCATACTATTCATTGGGAAGAGTCCCAGTCATTTGATATTTATGTTTTCATTGAATCCTCAAATAATTCTGCAAGTGAGTTTTATAATCTTCATTTGAACAATCACAAGGCTGAGGCACGGAGGAGGATAGAAAAATTGCCTGTTCACTCCGGAAAGCAATAGAGCTAAGATTTAGAGTACATCTTTCCTATTCCAGTGCCTATATTATTCAAACCAATTTATTTTTTTTCCCAAAAGTTGGTGGTTAGACTTAGTCTATGATAAAGCTCTGGAAAAGCTTTTGTATGACAGTTTCATGTCGACTCTAGAAATCACTATTCCTGGACAGTTCATTTTTTCTCCTAAAAGAAAGCAACCTTGATAGACTTGACTTTTAAGAATTTATTGTTATCACATGTGGATTAAAGGAGGAGAAACTTAGAATGTAATGTCTGTAAACTTGTGAAAATGCACACAAAAACCTGACAAATCAGTTAAGTATTCTACTCATTGGTTCAGTTTTCTGAATTTTAAATTTTAATTGATAGTTAGTATTTTCTTTTAAAATGTTCTGGATTTGGGTTATAAATCAGCAAGTATATTGATCCAAATTTCATGAAATTAGGTTACATATGATAACCACAAAAGAGCCATAAAAGTTTCATGTCTCTTTATTAATTTCTCAGTGATTTATAACAGCTTAATACAATCTTCTTTAGATCCTAAACATTTTATATTAATGAATTTAAAAATCAGGAATTAATAATTGAATAGAATAATTGTAGCATTGATTCGAATTGACAGTTAGTTAGGAATGCATGGACAAAATCCTAGCAAATGAGCATAAATCAAAAACAAGAGAAACAGGAAAACTATATAGTTATGATCATGTTAAATTTTAAAATTGCTCTTGTTCAACAAATCAAAATAGTGCATTGTTAATTTGTTAATTACTTCCCAAAAGTTTTGAGGTTGCATTTTCAAGAATTTTTTCCATATACTTTAGGATTTCTTTTTTTGCACCTGGCACCTTCATTAAAGTTTCCATTACAGTAAGAGATAATGACCCTGGAAAGATACAAAATTTTTACATGTAAATTTAAGCTCAATTGTTAAAATGTTTATTTTAATGAAAATTCTATGTTCTTTGCACACAAATATTATATGTTCATTACGTGATAATTACACACATAAATTTTAAAATTTAAAATTAATTGATCAGCTCTTCCTATAAAAATTAGTTTAAAAAATTAAGTAACTCACCAGAAAACTGGGTAAAGTTCACAAACACATTCAAAGATTGTAAATTCATATAACAGTAAAGTCACATTTTCTACATAACAAACTAACATAAAGTATTGAAATTGCTATTTAATAGTGGGTTGGAGAAAATAGGAACCTTAATTCATAGTTTCATGACCCAAATGTAAACTCCTGAAAACTTTCTTGAGTGCCATTTGGCAATATATGACCCATCGATGTTAATTCATTTCTGTTCTACAAATTTATTAGTCAAATAATAAATTAATCCAAAAAAAGTTTGCATAAAATGCCATTGGTGATTTATTGTCAATAGCTTATAAAATAATCTCTATAGTTATGGTAAATTTGTTAAATAAAACACTACATATTTTTAAAATAAAAATATGAGCTGGATTGATACTTTCTAATAAGAGAAAAATTCCAAGAAAGACTTTTAGTTAAAAAAAAAAAAAAGTATAGTGCAGAACAGTGAGTGTGATTTTATTGGTGCAAACAACAAGAGTTTTTTTAATTCATTTATTTACAATGTTTAATGTATTAAAAAATTCTAGAAATTTGCACCGAAGACTAATTTTTTAAAAACTGAGTGAAAGGCCAAGAGATATGAATGAAGAGGGATGGTGAAAAAGATTTTTATTTGCATTTAATGCATCAATATACTTAGACTTTTAAAGTTTGAATATATTAAATATACTTTAAAATAAATTAGTAAAAGTTAGAGCAATTAAAATGTGTTTTAAGTAAATAGTAAATTAAGTTTGAAAAAAAATTTGAGAAAGAACTATTTTAAGTTAGATTTGATAATGTACAAAATGTAGCAGTTTGGAAGTACCCAGAACACTTGGTCCCAGTTCTTTTTTTCTTCCTAGACTATTTGAGGATAGGAGGAGAGGGCTTAATTTCCATTTTGTTTTCATAAACATCCTTTACTCCTCTTCATGTAGTTGTAGCATGTTACTTGATTGGTGGGTAAGAGCATTTGGTTCATGTTTCTCAGCTAGCTAATTAGCGGGCTAATCTATTAAAGTCCAAAGACCCAAGAATAGCTGTTTCTCTCTTCTTTTTTATCTAGACTAGCAAGGAAGTTAAGTCAGTTTGAAATCTTTAGGTCTGATTAATTTTTAGTCATCTGTCAACAACAGTAAAGTGCTGACACCAGATTTCAAACTATCCTAGAATATAGATTTCAGTGTGCAATATGGTTTGTTAAGGAGGTGAGCACAGGCTCTAACATAATACAGCCAGAATACAAAATTTTTACCAGCTGGAGAACTATTTAAACTTAAAAAGCCTCTGTTTCTTTATTAGTAACATATTGGACCATTACTGGAGCAAGAAATGGGTATATTTGTATGGATATATTTATTACTCTAACTAATTCAAATAAAATTGTAAATCATATATTTAACGTATTTGTGTTCGCTTTTATGTCTTTCAGATTTGCTTGTGTTTTGCTTGTTTTAAAAATATCAATATTTTATTTGTGTTTTAAGCTTGATTCACTGCATAAGAGCACATCTGAAAAAGTGGGATAATGTGATAATTCAAACACATGATTATAGATCTCTGTGTTTTTCACTCTGCCAGGGAGTCCTACAGTGGAGGGGATGGAGTAGAATAATTCTTCTGTAACTAGCAAGGCTGGATAGAAGGAGCTCACATAAGCCAATTTCCTAGTTTTCTCATTTATCATGGTAGGTTTTCTTTTGAGATTCCTTTATTTTTTTTCTAAATTTAAGAGCTATGTATAAGGGGGGAAAAGATAGACTATTATAACAACAACAAATATATATATATATATTCATAGGTAAAAAAAGAATAGTGGACTTGAGGTAGTGTTATGACTTCATGGGTCAATAAGGACTTGCAAGGGAGGAAAGACCATTAGTAGAAAGATTAAAATGTGTAACATGAATACTCATGGGAAATCATGACTTTCTTTGAAGGTATGCATTGTAATTATCATTATCTCTGATAATCATTATTTCTTCCTTTATTAAGTCAATGTATTATTGATTTTCTTTAAGGTGTTTTTCATAAGCTCCTTACCTGTATAGTAATCCACTTCATAAACAACTTTTAAACCAAGCAGGACCATGTTCTGAAGTTCAGTAAAGTCATTGATGAAGGGGGCTTTATCCCCATCAACGAGCATTCGTTGGGGTAAAACCTTCTGGAATTCGTGTGTTTTAATCAAGGTCGTAGGAAACTCGATTGCTCCTATATATTTTACACTCACAAGCCAGTTTCTTCCAAAACTTGCTTCTGGTTTAGAATAATATTGGAACCTAAAAGACAAATGGAAACATGTAAAGTTATAATTAGTCCACTCACAATTTAAACCTCGTTGTTTTCTAAACAGCAGCAAAAAATCTTCTGCCAACAAACTAAGAATGTAATTCTTAGTTTTAGAATGTTATGGCTTTAGCTCCTCCTACCTTTGATGATACAAATATAGGTAGTTAAAATTTTACATTTGGAAAGGACCAGCCAATCAATTCTTTGTATTTCATTTTGTTTTTATCACTTTTAACAAGAAACTTTATCCTTGTGTATTATATACTAACCAAATATTAGATATGACTAAGTAATATTCTTGAGAAATGTGAAGATAAAGATCAAAGATTCTAAGGAAGCACTTTTTCTAGCCTCAGGTATCCTTCGTAAAACTGTTGATTTCCTGAAGTAAGGAGGCCACTAAGACATTGAACATCCTAGAGAAATAGGTGTGTGATTTTCATATCTAATTTTTTAAATACATGGATTTTTCCTACTGGATGAAGTCTTCTAGTAAACCAAACTTACATATTTGAGGAACAAATTATTACAGTGGTAAGATTATGGGTGTAGTAAGTTTTTATAACTATGTAATTCACAGCTCCTGTCCCTATGAGGTGTCTAAACATGCTGAATATCTCGTGTTATGTGTCTGTGATTAAAATCATGAATAAATTTTTTTTTTCAAAAGAGAGAAATTGGTTACATGTTTTATTTGCTTTTTGGTTGGTTGGTTGCTTGGTTATTATGAAATTTTTCTTCTCAAATTTTTGCCTCTTCATAAAACACTTTTTAAGCCTGCTCATGCCAAAAGATTTATACTTCATCATTAAATGCCCCAATGATTAGATATATTATTTAATGGGAAGGTTGACAGTCACTTCAGAAGAAGAAGAAGAAGAAAAGTATAAGTAAAACCAAAAATCATTGGCTGTATTAAATGAAAAATAATTTGGGATTCGTTCTTACCTATCCTCAAATGCTTTGTGAGTAGTTTCCAAGGTTGAGGTATGTGCGGCCCATAAGTACTCCAACAAGTCCTCAAAGCTACTAGAAGCTACCTTCAAGTGCTATGGTAAAGAAGAGAAATTGATTAATGTTTTAGCAATTATAATAATTCCTCTCTCTACAATTTAATCTTGTTCACATTTACAATTAACAATATTCTACGTGAGAGCAGAATTTTGTTTCTAAGAATTAATTTGTAAACCATCAGTTATTAACTCTGAAAAGTTATAATAACTGTCTATTATTAGTAGTAATATTGAATGCATCCATAAGAAATAAATAGCAAATAGTTTCCCAACAGTCAGCATTTTATACTGGCCAGGAGGACTTTACATTTTTATTACTTTTTTCTCCATTTCCACAGTTGAAATTATCACAAAAGATTAAGATTAAAAAAGAGGAGGAATTATTAGAATATTTAATTTAAGCCTATCTAAAATAATGAACTAATCAGCTATAGAACTAGTAAATCTATCTTTTTAACATTGATATTTGTCCATGTCTAGCTTAAAGAATGTATTTTATTTGGTCATTGAATATTTGGTTTCGATTGCCTTGTAATTGTTAGTTCTACCTATATGTGATCATTTATTAATTCAGTTTAAATAAGTTAATGACTGTCCTAAAATCAACCCTGGGTTGGATGAAAGAGATGAAGGGATAAGAAGTACCAATCGACAGTTACAAAATAGTCACGGGGATGTAAATTACAGCATAGGGAATATAGTGAGGAATGTTGTAATAACTATGTATGGTGTCAGCTGAGCACTAGACTAGGTGGGACCATTTTATAAATTGTATAAATGTCTAACCACTATGCTGTACACCTGAGCTAATAAAATATTGAATATAACTATAATTGAAAATAATTTTTAATTTTTTAAATCTACTTCAAAAAGAATCATAACTCCATAATTACATTTCTCCCCCAAATTATCCCTGGGTTGACCTGAAATTTCAAATAACCAGAATAATGTTTTTCTTCAGTGAGCTATCCTGTGTGCTCTCACATTTACCTACAATTTGCTTAGGATGAGATAAGTAGATAGATTTTGTGTTAATGCTGTATTTGTTGAGAGTTTTGAATGACAATGTAATGCCCTGCGGCAATGTAATAATATTAATATAACTTGCTTAAAATTTACATTTTTATATGTAGAAAAATATTGTTTAATACACACAACAGCCTAAACAAAAGCATTATGCAGAAAAAGAAATGATCTTACTACCTCCTAAAAGTAAATTACAAAATTTAAAAAAGGAACCTGGTAGAAATCTTTCCACTTTTTCATTGCCTTAGGGAAGGATGACTGACAAGCAGCAACAGAAAGACAAAACTTCTTCTGATCCTTAGCTGGTGGCGAAAGTAGGACTTGGTTTGATGATATGCCCATTATTCCAGAATCAACCGCAGCAAGGAAGGGTAATGACCAGAGAAAGTAATTTATGTCTGTAAGAGCGAAATTCCTATGATTACTTTAAGTACTAATAAATGTGATAGAGGATATTTTTTTAAGTAATCTGTAAACTGTTAAGCAAAAACTCACAGATCCAGAAATATATGAAAACAATTACTGCCAACAGAATTGAAAATCTCCATAAGGATTATATATGAATATAACTTTAACATGGTTTGTTAATAAACCTATAATCATAAATAAATATGATTAAAGTAGTTGACTATGATATTGTAAAACAAAAGTAATTGCAATGGATTTAGTAACATTCATTTCTCAAAGTATTAACTAAAAAAGGAAGATAGGTATCTACCTGTATACAGAATGATACAACACCTCTAACTGAGGTTCTACCGTGAAATGTGATTTTTAAAAAAATATTTTAATGTGGTTATAGCATTGACATTTTATATTTTATTTAACCAAGTTTAATGTGCAATCATAATGTCACAGAGCTCTTGTCATATAGTAGGTCGTTAAATCAAAAATATTGGATAAGTGTTTACAATAGACTTTTGGATAACTAAATTAATAATGAATTATGTTTTTTAAAATTTCTTTCTACATATATCCTATTCCAGCAGATTTAAACTTTATAATATAGTTGGTTATAACCATTATATTGATTCCCACTGGTAATGCAGAATGTTCTTCATTATAGACATGTATTCATGAATACAGTCCCACACTCCAGAGTAGCAGGCTAATACTTCAAACTACTAAGTCAATCTGAGAATAAAGAAGCTGGTGGCCATGACTATTTGTGGGTCTTTGAAAAGAACCAATCAATGTCTTATTAGAAAAAATACATAAAGGTGTATATGATGTGTGTCACTCCAAGAAAGTGAAATTTCATGTGGTTTTGTTTCTAATTGTTGGGAATATCTCTAAGACATTGTCTGTACATTAATTTCATTACTAGAACATGAAATAAAATTTAAGCATTAGGAAATATTTTCTGATTATTTTAATATTAAATATCTAAAAGCCTAAATTACTGGTTGACAAAATGATTTGTGGTAGATTAATCTCGTATTTTTACAGGTTTAAAAGTTAAACGCATTTGCTCTGAGCAAAATGAAAAAAAAATATTTTCTTGTTCTCTTACTTCTCACATTTTCTCATTCTGAGACTCTCCATCACTAGTGGGACCTCCCACCTAACTGTCAGTGCTGGTCTGTCAGAGGCCATCATCTTTAGCAGTTCCTTGTTTCAGTCATTCTGTGAAAAGCAGATTATGTCCTAAGGAATTGTTATTGATATCATGGCTGTTAAATCCTGGAATGTGACATGAAGGCCGCAAGGCACATGATGAAATAGATTCTTTTTAACAAAGGAACAGTACTGTTTTTGTTTTGTCTCTATCCGTAAGATTTTATATTGAAACTTTTGTGGAGGGTTGGGTAAAAATTATCCTCTATTTTATTCTTTAAATCAGCCTACCAGCCCACCAGCTGTCCACAGAGATGCACAAATGATCTCCAGATTCATAGCCACAGTCTGTCTCCTGGGTGGGATCAGCTAATCTGCCTAGAAGAGAAAGGATGCACACATTATTTATTATGCACACTTTGAAACTGGTTAATTGTAACTTAATTATGTGCATTTTATTTGCAAAGATGCACAAACATTTATCTTCTTTTTTTATTTTTCAATTACAGTTGACATTCAATCTTACATTAGCTTTAGGTGGAAAACATAGTGGTTAGATATTCATATAACTTACAAGGTGATCCCCCAAATCTTGTACCCATCTGACAGCATACATAGTTATTACGTTACTGGCTATATTCCTAATGTGGTCCTTTATATCTCTGTGACTATTTTGTAACTGTCAGTTTGTTTTTCTTAACCCCTTCACTTTTTTCACCTGACAACCATCTGACAACCATCAGTCTTTTCAAACAGTTATCTCCTTATTTCTCCTGTTTCGTATTTATCTTCCTATCACTCTTTATAGCCTTCATTTCTTGTCTCCAAACCAGTTTTTTTTCCCTTCTTCTAATATCACCACAATTTTCTGCTTTGGATTATCTGTCTTGAATATTATCTACTTTTGTATTCTTCTCTCTTCTACTTCCTTCTCTTCTTCCCTTCAAAATTAGGGAGGCAATATATACACACAGATTAAAAGAGGCCTACTGTCAAACCAGATCCCTGCTCTGCCATCTACTAGGTTCACCTACACTAAATAACTTCCCACTTATGCCTTAGTTTCTTCATCTATAAAAGAGGGATAATAATATTAACTACATTATAAGGATATGTGTCAAGTGATAAAGAACATGAAAAGTGTTTCTTCCAATGAATATAGTCTTTCTTTTCCTCAGCAAAAGACGATTGATATTTTCTCAGTCCCTCTCTTCAACTTTTCATTTCAATTTTGTGTCGTTTTCCTACCTCCCTTGCTCATCCTTTGTTCATCCTCCTGATTATCATACTTTGCTTCACCTTTTCAACTGACTTCCAGTCCAGTTTTTTGTTTTGTTTTATTTTGCTCTTTTCTTTCCTTACTCAGCTATAACTTATTCTCTCAGTTCTGCTAACATCTTCCTTTCCCTGGCTCCCAGTAAATCAGTCAAGGACTCATTCTCATTGACTTTCTCCATCTGTTGTTCCCTTGCCTTCATGCCTCTATCGATCAATATGTTGTATCTTCTACTTTTGTGTCTACTCCTTCTCTTGTGCGCTCAATTTCTTTTCCTTCCCTTTCTCTACAATTTCCCATCTTCATTCTTCGTATGTGAGTGTGTGTGTGTGTATATGTGTGTGTGTGCGCGTGTGAGTTTTGCTCGTCTTTTTTTCAGTTATATCTTCGGGTTTTTTAAAATTTATTTATTGTTTTTATTACCTGGCTTTTCTTAAGCTGATCATTCTCAAAGCAATGATTGATAAAGAACTTGTCAATGCTACTAATCTGGATGAATTTTAGAAGTGTGAAATGTTCTGACTGTTCCCCAAACTGTTAGAGTTAAAATAAGTCTATAAAATTTCTCCATTACTTCTCTTTCATTTCCTTCAGGGGTTGTTCGGCCTCCTCTTTCCATTATACTCCATCTCCTTTGGATTTCACTTACTCCCTCAAACAGTTCACCCTATACGACACTTTCAAATATCACCTTTATGTTGGTAACAATTATTCTTCAGCCTTAAACTCTCACTCTCCTCTCCAACTGAAATAGCTGAAATTGTACACTGATTTTGATACCCATGCAAGGTTAAATATCTCTTTTTCGGTCAGAGGAATAACATTTTTTATTCTTATTTCAACAACTCAGTTCTTCCCTTTCTTCTGTATCCATTCTGAACCCATGTCATGTTATTTTTCCCTTTGAAGAATCTTTCTAGTCTTTGCCATGGACATTCACTCATCCAGATTCTTTATTTCAAATCTGGATTATCTCTACATTATCTGAGGTTGGCCCAGTAGAACCAATACCTTGTTTTAATCCATATAAACCAAATATTCAACAAGGCTTATAAAAACACTTTTAGTAAAATCATACTTGTTCAAGAAACTAAAGAGGTTTTATACTTCTGAAAACCTCAAACCCAAATCTTAAGCTAAATTTACCTAACATTCCAATCAAATTAATTCTTAAATACCAGTAAATATTTTGCTTTAACTTACTCTTTCATTGATCAACCAACAACGCCTTCCCCCTCAGACCCTTTCTCTGGGTCATCTCTTCCTTTTCCTGACCCTTTAACACACATACACACACATACACATGCATACACACATACTACACTCCATCACACATACCTATGACATGCTGTTTCCAGGCTCTGTCCTTTAGATTAATTTCTCATATTATTTAATCAGAAAAAAATTTCTAGTTGCGGACCTAGCCACTAGTATTTTTTTTTTTAACATAAGCAGTTATTTTCAAAAAACAGCCAAGCCTTCTATTTTCCCAGTAAAATTCTGTCCACATTGCAAGTCCTAGTTCAAATTCATTTTTTCTGATCCCTGCAGCTAATTCCGCTGTTTCTTGTTTTGCGCTTTTAAATTTTATCCAAGAATTGTTATTTATTGTTCTCTCTTTAATTTTTGATATCTTTCTTGTTCCAGTTGTTTCGTAAGATCTTGGATGTCAGAGAAACTGTCTGAAATATTTATTTAAAACCCTGCCACCTTAACTGCTGTTATAAAATGCTGGACACATTTAAGCCCATCACTAAGGCTTGACCTTAATGTGTAAATGTAATAAAAGAGTAAGAAGGACATTAATCTACCAGCCAATTCATACCACAGACCTACGGGCACCCTGAGGCTGGAATGCCTCTCACAGTGAAAACTACGTTCATGAGTTCCCTTGGACCATGGTCTTTTTGACCCTAAGGAAAGCCAGATAAATAGGAGTGGGTTTGAGTCTCAAGACATCCCCTGACAAAGATGAATAGCTTGCCCAACTCAATAGATCCTGCATGTGATCCCTGCTCAGATCTCAGATAAACTTGGATCACCCCATATTTTTTTTCCATTAGAACAGAACTAACTTTTTTATTGGTGGTATTATCAGTATGAAATAGGCAAGAGACATACTGGAATGTACCTTATTTTCAAAATTATTGGATTATTTGCAGAGAAACACTCTTATAAATAAGATGTTACTTGTTAACATCGCCTCCATCATCACGTATAGATAATCACAATTAGAACTCCAAGGAATTCAAATTAATTTTATATCACATTCTGTTTTTATGTATATTCCCTTTACTGTTTTTGTTCCTCCAGTGCTTAGAATGGAGTCTAGCACTGAGTAGAAGTCCCATAAATACTTGCATAATGCTCAATAGATTAGATATAAAGTCTTTTGTGTTTGACAACTATACTATATGCCCCTTTGTACTTTCTAGTCAAAACAGGCAACACATAAAAATATTTGTGGAGGAAAAAAAGGAGAAAAGGAATAGTTATGTGAGAGAAGAAGGGAAAAGAAAATAATCAGCTTTCAAAACCATTGTGTGGTATATACAGAGTCCCATTTCCCAATTACTACATGGTTATACTGGTAGATCATTAGAACAAAAATAAGAGTCATTCTTACCTGAAGTATATTGCCAGCCGTGCTGCAGAGGCAATCCCCATAATAGATTTAGTTTATTTTCTGGTCCAAATTTTTCAAAATAACTGCCCGTCTTGTTCAGCAGGATTTTATATGCCCCCAGTCTCTCAGGATATACCCAAGGATTCACAATGTACTTTCCATTCTCCACCTTGTAGTCATTGAGCTGGCTAGGACTCTCCTCCCACAGAGGAGGATACAAGTCTGAGAGATTGGATGCTTCTGCTAAAGAAACAGAAAAGCAGCCTGCTAGTACGAAGACCCAAAAAGGAAGGAAAGTCATTATGACAAAGCTAGAAATTAGGATCGTGGCAGGGCTTTTTATTGGGAAATGGAGGAAGAAGTTTGGTATTGATCCTTTTATCATAGGCCAACATACCAACACTATATTGTTTTCCCTGGAAACAATAGAGATAAGAATGCCTTCCCACCGAAAATAAGGTGCCTTCCTTGTGAAATAACATTACAAACACAGTTGGTCATTTATGTAATAGTTTTAAAAAGCAATCAAAAGCTTTAATTTTGAATGAGTAAATATTTTAATTACTTTTAGTAACTTATTATATTTATATTGTATTTTTATGCTTATTAAGTACACTCCTGCAGATATATCTTTACCTTATTTATCTGGAAATTAAATATACAGACATGTACTAATCTTTGCAGAAAAGAATTTATACAGCAGGCCTGAGGTTGCTATCATTTAAAGAATATATACTTGCAAGGTTGATCTTTGGCTGGCATCTGTGCACTTAGCTTTCAAAGTTCCTAATCAACAGTTAAATGACAAGAGTAATGTACTGTTCCTAGTCTGTTCAATCAATATGGTTTATACTTAACATCTGCTTTCCTTGCAAAGTCTGAACTTTTTTATATGTGATCAGCTCTACCTGATCAGTCCCCAATAAACAGCTTGAGCATTGTTTCTCTAATGGGCATCTCTGGGCAAGCATATCACACATATGTTGCTACAGTTTTATTGCTGAAAAAGATAGTGTGACCATTTAGGGGAGGGAGAGAGCATATGAAAACATACACATATATTCCTCCAGACTCAACCTGTGTCTTTTTTCTTATGGTTCTGCTATGTATCCTTGTTACAACCTTGCAAAGAATCTTAACTATGAGTATGTCTATATGCTGAGTCTTGTGAGTACTTCTGGAGAATGTCTGAACACAGATCCCTGAACAAAAAACTTCAGAGACCCAAAGTTTTGGTCAAGATGGCAGAGTAGGTAAATACTGTGCTTACCTGGTCTCATGACTACATCAAAATTGTAACTAACCTACAAAATCTAAAGTCTATTTGAAAAGATGTTCTATAACTAAGGTTATACAGAAGAAGACACAATGAAACTGGTAGGAGTAGCGAAATGGTTGGTGACTGAGAATCAGGAGGAATATCTCAGCTGTGGAGGCTGCCAGATGAGTGAAGGGCCCAGCTTCACAGTCAGGTCCCCAGCCCGGAGCACCAGAGCCAGGGATAAAATGCTTCGCAAATTCTGGCTATGAAAACCAGTGGAGATTGTGGCTGAGTGAAATGGAAGTCTGTGGGAGTCCTGGGTACTCTTCCTCAAGGGCCCACGCATGGATTTACTTGCTGCCAGGCTCACTCGCTCTGATCTCCAACTCTCAGGAAGCAGCTCAAAGGCACCAGGTCATTTGAGGAGAAACCGAATTGTCAGAATGAGTACTAGGAGGGGCAGCTTCCTGCCACAGAAGTCCTGGCTGAGGGTATTGTTCCTTTGTTGAATCTTCCCTCATCCCATCATGAAGACCATGCAGACACCGTATCTGAATTTTCATCAACCCGGTTAACACCATTAGCCCTGCCCTGGTGATTCCCTAAGATTCCGACCCACCCAACTTGTAGGCACACCAAAGCCACTTCCAGTGGCTTTTCCACAGAAGCAGACTGTCTTGGATCATGCTGGAAACTTTTCTATAATCTCTCAAAGGTTCACAAACCCTAAGCAAGTAGCATGTATCCTTGGTATGCCTCATACCTCTTGTTAAGCATCCCCAAACCCCGTACTAGTGGCAGCTGGCCTTAGTTTGCAAGTTTGCCTCTCCTAGGCACCTCCAAGGTCAATGCAGGTGGACGATATCTGAAGATCACTTCATGGCTCCTGCCAGGTGACCCCAAGCAGGGCACAGGCAGTGGCTGAACTTAGTCTGCAGCAAGGCCCCTCCCAGAAGGCCCAAGGGCCAGACTGCCAAGTGGCCACTTCTGACTGAGCTGGAACACCACTTGGCCACCTCCACAAATGACACACCCAAAGGCCAGACTCATCAGGCACCAGAGCCCTGGTAAAGTGAATCCTGCTCTGTAGAGACAGCCTTTTCACAACAGCTCCTCCAGTACAGTCATGGTCAGTCCTCACAATCAACCAGCATGGGGGTCAATTCTTCCCACTGACATGCAAACAACAACCAATATGAGGGCATTCACAACCCACAAAAGGAGGACACACACCAGCTGGCCAGGGATACTGCACCATTGGGCCCCATAGAATACCTACTAAATAAGGCCACTCTACTAAGACCAGGAGATGTAGTAGCTCTATCTAACACATAGGGAAAAAACACAAACAAACCACACACACACACACACACACACACACACACACACACACACACACACACACACGAAAACAGCCAAAATCGAAAGACAAAGAAATATGTCCCTAATTAAAGAACAAATCAAAGCTTCAAATATGTGTGAGCATTCACACATAAGCTAAATAAAGACTATTAATAGTATTGTGGTTTATTCATATAATGTTAAACCATTAAATGAAATGGTAGGATAAATATCGATTATAAATATTCTAATACTTCTTATTTCTTTAATAAAAGACATAATTCGGGTTCAATCTAAGATCTTTAAATACATGTAGGTTTGATGAGCACTTAATGAGTAAGTACTCATTAAACATATGCAATTTATGTAAAATACTCATTAAATCTTGATGTTTGAGAATATTAAGAAGTAGAGCTCACCAATGTTGACATAATCATTGTCGTTTGATTGATATTAGATGTCTGACAATGTACCAGAAACAGGACTTTCAGGTGTGGAACAGCACTTGATAGGCAATCTTCTTAAAAACTTCTTTCAGTGTCCTCTATTCATCAGCATAGGTTTATATCTAAGCTGTCTCTCTTCAGATAAACTTCCAAAACTATTTTCTTACTAAAAGCATATTTTTTAAGGTCAGCAATTAAATTATTATACACATTCGCAATATAATCTATTCAATTTTTCCAGTGTTTTGGAAAAAATCATCATCAAAACTATCTTCATAACTATCTATATTAACATTAACATTTTTTCAGAAATTTTTCTGTCAGTCAAAGAATTCAAAACAAGAGAGTGATTGCAATCTTTGTTTTGTTATTATTGAGGTATATTTGTCATGTAACATTATGTTAGATTCCAGCGTATGACATAATTCAATATTTGTATATATAGCAAAAGGATCACCACAATAAATCAATTATTTATATATGTCACATTGTCTTTATCCATTCGTCTATCTTTAGTATTTTATATTTAAATTAAACAAACCACGTTTACGTAATAACAAAACTGCCTGGATGAATCAATCTTTTCATATCTATTATGTTCTTGAGATAGTTCAGACTAAGAGTCAGGAAAGACTTCCTTGCAGAATATTCAAGAATGAGAAACTAAGCATTTTGGAAACATGGTGAAGAATAAGTAACCAAGCAAAATTAGGAAGAGAACATTCTAAACAGGAATTCTGAAAACTGCAAAATCCTAGGGTATTAAAGACTGGAATACTGCTGAGATTTATTAGTTTTTCATCATTAATATAACTCTAAGGCATTTGGAAAAGAGTGGAAAGAATTACTAGTGAGTCAGTTTGGGGCCATTCTACAGAACCATGATCTCAAAGTCACTTTTCTTAAGACTTCAAGATTTTTAATCAAACTTCTTTAACTCTAATGTTTCAAGAATGTCATATTCTGGGCTTTAAAACTTTTCGAAAAGTCTCTCTCTCTCCATCAAACTAAGCATTATGTTTCCCATAGATACTGAAGGAATGCTTTCCTTTTGATTAGGATACTCTTCTGTGTGGCATTTAGCTTCTTTTCTGCTCACCATTTAAAAATGCAAACCTACCTTTAACACGCACCACAATCAATTCTCTTCTCTGAAGCTTCTCATGTCCACATTGGAAATTCTTCTTCTTTTAAGCTCAAGTAATTTTGCCACCATTTGGCAACTTTGAACATTCATTGTTACAGTGCCATTTATGTTTGTATAAGGTCTGGCTTTCATGATGTTGAAATATAAACAGTATTCATAAATAAATCAATCCATATTCATATGCAACCTAAAGTATAGTATAAAGCGTCAGTATACACAAACTAGTTCTGTTACAAAACTATTATACCTGGTGCATTTCATGATTTGTTAGGACTTAGTTAGATTTAATCATGTCTAATTATTACCATTCCATATAGGAAATGTGTATTCTCCCATTGTGTGTAGTGTTCTGTAGACATGAATTATGTTCAGTTGGTTGATAGTGTTATTAATTCTTCTGAGTTGTTCTTAATTTTCTTTCTAGTTGTTGTACCCGTTATTGAGAGTGTGGTATTGAAATTCTAATATCATTGAATTGTTAATTTCTCCCTTTAATTTCATTACATTTTGGTTCATGTATTTTGGTGCTCTATAAATATGTACATATTTATCATTTTAAATTAACTTCCATTTCTTTCTAATAAATTCACTCTTTTGTAGTTTCTAGGAAAAATCTGCTGGGACTTTTAATTAGGATTGCATTGAATTTGAGAATTGAAATTTTAACCTTACTGAGGTTTCATTCCAATTGATAATTATGGGAGATCTTTTCATTTATGTCTTCTCTGATTTTCTCAGCAATATTTATAATTGTCAGTATTTATGGTTTGCATGTATTTTAGTAAATGTATCTCTCTTTCACATCAGGGATACTAATGTAAATTGATTTTTAAAATTAATAGAATTCTACAATTGTTCATTGTTAATATATAGAAATATAATTCATCGTTGTGTATTGCTTTTATAACTTTTGGTCTTGTTAAATTTATGCAACAGCTTCTTTTTAAATTTTCTTAGTATTTTGTGTATGAAATCCTATTGTCTAAGAAGAAGACAATTTATTTTCTATTTCCGGCCTGCACAATTTTATTTTTGTTATTTTATTGTTCAACTTCCAATAAAATAGAGATTAGATGTACTGAAAGTGAACATTTTTGCTTTGATTCTGGTCCTAAGTGAAATGTAATCCTTACCATTAAACATAATGTTACCTGTAGATTTTTCACAGATCCCCTTTTTCACCCTGTGAAAGTACTCTTCTATTCCTAGTCTCCTTATGTGTAAAATTTTGTTAAGTGATATTTCTAAACCTATGAAGATAATCTTACTTTTCTTTCTCCCAAATCCTGTTAATATAGTGAATTATATTAATTTCAAAGATAAATTAAGCTTTTATGCTGGAATAAAGCATATTTGTTCATGATGTAGGGCCCTTTTTGTATATTGCTGGATTCAATTTGCTATTAATAAAATTAGTGTTTCTATATCTGTTCAGGAAGCACACTGGTTTGCCATTTTCTGTTCTTGTTTTTGGCGATGATAACAGGATAATGTAGGCCTGATAAGTGACTTAAGAATTACTATCTCTTCTGTTATTTTCAGAACAAGTTTATGTAAGATGTATTATTTTTCCCTTAGATGTCTGAGATAATTCACTAATTAAAATATTGGGGCCTGGAAAGTTTTAATTGGGTGTAGGTGTAAAATACTTTTTTTGATTTACTCCTTCGATTTCTTTATTTAGTATATAGCTATTTGGATTTTTTCTTTATTTGTATGCCAGTTCATGTTTTAACATTTAAAGAACTTTTTCAGCTTTTTTCTGTTTTCAAACTTGTTGGCATAAACTTTTCCATGTTATTATTTTTTTAAATGTCAGTAAAATATGTGGTGATATCCCATCTTAGTTCTGATATTGGTCATTCGTGTCCTCTTTTCTTTATCAATTAAAGTGCATATTTATCAATTGTATTGATATTTTTTAAAATTATTGGTTTCATTGATTTTCTTTGTTTTTCATTCGTTTTATATTTAATTGATTTGCACTCTTTAGTGTTTTCTTTTTTAAAAATTTACTTTGTGTTTAACTGCCCTTTTTACAGTTTCAAAAGACATTTTAGATCATTAACTTTGAACCTTTCAAAAATTTTTACATAGCATGTATTTCCTTCTAAGTACTGCTTTAGCTGCACCCTACAAATTTTGATATATCATGCTTTCATTTTTAATGACTACAGAATTCTTTCTAATTTACATTGTTTTTTTTCTTTTGGCTTATGATTTATTTAAAAGTGTGTTTTTAATTTTTTTTACATATTTTGAGAATATTCCAGATATCTTTCTTGTATTGTTTTCTAATTTAATTCTGCAGTCCCTAAAATTGGCTATTCTAAGGAACATTTTGCATATTTTAAATCATTTTATATATATCGAGACTAGTTTTGTTTTGTTTTCAGTTAACTATATGGTTTGTCTTTGAGAATATTTCAATAATACTTGAAAAAGAGGTGTATTCTGACAATGTTGTATGTACTGAAAAAGGACCTCACAGCAGCATAACCAAAGTATACTTCAACATTAAGGGCTTCTGTTTGTTCTTTCATCCAGCTCACTAAATGTCCCAAGTATAAAATGTAATTGCCATGATTATTCACTGAAAGACATGAATGATAGGACATAGGAATTCTATATATCTCTATTAATATTCCAAGTGTGTCTTCTGTTATAGAAGTATTAAGCAAAGTCCTCATCTTCCTTCCTGTCTGGGAACAAACAGTTCTTCAAAAGCACATGAATTATGGCAAGCTCCTGAGAGAGGATGAGCTCCCGTTTGAGGCAGCTTCCTCCACTAGACAGATGCAGATGTCCTCTTCCTGTTTAGCAGCCAATTGCATTAGATGAGCTGCTGCAGAAGGCCCTGTCAGGCATTTCATCTGCAAACCTCTCCGCGTTCATTCCCCATAACTTGTCCTTATTCTGAGGATAAATAGTATAGTGGGGAACAACTTGAGATTCAACAGAAGTTGAAGACTGGTTTGTTTCACAGAGAGGTAAATAATTTTACTTGATTTTTAAGGTATAAAAGTACTGATATGCCAGGAAAGACACCTTGGCTAGCGGCACCCACGTGTTCATAGTAACCAGAATTCTCTAGGTTGGACAGAACTGGAGGACAGTCTATGACTTGCCACCATCACCTAAACTCCCTCATACCACCACGTTCTGGCCACTTCACTACCCTTCCATGACCTACAAACACACGAAGTACTGAATGGTAGACAATTTTAGTCATGCAGTGAGCAAAGAAAAAGAATTGGACACCAAGTCCCAGAATGCCTCAGGCTTCAGGTGGAAGATTTGGTCTGTGCTTGCTTCTCATCCAGTGGCAGTGAGGCTACTCAAATAGGATGGGGGAGGCCCAATATCTCTGAGCCTTCACGCAACTCTGCTTATACATTTTATTTTTACCTATGTTATAATCCCCAAACTAATTATTATTTTTGATTTGAACAGTCGCACTTTAAAGGAATTTCTTTTAAACAAAGAAAAAAATGTCTGTTACAGTTTCTGCATGAATACCATGTTCAATGTCCTTTTTTCCTGGAAATTATTAAGCTTCAGCTACCTGGAATTGTTTTTGCCCTGACTTTTGTTGTTTAACCTTAGGCTCGCCTAGGTTGTATTAAGGAATAAACTCAGGAGGATACCTATGCAGATTTCTAGAGGCCTCTCTGAATAATTTCCTCCTCTCTGATACTCTGCTGTGTAAGTTCCAACTAACTTTTCTTCCCTGAACTCTGTTACCTGCCTCCTCTATTCAGCTAGACTGTCATAATTGGGTTCCCTTTATCTACACTGTGGTCAGGAAAGTGCTTCATGGTAGAAAGCACATAAATACATAGATTTTAGCAACGACCTTATTATTTTACACATTGTTCCTTAATTTATTTAATTATTATTAGGAATACAAAAAATCAAGAAAAATAGAAATGAACTGTTATCAAGAGATAAATTGATCGAAACAAAGAGACTCAGAGATGGCATAGGCATTGGAGTTATCAGAGGGGGACTTTAAATATCTTTGATGACTATGTTAAAGCATTTAAGATGGAAAATATTTATGAAGAAATGAAAAGTTTTATCAAAGGCAGGGAATTTTTAAAAAGCTTAAATGGAAATGCTGGAAATAAAAAGCATACTATCAGAGATGAAGAATTTCTGAAATAGAATTGCCTTCAGGATGAACATGGCATCAGAAAAAAATAGTAATTGAACTTGAAGATAGACTGGTAGAATTAGAAAAGAAAAAAATGGAGAAAATGAGTTAAAAAGAAACCCACATGGCATCTAGGACAGCATCAGAGAGCTCAGAGCTTGCAGTCTCAAGACAATTAAACAAATAAAATTTTAGACAATAAGTCCTTCTAAGGAGACAATTTCAAATGATCTTCCATATATCTAACTGGAGTCTCAGAAGAAGAGAGATAAATAAAGAGAAATAAGAAATATTTAAATAGATGATAGCTGAGAATTTTCAGAATTCGAGATACCAAATAACAGATTCAGGGAAATCAGAAATCACAAAGTAGAGTAAATACAAAGACAAACACAATTTGGCATGTTGAAATCTAAAGATAAAAACAAAATTGTATATACATTTGCTGTTTTCAAACATTTGTTTTCATGATGATAGTGGTGGATGAAATAATAAATTTTTACTTTGTGAAAACTAATAATTTGAGACATTCAATTTGTCCTTTTTTTCTGGCAGTCATACAGATATTTGAAAGAACAATGTATCTTCTTCTGGCTCCAAAAATTACTACTTTAGTGTGGGACAAAGAGATATTCTAAATGTTTAAAAAGACAAGACCAATTGCCCTATTACCACAAACTGTATAAGATGAGCTCTGAATTGGGGGAAAGGTGAACAGCACTGGAGGAATATGGGTAGAAAATCAGATGATGTGAAGTAGTAGCCAATCCTCCCAATATCCCAAATTTTTCTATGGGGGAAAGGATGGAAACTCAAAAATTTTCTCGGTGTTTCTCATCTGTAGAAATACTCCAAGCCAGCAAGGTATGAGGGAGCTACCTGTGAAGACATATATATAAGTGCCAAGTTGAGGTATAAGATGATTAGGAAACATACCATCCTACACCATTACCAGAATTTCAAAAATTTCCTACCCTAAGTAAGGAAGTCAAATTTCTCAGAGGAAGACTCATTGTGCCTGCACTGTCACTTGCTCAGTAAGGACAATGTCAATTTAAAAAATGATACTACTCATAATATTGGTGAATACCTAGAGGAGATTCAATATCTTCACTAAAGGAAGTGGAAGTGAGACACACACTTGACTCTCAAAGACTTAAGTGAGAGTTCATTTGTATAACTACTTTCATAGGATTGGCCCAGATTAAAGAACTTAATTACTTCCACTAGTTTATCAGCTGTACATGGAGGGATGTGGGCTTGAAAGTTTTCAGGAATATCCTTGAGAAAACAAGGAAGAAGAGAACACCTGGGAAGAAATTTTTAATCTGGGTATTATCAGATTGATAATAAATTAATAAATTGGCCAGAAATAAAATATTTAGCTTACTAAAGTAATTTGTTTGCCCTTGACAAGGCAATTTGTATCTGTCCCTCTAATCTTTATGTATTATTTATATTTATTTATAATTATACTGACTAGAACCTCCAATAAAATGTTGACTTGTATGGGAGGTATGACATTCTTATCTGGTTCCTGAATTTAAAAAGAATATTTCCATTATCAGTAATTATGTTTACTATAGGCCTCAGGTAAAGGAAATTTATGTTTATCACAAAAAGGAAATTCACGTTTACTCAGTGATTGTTAAGAACACTTGTATTGTTTATTGAGGTTGAATATTATCCAATGATTTGCATCTAGTGTAAGTTATTTTACTCCTTTAACCTATAAATATAGTGAATTAAATTAATGCATTTTTTTTTTAATATTAAGCAACTTTGAACATTTAAGATGGGCCAGCTTTTGACATGTGGCCCCATTTTACTATAAAAATATTTTCAAAAGTTATAATTAATTTTATGAACAAACAACTGGTAAGATTGTTTTAAAAATATGATGATGTTTTTAGGCAGGACATTAGAAAAATTAAATTTAAAACAGAAAAGTTTATTTTAAAAAGATATAAACTAAGTAAAATGTGAAAGAGGAAATGACACAGGAAAGTATTATTCTGTAAGAGCAGTCCAGTTTAGCTCGTGTCTTTATAATAAGATTTAATTTTCCTCTGGAAAACAGTTTATGATGGGATGAAGAAAATATAAGTAACTCTATAAAATGGGATTTTAAAACTACACATATCAGATAAAGAATAACTTTGGTAGCCTGCAAAATGACTTCTTTTACTTTATTTTATGAAATATTAAAAAATAGATATTTTATTCATTTCACAGTATATAGGTTTATGTGGAATGGCCAGAGAGTGGAAGGAAGACAAAATGAATAAATAAATAAAAAGTTAATCAATTAACAACTGTCGTGCAAAAACAACAAAAGATTGCTCACACTTCTTGAATGTTGGAATTATAAAATTTACTTCCACGTGGCTCTTTCTGAGATTATCTAAAAATAGAAAATAGCCAGGCACCATCAAACCACAGGAGGATTCGTTTCTGTTTACATATGACTTTATAGTCTCTGGTATAGACTGCTACACCTATCCCAGGACTAACCCTGCTCCATCTCCTCTCACCCACTCTGTCCATTATAAGTTCTTTGAGAATGGCTTGCATCTTTCTCCCCACTATCTGATGTATATAAAACGCTTGCAAAACTCCAGGACAATGGACATGTTTGTCTTCCACCCACCCCTCTCCCCTAGCCATGCTCCTGGTGGTTTAGATGCCGTGCCCTAAAGACCAGTCTTCTTTTCTTTGTTAGCAATGGCCTAATAAACTCTTTCTTCTAAAAAGATTTCCAAACATGGCAGTTAAAATTTTTGTTAAACACAACTATAACAATGATCTACAAATCTTTCTTTACTTATCATATTCATCAATTCACATGGTAGTGTTAGCTCAATATCATAATGGTGACAGTTGAGGGTTTATTACAATTTTTAGAGGGCAGTAATGGAAACTTAAATTATACATTTTTCTATATTTATATCATAATCCTCTAAGTCAGCAGTCCCCAACTCTTTCGCATCAGAGACTGGTACTCCTATGAGATTATAATGCCTGAGAATCTGAGGTGGAGCTGAGGTGATGCTATTAGCACTGGGAAGTAGCTGCAAATACAGATGAAGCTCCGTTGGCTGGCTATTCACTCACATCCTGCTGTGTAGTTTGGTTCCTAACAAGCCACAGACCAGAACCGGTCCACGGCTTGGGAGTGGGGACTCCTGCTTTAAATAATAGGAAACAATTTTGACATTTTGGTCGACTGACCTGATCAAGTTTTGCTTTCAAAGGAATAGTTTATACTCATACATTCAAAACAATTCCAACAAATCCAAAAGTAACGATTTGGGAATTTGGCCAATCATTATAAAATTCATGTACCAGCACAAGCATGTGAAAATAGCCAGAAGTTACTGAAAGGTAAGAGTGCTGGTAGAAAGACACTGCTTTTTTGGTCTGCAGGCTTTGAGATATATCCAGACATTCAAAGCAGAGAATATTTTTCTAGTGTGACAACGAAAGTATTGCTTGCACACAGAGTCCAGAATGAGTCTGAGTATTGGCAATGATTCATTTCATCCACTAGATGAAGGTTAATTCACATACACACTCACACACACACATGCATTCATTCCATAAACCATGTCCATAATTGGCGATGCAACTCTATGTAGGATCTGCCTGTTAGAGAAAACTTATTCTGATACTTCTTAAAACGGTAAGGAGGACTTTATTCAAGACTATTGCAAAGAGGTATTTCAATTGAGGGGGAAGATAAAACTCAACCTATAATACGACTAAGTCAGCAGGAGATTTGTAGTGATTGGAATGATGTCAATGAATAGTAAATCACTAAGAGGAGATATCAGGACAGGAGGATTCTTGCTAAACTGACTTAACAAGATTCTTGCTAAAGACAGGCCTATAACTTAGATATGAGAGGTGGGAGATGATGAACTTGATCAGATTATCAAGAATAGTGGATTCTTTCTAAGCCAATTTAGGATTCTTGCTAAAATCAAACATAGCAAAGAGAGATACCAAAGGCCAAGGTTAAGGCCTAGTGGAGAAGAGGGCTCAGAGGAGCCTTACTAAAGTTTGGTCAAGAGGATAGTCTTTGTCATGCTCGATACATCATGGTTCTTTACCATTATAAAACTTCCTCACTATACTACAGAAACCTGAGCTTTCCTGCTTTCAGGAGTGCACCCTCTAGTCTCTGTCAAAGCAATAGTGCCTAGAGCAACTCTGACTGTGCCTCACATATAACACTCACAAGTCTTACAAACATTATCGCAATGAATCTTCCTAAACTTTGTAAGCAACGTATTTTATCCTCATTTCATGCATAAGAAAACTAAATTTTAGACAATTTAAGTAGCTTGGATAAGATCATGTCAGGGGAGTAAAACCGAAATTTAGAATATCTGACCAGAAGACACATTTTCTTAATTTTAACTGACCTAGTGACTTTTTAAATTTAATTATTTTAACATACGGTCATCTCACACAATGTTTTCACCATAAAGCACAAATTTAATAGGTAATACAAAATCTATTTACCATAACATCTTACCACCTCTAAGAAAACCAATGTAAAAAGTCTTTTAAAGACTTTTAAATGCATGCGTTACAGATATTTTTTAAAAAGCAAGTTCATTTTAGGAGAATCTTTTATGAATAAATTTTAGTATCATGTAATTATAATATTAAGGATTAGTCAAATGATCAGGTCTAGGAAAGCTGCATCATCAAATGGCAAACAACAGGTCATCATTCATTCATTCATTCATTCATTCATTCATACCAGACTAAGTGTTAGGTACCAAGAAGAAACTGTGAACAAAAGAATTATGTACTATCCTGCCTTGGGGCACTTCGTATGATGACAATCTAATTTTCTACCTAAATATACTGCTCTTCTCTCTCCCTCACCCACTCACTCCTTGAAAACACATGTATCACATTGAATTTCAATAAGAGACAGAGGAGTAATTTAAGAATTAAGATTACTAAGTCTGTCTTTTAAGACAATAAGAAAAAAACATAATTAATTGTAGAAAATATTACTATTACTGAAATTTATTCTGAAGATTGCTAGTTTTTTGCCAAGGCTTTCTCAAAATTTAAAATGTTTTTCTCAAATACATGTAAGTTTTATACATGATGTAGGAGCTCAGAATAGCCCCCCCTCAAAATGTGCCACTTTAGCATGTGAATTATTGTGAGCTGAAAGCAATCATGATCCTGCAGGCTCATGAGAAACTTACCTCTCCCTTAAAGAATTTAAATGAGGGGCTGTGCCCGTAAGAGTTATCACCAGAAATCACTTTTCATGATTCATCTACAGACCAAGGCAAACTTCTCATTACTGAACATCTGCTATTCTTATTGTCCTGCAGTGACCCTTTCAAGCCTTTACCTTTTCCTTAGTATAGAATGTCATATATACCTCGTTTTAACTTTCTGTCCCTTGAACCTCTCATGTATGTGGTATTCCTAAACACACGTATGTACTAAATTTGGTTATTTTCCCTTTTAATCTATCTCTTGTAGATTTTTTAGACCAGACTAAGAAACTTAAAGGTTGAGAAAAGTTTCTTTTTCCCCAGCAATGGCAATAGGACGTTATATATTTCCTTCTGGTACAGCGGGTATTTTCATCGGAAGGCATTACACAGCACATCAGTCGTGGTACGACAGTTTCATTTAGCCACTTCCCTCGAATCAGACTGCACCCACCAAGGTTTTGTCTAAAAATGTGTTGCCCAGAAGAAAATGAGCAGCAGTGTTCAGATGCTGCCACCATGTGGCCAGAGAGAACAGCACAGGTCCCAGGTGAAACAGGAGAAACACAGAGGCCAACTTAATCTTAGGTTTTGAGAAAGTTTTTCCTCCTCCTGCGTTACAGTATCTAACGGTTTTATATGTAAAGTTATTTTTCATTAATAGTTTTTCTTAACATAGTTTTCTAATCATGTTATTTGGGGAAAATGTAAAGAATAATAATATTATTTAGAAAGTAGGTAGTTAAATGTTTGATCATCTAACTTTGATTAATTTATTTTCTTAATCATTTATTTTTTCATTTAGGCCAGTGGTCCTAATAATGATAAAAATAAAACCCAAAATTTAACCATTCAGTAAAAAAATTTGTTACAAATCCTTATATTTTTTCGGATTCATATTTAAACTTCTTTTATTAAAATGGTGTTATATATATTAGTTTTCAACTTATCTTTTACATGTAATTTAACACAGTATTAAATAGCCCAAAGATATTCACAAATTTTCTAAATTCTATATCTATAGACTTACTTTGTTCTCTCTGGGGTTAACATACTACAACATTGTAAGCACGTATTACCAGCCTCTTAACATGAAATTTTTCATTGATTATAAATTTCTATTATTTACCACTTTATTCCTAGCATTTCATGTGCTGTCTGGCACAAAGCAGTTCACAGTCAATATTTGCTAAATAAAATACGTGTATCTGCAATTAGAAACTTTTCCTTTAGGTCAAAATATGTATAACTTTACATTTTGAGAGATGTTATCACACAGAACTTGAGAAAAAATATATATAATTTACATCACAACTCATTAAATAAATTTGTTCACCCCAGCAACTCTAAGTGACGATGTTATAAAGTGTTGTAATCTTTACCAATATAACTGATCAAATAAAAATTTAATTGTTATATTTAATTTTTTTTTTTTTTAGTAAAAGCAACAAACTTTGCGAATGAGTTCTAGCCAGTTCTCTCCTCTTGGTTTAGTTGTCTATGACTTTTGTCGTCTATTTTCTGAACTACTTCTTTTTCTTAATGATTTATAAAATCCACTTATATAATATGGTCTAGATATTAAAATTCTTCTCTGTAATGTGGGGTAAATACTTTAATTTTTGATTATGTTTAAATATAAGAATTATTAATTTTTTCTAACACAATTCTGTCTTCATTGAAACTAGTACATGAGACAACACGAATGATCATATCACAGATGAAAGAGGGATCACCGCCACTGATCCTGGAGACATTCAGAGGGCAAAGAGGGAATGGTATGAAGAACAGTGCCCTCAAATTTGAAAACTAAATAAAATGGACCAATTTCTTGAAAGACACAAACTACCAAGATTCACTCAAAGAGAAAAGAAAAACCTTAATACCCCTGTATCTATTAAATAAATTAACTTAATAATTTAAAACCTTTAGAAAAAGATGGTTTTACAGATGAATTATATCCAACAATTAACAAATAGCAATTCTCTCTCTCTCTCTCTCTCTCTCTCTCTCTCTCTCTCTCTCTCTCTCTCTCTCTCTCTCTCTTTCTTTATCTCTCATTTTGGGTAGACTTACTAAAGCTTTATCTATTTTATTAATCTTTTCAAGGAACTAGCTTTTGTTTTTATTTACTTTCTATATTGATTTTTCATTTTCAACTTTTAAATTAATACCCTCATTTTTATTATTTGTTCAGATAACAAATTTAAAAGAAGAGATTTCAGACAAAGTATGTTTTCAGATCATAATGGAATTAAACTAGAAATAATAATAGAAAGAAGACTAGAACCAACGCTCCCTCCAAACGTTTGAAGATTAAACAATACACTTCTAAATAACACAGAGGTAAAAGAAAAAGTCTCAAAAGAAATAAAAATATATTTTGAATAAAATTAAAATAAAAATACAGTTAAAATATTAACATAATAACAACTTTAAGTACATGTATTACAAAAGAAGAAATCAGAAAAAAATCAAAAATTATTAACCTACAATTTCATCTTAGGAAAACAGAGAAAAGTGTGATCGATTGAATTTTTTAAAGAAAAGTAATGAAATAATAAAATTGAGATCATAAATTTAAACAGCAGAAAACAATACTGAAAATAAGCGAAAACCAAAGCCGGTTTTCTGTAAAGATCACTAAAATACATAAACCTCTAGTCAGGCTAACCAAGACAAAATTAAGGAGTAAATTCTAAGCAACATCAATAACATTTTAAAGATCTTGTATGTAACAACGTGAATAAAAAAAATGTTGTAACTGTTTTAAATGTTTAATTGAGATGAATTATATAGAATTAAAGTGATTCCAAAAATGTTGGAATTTTTAGCTTTTGGTTTCTGAATTAAGTGATGTTATTTAAAGAGGCATAATAGCATCAGATGAGCTCAAACAAGAAGACTCCTTGAGTAATAACAAAGGTTGCTGCTCCACTTCTGTACCCCCAGCCACCATAAGAAGTTTAAGCTCAACTGTTATAACAAGCTATGTTTTGCTTCAGAAATTTGAGCAGAAGTTCTTAGCTTCCTACGGCCTTATATTGTGTTACTGCCTTCCTTTCATATACTTAGGTTCCTGAACTTTCCAGTGACTGTTACTAGCTTACTTGTTCAGTGGCTCACAGGGACAGCCTGGACAAAAGAGATGATGGGGAAAAAATAGAAATTCTGCTATTCAAGTGTGATGAGTTCCAGACAATCAAGAATTCCAGGGGTTTTTTTGCATATACATTCTAGACTTCAAAAATAAATAAACTTTTCCCTGTTTGTGTTTTAACTTCAATTAAATGACACTTTTGAAAAAAAATTTTCGATCTTGTCTGAATAGTCAGGGGTTATATATCTTTAAATCTCCTTATTCAGAGAAACTGTAAAAACTGAGGCATGCCAGAAATTTCTAGTCATCCAAGGATAAAGGTCTTTGTAGCAAACTCTAGAAACATGGCCTTTTTAAATTCTTTTTCTAACTTCCTGGCTTTTCTGACTTTCTGGTGACCTCAGGCCTGTCATTCCCGAATGAGATCAATACGAGGAAGATCATTCTATAATCGAAACATGATGATCACTGTCTGGACTTGATGTTAGAAAATGGCTTAGACAGTGTATCATTTCCCAAAGGAAATTTATGTCTGTGTTTGATTAATAAAATCTTCTGGAAGGAAGAATGGGTTGCTATTTTAACTTGTAATCAGCAAATAACAGACATAAGTTAAATGGTCTGGAGGAGAAAAATGAAATACATATATAAGCTAGGACTTAATGTGCTAGTATTCTTGAGTTGGCAGTTGCTTTGCCTGTCTTGTCCCCCTTTCCAGCAGTGAATGGACTGTGATAATGAGTTAAAGACAAATAGAGAAGCAACCTTGAAATAAGTGAGAGTTTTACTTTTAGAATAGGAAGTGACATGAAAAATTGTATAATCCAAAACATTCATTTTATGTCCTAAGAAACTGAGGCCCTGTCCAGAGATCTTGACTTGCCCAAAATTACATAGTAGGTCAGGAATAGAAGAAGACTTAGAACCCAACTATTACAGCTTTTTCATGTGACACATTTGTTTGCAAGAGATGTGCCCCTACATTGAAAAGGCTGTAGTGATGGACCAGTGAAGAGAGCAAGCTGGAGATGATTCTGAAGAAATAGTTCAAGGGAACAGATAGGCCTTTCCACCAGCAGAGTGGCAACACCAATGAGGCCATCTGCCAATAGGGGTCACACAGCTGCCTTTTTGAAAACAATTTGCATCAGCTAAGAAGTTTCTAAGATGGTAAATCTTACTAAACATGGTCTGTATTATTGAAGACTGCTTGTTTGAGGACTTTTTAGAATTTTAAGATACTGAGTTACTTCAATTTGAAGCTTCAGAAGAGGAAGATGATATTTCCAGACTCTTTTTCTATTTTAATAACACCTTGGTTATTGCTTCAGTATGATGGAAAGCATGGGAATCAGTGTAAATGACCAGGCAGTTTAGAGAAGAGACATGTCAAACCAAGTATTCAGCCCCTGAAAAAATAACACAGGTCCTTGATATTATTGCACCTTCAGCACAGAGTCATAATAATGAATCAATGTGAGATTATAGCATAGAGAAAAAGAAAAAGGCTATGGCTAGATTTAGAGTTAGTTTGACAAATCAGCCAGCTTTTACCTGAAAATCATAGAGCCGAATTATAGAAATTAGAGGAAAAATAGGAGATTCTGAGCGTGCGGTACTGACAGAAAGAGCAGGTCTGGATTACGAACCAAAGTGCTGTTTTCTGTTGAAGGAATAGAATGAAACTATAAAGTGTCTGAAGACGTCTGGGTATGAGAACCAATGTGGGGTGTAGTGGTATAGATTGGAGGTAACATTCAAATTTATTTTGAATTTTGAACTATATTTAAAAACACATAAGCAAATGAGAAAAGGGTTTCTCAGTGTTACATGGTATCTTTTTGCTGCAAGAAGCTGATATTGTTTGATGAAGCATTACAGAAATCTTTTCCTCTCCCTGTCACACATAGGGGCAAATTTCCTACACACGGAAACAAAAGTCAAGCATAAGCTTTATAGATTTGTCTTCCTCCTTTCTCAGCCTCCCATGATTTTTATGGAATGACACAGAACACTGTCCTGCCGAAAATGTGATTCAAACAGTGATAATATTTCATTGTAAAAGGCACGATGAGACCTAGTACTGGAAAACATACATCAGAGTAGTAAATCTTTTGAAAAATCAGGCATTGGCATCCACAAAGTCACAGTGGCTCCACTGGAAAAAATACTTGCTTTTGAGAGAATAATAGAGATAGTGTTTTGTTTTGTTTCGTTTTTTTCTAATTAGGATGCAGTGTTGATCTAAAATGCAACATTGTTTCTTAGGGAGTTTCTTTGCCAACATAATAAAAAAGGAAAATAATTCATGAAATAATTAGAATAAAAAACACTCTTTCAATACATTGCTTAGTTTTCATTCTTTTAGAAACAATTTATTCATATTCATATTTCCAATGTTCATTAAATTAAGCAGGGTAATAATTTTAAGAAAGCTACCACTACTGATGTGTGTTAAAAGCTGAGTTTTAATGTAGTATTTCCATCTGTCTCTATTACTCCAGAAAAAAATAACTTATGTTTTGATACTTGAAAACTGAAAATGATAGATTTTATTTTTAAAAGAATCATTAACGATTTCAAGTTGGTTGGCTGAGATGATTTGTTTACTTAATTCCCAATGACATTCCAAAGGGATATTTTAAAAAATTAAGAGAGATCAGAAGCATAACTTCAAGCAATTTTTGGAAGACATGATACTGGTAAATTAAACTTGGAGAATGGCAAACCACCAAGAAGTTCACTAGCCCACCTAAAAGGTCAATGGACAGTTTTCAGAAAGATCTGAAAACACAGTCAAGCTCCAAGGGACAGGGAATTGAGGCAAACCTAGCCTGAAGCTGGGCTGATGATAAATGAGGAAGGGAAAAAGAAGTTCTCAACCTATCTTGCAAACCTCTCATAGAAATTCATGGAAGCTGGTTAACATGCTATTATTATTTCTATCATGCATTTGGCATAGGTAGTATAGTAGCAAGTAGTAAATCCAACAGCAAATATTGTATTCAACTGAAAAACAAAGCAAAAGCAAGCCTAGCCGTTCACATTAAAATCACGAAGAATGTAATATAAATGAGATGAGTTTACAGCATCGGCTATTGTTGTTGGGCACTGTTGAGAGTTTTAAACAAGAAAGTGTAGGGGTTCAAAATGAATGGCCCCTGTTGGAAGCTAAGCAGGGTTGGGCCTGGTTAGCACTTTGAGGGGAGACCACCTAGGAAGACCAGGTGCTGTAGGCATAATAAATAAATAAATAAACAAACAAACAAACAAACAGACAGACAGACAAGGTCCTTGCAAACTGTGAGGCCAACCAATAAAAAAAATAAAATAAATAAAATAAAATAAATAAATAAATAAAATAAATAAAAAACATAATGAGTGGCCCCAAGATATGGCACCGTGGTGTGCAAATTATTTTGAGCTGGAGACAATTGAGACCCTGTGGTCTCCAAAGAGGCTTCTGCCCCTCTATAAACTACCTAGAAGAATTTAAATTGGGAGTCTTTCCCAGAATAAGAGTTATTATCAGAAATAAATTTTTATAACCTATTTATATGGTATAACAAACACCTTATTCCTGAGCATTTGTTCTTGTTCTTAGTGTCCTGTGAACTGCCCTCCTCCCCATTTGAAGCCCCAGGCCCCTTATCCCATTCCTTAGCTCAGGGTGTCATGTATACCCCATTTTACCTTTCTGTCTCTGAACCCCTCATACATGTGCAGCCTCCAAGTCTCTTATGTATATGGAGTTTCTATGTGTATAAAATAAAATAATTATTCAACCAGCCAAAGAACCTGAGTTGGAGATGGGGGTATTTTCTCTCCCCTGCAGAACAAAGAGAGAGAGAGAGAGAGAGAGAGAGAGAGAGAAGGAAGGAAGGAAGGAAGGAAGGAAGGAAGGAAGGAAGGAAGGAAGGAAGGAAGGAAGGAAGGAAGGGAGAGAGAAAAAGGAAGGAAGGAGAATAAAAATTAGCAGGGTTTACATATGGAAAAAAAAAGAGTCAAAATTATTATTATGTGTAAGCAATAAGATCATTTACCTAGAAAATCCAAGATAATCAAATACAGGTCAGTGTAGATTAGAGAGTTTAGAAAGGCAATCTGTTCCTAAAATAAAAAAACAAAATTCAAAGCTTTCCTATATTTTCGGAAAATAAAAGAAATAAAAGATAAAACCAAACAAAGAAAATAGAAAAATAAACAAGACATTTGTTGATAGCTACCGAACAAAGAAATAAATGGAATAGAAAAAGAAAACCAGAAATTGTCCCAAATGTTTGAAACAATTTGGTATAGGATGAAAGAGGAATTTCAAAACCATTTGATTTTTGAATAATATATGGATCTAAGTGATAAAAATCAAGGTAGACCACTACTTTAGAAAAAATACAGCATGAAAGAAATAAAGAGTTAATGAAAATATATAATGATAGAAATACTGGAATGAAATATTGATGAATAATCACAGATCAAGAGAAGCCTGTTGAATTATATCACCAAAGGCAGAATCCAATAATGAACTTGCAAAGAACATTCTTTTTTTATTAAAAATAAATTGCTAAATATGAAAGTGAAGTTAGAAAAATGGGATACAAAAACTCACTGAAATTCAGAATTTGTTAGATATCCTTAATGTTGAGATCCTTTCCACTCCAAGTGAATGAAGATTTTGTCTGTTTTTTTTTTATTGTTGTTGGTGGTGGTGACTGAGCAGTAGAATCATGGAACCAGTGAAACTAGGAAGTTCCACTACAAACCTTCGGATACACGTTTCTTAGCTTTGGAACAAATATGGTCCTGCTGTAATCTGCCCAAAAAATCTTGGTCCAGGAGCCATGCAAGGCAGTCTAAGAGAATATATGATTTAGATAAACAGAGCTTCTGGTGTTTTAGCAGATCACATAGAATCTAGTATGTCAGCTGTCAGAAAAAAAGTAGAACATAAAAGTATCACTGGGAATTGTGTTTTTCAGGAATTTATTCTGGTATGTTTTAATTTATTTACATCTTGGATATTAATATATGTTTCCTAGAGGTCTGGCTTTGTGAAGGTCAGAGCATTTAAGAGCTGATCTGGATGAAGACTTATGAAAGTTAATAGTAGTCTCTCACGGCAAAGAATTAAGGAGGAAGAAAACCTGTTAGAAACACAGTATCCAATTTTCTTCTCATGGTATTCATTGGAGGAGCCCAAGAGGAGATGAATAGTACATGATTGATAAATCGTTGTACAGATGTATAGTATAACCCTGTACCATGCACTAACTGTGGAAGAGAAGGATGATGAAATCCTATAGTTAACCATCGGTTTCCTCATCGCACTCACTAAGGGTCCAAAAGAATTTATAAAAATAATCCTTTAATTCAGGTTTGAATCACATTTTCCAACCTATACACATTTAACAAATGGTAAAAAGTCAGAAGTAGTTTTTTTCTGCCATATATAAATCATGCCCAAATCATTAAAGGGCCCAAGGTCTTTCATCTAGGGTCTTAGAGCTATACAATATGGCCACCATTCTTGCTATCAGCAGGGAATAAAACATTTTCCTCTCTGGGCTACTGTTTCCTCTCTTCTCTGTTCTCAACTCTGTGTGTCCTTTGGTTCCTCTGCTACCTCTTAGGTTCATGCCTCTTCTCCTTAGCCTGTACTGGTACAGATTGCCAAGTGTTCCATTTCATCTGTTTCCAAGCACCTAGAGTTATGAGTGGATCAGTGGGGAGCACGCAGGGACCAAGAAGAGTCTCTTCCTTGCATGTCTTCTTGGGGTTATCATGCTAAATTTGTCTCTGCCTCTTCCCCTGCTTTACACCGCATTTCCAAAAGCTAACTTTGTACCCAAGATTTGCCTTCTATTTGGTCCCAGAAAGAAGAGTCACCAGTGGTTGCAAAAGCCCCAATCACAGGCTTAGGGAATGAGAACAACAATTGAGTGAAAAGGCTGTCTCTCCTTTGTGTACTCCCCGGATGAGGAAAGTCTTCCACCTCTTGGTAAACGGCACACTTAGAAAGTAATCCAGGTGCCTAACATGGGAGTAGTGATGTGAAATAGGGAATTATGGGACAGCAGGAAGCATGGGAAGATGTATGCAAAAAAAAAAAAAAAAGTGGCAAGTTCATCTGGAGGTTTTAGATCAGGAAACTGAGGACTGAGGAAAATGTGAGAGAGTTCACTCATTTGGAATGGTCCTACATGATGGGAATAAAAAAACGACATAAAACCAGAACTTTGGTTAACAAAATGAATTAAAGCACACCTCCACAATGGCACCATCTCTTCTCTTTGAATTATCCTACAGACATTCTGGAGAAAGAGGCCTACTCTTGTTTCATTTGGTTTCCATCATAAATTAAATCAGCAAAGGCTGGGGCTCTGTCAGCATTAGCAGTGGGCTCAATCAATCTCTCTCTATAGAGACCAGCCTCAAGCAGAGCCATGGAGGCAATTGTGCTTTAAATCTTCAGCTCAGGTTAGAGGCAGAGCCCGGCACAGCTGACTCAGGCACAGACAATTTCACTCCACTAGAACTTGGAAGAGGACCCCGACGGTGTGTTCGAGATAAGCAGACTCTCCCTAGCCCTTAAACATACCTTCTTGGATCCCCTTCTAGCCACACTTGAGCTTACTTGTCTCTTAGTGTCACTGAATAATTTGCAAAACTATTTCTAGTTACTGTCAAAAGCAGGCTAAGTTATGTCATGCCATGAAGAACTGTTGAATAATAGAATTCATTCCTTTTTATTGTGCTTTGCACAATAAAACATGCTTATAACACGACCAGAAAACCTGTATTCTGCTTGGAGACAGAGGAGAATATGACCAAATGCCACACTTTCAGGATCCCCAAGATCTTAAGCCTAAGCATGTATATGAATGATGATCTCCAATGAATCTCTAAATTTCTCTATAAGGAAGGAATGATGTAGAGTGGGGAATAGTGCAGGAGCTGATGCTTTCTATCTCCCTTTGGAAATAATTTTTTAAAATTGATACATTTTAAAATAATTACTAGAAAGCCAGTGGTTTCAATAAATATTCCAGATATATTTGGTAAAATATATTACCCACACATTTACTATATGTGTGTGATATCTGTCTATCTATGACTACAGGTATACATTTTATAATTTAAGACACTCTTGCTTCCATACACATGAGATTTACATTCAAAACCTACCTAATTTTAAATCTCACCACTCAATCCATTGCATTAATCAGCCTTTAGTTTACCAATGCCACTAAAAATTGTTCCCATGCTGGCAGTTAATACAAGAATTGAAAATCAAACTAATTAAAAAGCTGGAATAGCAGTTCTTTTCCTTTTTTTTTTTTTTCCACCTGGGGAAAAATAGAATGATATTTCCACATGTCGTGAAATCTTTTTACCTCAAGGGATGAGAATATCATGTTCAAGTTATCTACTTTCTCGTGATTTTTCCTCTTGTGGATTAGAACAAGACATAAATGACTTTATCAAATAAATGGAGAGTTATAAATATTAGCCTAATTCTAGTCCTACAGAGTATAAAGTATGGCGAATTCTCTAAGGGTATGTGAAATCTCTTCTTACATATCTAGTGCTGCCGAGATAAATTTAATGATCACATGCACTATGAAATATCATTCTACAGTAGAAAAATAAGTTTACACTAAAATTTATCAAATGATATTAAACTAAGTACCTTAAAAATATTTTTATGTAACGATATCAGGTTTTCTTTACTTTAGAATTGAGGTATAATAGCAGCATTATTCACGGTGGCCAGGACATGGGAGCAACCAAAGTGTCCTATGATAGATGATTGGATAAAGAAGCTGTGGTGGGTATATACAATGCAATATTACTCAGCCATTAAAAGAGATAAAAGACTGCCATTTGCGACAATGTAGATGGATCTCGAGATAATCATGCCAAGCGAAATAAACCAGAAAGAAAAAGTTGAAAATTACATAATATCACTTATATGTGGGATATAAACCTAAAGGCAACAAATGAATAGGACAAACAAACAGAGACTCATGGACATGGACAATAGACTAGTAGTTACCAGAGGGTAGGGGAGAGAGGAGAGGTAGTTGGGGTAAAAGGGGTCAAATATGTGGTGACAGCAAGAAATCTAACTATGGGAGGTGAACACACAGTATAAATATATATATATGCCTTACTGTTAAAATGTACAGCTGAAACTTATTGGATTTCATTAGCCAATGTCACCATAAAAAATAAACTAATTAATAAAAAAATCAAAAATTAAAATAAAATTGGGCTATAGTATATAGAGTAATAAATGCTAAAATTATATTATTTTAAATTACACATATATAAAAGGGAACCACATGCCGACATTGTATCCAAATGGTTGGTGGGACCAGAGCGGACATGTGGATTCAGGACCAGGATGCCTGGCCAGCTCTGCACCCTGTGGCTCCCTCTCTCGTGGCCCAGCAGCACACTGCAGAAAAGGCCCTTAGTGCTTACCTACTTTTTATTTCATTCCTAGTAGCAGCTATTTGTTTCCCAGAAAAAAACAACAAAAAAAGACCATCTGTCTTACCAGGCTGTCTGTTTAAAACCTCAAAATTTGGCTCACCGATACTGCATTTGAAAACAAATGGCTATTTTCTGCAAAAGAATTTATTCCCGATTTTTAAAATTTCAAAATTATTCTTGATATCAGTGCTACAAAGCTGATTTCTTGAATATCAATTGGAATGATTCTTTAAATATGTGTTGTTCTCTTACTGAGCCCATAAAACATGTAAATTTATTTTGAATATATTTACAATTTAAGAGACCTTTTTAAAGATTACATTGAGCAATATAATATTTCCTCAGTTATTACAGAGTAAAACATGAATAATGATGAACTCCTCTAGATCACCACTAGATGGTACTACAAAACCTATTAATATAGCCTAGCCCTCTAGTTTTGCTGCTCTTTGTTTCAAGATCTTTCCAGATGGCTTTTTAATGATTGCAAGTTTGATTATAACTAACATTTATTTAATGACTGCTACAGACACCAACAAATTGCATTGTGTTAGATGACTAACCTTGGACAAGTCAGTTATCCTCCTTGTACCTCAGTTTCCTCATCAATGAAAGAGGAAAAGACTTTAGTCCTCATGGAGAACCCCACACAACGTGGCCTCTTGCCCTTGGCTAAATACACCAAGGGCAAGCCTATGGCATAAAAAGAATGACTCAATTCTTTTCTTTTCTTTTTCTTTTTTTTTTTTTTTTCAAATGAGAATTAGGAAAGATCAGCCAGTGACTCCCTGGTAGTGGGAGCAGCAAGATGTGGGATGCAGGTGCTGGGGAAGCAGCACAGAAAGCTGGCCTCAACTAGGGAAAAACAAAGCTGGCAAGCAGAAGAGGAGAGAGAAAAGGCCGAGACAGAGAGTCCTGGCAGTATTCACATCCCTCATTCCCACTATTCCTGGAGTCCGTGACAGCCCTGCCCTCCTAGAGGCTGATGAGCCAGACTTCTTTAATCACATGTGACAACAAGGCATTCCTCCAATAAATATCCCATTTTGTCCCAGCTAGTTTGATTTGGGTTACCATCACTTTAAATGAGGAGTTCTTCCTAATCCAGGTGGTCACTCATCCTACCCATTCAAAGGTGTAGCTGAGCAGTTTAAGTCTTTACACCATATCTATTCAAGTCTAACTCCCATTGTATTTAAAAATATCAAAGAGAAAAAATCATAGAGCAAAAGGCAAAATAAGGAGAATAAGTTCAAAATCTTTTACCTATTAAGACTATGTAGTATCGTGAAGGGGAAGCACCTCCTCAGAAATGCCAAGTGCTTTGCAAATGGATGTCACCTCTCAACGGCCATCGCTTCAGCCCTACATGTCTGAATGGCTTAGAGCTTCCACGCATTCTGATACTGGGGGTTTCAATAGTTTTTGGAGGGTAGATGAGTGGTTTGACTTTATTCCATTAACTTATAGCAATCTTGATTCCTCCTTTATAAACTAATAAGATAAATATGCATTTCTCAGGTACATACATTCTCAGAAAGTCAAGGTAATAAATTCAAGATATTAGGATTCTAGTGTGACACCTCAAAACAATAACCAATTTGAATCTTGATCTCTCCATCTTCCTCTCCCTCTTTCTTTTTCTCTTTCTCTCTGTCTCAGGGTAAAAATATAGCATCTTGAAATCAGTTATGCCAGTGTGCTACGTATGAAGGCAGAGTCCTAAAGCAAAGACACTGCTAGGGGGGTAGGGCCAGAGAGAACGTAGGGACCTACCTACTACTTTTATGACTATTTGAGACTCAGCAGGAATATATTCAAATAATTTAGACTAGTAAAGAATCACTCCTCTGCTGATTACTATTCTGGTCAAATTACAGTTGTTAGGGATGGAAAGAAACGATATAAAACAAAAAAATGTAAAACGTGGTTTGAAAAAAAGTCTTTTAATAACTAAAAATTTTGTTTTCTTTCATCCTCTACATCATTGCAATAACGGTACATATATACAACGAAATAATACTCAGCTAAAAAGAAATGAAATCTTACCATTTTCAACAACATGGGTGGACCTACAGGGTATTATGCTAAGTGAAATAAGTCAGACAGAAAAAGACAAATAACATATGTTTTCACTTATATGTGGAATCTAAAGAACAAAATAAATAAACAGAACTAACAGAAATAGGCTCACAGATACAAAGAACAAATGATGATTGACAGACAGAAGGGGGATAGGAGTTGGGTGAACAAGGTAAAGCACTTAAAAAAAAACAAAACTATCAATAAGTCATAGCCCTATTTCCATCTCTTCCAAATAAGTTTTATTTCTCACCTTTTCTCTTTTTAGGGGTGGTCCAACAGTGTCTAGATCTCTAAAATGACAATATTAAGAATATCTATAAAATGTCACTTTCCTCCACCCACTATACTTAATTCAGCCAATTCAATTTTTGTCCTGTTTAAATTCATTACTTTTTCTCCACTTCCATTACTATTTTCTTAAAACAGATTCCAATGACCTCAGACTGGATTAGAGCATTTCCTTCCTTACCCTCTTTGTCTTCCTCAGATATTTTTCTTCTCTCTGACCTCAGGTAACCTCTACTCTCTTCCTCAAGTATCCACAGAGTACCTCTGTTGCTTGCTTTTCATCTCAAAGCAAAACTCTGTTTTGGCATTTGAAACCTCTAGGAAATTATTTCTGATTTACTCATGTATTTATTTTTACTTATTGATTCTTTTATTCAAATAAATAAAAATATTTTGTAGTGCTATCTAAGATTGTCATCTGTCCTGGGTCCTAGGTATAGAGCAGGAAAAACAAAAACAAAACAGAAAACAAAGCTCTCCCATCTGGGAGCCGCCATTCTAGAGTGAGGAGGTAGACAGGAAACAAATCAACTAACACAGAATATGTTAGGTGGAGGTAAGTGCTATGAAGAAAAACATAAAGCACAGAAGGGAGACTAGGTTGTTGAATGGGCACAAATTTGTATAAGGAGTGAGAATATTAGGATAGTCAGAAAAGGTAACATTTGAAAAAAGAATAGAGGAAGTATAGAGATGAGACAAATGACAATTTGGGGTGGGGAGCATTCTTAAAATAATGGGGAAAATGGTTCAAAAATCATTACTCATGAGTGTGCCCACGGTGTGTCAGAAACATCAAGGAAGCCAGTGTGAAAGGGGAAAGGGGGAAGAGAGCAAGGCAGAGAAAGGGAGGCTTCCAGATCATGTAGGGTTTTGTCATATACAGGCCTTGGATTTTGCTCTGGAAGAGGGGCCAAGACAATTTAAGGCTGAGTAGAAGAGCAACATATGTTTTGACTTATAACTGAAAAAAATCAATTGGGTCACGATATGGACATTACTTACCTAAGAGAACAAGGGTAAAAACAGAGAGATTCTTTCAGGTAAGTGATGATTTTCCTTTAGACTGTAACTGGCAGCAGCAAAAGTGGTGATATGTGAGTCTATTTGGAATTTATTTTGTATTTAAGGCTGACAGGACTTCCTGATTGCTTGAGGTGGTGTATAAGAAGAAAAAGACAATTCAAGGATTTTGAATTGTAAAAAAAGGTGAAGAGGCAAGTCAAATATAAATGGTATATAAAAATATGTTCAAAATCAAATAATCAGGGAAATGTATATTAAATAAAAATGATACATAGTATTTATATAATATACTGATAACAAAAAAATATCTAGTTTTGAAAAAAAGAGAAAAAAGTTCTCTTGCAGTTAGTAGGAAAATGCATTAGTAACAACATTTTAGAGAGTAAAAAAGCAAGTCTTAAAAAGTTTAAAGGAACATATATTTTAATCAGAAATTCACTTCTGAATATCTATTCCACAGAAAACACAGGGTAAATATGATATGGTAATCTTAGTATGCTTATTTATATTTTCTTTGTTATTAATGAGGTCAAATATATTTTCTATATTTATGGGCCATTTAAGTTTGCTCTTCTATGAGTACTTATTTGAGCCATTGACCATTCTTATCTATTAATCTTTTTCTTATTGATCTATAGAAACACTTTGAAATATTATAGATACTAATATTTTGTTGTTATATATTTAAAATTACTCTTCCAAGTTTGCGACTTGTCTTTTCACTATATTTTCATTTATCTTTTGATGAACAGAAACTCATGTTTAATAAAGTCTAATGTGCTTGCTTTCCCATTTGTGATATACACTTTTAAATCTTATTTTTTATTTTTTCTTATCCCAAACCAAAAAAATAAAAATACGGTCATCTAATCTTTATTTTTAAAGCGTTAAGATTTGCCTTTTATATTTTAGTCATAAACCAATTGTCAAGTGGTTTTTGTTTATGATCCAATATAGTGATCCAATTTCTTTTGTTTCCATAGACTTAGCCATTTGTCTTACTACTATTTATTAAATAATCCATCATTTCCCAATGATTTTAATGCCACCTCTGTTACTTACCAAATCTGTTTTTTTAGTTTCTCTAACCCCGAGCCAATAGCATACTAAGTAGTAAAGGTTAAATATCAATATCTCGTAAGGCACATTAACTCACTTTGTGTAATGGTTATTCTTGGCCCTGACCCTTAATATACAAAACTAAGAATCAAATTGTTGAAGTTCAAAGAATATATCTGTAGGATTTTTATTAATATTCTTTGAACTATTAATTTTATGTTAATCAATTAGGAAAAATTGATGTGTTTAGAACACTGAGTCCTCTGATTGACATTTATTAACATCAGTCTCTTAATTGATTTCGGCCTTATTTAATTTTCTGAATAAGAGTTTATAATTTTCTTCAAATTATATACATTTTCATTAGTTTGATCGATAGACTATATATTTCATTGTTATAATATCTCTTTAAATAATATTTTATGTTCCTTACTGGTATAATGACATATATTATATGTTTATCCTTTTATTGCACAGAAATAGCTCCTAACTCTAGTGTCAATAATTTATCTATATTCTTTAGGATTCTTTTTGGTGGATAATATATCAATCATCATATCATCTAACATGATGACCACTTTTGCTTCCATTGCAATCCTTAAACTTATTTTTTTCTTTTATTGTTTCACTGTAAATCCTCTAGTACAATACTGAATAAAAATAGCGATAGTAGGCTTTCATGTCTTGATTCTAATTTAAATGGAAAATTTTAATGAATCATCATTAAGTATGCTGTTTTGTGTGGATTATTGTTGAGAATATACTATATCAAGATAAGAAAGTTCTCACTTATTCTTAATTTGGTAATATCTCATTATAACTGTTTCTATTCAATATTGTACCAGAGGTCCTAGCCAGTACCATAATACAAGAAAAAAAAAAATTAAGGCAAAGGATTGGAAAGAAGAAAATTAATGTTATTTTCACATGATATAATTACTTAAAATTATTCTACAGAAAAAAATATTGGAAACGATAGAAGAAAGGTGCCAAAGTGTGTGCATATAGATCATTATACAGAAGTCCATTGTCATTCTATAACAATTAGAATGTGTTTAAAAACATGACACCTTTAGCAACAGCATAAAATTATCAAATACTTACAAATAAATCTAAAAAGGGGTGCATACACTATCTGGAAAAACAAAAAATTCTGAGATTTAGAAAGACAATCTAATTAAATAAAAAATTGTACAATGTTAATGTAATGGTTAAATTAATATCATAAAAATGATGATCCCTTTAACTGATTACTGTGAAATTCCAATGAAAATATTCACCGAGAAAATTCATTACTAGTACTGGAGAAAGAAATCAAAATGCATTTTTTTTTTCTGAAAGCACAGAGATTTTAAAATCACTACCATATATGAAAGATGTGACTTTGTGAGAAACATAGTAATTTTAAAGTCTTTAAGTTATCAATTACATTGTTGCTTATTGTGTTAAATATCTTACATTTGACTCTTTTAGATCTGCTTTCCAACCAGGAAACTGGACCAATCAATGGAGTTCCAGTAGGCCAGATGCACAGAGAATGAGATCATTTTACATTGACTATGTCACTTGATATAGAAAATCGCTGTTTTCAAGGTGGCATGCTCTACACAAATCTCTTTTTCAGTGTTCCATTGACCATGCTGTACCCCCAGCTATTTAATACTATTGCCAATAGTGTGTTATTTTTTTTTTACAAAGTGTAGTAATGGGTCATCTCTGTTAGATAACATTGGGTTACTAAAATATCCATTGTGGTTTCTCCTACATCTGATCTCTCTCTATCTCATAAATTATCCTACTGTAAATAGACCCTCTTCAGATTGTCTTAAATTTGAGTGTGCTTGAGTGAACACAAATAAATATCACTAAGTAAAGAATAAAGTCGCAGTAATCTAGAACCCTGTCATATAAAAGTGTACTCTGATTTTTTCATAGCATATTATAATATTCAAAACTTTAATGACTAGACATTAAATTAAAACCTCACTTATATTTAAGAAAAAAATAAAAAAGATATTAGAATGTAAAATGTAGGTGGCATTTTGCTTATTTTTACCATAACTGGATCAATTGAATATAAAATATAAGCTTTGCAGTTTACTTAACAAATATTTGGCATAAAATAATATTTAAAAAACTACCAGATCTATTTACAGTTAGTAAAATCTTTACTTGATTATGTTTATGCAAAGGACCCTTAGACTTTTTTTTTTTTCAGACAGCATGGTGGAAGGAAAGTACGTAGTAAAAATGAAAATTTGTACTAGAATTTCCTAGCAAAGTATAGAGTAACTTAGGATGCCATCCTTGTTGGTCTGGGACAATGAGAATTAGCTCGCTGCACTTATGTTAGAGCAGTTTAATTATTGATGAAGGAAGATTTAAAGTAAGTGAGCTAAAGTATTAGTAGAGCACTGCTATAAAAATTTGATGATTCTGAATTATGACACTAGTGATATTAGGGGAAATTTAATGGTATTGTAAATGTGTACAGTATTTACATAATAACTACTTGAAAATAATCTTCACTAAAATTAAGATAAGATTAAAAATGGGACAAGGTTGAAATCAGACATCCAACAGCATTTTGGCGATAATGAATGGCTAAACATTGGCTTACATTACCAGGGTGAATATTTATGAGCATTTACAGAAGTAATGCTACATAATTTTGACTATGAAATAGCCAATTGCCAACTTACACAACAGTAAAACCATGAGTCACTAAAGCATCCATAGTAGCATAATTTCTGTCATTCACAAAGCAACCTTAACCCAATGTATAAACTAAATAATTAGTCATAATGTTAAGTTTATAACATGTGTACATTTACTTTGGGAGATTGTAGAATAGACCTTATGGAGATGCCTGAAATAGGCTGATTCTAACATAGCATGTTTAGAGGTAAAAAAATGATTCATAGTGTTTACGACCCACGGAGTCTATGATTCATAAATTATTATCTAAAAGGTAATCCAGAGAACAAATGTGGCTTGTGAGTGCATACATGTCATTAAAGGTCAAAACAATGATGCATTTTCAGGCTAAATTACTTTCCTAAAACAGGGAATGGACTAGAAAACATCAGATTTTCTCTTTTGCTAAAAGTCTACCAATCAATCCAGCCCCTACGCTGACCAGCTCCCATGTGCCTAACTTCCTGCTGGAGCTAATGAGGGAAATAGGAGTATTATATGAAGATATTTACCACCTGAGTGAGCAATTATAAAATAGCCAAGACTAACCAAGTGTTTATAACAGTATGACATTATTTATTAGTTCTATAGAGATTTAAGAATGGTAGAATTTGGTGCAAACTAATGTAATAATATTCTTAAAATATTAATAATGACTATAATAGCTAACATTTATTGATAGTTTACAAAGCCATGCAAATAATAATTATCACTTATCATTTGTTGTGATTAGTGCATGTCCATTAGTGCATGTCCATTACCTTCATTATTTTATAATAATAATTACAGAAATTAGGTACTATTAATAACATGAATTCAGCAATACATGTTAAATGTATAGATAAAAGAATGAATGAGTGAGTGTAAAAAGAAATGAGGCTCAAAAAGTTTAAATAACATCATATGGCAGAAGGATTTGAGACTTAAACTAAGCCTTAGACTATGAGTAGCTGTTGGACAGAAAAAGAAGGGGAACATGACAAATATTAACATAAGGCAAAAAGAAAAGTATACAAGCAGAATGAGTCCCACATGCTTATGGGAAAAAAAAGATAATAAATCTAATTAGAACAGAAAGTATATGTGGTGAAGTATTAGGAAGTACATTTTGGCATAGTGCAGTTTCTTGAAGTCTAGGAAGAAGAGTCTGAAAATAATGCAGTGATTGCAAGCAGAGTGACATGAGGACATTTTAGTTTATTAAAGGTGTAAACTGGCAACACTGGGTAATGTGGATTTGGCAGAAAGAACTTATCTAATATAGAAAGAATTTTCAGTAGTCTAAACACAGAATTATGAGGGTTTGGATTTGGGTAGTAATTGATTGCACAGGAAGTAAAATAGAAAAGATAGGTCTAGGAAATGTCTTGGAGGAAAATGGCTATAGAAAAGAAGGGGAAAAATTAAGGAATGAAGAAACCAGTGTTTAGTGGAAAAGTATATCAAATGATGATATCACTAAAAATAGACATAGAATGTATTATTTACCTTCATTAAATGAAAAATAGAATCAAAATCAATATCAGTTTGAGAGAGAAAAGTTTCATGTGGAGTTTGAGGTGATAGTGTTATCTCCAAATATAGTCTATGCATAAATGAAAAGATCAGACTAGGATACAGATACAAAATCAGGCTTAGAAATACAGATTTTTAAAGTCATGCCATAAAAAAGAGTCACATGGGAAGAATATAAAAATCAGATTTACTGGGAGAGAGGATACAAGTTCAAGTTGATTATAGCATTGAACTTAAGTCACGTAACATCTCTGAAACACAGTTATTCCATGTTTTATGCAGAGAAGATAATATCTACATCACGATATTTTGAGCACACGAAGTGGAAGGGCCTTGCAAACTGTAAACTATGTAGATAAAGTTACAGTTACACGGTTAAAGTCATGAAAATGAAAGGGTAGACATTTTAAGCTGTTTTTCTTACAGACTTTGTGTTTGAGACATTAGCCTTCTTCTCTTGATTAAAGACTCACATTTTACTGTGTTAGAGTGGATGATTCATTATGACAGACACTAAAAAAAAGGTTATTTAGCCTGCCCACTCCTAAAACACAGTAAAAACTATCCCCTTCTAAATTCTGACAAATCACTGAATAATCATATATGAGGTTTGCTTAATTGGAGATAAAATTTTAACTAGCAAATAAAGGAATAAGCGTGATAAATTTTCAATTCAAAAGTTCTTCTTGTGGCATATTTATTTGAATAAATAAGCACCTTAAATACTACTTATATTTATTTTTTGTTTTCAACCTTAAAATTGCAAATTATTAAATTATAAAGCAACATATTTAAGCACACCGACTGCATGATAATCGGTTCTTCATTTCATTAGTAACTAATTGTTACTAATTGCACTGAAATAAATAATACTACTTTGGGAAAAATTTGAAACTTAGATGCCTGAACAGTGTACAAGTTTCTAGAGAAGCAGAACCAGATATGTTTTGTGTATTTAGACTGTTTATAATGTCATTTTATTTTTAAAAATTAATCTGAAAAACTATTTTTATTCATTTTGATTGAATGAAGCTTGTGGATCTTGGTATTTCTTAAGAAAATCATAACTCAAATTTGAGTACATAATGACAAATTGTCTGATATAAATTTTAAATAAGTCATGATTACATTTAACTCTTTTAAAATAAGTTTTTGTATGCTGGTCAGACTCTGAGCTATTAATTATAGATGTCACCTATATCAAATTTTATCTTCCAAAAGTATCCAACGACTATATGGAAATTATTCTAATTCTCACCAAAAGGTTTGAGCCTATTGAACAAAGACTATTTCTTAATCTTTTCATAACCAGGACCTTGGACAGTGGCAGGCATCAAATAGACATTTATTATCTGTTTGGAGAATGAATACATGGATGATTTTGTCGTGAACTATTGTCTTATATATCGTTGGAGATATTATTCACCAGGGTTTGAATGCCTTTTTTATTTTGCCGTAATGATATTGCTTGTGTGCAAACTCCTAATTTGTTTTAATTTTGTTTTTAATTCAAGATGTTACACTTAGAAAATAAAATCTTACAACAAAAATTCATGTTAGCATAAACAACTATTATTTCAAGATATTGATGTAAGAGAAATTCAATTTTTAAAAATGCCCTTTCTAAAGCAGTTTACTTTTATTTCCATCTTCGAGTTCACTAAAGAACTCTTAGAGGTAAAAGAAAGATCTTCATGCTCGCCTCCCTCCCCCAAAAAAAATGAGAGAGAAAAAATATTTTTTCGGTCTGATTTTTAAAATATTATTACTGTGGAACAGAATGGATCGTATGTGTCTTAAAGGCATGTATTCTGAATTTCCCTCCCCACCCCATTCGCTTTAAACTCATATCGTATAAATACACTCTTGATGATTCCTGTTACAAATACATGCACTACTATTAAGATTATGGATTCTAACTAATTTTTCCTTGTATTCACAATGGAAACTAGAACTTGGTAGAGAGGAAAATGCACCGAGGACAAACAAGTCTGTAAACGATCTCTGTAAACCAGTATTTACACGGTTTGCCTTAAATTAGTGAAGGCAACACAAGAACCCTTTGTCTGTGGGACGGTGGGTCTGGCAACCATCATCTACTCATGGAAACGACGTCTGATGACTCCGCCTGGGTTGGGGGTGGGGATCGTCGTGCACCGCGTGGAGAGCTTGACTGAGAATTAAAGTGAGCGAACAAAGAAAACTCCCAGCAGCCGTCCGCCAGCGCCTCGCAGCTGCATCAGGAGACATCAGTCAAGCCTGGAAGCCTGTTCGCATCCGTCTCTCCGAGAAAAGAGCTCAAATAAATAATTGATAGAGATTTATCGAGCCCAGGAACAAATCTTTGCAGAAAACCAGTGCATCCGATTTCGAGCGGTTTTGGAATCTTCTGCCAAGTACGGGATATGGGAGTGCCTCAAGGACTTTGAGCGTGGCTACTGATCTTCCATCACGGGCGTGGCTTTGGCCTCTTTGTCTTCTTGTCACCCCCAACCCCATCCCCGTCCCCGCCTTCTTCTCTTTCCTCTTGAAAGTAGCCTCTCTTTGGTTATTTCTGCACTGCCCTTCCTTGCAGTCCCGCCCCATCCCTTGTCCAGTCCGGTGAGGTCAGCTCATGAATATCAGTGCACTTCCCGGGGAGCGTCTTGCACCTCTTGGTACCTCCCGAGTTCGCCTGTTCGGAGCTGCCGCATTAGCCGAGCCGCGGACCGCAGGGAAGTAACCGGCTCTGGGGGCCGCAGAGGCCACGCGTTAACGCCATTGTTCGGGGAAATCCAGTGGGCGTGGAACTGCGACGAATGAGCCCAAAGTCGTGCATATAATACTATAAAGTGAAACTTTCCTCGCCTCTGAAAGACACAATAAACCCTGAGGTCGCCAGAAGATTAGAAGAGCTATTAATTTGCATCAACTTCGAAACATCGCCTCTGCTGAGAAGTGAGCAGTTCTTCCGGATTTCTAACGGGTTTGAGATGAGAGTTGGGGTGGGTCTATTGGCAGATTAAATTTAAGATTAAAAGTGGCTTGGGCTGTTCTGAGGTTGCTTGGTTGGCGATTTCCACAGGGGAAGCCTTGAAGAGACACAGCATCTAGTCATTTTGGGAGAACCACGCGACAGCGACCAGGTACCTTTGAATGTGGAAGCTGAGCTTTCTCCTGGGTTAGAGCTGTCTAGGGGCCGAGATTAAGCGTTCTCTGGCGGCTCTCAGCCTTGGAGTGATTCTGCCTAATTCAAAATTAAAATAAGGTTGCATTGGCAATATAGCTTGTTTGGGTGGTCCACGTTAGTGTGACCCGAGCCGATGAACTAGGCCAGACATTCCAGGAGCGTGTGGCTCCGGAACAACATGTTGGACGTTTTTTACCCTGTCTTCTTTGTTCACTATTTTTGAAACTGAGTTGGAAGGAGATCCCAGAAAGAGAAAAGGAGGTGGAGAAAGAGCTGTCCAGTAATATTTCTTTATAAAATGAAGAATCACTGAACATTGGCTAAGCTATACTTAAAATAGACAGTAACAGGAATAATGCTAGTAAAGTAACTGTCAAGCATTTTCTCTCCTAATAGGAAGAATTTTATTTTTCTTTAAAGCAAAGCTTTCCGCCTAGTCATGCCCCTCAGTGCTTTATGAGAAATTAATTATAGTTCTAAGGAAAAGGCACCTTATTAACTAGCTGACTAGCTAGCTGGATCACTAGGGAGAAAAATCCAGGAGACAGTGGCTTGAGACAGTGGCTTGCTATTTTCAAGATTTTAAATGCCAGTGATGGATTTATTTAAAAAAAAAAAAAAAGCACAATGGAAGTTGATCTTATCACCATGAGTCAGGGTGCATCAGCCTTCTTGGGTGCAGGGTCATTCTGCCTAAGAACTTGGTTCCATAGGATGGACTGGGCACTTAAAAATTACAACTTCACCTATGATACACCATCTGAGAAGATTCTTAAGAATAAAAATATTTTCTATCTAGCAATTACACTTAAAATGATTTGCAAGAACTATGAAATTTGAATAATGTGGAAAAGTCATCACCTATTATTTAAGAAATTGTGCAGAACCACCAGTAAACTTTTTCAAAAGTATTTTAAAAATTATTCTCAAAAGTTAAAAAATCCTTTTAGTTACTGATGACTAAATTATATAAATGATTCTTAATGCCATTATTTGCTTGAAACTGAAGTTTATTTTAAGTCTTTCTTTATTTACATTTTCTCTCAGTCATAGTTTAAAGGAAATCGAGTGCGTTTCTTTAACCAAGAACAACATTAAGGGTTAGAGATGTTTGGGAAAAGTGCCATGTATCCATAGAAAATTCTCTTCAGAAACCTCCATTATAACCCTTTTTCTATAATTGACATGGAAATATTAACTAAATAAAACTTTCTCAATTAAACTAGGCTTTAAAATGTAGATTAGAGGTGAGAAAAACCAAAGTTGAAAAGTCAGGGTATTGACAACTCTAGCATGTGGACATTTATTCCTCTGAAACTTCTTCTCGACCTTATCCTCTTTTTAAAAATCTCCCGTGCCATCAATTATTTTCTGACTCCACGACTCACCCTTGCCCAAACTCGCTACCTTGAAAATGTTAATTTCCGCTGCTTTCAGGTCATCATACTAAGGCGGAGTGAGATGAAAATAGCGCCTCCCTGGACCAAAAAGAGAATTGACAATTCTGCATCTTATTCCTAAAGTGAAAGCTTCTGGTAAGCGCCTTCCAAATCTCATCATTCTCTAGGGCTTTTCTTGACAGGGAAATCATCCTTTGCTCTGTAACAATGCAGACATGCTTTTTGCTTTCCTTCTTTTGTTTCTGTCCCAGATTATAAAGGAAGTTCAGTGGAAGTGTGGAGAGACGACAATGATCTGATGATGGACCGTTCTAAATTGCAGCCGGTAGATTTTTCCTAGACAGCCATGAGTCAGCCACCGACGGGAGGCGCTGCCTCTGCCACAGCCGCAGCTTCTGCCGCCACTGCTGCCACCGAGGCTCGCCTGCACCCGGAGGGTAGCAGCAGAAAGCAGCAGCGTGCTCAATCACCCGCTAGACTGCGGGACAATACGGTGCGACAAACTACTGCGACTACTCGGTCCCCGGTAGGGGCAAGCACTAAACTCAATTTTGTTCGGCAGCAGCAGTGGCAGCAACAACAGCAGCAGCAGCAGCAGCAGCAGCAGCAGCAGCAGCAGCAGCAGCAGCAGCAGCAGCAGCAGCAGCAGGGCAGCAAGACTGGGTGCCGCGCGGCGCCTCAGACCAGCGCGCGAGGAAGCGGAGGCGGGGCAGAGAAGGGGTTGCCGCTGGCTCCCAAGGGGGCCGTGCCGGGAGCTGTCCAGCCCGTGGCTGGTGCTGAAGCGGCCCCGGCGGCGACCTTGGCCCCGGTGGGCTGCAGGAGGCCTTGCCCGCCGGAGGAGCCGCCCCGGGAGCTAGGGCCTGTGTCCTCTAAACTCGGGGAACCCCCTCCGCTCGGGGAAGGAGGAGGAGGGGGTGGAGAAGGAGGAGGAGCCGGCGGCGGCTTGGGAGAAAAGGAGGGGGGCGCTCCTCAGCAGCCGCCGCCGCCGCCCAGGGGCTGGCGAGGGAAAGGCGTACGCGCTCAGCAGAGGGGTGGCAGCGGCGGGGAGGGGGCCTCCACTTCGCCATCCTCTTCCTCTGCGGGCAAAACCCCGGGCCCCGGCAGCAGAAACTCCGGAAGCGGCGTTGCGGGGGGCGGCAGCAGTGGTGGAGGGAGCTACTGGAAGGAAGGATGTCTGCAGTCTGAGCTCATCCAGTTCCATCTCAAGAAAGAGCGGGCGGCAGCGGCAGCAGCCGCGGCTCAGATGCACACTAAGAACGGCGGCAGCAGCAGCCGCAGCTCCCTGGTCTCTGGGGCCTCTGCCATTTGCGAGCCTCTTACTGTCCCTTGCGCCTCCCCAATGGCGGCGGCTGCGGAGGGCCCCCAGCAAAGCGCGGAGGGCAGCGCGAGCGGCGGGAGCATGCAGGCCGCGGCGCCTCCTTCGTCGCAGCCGCACCCGCAGCAGCTCCAGGAGCAGGAAGAAATGCAGGAGGAGATGGAGAAGCTTCGAGAGGAAAACGAGACTCTCAAGGTGAGGAAGGTGGGGGGATCCGGGTGGGGGAGGGGATGTGTGGGCCTTGTTGGATTAGGGCGTGTCTTCGCATGGGTGAGAGGCTGCTATCCTGTTAGGGAGCCTCAAAGAGGGTGGCGAACAGGAAATGAGGGGAGGGGGTTCCGAGGTCTTTTCCGAATTTAAAGCAGCCTACGATTAGTAGTGTTAGGTTTTAATGTAAATCCAAATCTGGGCCTTCGTTTCTCTAATTGTCATGGTTTGTCCCACATTTTCATGGAGAGAGCTAGAGTAGGAGAGCTAGAAAAGGCCTAAATAGGGCCTGCTTTTCTAGTTGTTCCGTGTCACTCCAGTCTCCTGGAGAGGGGCAATGAAATTGAGAATTTGGAGTTGGGATGGGGTGTACACGGTGTATGTCAGAGGGGTGGGTGTGGGGCGAGGCTAATTTTGACCGGCGGCCTGTCACCTCCTCAGAACGAGATCGATGAACTGAGGACCGAGATGGACGAGATGAGGGACACTTTCTTCGAGGAGGATGCCTGTCAACTGCAGGAAATGCGCCACGAGTTGGAGAGAGCCAACAAAAACTGCCGGATCCTGCAGTACCGCCTCCGCAAAGCCGAGCGCAAAAGGCTCCGCTACGCTCAGACGGGGGAAATCGACGGGGAGCTGTTGCGCAGCCTGGAGCAGGACCTCAAGGTCTGCGGCACTGGGGGTTCGGGTGCGCAGCAGTGGCGGTGGGTAGGACTCTGGTCAAGGGCTTTGCTCTGAAAGGTCTTCAGTGGGGACTGGTAAAGAGCTTTAGAGGCACGCAGTTTCGCAGCTCTGACCACAAAATATCAGTCCTAGAAGAAGGAGAAAAACAGACAGGTGGATCTGAACAATCAAGTGTGTGTGGAAGGCCTTGGGCAGTCCGCGCTCTATGGGGTCACCTGGGAGAGTAACTGTGGCTCTTCCAGAGGTGGTGGGAGGAGGGCGCCTGTTTTCCTGGCAGAAATAAGGGTGTGGCAGAGCACAGGCTCTGGTCTTGATCTGGCCTCCAGAATCTGCCTTCCAAGTGAAGGCTGGCCAGGTGGAGTCAAGCAGGCGCTCGAGAGCAATGTAATGAGGACTCCTCCAGAGGAGTTGAAGGCCTGTATAGGAACAGCACTGGGAAGATACCAGAGTTGAGATTTCTCTCTGCAAATTCCCACCCACATTTTCCAGGACCCCTTCCTTTCTGTCCAACTTGAGAACCCCTTTAGAAGTGAAGGGAGAGTGAAGTAAATGAAAAAAACATTCCACATTCTTTTTTAACGTGAAGAGTTGCTTGGGAATCTCCCCCAGTGGAAAAATTTCAACTTTAAAATGCATTTGTTTGTTTGTTTTTTTGTTTGTTTTGTTTTTTAGGCAAGTGTGCTCTGTTTGGTTGAGTTTAACTGTAAGCAGATTTATTGACGATGTAAAACAAGTATAATCTTCATGGCCTTGAACAACCAACCAAATAAAATTTTATTGTATTAACTTCAAGATATAAAAATCAAGTGTAATTATTCTATATTTGTTTAAAAGTAAGCTATGAAAAAACATTTTATGAAAATCATTGCCTTATTTTTTTCTTCTTTTTTTAACATTTGTTGAGTACTCACAATGCACTAGGTCGGGCAGCAAGCATTTTTACCTATGTTATTATGTCACTTAGCTCTCAAGGAAAAAAACTAATGGAGATTATTGATAGCATCACTCAACAGGTGCCTAAACTGAATCTTTTACAGAGGTGAAGTGTCCAGTCTCCAGTTCCGGAACTTGGCTAGTAGGTAGCCAGGCTGGGTTCCCACCCAGTCTAAAACATAGCCTGTGTCCTGAACCACTACATTAGATTGCTCCACTTTTCTTTCAAACCCTAAAGTTTCCAAGATCATCTCCAAAAAAGGAGGCAAAATGCACACTGTTATTTTTTTAAAAACCGTCTCAAGGACTAGAATACTTCCTAAAACCAAGCATCTGGAAGTATAGGATCAAAATTCGTTGCCCACACTTCACTTATGAAAACTTCGTTTTCTAGTCTTTAAAATAGGTGATAATAAAAGTGTCCACCTCATAGTTTTGTTGCAAAATTAGAGGAGATATGTGAAATTTCTCTACGAGTGATAAAACACAATTGAACATTACCACGGTGTGATGTAGAGGTTATAAGGACAAAAGGCAAGAGCCAGAGTACCTGGCCACTTGTTAGCTGTGTGACCTTGAGCTTATTTACATCTCTGAGACTCAGTTTTCACATTTATAAAATAGAAATAATAGTACCTATCTGATGGGATTGTTGTGAGGATTAAATGGCTTATGTATATGAATAGCTTATATATAAAGCATCTGGAATGATGCCTATATACAGTAAACACTGTAACTATCAGCTCTTAATACATTTAATATGAATATAACTTTAGCACACCTATTTTGTAGTCTTTAATTATACTTTGTTACAAATGTTTCAATTTAGGTTGCAAAGGATGTGTCTGTGAGACTTCACCATGAATTGGAAAATGTGGAAGAAAAGAGAACGACAACAGAAGATGAAAATGAGAAATTGAGACAACAGCTTATAGAAGTTGAGATTGCAAAGCAAGCTTTACAGAATGAACTGGAAAAAATGAAAGAGGTTAGTATTCGATTATTTCATGGTGTGCTATTTATTTTTAACTCTTTAGAAAAGAATTCTAAGGACTAATGTGACTGTTAAAATAATTCCATTCTTATGATTATAAAGCAGTTTGTTGTTCTCACTCAATATAGTAAGATAAATGAGTTTATAGTGATAAATCCATAGCAAAGAAAGTTTTGACTTCAGTCCTGCTTCTAACTTGATATATATGAACTGCGACTGATATTTTATTCTGTGTCATCTAAATGTATATTAATGAAATAAATAATGTAGCTGTACCAAACACAAAGGGTGCCAACAGTATGAAGGAATAAGTTTGTGTTAACAGAGAGAAAGAACTAGTTGTGTGAATTACTCCTAAGTTCATAGAACCACAGACTTTAACAATGAAAAAGTCCATAAAGTCCGCTCATGTCATCTAATCTATGTAATCTAATCTTTGCTGGAATCTTTCATATAACAAAGCCTCTAAATGGTGGGATGCTTAGAAAATCACCAGGGACTAACCCTTAAAGCATCTTGTGCAGTAGCCAACGGCATCACAGCATACCTCTGTTTAAAGGATTTCTTTGTTTTGAGTTGAAATCTATTTAATTGCAAATTGAACCAATTCATTTTAGTTCTACCCTTTAGGGTAAAAGAATCAGTGTTCTTTCCCACATCAGCTATTTCAAGGTTTTGCCATGTTTCCCCTGAATCTTCTCAAAGAACAAAATTGGTATTGAAGAAAATAATTAAAAGAGAAAAGAAACAGAAGAGGTCTATCAAGAAATAATTAGCTTTGTGATAAGTAACAACTTGAATTAAAATATTCTTCTTTGAAAACTGCCTGAGTATACAGTGCAACTTGCAAAAACTATTATTGAGAATTACCAAATATGCATGTGGTCCTCTGAACATTTTCCTCTGCTTAAACGTGCAGAAGTTAAATGAAAATCTTAATCTTTCCATGGACTGAGATATTGCTCTTTTCCATTACTGTTCTTATCTCAAAATGGTATAAAATATATATACCATGTAACTATGAAAATATCAATAGTCTGATTAAAATATGTGTCAGAAATTATAGAAAACTGTTTTGAATAGGATAAACTATTTTATGATCTAAGTTTATACTTATTCTTATATTATTCTGACTTTAAACATTTTTTTTAACATGACATTTTAATGATATGTTATTTTTGGCTAATAGCTAAGGATGGCCGTGGGATACAGTAGAAAATCATAGAGACTGGGAGCCATGCAACTGACTGTCTTCACTGAGTAACTTAAAGGTCTCAAACTTCTCCTTGCCTCGGTTTATTCAGCTGCAGGGGTAATGGTTTTAATCATGAACCCCTGGACATTACCATTAAAGAGCAGCATAGATCTTTTTCTAAAGTTAAGAGATCAAATATGAAATTAATATAGATACATGTTTCTTTAACAGTAATGTACAGTTAAAGTATGTCGAAAATTCAGTTTTATTTCTAGGAAAAAAATAAGTAGATAGCTGTATTTGTTTGCTAGGACTGCCATAACAAAGTAGTACCACAAACTCGGTGGCTTAGCCAACATTTTCTCACAGTTCTTTAGGTGAGAAGTGTTGGCAGGATTGACTCCTTCTGAGGACTATGAGGGAAGGATCTGTCCTAAACTTCTCCTTTTGGCTTATAGATAGATGGCTATCTTCATGTTCACATGGCATTCTCCTTGTAACTATGTTCAAATTTCCCCTTCTTATAAGGACACCAGTCACATTAGATTAGGGCCCATCATTATAAATTCATTGTAGTTCAATTCCCTATGTAAAGACCCTATATCCAAATGAAGTTATATTCTGAGGTACTTGGGATTAATACTTTGACATATGAATGGGAGTGGGGTGGGACAAAATGCAATCCAGAACAGTAACGATTAAATACCTTCTTATGGGCAAGCAAAAAGAAAGTTCATTGTCAATCCCATTGGCTCCATTCTGTGATCATATCTCACTTGCCTTCTCCCATAGTCTTTGTTTATACAATTAAAAACACTAAAGTCAAAATAACATTTGATTACCCAGGATACAATAGAAATGGCTTATGATTTGATTTGGTATCACGTAGATTTTTGTCAAGTGAGTATCTGGAAAATGGGATTTCAGAATGGCATAAGAGCTTTCTGAATTTCATCCTGTGTCCAGGAAAGGGGAAAATGCCTATAGATTAGCTGTACATTAGCCAGGCAGATGAGACTGTTCCCATCTTAAAATAAAAACCCAAATAATCTGGCTACCAGGAAGAAGGGCTGGAACCTGGGTGTTTCTTCAGTAGAATCACTATAAAGATACATTCCTTGATTCTGTTCCTCATAACCCTTTTCTATGACTATTTCCTCCTTCAGGGCTCTAATTCTAAATAGGGAAAACACTCTTGCAGTACCAGGTAGTGTAGGTATATGTGTTCATGACAAAGAGGTAATTCATATTCTCCTTGGAGTTATAAAAGCCAACTTCTAATCCTTGATTAGAAACTACAACAGTAAAAGCGTAAGGAATTTAGGAGCAGGTATGTAGGGTATATGTAGCATATCAGCTTTTAAAGTAACCTTTAATTAAAAAGATAGGCTCTGAAATAGTGCATGCAGTTTGAGAAGATGAGATGGGAGAGAAATAGAAATAGAGAGGAAGGGCAACAGAGTGGAAGACAAAGATCTAAGAGATTATAAATGTAATAAAGGGGAAATAAAAAATATTCTGGTAGGAAAGTTCCATAATCATTTGAGGTTGATCTTTATAGTGTTCAGAAAAGTATCAGAAATAGAAAAAGTAGTTTAAAAATATGTTTAGAAAGCAGAAATGCTTCATTTAAACAAGATTTTTATAATTGTAGTTTCATTACCCTCCAAGAAGATAAATATTAAAACTGAGTTGCAATAATAACTAGCTCACTTTATAGGGTAGGAGCTATGAGTTTGAAGACTGACTTGTCCCTGTATAATTGCAACAGCTTCAGTTAACCATCTGCTTCCTTGGTTGTAAAATGAAAACATATTCAAGTCCTTGGTGAGTGGCAACCACACGATCGTTATCCCTTTGTGGCATCAACCAGTGGTGAAAATAGAACCAGGCCAAGCTTTCCATTATGAAGAGAATAAACTAGTTATGGAGTAAAATCATAAAATGTTAAATAGAATATTAGAGAAAAGCAATCCTCCAATTCTCTGATTTTAGTTTTTTTTATATGGAGTCATATAGATGTTGAATAGCACAGCTGAGACCCATAGGCCATCTGTTGGAGTTTGGAAGCCATTTACTAAAGGTTTAACTGGCTTCAAGGGTGTTAACCAATTGCTCTCAGGGCTGGTGGCTGCACAAAGTCCTGTACACCTGCTCACATCCATCTGCCTATCTTGTCTTCCTGAGAGTATGGAGTAGGCACCAGGGGATAAAAAGAGTTGAGTAGAGACAGGATGGAGGTAATTAGTTGAGTCTACTGTAGTTCATTGCTTGCATTGAAACAGCTGATATTCTGCCAACTGCAAATAGGAGGGACCTCTTAGGATGCTGCCTTAAAATCTAATGGCATTCTTATCTTAATTATAAAACATTAATGTCCTAGCAGTATGCTTTCTTATAGTAGAAAAATGCCTTTACCTTTATGTATCCTGGGAAAAATGGTATTCTATCTTACAGTATCATAATCAGAGAGACAGAGGTTTTTGTAAAAGGTATTTCATGGAAACTATGACTAGTTCTTTGAATGCAAGGACAGGTTAATGCACAAATAGCATAAAGTGAGGATCTGGAGAAGGCTCTCTACACTACAATACATTATCTATGAGAGGTGAGTCTTTGTTCCATTTAATTGAGGGTCACTCTTCTTTATGAAATCCTGTTGCTGTAGGAAGAATCTTTATTTTCAAAGCTTCGAAACTCCTGTGCTCTTCAAAAAAGAGGGGTCTTCTCATGTCACTTTTAAGATCTGTTGCTTGGAGACATTTGAGCAAGTAAGTAACCACCAGAAGACGTTTGAAAACAGAAAGAGAAAAAAGTTAATTAAGATGACGATGATAAGAATTGTTTATTAGATCTTTTTTGTTTTAGAGTCTGTACTCTGTGTTGTCTCATCCCTCACCCTCACCCAAGAGTTTCAAAAGAAAATGATTCTCTTAATTTTTCCTGGTCTTTTGCGAGGGCTCCCAACTGGCCTACTACAATAGCACCATCTAACTTGGGATTTTTATTTTCTGTGAATTTATTTAATATGGCTTATCTGTTATCATGAACTTTCATTCTAGAATGAAAAAAAATAATGCTATAAATTTCAATAGTAGTGTCTCTGTTTTTTTTTTTTTTTTTGTCTCTATTATACAGAGTATATTTGTATATGCAGACTATTACAGAACACATTAATAAACAATTGCTTGTCTGGCATGATTATAATTACCTATTTATTTTCTTATATAAAGAACTGATTGTAATTATACTTGACTTTGATAGAACATCTTTATAAAGTGCAAAAAAGAAATGATGAGTGAAAAATATCAAAGAAGCAGCCCAAGAGACAGTTTTAATGGGGAATGCCTTTGGCATTTTGAATATTTCCCCCAGGTTCTGGTAGTTTCCTTATAGTTTTAAAAGAAAATGGAATAGTAGTCAGTGATATTTTAAAATGAAATTGTCATAAATATTTTGAAATGTATCAAACACTATCATTTTTCAGAGACAATATTTTCTTGAATAACATAGGCAGGAATAATAGAGATTAAATTAAAAACAAGGAAGAGTATGCCAAGTAAGCATAGAAAGGCTTGTCTTTCAGGAAGTCACCATTTATATTTAAAGATGTTTTTATTTAGGAATTATAAACTTCGTTGGATGCTTTTCCGTGTGATTACATATGCAGTTGCAGGCACTGTGAAGTGATCCCCAAGACTCAGTCTTGAGTCAGTGGCTGTTTTATTTTACTGAGATGCCAAGCCCCAGCAAAAGCAAAGTAGTACACGGATCCCTGGTGGAGAATTATTTTCTGAAACATTGAACTTTTATTATAAACTTCAAATTTCTGACTTTTTAGATAAAAATACATGTCAACATAATGCACCCTATATAGCTGATTAGATCCCAGTTTCTTTCTTGGCTGGAATTTTGGACTTTATATTCTCAAAACAGCAAGGCACCGGAAAAATACAGGTTTTACCTGGTTGAGCATCTCCTATTGAGTTGCAATTCTCAGTTGAAATATCCATTGATTTTGATGTTTGCAGCATTGTGGGTTTCATAAAAAGTATTTAACCACTGTATGTTGAAAGGTTTGTTGCATTTGCTGATAAACCATATCCACAGGAGTTAAGTTTCCAACCCTGGACTTTCCCAGTTTAACAGAGGTTCTGGGGCTCTAGTCTGAACATTGAGTGATCACCCCTGAGACGAGCAGCTTTCCTGTGTTTAAATATATGCTACCTACAGATTGTTGAAGAGTCTTTTACGTCTCTATCAAACCTACCATAAAAAGGAATTCGAAATGATATGCAGTTAATCATAAATATTGAAATAAGGTTTTAAAAATTTGGTCAAGTAAGAATTCTGGGAAGATGAAGGCAAATTTAATCCAAGGGATGTATATTATTATGAACAGATCTGAGTTTAGTAGCAATCAAGGTAGGGAGAAAAATAATGAAAAAAATCTTTCCTACCTGTGACCAGATATGAAGGAAACGTGAAGCTTTCTCTGAGGCCTCCAGAGCAACTATGAAGAAGAGTAATTATACTACCTCAAAGTGTTGACAGTTATAAACATGTTATTTATATAGCAACCAATGGACTGGTGAGCCTTCTAAACAACAAATTAGGAATTACAAATTTCAGAAAATAAAAATAAAGCACTTTGTCGGTAGCTATGAATTTGAGTATGGTTTCTTAGAAAGCGCATATCATGGAGGCTGCAGATTGGCTTTGAGCCTTACCTCTCACTCCTTGTGACCTCGAGAAAGTATCTTGAAATTTATAGGCCTCACTTACTTTATTCGTAAGTGCAGAAATTATACTAAATGCTCTCAATGGTACCTATAAAAATGTCATTTTTTACTTTGTCAGTTATCCATCTCTGTCCTCCCAAAAAGTTTTATTCATAGTCAACCATGCCATTCTATTTCATTATTATTATTTTATTATTATATCTTTTTTATTTATTCAATCAACACATATTTAGTGAACAGTAATTTATTAACTGCTGTAGTATGGCCATATAGATACCACAGAGGATACAAAGACATAGTTATCAGAGTGTTGCATTAAACTCAGTTTGCACTCACTGAGGGCATTGCTGAAGAGTTTTGAATCACAGGGACTCACTTGCAATGCCTTCTGCTTGTTGCTACTGCTCAGTGTTCAGAGCCTGGTTTAGTGAAGAAATCAGAACTGAAGACCCGGTGTGCTAGGCTGAGGACAGTGGAGATTTCTGAATAATGTGAGCCATGCTTTCAATATTGCTTTAGCCGTCCACATTAAGCCACAGAGATCTTGTGATAACCACGGAATTCATTTTCTTTTATGATAAGAAATAAACCAGAGTATTGAATGATGGTACCTAGGCATTCTAATTTGTGCAGAAAGCCTCTGAGGTGGGTTCTTTAACTATACAGTTCTGTAGGGTGAAATCTGCCCCTGGAAGGCTGCCAGGCTCTCACCATAGGGAATGGGCATGTGAGTTAATGAATGCTGGATATCAGTTAAACATCTAAACATTTGTATTTTGTTATTATTGAAATTTAATTTATTTTCATCCCCCTATGATTTCTCTGAAGGTGAAAGTCTACATTTCCACAAGCTAATAAGAATCTCTTAGGTGTTACTTGGTTCTCTGTGTATGAGACAGACAAAAACTTCCTTAGAACCAAACCCCATAGAGTAACTAGTTCCTTCCTTAAGGGATTCTGAAGGTGGAGCTGTGACATAACTAGTCCACATCATGCCTTCAGGCTTTGGGAGCAGTAATTAACATTCTCTATCACTCCCCTCCACCCTAAGCGACTTTGCTACCTGAGAAGGGCCTTGTTCCTAGTGGGGGCAGAAAACAGCCTGTTCCTTGAGGCCAAAACCTAAAAACTTTTATCAGGCTTTTAAAGCAAACACTTATTGAGCATATATCTATGTCTATGTCTATGTCTATGTCTATGTCTATGTCTATATGTCTATATCTAATCTATATCTATATCTATATCTATGTATCTAATCTATAGAAAAACACACACACACACACACCCGCACACATAACAGTTAAATGTCATTATGAAAGTAGTTCCTGACCTTAAGTTAATTAGTTTTTGATAAACAGCAACCTCGTACCTGTTTTATTTTGACAATAGTTAACACATATGCATCACTCTACTGAATACTTGGACATACATTATCTAACGACAGTAAGCTCTGTGAAGACAGGGCCCATACCTGTTTTAAATACTGTCCCACCCTCAACATCCATCCAATTCAGTGCCTGGCATGTATCAGTTAGACCACATTCTTCTGTAAAACAATAACACCGTTATCTCATCTTTCATTTGCATACATATTTTTCCTGTGCTAGACCATAAGTACGGACCTGAGAGTAAGGACCGAGACTTTTTCATCATTGTGTCTGTCCACAACAGCCAGAGGTCCTTGACACAAAATTGATGAACAACAAATAATTTTGAATGATACAATGAATGGACATTAAGAGAAGTGTTTCAGGCCCTCTTTTGCAAAGAGAACAAGAAACTGGACTCAGAACCGGGGCTTTTTTCCACTACACTTAGTGCAAAACAAACAAAATGAGAAGGAAGTACACAAGTAACTCCAGCCTCAACCTGATTCCAGGATTTAAGGTCTCTCGAGACTTTGCTACTTCCTAGAAACTTCCAGTTCTTCATCTTGCTTCTCTCAAACTCCACTTATTCCCCAGAAGCAATAAGTCTTCCCTGAAACAGGTCTTGTGGGCTTCCTGAGAAGGAGAATAAGGACAGAAGTTCAAGAACAGGAGGACAGCTCTGATGCCTTGGATATCAGTTCTGCAGTTTAACTTCTTTGTGCTTTGCTGAAAAATGCAAAATACAGGTTTTGAGAATGAGATAAGACTGCAGATCCTGTCACTCCCAAAGACTATTCAACTAAATTTGCTTTAAGTCTTCAGTGTTTGGGACAGTCAATTCAGTAGTTAATTTGGCTAGAGAGAGATGGGAAATGACCCCGGGGCTGTGGTTCAGTGCTAATTATAAGCCAGTCACTGTGCCAGTCACTGTTCATCTCATCATTTTCGAGATGAACACTGGAGGCTCAGAAATATTTAACATAACAAGTAAGCAGGCTGGGTCCACAACCATCTGTGTGCTTCCAAGTCCATAGTCTCCACTGGCCAATGCTGCACAGCCTCACGATAGGAACTCAGGCTGCCTTTTTCACGGTCACTTCCATCTCCTTCCTAATCCACAAATGACCTGCCTTCTTTGTGACCTCAGTACTCCAAGAATTTCAAGTTCTGTACCTCTACTGCACATGGGAGTGCTCTGAGCAAGCTTTGAGAGGACTGCCAAGAAGCCTACAGTAAAAAATCTGTTTATAGAAAGGGAATCTTTGGAGGAAAAAAAAAAAAAAAACACCTAGAAACATAGGGCTAGAAAACTATTTTCATGTTTGTTGATTATATTTCCCTTTTTTACAGACTTAATACCTATGTTATTTCAGATAGGTCACTTAATAACTGACTCTCGACTTAGTCACTTTTTAAAGGAAAATGAATATTTTTATTATCCACTCTATTCACAAAGATAATTTGAAATAATGTGTGTGAAAAGTGCTTTATAAACAGTAAGGTTCAATATAGACATCAAAAGTTGTTGTTGCTATTACCACATAGCTCTAGATTAGCTGATTAAGACTTCACTCCTAGAAAGAAGTTTTAAGTTTAAGAGACTGAAATTTTTGCTTTATCTAGGACTCCAGTTCTTTTATACAGACAGGCCTTTGAAATACTTTTGCTGTCTATTTCCCCATGCAAGTCGTCTGCTCTCTGAAGCTCCGCTTCACATCTCACTTCACCATAAAGACATTCTAACTTTCACCTGTCCTGTTCCCTCTTCTACTAGGCATGTCCTTAGTTCTTACTGCTTACCCATCCATTAGCTGACATTTACATATGTTTTGTGGGATGTGCAGACAATTTGTCTGTACTACCTTACCCTGCGTTCATCGACGGGGCTGATGATGTCAATTTGTCGAAATAAATGTCTTTCTCCTATCTTTGCTGCTCTATAAATATTCTTCTTAAACATTTTAACAGAGAAAGGACAAGATACTTTAGATTGTTTTTGTAGCTTTTATTGACTCCACATCTACATTCTGTGCTCTCTGAATTTAAAAACCATATTTATTTTTAATTTATACACAGAGACTGTTATACATACCAAAACTATCAATAGATGGTTGGGCAAGAGATTTTTTTAAAAGATGTGATTGCTGTCAGAAGAGCTCATCTTTAGCTTCTTAAATTAGAATTTATTTATTTCCTTTTTTTTTCTAATACTTGTGTTATGTTTGAGTAAATATAACTTGTAATTTCACTATAGGAAGCCTATCTTCCAAATTGAAAACTCAGTGGTATCTTGATTTTAGATTTGATTGCATATTAATGGAAATACAATCACAATAATTTATTTGATATCTCTGTTCAAATTCCATTTTTACATTTCAGGGTCACTTAAACTGATCTTTATCCAGATGGTAAATGACATTTGAAGATGACATTTAAAGATGTCATTTAGTTTCTTTCCTGACATTTTCCATTTTATACTTATATATTTCAATTAATGGGGCCATTTATATTCAGCATGGTTCAACTCAGAAAAGCTTAAAATTAAAAATTCAAACTATTCTATATTCATCTGTTGGCTAGCTCACTTATTTCTAGTTCTTCTAACCAATTAATTATAGTGGCAAGTGGTTTATAAATTAACTACATTATTTTTCTTTCCTTCACAAAGTAAGTATTCTTACACTTGTATTGGGCCAATAACCTTGAATAATAGAAATAATTAGAACAATTGATTATTGTATTCAAGTACATAATGAGCTACTAATAATATGTAGGTATATGTTTGTATCCACTGCCTCCTTGCCCATGGAAGAAGGGATTTTCATGGAACTTTATAAAACAGTAGCCATCTATATGTATTTAGGAAGATCTGTTTTGTGGAATGTATGTCTTTTAAAGATAAAATACAGCTATTGGAATTCAGTTATTTAGAGGTATGGCTAGATTTAAATTAGAATAATTATGTTTTGAAATGATTTGGAAAGTAGTTATTCTATTTTTAATTCTACTAGTATTTAAGATTTTTTCTTGTAATACATGTACAATTCACAGTTTTTGCAATTACCGAGATCAAGAATGAAGCAAGGAATTAAGAATTCTTTTGGTAGTACAACCCCTTGATTTACTATCTTGTCTTTGTTATTTAATATGGGATTAAATAGCTAAGATTTTTAATATTAAATTATTCATTGTTATAGTACATAGTTTCAATTTAAAGAGTACCTTTTGCCTCATATGTAAATATATAGTCCTATAAACAATTCTATATATTCAAACAATTTCAATTTGTATTGTCAATAATTTTAAATAACTTCTGCATTTCTGAGACCTCAATTTTAAATAATCTTTAATCGATTATAATGCTTTCAACTTTTTTTCAGAAAAAGTTGTATATATTATATTTTTTGAGCCTTTGAATTTTTGAAAATAGCATTTGATTGACACAGGAATGGCAGAATGGAATTATTGAGTCAAAAATTTTTCTTCTCACATTATATATTTTATTCCATTAGCTTCTGGCATTTGTTTTTCAATGAAGTGTGAGATCAATCTGACTTTGATTTCTTTGTAGATCAAATTTATTTAGATGATAGATAGATAGATAGATAGATATTAATATTTTTCTTAACATTTTGTATCAGGGTCCTCCAGTAGGAAATAAATTTCACCCTAAATGAATCAATTACTTACAGTGGTGTGGGGGGGTTTAGGGAAAATATTCTTAATTTGGGCCAGTGAGGCATTCAGAGGAGATTAGCTATACTTGGAAACTGTCACCAGCTTTCGAAATGAAAACACTGCTGAGGAAATAGTGTTTCAGGAGCCAGTGAAAGCTGGAACTCTGGAGAAGGGTGCACCCAGTGGGAGCTGTCATTTGGAGAGGTCTTAGCTATTGCTACGGTGTTGAAAAAGCAAGGAAGTGAGGAGAAATATCCTGAACTATCCTTTCTTCTACCCTTCATCCTTTAGCATTTTTGCCAGGGCCTTCTATTGACCAAAAGCAACTAGAAGGCAACTGGTAGGGAAGGGGGCCTGGATAAAACACCTCATAGAGGTCAGCCTTCTGAAGCACACAACAGGGCAGAGGAGGTGCATTTCAGTAGATAAAGGAGAATAACCAGTTCAAAAATATTGCCAAGACTTATCTAGATGATGGTCCTTGTTTATAATATGTTCAGACTCATAGACTCTTTCATCTGAAATTTAACATTTTTTTATTATCTCAGAGTTTTCTTATAGTAGAGGCTTGATAATCACTACACACTACTTTTTCTTAGAATTTTCTTCACTTTGTACACTCATTACTGTCTTATCCTTTCGCTTTTTTTTTTTATCCTTTCCACCTGTGTCCTTGGATGATTTCTTAAGTTTACTCTCAATATCATTGAATTAATGTTCTGCCATGTTGTCTGTTGTGTTTTTTAAAGACTCCAGTGCAAAATTTAATTTTCATGTTGAATTTTAGCATCCTTGGTGAGTTTTCTTATTCCAAACAACAATCTATTCTTCAGAGCTTATAGTATCCTCTGTGAATTTCTATTTTTAATTCATAGTGGCCATATTTATTATCCCGTTAAGAATATAATATTTTCGAAAGCTGCCTTCTGCTTTTCAGAGTAAATAATTTTTGGACATATTTTTTAAAATTTTTTTCTCTCTCTTTAGCTGAATACTTCTTTTTAGTGACCCAAAACATTTGAAGAGCTTTATTGAGGTATAATTTACATACCATAAATTCATTTTTTTAAATATAATTTAATGGTTTTTTAGTAAATATATCATCATGCATCCATCTCCATTATATAATTTTAGAACATTTCTATCACCCCATAAAGATCCCTACCCACTTGAAGTTTCCTATTCTTACCAGTAACCTCAATCTGTTTTCCAAATCTATACCTTCGTATTTTCTGAATATTTCATACAATTGTAGTCTTAGAATATGTTAACTTTTGCATCTGACTTTTACTTCTCTAGTGTTTTTGAAGTTCATCCCAGCATGTATCAGTACTTTATTCCTTTTTATTTTCAGATAATATTTGATTATATGTGTATACTACATTTTGTTTTTCCTTTTGCCCATTGACGAACATCAGATTATTTTCCTTTTTTGTGAATAATGCTGCTATGAACATTCACATACAAGTTTTAGTGTGATCATATGTTTTCATTTCTCTCAGGTAGATATCAAAGGGTAGAATTTATGGTCATATAATGAATTTACGTTTGACTTTTTAATGAAACTGCCGAACTCTTTTCCAAAGCAGCTGTACCATTTTACTTTCTCACCAGCAGTTAATGGGGGTTCCAATTTATCAACATCCTGCCAACATTTATTGTCTTTTTTATTATAGTTATTCTATTGAGCATTAAATAGTATATCATTGTGGTTTAAACTTGTGTTTTCCTAAATTTGAACATTTTTCATGTGCTTATTTTTCATTTATTATCTTCTTTTATGCAATATTTTTTTAAATTTTTTGCTTTATTTTTAATTGGATTATTTTTCTACTTATTCTTGAGTTCTAATTTAAGCTATATATTCTGGATACAAGTCTTTAATCAGATGTCTGATTAGCAATATTCCTTCTGTGGCTTATCTTTTTACTTATTTTCTGGTGTCTTTTGAAGTGTAAATTTTTTAATTTTGATGTAGTCCAATTTATAAATTTTAAAAAATCATTTACACTTTTGGCATCATCTCTAAGAAATTGTTGCTTAACCTATAGGAAAATTCACTCTAATTTTTTTTTAAATGAGTTTTCTAGTTTTAGCTCTTACCATCAAGTCTACAATTCATTTCAAGTTAATTTACGGTGGATTAGGTGCTTAAATTTATCTTTTGCATATGGAGCTTCAATTATCTCCACACCATTTGTTGAAAAACTATTATTTCCCTATTGAAATGCCTCAGCCAATGCACTTTCATCTAATTCCGGCCTATCCATCTAAAGTCTGCTCCTGCTCCCTCAGGCCCACCAACTATGAGGAAAATTGAATCTTAGAATAATTTAAAGCAGCTCAGAGAAGAACATACTTGAGATGTGATCATTCTATTTTATTGTTTGGAGGGATTTATATAGAAGGTAAAATAGATTTATTCTTTGAATCACTTTTTAAGTGATTTTTAACTTTAAGTAGATTTGAAATCCAAAAAGAAATTACCATTTTCCCCAGAATAAAAAATTTAGATGCCTTTTATTTATTAGTATCTTCTCAAAATATCTTTCAAGGTTGTTTCTTGGAGTAAATAAATAAAGAATGACTTTCTTTTTTCTCTCACCTCCATTCTATTCTCTGATAAATTCTCACCTTCTCAATCAGTGGAAATTTGGAAAATCTAATCCTTAAATTATAGTAGAGAATTTTCTGAGTGCAGCTTCTTTAGAATTTGTCTTTAGAATCTTGTGAAATTAAAGATATTTTTCTTCCCCAACATAAGAAAACTCTAGGAACAGGACAAACAGAATTTGCTAAGACTAGGGGCAGAATTGACAGATATTAAGTGGAAACCTACATCAAGGGAACACTGTCAAGATGTATACATGCATCACTTCTTCCTGAAAAGGAAAAATAAAAGCTAAGTTCAAATAGAAGAAATACTTCAAAAATGTGTTGAGTCAGATTCTATAATAAGCTTGACTGTTGGAATGAATTTTATTAACTTTTAACTCATATTACACCTTTTGTGCTAATTGAACATCTACTTTTATTAAAAGAAGCATCTGCAATTTAGAACCAAAAGGTGTGCTTTTGTAATCATTTATTTAAAACTCAGTTTTATTTAAAATTTTTCTTGGAACTAAAATAGGCAGGAGGGAAATAGAAACAAGGAAAGTACCTTGTTTCATTTTTTTCTATTTTTGATAATTCCTTTCAACTCTTTCTCTTGAACTTTTGCATGCCTCTTTTGTTTTTCAGAAATTTAAATAAGGTATTTTGTTTCACAAATAACAACTGAGTTCATTAGCTTACTGTCTTTTTTGATCTCTATGGTGAAAAATACTTGGTAAATGTATCCACTTTTGCTGTGTAATAAACCATCCCAAAATTTAGTGGCTTAAAACAACAATCATTTATTTATAGAATTCTGTGGTCCTCTCTATGGTTTATTCTAGTCTCATTTGATCCCCACATATATTTTGTGGTCAGCTGGCAGTTAGTTGGGAGGCTCTGCTTCTGCAGTGCTTATTGGGCGGGATGATGGAAGCAACAGATGGGCAGAATTCTTCTCATCTACCCGCTATCCTAGACATGTCATAAGGGGCAGCATGTCTCCAAAAGAGGGTGAGCAGAAGTGTGCAAGATCTCTTGAGGGTTGAGTTAGAACTAGCATATCATTTCTCTTACCACATTTTACTGCCACCACATTTTGTTGGTCAAAGCAAATCGCAAGGCCAGCTCAGGTTGAAGAGGTATAGAAATAGACTCTTTCTTTTAATGGGGCATACTGCAAATGGACTGCCCACTGGGAGGGAAAATACAGCAGTTTCATAAACCATTTTACAATCGGAAGCTTTAATTAGTAGTAAGAGTCTTATGTCTAATGTATAATAGACACTGACTAGGGCCCAAAGCATAGGAGATACTCCTATGCTCATAATTTCCAGACTATTTTTTGTAAGCCCTTAGGGAATTCACATAGGAAGTAATTTAGCTGACACCACAATTATCACACAGATATTTCTCCAAAGCTAGGGAAAGTGAAAGAGTCAGGAGGAATGTCATTGACTTGGTTCCTCCCATGATTGAGGGTAAAGAAGAGGATACTTAGAAAGCAACTTGGAAAAGTGTTACCTGAGCTTGAGGGAAGGAAGATAGAAGCAGAGGCTCTGGGACTTGGAGGACCAGGGACAGAAGGCAAAGTGTGGGAGAGAAGCCCATGAATAGAAGCCATAAAGGCAGATAGTCCATCAAAAGATGTTGGTACCAGATATCTTTTACAAAATAATTTTGAGTTCCCAAATCTTAATTTGCAACCCTAGGGAAAATGGATTGCTAAAAATCAAGAAAAGTAGTAAAACAATGAAAAAATATCATATGTCTCATGTTAAATACTTTTTGGCTCATTCATTTTTTGCTCTGTAGTCTTTTGTTTAACAAGTTGAGACATTTTTATTTTTCCAAACTTTAAATGGAACTTCGAAGATGGTCTTTTATTTGTTTTAACCTTTTACCAACTTGTTAGGTTGGAATGTTTCAAAAGCAAACCTATGAAAGAAATAAAGTTGAAATAGCCATTTTCTCATTTATCTGTGATTGCCTAAGCAACTACTTTGTGCTGGGTGTATTTTTAAGAGCTGGAACTCTAACAGAGAACCATACAGAGAGCCTGTGCAAGTAGACTCATTCCAGAACAAGGAGACTGACATGAAACAAATACATAAGTCAGATGATGGGAGGAGCTATGGAGAAAAATGAAGCAGGGATAAGAAGACAAGGGATGTGTGGAGCAAGAGGAAAGAATATATTTGTTATTTTATATGAAGTTGTCTGGGAAGGTCTTATTAGGAATCCTGAAAGAGCTATGAGAATGGGTCATGAGAGTATATAAAGAACAGTGTTGCAGGCAGAGGAAAGGCCCCACATTTGAAGCATGCTTGGCATGTTTGAGGAACCACAAGGATGTTTGTGACAGTAGAGCAAGGAAAATGGGATGAGTGTGTTGGGAGATGAGGTCTGAGAGCTTGTTTGGGGTGGAGGTGGGGCTGACCACATAGAGCAGGGCGGTGGTTCTCAGAGCCAGCTGTACATTATACTAACCCTGGGAATTTTGGGGAAAAAATGCCTGGGCCCAACCCCAGGGTCTGTTTTAATTAGTATGGGCTGAAGCCTGGTCAAGTCTTTTAAAACATTATCGAGATAGATTCAGTGTGTCATTCAGGTCTCCTATGGCTAAGTAAAGCTTGTCTCTGACTCTGAGCAAGATGGAAAATGGCTGGAAGATTTTGCACAGAAGAATGACACAATTATCCTGATTATCCTGGCATGCCTCCTTCACCCACACTTCCCTTGGCTCCCAAGATCATGCTTTAGTATAAAGCTTCTTTCTTGCTCAACCTTTTTAGAGGAGAGGGTGGAGAATGTGGTCATCAGCAAGATCTCCAGGCACCCTCACCTGCCCTTCCTCTACCAAGCTTTCTAGTAGGTGTCAGGGATGTGAAAGAAAGGAAGGAAGAGGTCTTCTAGGGACAAGAGCCCCTCCTGTTCTCTTCCAAAAATGGGTTGGAATCTGTCTTAGTCTATTATGGCTGCTATAACAAAATACCACAGACTGGGTGGCTTATAAATAACAGAAACTTATTTCTCAACAGTTGTGAAAGCTGGAAGTCCAAGAACAGGATGCCAGAATGGCTAGGTGAAGGCCTTCTCCCAGGTGGCAGACTTATTATATCCTCACATGGTGGGAGAGGCTAGGGAGCTCTGTGGAGTCTCTTTTAAAAGGGCACTAATCCCATTTATGAGGGCTCCACCCTCATGACCTAAATATATCCCAAAGACCCCACCTCTTGATACCATCACATTGGCATTAGAATTTCAACATATGAGTTTTGGGGAGACTCAAACATTTGGACCATAGCAAAGCCAGAGTTTCTGCCTCTTTGCTTTTCCCTCCAGCCTTCAGTCGGAAAACCCCATGCTTCTCTCCCAGTGTTGTCCCGAAGTGATAAGTATTTACAGGATGACTGTAAGAACCAATGAGTGCATATATCTGCTGATCTCTGTGCTGAAAATACAAAAACACATTGCTCACATATAATATATGTAAACCAGTGCTTCCAGGCCCATGTAGCCAAGGCATGATAGTATGGAGAAAGGTATGCTCAGAAATGATATAACCCTGTACTCTTCTTCCTGTGGAATAAAGGTGTAATGTGGTTATTCGGAGCAAGAGCTCTGGAGCTGGATAACTAACTTACTTCCTGTTTCTAACACTTGCTATCTGAGTAATTTATATTTTGTGTGCTTCAGATAATGGTATCAAACTCATAATACTTCAAGGAATAGATGAATGGATACAAAATTATGTGCTTTAAAACATGCATGACACACAATAAATCCTAGATTAAATATAGTTATAGTTTCCTTCTTGATTTAATCACCATACCAATGGATCTCTTTAATTTTATCAAAAACATAGGAGACTTCCATACACATAATATATCTTTCAGTAGCATTTTTGACAGGTTCTTCTCTGTTGTTTAACTGTTGAAAACATAAAGATGCTGCTTATTAAAAAGTGGACCAAATTTGAGGAAGAAAGGCAGTCTCAAAACATTTTTAGAACACAAGCAAATCAATTATACGATTGTTGTGCAAGCATAATTTTTTGGCAAAACTCTCTAATTCCTGGCTTTCACGTGGATAAAAAGAACAGCAGCCTCTTTTGGACAAAGCTGAGGCTGGGAATGCAAAGAATTAAGATGTAAACAAGACACTTTTTTAGTGTATTTCTCTAGAGAACCAACTGAAGTGCCTACTTTGCAAAGATGAAAATCTGAGATTTAGTTCTAGCCCCCAAACTATGCCCCTTTCAGAGGTTTCTAGATTTAGTGGATGAAGGTCGGGCAAGATAACAAAGAGGGAAGTGAGGAAATTTTGTCCTCATAGGAAAGGGATTGTTTGGACTTACATTATTTCTCCAACTTTCTCTGACCAAAATGAATCATTCTTCTCTGTTTCATCAGAGTCAGAAATTTAATAAGAACTTACTGGAATATAAAAAGATGATTAAATATTTATTGAAAATTTAAATATGATAATTAAAAGTATTTCTAAGTGATATAAGCACCTTAAAGGCAGTATACTTTTATTTAAGGGAAAACCTTATTTCATATTTTTATATGAATTTGATGCCCCACCTGAGTGATATTTAAATACAAGTAAAATAGAAAATTCCTCTTAGGAAAGAATGGCCTACTTTCAGCATTTCTCCTACATTAATTTAGAGAGTTCATTTTAACATTGCCCATAGGATAAAGTCTAAATTTCTCAGCTACACAAGCTGATCTCAAACTTTTCAGTGTCTTCTGCCTTGTCTCTATATTGTCTCTATTTCAATTACTTATTTTCAAAAGTCAGTGACTTATAAGGCCCATTTATTCTCCAAGTCTTTGCTCCTGCTGTTTACTTGTTCTAATTTATTGAAATTTTGCACAGTCTTCAATAATAAGCTCTCTTGGATGATTTTCTGTGATTTCCTCAGATCTGGAATCATAGCGGCTTCTTTTCTCTCTCAGTCCTTTGTTTGTTCTTCATTTCATGCCCTTAGTTAATTCTGCCTTATATTTTAGCTAATTATCTGCTTCCTTTTTTATCACTGTAAACAGCTCTTTGTAGGGAAAGCAAAATATTTGTATGCCATACAGTATCATATACATGCTAGAACTCAACAAATATCTGTGGAATTAATGAAACACAAAGACTGGGGGGGGGGGAAAGTTCTCAGAACTGGAGTAGACTTTTTCTCGTTTTCTTTGCATATATCATTCCTTTACCTCATGGGCATTTTACATTACCACCATTATGTCTGTATTTCTTCCAGACTAGTCCGATTGTGGACTCTTCTTGCTTAAAACCCTTAATACTCCTAATTTACTTTAGAACAATAATTTGACCTTGGTGACATAAAATCCAAACTTTATTCAGTGTCTTTCAAGAGATGACTTATACCAGCAACAAATCTCACATCACTCCTCTCCTCATACTTTGTTACAGCCATACCAAATGTCTTTGTGTCCCAGAAACAGTCGTTCGACATGGAATGTTTCATTGTTTCGTTTCTCCCCTCTCCGTCTTCCATGGGCTAACTCTTCATCTACCAGATGCAAAATAACATGTTAACTTTTTTCTGAAAATCATTTTTAATTCCCCACACCTTCTCCAGCCCCAGATGGGAGTAAGTCTTTCTCCTTTGTGATCTAATAGATAAAAAAGATCAGAAAGGCTTGGGTCAGGACAGAATTCTGCTTCTTCCCAAGAACTGATTTTGGACCAGTGCCTCCCAAACTTTTTAAAGCATCAGAACTGCCCAGAGGGCTTGTTAAATCATAGCTCACTGGGCCCTAACTCCAGAGTTTCTGATCCAATAATTCTGGGATTAGTCCTGAAAATCTGCCTTTATAACAAGATACCAAGTGACACTGATGATATCTTGGGTATTGCACTTTGAGGACTCCTGCTTTGGATGATTTATTTAACTTCTCTAAGTTTTAGTTTACCATCAGCAAAGTGAGGCTAAATGGGGTGTTTTAAGAATTAGTCAAGATTATGTCTGTAAAGTGTTTGACATGAATTAGTACTCAATATAAGTTGATATTGTTTTTACATTATCATTGCTTTCATCACACTATAAATTGAAGACTGGACAGACCGTTTGCCAGGTGAACTAGGAACCCCACAGAGAGCAAAGACTATATTGGTTTTCTTATTGTTGTATCACAGGTACCTCATGAAGTGCATTAGTAAGCACTAAATAAACATATGATAGAATAAATTCACATTAAAAGCATTCGATAAGTAATAAATAAAATGAAGTTAGGTGCTTCTTTGTAGGTAGGATTCTCTAGTTCAGCTCACTATATTCTTGGTTTTCCTGGGACTGTTTTTGCTTAATGGTTCCTAAATTACTTTTGGTTATGGTGAATCAGTCCTCACAGCTTTTGTTTCTTAGGAGATTATATAAGCAACATAGAGAACATCTTTCTGTAAGAACTAGAAATAACCACATGGACTATTCGTGTGGCTTTATATTTTCAGTTTCATACTGAATGAAAACAGTTGCAGCAATGTATTCCTCTGCCTTCCGTGTCTGAACATATGTCTGCATGTAACACTGGATTTGGGTTAGAAATTGAAGTGAAGAATTTAATTTGTAGTTCTTCCTAAATTCATGATGTCTACTCTTTTGAGAAGCCTTTCCTGATTGTACTATCAGTCTCTACTCGGCCTCCTCCTTGACCTCAGAATTTTGTATTTTATATTCACTCATTAGTTCAGCAATTTTTTTTCACTGTCTGACATGTGGCAAATATTATTCTCATGATGGTGATGCCATAGTGAGACTAAGTCCTTGCTTCACGAAACCTAAAGTAAAGCATGGTGTTTACCAACTTGTACTGTAATCGTTTGCTTCCCTGTCTCCCATGCTAAATTGAAGACTTTCTAATGGTAGGTATATTATCTGATGGATCTTTAGGTCTCCAGCTCAATGTCTAGTATCTGATAGATATTCATACATATATAGATTATTATTGATAGAGAGAAAGACCCTCTTTGTTACATTGGTACTTAGAAAGATATTGCTAGTTCATGAAATGATTTGGCACTAGATATATATTATCTGACCTACAAAGGGTTACTTGTTTGAATTTCAATTAGGGCCAAACAGAAAAACGTGAAAGATTTTATATAACAATCCAGGTTTCCAGCCTCTCTTTTTGAAAAAGGCCTCATTTCTGTGCTGTGCCAACCTGCTGAAGCGAATTCCTCTTCTGCCTGCTCCTTTACATGGTGTGTGCCTTCTTCATGTCATTACAACCTCTACTACTCTCTGTGGTATTACACAGGTTGTATGTGTATATATGTGTTGTGTGTTTTTGCATGGATGTGTGGTGAGGAAAGAAATTCTTCAAATTCTACATAAATCCACTTAAAGTTTGTCTTTATAGCTTATAACAACCTAACCCCAATTGGAAATAGTACTTTATTTCTGCTTTTTTTCTTTAGTGATATAGAACACTAACAAGGTTTTGCTTTCATTTAAAATATATAGCATATTGAGTAACAATCTAAATTTTGTCCGAGTTGTTTTTCTGCATTTTCACAGTGTGTTCCTTGTAGTTCTCAATTAATTAGATAATTGCCAGCTTTTCTTTTACTGTGATGAGTATCCCAGTCCAAAGTAAAAACATACCTAAATCTATCTGTTTTTTTTTTTCTTCCCCCTCCTTAATGATTATTGAACTAACACTTTTCATTTGGCTTGGTTTTGTCATGTGAGATTAGGACACTTAAAAACATATAAGTGACTTAAAATTATAGTTTACTAAACTAAATATATTCATGATTTGTTTCAGCTATCCTTAAAAAGAAGAGGAAGCAAAGATTTGCCAAAATCTGAAAAAAAGGCTCAACAGACTCCCACAGAGGTAGGTATTAAAATTCAACTAGTACAGCAAGCACTTCTGAATGTTTATAATAAGCTACTTCCGTAAGAAGACTTAATAGCCAGACACACTCCTATAAAACAAAGTTAAATTGTGCATGTTGATTATGTAGCTATATATGTGGGCAGTATAAAACATTCAGTATCTTTGATTACAAAGCTAGGACTAACATCCCTATTATTATTGCATTTACATTGAAAGCACACAGCAAAATAGCATTGCTTTATCTGTTCTCATGTTCGAGAACTGTACCCATAGTGCTAATCTTGTTCACTCGTAATTAATAAGGTCAATAGAATGGCCATTCCTATAGTATCAGGAATGAGTAAAGAAAGGAATGTGGTAGGCAGAGACAGTGGAGGGGAGAGGGGCTCGTGATGGCTTTAGAGTCCTAGGCTGAAGTAAGCCTCAGTACCCGTGACTGAGGAAACAAAAGAAAGGCAACAAAGGAATAAAAATAAAACTTATAAGTCGCATTCAACATGGGCTTATTAAGAACCTTAGAAACAGCCACTGTAAAGACTAGTTCTGGTATTGGGGTGAGCAGAAGGTGCTGATGGACATAATGAAGGAAATTTTAAAACAGAAGAGGAAATATTTGGGTGCAGAAGTGACATTATGGCTCTCCAAAAACATTTGGCTAGATATCGACTTTTAAATTTGTTAGTTGGAATCTATAGTAATATAGTATGCTTTAAAAAAAAATTCTTACAAGGGTTTTTCTCATTAGTAATTTTAACTAAGGCAGTATATAAGTATACAAAATTTGAAAAAGTTGAACTCAATTATTTTTTTAAAGCAAAACTTATTAAATGTTTATTTTCTCTTTTGTTCTCTCCCTACTCTGTTCTTGGTTTATTTTCCTCCTGGTATTTGCATTTATAGGCCAGAGTCTCCTACCAAGATCATTACTCCTTTTTGTACCATTGTTTTCATTTTCCTAATAAATTCAAATGTGCTCTGTCACTACAGCTTTCCTATTCTGTCTGTCCCATAACTTTAGCTACCTCACTCTAAATATTTTGCTGTGGGTCCTTTCACATGTTGCTATGCATCTTCTTTCCCATCTTATTTAGGAAAAAATTGCTATATGCTTGTTCTACAACATTAAGTCGGCTTTAGTCAGTTTATATTTAAAAAATTCACATTTGTTCTATTCTCTTACTACCCACATTAACCTTATTCTTTTCAACAAAATTCTCTACTCCAGGACTTTCTAACTCTTTGCTCCTGGCTCTATGGACCCCGCCCACACTATGTGCATGTGGGCACCTATCTGAAAAAGACATCCACAGCTTTCATTACATCCACAGTTTCACGGTGGGACCTGGGACCGTACAACAGTTGGTATTTGCAATCCATCAGTTGTTATTTCATGGGCACAAACATCCTGGGAAATTTATAAGTATGCTTTTGTGGCCTTTGAAGTCTCTATTATCTTTTCTAATTCATTTATTTTTCAAGGTTAATACCTATCTTATTTTCAAAAGCCTACCCCAGCAGATTGATCTGGATTGGCCCTGGTGGGAGATCTGAATTATAAAGTAGTCCATAGATGATTCTATTGTTTGGTCAAGGCTGAAGACCATTGATTCACATAATTCGTCTCCTGTACTTAGCCAGGGCATATTGTAGTCAGGGACCACTTATTCACCTTTGACTTGTCAGTATTTAGTGTCTGGCACTCTGCAACATTCTCAGTACACACTTCTGAAAACAACTCCCATATCTCCGATTTCATTTGGCTCAGTCTACTATTGTTTGTATAGCTTTGTATTTCATTTGTTAATTTGCTTCAGCTTCTTTGATGTATTTCTTCCATGTTCCTCTAGCAGCATAGTGACTTTATGTACTGAGAAATGTATCGCATAGCAATTAAGAATAGTAACTTAAGGGACAGGTTGCGTGGATGGAAATCTCTGCCACATAAGCTCTATGGCCTTAAACAAGTTATTTATTCTTTCTAGGCTTCTGTTTTCTCATCTATAAAATGGGGGTCATAATAGATGGTTGTCGCACAGATTAAATGAGTTAAAATACGCAATTTTGTAGAGTGCAGTTTAGCTTCTTGTAGTGGCTAAGCCAAAGCGAGGCTCACCCCATGTCTTTTGATCCTTCATCATCTTTATGTTCCCCCTCTTCATACGTCATTTGTATCTTCTTAACAGTGAGTCTTTAAGGTACACAAAATTAAGAGACAGCTTGCTTCCCATCTCAAAACAGTATAATGTTTCTTGGCTAGCATTTATTGTGAAAGTAAAAGCAAGCATTCAGTCACTATTGATGAGGCACTTTCCATATAATCTCTTATTTAATGATTTCAACATTTATATATGGTATTTAAATGCCTAGTTCTAAATGCAGCCTACAGTAGTTACAGGATGAGGATGCAAGACATATTGGCATAGATGGTTCTTAAACTCTTGGCATTGTAGAAACTATCATACTTTATGTCTTGAAAAGATTCTCTCTTAAATAAATAAAATAATGACGATGCCTATCATTCTCCTTCCTGCTAACAATTTTGTTACACGTGCTATATGTTCAAATCTTAAAATAATTTTTATGTTTTCATTTGGTTGGGCAGAAGAGCTTATATATACACAAATCAGATATCCTTCTTTTTTATATTTGCTTAATATAGCCCAGTCAAGTGTTATTCTGCTCCAATCTGTGACTCATGTCACACCCTCTGCTGTTTTGGTTAGATTCAAACTGTAGCATTATACCTTTTTTTTTCTTTTTTTTTTTTATTAGCAAATAAATGCCTTGCCTTCTAGTCAAAGACTTCTACCATACATGTAGCCCAACCTAGCTTCCCAGTCTCACCTACTCTTCCTTCTCAACAAAACTCAGCCCATGGAAAAACATGTTTGATATGCATATTGTTGGTCACTTTTCCATTCAAACTTTTCTATTCTATTGTAATTCTTGGCTTACATGACCTTTGATTCTCATCTTCTTCCCTGCCCCCAAACCTTTAACTATTTCTTATCTGTCTTCCTTTTGTTTTCATCTCCTCTTGGGTTGCCTCTGAAACCATTGCAATAGCTTCATCCACCACCTCTATGCATTGCATTCTCATGTCCTCCCCTCTGGACCTGAGCTCTCTACAGGCCCAGAAGTGTAATCTTCATAGTCTTCCACATGGCTGTTTCCACTAGATATCCCTCTACTGATATACCTCAAAGATAGCATTTTAACCTATTTAAACCCATATTCTTTATGAGTTTAAAACCCATATAAAACCTGCTCCTCTTTGTTCATTCTCTATCTCTGTTATTGGTAGAATAATCCATGAAGATACCTAAAGTCAAAACATCATCGTTATCTTTGATTCTTCTGCTGATATGATATTAAACATTGAAAATGTCCTTGGTTTCATCTTCACTGAATTAGTTGGAGGATCCCAACGCATAGTCTCTTATAGGACAACTTCTGTGTACCTTGAGAAATGGATTCTCCCATCAAATCTTTCTGTGATATAAATTCTTATCCTTCTCACTATGCTCCTGAGATTTTCTCCTCTCTCTGTGCTTCTCTCCTTTCTTCTAAACTCGTTCTAGACAAAAGTATACAAGTCAACACATCTGATTTCTTTTATTTCACCATCATTCTACTTTTCTTCTCTTGAATTTTTCTAGAGGTAACATGCGTAATGAAAAGAATATGAGTTTTGGAATCAGCCTGAATACAGATGTGCTCTGTTAATTATTAACTTGTGCTCTATCATGTTAATAAATATCTCTGAACCTCAGCTGCCGTATCTGTAAAGTGGACATAGTATCACCTTCCTCACAGGACTTATGTGAGGATGTAATGATGTAAGGAATGTTGATGTTCAGGTTCTGTACACCCAGCAGCTCTCAAACCCTTCCTACTCATTTTCATTAGGAGATGGGAGGAAAGGAGACCTGTGCCCTGCTCTCCACCTTCTTCTGTCTCAAAGTCTCTGGGTCATATTTGCTGAGCATCTCTGGCAGCAGCTCATTATTCTTCTACCTTCCCCATCAGTGGCTGCTACATCTTTGCCAGAAGTCATCTCCAAAACAACTGACTCAATGCTGGAAAAGGAAGGCACTTTTATTCGTATTTTAAAAATGAGGAATCTAAAGTCCACAGAAATTACATGGTTGGTCCAAAGTACATACTTAAAAAAGAATTTGGAGAAATTATCCTTGGGAAATATGTCCTTGGACATAATAAGGTGCTTTTATATTAGCTCTCAGAGAAAAAGTTGATCTCCATTTATCTGTTTGTACTTTTCAATTTAGTTAATGATTACGGTTTGAAAGTTGTCCTAAGAATATATGAGAAGACCTTCTATAGGGTCCACTCCATCATCCTTTTATCAGGCAGAAGCAACTCTCTATTTCTTCCTATTCTAAGAGTAATCTAGATGGAACCTACATATATCTCCTTGGATGGGCCATTCCAGCATTAAACTTTATCTACTTTAAAAACCTTTAAAAACAATTCTTCCTTGAATGAAGATGGAGGGCAATGACTTTCTGTGTGGCACAGTGACTTTCTTAGTGTCAGGCAGAACTGAATTCAGATTTCACCTTTGTCCTTTGCCACTTATCAGCTGTGTAACCTTGAACAAGTTACCGAACATTTTTAAAGCGGACATTTTAATACTTACTCATAAGTTTACTCTGAACATTAAATTAGGTCCTATGTGTAAAGAATTTCACAGAATCTGGCTATGAGTCAGTGTTCAATCCACGGCAGTGAGTGCATACTAACCACATGTTCCTTCCAGGGAATTACAGTCAGGGGAATTCAAACCACACAAACAAACAAAACACATGTTGTTGAATGATAGCCAAATAGTTGTGTGCAGTTACAACATATAATAATCTCTGAATAGTGATGACCACTTTTTTTTTCTTTTCTCATTTTATTTCCGGCTTGTAATATTGTCCTAATTTTTATTTGTCAAAGAATTTAAATGATTTGGAGAAGATATAAAACATCTACTTCTCTTTCTCCCTCTCTCTCATTAAATCTTAATTACAAGAAAAGGAAATAATTTGTGCAGGTGTCCTCGTTCAGTTGTTTTCTTGATTTACATAAAAATTATCTCCTGTCCTCTTCCCCTCTTTTCCCAAATAAGGAGGACAACGAAGATCTGAAATGCCAGCTGCAGTTCGTGAAGGAAGAAGCTGCTTTGATGCGAAAGAAAATGGCCAAGATTGATAAAGAAAAGGACAGATTCGAACACGAGCTCCAGAAGTACAGATCCTTTTACGGGGATCTGGACAGTCCTTTGCCCAAAGGGGAAGCTGGGGGGCCTCCCAGCACAAGGGAAGCTGAGCTCAAGCTACGGCTGAGGCTGGTGGAGGAAGAAGCCAACATTCTAGGCAGGAAAATCGTGGAACTGGAGGTGGAGAACAGAGGCCTGAAAGCGGAACTGGACGACCTGAGGGGCGATGACTTCAACGGCTCCGCCAACCCCCTCATGAGGGAGCAGAGCGAATCCTTGTCGGAGCTGCGGCAGCACCTGCAGCTGGTGGAAGATGAGACGGAGCTGCTGCGGAGGAACGTGGCGGACCTGGAGGAGCAGAACAAGCGCATCACCGCGGAGCTCAACAAGTACAAGTACAAGTCCGGCGGCCACGAGAGCGCGCGGCACCACGACAGCGCTAAGACCGAGGCGCTGCAGGAGGAGCTGAAGGCGGCGCGCCTGCAGATCAACGAACTGAGCGGCAAGGTCATGCAGCTGCAGTACGAGAACCGCGTGCTCATGTCCAACATGCAGCGCTACGACCTGGCCTCGCACCTGGGCATCCGCGGCAGCCCTCGCGACAGCGACGCCGAGAGTGACGCCGGCAAGAAGGAGAGCGACGACGACTCGCGGCCGCCGCACCGCAAGCGCGAAGGGCCCATCGGAGGCGAGAGCGACTCGGAGGAGGTGCGCAACATCCGCTGCCTCACGCCCACCCGCTCCTTCTACCCTGCGCCTGGGCCCTGGCCCAAGAGCTTCTCCGACCGCCAGCAGATGAAGGACATCCGCTCGGAAGCCGAGCGCCTGGGCAAGACTATCGACCGGCTCATCGCCGACACGAGCACCATCATCACCGAGGCGCGCATCTACGTGGCCAACGGGGACCTGTTCGGACTCATGGACGAGGAGGACGACGGCAGCCGCATCCGCGAACACGAGCTGCTCTACCGCATCAACGCGCAGATGAAGGCCTTCCGCAAGGAGCTGCAGACCTTCATCGACCGCCTCGAGGTGCCCAAGTCCGCGGACGACCGCGGCGCCGAGGAGCCCATATCCGTGAGTCAGGTACAGTTTTGCCTATTGCGAGCCACGGTGATGGCGAGGCTGGCCCGCGGAGCTGAGGTCCCTTGTGGGGCGTCTCCGCGCACCGACTTCCACGCTCGGCTTTAGGGACGTCAAAGCTTAGAGCCTCACTGGACTGGAAGCCCCACGGAGCACCTCTTCTCTCTCACTGTCCTTCAGGCCTGAAGTTTTTGTCACTCAATCACTTAATAGTTATCTCCCCTCTTTCTTTTTTAAACAGAAATTTACCCCCTCGCCCTAGTTTTTGTGTAAAGATTAAAGGATTTCTAAGATTAATTATTATTTTAGGTCAACATTTTCAGCATTACCTGACTGATTCTAATAGATCGAGCTGCAAGAAGATCCCAAACAGGAATCTTCAATTGTTGATTTGTGATTTTCGAGCTAAGACTCGAGTTTAACATAATTTTAAATATGAAACCAGCAGTAAAGAGAGATGATATCGTATCTAGAGCTTATCAAAAGGAATAAATGGAAGCCATTGCTTTACCACAAATTGAAGTAACATGATTATTATTTCTAGAAAATCTCTCTATCAGCTTTGTAGTGGAGACTCTCAAGACTACTGAGCGTTATACTTTAGCTTTAAGGCAATACTAATTTGGAGAAGTAGTAATAATTATTCCAAAATAGGGAAAACCAGCATTTTTCCTTCATCCTAATTTGTAGAGGCACACCCGATGAATTGGACTGACCTGCTCTAGCCAGGTATGGTGGCCAAAGACCAATGCATTTTTATCAAGAGTTAATCACCTAATAGATAATTTGTAAAATGAAACAGCGCTACCCTTTCTGGCAAGCCTGGTGTCCTATATCCATTGGAGAACCTGTGGAAGTACAACAGCATGCATGGCTTTTAAAGACACACAGGAAGTTTAAATTCAAAAATCAGTTTATACACAGAAGCATGACTGACATTAGATTAACTGCCTGTTAGTCACAACTAGAAAAATTGCAACCCTATTACTTATTGATCTTGCATGTTGCTCTGCTTTGCTATGGAAAAATATATATATTTATGGTAAGACTTAGATTTTTAAATGTCGAAACTTATTTTCTTCTTTTTATTGTAGCAATTAATTGGTTTTTAGTTTCCTTGTTGCAGCTTTTTGGATACTTAGAGCATGTGATTTTTCAGTTATACTCTCAGGGGAAAAAATAGAATTCAGAGTGAGAGAAAGCACTGTGCATAATAAGCTTTCAGATTTGGTAAATAGAGGCTTATGGAAGTGTTCTGCTTTATCTGAATTTGGATGAATGTTTAGATTAGTTGATATAAATGTAAGTTTCTAAAAATTATTATTAATTAACTCTTTTCTTTGTCTTTGCATTTACCTTCCCAGATGTTCCAGCCTATCATTTTACTTATTCTCATTCTTGTATTATTTTCATCACTTTCTTACACAACAATATTTAAACTCGTCTTCCTTTTTACACTGTTTTTTGTACTGTAAATCTCTCATCATTTACCATTCATTATAGTATTTTCAGTTTGTTTATTTTGTTCGCCCTTCAAGACAAGAAGTAAAAGAAGTATAATTTCTGTAGTAACCAATGCTATAAAAACACTGAAGACTGTTTATTTCTTTAAAAAGACCCATCTTACAACTATCAAATTCAATAAGAAGCCCAAGCACTAAAATATTTCAGGTAAGAACCCAAGTGTGACTTTTTTTTTATGTAAATAATTGTAATTTTTGCATCTATCTTTTACATCTTAATTATTCTTCTTGATAAATTATTGGCAGAGTGACTGTAAAAATTGGCTAAACCTCTCGATTATTTCTCAGGAGTTGAATATTGTGATAATTCAAAAGCTAGACATTCACAAATTGGGCACATTTCCAAAAATATATAGGTTTATAAACTGCCTTTGCTAAGTTGCATTCGACTAACAAGATAACTTTCATATCCAATAAATATCTTTGAAAATTCTGGTGAATGAATGAAAGGTGACCCTTATGGAAGCTAATTACTTAGTTGCATTGATATTGGTGTTTTGTCTAAAGAGATGTGTTTGGAAGCATGAAGTTTATTAGATCTTAGTTCATTGAGAAAATAATTATCCTCATCCTACTGCATTTGACAAACTTTGAACCAAAATAGCACTTCTGCTTTTATCTATTATACTTGGAGCTATATGTTGCTAATCAAATTTGTTGCCTGGAGTCCTGTCTTCTATATTACAGGGGTCCCCATCCTCCAGGCCATGGACTGGTGGTATCTGTCTGTGGTCTGTTAGGAACCGGGCCATACAGCAGGAGGTGAGCACCCGGCAAGAGAGCAAAGCTTCATCTATATTTGCAGCTATTCCCCAGCACTAACATCACTGCCTCAGCTACACCTCAGATCATAAGGCATTAGATTCTCAAAGGAAAACCAGTCCCTGGTGCCAAAAAGGTTGGGGACCACTGCCTATAATATATTGTCACATGGAACTGCGCTGGAGCAGGAAATATGCTAGAAATGAGTATGTGAAATGTTTTGAATAGGGAAAACTATAGTCATTCTCTAGAATTTCATTAAATCACAAACCAAAGCCAGTTATATAGTTCTAATCAGAATTACTCTCTAGACATAAACTTAGTTTGGCGAATCCGAGTACCCTCTTTCTCCTCCTCGCTAAAGTGGCCTGGACAGGCTCCATGTACCCAGAAGGCCCTATTTGGTTCATCTCATTGGCAATTTACCCAGTAGAAAGGTAGAATGCATCAGTGGCAGGCACCCAAGATTCATAAATTCAGGCATTCATTGAAGCCACATACTTGCAAATACTCTCAGAGTAGTTGGTGGTTATGAAAATCTGTTGGAAAGTGAAGTATCCTGCACATCCATGAGAAGAATATTATGTGGAGAGTCTTTGTTCTACTCTGTAAGTTGGTACTGGTAACAGTTGATTTTGTGACCTAATGCCCAATACCTCCATTTCTTTTTGAGTGTTAATTTTAAAAAAGAAAAAAAGAAGTACTTAACAGTAGTTTAAAATTCAGTTTAAAATAACTGCTTTTGATCTCCTTTTTTTTTTTTTTTTTAATCTATTTGATTTATATTTCATTTTGTTTTGGAGGGGAGAGACCTGGAGTGAGAAGTGGTTAACCAGCAGTTGGAGTCTGTCACTACACACTTCTGGCTTCTCGTCTTGGAGATTCTGAAAGCTGGATAGAACTTTATGACAAAAAAAGAATGAAAAAGCTTAAGTGCTATATGTATTCAATTATTCAGGCATTTATTTATTTAAAAATTTTATCTCAAAAAAAGAAATTACTTTAAAAAACAAAATCTGTCTTTAGGGAAAGGAACTGAATGTAAATGTTTGAGGACTGAAATTTATCTGAAATGTTTATTGCCTTTGGAGCCAGAAATACTCAGCTAAACAGCTACCTTTGGAGCATTTGATAGTATGTGGAGATGTGGGTTGTCACATGACTGAGAAGCTCTACTGGCATTTAGAGGAAAGGGGTTAGAATTTCAAAGAATTGTCGTGACCAAATTGGTAATGCTTTCCTTGTGGGGAAATGTGGTATATAGTGCACTTGTTTACTTCAGAAGTCTCATGGATATTTACTACCCTGTGTGGCTTTAAGAAACTCGCTTCAGGATTCTAACTTTTTGTATCCTGAGAGGAATCAAGAACAAATAGTTAGATCACTGGTTCTCAACCCAAGCTGCCCATCTGATTTCCAGGGGTGTTTTTAGAATTGAGGCCCTACCTAACACTAATTGCAACTGAATGTATGGACCCAGGCATTTATGTGTTTTAAAACTCCTCAGATCCACTGCTTTAGATGTTTGAATTACCTCATAGCTATATATGCAGCTTATACCAAGGTTATAGTAAACTATGTGATACTAACTTTATAAAATCATTAGTTGTCTAGGTTTGAGTACACCTTAAAGTTCCAGCAATTTGGTGAATATCCAAATCCTCTCTAGAGCATTTCTGCCTTTTTCATACAACCTTCTCAATGACAAAGCAGTTCTATTTCCACACTAGTGATAGTGTTAGAAAACTCTCCTTTCACTAATACAGGTTCTCAAAACCAACAAAATCGGAGAAGACAAATAGGAATAATATATGACAGAAAGGAGAACCAAGATGAAAACTGTGTGTACAGGGTCACACACACACACACACACACACACACACACATCAGGCACACGTGCACACTGAAAGCCTCCAGATGATCCCACACACACACCTTGACAATCCACTACTTTGTCATTATATAGTTATCTCTGCTGCAGAGCTTCCCCATGTTTATAGAAAGAGGATACGGTGTCCCGCAAATCCATCAAGAATTATGTGTGCCAACTGACTCTACCCTCCAAACCAAGGTAGGAAAGAGCATACACAAGAGACATGAGAGTGAAGCAAAAAGGTAGAACATGAATCCTTGGTCCATTTAACAACCATTTTTAAGTATGTACTATTTTCAGTAAAGAAGAAAGTAAGGTTCAGTTTCTACTCTTTTGGGGCCTTTAATTGGTTGATTGAGCAGGACAGACATGTAAACAGCTAACTCTAACATGTACTCTTATTGAATTGCAAAAAAAATCCTTGTGGTTTTAATTGCTTATTGGACTCCTGTTGGCATGTTAGATATTCCTAAGAAAGCACAATAAAATTCTTAGGCATTCTGGGATGAAATGCCATAAATATATGCAGGGGTGGTGCATATACCCCAACAGTATCTTGTGACGTGGATTAGGAAGGATTGGCTAACCAAGCGAGATCTGGGTTAAACGAAACACCAGCCTCACCTTCAGATCTCTTATTAGGAGTTAAGGTCATCCTGGCAGCAGAGGTGTTAATCTTACCTTTGAACTCCTAAGATATTGACTTTTCTAAAAGAATTTCATGAGAATCTTAGATTCCATCCAGGCTCTCCATATATGAACCCCAGTAAGATGTTGGGAAAAGGAATCAGGACTGACTTGACTACTACTCACAGATTGTGGGGAACTAGAGTTCACTCTGACAGCCCCTCTGAAGTTAGTGAAGCAACTTTACCGTACAGTTGAAGTTCAGGGGAGTTCTTTCCAACTCTGCCCTGCCCACTCTGTAGTTGGCTTCCCGGAGTGTGCCTGCATGTGTGCATGCTCCTTTCCCACACCGTGGTACACAATGAGAGCTGCATCCAGTGTCAGAGAATTCAGACCTGCCTCCATCTCGGGACTCCTGGGGGCCAGTAGTTGGGAGATGATCTCAGCAAACTGCCAGCAGGCACAAAGTGACTTTGTCCCTTGCCTTATTCCTCCTGGAAGTTAAGGCTTTTCTGTGAATACCCAAGATCTAGGTGCACATCTTCCTTACACCACAGGACACAGACATGAGAAGAGAAGTTAACAAAGATGGTGCCCACAACCTCAGAAAGAGTTTCCGGTATCTTCATCTCCTCCCCTTTGATCCTGTTACTTGCATTATTTTGGCTATATAAAGCTAGTTCTAAAAGTTCTAATACCTTAGCTTCTTATTTCACCAAAAGTACAAAATCCCCCAATTATTGATACAAAGATGTCCTATGTGTGCCTTTGATTATTAAAACATCATGCTGAAAATAAATTCAAAGAAACATTATTGTATAAAATTCCCTCACATGCACATTCTTGGCTGTAGGAAGGAGTGTCTTTAGTAATTTGGCTTAATTTAGGAAAAAAAAGAATTCCATTGGCTATTTTTAGGCATAACTGACTCAAACTCATGAAACAAAGGAAAATTCATTGCCGAGCTTGGAATGTGTATTGGCCCGCATTCCCCAACCTTCACTTCAATTTGTGTGGCAGAGAGGGATATGGCTGTTTAATCAGCTGCCTATGAAGTTTGGAATGTCACTTTCGTACCTCAGCCTTAATTTCAACTATTCCTGCAGCGTTTGTAGCTACATCCTTGTGGAACTACAGCCGCTTTCATCAGATGCCTAATCAAATGTAAAGATTGAAGAGAAAGTGATGGAGGATAATATCAAAAAGTCAGAGAAGTTGATTGTTTATTAAACAACTGGGATTTGGTACAGTTCAGAAATAGTATTTGCGAAGACACTACTGCTTAAACCCAGTTATAAACCAGTTAGGTCTAGTGAAGGATAGTTTTGATTTTATGTTTGTAATTTTGATTTCACTTTTGGGAGAGGAGGTGATCATGTACACATTTTGATGTAGCTAACATTTCCTGAGTAGGTCCTGGTATCATCAACAGCCTATTTGTAGAATTTCAGAGGGAAACTCATAGAGTTACAAAGCTTTATAGCCTGAACATGGCAGGAAAACCTTCATAGTGACTGTAACAAATGTGGTAACATTATGCTTCTAAACAGTGCTTTTGTGTGGATCATTTGGGAGAGGGGGCCATGGTGGTAGCTGTTTTAAATGTTGCCCATTCATAGACTCTTTAAAGATCCTTTCCATGTATCTTAAAAAATACACACTTTCTCTGCTTAGAGACTCAGTCACTCTCAAGTACTCGGTAACAGTTTTAAAATAATTCTGTGGCTATCCTGGTGAAGGTGTCAGTAATTTTTAAAACACGTTCAAGATAAACTTTCAAATAGAGTACTGTTAGAACCACAATTGCTCGGAGACTAGGAGCAGCAAGTGTAACACTAATGTCTCAAAAATAAGGAGAAACTTCAGAAATAGCCACTTTTCATTGTCTACTGTTAAGTCAGGCTGTGTTGCCCTAAAGAGCCTCATCTTGTGTCTCAGATGTTTATATTTAATAAGCTCAAAGATATTGACATTTCCTGATTATTCAATTATAAAAGATTTTTTAGTTCATAGTTGTATGAGGTTTTCTATAACCATTTTTCCAAATAGGGTACCATCAAAACCTACATCTAAACATAAAATTGCATGATTTTCTAAATTCACAACATTAACTATGACATGAGAATATATAATCAGTGGTTTTTAGGAATTATTCAGTCTTTTCAAAAATATTTATGTAACTTTATTGACTTGTATATTAGAATGTTTCTTCGAATGTTGTCTAAACCAGACAACATTCAAACCCAGTTTAGGGTTTTTCAAGCCTAGTTCATATTATTTTGCTTTTGTTTTGATGATTCTTGTTTTTAAATTATCAGTTCATATTTAGATATCTTAAATAATTAAAAGTTTTTTTATCTTATGTCAAAATAAATATTAAATAAACAGTGAATTAGAGGACTCCACACACACAAAAAAACATAGACTGTTTCATAAAAATTTAGAACACTGACTTATTTTACAAAATGGGAAAATGACTTTGAAGTATTTAGGAATGGTACAACTATTTCAGGAGCTTTATTATACTGCACACTCCAGAGATGGAGCTCTGGCGGTTATTGACTGAAAAAGTGTGCTTTACATATTTATTTTCTGTAGTCATTTCTAAATGTTTTGAGTTGATCTGCACAATCCATATCTCTGTATCATTACCTCCTGTACAGATAAAATAGGGTTAGTCTTTTAAATAGAACATCCAAAGTGTCAGCCTAGATCAGTTATTTAGAACTTTGGAGGAAGAGTTTAACATGACAAATCAGCCAAATGAATTTATTCTGGGTTTTAGGTGACTCCTAGGAATCTGAGTTCCTTTGCCTGAGAGGAAATGTGAATCTGCTGAGATACAGGGCCACTGCATGGGGGATCTTAGCGTTACTCTCACTGCTTAGTTTCCATGTATGAAAAAAGCCACAGTGAAGCAGCCAAAGGAGATAATTGAAAAAAAAAAAAATGAGGATCCCAAGCATTGGACCTCACAAATCTTGAGGTGAGGCCTCCAAGAGGAGAAACTCGTGTCTCTAGCCACACTCCTCACTTTAGAAGGAACGTAAGTTATTCATATTTGAATCACTGATGTTTGTAGGAAGCAGCTGGATTCAAAATAACAGAATGGATTCAAAATTGATAAGAAAGGATGAAGTTAAAGGAACCTTACTGTTCATAACATTTCGATGCTGACAGCAATAATAACAAAAGACCGTAGTTTAATGGCCAAGCACAGCATCAAGGTATTGTGTTTACAGTCTCATAGGGACTTACTGAGAGCCCTTGGTGTGCAGAATGGGTCTGTCTGGCTGGCTCTGCAGAAGTCCTCTGATCAGAGTGTGACTCTGATCACTTTCTGGAGCCCCCCTTCTGTGCCCTCTCCAGATCTTTTTTATCTCAGCCTTCTCACATCATGATGCTACATTTCTTTTAACCCCTCAAATCTAACACTGACTCATATGGCTCCTCATTCTGATCTTCCCTCCATCTCCCCACTCCATGATCCATGAATAAAACAAATTATTTTCCTGAGCTCCAAAACTTACCTTTATTGACTTGTCCTTTCCAGTCTTTTCTGCATGCTAGCTGTTCTTTTCTGTTTCAAGGTATGACTAACTTCCTCTGCCAATGGCATTTTATTAGACAATTACTGAAACTAATGGAGATAAATCTAACATGTCTTGTAGAAGATATTGGTGGGCTAGCAACTCCCTGGAGGCAGGAGGTAGGAGAGAGCGGTATTAATTCCTATGGCCTTCATTTTATACTCACTAAATGGCCTTTCTTTTAGCTGTGCTTTATTACTAGAACTTCCTGACAGAGAGAAGTGACTCAGGGTGGCCCTCTCGTGGTAGACAAGCATTCCCAAGGCCCCTTTCTGGAATAAGAGGCAGCCATAGAATGATTCCTTTATTTACATTTTGTCGTCAGCATTATCAACATCTCCAGAGTCAAGAATCTGGAAATCATATGATGAGACGTTCAATACAAATTTGAAATATGTTAAGATCTGTCTCTAGTTTTAAATAGCCCGCATTTGAGGTTTGTTTTTTTCAGAATATGGACCGGTTCTTAAAAAGAACAGATAGTTTTGAAACTTTTTTTGTTTAATTTTTAAAAAATATTTCTGTCATCTGGAAGTGCCTGTGCATAAAACCCATGACAGTTCTGCTTGGCTAAAAAATATATTGACATGTCACCAGCCTGCAGAATAAAAGAGAGAGCCAAGATCCCATGATTCTAGGGGGAAAATGTCCAGCACTGGGAAAACAGCACATTAGCTTAAAAAAAAACAACAACATTTTAAATATGTAACGTCCATGGATAATAAATGCTCTGTGTGTGACTCTCATAATTTTATAACCCAAACCAGATTTTTATAAGTATCGAAATTATATTACTTTTACTAACACAGAGTTTAAGCTCTGTCATTCTTAGGATTCTAAAAACACAGGACCAAATTTGAGAGAACCAGCCTTGGCTTTTTATAAAAAATAAGAAACCTGGGCCTCAGCACTGGATGGTCTCATTCAGAAAGTCTGAGGGAAGTTTCCAGCTTTAGTAATTTTTAAAATAATTCTCTGAGTGATTGCAGTGTGCAGCAAAGGCTGAGGGTCACACTAAACTGTGGTCCCATGGGTAGAATGCTGTGGTGCTATGGAAACTACCAGAAGAAGCTCTTCACGTTTATTATAGATTTATCCCAAGGTAATGGGCTATTCAGAATGTGGATTGTCATGCTGCACGTCACCTTTCAGGGATCTTCAGAGGTGACCAAGCTTGTTGAGGACAAGGACTAAGTCTTATTTTTCTTCCAGTCCTCAGGATCTAATACTCACCTGGCACAGAGTTTGTGCTTACAGATCCTTGTTAAATGGAATATTAATTGGAGTGCCCAAGACCTCTTTCTAGGGATGGAAGATAAGATTCAAGAGAGGTCTACTAAACGACTGAAATCATGTGTTCTAAAGCAGGGGTCCCCAATCCCTGGGCCGTGGACTGGTACCGGTCCGTGCCGTGTTAGGAACTGGGGTGTGCAGCAGGAGGCGAGCAGCAGGTGAACAAGCAAAGCTTCATCAGTATTTGCAGCTATTCCCCAGTGCCAGCATCACCACCTCAGCTCTATTTCAGATCATCAGGCATTAGATTCTCCATGGAGCACTGGTCCCTGGTGTTAAAAAGGTTGAAGATTGCTGTCCTAAAATACTTTGAAAATTGCAAAGGGCTGACATTGTTCTAGAAGGAAGGATTATTTTAAATATGTCACCTATAATAGCCTCTAAATTTTAATATGTGTAAAAATGAGTCTAGTTTTTCAAGGTCATCACTTTACCATTTCGTTTTCAGTGAAAATAAAAATACTGGTAAATATGTTTAAAGAATAAAGGAAGGCACTGAAAAACTATACAAGCAAGAAGTCAGAACCCACCCGGTCTCATACACAGCCAGGGTTATCCTAGCATAAAGAGATTCAATGAATAACTATTTAGTGATGTTTCATAATCATTCTTCAGACAACAACCTGTAAATTGTGTACCACCATACTATAAGCAAAATCGTGTTTATCCCCAGATTTTTTCCAATCACTAGGTTAAAATCCTTTTGTCTTTGCATTGTGACTTAAGATTTATATTATTTAAGGACACAAGCCTCTTTAGATAAATAGTTGTAAATTCTCTCCTATACGACTCCTGAGTTATACTTGGAAGATGGAGTATCATCTTCCTCATTTGGACTTAGAAGAAAGCTGAATTTAAAATTTGAGAAAGCCAGAAATCAACCTCTCACACCCAAAACTTTTATCCCTGACTTCTATCCCCTTCCCTTGAATGCCATGGAATATTAAACTTCAAGGCACCAGGAATGAGAAGACTTGAATTCTATTCCTGGCATTGCTAGTAAGTGCTTTCGTGACCTTGAGCAAATGACTTAACATTAGGGCCTCTTTCTTCAGTTGTAAAGTGAGAAGATTGGCTAGATGATTTCAGAGGTTCTTTCTAGCTCTAAAATTCTGTAAGTCTGGAAACACCTGCTAGTGACATTTATATATTCAGTATTCTTCTCTTACCCTTTTCAAAATATTTTAGTTTGTGGCTTAGTATCATTATTCATACAGACCTTTTCAAACCCTTTCCAGGATTTTTTGTTTGTTTCTTGACAACAGATGGTATTTCTGCATTTACTTTAAGTATTATATACACTTCTTCACATATTTGTGATACATTGAAATAGGATTAGTATGTCATCAGATATGAGTGATTTTTCCAAACTCTGCAATACTCAGAGCAATAATTTGAATTAATTTCATATTTGAAGGTTTAAATATTTAAATGGCTTAAAAGGAAACTAAATTATTCAACAAATTTCATTTTCCCCAAAAGATTTTTAGCCACTCTAACAACTGCTTAAAACTGTCAGGCACTTCAGGGTGTCTGAATATCACTATAGGGCTAAGTACACTAGCATCAGTCTTTTAAAACCATTCAATTTATGTACATAACAGTAGGCACTTTTCTTAAAACAAAATCTTCTTAACAACAAAGTTTTTAGTGGAAAGGTTCAAAACACTTGTGCTGAATATGTATTGCCTTTGTATGCTATTATCTGATGGTGTTACTTAGCATGGAGCCTTGCAGAGAGCTGTCTCTCCATGGGTAATCACTGTTATTACTGTAATTATTATTGTTATTGCTTTTAAGATTATGGTAGCAGGGTTTCAAAACATACATGATTTCATACAGTTGTCTTACATGTACTAAAGTCCTACTATGAGCAAGTTAACTATTATTAAACTTTTTAGTTTTCAATGAGATATTTATCTGGAAGCAGGCAAAAATAATGCAAAGTGTTTACGTAATGCTTTAACAACCGTACATAGGAAGTTCTTCAGATTCGAGGATAAGACCTTATTCTTTAAACTTTTATCTAGCCTTTTGCTGAATTAGACACAAAATTGTTTTAGACATTTTAAGTCAGTTAAACCAAATATGAGCAGATGCATGCTTGTACAAGTTCTCATACAAGCTGGAAATATTGCTGAGGAGGCAAGGTTAACTAGCATTTCCAGGCTAGATCCATCTGGTCCTGGTTTGGGGAGCCATGTACTTAGGCTGAAGCACACTGCAATCGAAAACAAGCACATGGGTACCCACTGGCTTTTTTCCTCTCATATTAAGCATCATCCTTTCCCATGGGCTCTGATTTCCTCTGATTTATTTCCCATGAACACCACTGTCACTGTAGATACAGGCAGCAAGTTGTCACAGAATCACAAGGACCTATCAGGTTGGTGTTTATATGTGCTCCCTTTCTACTTTATTTAAAGATAGAAGTTTGCTATGTTTTCACAAATCTTTTGAGATTGTGTGTGTGTGCATGTGTGTGTGTGTGTGCGCGCGCGCGCAATTGCTACACATGTTGTTCTGCCACATCCAGGCACCAGGCTTTAAAGGCACTGAAAAGCACATTCTGATGCTAGCTGGAAAGGGGAAAGTGAAAGGCATGCAAAGAGATCATTCTTGCCTATAAAAAAGAAGTTGACTTTTCCAGATAAAAGAAACCTAAAATTGGCCCTTGCCATCGTGTAATATTACCATCATCTCTTTTGGCAAGTTTGAAAATCCTGAGTTCCATTATAAAAGCTAAAAATGTCCTGGACCTGGAGTTGTTTACCCAGAGAAGGAGCTGCTCTAGAGTTACAAAGCTCTGGTTGGAAGAAGTGGCTTGAAGGCCGCCTCCAAGCAACTGACGTCACAGTAGTCTCAGCTGCTGCTGTAACACTGAACTGAGCAGCTTTTTGATTTGTGAAAGTGGTGAGGGTTCCAAAGGGACTTGTCAGTACCGCTCTGTTGAATGGTTGGACTTATTTTGCAGTTCCATTTCTTGCAAAGAAGCAAGATTCACCAAACTGAGACTTCTCTTTTTAAATCAGCTAGCTGTCCTTCCATTGCTAGATTGAGCAGTGGTGGAACATCCATAGGATTTCTCCCCAGAGCAAAAAGGTAAGTTTCTTTCTGAAAGCTTGAAAGCAAGTGACTAATTCTGGCAGAATATAGAGGGCTTGCTGCTGATATGGTTTAAACTTTGGGTACTGTTTAAGTGGAGGGTGATTTCAACATCTGCCTCTTTTAGTGTCTGTGTCTGGCCTTAAAAACAGTGGGGTGGGGTTAGTAACGGATCTTACTGACTCGTAGGGAAAAGAAGGTTCAGCTGCTGTAAGTGGATTTCCCAACTCTGAACTGACAGTGCTATCCATTTTCTGAGACTGATTTTCAAATGCTGACTCTCAGTACTTCAAACAGCACTTTGCCTACCATGAGATTTCACTAAATTTATTTATTAGAATGTTATTTTTATTAGGATGAAGACTTTAACATTTGCGGAGTAAAGCTCACAAGCTTCGAGATTGCTAGTATTTGAAAATTACAACCAAAAATAAATTAACGTAGTTTCATCCAAGATGATGATTTGCTCATTACATGTTTCTGCAATTTCAGTTGAAGTGTGTGCCATTTGTAATGGGTTAATTTTCAGTTAAGAGGTAAGGTTACCACTAAATCTTCTGTGTAAGCTGGTTAATTATAGGTATTCACATACCTAAGCCAAAAGTTTCTTTCAAAACTTCATTTTATAAGTTAAGAGATGCGAAAAGAGTTCACGTATATCTTGGATGTTTTCTAGTTTGAGTATATAACAGAAAAAACAGGGAAGGAGAAGATAACAAAATGAGAAGGCAAAATTGATTTCTTTGGAATTGCATGTGGTCATACCTTTTTGATCCTATCGGAACATAAGGAAAATGCTGAAATAGCAAGAAATAGCAATAAAAATTATTCCTTTTTGCCCTGTAACAAAATCATATCATGGCTGTCTTTGGAAAGGTGCATTTGCCAGTGAACAATAGAGGCCTGTTAATTAGTTAAAGTGATGCATAAATAACCCAGAGAAAAGGCTAGAGAATCTTGGAGGCAAATGGTGTATTAATCTGTTGCATTTTGGTATGGGAATTCCTAATTCCTCAAAGTCGAAAGGAAGAAAAGCATCTCCAGGGCAAATGATTCTTCTAGGAATTGTGAGATTGACAGTACCTACTGTGTGTGGCATGCCTACATTGAAATATATAACCTCCTACAAAGGAAAAACCTTCAATTACATGAAAAATAATATGTTTAAAAAGAAAATAGGAGAGCAAGAAACAAATACTCTGAACAAAAATCTCAAAAGAGAGAAGTAGCAGTGGAGTCGACTCCTTAACACTTCTTCATTTGTTTGGCTAAAGTCCAGTTTTCATTGGGAGAGATGGAGATTGAAATGGTAATGACCAAGTAGGATTAAGAGCAATGCACTTTTCAGACAAAGAGGTGTTACCATGACCAATTGAGGCTAATATGGGAAATGAAAATGATTTGTTATGAGACTCCTATATTACTCTTAAATTTTGCTTACTAGCAGGAGTGGAAAGTTAGCAGAACTATTTTCCTCCCATCATCATGCTTATGCAACCCACTCACAACTCTACAATTCTGGTTTCCGGCCTTGGAGAGGAGGGAGTAGATTAAATGGATTATGTAATGCTAGCTTAGAGTTGTTGGGGGAAGAATGTGTGCATGACTAAATAACACAGCTCACTCTATCCTTTCACATTCGCTCTAATAAATTTTTATTCTGAATGAAATTCTAGAAGGAGCGAAATGAGATGGAGAGTCAAAGAGACATGGGGAGGGTAAGAGATAGCGGAAATCTTTTCTTGTCTCCCACATAGATTCCAATATCTGGGGGCGAAAAAGAGTGACAACCGAGAACAAAGAGAACTTTTATATTTGTCTCAGTAAAGAGCACTGAAATTGAGTTTTTGAATCTGCTGAACCTCTTTACCCCATAGTGTTTTATTACAAAACATTATGTTCCTACAAAGTTGCCCCATTAGTTGGATTTTTAAAATATAATATATATATATATATATTCAAGGAAAATTATAACAAAATCAATTTTATATAAGATTTGTCTATTCAGATTTTTACCAACAAAAATTTTTTCTCAATATTTAATTTACCGCATATCCTTAAAAAACTTGAAAATACTTAGGACAGAGGAAAATCATTGAAAATTTAAGAGTTTACACATTAGACTTGCTTTTATCAATTTTCTAATTAAATAACGATCAAAAATCATCGATTTCATTTTAAGAAAAAAACGATGAAGGGAAAAAAGGAGGATGAGATGAAAGACAGGAAAAAAAGATAAAAGGAGAAAGGAACAAAAGGAAGAGACCAAGAATTGGGCATTTATCAAACACCTGCTATGATTCAAACAGTTTTAGGCCCCTTTATTAAGCTCACTTAATTCTCACAACAACTCTATGGCACCCTCTTTATTTTCAGAGAAGAAAGCAATATATTCAGCCAATTTCATCTGACATTTATGTCAAGACAGAGATGATAAGAGAGTGAAATAAATCCTCCCACAAAAATTGGCACAGATATTGCTCTATAGGAATTTCTCTCAAAGCTTTGTTTTTTATTCATAACCATTACAATTCTTGGCACTAGAATTGGTCTGGCCCTGGAAGGGGAAGCTCTGTAGATCAGCTTTTCTCTATGTTTGTAATGAATTTGGCCTTTTGCAATTAAGTGCAGATTCTATCTGCTTTGAGAACATTACCTGGGTTTATGCACATTGCTGTTATCAAGAACAAGCCTGATTTAGAGTTTTTTCTGAATGATCATCTTCAAGTAAATAAAAAAGAGAAGGGTCTGGCACCTTTTAACCTTGTTCTGGAAGTGGTTCAAGAGGAATACAAATAAAAAAAATGGAGCCATTTGCTACACAATTATAGGAGAAACTTTAGGATGATTTCTGAATATTCTCAGTCTTTTAAAGACCATTAAGAGAAAATATAGAATATCATAGGACCTCTTTTCCAAGTAACTTGATATCAGTCTGCTCCCTTTATATAACTTCTTTGGTTAAATCGGCAACTATCTCTTGATATCTTAAACCACTCCACTCTTCCTAATGTTAAATATCTACTAATGAGCAAGATAATTTCTGCTCACAGTTAATTACATACAGTTTTAAAGTAGCCTGCCAGTCTCTGAAAATAATCACTGTCTGCATATCCTGTGAATAGTTATTAAATGAGCCTAAAAGATAACTAGGTAATGAAGATCACCGACAGATTCACGGAAACAAAGAGCAAAATTCTGTATGTTCTTTACTGTCTTCATTTTGTTAGGTCTTCATGATATGTTTATTTTGAGGCAACTTTCATTTGATATGGCAGGCACATGTGGTCATTGGCTCATAAGTTTGGAGGGTAGAAAGAAAAAGGAAGTATGACAGTATAGAAAATGAGATTATAGAAAAGCATGACTAAGTGGATGAGACATAATAGCATCTTTAATGGCTAAATCCGAAATTTCTTCTTTATCTTGACTGAATTAGCCACAGTATTATGAGTGCCAAAAAAAAAAAAAAAAAAAGGTAAAAATGATCAAAGTATCTGTAGCAAATTGAGAGAAGAGTAACAATGTAAATCCCAATATTATTAGAATGTTTTTAGAGGTGGAACCCTACATATACCATCAACATTTTTATACTTATTAGTCTATTATAATTTATTAATAGATTGCAGCTCAGAAAATATATGTTTGGAATAGTTTACTACACAAATATGCACATTCAGAACAGTCTGACAAAGAATTAAATTAGTCTTCAATGTTTATCTTATTTTTAGGATGTGAAATATGCAGGCATCTTCTGTGTCTACAAAATGGGGCATTGGCTTCATTCCACAATTCCAGCACCCAGGCAGCTATTGACTCTTAAGAACTTTGCTCATAATTAGCATAAGCTACTACCTGCTAAGTTAAGGCATTTTGACCATGGCTCGAAAATTGAAGAGTTAGACTTCTAATAGGCATTGATTATCTTAGATGGAGATTCAAACATGTTAGATTGTTTTGCTACCCATTAAAAAAAGCATATGACTTATTAATAAAAATTACTTATGGTAGAAGTCAGAGCAAGATTTTTTAAGCAATAAAATAGGGAAATTGTTTAAATTTCTCAAACTACTTTGCATTCTGTATGTCATGTAATCTTTAGAACAACCCTGTGATTAGTCTCATTTTAATGTAAACAAACTTAACCTCAGAAATTTTAGATGACTTATAACAGTTACTAATCTGGCATTTTAAATTGAATCTTCAAACTCCGAATCCACATACCCTCAATGCTAGGAATCTACTTAATGTAGTTGAGGATTTCCCTTCAAACTGAGCAAAATATTTTCTTTAATTATCTGTATTCAGCTATCTTAAATAGGTTATGGTATATAATCTTTTAGAAGGAGAAGTGACATGGATAAATTTTAGCATCTGGCTCCCAGGATAGTTTTGTTGCTTCTACATTTTACTTCATAAAGTAAAATAATGAAAATTTTTTCTATGATTCAGTTTGGTTTCTCGCTAATACCTCAGTCTCATATTGACAACCAACTTCAGATCTTAATTCAATAATCGCGTTTGGCATGGGCTTGAACTCTAATGTAATATTAATACTCTTGTCCAGCACTGTCTCAGGACTTTAAGTCATAAAAATACATAATCTAGTTGCATCAGAGCAGGAGTAATTCTGTTGCAGTAGAATCTACCACCATTACGTAGATGTGACCATACAATTAAATTTCAGACTTCTACTCTTAGATATTCATGAAAAATTCTATGTTTAGATTAGGTGGTTAAAGGAATACTTATATCTCACATCTACATTTAACCATGTTGTCCACTATAATTTTGCTGTCTGGTCTCATAGGAGTGAAAAGAAACTTTGGACAATACTTATTTTTTGACTATTTTAGTTTCTTCTTAAGTAGATCTCTTATGTCTAATTTTCCTATAGTTTATGTTAATGGTTCTTGATAACATGATAAAATATTCCCAGAAAGCACATGAATTTGGAACTCTCTCTTATGTTTATGTTAGGCTTTATTTTAAAGGCAAGTGAGACTGCTTCAAGTAGAACAACTTCAAGCTTCCAAGAAACAGTTAAGAGAAGGCAGAGACAAGCAGAAATACCACTCTACTAACACACGGTTGCCATGGATCTGCATAAGCAATGGGAGAACACAGAGACTGACTGGCACAAGGAAAAGATGGAGTTACTGGACCAGTTTGACAATGAACGGAAGGAATGGGAAAGCCAATGGAAGATCATGCAGAAAAAGATAGAAGAGGTATAAGTTGATTTGTTTCAAATACATTGGAAATTTACAGATCAAAATGAAAGTTCTTTTGAAGTTTGTTTGTGTTATAAACTATTTTTGTTTATTCCACTTAAGAGATGCATATCTCAGTGATATTTACTAGACATTTACATAGGAACTAGGCTTATTTTGTAGCCATGTATGAAAGTTAAGAACTTTAAAAGTCACTCTAAAGCATATCAATTTATTATCTTCTGACTGGAGTGCCTTGGTATCGAAAGTAAGGTATGTATTTTGCATGAGTTTTCAAATACTGGGTCCAGGAGGAAAATTTAAAGACATGATTAGTGAAACATGTATTAGCAAAATTATAATTGGACATTAAAATGTAGATTTTTTTCTGAGATGATTTATGAATAATGTTTACTAAAGGTAATTACATTCTAGATAATTCGATATAATCAAAAGGAGTGTCATATCTCAAACAGAAAATGACAGTGGACATGATTTTTATTCTGGTAGGGTGTGCCACATTTATTGGCACATTTATTAGGAAAGGGGTAATGAAAAATGACAGGTCTCTGATACAAATAGTTATTTTATCTCCAATAACCGTTTCTCAGCTCGTTGGGCCTGGAATCTTTTCTTTAAATGTTTTCGTTGATGCATATTCAAGCTCGTTCCAACTGAAAAGTATTTATACTTACCTTGCTTTCTTCTGGTAACATCCGTGGTATTGAGTTACATGATTTTGTGCAAATTGCCAAAATAATTATTTTAAGACTCCTTGGCCTTATTCAAAGGCAATCAAAACTGATGCTTTATGTGTTTATATTGCAAATATTTTTTTCTTATTAATAGCCATATAATTAGTTGTGAATAAAATACAAATTGGCATGCTACAAGAAAGAAGTCAAAAAAAGAGTAGCTATTTAACTATTCCTCCAAAATAGAGCTGAAAAGGCAGGCATGTAGTATATGATTAGAAATTGAAAGGAGAATCCATTGCTTTTCCCTCTACAGTTTGGAAAATGTGTTTCTCAGTCTCTTAATTCTTCCACTCAGAGATCAGGTTGAATCAACAAGGAGATACCTAAGTCAAATAATAATCCACAACTCCAATTAGAAACCCGAAGTCTTGGGTCATTGGCTCCTAAAGGCTTGTAAGGTCTGGTAACAGCTTCAGATAATTCTAACATTCAAGCAAAACAATAAGGGAGTCAGGACTAGTCTAGCCAATTGTTTAAGCCATGTAGCAAAAACAGTCTGCTGTCTGATTTAATCTATCACTGTAAAATAATTATTCTGACAGCTCTGTAGATTCCTCCTGTGGTAAACATTAACCTTATTAATTAGCAGGCGTTAAACATACTTTATACTTAGGATGATAGTCCCTTGAAATACTGTTCCTTTCTGTATCTAGGAGACAAAAGAACTGTAATGCTTTTTCTTCACCTGGAAACAGTGTCTGTAGAGCTATTTATGTCTTGCTGCTTGCAGTATACAGCTCCATAACTGGGGAATATGTTTAGATAATGTGCCTACCCAGAATACCATAGACGATGCTCTTTAATGCCTGAATACTAGCATTGTGCTCTCCTTATTATACTAACACAGATTTCTTTGTCTACTCCCAGCTTTGTAGACTTTAAGAAGATACATGCTTCTTACAGACAACAGTGCTGGGAGTAGAAAAGATTGAGGAAAAGAGAAGGAAAATATTCTCACATGTTGCAGAGAATCAGGACAATTTGTTTTAAACTAAAATTTAAAATGAACACTTGGAAATATTATAACATACCATTGTATTTTTCAACATTTATTACTAAGTTCTGTGTATTAAATCAGATGCAAATTATTCAACCATGTATTAGAAAATTGTAGATTTCTGGGAACACACATGTAACTCTGGTGATTTTAAATAATAATTATCCAGTGAGAGTTTCCAGCGTTAGGTATTAAGATGTTAATGGTTCTCTGTTCAGCCACTATCCATAGTCATTGTATTTGCTATTGCGAAATAAATATGTAATACTTTGATCATTTGAAATCTGGAATAATTTAGATAGAAACTCTGCACAGAGTCCATAGATGCCTGAGAATTTATTTTTTTAATCACATTGCAATCTTTCCTGCTTTATCATCTTTGCTGAAATGATTAGATAACCCTTGACAATGGCTGAGTACCAGATAACACAGATTCTCTTATGAAAAATAAATTTTCTATCTATAACATTATGTTATTTGTTTATTCATACCTCACTTTAGTTTCCAAGAGAATTTATGATGGTATATAAAATTCTGCATAAGGTACAGTATGCTAAAGCAAAAAGAGAAAGAAGAGAAGGACAAGAGGAAGGATCATATGTAAAATGTAGCAAATCTACCTTTCTAGGAACTAACACAAAAATTTTCAGATGTATATTTCTCAATATTCAGAAAACAAAGCAAACTTATTTCCCAGGAGTAGCACATCTATCCTTGATTTTGAAACTAAGGCAATTTTTTTTCACCCTTGACTCTTCAAAAAAAGGATATCACCGACAGCATTCTGAGATTTAACATGGTACTTTTGAGGGTTGCCGCTTAAAATATCCTCAAGGTCAGCCAAAATCATAATTCACATAACAGTTCAGTATAAGTAATTTTACAGGGGCCAAAGCAGTTGATTCATGACTGCAATTTGATGCTATCCTGACTTCATCCAAAGATAGATTTATAAGTATCTAGGGAAATAAATGCACTGTATGTCCTTCAGGCATCAACTATGTATAGTGCTTCTCTCATATGAGATTTAGGTAAATACTGAGAAGTGATAAATCTGTTATTCCTTAAATAATAAGGAATAAGTGTAGTTCAAATATAGATTGTGGCTGTAAAAAGTAGACATTTGCTTTAATAGTTATTTGATAGTCTCCTTTGAAATTTGACAAGATCTCCCAGAATTCAAGCCAGAAGAGAAAGTCACTAATTTCCTCAGTTCAGGGGTGAGCTGCATTAGTGCCTATAGGTTAAACTAAGTTCTCATCAAGAAATAATTTGGAATCTACTTTAACATAGAGAAATAAATGATCAAAGCCTTAGGGTTCTTTTATATCACATGGGATAAGGTCACATTTTTTTTAATCAGGACAAGAAACTTTTTGAATATGTATAGCTGTGGCATTTGGTATTGCCTAGCCCTTACCAATGTAACTCCCAAAGGAGATATGCTTTGATTGCAAATGTCTACTTAGAGAGCGGAATGAACTGACTATATGAGATTGTCAGCTATTTAGATAGTTAAATGTTGGCATGCAGATGGATCATATGTTCAAAAACATGACTTTAGTGTTGAAGTCTTGTTTCTCACTGAAAGCAATTAGCGTGGTCAGTAGTGGATTGGGGTCATTCCAGTTCTGTAATAGTGCTTCTATATCACACTGACGCCTATATATAGATACAGGTTTATTGTACTTTTGAATGAGTTGATTTCTACTCAGACAGAAATTACCATCCATGCTTGACCTACTGAAAACAGTCTTAATGGTTTATCAAAGTTGCTCTGACTAATCCCGATTTTAGAAGCACTATTCAGAGGTATGAGCATTAACACTCTGGGGTAGTATATAGTGATATGGCAAAGAGGACTCAAAACAGCGTGCTTAGTGTCAAAAAAATTAACAAAGTGAATTAGAGTAGAAAAAAGTGTTATCTTTGTTTTACTTACAGCTTTGCCATGAAGTAAAGCTTCGGAGGAAAATCAACATGAAGGAACGTGCTAAGGTCATTAATTTTGATCTTGAGAAGGCCATTCAAGATAAAGTAGTGGAATCTTCTCCAAATTACCTCAATTCAGGACAGTGTGAATTTACAGAGATGAAACACAGGGATGGTCTGGAAAAAGAAAATAAAACAGAGCAGAGCTTACTCAGTGAAGAAAATCAAATATGTAAGGAACAAAAAACAACAAAAAAAGCAAAAGTAGGATTTATGGATCCTTTGGCCACAGACAACCAAAAGGGCTGTGAGGTCTGGCCTGACCTGAGGACTTCTGAGGAAGTGAACAAAGGCTGTTCTGTTGCCCTCAACACAGTAAGTAAGATGTGACTGGCCTAGAACTGTTTCTAAAGAAATATTTACATTTCCAACATTTCAATGTGCTAACACGCTATTACTTATATATATAAAGGCTCTTGAAGAACTTGCCAAAGTTAGTGAAGAATTATGCAGCTTTCAAGAGGAAATTCGAAAGAGGTCTAACCACAGAAGGTAGGCTGGTACATCTCTGATTATTGTGTTAGAAAATCAAGAAAAATACTGTTTTCAGTTAATGAATTTAAGGTGCCACCTCTTTACACTTTGTTAATGAGAATTAACAATGAGTTATTAAAGTTTGGTTTCTTAGGAGATAAAATCTTTAATTATATATTTCTCTGTTTTCTAATTCTTAAAGTAAATCTTCTAATTCTCTTTGTAATTTGATTATTAGGAATACATTTTTAGTGTTTAGTTAAATAGCCTCCATAATAAATTAATATATACTTTCTAATGCAGTTCTTTTTCTTTTTGAGTATTTGGCCAAGGAAAAGTATACAACTAGACTAATCCACTTAAATACATCACTAGACTATGTCAGATTTACATATCTGGTGTTTTAATACATAATGATGTTCTATTGAAATATTTTATACCTAAGAGTCATTTATTTCTTTATATTTTTATGTATATAATGGAAACACATAATTTTCAGAACAATATATTGTAAATATGTACACACATATATATATACAATGCTATAAAAATGCTGTTTCAGTTCAGAAACACCCTTGTACTTATAAAAGTAAGTTTTAGCTAAATTAAAAAAATAGATTGGAATTTTCTATAAGTAAAGATGGATTGTTCTAAGGTGAACATTTATCTCCTAGCAAGTTTTTATGCTTCTGTTAGAAAGCTGTAGCAATGTGTATCCTTATTTTTATTTAGCTCTTAGGAAGCTCAGAGAGAATTTTTGTACTAATTTACAATAGATTTTCTTATCTAATCATGTTTTATATATAATTTTGGCCTCTACTTGCCCATTTAGCTTTTGCCTACTATTATTTTCTGTTAAGTATTTACCTGCACTTTATTGTAAGCTAGCTCATAATATTTTATCAGTTGAAGACATTTAAATATGATTGATATTTATCAATATGATTAATTAACTTTAATTTGTAAATCCCTACTGCAGATATATTTAGGTTTTATTTTGATTGACCTCAGAAAAGACTTACTTGCCAATTTTGTTTTACAAATCATACCAGATATAAAGTTTTCCTTGTTACTTCATGGCCTTTAGGGAAAAGTTCAAAATCCTTAATATGTTCAAAATCCTTAATAAATCCTCAGAGACATAACAATTTAATCTAATGTTTCTCTCTCATTTTCCATTGTCATCCCCACTCTGCTTGGTAATTCATCCATGCCAAAGTACTCATTGTTCCTCAAATACCATAATGCGTTTGTTGCAGCTCACTTTGCCTATATGCTGTTTACTCATCAAAAAATTTCTTACTTTTCTTTCAAGCCCAAATGACACCTTCCATTTAATATTACTCATATCTCATTGCACTTTTATTCGTATTTCTGTCATACTACTTAGAATGTTATTTCAAATTCAAGGGAGAGGAACTTGAGCTTACATGACATAATTCCTACTGAATAGGAATTCAGTAGGCAGAGCTGAAGTAAGGAAATGGCTAGAGAAAACCGATAGAAATGAGAACGCCAGTAGCACTCACCCAAGAGACTACAAGATCTAATCTGGGTATAAGTGAAGTTTTGGATAAAAAAAAAAAAAAAAAGGACAAGATTGAAAAGAGTTTGGATTAGAGTATGTAAATCCTTGAATGCAACAGTGAGAGATGGATTTTATCCTACAATAAAAAAGACTTGAAGGCTTCGACTAGGGGATTTATATAAAAATGACATTTCAGGAAATTGCGACTAATTTTCCTGTAGCAGACATTTATTGCTTAAGCCATGGGTTCTTTTAAGAACTTGTTCTAAATAAAGTTATCACTAATATACCATGTTTATAATATGCCATGTTTAGGATGAAGTCAGATTCTATTCTCCAAGAAATTCCAAATGTAATTAATCTGCCTCATGGAGACCACATGATCAACAATGGCCAGTACATTCTTCCAATCAATTTAGAAGATGAAAAGCAGGAAAATAAAAGGAATCTGAGCTGTACTGATATGATGCAAAGCAATTTTATGAAAAAATGTGGAACTGATACAGTTGATCTACAAAGAAATGAAACTCCACCTGTTCCTCCACCAAGAAGCACATCTCGAAATTTTCCCAGCTCATATTCTGAACAAGCACATGAAAGTTTGAAGGAAAGTTTAGACCACAACAGCTGGATGGACCATGAGGGTCAAGGTGAAAGGAATGGCAGTCCTCATTTCCTTTTGAGGCATGATGGAATGTCTACACTGTGTCTAAATGAAGGGAAGACTTTGAAAGATGGTGTTATGTTTTCTTCTTTGGCACCAGAAGACAAAATAGATAACAAGCCTCCATGTAATGAAAATATTGGACTGGGTATATGGTCATGCGACACAGTGATAGGTGCAAAAAACAGCCCCTCTACCTTGTGGTTTCAGAAAACCTGCTCTACTCCTAATAAGTCAAAATATGAAAAGAGAATACTAGATCACCCTGCTAAATCTCATCCTGACCTTCATCTAAGCAATGACTATAGCTCCTTGGTGACACAGAGCAGTGGCCCACTTAGAAGTTTCAGTTGTGGCTTTGATAGGACTACTAGGAATGAAAAGCTGGCAGCAAAGACTGATGAATTTAATAGAACCGTATTTAGAACAGATAGAAACTGTCATGCAATACAGCAAAATCCAAGCAATTCAGAATCATCTCAAGATCTTAAGCCCTGTGGTACCTTAATTACAGGTAACATATCAGGAAATGACAATGTGTCTGACATTCTGAAAACCAGTGCCCACATGACTGTACCTAGGGAAAATGTGCCTGATAATACCACCAAAAAATCCACAACAGGCCTAGTCAGACAAATGCAGGAACATATCAATCCTAGCAATTATAGGGGTATGTTCCACGAGCATGACTGGAAACCAAGTAATTTATCTGGCCGACCAAGATCAGCTGATCCTAGGTCAAATTATGGTGTTGTGGAAAAGCTGCTGAAAACCTATGAGATGTCAACGGAATCTGCATTGCAAAATTCTAAATGCTTCCAAGATAATTGGACCAAATGTAATTCTGATGTTGGTGGTGAGGCCACATTGAGTCACCATTTGGGAATGCTCCAAATAGAACAAGAACTTCAGCGAAAGACATCTATGTGTGGGGTACAGCAAGTGAAGCAAGGAATAGATTGGAAAAAGATAACAGAGGTGAGAAAGCAATTAATACATTTTGGTAGAACTGCATTCATATTTAATCATGAGTCAGAGTTCAATCCATTGCCTGTTCATCTAAATAGAATGTAGGCACATGTTTTGTCATCTTCTCAACTTCTTAACCCTTAATTTGTGAATAAATATAAACCTTAGTATTGTAACTCAACGTGAACTTGTTATAGTTTTTAAGACTAGGAGTAACACATTATAACTTTTAGAATTCTGAAATGGGATAACATTGATATAATAAATGGGCTTAAGAATCTCAAGAAGATCAAATGTTTGTTGTAAGTTACTTGAAAAAGTATTCTGAATATATGTGTTTTGATTTATAGAATTTTATTCTTTTAAAGTGTTTATGTTTTTAAAAGTATATGGGAAATATATTTGTAAAATAATTTGTACTTTCAGTTATTAGCGATGACTGGTTCAGTCATTCCCAGCATTTAATTCATGTTTTTTCTCATGGGATTAGTCACATGAATGAGAATATGGGTAAAACACATCATTTAAAATAGTACATTATAAAGTTCCCTTACTTGTAGAGCTAACAGGTAGTACATGGAAATAAAAAAAGTATAGCTTAAATTTTTTAAGGTCATTTCTATTTGTATAAATTTTTAGCATTGGAATTATAAAAAAAAATGGTATTTGAATAAAGTTATCCTTTTTATTTATTCCAGTCTACTTTCAAGAGTATAATCCTTAGAAGTAGTTCTTCTTCCCCTGATCCTCTAGAAAAATAAAATTCCAAAGAAGGAAAAAGAAAATGCAGGTTACTGTCATAGAAATTGAGGCCATCCTCATGGGCTATCTCAGATGAAAGAGCAAAAGCTTTGTTAAGAAGGTCAAAAGAACCAAAGGTATCAAATGTGTCATGGAAAGTTTAACATTTTTTTTCATTACAAGGGTCTAAGATTGTTTTTCTTCTGTTAAAATAAAAAGAAAAGAAGGAAGCAATGAAAAAAAGGGAAGGGAAGGAAAAGATTTTCACTCATCACATGATGCCTAGTATCGATACTCTTCATTAGCAATCACAAATTTTTTGAGAGCCAATAACCATGGTTCTTGATGGGAAAAAAAAAGATAGCTAAGATAAATCATTTGTTTTGTGCATTTTTCACCAATGACCTCTAAAAGTATCAATAACTTGACAAAAAAGAAACAAGATTTCTTTTATAAATTATCTTTTTGTTTTTAAATAACACCGAAACATAATATCCCACTAAGAAATGTCTGTAGTTCCATCATATCAAAGTTATCTAACGTGAACTTCTGAGTACTGAACTTACAGTTAGTTCTAAAAAGCGATCCATTGTATTAAAATTTGTCAGTGTGGAGAGATCTACAAGATTATTAAATGCTACATTCCATATTAAAAGTGAATTTCTCTGATTAAAACATTGACAACCACCAATATTAGACAAATATCTTTTTTAGTTTTTGATGCTTTTTCTTACTTGTAAATATACTAATACATTAATCTCATTGTTGTGATCCATAAAATATTAAGCCCATTTTTGGTGCTGGTAGAGTGAGGTGCATGTCTTTTTTTGTGTCTTAGGAATCCGTGGCCGTGAAATCCTCACAGGAAAAAGGATTTTCCCGACCTGCTAGACCAGCAAATCGCCGTCTCCCATCCAGATGGGCATCCAGATCTCCATCGGCACCCCCTGCCCTGCGGAGAACTGCCCACAACTATGCTTTTCCTCTGAGATCTGAAGCATCGATGGTCTGAGTCTCTGGCCTGGATTGTTAGATTGCAAAAGTCCCATTTGCCAAACAGAGCATTCTGAGTGTTTGCAGCCACTCGTGTCTCTTATGTATTCTTTTGACATTACTGGGACAAACAATTTAAATCTTAACTTTCCATCAGTCTTCAGTGTTTTTAATCTATGAAATAATTATCTTCCTATATGTTGATTTCTTAGATCAGAATTTTTTAATGCCATCCTCATCAATTTGCCAATATGATTTAAGTAGAAACAATGTACTATATTGTATATTCTAACTTGCAAGCTGCAGAAAGCAAGGTTATGTGCATGGCCATGTGTTTGTAGGTGCACGTGTTGAAATAGGCAGTACCTTAGTATCTATTTAGATAAGAAAATTTATGTGCTAGTGTTGACTTTGAAATTATAACATGATACCTATATATTCTTTGTGTTTATTTAAAATTTTTGAAAATATACAGTACTATTTATATTTTGTATACCTTTTCATAGGTATCCACTTAAGGCATTTGAGGTATGTATATTCATTAACCAGTTCCTTGGACCCAGCTACATTGAAAAATAAGAATTATACACATATCTAACATTGGTAGATTTCTATATACAACTCGTAGTTTCTTAACACATATAAGGATAATACCATCAATCTCCTGTTTTACTCTTTTAAATTAAAAAAAAAAAGTCAGTTTTAACAGATCAGCCTTCTAAAGCAAACAAAATGTTCACAAAAGCTTTTCTATATGATTTGGTAGTCTATTGTGGCTTTAACTGTATATTTGAGCCTCAGAGCCAGTTATCATGAGTCTCCCTTATAAACAACATAACTTAAAAAATGAATTTATTTTGTGACATTCAGTAACAAGCATTCTTTATATGACATATAACAAGAAATTAATTTATGTTGAATTCTACCTTTTTTGTTAAAATTGTAGTAAGCTTTAGTTCTGCTATTTTATTTAGAGTCATACATATTTAGAGGTAAGTAATTTACCTTTTCATTTTTCTAACCTTTTTTCTAATTTTAGAAAAAAGACTAATTTACTTTTTTATGAACAAGTAAGATCAGGAATGGTATTTCATTGAAAGCTGAATTGTATATTTCTTACAATGTGCTACATAAAAAAGCCTTAAACTAAACTTTGGCAGCCATGATTGGCATAAGGGACAGAAATATGTATTTTGGCACAATTTCCATTCAGTGAACACATCAAATCTAAATTGAGAATGACAGAAACATGAATGTTGAGGGGACTGGAATTCTGCATGGAAGATCTTAGAAGTAACTTTGTTCTCCATTGTCTCTCTATAAAACCAACTATGTTATTAGATAGTAAGTCTGTTTAAGCTTTTCTTTTATTACCAAAAAGGTTAAGAAATTCTTAAGATAAAAGTATTCAAAGAACCTTCTCTTTATGATATATTCTAACAATTTAGAGAAAGTTGCTTCATAATACACCATGACATGAGGTAAAGTAAGTCATTTCCAAATTCCGGTCTGCCCTATAAAGCTCCAGGCTGTTGTTGCATGGTGATGGACAGAGTCATACTTTCCAATAAGGACAGTTTCCAAGAGTTGAACTGAATTAAACTTCTAGAATGTGAGGTTGGAACAGGATGGTAAGTAAGGGCTATAGATCTACTCTTTTAATTCTTGTTTCTTTCAAGAATATCTCTTTCCATAAGAAGCCTACCAGAGAAAGTAACCTAGATACCAAGTGATGTTACTCACATGATATGCATTTCACCCGGAAGGGATCAAACACTGGGGAGGTGGTAGCCTGTGGTATAAAATGATGCACCTGTTAGGAAGATGTTGCTGTGTAACACTGGAGGGCCTATTCAAGAACTGTGAGGCATACCTGGCCCTCTCCATCACTGTATCCCAGGGAGTCTGTAATGGATCTGTGGTTTTGAACTTTAACTACAATTTTGAATGTTGAGGATCTCTTTCTCAAAATTAGATTACTGATCTCACCCCATAATTACTAAAGCAGAATTTCCAGGGGTGAGGAGTAGGAATCTGGAGTCTTTAATAAAACAAAACAAAACAAACAATAAAAGCAAAGTATTTGATGATTTGGGAGAGGTGGAAGCAGTGACATTGATACCGAGATGGGCAGGAGGGTAGGCGTGTTACTTCCCTGGGACTTATCTTTGTTATCTGTACATTAAAAGGGTTAAATGTCAACCTTCACAATTTTTAGCCACATTTTCTATTACCAGTTGATTTTAACATTGGGACACATTTTAACATCTTCTTATGTTCACTAAAATCATAGAATATTAGAGCTGAAAAAAACTTGGCATCTAATCTAACTTCTTGATTGTGAAGATGAAAAATCTAAATCAAAGATTATTTGAATGTTCTGTTTTCTCTTTTAGAGTATTTTATAAATTTTTTATGGAAAAACCTATCAGGTAAATGGAAATTACCCTTGAAAAATATTTTTGGATGCGTTGTGATTTTTATTCAATAGTTTTCTACTTCAGATGGGCATTTTCTTTCCAATACCATACCCTTCATAATGCTGTCTCTGCTGAATTTAAAGGATTTGTAAATATTTCATTAGAAACACTAGTATTAATTGAAGTTTTCCATAGCAGATTTTTTTGGGGGGCGGCGGCGTCTTATATTATTTCAGTGAGGATTACTGATATTATGGGTTATGTCAGAAAGGAATAAGAATGAGGCAGAGAGGAATGCTTGGGTTTCTGTGTGTGTGTGTGTGTGTGTGTGTGTGTACGCACACGTGTGTGCTCACACAACTTTTGCATGAGTCCTCTATATTGCCTTATGTCAAATTCAAATATGAAAATATAAATAATGTTTGCATAATTTACTTTATCAAAAATTATAACTTTCATTTGTTTTTACATAGATAATGAAGATGACCAGATATTATCATGCACAAAACATGAATTACTTCTTCATAGAGGAATTAGCTAGACTCCGTGTCATCCTGAGAAAACATCTGGACCTAAAAAAGACAACTGGCTTCCCTACTAAGATTTTAAAAATTATTTTAGGCACATTTGCTGACTAAAACCACCCCTCGATATTTAAATCTTCAGTAATTGGAAACTATCAAATAAAATAGGTGTGGAAACACCTGCTATGGCATCTGTATACATAGAGAAAGTTTTGATTTTCCTTCTCTACAGTGATTACCAGTAAAGCTGAGAGTTTTACGAAGTCTAAACCCAAATATGTACACAGTTAAACTTAGCTTTTTTTAAAATATATATGTATATTTCAATCTTTGCAAGAATTTTTGTGTTACAATGAACTCAGTACAGGATTCTCTGAGTTAATGACATCTGGAATGAAGTCGTTAATTTTGAGTGAAAGCCAGAGGACCATTTTCAATATTTTAGAAAGAAAACTATATGTAGGAGTAAAAAGGGGCCAATAATTTCTTTTTAAGATTGTTAAGATTCCGAAGACAAATCACTGGAAATAAAGATTCTTCCTAGGAAATCCCAGGCAAAGAGAGAGAAGCTGAGACCAAGCATGTCACCTTGTTAAAAAGGAAGCTGGTGGTAGATTAGCCCAGGGAGCCAAAGCTAAATGAATTTAGACATTTCCAACTCAGCAAAAGCAAGCACTAGGCTTTCCTAGGCAAATGGAGGAACTTGGAAAAGCACAATATCTCAGACTCCAGGGTGGGCTGTGCTCAGGAGTAAGGCGGGTGGTTATCATCCTCAAAGAGAGTCTTCATAAAGCAGCTGAGACCAGACACTGGGGTCAGGACCAGAGTAGGAAGCCTTCAAGGAAGGAAACTGGCAAAAGCAAGATACTAGATCTCAAAACCCCATCCTGATAACCAGCATGTAGGAAAGTTACGAGATACAGATAGAGTAAGGGAGGGAAATTTCCTTTGGATATAGGAATGCGAGATCTTCCCCAGCACCCCAGATCTTTATTAAAGTTGGGAGCCAACAAGACTTGGATGGCAAGTGAAGGACCCGTTGGTAGTCAACTAGGAGAAGGCTGAAATAAGCAGAGGGTCAGTGTAGCTTGAACTCTCATCTGGGATATTTTTAGGAAACAATTGATAGGAGGTCATCAGACCTCACTTTGAGGATTTAAAAGGATAAAGATGATGAACTGCAGATTGATACTCACTCTTAAATGTCCGTTTGTTGTCATTTTCTTATAACTATTACCAGGATCTAAAATTTTATGTAATCAGATAAATAAAATAAGTCATCTATATCTTCATATAATAGACCATAAGAGTAAAATGAGATACCCCAGAAATGGAAAGTAATGTTTTTCTTCAATAAAAGTAAATAATAGGCACGTGACCAAATAGTAAGACCATTTTTAGGAGAACCTAGAGAATCAGACAAAATTGTATATATGAAATGGGTGAGCAAAGAGGGTGAGCAAACTGTATGTGACAATGGAATATAGTGTCAAAGAAGAAGAAATGTAAGGTGATTATAGCAAAAGAAGGTGAAGCATAACTGTTCTGAGCTCTGAGTGAAAAGGAAATGGGATGCATGGTGCAGAGGAAAAGGTACCCTAACCGCAAAAATATCCAGTTTTGATCCACTGCTGTCCAGTGGAAAAGATCAGTGTCTGAGAACAGTGTCTGGCCACCAGACTTCCATTCAAGGGAGCATGAAGTTCCCCAGACTGATCTGTGTCACACAGATATCCCTCCAGATTACCCGATTTCATCAGCTCACTTTTTCCACACTCACTCAAGGAGTCTTCTGATTCTCAAAGTAACTACCTAGGTATTTAGAGAAGTAAGAAAACGTCTAGACCACTGTTTCTTGAATCTTTCCAGGAAATTCTCTAATAGAAAGAGAGAGAAAAAAAAGCTACTTAAAGGTCTCTGATGGCATCTAAAATTCTTCAAATTTGGGGGGTTTTAACTTAAAATTTTTTGTATTTCTTAAATAGGGATTTTTGTCTTTTTTTGTTCATCGATTATGCCAAGCAGAGAGTAAGCTAAATAATTATTTGTTGAATAAATTAACAAAACTTTAAAATATTTTAATCACATGCTATCAAAATAAAAACAAAACAAGCTTTCCTAGCTACGTCTTTATTTAATCACACCTGAACTGAATTTTATTTTATAAAATTGAGCCAACCTGAATTTACCTTGTATAATAATTTCTTTTCAGTGTCACTATATTTTGAGAATGTAAATCCACTTTAAAATGTGCATGCGAATTGAAATAGTTTTTCTTTTCTTTTTTTTTTTTAACTTTTGCAAACTTTATAAGCATAATCCACAAGGCAAGATGACTAGAACACAACCAAAGAAATAATAAATGGAATGTTTGAGACAACTACTGGAAGAATTTTTAAGTATCTTTTAGTTTAAAAATCAAATGATTCCTGTCATATGAAATATTGTAAGGCTGCCTCTTTTATTAAGGGAAAAATAGTTGAAGGGTCTTTTTGAAGGGAAAAAAAAAGTGTGGGCTAACTTTTATTACACATGCTTGAATTAAAGTTTTTAACATGTTACTGTCAATAAAGTAAACTCTATACAATTCTCACTTTAATTCTGCTATAATTTTATCATAGTGAAAGCTTTCCCAATTTCACTTTCATAAAGCATTCACTCTTAAAATGTTTTTGCTGATAAGCTAACTTTGTGAACTACTGTTTATCATTAGACAAAGCGATGATTAATCATTGAAGCCCATGTTTTAGCCATTGTTATACATTTTTAATTCTCCATTTAAAAAATTTCACTAAATTAAAAATCTTTTCTTCATTTTTCTCCACCTAAGCCAGCACATACATAGGTCAAGGAGCAAGTTTTCAAACTCATGGTTTTGATTTGCATGTCTCTGATGATTAGTGATGTTGAGAATCTTTTCATTGCTGTTGAGTTGTGCAAGTTCTTCATATACATTGTATGTTAACCCCTAATTAGATATATGATTTGCAAATATTTTCTCCCAGCCTTTTTTTTTATGGTTTTCTATGTGGTGTAGAAGCTTTTAGTTTGATGTAGTCCTGCTTATTTAACTTTGCTTCTGTTGCTTTTTTTTTTTTTTTTTTTGGTGTCAAATCCAAAAAATCATTGCCAAGATCAATGTCAAGAAAACAGTTCATTTTTAATGTTATCCACAAGAACAATGATGGTTTATACAATTATTCTTAGGCTTCTCTCCATTGAAAGATATAAAGAATTAGACCACTGGCAATTCTAAAAAATTTTAGCTCATATTTAAAATAGGCCTCTAAGTACATCCTATGATTTTTAGATGGAAGCCAAAATGGTGAGTAGTAAAGAGATTGGTCTATGATCTTTTTCACCACCAATTTTAACTGGTAAAACTTTCTCAGACAACTGATTTATGAATGTACTAAAAATTTTAAATCATCTTTCTATTTTCTTCTAATATCTAGCTTATGATCCCAACTCCCTGTATGAAATCAAATAATGTGTTTCCTATTGGAAATATTCTTTAAATTATTACACTTTACATGTATACATTTTAAAAATGGTAACATCACACTCACAATACAGATCATTTGGTACTTATTTCCTATTGACTGAAAATAGAACTAAAAGGAAACCAGCACTTGTAAACAAAATACATAATAGGAGTATTTAGAAATTCTTAAACTCCATTTTAAAACCAATGACCTTTGGTTGAGTATAATCTAAAGTTTAAAAACAAAGTGCTGATTTCTGCTGTAACAAAATAATTTCTTTAGAGACTGGATGTGTGGGTTTCTGAAGACTTTTCAACTTTACTTCTCTACCAGCCTGTGCCATGAGCAACCTTGGAACATTCTGTTCTTTTCCTATTAGTACGTCCAGGTCAATTTATTGGAACTGCAATAGTAACACTACTTTACTCTCAAAGCACAGAAATAACAAATTTTTCTATCAGCAATTGAATATAAAATGTAATTCTTTCTGGGCTTACATAAAAGCAACAAAATATTCAGCAATGAAGAAAATTAGATTTTTCTTATTTTCATTCATTTGGCATATACCAAACACATTTTTTTAACCCTTTTTATTTGAAATAATAGTAGACTCATGGGAAATTGGAAAATAGAACAGAGCCTCATAAGCCTTTTACCTAGCGTCTTCTGATAATGACATCTTAAATAGCTACAAGTGCTAAATCAACACCAATAAATTGATGGTACATCAGCGTTTTAAAACCTGCATTCATTTGTGTATGTGTGTGTGTGTGGTTCTGTGTACTTTTCCCCACTTGAAAATTTGTATAACCACCACCACACTCAAAATACAGACTTGTTCTCACAAGATATGATCTGTATTGGTGAAAGTTCCACGGGGGCTTGAAAAGAGTGTATATTCTGCTTTTGTTGTATGGACTGTTCTTTAAATTTCTATTAGATCTAATTGATTGTGTGGTTCAGTTCTATATTCTTGTTGTTTTTCTGTCTAGTAATTCTTTCAGTTGTTGAGAGAGTAGTGTTAAAATCCTCAACTATAACTTTGGAATTCTGTTTCTCGTTTTAATTTAATCAGCTTTTGCTTCATGTATTCTGAAGCTCAGTTTTTTGGCCCATATACTTTAGCATTCGATGCCTCCCCGGTGGATTGACTCTTTTGGCGATCTCCCTTTTTGCCTGGCAGTTTTATTTTCTCTGACTTCTACTTCATATCTTATTAATATAATCATTTCTGCTTTTTTTAAAATTAATGTTTACATATCTTTTTTCATTTGTTTACTTTCAACCTACCTAAACAGTTGTATTTGAAGTGAAGTTTTTGTCGACAACATATAGTTGGGTCATTTATTGTCTTTCTAAATACAATCAAGTAAAATTTACATTGAAGAGCTGTGTTGGGTTATAATATGGCACACCATTGCATTTTCATTTCAAAAGTATGAATGTGCATCCTCATTCTTTTGTGAAACCATATATCTTCCAAAAAGAGCATAATTTTTTAGGTGTCTATTATAGTATCAAAGGCAGATATTCTGTTTGTAGTGAAGGATTTCTAATGGTCTCTGATCAGTACTTTATCAGTTCGGGTCCAGTAAGGAAAACAGAAAAGACAGAAGGAATTTAAATACATAAGAGGAAATTGATAACAAAGGTACTGGAATATCTGGAAGAACAAAATGGTGATGGGGGCTAGAGGAGCTAGAAGGAAGAAGAGGTAACACCTAGGGATTAGGCATTGCTGATGTTCTTGGCTGGGGAGCACACACTTGATGCTATACTGTTGGAAGTTCTCTCAGAGCTGATTCTGGAATACTAAGTAAGGACCATTCCATACAGAAAAAATGCTGCTTCCATTTGTGCTGCAGAGCCAAAAATCAACTCACCTCACTACCACTGCAACAACTATAAGTAATTGTCAATGAGTAGGTATTAGATGACAGAAGATTCTCTCTTCCTTTATTATTCTGATCTTCTGCCATTATCAAAGGATCCTAGGAAGTGTAATCTGTGGTCTCATAACCCTGGCCACACACACTACAGGATATAAAGGCAAGTGGGAAAATGTAAAATGCTTTTGTAGAAGATAGTTCTGATGGGCAATTTATAGCTTATTGAAATATTTCAGAGCAAAATAAAATTATCTCCCAATCTGCAATGAGATTATTTACTTACAGCTCTCAGTAAAATGAACAAAAAGAACGTATAAACTTAACTTGGCAGGAATTTCAAACTGCTAGAGAAGCGAATAAACAGGTTTGGTTGTCCCCCACTCCACCACTAAATTAAACTCAAGTTATTAACTTGTTCATGTGACAGAAAAAAGCAAAGAATAAGTCAATACAAAGGTATTCAATCTACACCCCCCAACACACACAAAAGAAAAAACAAGATCAATAAACCATTGCAGAATATTTTTTAAACTTGTCCTAAGCAAGCACTTCCATCCCAGGTCACCCTAAATTAATTTACAAAACAAGAAAATAGATTTATTTACCTAATATTTCTTCTCTAATTGTAATGAATACTCTAAAATGTTCATGGCTTGTTGGACAAAGCCTCTATAATTATTTAAATCTCAAGCCCATTTCAAGATACATATTAGGGGCAAAATCTAACTGAAATCTTGACAAAAATATTTCTTAACAGTTCTACTTTCTGAAATTTTATAAAAAGCAAAGAGAAAGAAGGATGGCTTTCAGGAGGCTGAAATGAAGTGATTAGATCATCTGAGTTCGGACTGAAACTAGGGTCAGAGCCCTGTAGGTCTCGTAAAATACAATGAAAAGGCAGATCTGGCTCTAAATCACATTGCTGATACTGTCTTCAAATTCAGACTGTGCATGTCGTGCTATGGGAGCGCGCGCGCACACACACACACACACACACACACAATCAGCAACAAGAGGCATAAAATAAAGTGGGTGCCCTGTGGAAATAGAGGCAGGGAGACAGCGAGGCGCATACCATTTTACTAGCCTGCATATCTCAGAGACATGTTGAGGAGAGGAGAGCAGGGTGTGTCATAGTATCCAGAACCTCACTGGATACTATAGTATCCAGAACCTCACTGGATACTATTATTTTACATGTTGATAGACAAAGAGGGGTAGAAAATGGCTACTTGATTTTGAGAATGTAACAAGCAGGGCTTCTTTTAATAGTGTCATGAAACATTAAAAACATAGCCTTACTGGAAAGGGGAGTCTCAGATCTCAGGCACTGCCATCAGCTTGTTGGTTTGTTAGTGTTGTTGTTGTTGTTGTTTTTCATCAAGCTGACTTAAGACCAGTGTCTAGCTGACTACCAAAAAGAGGAGAAAATGAGCTGTCAACACTAGTCATTTCAGATTGTCCCTCCTCATTATATTTGTGTACTACAGCACCCAGGGGAAGAAGAATTCACAGAAGTTTAGAGGATTTAGTAGCTATAGGCACTTACTCTTTTGACTGTAGGAAAAAAAAATGTGGCTATATTTTATAATGGCAAAAATAATAAGATCACTTATGTCATAGAAACAGATATATGTAAAAAGAAAATAGCCTTTCAAATGTTTATTTTTTAGTGTCCTAATAGAAAAATAAGTTAATTTTTCCTAAAGAATAAGAAAATATATTTTTATCTTGTAAATAAATATCTTTTTATTCATTTAAATTATATAAGCATTATTAGTTCCATTGTATTTAATCTATTAACTTATTTTAAATAATATACTATAAAATATTGAATTATTCCCACTGACCCTGATTGCCATCCTTGAGGAAAACAATTTCAATAAGCATAATTATGATAACCATACTTATGGGGTTATTACTCTTAATAATTAAAAATACAAAATGCCAGTTAAATTCAGACTTTAGATTTAAAAAAAATCAGTTCATAAGCATCTCATTGGTTTATTCAACTCTGAACCAATTGTTAACAACACAAAGATGATAGAGAGAGAGAGGAAGAGATACACATGTACATACATAATAGATAAATGCAGTATTTGGGACAAACTTATACTAAAATATTTTTGTTGTTGTTTGATGCTCCTCAAAGGAGCATCAGAGGATAGAAGAAAGAGAAAAAATAAACATTTTGAAACCAGAAAGCTGAGACCCAAGGAAGGGCTCACCAGATTTAATGATACATTGGTTGCTTTGAAAAGCAGAGACGTTTTTAAGTTGATCTCCATGGTGGAGTTCCTAATTGCAGCAAGATGATACTAACGTGTATTTTCCAGGCTTAAAACCCTGGGATGTACAGCTTAGAAGAAAATAGAACAGTCAAAAGAATTCTTGTGACTTTTTCAAGTCAAAAGAATGTGGAGCAGAGAGAAGTTTATAGCATAGAGCAGGATAAACTAATAAAGTAGGTATAAACTGTTAACAAAAAGGTAAAGAAACTATCGATTAGGAAAATAGAAGCTAATCATAAGATAAACTGTCTTCACTTGTAATCATAATAAAGCTCATTTAATAAAATGAAATTATTTTTCCAACACAAAAAGTAATTTAAAAAAGCACTTTTATTATTGAATAAGCATTAAACCAAAATGTAACAAACATCAGAAGTAATCTGCAAAGGCAGAAAGGAGTCTCACCCACTGATATTGCCAAACTGATATAATCCATTGCAGCTATGTGTTCAAGATAATAATAACTAGTCTTCAAGTAGGAGGACTGGACAGCACTATTTATCACATATAGTTCATCTTAAATTCAGCTGGTTATTAGGGTGCATCTGTGGTAGCTAATTGAACTCATCCAGGGGAAAAACAAACTTCTTATATTTTTATGACAGAAAGTAGTTTTGCAACTTGGAACAACATGCCCACTAAAGTTAGGCTCTTGCCCTCCTGCAGAAACTGGAAGACAGAGATGCTATCTCTGGTGTTAACATTTACTTTACGGAGGGCGGGGAAGGGCGAGGATAGGGTAAGCTTAAATAACAAATGTTATTTCTCACAGTTCTGGAGGCTGGGAAGTCCAAGATCAAGGCACCTGGCAGATCTAGTGTCTTGTGAGGACCCTTCCTGGTTCATAGACTTTGGGTTCATTCTTCTTACTATGTCGTTACACAGCAGAAAGGTTTGATGTTTATATTTCAAAGATATGGTTCCCAGATTTTTGAGAGAGACATCCCTGGTCATAGAGCTGACAAAGACTTATCTAGTCTTCAAAAGTACTTTCATTTCAAAAACATGAAGTACTTTCATTTAAAATGATAAGTTTTTGAAAGTAAATATTCTGAGAAAAAAGAGAGGAAGGAAATTTCCCTTATTTTCAACAGGGAAAGAAATAAGCCTCTTGTTTTTAAATTGTTTTCATCGTTACATGATACATGGAAAAGTTAAGGAGATAACTTAATACTACCTATACTTAGATATAATTTCCTTAGCATTTTGGAATATTTCCTAATATTTTACATTTCACTTTGTATTTTATAGTTTTAGTTATGTAACAGAAACATAATTTAATTTCTGACTTTTGCCTCTTAGCATTATCCCATGTTAAAATATCACTCTTAATGATAGTGTTTTAATAGTTACATTATGGTTTATTTTTATGCGATTGGTAATACCGTGGTAAATAAAGCTTTTATTCTTTCATATTTGCTATTATTCCCTTTTGAAAGATTTTTAGAAATGGGATTTTTGAGTAAATAAACATTTTAAAGCTTTTAATAGATGTTGTTGAATTGCAAAAAGTTATTTATCTAAATTACACAATATATTTTATTGAAGAATTTTTCTCGCCTTGTTCTTCAAGAAATTGTACAGTGCCTATGATTTTAAAATGACTTTAACAATTTATTTTTATTCCAATTAAATACTCCAAAACATTCAAAGCCACTGGGACATCCCTGCTATTCTTCTTTCTCTCTTTTTTAGGAAAAGCCAGCCATCTTTGCCCTCACTGAAAGCACAATGAGCCATCTCTAACAACCCAAGAGCAGCTCTCAAGGATGAGAGAAGGAACACTAGGTGAATCTCACATTGCTTTCTATTATGCTTTGAAGCCTTAATGAACACTTGTGATCATTTTGTAATCATTTGGAGAAACGAATTGCTCAACCTCATATTAATTACCAAAAGGTAGCTTTTAAAATGATCTATTTGGCTGTGTTACATATTTTTATTGCTCTGTTCCAAGCCGTTGTGATTAGCGTCAAGACCTACTGTAGTAAACTCAGGACATTCCACTGTTCCTGAAGCAGCCACTGATGTCTGTAATCAATGGATAAAAAAAAAAAAAAAAAAAAAAGGGCCCTAAAAGAAAGTAACTTCTCTTTCCCCACCCCACCCCCAGCTTTTCCACTTTTTGTCAGCTGTTTGAAAGGTTTAATTAAAGCCACTGTGTTTTGAGACATAGCCGGCCCCTGACAGATCGAATTACAAGTTATCCTGCAGTCAGAGACTCAAGACTGGGTCCTAGCTTGTAAAGCAAAAATAGTGAAAAACTGGCAACATTTGATCAAGTTTAGTATTGGTTTTTCTGGCAGAGACAAAAAGTAGGGGTAGGTAATTTTTATTAATATATAGAACATGCTCATCTTTATCGCAATGATTCTGTTTTAAATTACCCTTAATCCCCTGTGATTAACAACACCAAAATTAATTAATTAACATCTTCAAATATTACTAACCAATGAATAAGTTACCAATCTCTCTTGTGGTCTCTAACCTATTATAGACAAGAAAGGCTAAAGGTTATCCTCTCAGATGGAAAGCACCTTGTTGGAAAATCCTGCCATGAGGATATTTAGTATAATTTGTTGCTAGACGTGAGCAGTCCCTACAGTAAACATAGGTATAATCCTTTCATGTTATCCATTAATTTATTTAACAATTACTGAATGTTCTTAAAGATCTTTACAATCAAGTGGAAGGGCACATATTAAACCAGTAATTACACAGATCGTTATTTAATTATAGTCTGTTAAATGTTCTGAAGGAAAAATATAGAATGTTGAGAGTACATAATAAGGGACTTTACCTAATCTAGGGCATCAGGAAAGGCTTCTCGGAGAAAAAGTTAGTTAATTGAGGTAGGGGGGAAGAGTAGGAGTTAGTTAAGCAAACCAATTGGAAAATGATCATAAAGCTTGACAAGATATAAAAATTGGAAGTAGGTCATTGTGGTTAGAGGTCACTGAGGTTACTGCCAAGGAGAAGAAAGACTAAAAAAAGACCTTTATAGGTATGCTGGGACCAGACTTTGGAGGAGCCTGCTAAGGATGTTGGATCTTATCTACAGGCAATAAAAAGCTGTTGAAGTATTTAAAGCAAGATTGCCTTATTTGCATTTTTTAAAATGCAGACAAGATTTTTTTGTTACCAATGCCAACCCAAACACAAATATTTTAACTTATAAAAATGCATACAAAATTCCAGGAATACATTTACTATTGTGTTGTTCTTTCTGCCATTCAGTTGAACACACAGGTCACCATTACTTCCTCCACACAGTCTTCTTTGAGCATTTCAGAGCTCAGTGATTGACATCTTTGTGAATTCTTAGAATCACTGTAGCCATGCAACCCCCTGCCAGAATGTTGGCTCTAGGGGACAGGGATTTCTCTCTGCCGTTCACTGATGTATCCCAATCACATAAAACAAGGCCTGGCCATAGCTGGTACGCAGGAAATATTTGTTGGATGAAAGAATGTACTGCCTTGAATGAGATTTCGAGATTCTGAACTTACAATATGCTTTTTTGAAATGAATTATGTTAATTTATTATTAAGCATACTTTGGCTAAAAAGGAAATTCTGGCAAACTTAAAGAAATGTGTCTGTGTATATTTAAGATACATATGTTTGTATCTTCATAAATGTTTTGCTTACATATGATTTATATATAATATAGTACATTATACACATGTTAAATTTATGTGTAGTTATGCAAAACAGAACATTTTGAAGATACAAACTCAAAGAATTGAAGAAAATGCTGAATAATAAGATTCTAAGACATATAGGAACCAGGGCATCTCTGGGGATCTCAGCCACAGAAACTCTCAGATGGTCATTTTAGGGCCTTCTCTGTGCCTCTATGACTTCACTTCAGATTTAAAGTTTTAAGAGATAATGACTAGCACAGTTTGGAATATATTGCTTGCCCTCCACTCCCTTAAATTTGGCATGAAGAAGAGACTATTTCCAAAAGGAAGAGTAAGGTGCCATGAACAGATACAAGAAAAGCTGACAAGGGAACATCTTCAAAAAATAACATGTCTAACATATTCACTTTACCATAATGTAAAGTCTCTTCTTTCAGTTAAGTGTTGTGACAGACAACAAGGTATAGGCACAAATAGGCTTCAACTCAAGAAAACTTAGAACAGGGAACTATTATCTGTAGTTATGAAAAAGAATAAGTATTTATAATTAATTATTTATAATTTTATATTACTCATATTAAAATGTAGATCAATGTGATGGATTCTAAAAATGGTCACAAATTCTTTCTCTTCCAAAACTCATGTCATTGTAATTTAACTTTACAGAGTCCCCCATCTAAAGGTAGAATCTATTTTTCCACCTTTGATTTGGGTATTAAGCAAAGGAGACATGAGCAGCAGAAGCTTAATAAGTACTTGCACATTAGAGTTTTCCTATGAAAACAAGCATATCTGGCTAGTCATGTCAAATGACAGATCACATAGAAAAGAGACAAGCGATACTAGCTGAGACTTTCTAGACCAACCCCCAGCCAACTTAGGCTGACTGCGGATAACTTGAGTCAAGCTTGCAGACCAGTGGAGACCAAACAAAATGTTATGATCCAAAATAAATGTTGCTTTATGGCACAAAGTTGTGGTGTAGTTTGCATGAAGCTAAATCCAACTGATATATCAGTAAATTAAACTTTTATGCATAAGTAATAAAATTAACAAAAGCAAGTAGAGCGAATCCAACCATAATCATGCGTGTTGTCTCTCTTCCTTATTTGACCTGGATAAGTGCACATTAACTCAACATGGTGTGTGATAATAAATAACTTTTAAATCAATCTATTAATATTGTTTTGTTATTCATTCTCTTAATAAGAACCTGGCATCTTAGGTTTCAGGTAATCTAACTCTTGTTTTCAGAGTAACTTGAACCTAAACAGGTTCTAGGTTTTGTTGTTGGCTATTGTGTTTGTTTTGTTTTAATTCACAAAATTAAAAAAAAAAGATGGAGGAGTTGCTCTTTTAAAAAACTGATCTTTTAAAAACAACCCTTTACAGAGCTTTCTCTCACAATTATTTTTTGGGTGCAGTCCACCATCCGAAAAAAAAAAAAAAAGAGAGAGAAAGCACATTTTCTCTTTCAGTCTTTGCCTTCCACCTTTCAAAGTGATTGTCTCTGATGATATTTTCAGTTGTTTACAATGAAGTTCACCAATGAGCACTCCTAGTCCCAGGCACAGTTTATTATAGCCCATGGAAAATTCTTTTCTCTTCTAAAGTCTCAGCTTTCTCCTGGTTAGGAATGAAAGTTTACAAGGCACATAACAAAGTTAATATTTGAAGACAGATTGATGAGAACAGAAGTCCAGCAGATCCAAGTTCAAATAAAAACTTTGTTGCTTAAAAACCTTGAGTACATTATTTAACATTTCTATTCTTCAGTTTTCTCATTTGCAAAATGGGAATAAGTTATAATTTGTAGGATTGTTAAAAAATGTATTTATAAAAATATTTTGATAGTGCTCAATGTAACAAAATTCTTAGTGGAGGTATTTTATTATGGTTTTCATTTGTTTAATATTTGTCCAAATGTATTGATCTTAAAGTTATTAATAGACTATCCAGATAAAATGAAGACAAACCTATAATGTCAAAATAAATCATAATAATACGCATAAGTGACACTTCAAAATGTTTAAAGCATTGCCCTTAGTTTATCTCAGGTAAATGTCAATATAAATCCTATTAAGTGATTGTTATCATCCCTCATTTAATACATTAGAAGATGAAATTTGTGAATTAAAGTGTCATATGTAAGTCACACAGCTTTGGAGTGGTCACAACTCAAATACAGATCCATTTGGCTCCCAATCCTGTGCTTTCTGACTATAGCATGCTGAGATACTCTCTGCTATCACAGAACAAGTGTCTCACATGTTGGAGTGATCGTGAAGGCAACCCTGAAAACCACAGCACATACAATCAGTCAATCCTCACTCCATCTATCACTCAAATGATGAGGCAAAGGCCCTGGGTCTTCTAAACTACTCTGAGTTGCTGATGCCATACCAAAAGCTTGGAAAAAGCTTTTAAAAGTTATACAATATTTCTTATACTGTATCATACCATACTATGCCATACCATTTCATCCCATCCCATCCCACCCCATCCAATCTCATCCTATCTTGTCCAATACTTGTTTGTTTGTTTCTTTAGAAATATTGGCTAAAATGCTAAAAAAAGATAAAAGATAATTCTTGTCTTTTATTCCCCCACTCAAATAGGTCCAAAAATACAAAAAGCCTTCCAGAGAGGAAATAGTACTCACTCAACAACACTCATTTCAAAATTGCTGCTTTGTCTGTCATAGGTTCTATCCAGATGTGCATCCCAAACTGTATAATTTGCATTACTTGAAGTACAACAGTATTATCTTTATAACCTGCATAATGCACTAAAGAAATAAAATTGATCAAACTGAAATTTCATTTCATTGTGTAATAGCTTGTCTTAGAATCATGGTCTATTAACCTATTCCCAAACTTACCCCATCTTTGTAGTCTAATGTAACTTAACTAAGATATTTTTGATATATGAATATACAGTATTTCATTTTGAAATGCAGAAAGTCATTATTGGCTCATATGATAAAAGATTATATTAAGAAAAATTACATGTGCTGTTTCAAATTGCTTAAAAATTGGCGATGAAAGCCAACTTTTACCACTGATAGTTGTGGCAGAATGCAAAGAGCTGTAACACCAAAATTGATAGGTATACTGAGTTAATGAGCAGCAGATGTCGGGCGGACAAATATAGATTTTACAGTTGCTCCCATCATTTCAGCAACACTTATTTGTGTGATTAGCACCTCAGTCCTTGTTAACATACCCTAGAGGCCAACAAAAATATTCTGATCCAGCATAGTATTCTCTGATTTACAAATTCTGTAAGAGGTCTCTTAGTATTGATTTTTTTTTAATCCACAGAAGCGTAATGAACTTTTTTAAAAAATGTGCTGCTCATTTGTTAAAAAGAGAATATTTTAATGTTTTTTTTTTTTCTCATAAGCACAGCAAGCAATAATGAGGAATATATCCAGAATGCCAGAATAAGCCTTTGGGTTATGTTTCAAATGTTAAAAATCTTTTAAATGGCTCCATTAACTGATAAAATGAGGTTACCGATTCCAGAGTTGGGTCCAAAAAGGTACAAGATGAGCCAGGAATCCATTGTTGTACCAGAAATTAAGAAAGCGCCTGAACAAACAAACAAATAAACAAAAACAATGATGATATAAATAAATAAGATAGAATCTAGCCTGAAGTGTTTGTGCCTTAGCAATCTGAGACATTTTAATCATCCAAGTAAATACAAACAGTAATGTTATCAAATAAAATTGAAATCCATGGATCCATAATGGAGACTGATATATAGAGAAGAGGAAAGGCTCTTCCTTAGAGAAGAATGACAACTGATAAACGTGGAGAGAGTGCTATGGTTGTAAAATCATCATTTGCCTCTATCATATGGATGGGTATGCCAGCTGGGAGTAGATGAGTACAATAAAGAGCAGAATGTTTGCATGGTCTCAAAGTGTCTCCCCAAAGGTTGTTAAATGTTTCGAGAGGGAAATGAATAACTCTATAATGAAGAAACAAAACAACACATTGACAAGTTAACAAAATTAACATCACCAAAGGAGAGATCAGTAAATATATTATATGTGCCTCCAGATATGACACCTTAAAAAAGGACACAACATCATTTTTGTAGTATTCTTGCCAGGAAGGCATTACCTGACTCTAACTATGAGGAAACATCAGACGAGTAAAATTTTGGAAATGTTCTATGTAAAAATTTGCCTGTATTCTTCAAATGATTAATGTCATTGGTTGGCAAACTATTACAGATAATTGAATACAGAAATGAGGCAACTTCCTGCAATGTATAATCTTAGACTGGTTTTGTACTGAAGGGAAAAATACTAATGAGCAAATTGTCAAAATTATAAAAAAGACTTTAGATGTAATAAAACTATTTTATCAATGCTAAATATACTGAATTTGATAACTACATTGTGGTAATGTAAGTGATTCAAATTTTTTCTTAAAACTTGTCTATAAATTTGAAATAATTTTAAAATTAAAAAAAGTTTGGAAAAAAGAAAAGAGTATATAAGAAATATATTATTCTAATCCAATGGTTCATGCTACTTTATAATAGATTAGGTAAATATATTCATATAATAATAGACTTTATACCACATTAGCAGAAAACCAAAATAATTACTGAAGTAAATCAGTTATCTTTTTAAAAATATATAATAGCTTGTTTTCTTCTATCATGATCTAATTTATTTTTAACATATATGTTTCAACTTTGTTCAGGCTCTGCATCTATCCTAATTTAAATTATTTTAATAATTAGTATGACAAGTTATGTTTGTAACTGTTTCAATTCATTAAAAAATGTATAATCCTGGAAAGCTAGACCATACACACTTCTAATTAAATATCCTGGGTTAATGAACTTAGTTTAATCAAAATGTACTTTAGTTTTCCAGTATTATTATCAATAGCAAGAAATAGTCTTTTTTTTTAATTAGTATCTGTCACTGTATTTACCTAGTCTTTTATCTCTTAATTGTCGAGAACAAAGCAAGACCATCTATATTGGTGAAAACGGTTTTTTGTAACTACTGAAAAGGCAGATAATTGTTTTACAAATGACTTCAGGGTTTTATACATTCTCAAGTATCCCAAAATGAATTCTATGCTATATTCTTGGACTTTCTAAGAGATGTATCTACTATATGCACTATTTATTTTAGTTATTAAACTAGAAAGCTTGGAGCTTCTTTTTTCTTATATTCATCCAAACAACTTCTGGTGATGTCAAATCAGATGTATCTCTTTATTCTGCCCACATGAAACTGCTCATTTCCCAAACATCACAGATCCCTTTTATAACTTTGTGCTTTTGTACATTTATTACTTGCAAAGAAGAATCTTTCTTCTTTCTGTCTGGCCGATCTCTCTCATTCTTCGAATTCTGTCTCAGATGTCCCCGAGCATAGTAGGCAATACTTTCTTCTGTGCTCCAACAGCAATTCTATCATTTTTGTGGTATTCTGGTATTGTAATTTATCTGTTTACATGCCTGTCTGACACAGAAGGCTGTGCAATCTTTCAGATTAAAGAACATATTTTATACATATTTACATGACGTCCAGGATGTGGAATGTGCATCATATAAGGTGAGTATTTGATAAATTGAAATAAATGAATGTAAGAATAAAGAAAAAAATGGATAAATGACAATAGAATAAGATTAAAGAGCTAAAAAGATCAGACTTTTTAGAAAATAAGAAGTAAGAATTTTTACCCATTTGAAATGTTGAAATGGATAGAAGAAAATCAACATACATATGTGCACTGTCATTTTTTTTTTTTTTTTTTTTGAATAGAAGTTCCCTGGGTTCCAGAAGAAGAGTTCTTAGATCAAACTTAGGAACAGCTCAAGTCAATGGCAAAAAGAAGGCCTGAGAGTCTTGGTTTACCAGGTAAAACCATCTAACCATGTCTTACAGGGAAGGCCTTCCTCTCAAAGTTGACATCCCCTTGCACAACAACTCACTATGAGCTGCCTTTCTGCCTGTGACAATTCTTAGTTTTCGTACATTTTTGTGGTGCAGACCATCTCTCTGTGTATTTTATTGTTTCTTGCTTACTACTCTGAGTCATATGCCTGAGAATCAATTGCCTTGTTCTATATAAAACCCTGCAACTTATTATGCAATAGCCTTGTGTCTCCACCAACGCCTGGCCTGGTCTCTGATTCCTCTTATCTAATATAAAGGAGAGGAACTCCGGTGATCCAGAAGCTTCTATCTGGCTCTAAAATTTTGTGACTCTAATGTTAATAATGTTAATATCAGGTTATACTGACAACACAGCTTGTCTGGTGAGTTGCCGGCTAAAGATCTCTAGTCTGGACCATGGATAAAAGTTTCTGAGGTTGATAATGACATAACTAATGTGATTTTTTGCAGTGGTTGAGCTAAGAGAAGCTACACTACTAGTGATCCACCTGACATAGGTAAGCAGCTGTGTCAGAAACAAACTGTTTGATGGGTTTTACTGGAGAAGACTGGGCCTCTCAATGTGTTCCAGCAGAACTAAAATATCCTGGATAACTGCTATGTCACCTGGGCTTAGTTTTTGCAGATGTAAAAATAGAAGAACATTGTGGAGTAGGTCTTTTATAAATCATAAACTGCACATACCAAAACACAAGCTTCTACTGGAAAGGAAAGGTAGGAGTTTGTTATCTGCCTTGTGTGAGGGAGGCAGCAGGATAATAAATATGCTGGTTATTTATATCCAGGTGATATCATCATGCTGGTAATTTGAACTGTATAAGAAAGGAGTGTTTTTAATTTCTGAATAAGTCTTGAATTATATTTAAATGATACCAAGCATCTAAAAGAGAAAACTTTATGTGATCAGTAAATGGGAAAATAAGTGAATGCTTATCAGCTTGATGCTATACAGGTCAAATAGCTATATGTTTGACGGAATGTTACACATCCATGCAGATCATTCTTGATATTACATAGATGTGTTCTCAGGCTTTGTCAGTGGTGAACTGCTCAAAGGGAATTATGAGCTTTGGGAGACAGAAAGGCAAATGGATCATCTGTGAGCTGAGTTGCATGGTCCATTCCCCATGGCTGTGAAGTTTCCACCTAGCTTGGTATCATGCAGTCACTATAATGCAGTGAACACTTGTCCTGCCAATTAGTCTGTACTTGAGGGTTTCCTGGCTACGTGATGACTTTGAGACAGCATAGTCTTAGTCATGGAAATAGCTACAGCATTACAAAAATGTGTGATATTCTCTACCCCACACTATAGTTAGTGCTGTCTGTTCCTTATTCAGTCACGTTAAAGTGTCTAGGGATTTCTTGGCCCTATAAAGTGTGTGTTCTCATTCAAAGACAATTTCTGGCTTGTCTCTGAACTCTTTTCACAAAAGGTATTTTGGGTTCATTTATTTTATTAGTTCTAGTAGAGAACAGAATATAAAAATTCGTCTGATGTTGAACTAAATTGTAAGGAAAGTGTCGCTAGTATATTTTTATATAATGGAAATATTAAATAAGTTGGCAATATGTTCTGCCATGTCTTTTTCTTCAACATCTTAAAAAACTGACATGTTCGAATTTTCCTCTCTCTCTATTTTCAATAATTTATACCACTGATGACATCATAATGCAGCTCTTATAAATATTATTTTATTAATTCTTATTTGCCTCATAAGGGAATTACTAGTTCATTGGTAATCTACAAACCCTTGGGATTAATTTTTAAGTGAGTTTTTAGGTTTTCAAAAAACTAAAACCAAAAGTAAGACAAATTTGTAGGAAAGGCACATGGTAGAAAGAACGTGATTTTTAAAATCAGACATCTCTAGCTTTGAGTCCTAAGTTTGTTCCTTACTAGCTATGTACATTGTGAAAAAAGACTTCATTTCTATGAACCTCTTTTTCATCATCTTAGAAATAAGAAAATATTTTAGATAGAAAATATCTTTATGAAGATTTAGTGTGATAACCTGTCAAGTTTCTCTCAGAGTGAGCCACAGACCGGTCATCAGTAATGTTAGTCTCCATCTACTCCTTCCTTCTTAGTAGCCTTAGATTGTTTTCGGTAAAAGAAATCTCTCTATCCTTTAACTTTCGTAGCAGTAGAATAACAGTTTCTAGGCTTTACCTATTATTTTCTTTAATTCCAAAGCATTTCACAAAAGAAACTGGTTTGGAGCAGGGTGCCAAGCAGTTAAACCTAGAGAACACTGGGTCACCATCCTGCCAAGCACCTGCTCTGTACCAGTTCACGAATTGAACTAAAGCCAGGAGTTCTCATATTTGCACAGTCTTGATGTACAGCTGGATAATAAGAAGAATGAGAGTGAATTAGAGTCTCTATGCTAGGAATATTCTCAGAGGCTTTCCCTGCAAAGTTGTTGCTATTCTTGTTTCTGGCCAAGAACTCAGTGAAGCCAGTTTCTTATTAATTACCTTATTGAGAATCTCTTTCAAAAGATTCATTCAGCCTTTCATACAATATGTTTTTTTTTTTTTTTTTTTTTTTTTTTTACAAAAGTTTGCCCTCAATCCAGCCTTGGGCTGGAGAAAGTAGGTTATGAAGGAAGGGTGTGTTGTTTGTCCAAACAGATACGCCCAGATCCATAAGGAAAGGTTAGTAGTGAGCATTTGGAGAGCAGGTGAAGGTAGCAGTAGGAAGAGAGGTTATTACTACTCCTTCTGCTGTTACCTCTATTCTTAATACAAGTCAGAGAACAAGACAGGCCCAGGTAAAGCGGTAATAATCATCAAATCAATCCAGGAAGCAAGAGCTCTTTCTCAAAATTTACAATTAAATTCCCAAACTTTCTGCTCTCCCAAGCAAAAGGATGAGGAGTGTTAACTCAATTCTTAACTAAATTATCTTTATAATACAGTACTTATATCCATTAAATGAGCATAGAACATAAAATTTCACAAATCTAAAAATATCATATGTGGTATAAAACACAGATGGAAACAGTCATTTCACAGTTTTCTGTCAGATCATAGCTAACTTGTACTCAAGGGATAGGGCATGCTAACAAATCAAGTTAATTATATTTAATCTAATTAGGGTAAAAAAAAATTGAAAACATTGATTGCCTTTGAGTAATGTACCTTGAGATATTACTTAAAATGTGAATATTATATGCATTATATAGCTCCTTGCTATTAGGTAAGGGGACTAATGTGACACCAAGTTATACAGACTAGTAAAGAACAATTATGAGGACCATGTTAGAGATATTGTACATTATCTTAAGGGAAGTAGCGATGCTTTGGAGATTGAACTAAATATCACAATGCGGATCTGACACCTCAGTCAGATCTAAGATCTATTCCAGCAAGGAATAATCAATGCTATAGAATTTATTAAAGTTTTATTATTTATATATTATTAATTATGTTATTTATTATATATGATATAACACATTATCAATATAAGTATATTAATTATATTAATAATGTGATATATTCATATAATTAACATATAATATATAAAACCTAATTGGCCAAATATAGTTCTTATACCTATACTGTATGCAAAGGAATTTGTGGGTGTGAGTTTTCTGGTTTCTACCGTAGGAAGGCAAGACTAATAGTGTGAGAATTACAAAAATAAAAGGTGTTCAACAGAATTGGCCAACCACAGATGACAAATGTCCACTCAATAGCAAAAATAGGAGGAATGAATTTTCAAGGCAAGATGAAATTTCATCTGGAAATACTGGATTTAAATTTTAGGAAGAATAGACCATAAGACATATTTAGTAGGCTCTTTGGAGCTAAAGTGAGATGTCTGAACTATAGGAATAGAGGTGAAAATATCTATAAATATTCTATAAATGTTCATGCTAAGGTAATAGGTAAAACTGCCTAAGAAAGTGATGGTGTTAAAAAATTAAAAAGGCTCATAATCGAGCTCTGAGGAGAAGTTGTACTAAACAGAAATTTAGCAATTAGCAAGGACTATTTCAATGGAGAAGAAAAGAACCCGACTTCCATTGGAAGAATATGGGACATAGTATTAGGAGCTAAGGAGTTCTGAAAAGAAGAAGAGATAAAATTTTACACTACCTCTGATTGTCTGGAGAATTTTTCTTACCCTTAGCATAATGCAGAAGGAAGGAGTAGTGTGTTAGCTGAGTAGTCATTAGTTGGCCCACTGCATTCTCTAGAGTGACAGCGCAAGCAAAGATCTCTACAACAGATTGAAAATATTCACACCCCAGGGTCCATTGGGTTTAATGCTTAATGCTGTTAACAGGTATGAGTATTGTGTTTTACACAGTTTTGTTTTAGTCTTTTTCTCTCTTTGAGTACTCTGGGTTTTTTTGTTATTGTTGTTTGGTATGAATCACACTAGTCTGTAAAAAAAAGGCTTGGCTGAATGAATTAGGTTGGTCTGAAAAATACAACTGTTGTTGAGGAGAGGACACAATGAACTCTGGTGCTGTCTCCTGCTTCAGAAAAATGGCTTCATAAAGTCAGGCCTGCGTATCAATGTCCTTGAATATGGCTAATTAATAGGCCCTTCTGGGTGGATTATAAGTGGCAATACTAGTCACAGAGCCCTCTACTTTTACTCTGGCTGCTTCAATCCCTATCGACTTATCTAATCTGCTTATCTGCCTCTTTGCTACATGCATTTTTAGTAACTTTGGTGCTTTTGGTACCTTCCGAGATGATTACCAGACTCGTAAGTCATCTTTCTCTGGGAGCCAACCCCAAAACCAGGAAGTAAGAATTCCTAAGGGTTGTATCTGTAGAAAATGTCATTGTGAACACATTTGATCCGAGGATGTATTTCAGAGTCAAACTAATCAATCAGAAGATAGGGAGCCTGGGAGTTAGTTGAACTCAGTTCTTCAAATGTCAGGGAGAATCTGGACAAAATGTACACAGGCTCCTACCACTGGGTTCCTGGATCTGCCTTCTTCCTTCCTTTCTTGCATCCTGATTTTTATTTTGATTTTCTGAGATATGTCCATAGCCTTCCAACACATTCCTTGGTGTTGGCTTATGTTAGCAAGAACAAGGTCCTACTGCTCCCAACCAAGATAATTTAATGAATGGACATTAAAGAAGGGTGTTCCTTGGAGGGTACATGGTAGAAGTAGTATTCTCTGTTATACGATGGAACCTTGAGCCAGTGATTGTGTACTGCTTCCTCATACATACTTTGTCTGTTTCACTAGATTGTTAACTTCACAGAGGAAGGGAACATTACTGATTTGCACACCAATGAATCCTGTGCACAGAGCCTAACATATAGTAGTTGTGCCAATATTGTTTATTGAGTGAAACAGTTAATAAGCTAGACACCTTGTCATTCTCACTATGGTACATTTGGCAAAATTGGCTAAATCCATTTTGTATTTCCGCAATATAACCACTAATGCTATTTTCTTTTTATTTATATTAGGGATCCTACATATATTGCCTTATAATTTTCTTCTACTAAATCTTAAACCTAAGCCAATTCCTTTGTTTCGTAGAGCTATGTTTATTTGAACCCACATTATGAGCATAAGATTATGATTTTACTCAGAAACTGAGTTTCAAACATGAAAAATGAAGAAAAAGAATTGTAGACTGACAGAAAGTAACAAATAATGTAACTTTCAAAGAACTACAAGTAACTGACCCAACAAATAATTCTTTCTGGTCCATTCCTCTATGTGAGAAAGAGGGGAACTGAATCTCTTAGTGGGAAATCGGCCACCTGTTGGTAGGCATCTAGTGTAGCTAATGCGGTTTGCAAAACATTCGAGTGAGTAATCTCACATTTTAGGCTTGGCTGAAAGGAGTGAGGGAGGTGAATGTCTGGTGAGTAATCTGGGTCTGTATTAAAACAGCTGTGGAGCAACTGGATCCTGCCTTGTTTATTCACAAATCTTTCCTTCCATCCTTCCTTCCTTCCTTCCTTCCTTCCTTCCTTCCTTCCTTCCTTCCTTCCTTCCTTCCCTCCCTCCCTCCCTCCTTCCTTCCTTCCAAGATATAACGTGTGTAAACAACTGACCTAAGAATAAGCGTTCTGAATGTTTACAATTGGCTTTCTGGAGAAAACGCAAACAAAAACAAAAATCACCCTTGCTGTAGCATTTGCCAGTCAGTTTCCATGGTGTACACTATTTCCATCATGGCCAAGTTCTAGATGCCAATGTGATATCAATCAGCTCAGAAAATTCTTGAATATTTGTCGATTGACTCTCATAAACTGGTATAAGTAAACTTCAGTGTACATTGATCCTCTTCCTTGGACAGTCAGTGTTTATCATGTAACTCAGGTCACTATGGAGTTTGGTTTCATTTACTAATGCATGCATACTTAATATTCATTTACCAAATCAACATTTATAAAGTGTCTTGTGGCATAAATGAGAGGTAAAAAGATTAACCTTACCCTCTGAGAGTTAGCAGTCTAACAGAGACAAGTTTTTTAACAAAGTACATGTAATATTAGAGGTATGTGCAGGCTATCTGGGACCACAAACAAGAAAGTACTTTATCTGAGGAGGCTAAGAAACATCATGTTAATTATTTAGTCATTTAATGGGCATGCTTTTAGCGATGACTATGTACCAGAAACTGCTAAGTATTTGATAATACAACATCAAATTTGACATTTCTATAGAGGATGTCATACTACAATATGAAAGATAAATAAGTAAATGGCAATAATCTACTGGAAGAGCAAATATGGAAGTGAATATTAGAAACAGTAATGGCATATAAAGAATATAAAATCCACGAGCTTAGTATAGCTCACGAGACCCCAGTCATAGGGCTCCTTCATGTTTCTATAGACTCATTTCTTCCACATCATGTAATCCATGCTCCCATATCAACGAGTATTTTGAAGCTCCTCTAAAATGTCTGCTACTCCCGGCCATTTCCTGTCACTGAATCTTGGACTTTCTTCTTCTAGAGCCAAGTGGTATTGAATATTTCCATAAAACTTTTTCGAAGGGAAGCACAGTAGAACAGTCTTTGTCACTTTTCTGTCAGACTTTTTTTTCTTTACTTTGCTTTTTGAAAAATGTCATATTAATTTATATAATTTTTACATAATAGGATAACAAAACTGACCATTTTATTTGTTCAGCAATCATTTTGCATCCAAGAGCACTGGAGATGATCTTACTTCTTCTAAAATCTTTTAAAATGCTGCTTAATGCTGGGCTACTGGTAAGCAGTAAACTCATTTTTTATGTGTAAATATTTTTATTTTCCCTCATTATTAAAAGGTTTTGCTAAACGTGAAATTTTAAGTTTAGAGTTAATTTTTCTCAATAAGAATCTCTACGAAATTTCATTGTTGCTGATTTTTTTTTTTTAAAGTCTGTTTTGACCCTATTGTTGCTGTTATCCTTCTGTAGTTTAGAATGGTAAGAATAGCAATGGGTCTGTAACCTATTCCTCCCCCCACACGGACACCAGAGGCAAGCTTGACCTTGAACAGATAAAAATACATGAGGGTAATGCAGGGGGTTCAATGTACTGATTACAGAATTGGGAATGTCTTTAGCATGATACATCTGTTTCATCCAGATTGGCCATTGTAAATAGCCTGCAATTATTTTACTACAGTTGCATTGAAGAATGGAAAGTATTTACAGTGGCTTTCCTGTGCTAACTCGGGCTATACTCAGCTCTCACTCTAATACCAAGTATATACTGGTTAGGTGAATGGATTCTGGAAATGGGTGTGACAGCTTGGGACTTCCTGGATACTGACATTGAACACAGCTCAGTGCTTTGAAAGCCTGCTTGAAAAATTGAGTTTTTGTAATCATGCACAGGAGTCTGTTCTTCCTCTTTTGCTAATTATAAGCAGTTTTTTGTCTTTGGTGTTATGTAATTTCACGATTTGTCTATGTATGGGTTTATTTTTATAAATTGCAATACATCTTTAAATTTGTTTTCTTTCTAGGATCTGTGGATTCATATTTTCAATAGTTTTGGAATATTTTTGGTCATTATCTTTTTAAACATTGTTATTCCTCTAGTCTCTCAATTCTCTTTTTTAGGTTTTCAAACACATGTAAGTTAGACATTTTTATTGCATTCTGCATATATTTTAATTATTCTTTACTATATTTCTTTTCCCTTTATACTATAACCTGTAATTTTTTCATATATATATATATATATATATATATATACACCATTTAATTATTTTCCAATTTACTGTTTAACTGTCCATTTTGGTTTTAGTTTAACAACTATATACATTTTTATTTCTGAAAGTTTCACTTGTCTTTGTTTTCTAAATATGATTTATTTTTCATAGATTTTTATTACTTGCTTATTTTGTGGAAGAATAGCTATGATCTTAAAATTTTGCAACAGGGTGTCAACATGATTTCTCATAGTCAGCTGTGTTTATGATGAGAAATGTGAAATACCAACACAAAGTTGACCATAATGATTACTCCACCTAAGGACTTGACACCTATCACGGGATTATTTGGGATATCTGTTATTGCAAAGTGACTGTAATGGATATTTCATTATTTCATTTTCCAAATCCTCTTAATCCTTCTAGCTTACATCTTTGTCATAAATTAGCCTTTAATGAAACAGCAATAGTATCATATTTCTATAATTTACTGAATACTTTCTACATCCCATATGCTGCTTCAAAACAATTTTGAAAGATAGGCACTAGTATTATTCTCTAAATTTCAAAATTACAGAATAATACTCAAATGAGAAAACTCAAACTTAACAATATTAAAGAATGTGTGCAACAGTTATACAACTAGCAGGGCCGAGGATTCAAAGTCAAGGTTGTTCATCTTCAAATTCCAACACTATTTGAAAAATGCATAAAATTGTTTACCAAAATAGTACCTAATTTCCTTACATAAGGACTGAGGTGAAAAACTTCCCTTTAAATGCAGTGTAAGAATACAACTGTCGCTCTACCCAAGTTGTGTGCTTTCTGCTTTAAGATACTGAGAAGTGCAACACTTCATATAATTTTCTCTGTATCTTATGTGTCAGAAGACTCAAAGTAAAACAGAATATTCAAATGCAATAATTAATCACAGTTGGATGCCTGGTAATAAATATTCATTTGCTTTTATCAAATGTCTTTGTTTTGCTTTCATTTTTTTACTTTTATATTTTCTCTAATATTTAAAGAGTTTCATATATTTTTATTAAGTAGGCAAAGTATTTCTTAAAAACTCAAATTAATGTACTCAGTATGAGAAATATATGTTGCCTCAACACTAATCACAAGTTCAGTTTAGTTTAATAAAAATTATTTTGTTGTTTCAGAAACCTTCAGCCTGGGAGATACAAAGTTGACTGTGAGAGAAGCTCAATCTCTGAAGAGTTTGCAGACCTCTATATGGCCAACTTACTTCCCAACGGAGGAGTATTTTTCTTAGTAACATACGTAAACACTACAGGTAGCAAGGAACTTTCCTTTCTCCACCTACTATTCCCACTTGTATTTCCACACTTGCGAAAATTAGACCCAAAGAGCGTGTATTATCATTTAGACTATTTATTTAGTCTTTGTTGAAAAAATATGCTAAAAGATGGCCATAAGCCAAGAGAAAACTATGTTTTCTATTGTTGTCATTATTAATCCATTTGTAACCTTTTAGCTTGATAATGTTTCAACTCTTTCATCATTGCTAAGTGTACATGTTTTAGAATAAACTAAAATTACTTATTTTTAGATAATAAGCATTATTTATGGGCCTATTATATCCAGATTTGTACTAGATATTATGAAATTTAATAAAGCAATTTAATAAAGCAATACATTCAAAACAATAAAGATAAAACATATACAATATAAACAACTTGAATATAATTCTAAAGGTGAAGGTATGTGATATATGCAAGATAGAGAAGCACATTTCTGTATACATTTTAAGTAAAATGTAGATGTGTGATTTAGTATTAATAAGACAGGAAGCATTTCGGTTGATAATGAAATGATGGGAAACCTCTGAAGGGAGAACAGGATGAGCAAAGAGTATGCAAGGAAGAGTTAAGAAGAGTGGTCTCTTTAAGAAATATATCAGGGAACAGGGAATCACAAGTGATAGCAAACCAGGCATGCGGGAAGGGGAGCGGATGGCAGCATCGCACATTGGTTATGAGCCTTAGTTCTGCAGCCACGTAACATGAGTTAAAAGTCTTGGAGACTGTTCGACAGAGGACCTTAAACTTTAGGCAGACATTTCTTAAAGATCATAAAGAATAATATTTTACTTAAGTAATATTCAAAGTAAGCGGCAGTTTGTATTTTGCTGTTTTTCAAAATATAAGTTGCTACATCCACCTAGACAAAAATAGTTGGGGATTAGTTTAAAGACAGATTGTACAGACACATTTTACCCTACAAGTATGGCTTTTTTTTTCTAGTTATAATATTTGCTTTCTTGAAATTCAATTATTAAAGATCTCAAAGGAAGCATTTCTGAAGTATAATGATGACTACAGTAAAAGAAAGCACTTTGTGTTTCATCATATTGATTACTGAGCTCAACTGTAAAAGCTAATAAATTTCAGTTGTGTATGGCTTCTGTCCAAATTTTATATAGCCGTGAGGTCAAGAGGTATTGAGATAAAAGCCAGCCTTACTTGCTTGAGGATTTGGTGGCTGTCTATGCAGTGTTCCTTCAGGGATAACAGGAAGTTTGTCTGTCATTCAAAACAACTCCCTTATCTATAGACTGACTCTTGTTGCCTTTACAGAGGAAGAAGTCTTTCATTACCTCTAAAAGAGACTTTTAAATGAAGATACTCTGTGCAACATAAGTTGGTTTAAATTTACTTTAAGGTATAAATGAATGAGGTTGATTGACTCATGCCAGTAGAATACTCACTTTGATCTAATGAGATTATTTGATCACATCTCTGCCCAGAGAAATTTTACACACTATATCTCAATAGCAACAAATATTCTACTTATTGAAATAGCTTACTGAGATACATTTTCAGCAAATACAGTTTCAGTTTTTTCTACCTCCCATTACAGTATAATTTATGTACTGAGTATAATTTAAATTGCAATGCCAAACCTCCAAATTTTTAGGAACAAAAATTTTCCATTCTAAAGAATATATCTTTGACCTTTAATAAGCACCATCTTAGATATCAAGGACTTAATGCTATTGTAGGAAAGTATAATGTCATATGAGAAGGAATCTATAATGGACTTACTTTTAGATTTTATGTCTATTATTACAAAAAGAAGTAGCAGTTGGCACCTAAAACCACACAGCTTTCAAGGAGATTCCATATGGAATTTTGAATAATCACCTTCGGGCAAAATTAACAAAAGGGCAATTCAACAGAAGCAATCATTTTTGACAACTCTCTAAGTATCTATGTTATGAGACAAATCTAGTGTATAGTTTACAAGACAAATTTAATTATAGTTTACGAGCAACACCTGTAGTTTAAGTATTACAGATGGCAAACATGAGTTCTTGTTTTAAAAATTCTAATAAATACGCTCAGAAAAGAAATTAAAGAAATGAGAAAACATAATTACATACTGCTAATGGAAGTATAAACTGGTCTAACCTTTTCAGATAAAAAGTTGGAAACAAATATCCAATGCTATTAAAATTTATTCAGGACCTTTTGGCACTTCTAGCGTTTATCTAAGGAATTTATTAGAGATTTCTTAAAAAGATTATACAGATTCTTTTTCATATTATTCTTCTTAAGAGCAAAAATTAACTCTATAACAAGGGAATGGTTAAATAAATCATGCTATTTCCACATAATGAAATATTGTGAAGCCGATAATCATGTTTTGAAAATTTTTAATATTATTTTTATAGGTTTATAATTTAATGTTAAATTTTTGAAAAGTGAGTAAAATTTTACATATTCGACCATCAAAGTTTGTAAAAATAAATAAATAAATACAATGATGATATTTCAGTTATTTACATTTTACACTGCCAGACAATGGCAGATATATATTTATTGATGAATCAATCTTAACTCTGCACATTTAGCTTGCATAGAACAAATCTATTTCAAGTAGTGGGGTAGAAAGAAGTTGAAAGTCGAAACTTGGTAGAGAGAGCTATCAGATGATCTGTCTACTCAACCCTAACAAAATGTCACAATTTCTCTAAGTTAAACACCCCTGGTCCCATCAGTCATTTCCCATGTGACATTTATTTAGTTAATCATTTAATTTATTTATTGTGTTATTATATTTATATAATGTGTTATTAAATCTGCTGGTTACTCTTCTGTATGTTTATACAATGGTGAGTTAAAGAAGCCTTCAGAGTATTTACTGATCTGGGTTATCTAGAAGTTCGTGTTTTGAGGACAGGACAGAAAAAGAAAGAAGGCCTTGGAACATTCCAGGTAGAGAGTTAAAACTGAAGCCTGTCCTCCTACTTCTGAGCAAAGCTGTTATCTTCGAAGGGCTATCACTTCTCTTAAATGATAAATGAGGCAACAATCTATACAACCAGAAAATGTGTCTGTCTTACCTTGAGCTGTGAGTGAGGAAAAAGTCTTCCTTGAGAATTTGTAAGCACAGGCATAATTTGGATGGTCTTAGGGATTTAATTTAAACCACCTGGGTGGTGTGGGAAGTGTCAAGCAGAGAAATATATATGCAAAGGTCTTCATTGGCAGAGATCTGGATGTCTGGCAGAACATTCTCCCCTAAATGGCATAAGATTAATCCAAGTTCTCAGAAGTCCAAAAGTCAAGCAGATAAATTTAGGCCAAACATGACCTCACGTCTCAAATTATGAAACTCGCAAAGTTGAAATGTTTAAATGCTAAAGAAGTAGAAAGAAATAAAAAGCAAGAAATTAACCCAATATTATGCTTTCAAATATGGGAAGATTTGGAAAGTAAACAAACAGAAGTTGTAGGAAAAAATATAAACACTAAATGTAATCAATATGGCTTAAATAATATACCACACATATTGCAAAAATTGGAGAACTGGAAGACAGAACAAATATGAGAGAAAGAGAAAGAAATTAAGACACATGAAGAATAAAATGAGAAAAAATATATGTAGGCATATCCATATATAGGCATATGTGCATGTGTATGTATATATACATATATATACACACACACATAAGTACATTTATTTACATATGTATTTAGATGTTTTTCCAGAAGAGAGTAACAAATAGAAAAAGGCAATATTTGAAGATATAATAGCTGATAAACTTTTATAATTAATGAAAGACAAATTCTCATAATGAGAATAAAGAAAAATTCTTCCATAACATATCATAGTAAAAATAGAGAAAAGACAGAGATGATCTTAAAAGTAGTAAGAGGAAAAAGATTACCTACAAAGAAATAGCAATTAGACTCAATTCAGACTTCTTAATCTCAACAATGTAAACCAAGAATTTTTCAAAGTACCAATAGACTGGTTTTATTCACATATGCAGATAAGTCATTAGATACACAGATAAGCTATTATTCAAAAATGTGAATAAATAAAAACATTTCAGAACAACCAAAAATAAATTCTTCTCCAATAAATCCTCAGCCAAAGAAATTCCAAATTATACTTCAGGGGAAAAAAAAAATGGTCCCAGAAAACAGGAGGAAAGATGATTTTTTAAAAAATTGATGAAATAAAAAGGTAGATAAGTAAGTCTTTCTTAAAAAGACTGTATAAAACAATAATAACAGTGTCTAACTCATGGAGCAAGAAAAGATATAATGAAAATAGTGGACAATTACAAAGTAAAAGCTAATCAGAGCTATATATAATATTCTTTCTAATAATTTTCAAAGAAAAAACTAAGAGATACAGAAATTTATAATTTTCAAGTCAGTGGGGGAAAAACAGTGAAAGTTTAAAAAAAACAACTACAGTAATCCAAAAGAAATTTAGAAAAGAGGAAAACATAAAAATCAATACAGAAAGCAGAAAATAAAAATTTAATATGAAAACCAATGAGGACAGAGCAAGAAAGAAAAGCTTTTGGCCTTTCATGAATCACAGATGCAAAAACAGTTGAAGTATCATGAAACTGAATTAACAGTGCATTTTAAAATAATATAGCATGGTCAAATTGGATTAATTCTAGGCAAGAATGCAAGAACACTTCAGTATTTGAAAGTCTATTAATAGAGTTTGCTACATTAATATATTGAAGGAAAATTATATCTGATTATCTTATTAAAAGGAGACAAAGCATTAATAAAATTCATCATTTATGATCACAACAATTCACAGCAAATTAAAAATAGAAGAAAACTTGTTTACTGATAAAGGGAACGTATCATAAACTTACAGAAACTTACCACACCTGATGGTGAAATGTCAGGTTAATTCCCATTAAAATCAGGATTCAGACAACAATGCTCACTATCCACATTTTGAATATCATAAAGAAAGCCATAGCAGTGCAGTTAGACAAGTAAAAGAAATAACGACAAAATCAACCAAATAGTCATTGTTTGAAAATAATGTATTTGTAAAAATAAGAAAAACTATTAAAAATTTTTGATTTAATAAGATAAAATAATAACCGGATATAAGAGGATACATATATAAGATTTTATATATGTCTATATATAAAACAATTGGAAAAGATAATTTTAAAGATAGCATTCATAGTAACAACAAAAAATAAAAATAAAAAAAACAAGGAAGAATAAAACTAATAAAATTAATGTATAACCTTATTGGAGAAAATAAGAACATTTTAATAATAGGAAGATACAGCAGAGATAAACCAAGTACAGGCAGAAGAGATATCTATTTAATAAAGATGTTTCTTACCATAACTTAACCTATGAATTTAATATGAACTCTTTTGAAAAATCCCACCCAAGTTTGCAATTTGACAAACCAGTTTAAAAATGTTTATGCACCAGCTAATGGCTAAGAACAGCCAAGATAATTTTGAAAAGGAAGAATAAGATGAAAGGATTTGCCCAGTTATATACCAATGTTTATTACAAAGCAGCAATGATTGAAACAACATTGTGTTGGTCCAGAAGCAACCAAAGACCAAAGCAACAGAACAGTAAGCTTCGAAACAGAACCACACATAAACAGAAACTTCATATAGAATAAATTGCATGTCTAATCAATAGTCAGAATATGAACAATTCAACAAATGGTGCTACATAAGTGGTTATAAATATGGAAAAAATAAATTACATTTGCATGTCACACCATACAGAAAAATCAATATGAGTGTGAAGTCCTAAATATGATAAGCAAAAGCATATGATTTTTAGGAATGATAAGAGACTATTTTATGACTTTGAGAAAAGAATAAATAAAGAGGTTTAACTTATTTAAGAAGTTAAAAAATCAACCACATATAGGGAGAAGACATTTGCAGCATAAGAGAACTCCTGCTCCTGGTTAAACCCTACATGAAATTTTTCAGTCCTGACCACAGGCAATTACAAAGGCTCTATCTGATAGGCCTCATGGAGAAAACAGCCTTCCCTCACCTGATTTGGGGTTTAGCCCTCCATTGCTGCCTCTGAAGGCAGCTGTGTGCTGAGACTTTATAACTGCTGGAGCCTTTTATTCAGGGCTCCCTTCACAGTAAGACGACAATATCTGCCACCAAACCCCTTGTGTCCAGGCTGATTTACCTGACCCTCAACCTGTGTGCCTTTCCAAGGGGAAAAATGGAAGAGAAGTGAGGAGTCAGCACTTTCTTAGGTTTTAGCTTCTGGCTCATGCCGTAGCAGGAAGTCATTAAAAGCCTGGCTCATTCGTTTTTTGGCTTGTTGTTTTAATCGACTACTCTGGCCTCTGACAGCTCAGCTTACTTTCCCAGCTCAGTTGAGCTCCTAACAACACATATTTCATAAATGGTTAATACCCAGAATATAAAATGTTTTCCTGCAAATCGATAAAAGAAGAAAATTAGGAAAGGGGGAAGAATATGAACAGATAATTCACAGAGAGGCGAAGAATGGGCTGATTATAAACATACCAAAGATGCTTAATTTTTCCCACCTATGAGATAAACAAAAGTTAGAATTTTACAATATAAAGTGTTAGCAAGGATGTGGATGAATAGAAACCAAATTTGCTGGTGGTAGAAGGACAAATATTTACTATATATTTAGAGAACAAGAATCCTAACTGGTACAAGGTTCAACATAAGCACCAACCAACATCGTGAATCTTGTAAGTAGCACACTCTCGGTTAAGCAGCAATTTGAAGGAATCATTCATAATTAACCAAAAAGAAACATCATAAATGCAAGCTGAGTGTTGCCAGGAAATCTCACTACTTCTTATTTTTTTAGGTTTTGTTTTTCTTTTTTTTTTTTCCTTAAGACGTTATAGTCATGGATTCCAAATTTCTTCATCAATATTTCATCACCTAATTTTACAATATTCTAGTTTTCAAAGAGTAGGAAAGAGTATTGCAAGTCTAATAAAAGGCATTTTAATATTTATTGAATCAAAAGGAATCCAAGCTAGAAAGGATCCATGTAAGTTTTTTTTTTCACAAACTATTTAAGTTCCTTGCCCATGTCTCAAGGCCTGAGTGAGGGAGAAAGTGAAATTAAGTTCTATTTGGAATATACATGTATATTTACATACATATATATACACACACATAATTAAATATATAAGATTTAACCTGGAGATGAAAAGGATCTATCTCTAAAACAAAAATTGTTCACCATCATATAACTCATTCTTTGCATTATATAGAATGAGAGAGACATTGCTGCTTGGCTGCCAATTAGTGGGAAAGCAATTATTATCTAGACTAAGACCACCTATTTCTACTAAATGAAGGGCAACATACCACTATTAAAAGATTCTGTGTTGTATTTTCAAGTGCTCCTCTAAGGGAGAAGTGGCTGTTTCAGAAACTAGCAGGGAACTATCAGATCAGTGTTAAGGATTTAAAAAGCAATAGTAAAGTAGTAAAAATTCTTTCCACTAAATTTTTTAAAAATATAATTTGGTAGAAAGAGCAAGAGAAAATGTGTAATATATATTTGGTGTAAAATATTTCTCTTCCAGAATGTAATATATGGTCTCCTATAATTATTTTCAGTCCCTAGGCTCACTGGAATGTAACCAAAAAATATTCTTCAATAACATGGTTTTAACATTTTGGAACAGAGGTTACCTAGAAATGCAAGACAACAGACAGCAAAGTGGAATTCTGCCACTGCTGTTCCATAACACTCCACATTCTCAATCACTGAACTCTCTCTCTTAATATTTCAAAACAAATCACATATGTATCATTTCATACATAAATATTTTAGTGTATCCCTCTAGGAAATAAAAAAAACTGTTATAAAAAGAGTCCCAATATACAATTAGTGTCCTTAAGAACATATACAATGTTAAAATAAGATTTAAATGTAAACATTTATGCTACATTTAAATACTATTTCATAAGTTTTGGTTCATGAAGTAGCCCATGATATTTGGACATAGTAGAACTGGGACCACTTGCCCCAATATTACAGAAATGAGACACTGGTAGAATATTCAGCCGAAATTTTCAGGTAATGAGTTGATATGGTGATTTAAAGATTCATCTATTCATTTGTGAATGGTGTTATTTTCAAATGCTGAATCCTTCATAATGTGTGAATGATTATGGTGAAAGTTACTCAATTACTTGGAGTTTTGATTCTTTCATAGCAATGTTAATAAAGTCATATGATAAAAATCGATATTATTAGAAAATACATTCTATGGAAAAAAAATGAATAGAAAGTAAAGAAAGCAAAGAGAATAAGCCTGATAAGAAAGTATAAAACAAGATAATCTAAATAAAATCAAATATCTCAGGAATAACAATCAATATCAATACATTAAACTTCTCCCTATCAAAAAAATCTACTATCAGTTTAAATTTAAAAATACCCCAACAGATGTGTTTTTATAAGCAATATAATTGATGAACATAATTTTAAAAACAGAAGTGATAATATTACAATTTATAAGGAGAAAGGAATTCAAGAAAATTGAATTTAATGGGATCAAGACATTAATTGGTAAAATGTATGTTTATCAGTTATGGCATAATTTACATGAACTAAAAATTATTATGTCAAAACATGATATCAAAACTATTTTAATTAAAAGCAAAAAAATTCTAGAACAAAATAATAATAGAAAATATAAACCTTCTAGTCCTTGGTAAAGAATGCAGAAAGCATAATGTAGGTAATCTGATAATATAGTTAATAAGATTTACTAATTTTTCCAAACTTACAACTTATTTCTTAATAATCGTGAAAAATTTACAAAAATTGATTAGGCAACAAAGGAAGTCTCAAATTACAAAAAATATAAATGACATAGAATATAGTCTCTGAATACAAGGCAATAAAACCAATGTAAAAATAAAAGTATGAATGAAAAAAGTCAATTACTTAAAAATTTAAAACTCAGAGGTTTCATTACATTTTGATCTAAGAAGAAATTAAACCTACATTTAAAAATGAAAGCACTGTGGAGTGAAGGGTTACAGAAGTACAAATTAGTAGTTGATAGTGGGTCACAGGAATGGGGAGCACAGCAGAGGGAATGCATTTAGCATTAATATGATGGCTAGGTAGAGGGCCAGGGGAGGGAGGGAGCAATTGGGGGGATTGTTTTATGAACTATATAGATGTCTAACCAATGTACTATATACTTGAAACTAATTTAAACAAATAAATTTTTAAAAAATGAAAGCACTGATTTTCTTATAAAAACACATTCTTAAACTCCTGTATAGAAATTAAGCAAAATGAATTCGGTCATATACTAAAATTAAAATTAAAATTAGTTTAAGTGGCTCCTATCAAGAAATACCAAAATGGTTTTTATATTAGAAAATTTACTCATATAATTAATTTGCTCAATAAATCAAAGCCAAAATTTATAATGATCTCGCTGGAAGCTGAGACAAAAATCAGTAAAATTCAATATTCATTTCTGCTGAAAGAATAAAATAAAAGTATTTTGCTCCACATTAATTAATTAATATCTATGTGGTGTTTCCACTTCTGTTACTAGCAAAGTCCTTTATTGTAGACTAGCTCTTTTACCGAAAACAAACAGGAAAGCTGGACAAAAATTTAAAATCCATCAGAGATGCACTTCAATGATATTGCTGGGTGAGCTGGTTCTTGGTTGTGGGGTAAACTCATTTTAGTTTTCTTCTGAACGCCACCTGGATATTCTTCATGACAGCTACCAGGCTTCCTATGCAGACAAGAGGAAATAGAAGTCTTCATTGAAACAAAGCAGAGCACACCTCCCTCCATTTATTGTACTCAGGAGAGGGGTAAGAAAAATGTTTGCCCCATAATCTAGGTCAGTTGAGAGTGCCAGAATAAACCCAAGCCCACCACACAGACTAGAGACAGATCAAATCTCAAATCCCAATGGAAATTAATATTCGCTACTGTCAGGAGCACATATCAAAAGAACTGTCTATATAATTCAGATAAAAAGTTTCAGAAGTGTCTTCTGATCTGGCTAAAATGCACGCTATATCCAAATTTTTCTTCCTTTTTCACCTTTAGTCGTTGCTATATAAACCTGCCAGTGTTATTAACGTATCTCACTCTTTTATTCCCTGCTTTACTAAATATAGGGAAGATCAGAGAAGCAGGTCCTTACAAGAAGCAAATGTTATTGCTGTAGAGAGATGAATGGTCTGCCTTTCCCTTTTCTAATGCTTAGGGTGCAGCAGGCCTTCCATTAGAGGAGTGAGCACAAAAAAAAAATATGAAGCTAGGTCAGTTAAATGCTCACAATATGAGCTATAGAACAACAACAACAACAAAAATGTATTTTCCTCAAACCTTAGGAAATATTTTACCCGAATAAAGTGCTCCCAAAATATATGTTGGTGGTAGCCTGAAATTTTCATACTGTTCAACTATGACTACTATTTTGTTTTTCTAAACTATTTTGGTATATAAACTTTGTAAGTTATTTAGGGTTTTCCTCACAGCATTATCTTTTATGTCCAAAGCCATAAATAAGCTGAAAATGACAAGTATAGATGGATTCAGGAGTTTTATATTTATCACCTTCGCATAGACTGTCTTGTCAGTGGACTTGGTTGCTGTTTGTGCCCTCACTCCCATCAGATTGTAGGCTTACTTTCCCTTTGCTCATGTTTCATTGGGCTCTAAGGCGAGTGGGACTTGTTGTCTCTTTGTTTTCTCAGGACAGATAGTCTTTATTCACTCTTTCCATGTTTATATCACCCTGACAAGTAATGGCTCTTGAATTTATTCCTTTTTTCCCCTTTCTCCACAGCTCCTTCTTTCCTTCTCTTCTTTTCTTTCTTTCATCTAGCCATTGAGTCAACTATTTCATCTGCGCATTGTGCTGAGCTCTTTCATAGTTTTTCTTGTGTCATTCTCTCAACATTGATAACTAATAACCACCAAAAAAAGAAGTAGGCAATGAAAATGGAAATATAAGTGTTTTTTAGTGACATACATTTTGCTTTGATATATAATTACCTAAAAATATTTGATTTCAAAAGTACAATCAGCTCAAACATATATTAAATTAGAATAAATTTTCCACAAAAAATCACAAGTGCAAATAGAAAATCAAAGAGAAATTTGACAGAAACATATTGAGGTGACAGAAGATTATACTGTTAAGAGCCAATGACCTAAAAAGTGAAAATCAATTGAACATCTGAATTCATTTTTTAAAGGAATTTAATTTAATTTGGTTGATGTCTATAGGAGCAAATAAATATTTAATGCATTGAGTTTATAAATTAAGAAAAGGAACATTCATACAAGATAGTATATATTGTCATTAATTTAAAGTTAAACTAGAAACATGGAGGGATGGGCAAAAATCAAAAGGAAGAGGAGAAACTGAAGCATAATAGATAAACAAAGATATAAAACAGAAGCAGATTAGAGTAAAGAAAGAAAAATGCCTTTAGGGACAGAGTAATTCCAGCTGTTGTTTAAATTTAAAATATCCGTACAAAATAGGTGAGCTACATATAGCCCATTAATTAATCAATTAATTAGTCAATTTTGGATATGGAAATTATCTTGTGGGTAAACCTGAGAATGGGAAGTAGATATGCATTCCCCTTCCCATCCCTCTGCCTTTGGGATAGTAAAGACTTCTCATCTATCTGCCTGCCAAAGACAGCCCTTCTGCTCTTCTCCTGGCAGAGTTTCAAGGGGAAAAAAACTGTCTCTATGTGTCAAATCTGCTATAACTGGATCAGGAGGACTGTGTGATTCAGGATTTGGTATTACAAAGCCAGTGTTGAAATACACCTACGCCTCGTCTTCCAAAGGATTTTCACAATATTATTTGCTAACCGCCTGATTCCTATCTCCTCTCCCTGTCTCTCAATTGATTCTGAAATAAGACAACAAATGATGTAGTATGTGGTGATCCCCACGTGTCAGCTAACCATTGCAATAACACTGCACAAGAAAAGAATCACAAAATCTCAGTGGCATAAAAGTAATGAACAACATTTATTTCACTCCTAAATCCATTGGTCAGTAGATGTGGCTCTGGTCTGTGTGTGTTCATTTTGGGGTCCAGGTAAAAAAAAAGTAGCAGCTACCCAAAGGAAGCCCTCCCCACAATAAGAGCAGAAATGCAGAGATGCAAGAGGTCAAACTCATATCTTCAAGTGCATTTCAACTTTCTCTCTGCCTTACATCCACTAGCATCCCATAGGCCAAAACAAAAAAAAAAAAAAATCTGGAAAAGACACTCAGCTTTAGAGAAAGGAAATATCCAGTTACATGGCAAAGGGGTGGGTACCAGGAGAGATGAAGAATAGGGTCAATAATTCAAACTACCAGACTCTAAAATCCACAATTATAACCAAGAAAAATAGAGAAATGCAGGCAGCTTAGTCATTGAGCTCTTTACTCTCCCCACATCAGCAATAGAGCTGTATTTCTAGTTCTCTGCATAAACCATGCTGTTATATACTATTAAAAAATATCATTAAAGAATTTAGTTTTTACAGTCCTTCAGTCGCCTTATTCTTCCTGTTCAAAATGGAACCACTGTAGCTATACACCAGGATAAGCTATTCTCTGGGATATATGTAGCTCACTTATTTTAATTTCGTATGGATATTTTAAATTAAAACAACAGCTGGAATTACTCTGTCCCTTATCCTAAGCTAATCATAATAACACCCCAGAGAAACATTTCAGATATGTAACTAACATAAGAGAATTGAGATTCCAAAGGAATATTTAATGTTGCGCAATTTCTTTACACGAGATCGTTTTCATCTCATTACTTTTTGATGCTGACTAAGTGATTTTTGCCTATTTGGAATGTTACTTACTTCCACTTTATATTTGCAAGAACTGAGTTACTTTCTCATAATCATGACAACAAAAGACTGAACTGACAACTCCCTCTCTGCCCCAACCATGGTGCCCTCCTGCTGTCCTCATAAAGAAGAAAAAGAAAGTTAGACGGTTCTTCAAAAATGTCAGGACGATACATAGTGAGCTCTGCCATGATGAAATCAGATCTGAAAAATCTATAGGGGCTACTCACATTGTGATTTCTGAAGAGAGCACACATGACTTTGCACTCTTAGAAATTAAAACACCTTTGTCTGGTCAAGACAGTGTAGTAGGTAAATGCTGTACTTGCCTCCTCTCATGACTACATCAAAATTACAATTAAATCACACAACAACTATCAGTGAATATTGCCATAAATCTTGCTGAACAGAAATCCTATAAGGGGGATACACATAAGAGGTCACTTTAAGACTGGTAGGAGTGAAGATGAAGAATGGGCTAATCCTACACCCACATGTGGAGGTTGGGAATTGAGAGAGCTATCTTGGCTGTGGAGCCACTTCCTCCCCTCTCCCTGGAGAAGCAAGGGATCCTGGCCCCAAATGAGGCTCCCAAGCCTAGGGTTCCAGTGCTGGAAAGAGAAGACCCCACAATTTTTGGGAGTGAAAACCAGTCAAGTGTGTGCCTGAGTGAAACAGAGAGTGGCTGAAGTCACAGGTATTCCTCTTAAGGGGTCCTCACATTGATTTACTTGATGATGGACTCGCTCACTTTAAGCTCCAGCACTGGAGCAGGTACTCGACAGGTTCCAGGGACATACATGGAGGAAGTGAATTGTCTCGCTTTGGGTTGAGGGCTGGAAGGGCACTCCCCAACGTAAGTACTGGTAGAATCCATTGTTCCTTTGTTGAGCCCTCACCTCTTCCGGCATCCAGACATAAGCAGCTACTACATAAACCTGGCCAACACTGGTCATTCTTCCCTGGTGTTAACCTGTGACCCTGCCCTTCCCAACGTGCAAGCCTGCTCAAGCCAATTCCAGTGGCATTTCCATATAAATGGCCTGTCCTTACTCATGCTGCAGACTATCCTAAAACCACTAAAAGGTTCACGCAACCTAAACAAACAGCATCTGGCCTCTGCATGCCCTGTATCTCTCCCTGATCTGCCTCAAACCTGGCACTAGCAGCAGCTGGCCTCAGTTTTTGGCTTGCCCTCTCGAGGCACTTCCAAGTCCAGATCAAGTGGCAGCCACCTGAGGACTTCTTGGTGGCTCATGCTAGGTAGCTTTGAGCAAAGCACAGGCTATGGCTGAACTTAGCCTGTGGCGGGGGGCCCCCCTCCAGGAGGGCCTGACCTGAATGCCCTGTGGCTGACTTTGGTCTGTGCTAGAGCACCACCCAGGGCCACATACAAAGATGATACACCCAAAAAACAGACTGGGTAGGCACCAGAACTCTGTTACAGCGAAACCTGCTCCGCAGGGTCAGCCCCCCAACAACAGCTCCTCCACTGTAGTCACAGCCAGTCCTCACAAGTGGCCTGAGGGGCCATCTCTCCTACTGACATGAAAACAGCAACCAAGGCTCAACTACAACAAGAGAGAGCACACAACCCAAAGAACATACATGGAGCACCCAGCTCAGGTGACCAAGGAGACTGCACCATTGGGTCCCATAAGACACCTACTACATAGGCTACTCTACTAAGACTGGGAGACACAGTAGCCCTACCTAATACATAGAAACAAAAACAGGGAGGCAGCCAAATGAGGAGACAGAGAAACATGTCCCAAATGAAATAACAGAACAAAGTTCCAGAAAAATAAACAAAATGGAAACAATCTACCAGATGCAGAGTTCAAGAAATTGGTTATAAAGATACTCAGTGAACTTAGGGAAAGAGTAGGTCAACTCAGGGAGAACTTTAACAGAGAGATAGAAAACTATAAAAATTGAGATAGAAAACATTTAAAGAAAAAACAGAGATGAAGAATACAATAACTGAAAAGAATACATTAGGAGTAATCAACAGTAGATTAGACAAAGCAAAGGATTGAATCAGTGATTTAGAAGATAAAGTAGCAAAAAACCACCTAATCAAAATAGCAACCGGAAAATAAATAAATAAAATGAGGATACTTTAAGGGACTTCTGGGACAACATTAAACATACCAACATCTGCACCACAGGAATTCCAGAAGGAGAAGAGAAAGAGCAAAGAATTGAAAACCTATTTGAAGACATAATGATGGAAAACTTCCCTAACCTGGCAAAGGAAATAGACATTTAATTTAAGATCAGGAAGTTCAGAGTCCCAAACAAGATGAACCCAAACAGGCCCATACCAGGACACATCATAATTAAAATGCCAAAGGTTAAAGACAAAGAGACAATCTTAAAAGCAGCAAGAGAAAAAGCAGTTAGTTATCTACAAGGGAGCTCCCATAGACTGTAAGCTGATTTCTAAAGAGAAACTGCAGACCAGAAGGAATTGGCATGAAATATTCAAAGTGATGAAAAGCAAAGACCTATAACAAGATTCTTCCACCCAGAAAAGCTGTCAATTAGAATCAAAGGACAGATAAAGAGCTTCACAGACAAGAAAAGGCTAAAGACATTCATCATCACCAAACTAGTATTATAAGAAATGTTAAAGAGACTTTAAGAAGAGAAAAAAGATCCAAAATATGAATAATAAAATGGCAATAACTACAAATCTATCAACAATTACTTTAAATATAAATAGATTAAATGCTCCAATCAAGAGAAAGGTGGCTGAATAGATAAGAAAACAAGACACATATGTTGCCTACAAGAGACTCACTTCAGATCAAAAGACACACATAGATTGAAAGTAAAGGAATGGAAAATGATGTTTCAGAAAAATGAAAACATACAAATAAAAAAGCTGAGGTAGCAATACTTACGCTAGATGAAATAGACTTTAAAACAAAGACTATAACAAGCAACAAAGAAGGATAAAGAGGTGGTACATACATAAAATGGAATATTACTCAGCCGTAAAAGAGAATAAAATTGTGCCATCTGCAACAACATGGATGGACCTAGTCGGTATTATGCTGTGTCGTACATCAGACAAAGACAAATGTCATATAATTTCATTTATGTGTGGAATCTAAAGAACAAAATAAACAAACAAAATGGAAATAAACTCATAGATACAGAGAACATTTTGATGGTTGCCAGATGCGAGGGGAGTTAGAGGAGTAGATGAGAAAAGGGAATGGATTAAGGAGTGCACATTGGTAGTTACAAAATAGTCAAGGCAATGTAAAGTATAGCATCAGGAATATACTCAAAAATATTGTAATAACTGTGTATGGGCACTAGGTTTATCAGGGCGCACACTTCATAAGTAATATTAATGTCTAATCACTATGCTGTACACCTGAAAATAATATCACATACTAACTGCAATTAAAATAAATAAAAGTGGAAGAATTCTATGAGAATCAGCTTTATAAAATTTATAATAAAAAGTATTATATACTTTATTATTTAAAATTTGATACATCTTTTGGGATTTCTGAAACTTCAATATTAATTATCCCCTTTCCTACTGTATTAAATAAATAGTAATGCTTTTCTAAATGCTTGAGTCACTTATGTGATTGATTCAAATTCAAATCATTTGACAGAAAAAAAAATGACAGGAAAGAACAACTTTCAAGTTAAAAATAAAACTAGTTTAGTGCTCACTTGATTTTCCTCTGGTTCTAAAAAACCACACTAATTTAGTTTCCCCACTATTGGCTTCTCAAGTTAGTTTTGTAAAGTTTTTCCGTTTTTTTTTTTTCCTTTGGTACATTCAAATATTCCACTTATATTTTAATTATATGGGCAAATGACACTTATTTTTTTGTGTGTACTGAACTTTTCTTGGTGCTTGAGCAACATGAGGATGTGTCAGCAATTACAGAACAAGAACAGCTTCACCTTTTCTTTAGTTACTTTACTTTTTATTCCAGGACAACAAGAAGCGAGGAGGCGACTAAGATGGTTAGAGGAGAGAAAAACTTTTTCAAGAGTCTTATTCATACAGTCATTCATTTATTCAAGTACCTCTCATCTGGCAATCACTATGTAATACCAAGGTGAAGAAATACACTGAGCTTTATAATGAAATATATTTTAGGTGTATGTAAAGATTTGATCAGGAAAAAAAAAACCGCATATTTAAAATATCAGGACTTCATTGAAGGAAAATGGCTATGGTGATGAAAAACTAAGATGCCCAAGAGAGGACAGAGAGACCATCCAGAAATTAGCAACAATAGGAAACCATTATCTCCTTCATCTCAGTGTGTAGCGACAAGAGGCAGAGGTGGCGTTATCGAAGTACAGAGATTAGTCACCTGGCAGGAGCTGGAGCCACATTAGGAAATACAACCCCACCAATTATGACACCATGGCAAGGAGATGGAGAAAAGCCATGGCCTCTTTTTGCTTCCCAGTCTTCAGTTTCTCTCCAATAATTGTCATTGGCAGCAAACCAGCTGGCATGAGAGTTCATCCTTTTGCAAAACAGAGCATACCAAGAAGGATATGTAAGGACAAATTGTCCCAGGACCTGAACAGGAAATATAAAACAGGAATTAGGAATATCTAATCAAATACTGTGAATATCAGCTTTGAACCCTCTACTTCTATATCAGCCTGGCTATGCAACCACACTGTCAAAAAGATGTTTGCTGGCAGTCTGAAAATATTCTTCCTTCTTTTAACTCAGACATAAACATGAGAAAAGAAAAAAAATGAGTTGGAGGAAGCTCTAAAATTCATATAAGAAACCAAATAGAGGGATGTTTTTTTTATATATAGTGGAATGATAGGTATAGACACAAAAAAAGAAACACAACCATAACTGAACTGAAGCACTGCAAAGAAAAAAACCCAACAAGATTTGTGTTCAAATTATATCTTTTACATTTATAAGCTGTGAAGCCTTTGGAAACTTATTTAATCAATTTGTTTTCTCATCTATAAAATGAAGTTAATAATATCTACCTTGTGGTGTGCTACAAGGATTTCCATGTAGCAGACTTAGGGGTGTAGAAAGCTGGTTGGGGGTGAAGAAGTCAGAGCTTAAACTCATATTTCCACTGAGAACAGCAATTTGATACTACCACAAGTCAGGGTTAATGTATATGAACAACTTGAATACATAATAGGTACTCGATAAACATTTTTATCATATTTGTAAATTGTTAAGTAAAACTTAGTGTGGAGTTTATTCATTTGGAATTCAGTTAGATGTTGAGAGGGAAAAAAAAAATTTTGTCATCCCGATCTCTGTGTTCATCTATTTCTTGCCAATAAACTAAAAAGTTATGTAGAAAAAAACCCACTCTATTTCTTCTTTCTCAATAGTAATCATACTTGCGACTATTTGTTCAATGTCTGTCATCTCTTCTGCTACTTAGACAATATCAATTACATCTATCTTGTTCCCTGCTGGATCCTCAGTGTCCTATGACAGGGCATTCTAGAACATGAATTGTCTTAAATCATATTAAAATGTGGCCTCCACTTTAGTAATTGAATGCTTAATTGGTAATTCTGAAATAGGTTGTTGTTAGCTACAGATCAAAATTTAAAGATTGCTTCCCTACATACCTTTATAAAGACTGAATCTACTGTTACCATATTTGAGCAAATGTTTTACAGAAACAGAATGTTCACTGGATGAGTAGCCAATTCTCAACTGAATTCCTTAGGTAACAATCTAATTTTATTAAATAGGAGCTCATTCTGAAATTCAAAAAGTTGCCATTCAGATAAGCAAATCTTAAATTAATGGTTAAAACTAAAGAAGAGCTTATTCTCAATTGAGTTCTTGTTGTGCAAATAAGAAAGACTAAAGTTGTGGGTAATTTTAAATAAGACATTATATCTCTTTGTCAAATACCAAAATAATTTGACATGATGCATAGTTTTGAAATTATGTCACTCTTTCCAAATCTTTATTGCAGCATCTCCCAGTTGCTACAAAACATCCCCTATCATCTTCTTTCATAACTTTAACACTAGGATGATATTTTTCTTTTTCCTATTATCCCCTGTTATTATACACATATATTTATTTTACATACATGCATATATATGACTCATCAGAAAGCCTGGCTTCAAAATTTCTCATGTTCCGCATTTCCAAACTTTAACCTCCACTTTATTTCAGTCACAGTCTGACACTCCGAATTGCTCCACTTTGAAAATTAAATTGTAAGGCTCCACTTCTATCTAATCCTTTCTTGCTGCTTTGTTTCTTCCATATTTGTCATGCTTACTCTATGTCATCATCTGATCTCTGGTTTCCTCCTCTTTCAGTATACTTTCAGTTCATTAGGGCCCCTTTTTACTTCTTTTAACTTTCTAGCCTAATTCCATGCTCATACATTTCAGCTCTGCACCATCTTTCTAGCATCTTTAAGTCTCTAGACTCTTTAACCTTTCATCCACTTACGAAATCAGTTAGTATACCATGATAATAGCTTACAACCTACACTTCTTTAGAACGCCTTAAGTTACTATATGTCAAAGATTGGACTGACTGGATCATACGAGTTCTTGCAATTTTCACCTCTACCCTAGGAATATTTTAATTCATTTCTTGTTGACTCACAATCATGTTTCCTCAAAGAGACCTTAAAAAGTGTTTTTCTCTCCTACCTAGTCTCCCAGTCCCACCATGGCTTTATTCAGTCCAGTGGAAACATCTTCTCATTTAACTTCTATGGTCTTTAACCAATAAACTGATGCTATTGATTGCTGGGGCATATTTCTGATGGAGACATGTCTTCATGCATCTCTTCTCAATACTGCCACATACTTTAGGGGTCAGAAATTAGAGTAGTGGGTAAAAGGAGGAGAAGAGCACAGTCTGGTTTGTTTGAAACACTCCTTAGTGTAGCAGACATTGCCGATGCTCTATCCATAACCATAATTTCCACGCATACCAGCATGCCTTCCAACAATGAGCTATTGCATCATTGTCAGAGAGCTGCCTTTGGGCTACCAGAATTCATTTTGCTATAGATCACAGCAGAAATAGAAGTGCTAGTAAGCTGACATCCCCAAAGACACTTATCAACGACTCACTGGTGCTCAGCAATCATCATTCCTGGCTGGGAGAATTCTTATTTTGCTCTGATTTCCAGAGTTTCCCCAGGGAGTAATCCCCATCTTCCAACTGTGGTAGCATGCTTAATGACACTTCATTTCTCTGTATCACCTCACCTAGCACTTTAAATAAACTGCTTGCACATGAACTTTGGGTTAAGGTCAGCTTTTGGGGCAGGCAAAAAAAAAAAAAAAGATACTGGGACATTCTAATGTGCAATTCCCTCGCACACACACCGTGTTGGGAGCCACTGCTTTAGCGAGATCAAAGCCAGCTCTGATCATTTCTTTTAGTTTATTATTATTATTTTTATCTTAAAACACATTGCCACACCTTTCCCTTCATCCAAAAGTGTACAGTGACCTCCCTAAGAACTTTTCCATGCTTTTTCATTTGGGAAAAGCTGTCTTTATCCTTTTCTAAAAATGGATTCATGGCCTTTGCCTTCACTTCATTACTCCCCTTGGGGTTTTTAATCATTTGCCCTTTAAAACTGCTCTCTCAAAAGTAAAAAAATTTAAGAGTCCGGCTTCTGGAAGAGCAACGTGAGGAGCTGCACGGACCCATTCTTAAGTCAAATAAGCACAACTGGTAAAACTTATTTTTAAAAATCACAACCACTTAATGTATATGAAAATCGGCATAAAGGCATGCAATAAATTAAAAATACAAATATTTATTTAAGAAAATCTAAAATTCAGTAAGAACATTTCAAATCTGAGGCCTGTGAATTACAATCTATTCCCTCCGCCCCTTGTTCCAGCTCAGCATGAAAGAAACTTCACTCTAGGTGCAGCCAAGAACAAAGGACTCCCTCTTTTTTTAACTGAGATCGAGATCAAGGGCAGGCTATTAATATTTATCAAACACCCCAGCTATGTTTACAGAAGCTAAATTTCAGGTGACTGCATGAGAGCTCAGACTCCCTTCTTGCACCCAGCCCTTATTCGTAGGCCAGAGGCTCTACCACAAGTATTATCTTCTGAGAAGACTGGGGCCTTGATTTCCCTCTCTGAAGCTTATTTGTGGGGTAAATGTTTCCCTAAAGGCAAGGCAAACCAAGATGACTAAAGGACCTCCTACAGGAAGTGTACCATACATAGACAAATCTCTACTCCCAGTTCCATGGCTCAGAGATTTCCCCACCCCCGCCCCCTCAGGGGAAGAGGTAAGCATTTAGAACAGAGAGTTCTGAAGCTTTCCCACTTTAACCAGAGTATGGGAAAGATCAAAACCAAGATTGCTATTAAGAACAATGGATGTGTTTGTTGGGAGTGAGAACTACAAGCCAGAAAGGTTGGTTAGCAAGTTTGCGAGAAAGAAACAGGAGAAGCAACACCTAACAAAATCACTCCTGAGGTTAGAGCAATCCTCATGCACTTGCTTCAAAAAATGCCTCTAAATAAGGCCCAAATGTAATTGTCTCAAACTTTGGTGTCATCCCAGGCAACTGACTACATGCACAAGAATATACCCCCTCTCACAAGTAATATCAAATGCTTCAAACTAAAATAGTACCAACAGTGGGTAAACAAGCAAACAACAATAATAAACACCAAGTGTGTGGGGGAGAATTGCATTCAGAGTTGCTGCAATATATTATCTAAAACATAAAATTAAAAAAGAAATGATAAGACACTCAAGGAAACAGGAAAGTGTGAACTGACCCATATAGTTTTTTTTTTTTTAAAAATCAGGTAGTAGTTACCTTCTTTTAGGGGACCCAGATGTAGATGACAGCAGACAAAGACATCAAAGCAGCTATTATAAATATCTTTACAGGATTATAGGAAGGTATAATGATAATATCTCATCACAGAGACAATATCAAAAAGGAAGAAGAAATTATAAAGAAGAAACAAATGGAAATTCTAAAGTTGAAAATACAGTAACCCAAACTAAACAAAACAAAAAATCAAAACACAACAGAGTTCAACCATAGATTTGAACGGGCAGAAGAAAGAATCAGCAAATATCAAGAAAGGCCAATAGACATTATGCGATTTGAAAAATAGAGGACACAAAAAATGAAGACAAAATGAACAGAGCCTCAGAGAAATGTGTGACAGCATTAAGATTACCAGTATACACGTTTGTTTGTTTCTTTGTTTATGCCTACAGCACCCAGTCTTCCTTGGTGGTCTCCCATTTAAATACTAACCAGGCCTGACCCTACTTAGGTTCCAAGATCAGACAGAATCAGGCATGCTCAGGGTGATACAGCTGTAGACACCAGTATTCATGTAATAGGATTACCACAGAGGAGAGAGAAAAAAGCAAAGAAATAAACAAAAATAAAGAAATATACAAAAGTCCTTCCTTCCTTCGTTTCTTCCTTCCTTCGTTTCTTCCTTCTCTCCCTCCCTCCCTCCCTCCTTCCTTCCTTCCTTCCCTCCTTCCCTCCTTCGCTCTTTCTCTCCTTCCTTCCTTCCCTCTTTCCCTCCCTCCCTCCCTCCCTCCCTCCTTCCTTCCTTCCTTTTTGCTTCTCTAATCAAATGAATTCCATTGCCTTGTCTGAAGTCACTGATTCTTTTTTCCACTTGATCTAGTTTGCTGTTGAACGTCTATATTGAAACTTTCAGTTTAGTTACTGTGTTCTTTAGCTCCATAATTTCTTTTTGGTATTCTTTCTCTCTTTTCTATCCCTTGTTCAAATTCTCATTTTGTTCATGTATTGTTCTACCGACGTTGGTTAGTATCATGATCACTGTTATTTTGACTCATTATTAGTTAAATTACTTACGCCTATTTTATTAAGATCTGCTTCTCAAATTTTATCTTGTTCTTTTGTTTGAAGCATAATCTTATTTTTTTCATTTTCCTTAATTCTCTGTGATGATTTCTACACATAGTTAAAACAACTTTCTCTACCAGTCTTACTAGTGTGGTTTTGTGTGTATGAGCCTCATCAGTCTAACTGGCCCATGCTCTTGGTAGTTTCTCGAACTTTCGAAATTGTTCAAGCTACATTCTTTGTGGATCCCCATAGTTGAGGGTGTGCCAAGAACCATCAGTGTCCCAAAAGGGAGGATTGCAGTCTGATAGTAGCCAGTTGGAATCTGGACCCTCAGACAGCAGGTGAGAAAGTATATAGTTTGTCCCTTCCCAGGAAGAAATGGGCAGGCAGGTGGGTATTTTTGCCTACTACCCTTTGTGTTGAGCCTGCGTGTAGAGCCATGGAAACGGGGGTGCTTCTAAGCCCATTAAGAACATTTCCGTTTGCTGCAGTTTAACGCTCTAAATGGAAGCACCTTTGACAGTCAGAGACAGGTGATCTGGGGACTTCTCCCTGGTGTTCAGCCACAAATGCTGAGAGCAAATATGTATGTGTACGAGCTCCTTTTAGGGAGATACTGGTGACTTGGGGTAGGCGGGAGAGGTGAGGAGAGGTGTCTGCTACCTTTCCTGGTCCCCTTTCTAGGAGGATCATAGTCAGAACTTAAGTGTATGCTAAAATAGGAGCCTGACCTTTAGGCAGCAACTTTTAAACAAATAGTCCTCATTCAAAGAAAGATGTTTTGTTTGTTTGTTTGTTTTCTCATTCTCTCTGTAATGAGTCCCAAAGGGTGGGGAGGTATAACCACAGTGAGTGCTTCTACGCTCATTTGTTTGCTATAATCTTATGAGGTCTTATGGATCCAAACTCCATTGTCTCTCAGAATTAGGTGCTTTGGGTGCCCATCTCTCGGGTAAGAATCTTAAAAGTTGGGGCACTTGATGTAGGATGGAAACTCTTCATTTCTTACTGAGAAGTTCGAAGTTAAGGGTTCCCTCTTGATTATATGTTACTGTGCCAGGGTAAGGTTTATGGTAAGTGTCTCAGCCTTTCCTATCTGTTTCGGTGTGGGTGTGTTTCTTGATCACCTGATGCGTAGGAGGCATTCAGCTCATTCCTCAGTTTCTGGATTTTGTTCAGAGGAAACAGGTCTACACATAGGTGTATATTTGTTGTGTTTGTAGAAGAAAATTTCATGAGCTTCCTATGTTGCCATCTTTGCAGCCATGATCTGTATAACTTTAACTAGGTAGAATGCAAGAAGAATGCTACTTTTACTCTTCTATTACCCAAGGGGGACCTAAGCTGTGGATAATTTTTTTACCCCTAAGAAATCTGGGATAGATATCTCAGTTTCCTGGTCACTTTCAGGTAAGAAACACTTTTTTTTCAGTATAAACGTGCCAAGTTCTTCTGTATAAAACTTTCTCCTCCCAAGATCAAGCCTGCTATAACCTCAGGAACCTGCTTCTCTCTTCTCTGTCTCATCTCACTCATGGCGGCAAACTGCTCGGAACTTCCACAGCAAGGCTTGAGAAGAGCAGTAATTAGGGGAAAAGGGCACAGTTTTCTTTATAGCTGAGCCCGGTGTTGCTGTAACCTTGTGGTATATTCTTGGAATAATATTTCCATGGGTTGTGACTTTTTTTTTCATGGAATAATTTTGCAATCTGATTTCTCAAAGACCAAAGAAAGTCCTGGAGGACTTTCTGCAGAGGAACTCAGTATATGATGAAAAACATCCTTCATCTGGCTGTTTTGCCTCCCTTTCAACCCTGGAATTTTAGTATACACTTCTGTATTGGGTCATTTTACTCGTTCAAGGGATCCTCTTAGGCAAGTCTCCTTCAATATAGCCTACAATTGATTCTTCTTGTAAGGTCCACATTTGACCTACTAGAAATCACAATCCTTTGCTTAGCCTCTGTCCAGCTTTCAAAGGAGTCCCTTTTTTTGTTGTTTTTTGTTTTAATTCTGCTATTAGATCCCTCTGGCTGGCCTATCACCTAGGGGCATCTTCTGGAGAAGCACCTCAACAATACACATTGTTAAATTAAAAATACAAAAACAAAAAACAAGCAAGGTGATGAGCAGTGCATATAAAATGTTACCATTTGGTTACCAAAAAGTTTATATGTACTTATGTATGTGTGTGTGTGTGTGTGTGTGTGTGTGTGTGTGTGTGTATATATATATATATAAATATTTTATATAAACATAAAAATGTTTTATACTCATTTTTTTATATTGATTATTCCATATAAGGACAGAGAGATGCCCTGCATAATACTCCTTTGAATGAATGCATCATAATGTTTATATATACTAATTATATACACATTTATAACATGTATGTATGCATATATAAAGCACATATAATAAATGTGTATGTATAATACACATAATAAATATATGTGAAAGGAGATAGGTAATCTCTGAAAATACATAAGAAATTAGTTTAGTAAGAGTTGTTTTCTCTAAGATTGGGTGCCAGGTAATTCTAAAAAAGTGGAGGAAGGCGACTTTTTACTGTATATAATTTCTCATCATTTAACTTTTGTAGTGTATATATATGCATTGCTTACTGCAAAGTGAAGTCGAAAAAAATTATTCATTTTTCAAAATAATATTTTGACTTATAACAAAGCCTATAATATTCCAGTTATTAGTATGTTGTACCTGTGAATCTTTGTTGGCTTAAACAAAAATAATTCCCTGGAAGAAAGCAGGTGGCAGAGAAATAAAGCCAAAGAGTGAGAGAACCCTGCAAATTGGAAATCAATTGTAAAAAAATGGCAATAGCAGCAGCAACACTATATATCATCTATAAAAATCAGTATAAAAGACATCCCATGCTACTTTCTGGGATATCAGGAAAAACTATCTGAGGGTAAAGAATTATATTATCAGGCACAAATTTCTTAGGCTAATAAATTTCTTGGCTTTTTATATATGCACACTGCCATGAGGGGGCAGTATATTTCCCACGAGGTGAAGAGTGGAAAGTCAAAAACAATAATTTTTTGCTTTGCATTATTCTGTTATAAATTTGTTCTTATTCTGTGAGAAATTGTTTTATTATGACCTTAATTTTTATAAAGTATATAGTGAAGAATACTTTAAAAAATAGCCAAACTTTATTAGCCAAATTAAACTCCCGTTTCTCAGACAGTAGGAACAATCTTTTGTAAGTTATGTTTGGTCACTCTCTCCAGAAGCAATCTACATAGAAAGTGTTTTATTTTGTTTTGAAATCTCATGTACCAATATTAGTATGAGCATTTTTTTTTTCAGAGATAAACAGAAATATGTTCTATTTATTTTTTAAACCTGCTTAAGGAAGTTAGGGAAAATGAGAAGTCAGGATATTCTCAAATTGAATGCAAAGCTAAGCACACACCAAAACTTAGTCTACTCCCAGGATCACATGAGTGCACAACTATGAGCTTCATTCCATTACATAAGCAAGAGAAAAATAAGGTTATTTCATTGCTTTAAGAAAAGTCCTTTGGAATATTATTTGGCCTTATAAAAGGAAATACTGCCATCTGAGACAATGTGGATGAACCTGAATGACTTTATGTTAAGTGAAATAAGCCAGGCAGAAAGACATACTGTACAAACTCACTTACATGTGGAATCTAAAATAGTCAAACTCATAAAAGCAGAAGATAGAATGTTGGTTGCTAGGGACCGGGGGGAGGGAAAGGGGAAATGTTGGTCAAGTACAAAATTTCAGTTATGCAAGTTGAGTGAGTTCTGGAGGTCTAATGTACAGCAATGTGACTGTAGTTAACGAGGCTGTATTGCATACTTAAAATTTGCTAAGAGGATAAATCTTAAATGTTCTCACCACACACATACACACACACATGTGCATGTGATAAAATGGTATAACTGTGAAGTGATGGTTATGCTAAGCAGCTTGACTGTGGTGATTATTTCATAATATATATGTATAACAAGTTATACACCTTAAATATATCCAATCTTTGTTAATTATACTTCAGTAAAGCTAGGTAATAAAGTCATTTTCATGAGACAGGAGAGTATTTGTATTACAGTTGCCCTTGAAACAAATTGCTAATCAGGAATTTCCTGTCTATAAGACTGTTCAGTTGCTCATGGGTGCCATTACGCTAGCGGGAAGGTGGCTCAATATCTAAGATAGTTGACGGCTCACGACCAAAGTTACAGCGGAGGCTTCCCGGGCGGTGAGATCAGCCAAATGGAAAAGTCCCTGCCCTGTAACCCCACCGACATCTTGGGTCAAAACCTTTAAAAACCGTGCCTATACCCCAGACACGTGCGACTTCCCTGGCCCCTTTCCTCGGGACCAGTGAACCTCGCTCGCAGACCCCAATAAAGCCTGTTTCATACTTCGCTTTGGCTCAATTTCACCCTCATTCTCGTCTCCTCCGGCCGATCAAAGACCACACACTTTCTACATGATACACAGTTCCTTTCAAGGGAAAAATACACATACGCTTGTTTTCTAGGGAGCAAGTCCAGTCTTCCAAGTAGGAGGAGCTAATGGCTGACTTCATCCAGCAATTTGGTGTCATGCTGGATAGAAGCTAACGCACTAGGCTATTAACTTGATTGCTACTGGTTAGAGCTTTAATTTATTTTTATTAATAATGGTAGTATTGCATTTTTTCTAAATATAAAAATAATAAATTTTATGGTAGATATTGGTTGATACAGAAAAGTATACAGAAAAAATTAAAAATTCAAATAAAACCATTGTTAACATTTTGGTATATTTCTCTATATACATATGTGTAATGCATGTAATAGTACATATGTAGTACATGTATGATTATATTATATATGCATGCATACCTTTTTAAAATTAATACTATATTTTAAGCATTCTACCATGTTATTAAATATTCTTCCTCATTCATCTTCGGAAATTTGAAAACATATAAGGATATGTAAATAACATAACAAACTATATTTTCATAATTTAGGATTGACAAGTGATAACAGTTTGAGATATCTGTTCCAGTATTTTTTCCTATGGCATATTAAAAAACAAAAACTTGAATACATTATCAAAAGAAATAACAAGGGAAAGGGAAAAGAAAAAACGGAGGGAACTGTTCCTAATTCAGTCTGTCATGTATAGTCTGGGGGAAAGGGTACAGTGACTACAGAAGGGTCAAATTGTTGGCTTTTAAGTTATAAAACAGAATGGTGAAGAAAAATGACAATATTAAAGGATTGTTTTTCTCTTCTTTGCATCCCTCTCCTTTTTTTTAAAGAGTGAAATGGTGTTCCGTGTTTCAAAAGAAAACCTCTAAAAAGCCCATTGGATTACACCTAAGTCATAAACAACAGATTTGACAAAGAGCACATGAATATCGAAGCTGATTGAAAAATAATAGTAAAACCCTATCACAAGGGTATACTCAAACAATCAAAAAAATTCTTCAGTTTTGACTTAAGGACCCTCTGCTCAGAATCAAATACCTGGAAGTGGGGGCCAGGAATCTACACATTTAACTAGCTCCTAATGAGCTGTATGCCCAACGATGCTTGAGAATCTCACTGTCATGAAGAAGAACAGGAATTCATAAATACAACAAACGTACAGGCCTTCCTTTAACCTAAAATACTAACTTCCAACACTATTTTGAAACACACTTTATCTGTCTTTATAGTACTTACTACTACCTGATATTCTATTACATATTTATTTCTTCATTGTCCATCTCTCCCACTAGAAAACCCTTAATGTAGAATTTACTTGGGTAGAAAGGCGCTTACAATGTCGGAAAAATGGGAGCCAGAAATAGAAAGCTCACCCTAGTGCATGATCTGTTACTGAGGAAAAAAAAAAAAAAAGTAACTGAGGAAAACTTTCCTCAGGGAGGAAAAACCAAAATTGCATGCATAGGTGAGAGATAATGTTCACTGTAGCCCATGTATAATCATCAAAAAGAGATATACACCTAAACAATATTTTGGTGGTAATCTATAACATAAGAATAGAATAAAAGTCCTAAAAACACAGAGAAAAAAGGATGTCTTACAAGAGTGGATATCAGATTGGCCTGAGATTTCTCCTCCAGCAGATGTAAAGTAAGTCTCAAACCACATTATGTAACTAGCACAGAGAAAGATGAAATAAAATTTAAAAAACTAAAGCCTTTTACAAAGGAAAGAGTAAACAAATATTTTATACTTTGTTTTGATAGATATTCTTGGGAAATTGTATAATTAAAATCAGAGTGTATAACTTCTAAAGCACTAAGGAAAATAAAAGTATATGAAATTGTTACCGAAGAGTGAGAATCCTATCCCAGTACATAGTTCAGGTTCTTGATGTCTCGAACAAAGAATTGAGCAAGACATCGAAATACAGTAAATTTATTAGAAAGGAAAGTGCATTTCCAGAAGTGGGAGGGAGCCTGAGCAAGGCTCAAAAGGCCTGGTAACTAAGCCTTCTGGGTTTTTATCCCTTTTTACTTTTCTTAGAGGAGTGGGCTTCCTTGGTTGACAACTAAGATTGACAGGACTCAGTGATTCATCATTTTGCATTCCGTGCATGTTTGTTCCCAGAATTCAGTCTGTTATCATGATATTAATGAACTTCCGGGCATACATATTATATTATAATGATGGTATAATAAGGCTCAGGTGAATTGCAGTTCCTTGGGGTCTTCATTGCGCAGGTGCGAGTGCCTGGTTTAACCTGGTACCTAATTCTTTGCCTATTGGTTTTTTCCTATGAGTTAAAAAATGCCTTCTGGCTTGCTTAATTGCGGGCAGATTAGGGTGTACCCCTTCTAGGATAGGATGACCTCAATGTCTTTGCAGGCAGACCTGAAACCCCCTAACTTTCTTGCCTACCTCTTTTTCTAAGAGCCATGAACTCCCTTATTATTAGTATGGTTGTTGAGGGACGGGAGGTCTCTTCTTTAGTTTCTGCTGAGAATGGCAGTAGTCTCTGCCTACAGAGGTTTTCTTGGAGCTCTTTCCCTTTCTGCCTTAGTCAGGGTGGGGTCTTGGGTTTCCTACTGAAGTGCCACCTCAGTCCCTAGACAAAGAAAAGAAGATATAAACTTATTATTAAACCATATATCTTAATTTCTATTATTGATTTGCCTATTGAGCAAGCAAAGGGAAACAGGCTTGGTTAATATATTTCTTAAAGAGTAAAAAAAAAAAAAAAAGACCTTTGGCCTAAAGTCCCCTCCCCCCTCAGACTCTAAGGGCCCCATTTCTGCTAACAATGGGCTGATGACCCTTATCAATAGCCAGAGGATCTGAGTCCCCAGGGCAATCATCAGGGTTTGAGGGAGAGGGACCTTTTTCCAAAGAAAGGAGAGAAGAAAACTTTACTAGGTTTACTAAAAAGATTAACTCTGCCCGAGATGTCCCATTTCATTTCCTGCTAAAAATTTAAGAAGTCCCATCTCAAAATGGTTCATATTACAATTTGGAACACACATACATGCAGAAAACATAAGCACGATATACATTTCAAGCCATAAACTCAGATATGCAAAAAATTTTTTCTATCAGTTTCTCTTCCATTCTGGTGCCCCTGTTCTGCATGCATGGTGGCTTATTTTATCTCTAGATTTTAAAGGTTGTTACTCCTTGCCCCAACGTGGGAAAATTTTGAGAGGTTTATATAACCGTGCAAAGGCAGGCATTCAAGTCCCTGAAAGAGAAATCTATAGATTTCTGAGACATTCATGCAACCCGAGTTTGCACAGCCTCTTTCGGTTTTGCAGCTTTCTGATTCCACATTTCATTTAGGGGAAAAGGAATTTTTCTGCGAAAACTGGGTGCTCGTGATATCCTCCGCCCAGGTTTACTGCCATCAGAGATACTGCGGATCGTTTTAGTGGCTATGCAGGTTAGCTTCTTCCTTCATTTCAATATTCCCCTAAACTGGATCCCTTTCCCACTCTTCCCAGCTTTACATCGGAGCCTAAAAATAAACGCGGCTTGGCAGCTTCCCTGCACTAAGCTCTAAACCAGTGTCGCAGGACGGGAAACACGAAGCACTTACAGTAGGATCGCTGTCTGGGGCTCGACCCCGACGCAAGGGCGGGCTCAGGGGAACGCGGGTCCGGAGCAGGCGGCCCCGGCGGGCTGCCCCGGAAGGCGCGAGGGAAGCGGAAGGAGGGCGAGGAGGAGCGGAAGGGGAAGTCCCCGCCGTTGGCGCGCCCGGGGTAAGTACCAAGTGGTACCTATGTTAGGGGTGAACCCTAGGATATCGCTGTGCGAAGGACTTCAGCACTGCCCCGCACTGCTCCACACGACTTCCAAACTGAAACTGGCCAGGGCGCAGCGACGAAGTTGCTGGAAGGGGAGGCAGCACCCGGTGCCGCACCGGGACTTTGTCAGGTGATGGAGAGCGTGGGAATAAAGGAGGGGAAATCGTTATTGGAGGAGGGATCTGAACAATGGAAAGGAAAAGGCTCGCAGAAACTGAGCAGGTTATAGGTCTTTAAATGGCCTTCTGGAAACTCTTGCCACATCTAACAATGTGTAAATAGATAGGACTGGTGGTCCGGAATTCCTTTCCCCTTGGACCCCCCACCTGAAAGTCTCCCCCACCCCCCATCTTGAGTCCCAAGGGCCCGAAGACGCTCAAAGGAATCACGCCTCTTGCATAGAACACTGCCAGGGTATATAAGCTGTAAGAAATCTAACCCGAATAAGCTCGTTCCTTTTGTGCTGTCTAGAGCCCCATGTGCTCCGCCGGCCTAATAAACTCTCCTTCCTCTAAGTAAGTTGTCTGAGCGTCCAAAATCCTCTGTTGGGTGTCCCCTCCTGCAACATCGGGAAAAAGTGGAGAATTGGCTGACGTCAATACTTTCAAAAGACTAGGGAGACATCATTTCAATGTACCAATTTAAATTCTGAATACTTTCCAGACCTTGTGCTAAGTAGGCGCTGCAAACAAATGTATTTATTTTCAGACTCATGAAGCAGACAGTCACCTTTCCGAGAATTACAAAATGGGGTGGAAGGCCCAGAGTTTTATAAGATAAAGACTGAAGAAGAAGGAAGAGAGAAAACATCAGCTTGGCTGGGGCCACATAGTCCACCTTGTTTAGGCAGAGAAGGTCCAGAGTTGGATTGCCATTTGGGGGTTGGCTGACTCTACACTGCATTTCTGGAGCATTTACAGGATGGCTAAGTTATCTAAGTTTTGGTTTGTTCATGTGCCACCCAAACAACTCCATCTTGGTCTTAGAATTCATTTCAGCAATGTTCCCAGGGACCTCTAATTTTCCTTCTCACTACCTATGTGTTAAATTATCTTGCTTGACTAAAACGTGGATCGTTTCCTTTGTGCGGCAAACTTTCCAACAGAAAAAAAATGTCCGACTCATTTTTGGATTATTTTCTTTCATTATAGAATTTTTTTGAGCCTCAGTAATCCTTTTACTGCTACATACATACAAGGTCTCAAATGTAGGGAATTAAAACTACAGATTATTTAAATCACTTACATGTTGAAAAAAACTGATAAGGACCTTGAGAGAAAATCTAGATGACCCTCCCCCCACTCCATTTCCCCCTCATTTTCACATCTGAGAGCCTACTGTTTACCAGCTATTACTCTTAAGTGCTGATGGTATAGAGAGAGAAACAGACATGGGGGCAGGAGCAACAGAGAACACTTTCTGTGAAGACCTATAACTCTCTTGGAATAAACAAGCTTTGGGGCATAAATTGTGAAATCTGCTGATGGAGGGAGGAGCATAGTAATCAGCTCAAACATCTGATCTTTTCTTGAAACTTGACTGGTCTGAAAAACCTGTGTTGAACAATCAGATGCACAGGCAGTGATTACCAGTCCAGTGAGAGAAACCAACTGGCAAGAAAGAGCAGTGTCATCGACACAGGGTGAAAGTGGTAAGAATAATGAACAGGGTAGTGGAGAGTTGATTCTTAAGCCTCATATGGTATTGTGAATTGTTAAACCTTTTATGCCAAATTATTATTTGCAAATATTTGTCAAGCATCGCTCTAGGTGCTGCAGATGCCTTTTTCAACTAAATCCAGTGGGGAGATTTGGTTAAGCAAGTACAAGAAAGTGTGAGCGAGGGTTAAAAAAAATATAAATGTGAGGACAGACAATATTTTATGTAGAGTTTTAAAGGAAACGACTTGGAATTACTCTGAGGAAGAGAAAAGTGTAACAAGTGAGGGCTTCCATAAACGGACACTTGAAATGAAGAGAAAATCTGAAGGATTTGTGGAACTGAATTCTATTTGGCTGTACGAGGAACAGGGAAGTGTGTGGCATGTAATGAAACGAGAGGTACGTTATATAATGACAGCCTAAAACCAAATCAAAACCTGAAAAACAGGTTATATATTTGATACAGGATGGGGAGAATCCCTGCTCAGTTGAGACTGTACACCAAGAGAGGGAAGGTCCTTGACTCCACGCAGGAAAGAATTCAAGTGTGAGCCAGAGTAAGAGACAAAGCAAAAGTTTATTAGAGAAGGAGTAGTGCTCCGTAGAACGCGTTCTCTTCTCAGAGACAGAATGAGACCCTGAGTGTTTAAGGAATTTGGTTTATTGTGTTTTCCTTTCAAGGATGAGTTTACAGCGTTAATGATTTGGGTAAACAGTTATTAGTAATCTCTGCAGGAATCTGTTGTGTAGGTTCCTCCTGGTCTAGCTGTAGCACTGATCAGCATGTTGTGTGCTCTGAATACAATCTGGTTTAATATTCAGTCAATTCATATAGTTCTCATGCCTCTTCCCTATATCTTGTTTACTGTTTATAAAGTAGTTGTGATTTTTTTGTTTACTACCTTCCTTAGGCTAATTGTTTTATTAAGTATGCATTTGTGTTGAGTTTTGTATTAATAAATTCCAATATGTTTGAAATGGGTTACGGCTTTTTAAGAGATCAGCAAGCTTATTCCCTGTGCAGGGAGGGAAACTATTTCATCACCTTTGGAGAACTTTAAAAAAAATGGAGAGAATGACACCTTTTATCTCACGTGTTCGTGGGGCTCTCTTTCCCCTTTTCTAGTGGCTTGCTTTTAAGCTCATTCAGCTGGATTGAATCTGCTTGTGGCAGGACAGCAAAGCATGCTGCATGGCAAATTTTAAACATATCCTTTGTCCTGAAGAAAGTTTATAAAATTATAAATCCTCAGAACCTTTTCATTGCCTTTTGATTCTGTAACTAAGATTATATTAGTGCTAATCTGTTAGCATGAGAATTCTATAGTCCCACTCTCCTCCCCAAAACAAATCTAGAGGAAAAATAAAACAAAGAGAAAATAGGCCCGCATTTCCATTTTACGATTAGAATTTTTAAAATAAATACACAGTTGGCCCTCCTTATCCCCGGCTTTCACAACCTTTCACAACCGAGCATTCAACCAATCATGGATCAAAAACAGTGTATTTTCCTATTTTTCCTACAGACTTTGACCACTGAATTTGGTCTAGGGACAGTGAAAAGGGAGGTCGAAGAAGAAAGAACAATGGTTGGGGTGATGGGGTTATGCACATGGATGGAGTTTACGAACTTAAGTACATCGTTGTGTCAGGACAATACAGGTTTCATTAGCCTGTTTAATTGGTTTCAAGCCCCATTGCTTGTCATTTTTCAATAGTTCTGAAATGTATAGTGTAGGTTTTTTCTGCTAAGAGATTTGAGGCAACTTGATATTTACATTTGGATAATTTAGGAAACCTCCAAAATCCTTGTTTTTTTCACAACCACGTCACACTTCTTAATTAGTAGTAACATTTTATTTTTAAAGTTCCCCCCCTCCATTTCCCATAGACCAAATTTTCTACCTTTATCAGTTTATTTCTCCTCCAAATTCATTCTGTAGGTTTATGCTCAAGTCTCGAGAGGCCACCTTATTTTAAATCTTTTTAATTTCTCTGAAAATGTGTACATAGATTTATACTTCCAGAGGTGTACATTTGACTTATATGGTTAAAAATTTGCAGTATTTAAAAACAAGTTGAAATGTCTTAAAATTAATTGAAACATTTAACATTACGGTTCTATATGCTTGAGAACAAGAAGGCTTTCAATAACAGGATTTGTCTTTGCCCAGACAAATACTGTATTTATAATTCAGCTTAGTGGGAAATTTTGAAATACTGTTCCCAAGTTCTTAAAGTACATCTGTTTAGGGAATTGCATTACATTGTGTGATATTTTTAGATACTTATACAATTCCAGGTATAAGTATCTGCTGAGACAGACACTAACAAAAATGTCACTTGAATGTGAAGCATTGTATTGTAATGCAATACAATGTGAAGCAAATGTGAAGCAAAGTATTGTAATCTTTTTTTTATGATGCAGTGTTCTCCATCTATTTCTGATACTATTTTACAACTCACATATTAGAGATATTTCTAAAGCTCCTGTCAATGCTGAGCTGATCAAGAAGGGAAGACTTTGGTGGTGAGACGCCCAATTGAAAGAACGCAGGAGGAGCCCGCGTGAGAGTGAACCTGGCAGGCGTCAACTGTATTGCAGGGTGTGTGTGCTTCTGCGCTAGGGGACCACATGGGTTTTATATATGTCAGAGAACAATAGTGGCATTCTGCGACACATGCATAATAAACAGTAAGCTGAGTCATACTTGCATAAGTTAGGCCCAGTTGCCTTACTATATAAATGTAATGTTTTAGATCTGGGAACAGGGAGCCTGGTTCACAGTCAGACCTGGGACCCATGGCTACAAAAGAAGTTTGTGGCATTCCATTTGGCAACCTGATAATTTCCTTTTTTCACTTTCCCACATTTTCTTCATTAAGCATTATTAAGTACCTTTTATATATCGAGTGCTATACTAGGCCCTAGTGACAGAGAGTATGTATGTACCTCAAAGAGCTACTCAGGAAGCTTCCTGTCTAGTGAGAAAGACAAAAGAAAAATAAAATTAAAATGATGTGTGAAATGTGCTAAAATGGAAACATAATATACTGGGTTGGGATAAATAAAGGGAGTGATTAACTCTGCTTAGGAAATCACTTTTAGAGGACTCTTAGGAATTGAGTTTGTAAAAATGATTGTCTTTACTAGGTCAGTGAGGAAGGAAAGACGTTATAAGGGAAGGTAGTGATAGATAATAGCAAGGTAAATTTGTGGAACTCTGGTTGCTTAGTGTTCTATGTAAACTGTGTGTGGAGGAGATTCAGGATACAAGTAAGGGCCACATAATAAAGTGAGCCTTGAACTTGATCCCTTTGTTAGTAGAAAGCTATTGAAAAACTTTAAATTCGGAATACCCTGATTGCATTACAAAGATAACTCTGGTTTTAAGGAGCTGTGTGAAATTAATTGGTGAATGTCGTATTAGTCCAGATGTTATGTAATGAAGTTTGGACTATGTTAGCAATAGAAGGAATAATGATGGGAAGGAAAAGAATGAAGAAACTCATTTTAGAGGTAGATTGCCTATGGAAAAAGAGAGAGAGAAGCCGAGACCAAGAGACTGAGAAAGAAGGGAGAAAGGGAGAGAGAGAGAGAGAGAGATTAAGAGAGATTGAGATTGATATATAGTTTGCTGATATTCCCACCATGGTCAATTTCTAGCTACCAGTGGTTTAAAACTTGTATAATTCTTGATGTTTAACAATCTGTATAAGCCAGATGAAGGCCAACTCAATTCAATTTCCAGATATATAGCCAACAGAAATGCACACATGTTGACCCAAAGACACCTACTAAAATGTTTACAAGTCTATTTGTAGTGACCCAAACTGGAAACAACCCAAATATCTATTTATTTTAGAATATATAAATTGTGGTATATTCAAATAATAAAATAAAAGAATGAGAAAAATGGACTTTTTAGAGACTCTAAGTACATAATAACAGTAATGGATGTCACAATCATAGTTGAAACCAGACACAAAAGAATATATATTACATTATTCAATTTATATAAAGTTTAAAAGAATGCAAACAAATCTTGGATATTCGTTGTCAAGTTAGTTGTTATCCTTATTTGGAGTGGTAACTGAAAGATAGACCATTTGAGATTTATGTTATTAATTGGGTGCTATTTACTTGAATGTATTCACCTTGTGAAAAATTCATTGAGTTGTAACTTACGATGTGTATGCTTTTCTGAATGTATGTTTTATGTCAACAAAAATGCTTACAAAAGGCAAAAAAGCCTTTGGGGAGAGATGAGATTACCCATGATGTATATGGCAAGTGAGAAGAGAAGAGTGACAGAACCCTGGGGAATACATAAACCACACGGACACATTCTTATTTCTTTGCCCATTTTCCTCAGGACCCTTCCAGCTTTTTCTATGAAAGCTTTGCATAAAGTATAATGCTAAGAATAAAATTTCTGTTAGAGAGTGGGATTGCTCTTGTGGCATTTCCTCATTGAGACTGTTTCTAAGGAGACAATTGAACTGAATTTATTCTTTGATTTGGAAAAGTTAAAGAGTTGAAGGAAGAAATGCTGTCATTAGAAAGACTACCTGGAGACAAGTGATGATGCTAAATATAGAATGGCAACATTCTTCTAAATCTTCCTAATGTATTGGATCCCAGTAAATGTACTGTAACTATGTTATCATCTCTCAATGATATACTGAAATGATATACTTTGTGAATAGTTTGCTTTGAGAAAGAGAGAAAAGGAAAGCAATTCCATACTGCCATCTCCTCAAAGAGTGCTTTTAGAAACAAGGAAATACTTTCAATGAAACAGAAAGGTCTATCATTAAGGCTTATTAACAAACATATAATGTTAGGTGTCTGTTCATCTGGACTACTGTATACTTAAAAGCTTATCTTTCTTTACCAGAAATGGCAAGAAGTCTTTTGAAGACATCATTGATGTCTATGAGGACAAATTTGGTGGAACAGACAGGATTGTCACTTTATAATACATCTCATGGCTTCGATGAGGAAGAAGTGAAAAAAAAACTTCAGCAGTTTCCTGGTGGATCCATTGACCTTCGGAAGGAAGACAATGGCATTGGCATTCTTACTCTGAACAATCCAAGTAAAATGAATGCCATCTCAGGTATAGAACTCTTCCTTTTGCTGGTTAAAGAATGACATTAAACCTAACTTGCTATCACGTGACTCTTATTATTACTCCGGTGACAGAAATCTTGAAAGTCAAGGTGCTCTTTGTAGAACATGAAAACAAAACAAACAAAAGCATCACATGAACCAGGTACATTTTTTACTGATTTGTGACTTTTAATTAAAAAAAAAAAATCACTAATTTAAAAAAACAGATGTTGATAAAAAAGAAACCATCAAATTAATCTTTTTTTCCCCCCATTGAAATTTATGAACTGCTTAATAACTTCATTTGTTTTTGTTCAGCTGATGTCACTGGGAGACAAAGGGAAAGTGGTTTCACAGATTTTAAAAATTAACGAGAAAAGCCTATAAATGAAAAATTACTATTTAGTTTATTTTTTTTTCTGTGAATTGAAATATGACTCTAGTTTTCACCATGTAATTCCAATAATCAATGAAAATACTGCACTTGCCTATTCGTTGCCCCTCTCCTAACTCGTGGATACTGGTAATACCTTTGTTTGCTAGGCAGTGCTTGGCATATGAGAATTTTATATTTATGAGACCTGAAAACCCAGGACATGTGGTAATTTGGGATTTTTTGCCAAAGCTCAAGTTGGGATTCTGCTACTATGATGTTATGCAAAAGATAATGAGTAACCTTGCTGACTATCTAGCCTTTGTATTTCAAAATGATTTTGGTAATTTTTCTATTTGTTGGTTATGTACTTTATGGGGATAAATTATGTTCTGTAGTAGCATTTGAAATATTTGGTTCAAAAGTATCTCAATAAGTTTTCATGTGTTTATATATAATCATACCTATAGACATAATTCAGTAGACTCTAATTTTTATAAATTATCAATGGTAGGTCTTTAAACCAAAAATTACTTTTCACTTAGCAGAATTCAGAGATGTTTCTCTCTTTTAGTGTTAACCAACAGAAATATAATTCAAGACACAAATTTGAACTGCGTGTTTCATTCAAAATTTTCGAGTAGCCATGTTTTAAAAAATAAAAAGAAACAGGTAAAATTAATAATTTTTTTAACTCAGTGTATTCAAAATATTTCAATATGTGACTGATATAAAAATTATTAAGAGGTATTTTCTTATTTTGTTTTCATGCCAAATTTTCGAAATTTAGTATACATTTTGTAGTTACTGCACATCTCAGTTTGGACTATCCACATTTCAAGCGCTCAATATCTACATATGAGTGGTGGCTACTTTTTTGGACCATGCAGCTTCATATCTTCAGTTAGTTCAGAGAGTAAAAAGCCAATTTAAAAGTTAGCCTAGGAAGATGAGACTGCTCTGGAGAATTAGGTTAGATTATAGTTTTAATTTACTACTGGATACCTACAAATAATTTGTATTAGTAACACTTGTTATTCAAATGGAAATATTAATTTAATGCCTAATATTTAAAACTAATACAAACAGAACCACATTAATTTGGGAAATGGTATGTGCTTGGGTTTGGTTGGGAAATGATAAGTGAGCCCCATACTATGCAACCCCGCCAGACCCTTGTTTGAAAATCGCCCAACCAGATACTTTTTAAGGTCTCTTCCAACTCTTAATGTTTGTTTTACAAAGTCAAAAAGATGAGTTCAAGATTAACTGGTATAGATTCCTCACACTGAAGTCCAACATTACTTTTTTATTTGACGCTTAATTATTAGGGAAGATGAAAGGCCTATATTTACCTATGTAGATCTATTCTTACCCTAAATTTGTGGTTTTCTATAAAAAAAAAACAAACTATATTCTAAATCTTTTAAGAGCAAGAACTATATTTCCTAAGGACTTCCTCAGAAAGGCCTGCTGTTTTAATTAGGACATAATTAGCCATTAGAAAGGATATGAGTCGATAACATTAATATTTATTGTGGAACCACTTCACTCCTGGTTACTTCAGAAAATGGCAAAGAAAATAATAGTTCTTGACATCATGGGGTTTATATTCCAAAGAGGTATACACAGTTTAATGGGCCCTATATAGTAAGTCTTCGAACCTTGTGGTACCTATTCTTTGCCAATTTTAACCTCCTTTATGATCTTAATATTGGCTTCTAAAGTATTTTCTTAAACAGAGGAAAGAGTAAATTTAATCACATTGAGAGCATTATGAATTTTATGTACTTGGAATATCACTGTAGGTAAGCATATCTAAAAGAATGACAGTCTGCTATTTTTCTTTTATTAAAAATTTGTCTGTTATTAAGAAGTTCCAGTAGAATTTTGGAATGATATCAAGGTAATAATCTGTAAGTCACAGAATTGGTGGTGGTTAGACATCTTACTGGCAGCCTATGAAGTGCTTCCTTGGGCTTCTCCGAACGGTTCATCAACCGTGGAACAAAATGATATTTGCTACCCTACCCCTCTTTCCTGAACTAACATCCTGTTACAGTAGTTCTGTTGTGAGTAGGGTGAAAATGTCACCTTTGTTTTGTGTACTGTATGTCCGTGTATCATAAGATTTCATAGTCTTTTGCAAAACAATAGTATAGTCAAGTTAGGAATACAGGTGTAACTCTTGTGAGCTTGTTGACAAGACAATGTGTACTGCTGTGAAATCAGGCCTGGTATCATTTTGACCCTAAGGGATAATTTTTTTTACCACCATATCCCATATTATTGATTCCAATTTTCCTATTCCTAGGACATGTAGAGGGGAGAGGGGAGAAAAAAAAAATCACTAACGAATTGTAAACTTTTAAAGCAGGGACTGCTATGTATACCTCCTTTGATATACTTCATAGTGCCAACACAATAGTTATTTGATAGACGTTTTGTCTTGTTTGATGCCTTATGGCTTCGAAATTATTTCTATTTTTCCAGTATCTTAGCTGTTTGTGATTCCTCCTCTCTCTGGCAGGTGTTATGATGCTACAACTTTTGGAAAAAGTGATTGAATTAGAAAATTGGACAGAGGGGAAAGGTCTCATTGTTCATGGGGCAAATAATACTTTCTCCTCAGGATCTGATCTGAATGTTGTGAAAGCACTAGTAACTCCAGAGGCAAGTATTGTGCGAATTATGTATTAGATTGTACATGTTTATCAGACTTTGATGGCTGAGATATTAGATTTTACTTATATGGTTATTATGGTAACAACTTAGTCTTTTAATAGCTTTCCAAGGATCAGAATTTCATTTTGCTTCTTAAAGATTAGCTTGCAATAGTATGAAGTACTGGAGAAAAAAAAATGGAAGGACAGGAAGATTAACAATAACCAAAGTCCATTATTAAAATAAGTAAGAATTTCAATTTTTTTAAGTGGAATCCTTTAGCATCTCCTGATAAGGAATTTTATATGAGATACATATATAAAGTACCTAGCATAGCTTTGGTACATAGTAGGCTTCAACAAATGGTAACAAATAAAAAAATGCTTTTGAATTATTACCCTGATAGAAAAAGATCCTAATCATCTTCCACTTTTAGTCCTCTAAGGAACCTCTTTTTCATACATTCAGGCTTCACCCAGGTCCTCTAGGCAAAACAAAAACAAAACAAAATAAAAAAAACAAATACAAAGAAAAATGGAAAAAGATAAGTATTTATTGCCATTTAATTATAGATGTGGGCTGTATGTAGGTAATAACGTTTTGATGTAATTCCACGCCATTCTATGTAGTATATAATCTTTGCATAAATATAAGGAAAGAGCTTATTCTTGATAGTTTTGATAAACTTGGATTTGAATGAGGGTTTCAACACTTTCTGGCTAATCGATCGGCCAATCACTTAATCTTTCTAAGTCTTATTTTCCTAATCTATAAATGAGAATTATATATTTCATAGAGCTATTGTGAGGATTCAAGCTAATGTATATAAAGTGCCTATTAGCACAGTGTCTCAAAGAGGTGGCTATTATTTTTATTTCAAAGATCTTGATATTAAACATTATCCGTGAGATGATCCATAATTTATAGCAGCATTAGACTTAAATTTTTAACGTGTTCAAATGGATACAGCACTAAGCTGGAGAATCGAATATATTGGTTCTTGCCCAAGCTCTAGTAATAATTAGGTATGTGACCTGCAAGTCATTTAGTTATAATTGTCATCTTTAGAATGATTATATTGCTAGGCTCCTTACTTTGTTCACAAAAGACACTGTAAAGATAGAGTGAGATAATAGATTATTGTGGGTCTGATGTAAGCCAGGTGAGAAAATATCTAAAAATGTGAAAGCCTATTTTGCTTTCTTCTAGTTATAGGGTTGTTTCTGTCTCTTTGTATGTAAAAGCTAAAAGTGGAACCATGCTAATTATATCTCTGTCTCTCTCTCTCTCTATATATATAGTGAGTCTGATCTAAGTCATATAGGAAAACATATGTAGTTTTTTTACAGACTTCAGATAAAGGATCACTTCAAAAAGTTTATTCTTTCTAGTAAAGACATTCTTCAAGGAATCTGCTCTCTTGAATGTCTGCAGTGAGTAAGAGTGACTGGATCAACAGCTGAGAATTAAGGTGGTGTGGCCTCAATGATTAAGTAGCATGGCAGGTGTCTATCACAGGTAGTTATGCACATCTGCCAGTCTCATCAAGAAAATATGGAATTGTGGTTCTGCTTTACAATGTGTATGTTTAGAACCCAGATTAGTACTTAAAATACCTTACTTTATTTAAAGCATTTTCCTGGGTAGATGGATCTTTTATTGTACTTTTGTGAAATCTGCCTAGTCATAACATAGGAAGTATGTAGCATAGAAATAAGTAATTTGGGTAAAAGTCTTTTTATGGATAATGTTAAGAAACATAGTAATATGTATAAAGTATGGGGTTTATTTGTCACATGGTGATTTTAAAATTAACATATATTTGCTTGCTCAAGTTCAGGTTATTAAGTATCTCACTATGATTCAAACTCAGCATTTTCACTCTCAGTTGGTTTTGCCATGCTGAATATGAAGTATTGGCAGAATGTGAAATTTCTAGTAGGTTTTTGGACTCTACTTGAAAACAGGAGTTGAAGCAATGGAAATGTATGAGACTTCCAAAGAAGAAATTACATATAAAGAAGAGAAAGAATCATAGGTTGGATTTTTGGGGAATACATGCATTTAGAGCATTAGTTGAATAGGAAGAGAAAAAGAAGAAAACTGGAAAAGAACAATGAAAAAAATAGGAAGAGAATCAGGAATGGACAATGTTACTAGCAACTAAAAGAGAATATCAAAATGAAGAAACTGGTCAAAGCAAGATACCATTTTTTATGGAGAGAGGGAGGGAAGTGAGGGTAAGGAAAAGCCATTTAATTTAACAAATAGGAGATTTATTAGATACCTTTGAGTGAAGTCTTGAGAGAAGGCAGAATCAGATCATACTAGCTTAAAATAAGTGTGTGGGGACAAAAAGAAGAGGTAATAAGTTTAGAACTCTTGAAAAATTGTTTTATATATGTTTATATTCTTAGAGGATCAAAGTTTGGGGTAATATGTACATGTATCTTATACCTCTTCCCTCCATATTACCCTGAGTAGAACTCTGCATTTCTGGGATATGTGATCTGATTCTCACACATAAGTCTTTGCTAATATCTCATGCAAAGCTGAGCTCAAGGATTCCTAAAAGGTGAACAAAATAAAATGCTACATCATTTATATTTCAGACAGCATCAAAGAGTTTTAAGTAAGATGTTAAATGTCTTTTTCGTTTCATTACTTTTTAAATCCTGAAAATGTTTTTATTTTTTTTAATTTCTAGCATAAAACATTTGCATTATGCCTTTGTGTTTGTGCTTATTCTTATATAGGATGGAATAGCCTTATCTATGTTCATGCAAAACACCTTAACAAGATTAATGAGGTAATGTGTTTTCTTTTTAAAATATGATTTCTAAAATACCAAAAATAATTCTTTGTTATTCAATGTTTTGTACCAGTTTAAAAGAAAATAGCTGATTTTAAAATTCCATTTATTCTAATGATGAACTATTTGTGCCATCGAGGACAGTCATTTAATTAAACGTTAGTGACATATATACAAATATTTTAAAAATAAGGGACATGAGAGATAAAAAAGAATTTAAGACATAGCACTTTTCCCTAAAGAGCTTATATTACTTGCTGTATTTAGGTATAGACATGGGAAAGTTAAATACTGTTATTAGAGTAAAGTAAAGACACCAGTCCAGAGATGACACATCAAGTTTACCTAATATTCAAAATTAGTAGACTGTATAGTCTGTATAGTGAAGTGGTCTATATTCGGAGGGAGAGAGAAGAGAAAAAGAGCTGTGGATAGAGAAGGCTTTTACAGCTTTCTGGGGAAGGTGGATTCACTTTGTACCCAATGAAAAGGAAAGGAGAAGGAATTCTTCTTGGCTATTACTATGCATTCGGGGTTACAAACAATGACATATTTAAGCTGATTAGCTTTCTACTCCCATATTCCAACTGAAAATGATTTTAAGATGATAAAAACGAAGGAAGTTTATATATAAAAATAATTCTTTTTAATTGGAAGCAGTTTGTGTTAAATTTTCAATTTAAAGCTACAGCTTTGCATTTTGGTTAGAATCTACAAGCAATTCTATACTTTCAAAACATTGCAGATTTACCTTTTAATGCATGCTTCTACAAAGTGGGTCTTTGCAGACAGGAAAGGTGAAGAGATTTATTTTTATCACAGAACCATTCCTTTCTGTAGGATTGATCTGTGGACCGTTTCAGTGAGTGATGAAAAGATTTGATAGGGACTTTTATAATAACACAGTTTTGGAGCTCAGTCTTCTGTATGACATTTCTTCCCTCTGAATACAGCCTTCACGTTCCCATCTATAACCTGATACCAATAAAAGTGAACTGAGACAATATCACATTGAGTTATTCCTGATTACTAGTTGTTGAGAAATTTCAGGAGCTATAAAACATTTATTTTAATAAAGTTATAATACGGCTGTAGTTTAAACATATGTAATAATTCAGGGAGATATTTTGATAAACTTATTTGGTATGGCATTTAGTATAAATTATTATATCTTTAGTACTGCACCGTATGTTCCTCATATGCACTTGGCTCAAGTTTCAACAAGTATATCCTTTGGGGTTTGTTTGTTATTATAAACATAGTTCATTAATTTGTTTTTAGTGCATCTTAAGTTTTTAATGACATTTGTAGATTCATATTGAAATAAAAAATATTAACAACCATTTTTCCTGTTTCCTTCAATATACAGACTTCCTTTAATAAGTATTGCGCTTATTCAAGGTTGGGCCTTGGGTGGAGGAGCAGAATTTACTACAGCATGTGATTTCAGGTAGGATGAAAATTGCATTACTTCTTGCACAAATATAATTAACATATGCTCAAGTGGATTTTTTCATTAGCATAAATATTTGGTATATTCTCAAAGAGGATAATCAGTTGGCAATTTTTATTTGTCAGTAATTAAAGTAGATAATTTCAGTTAGTCTAGTATAATGACTACCATTACTTTAGTACCATGCATCAAAAAGTTAAAATGATGATTTTAAGTAAATCTATTTTAGCAAAATCCCTGGGGAAGGATTTTTAAAGCTTAAAATTCAAAATAAATACACAAAGAAAAATAAAAAGAAGAAGAGAGAATAGAGGAAGAGAGACTATTATAATCATCCTTTTAACCAATAAAAATGAGTTTTTTGTTGTCCATTTCTTAGCTTTACTGTGATTTATAGTAACCTTGTGGAGCTTTTGGGCTGATTAGGGAATAATATTAGAGAAAGTTATTTGGGACCAATAACTCTTCAATCGCTAGAATTCTTTTTAGCATTGGGTAGCTATACCTCATAGGAATGACATCTTGTAGAATCCTAATGCTTTATATGTACTTGAAACTGTGTTCTCAGTTACCATTACTAAGACCTACTAGCTCAGCTTTAAAGAGAACCAGTACAGTGTTTTTTGATCTGCACAGACTTGACCCTCTTTATAATGCAAAAGGTAGTGTATATAGCATAATGGTAAGTCAAATGGCAAAACAGTAAAGAGCCCCAGCACTGGAGTCAGATCGACTTAGGTTCAATTACAGTTTGCCACTTTTAATTTGACTTCAAATCAGTCTCAATTTCTTTATCTGTAAAATAGAAATAATCTTCCTTAAATGTTAATAGTAGATTTAAATGAGTTAATGAATATGTAGGTTTTAGTATAATACTTAACCTAAAGCACCCGTCAATGTATAGGTGATGCTGATTAAAGTTTTAAAGTTACCTTGTTCCACTCTCTTTTACTGACATGCCAGTATGGCAGTGTTTTGGCATACTTTTAAACTCATTAAATCTCTTTGACTTTTTAACCTTAAGGCTAACCCTGGCCTCCTTTTTTTCCCCATTCATTATACACTTGATCCTGGCAAAGAAAAATGTTGGACCATACACTAAGAGGAGACATTCAATGTTTAGAATTTTGACTCTCCCATTCAGACACTAAAAAGAAAGCCATCCCTCTCTGGCATGCAGTGCTGTAGGCTAGGGGGAAATAGTGGAGGCAGGTGACTAATGCAATTCTTTAGTTCCCTTTCAGCTCTATACCTTGAATCACAAATTCTATATTTTCTAAGTTCAGATTTTTAAAGTATATAAGGTAACTCTTGTAAACTATCCATTGTACTAAAATGCTGTGAAAATATAATAATATAAAAGACACCCATCAAAAAGACCCATATGTAATTAGGATGCTAAAAGATGTGAATATTTAATTGGACTTTTCTTTTTAACTTTCACTTTAATTATTTTAAAATCAGTCTTGTCTACAGGCATGCCACCCTGAACAAGCCCAATCCCTTCTGATCTCGGAAGCTAAGCAGGGTCGGGGCTGGTTAGTACCTGGATGGGAGACCACCTAGGAAGGCCAGGTGCTGTAGGCATAACAAATAGAAAATAAAGGATTGTAAGCTGACCAGGTCTTTGCATTCTGTGAGGTTAACCAAGGGTTGCCCCACCTAAAAAAATAAAAAAATAAGTAAACAAATAAATAAATAAAAATCAGTTTTATTGAGGTATTATTTGGATTCTACATCTGTGTAACCACCTTCATAATCAAGATATAAAAGATTTTTAGCACCCTACCTACATTTGCATCTACCTTTTCCCAGTCAGTTCCCACCCTTGTCCAAGGCAAATGCTGACCACGTTCTCATTCTAAATTAGATTTGCTTTTTGGTTTATTTTTAGAGTTTTATAAATTCGTACAGTGTGCACTGTTTTTGTGTTTGACTTCTTTCATTTAGTGTAATTATTCGAGATTCATCAGTGTTGTACCATGTACCACTACTGTATTACTTTTTAATGCTGAAAAGTATTGCGTAGATATAGCATGTATTAGTCTGTATATCAGTGATCTGTTCATTTTATTGTCCAGTGATACCTTTCTATGTGTATTATTTATTATTATTATATATTCTGGATAAAAGTCCTTTTACAAATAAGTCAAATACATAATTTTTATGTCAGATATAAGTATTGTGCATATTCTCTCAGCCTTTTCATTTTAGTAGTAGTATCTTTTAACAAGTAGAAATTTTTATTTTTAAAAATACTTTTAAATTCTCATTTTGAAATAATTACAGACCTATGAAAAATTTGCAAAAATCACACATATAACCCCCATATGCCTTTCACTTAATTTCTCCATATGTTCATGTCCTTTATAACCACAGGGCAGTTATCAAACCAGAAAATTAATATCATTACAGTACTAAACTAATCTACAGAATTTAATTTTTTTAATTGTCATAGTAATGTCCTTTGTCTGCTCTAGGATGCAATTGAGAATCTATTTTGTCAGATATAAATATAGCATTAATATTTCTGTGGTATTCCTTTTTCTGATATTTCATTTAAGTATATGTTGTATTTCTCAAAGGTAATTCTAGTCAATGTATATTTGGATCTTGCTTTTTATTCTGTCTGATGATCTCTTTCTTTTATATGGAATGTTTACATAATTTATATTCAATATTGTTATTGCTATAATTGGGTTTAAATCTACCATCTCGATATTTGTTTTTATCTGATCTTGTTTATTCTTTCTTACTCTCATTTCCTACCTCATTCTAGGTTATATTTTGTCATCTCATTTTACCTCTTTTATTGACCATACCTTTTTTGATATATGTATCAAATACATATATTTTTCTAGTAATATATTTTACTATATATTTATATTTTATATATTATTTTATCTATTACTGTATATATAGTTTAAGTATTTTACTAGAAAAATGAAACAAAACAAAACCAAGACACATAAATTTCTAGAATTGCAGTGTATGGCATATATGGGTTAAAAAACATGTATTTCTAACCTGTAGAAAATATATTTTCTAGTTATGTATGTTCATGTATATATATATGTATCTATATATACATGAACATACATAAACATACATACATATTTCTAGATCTTTTTACTGGTTGGGTTAGAATTAACACTTTTATTTTAAACTTACTGGTCTTCCTTCAAGTAATATTACTTTGCATAAAATATAAATATTACAATAAACTCTTGTTTCCCTTATCCTGCCTTTCATGCTGTTGTTGCCATACATTTTGCTTCTACGTAACTCCTCAAATTATTATTATGCATTTGCTTTAAATAAGCAATTATCTTCTAAAACTTTATTTAAACATAACTTTCTACAGAAATACATTCATATTAGTGAATAGAATGCAATTTAAGTTTTAACTTATTCTACACAATTTGGACAAATCTTGGTACATGGTTTAAGCATTTAAAAAAATAATTTGTAATCTGATGTATTTTTCATCTATTACAAATGTATGTAAAAGATTCTCCATCAAATGCTGCGAAAGGCAGCAGTTATTAATTTTTTTTTTTTTATCAGAAATAATATTTGGGTTTAAGCATATCTGAACTTTTAACTGTATGAGTAAAGCTGGTTTCCCTAACCAGAAATTCTTCCACTGTTAGATATGTTTTAGTCTGTCGTTTGAATAATTTTGGAACTTAATTACTTCTAAGATAGCTGGATCTATATTAATACCTAGATGATATTTCCACATTTGCACATTGTTCTTCTAGTTTTTTGAGATGTAGCAAAAGCTAGGAACCCTATTTTAGGAAACCACATAAAATCTCATCCAATGGCCCTTGGTTTAGAAGGCCTGTTTTTGAAACAGATATTTATACATACATACAATTTATTTTATTGTTATCTTTTGTGTCTTAAGAAATTCTAACTACTGATGCCATTTTAAATATTTTGGTTTTGTTTGTTTAAAACATAAATGTTTGATTTAATGATTTGTTACAAAATGGGAATCTGTGTAACCATGATATAGGTCAAGAACTGGAGCATTGCCAATACTCCTGAAGCCCCCAACCTGCCCCTTCTAAATCACAGTCCTCTCATTTCCATCCAGGAGATGGAATTTACCTCGAATTTTGTAATTACTTTCTTACTTCTCCTTATAGTTTTATAAGCTTAACTAGTTTATAACCAATGTATTCTATTTTTTTTCCTTCTTGAACTTCATATAAATGACATCATATAGTTATAGAAATAGTATGAAGAAAGATTTGGTAAGCTAATTCATGCAAAGTAAATTTTTATGTTAACTTTTCTTTTGTATAATTTATGATTCAGGTTTCAGCTTATCGGTTTAAATATCTAACTTTATATTTACATAGAGATTTTAAAATAGGTTTGTGTGTAAGATAATTTACAAAGACTCTAGCATCTGAAAACTAGTACCTCTAAATTGGAGGGGATCCTTGTACAACAGTGCCTTCTGCTGTCATCAATGCAGATTGCATTCGGATGCTACATTTCATTCAGTGATGAGAAAGCAGTCAGTCCTATGGACAACTCGAGGCTACATACAAATGCTCTATGTGTGAAAGGATTAAAGGCTTTTCTCACTTTGCCCTGAAATGCAGGTATTTATAGAATATACAACTTAAATATATAATTATATATGTAATATATAAATATTAAATATATATTTACATATGTAATTTAATATTTAAATAATCCTAAGCTTTATGTGAAGGTGCATTATACTTAGTATACCTCTATAATAAATAGGAGTGCATATTAAAACTATAGATATCCTCTAAAGAAAATGTGTTAATCTTTAAACATTTATTAGACTTTTACATCATCCTTCTTATTTATTTCTTGTCTGTGTTTGGGTTTAGTTAGGGCTTAGGACAAAAGGCAGAATCACAGAGACTATTTGGTTCTTTAATACTGCTAATTTGCCTTGCTGTGTTGTTCTCTAAATGAAGGAAGTGTCTTGTCCTAGAGCTTCATAAAATATTTATTTTTATTTGATATGAAATGTTTGAGGGTACCACTCTCATCAGATGTATCTAGTAACATGCATTCAGTTTTCCAATGAAGACATGTTCTATATAGACCCCCATATTAAATTGCATTCAGTTGAGTCATCCATTAAACATATGTTTAGCACCCATATATACTAGAGCTGTTCCAAAAACTTGTATGTCTTGGGTTTTTGTTTCCTTTTTCTAGTAATATAGTTCTATTAAATTTTACAAAATTATTTGTCCACAGCTGATGAAAAATTTCAAAAAAGTAGAAACTGATCTTTCATAATAGAAGTTTGAAAAACACTGTCCTAGACTATTCAAACGTTTTTAACCTACACAAGAAAAGCAAAAGTTTTTAAAAGTTAAGTGCTAATAGAGAGGATTGCATATTGGACTACTAGTCACAGTTATCAGGAAGTGATAAATCAATCTAATTTACTAGCTAATCCCCCCCCCCCAACTTTATAATGGTACCTTGTCAGCTGTCTTCTATGACAAATTAGCTTATATTCTAAAAATATCTGCTTGTTCCAAAAGGACACCAAAAGCATTTATAACATTCTGCTTAAAAGATAAATTCCTTTCTTAGGTATATATATATATGTTGACGCTTTTTAGCTTAACTTTCTTACATTGGAGAATTGCCTAGCATTCACTCAACTGATGTTTTCATCCTTGCTGCTCTCCCATTACCAGTGGAAAATATTTCAGAAGATGAAACATACACTTGATATGAATATTCCAAATAAATGAGCTCATACAGCATTCTAGCATTACCCCATCCCCTGCCCCCAACCCTGTAAGCACTAACTGATAATACATATAATGAATTAATATGTCAGAAATACTCAGGTATACTTGCCATATATAAACACCCATATTAAATTGCACTCAAGTGAGTCATAATTTTCATGTAAAACCTTCTTAAAGAAATGGCTTTTTAAAAACATTTTTAAAAGCAAAATATTAACATATGAATTAAAAGTAGCATTCATTCCTTAGTGTTCATTATCTAGGCACTCAACGTTGTTTCTCTTTTTGTACCAAAATTGGTATGGGGAAATAAAATGCGAGAACTTGCTTCTAATTTTTTAATCTGTCTCGACTAATTAAAAATGTTTAGAATGAAATATAAAGAAAATATTTATTTGAGTATTAGTTTTTTATTACAGCCATAATAAGTTACCACAAGTTTAGTGGCTTAAACAACATCAAGGTATTATCTCACAGACAGGTAGGTCCAGAGTCCAGCTGAGCTTAACTGGTTTTTCTATAAACCTGATCACACTGGGCCAAAATCAGCATTCGGCTAGACTGGGCTCTGAAGACTCTGAGAGAAAATTCACTTCCAGACTCATCCTGGTTACAAATGGCAGATTTCATTTCCACACACTTTTAAGACTGAGAATAGGGAAGCCCCAGGAGAGGGAGAGAGAGAGAGGGAAATGCCCAATAGGTGGAACATGTAGAACACACACATTTATCAATCAAATTTGCTGTCTTATATGGGCATGGTTTGTGGAGCCAAAAAGTTATAATAGTAATATCAAATATCACTGATCACAGATTGCCATAACAAATAAATAATAATGAAAACGTTTGAAATATTTCGGGAATTAACAAAATCTAACACAGACACAGTGAGAAATGCTGTTGGAAATATGCACCATAGACTTGCTTGGTGCAAGGTTACTACAAACCTTCAATTTGTAAAATCTCAGTATCTGCAAAGTGCAATAAAGCAAAATACAATAAAACCAGTTATGCCTATAAATATATATTCTTTTTTAACAGCAAGAATATTCTCCATAACCTCAGTAAAGTTGTCAAATGCAGGAAATTTAACATTGATGCAGTATTTTATCAAACATGCTATTTTTTTCTTGCATGTTTATTTTTTTCTATAGGAGCTTTCATATCAGTTTGTCCAGCTCCAGAATAAAGAACAGATATTGGTATTTTTATTTGACTAACATTAAATTTATAAGTTAATTTAAGGATAACTGACATCTTGATAATGTCGAAACACTAAGAATAAGAGCTGTCTTAACATTTGTTCGAGTCTATGTTTGTGTCTCTGAGGGGAGTTCTATAATTTTCTCCTTAGATTTAAAAAAATTTTCATTTTAAGTTTATTTCAAAGTATTTTTTTTTGTTTTTGTTGGGTTTTCTTTTTATGTAATTGATTATTATTTGTCTATAGGATGGTTATTTTTACATTAATTTTATATGCTGCTGCCCTCCTAAATTTTTCTGTTGTTTGAGTTAGTTTTATCATTGATTTATTAGAATTTTCTAATTATGTATGGAGATACTTTCACTTTTTCACAATTATTAATTCTTTAATAGTTTTCTATTATTGTATCAGTTAGTACCTATAATACATACAAAGTTGCAGTGGAGAGATCTGCTGACCTTGCTTTGTTCCTGACCTTTGTGGACATGCCTCTAGTTTTTCACTTTTAAGTAAGATGCTGGCTTTTGGATTGAAGTTTATGTTGATACACAGATTCAAGCTGAGGAATTATCCTTCCATTCCTATTTTTTCAAGAGTTTTGAGGTACCAAATTTCATCTTAGGAGTTTTCAGTATCTATAGAGGTAAATGGTTGTTCTCTTTAGACCTAATAATGTGATTAATTATGTTAATTTATTCCTAACATCAGTTAAAGAATACAGCCCTTTTAGACATGGTATATGATTTTTTTTAACGTGATATCGAAATCTATTTGATGATAATTTCATTTAAGATTTTTGCTTTAATATTTACATTAGTTATACTGCTGAGTAATAAATCACCCCCAAAACTTAGCAACTTAAAATGCAAACATTTATTGACACATTATATGAGATAAAACACCAAATATTTATTATTTCTGGGAGTCAGGAATCCCCATATGGCTTGTCTAGGCACCTTTGGTTCAGGGTCTCTCATGAGGCTATCATCAAGATGTTGGCCAAGGCTCAACTAAGGGAAGAGAAGATCCAGTTCTAAGCTCACTCTAGTGGTTGTTGGCAGGCTTCGGGTTCACAGTGGTTGTTAGCTGAGGATGTTGGTTTCTTGACATCTGGGCTTACAACAAGGCTGTCTACAACCTGGAAGCTGGCTTCCCCCAAAGTGAGGGTTCTGGGCGAAAGAGAATGAGATGATTCACAGAATGGAGACCCACAGTCTTTTTGTCACTTAATCTTGGAAGGGACATCCCATCTTTTTTGCTGTATTCTGTTTGATAGATGCACATCACTAGGTCCAGTCAACACACAAGAGGAGAGGATTACACAAGGTTGTAAATACCAGGATGCAATGACCATTAGGAACTCTCTTGGAGATTGCCTACTACAATATACATAAAATAAGTCTAATTTTATTTTTTGTGCTATACTTACAAGATTTAGGTATTAATGTTATACATACTCATTAAAATAATTGTTTTTTTTTTTCTTAAATTAATTTTCTAACTCAAAAACAAATCTATATGGCATTGGAACATCATTGTATGTAAAGATTTGGTAAAATTTCCCTTTGAAACCATCTGGGTCTGGAACTTTTTAGCTTCTGATAAATCCAGTGGCATTATAATTCTTTTGCCCTTATAAGTTATTTGATTTTTAAATTTTTAAAATTTTTTTGCCTGGAAACCCTGAGTTTTCTGTCTTTAAAGTCTAATACTTTTATTAGGATATGTGCCAGAGTTGATTCTTTAGAGTCAGTTTTCCCAGATATGCAGTAGAGCCTTTCAGTGTGCAAATATTAGTTGTTTCTGCTACTCTAATTATACATCTGATACATCTTCTTTGCCTATTTTCTTTAACTCTTCTTTTAACCAGTTCTCATTTTCTTGGTTATTTTCCTGCTTTTCTTCAGTGTGCCTTATTAGAATTTCATTCAAACCTATTCTTGTCTTTTTCTTCTATTTTCTTCTTAAATTCAGTCAACTCTTATTTATCTCCCCACCCACTATGCCTTTTTTTTTTTTTTGAGGGGGAAGGGCATTTCTATTACTGATTTTTAAATTTCTGAATCAAGATTTGTCTTTTTTCATTTAAGTATGCAAATTGAAGGTACTGAATTCAGTTCTTTAATTTCAGTAATGTTTTCTAGTTTTCTGTATAGAAGTTACATGCCTTTTGTTAGATTTATTTCTAGATATATTATTTTTTTCTTAACTTTTTCTTTTAGTACTACTTACTATAAATGATAGTATTTTCGTTGTTTGCTGCAGGCTTATAGAAATGCTACTAATTTTTATTGATCTTATAGCCAACAAACTTACAAAATTAACTTACTAATTTTAATAGATTACCTATATATTCTTGGATATTCTATGTACACAATCATGTCATCTGCGAATACTAAGTTTTTCTTACAATCCAATCCTTGTAACTTCTTTCATTTTGCCTTACTGAACTGTCTAGGTATTCTAGTACAAAGATGATCAGAAGTGGCTATAGTACTTTCCTTATTTCTGATTTCAAAGAAAAGTTTCAGAATTTTTATCATTATGAGATGTTTGCTGCAGCATTTTTGTATTCCTTATTAGGCTAAGAAAGTGTCCTTTTTTTTGGTGGGGCATTAGTTTTTATATGTTCCTTTTGTGTGTGTGTTTGTGAATTATCTACATTTTCTTCTGTTTTTCTTTCTTGTATCATGGATTTAGGTGTTTATATACTGAATGAAAAACACGTTTGTTTCTTTCAATTTCCTAGCAAAATAAAATTTTCAGCTATGCAATGTAGAGCCTGCCTACCTAATTTGTTTCCAGTCTTTAACATTGTTTTCACAAATATAAATACCCCTCAGCCCACAGTATTAGCATTTCCAGCTGCTACCCATTAGTTGAAAGTATATTACACAGAAAGAGGGCTGTCCCAAGGGAGCTAATATAGGTAGCTCTTTTCTTAAAATACTAACTTAGTAAGTCAGAATACAAAATATATACATAATACACATGCTTGCATTGACAAATGTACACATGTGTGCACACACACACACACCCCCAACACATCCCAGAGACATTAAAACATGAGTTCTATTTTTGATGTGGCAGTGCTTGTACTCTGAATGAGGCATCCACCTCAGGGAGCATTTGTTTTGCCCGTATTGCTTTGTGTTGTAGTTACCTCCATATTATATAGAAATTCCTAATTTAGAGCCTGTGAGATCAAGAAAATCAACTTCTGAGCATGCTGGGATTACTAACTGAATATAAAAATCAGACTTGATTATCCCCATTTTCCTCTCTGTTCCTCATTCTGCTACCCCCCCCACACACACAAATAAAAAATTTCGCTCATTCAGCCATATACTTTCTTACTCAAGCAGTCCCTTTGCATAAAATAAATGGAACCTCATGAGGCCAATAATCTGAGAATAGCAAATCAGAAAGGTGAGATTATGTGGAGAATCTTTGGGTTCTTTCCTTCTATTTTTCCTTAAGTTGTCTTGTGATATAATGGCAGGTAGAAACAGGAGGGAGAAGGGGCCAGGGGAGTAGATATGCAAACAAATAAGTGTTTCTGTTCGAGGCATGATTTTAAAGTATTGTTTGGAATCAGATGCTTTTTCTGATTACATAGTTTTATGTACCATATTTGTTGTCTTTGGCTCTAAATATGCAAAAGGACTAGTAGTTTCTGGCAGTAGACTAAAGTTGACTTAAAGCAGTGATTCCAACCTTTAAATTTATGACATCATGTATTTAATTTTTTAACATGAATGCTTTTTTTTACAATTTTAAAATATTTATGCTTTTACTTATATTGCACAATATTCCTTAACTTGTATCTTAAAGAGATTTTTAAAAAAATAAATTTAGCATTTTCTCCTTCAGCCATATCTATAGTAGAACATAGTATTATTTCTTTTATTTGGAAATATGAAAATTATATATATTTTTTAGTTTCCATTAACAGATATTGAGGAAGTGTTGTATACTGTCATTTGCTGGGCTTCATAATATCTAAGTATAGCTGTTTTACTTTCAGTACTTTAGGGATTGAGTGATTTTAGTCTGGAAACTTTATACTACCTCTCTAGCAGAAATACTACTGTTATTTGTGGTGACCTACTATCAATGCAACCAGCTTAATAACAGCTAGTTTACATAGAATTTTAATGTGTCAGGCACTGCGAAGGTATAAAATATATACAACTTTAATATTCCAAATAAAATTATAAATAATACTGTTCTATAAATGTGGCTGAGGCATATTTCACACTGATTTTTTTAAAAACATATATAAAAACTGTTCCTGTTAAGAATCTTTTTAAAAGAATTGTGGCACATGTATGTTCTAAGCATCTTTCATGTGCTAACTCACTTAATATTCATAATCATTCTATGGTATAAGTACTTTTATTTTGTCTATTTTATAAACAAGCATATTGAGGCCCAGAGATATATAATTTAATCTTTCATAGCCTTTTTATACTCTGTGTCTGTTTTTCTTTGCTGTATTAAAATACAGCCAATGTAGTGGCCAAGCTAGGCATTCTGGCTCAATTCTATGCACTTCACATAAAAGCTGTACTGTCACCTGACAATTATTTCATGAGCTCTATTGTCATAGAGTTCACTAAAAGAACCTTTTTAATAATAAAAATTTAAAAGCTTTTACTTTGATAACTTTTACTTCCTATTTTAGTAAAATTTTATAATTGTTTCTTTTGTATACATTTGTCCAAAGACCTACAATTTATAGCTAACTCACCAGAAAGAAGTAGCACACTGAACAGTCCTTTAGGGTATCCACAGTGACTTTGCAACACCTGTCACAGGTGATTCTCTTTTGCAGTTAAACGTAGTTTTCCTATAACATTGTCGAATACATACAGTAGTAATGATGAGTATATCCACATTTGATTACTTATCTCCCTTCTCCCAGTGTCATAGAAGATTTTAAACGTTGCCAATAATTACACTAATAAACAGTTGGAAGATACTTATAATTCTTTTACTTGTCCAAGAAAAGGAGTTTAATGTGGTTTTATAAATTGAGTTTGCTATAAGTCTTCAGAATTTTAAGATTTAGGTCTTAAGTTTTCTATATTTATATTAATAGATTATCCCTTGCAATTCAGTTACATTACAGGTGGTACCAGGAAACTGCATCTAAACTCTAGAAGTAATTAGTATATAATCCTGTAAGGTCTATTAGGAATCAGTTTCTATTTTTGAACATCTTGTCTATTCAACATTTTCTTCATAAATTATGGTTATCAGCATTTAAAATTTTACATTTAAACTTTATTTTTTTGATAAAGAGTATTGTGAAAGGTTAAATATTTAATTGGAAATTTTTTGATCATAGTAACTAATGTACATGAAATGTAAATCAGTACGCAAGCATACCTTAGGCATATAATATATAAAGAATGGATGTCAGAGTTTGATCACAACAAGTAGTTTTACAAAGATTACCCTAGGATTTGTTAGAGTTGTAAAACATGATTCAAAAAGGCATACCATACCTTACATTCTAAAATATAGCAAAGGGGAAGAAAAGTGGTATAAAGATGATAAAGATTCTTCTTTAGAAGCAAATAATTCCAAATATAAATGTGCTTAAATAATGTTTGTTGTCATATGCTCATCTACATTACCCCAGCATCTAGGGCTTTAACTGACTTTTATGTTCAGCTGATTCTAAATGAATTTATTCCTGACATAATCCTTTTCTGTAATGTAGGCATAGCTGTGAGCCAACACCACTGTCAGCACCAGGATGAAATTAAGAACTGGGACATATTGAATTTATTCTGTGAAAAGCTTTATAGGATTGTGTTCAGTGTCAACAATATTCTTATCTCTAAGACTATTAGGCATTATTTCTGTAATTTCTATTCTACTTCATTTTTGGCATTGTTTATTATAATAAGGCAGTATCTCTCTCACAGCTGTAGGCTAAATTCAGATTCTTAGGAGACATGTTCTTCCTTCCCATTTAAAAGTTATTTATTGAAAACTACTACTTTCATGGCTCTTTCCCACTAAAAGCAGTTGCTCATTATTAAGGCAGATCTTCCCTTGTCAGAATGCACAGCTGTGAAGAGACAGTTCTCTTTCCCAGTAGGTTAATAAATAGGCTTTTTTGAGAATTACCTACTGGAACATTTCTTTTGATTAAAGGGTTAAAGACTCAGGGGCTGTTGTTCTTGGTGCTAATAGAACCAAACCACCTGCAGCTGAGCACTGAACACTTTGGGAAGCTGAACTTACTGTCTTCTTTTTTGTAAGGAGTAGCTGAAAGTAATATTTTTTCTTAAAAAATAAAATTCGGGCGTGACCTTTGGTTCAAATTAAGGTTTTATCGTGAAAGATTCTCACTGAAGCATGCAGTCAAAATAAAACTGATAAATAGCATTCCATAGACAGTACAACTTAATGCAGCCTATTAATAGTGTACAAATATTTAACTGTCCAGTTTTAAGCCTTTTGCTATGTTCACTAATTTCTATCTCCTTTATTGTTCTACTTCGCTTGTTAATTACCCTATTCATAAAAATCCAAGGATTTGGAGAAAATTAATCCCTGCTATAGGAAATCACTGCTCTCACTCCAACCCAAGCTACTATCACTTTCTTAAGTGTCCTTACTTCCACTCTAGTCTAGCTAATTATTGTGTGTGCTGTGAGGTTAACAGCACACGTAATGGATCTGACCTACCTGGGTTTAAAATCTGCTCTGCTGTATAGCTGCATGGCCATGAGTGGGCTACTTATTTAATTTTAGTTACCTTTGTTCTCTCTGTAAAATGAGGATATTACTGTACCTCATATGGTGGCTCTGAGTATTAGTTAACAAGTTCCTTAGACAAGTGCTATTAAATGCTAAATAGTCAATGCAGCAATCAGGGTTAACTCTTATAAATAATTCCGATACTACTGCCTTGGTCAACTTCCTTTAAATAGCTTTACTTAGAAAATAAAATCTGCACTAAGGCCTATAAAACCTATCTCTGATTTCTACTACCGTTCCTGTTTACTCCATTCCAGCTACAGTAGCCTGTTCCCTAGAGATACTCAGTTGTTCTACCTCAAGGCCGTTGCACTTGCAAATTCACTCTTCCTGGAACTTTCCCCACAGAATTTTGTGTCACTCACTCACTTGGGTGGCTGCTTAAATATTCAGAGGCCTTTTCCATCTAAAATAGCACACCAACAAACATGTCCTCATCCTCTAGTGCTTTGCCCTATTTTATTTTTCTTTGTAGCACTTATCATCACTGACATATTGTTCAGTGTCTTTCCTAACAGGAATGTAAACTGGCATTTGTAGTATTTAGTATTTGCTGGAAGACTGGATAGATGCTGGGTTAAAAAACAACTTTTTTTCCCTGAATGCTATTGACTTTAACTTATGCTTTTTTTTTTTTTTTTTTTTTTAAGGTATGTGCCTAACATTTTCTCCCATATTTTTACTTAATCCAGGTTTTTTCATTAGGCCGCTATTCACTTTAGAAAGTTACACTTTAGACTTTTAGAAATGAAGACTAGATTCCAATTTGCAAAGTAAAGGATAAACAAGCACAATAAAAATGTTGACATTGTTTTCAAAGGGAAGCATTATGTAACGTGTATACATTGAATTCTGTACTTAACTATATGTGTCTAACATTGTTAATAACATATCTACCTATAAAGATCTATGGAGATTTCAAATCAGATTATGAATTAGTACTTTATGACTAAAGCATACATATTTAGTTACAATTAAGTTCTTTCTTTTCGCTTTTGCAGGTTGATGACTAAAGAGAGTAACATCAGATTTGTTCACAAGGAGATAGGTATAGTACCAAGCTGGGGTGGTGCTACTCGGCTGGTTGAAATTATCGGCAGCAGACAAGCTCTCAAAGTGTTAACTGGGGCCCTCAAACTGGATTCACAAAAAGCTTTAAACCTAAGAATGGTCGAAGAGGTTTTGCAGTCTTCAGATGAAACTCAATGTCTAGAAGAGGCAAAAGAGTGGCTAAAGCAGTTTATCGATGGGCCACCGGAAGTAATTAGAGCTTTGAAAAAATCTGTTACTGCAGGCAAAGAGCTTTGTTTCGAAGAGGCATTACAGGTTGAAAGAGATCTTTTAGGAACACTGTGGGGTGGACCCGCAAATATAGAAGCTATTGCTAGGAGAGGAAAATATTGTAAATAGATTTTTCTTAATCTGTACTGATGTACTACAACTCCAATGATTAACATGTAAAAAAGTGATATGAAATATGAATATCAGAATTACTTTAAAGGGTATTACTATTTGATTGTTTTTAATCTTTCAGAATACCTATACTCATTGGTATAGTTTTCAGTATGCAGTAGTCCCCACTTATCTATGGGGGATATGTTCCATGACCCCCAGTGGATGCCAGAAACTGCAGATAGTACCGAACCCTATGTAAACTGTTTTTCCCCCACTTACAAACCTATGATAAAGACATACCTATGAGAAAGTTTCATTTATAAATTAGGTACACTGATTAACAATAAAACAAGTATAATATACTGTAATAAATGTTATGTGAATGTGGTCTCAAAGTTATTTTATTGTACTGTACTCACCTTTGCACTTACAGAAAACACTTAATGGCTCCTCTTTGGCATATTGCCAGCATTACTACTCTTGTGCTTTGAGGCCATTATTAAGTAAAATAAGGGTTAAACACAAGCATTCTGATACTGTGAAAGTCTGATAAACTGAGATGACTACCAAGTGACTTAATTGGTGGACTGTGTCTACAGTACATACTATGGCTGACAAAGGGATTCAAGTTCCTGACAGGAAGGATCAGGACAATGTGAGATTTCATCACACTCCTAAGAATGGCATGCAATTTAAAACTTGGTTTATTTCTAGGATTTCCATTTAATATTTTCAGACTCCAGTTAACTGGCTAAACCCTCAGAACGTGAAACAACAGGTAAGGGGGACACTATTATATTTGGGGACTTACCAAGTAAATCTGGAACATCTGGCTAAAACACACAATACTTTTGGCTCATAAATTATTACTAGTTCTCTAAATAGCTGGAATAAAGAAATTATAGGGAAATGGCCCTTTTTAAAAATATAGATACTCCTAGCTCACCCCCTTAACAAATTTGGAGCTTCATATTTTTGATCTTTGTCATAATTAGTTTTTTATTTTAACTGATTACTAAACAGTGATAGCCACCATGTGGAAAGTTTACAGACTCTACAAAATTGCCCATTCATTTGTGTGCCCTGGAATTTTCAAACTAGTAGGAAGAACTACTGTTCATGTAGTAAATTAACTTTATATCAAAACTGCCTAAGACTTCAAAGGGACTTATGAAGCATTTTGTGTAACATACATTTGTATTTTATAGCAGATTCCTATTTGTTTCCTGAAAAGTAGCTAGCCTTTTACAACTAGCCATTTTTTTAAAGTAGATTTAATAAAAATGTACAACTCAAATTTTTATGATTATACTTTAAAAAACAAGTCAAAGAATTAAGTCCCAATTCTAACCTATTGAGAGGTAGATAATTTCAAAGTAGTGATTTAAAATTATTTGCAAAATTCATTTGAATATCATTAAAAAGAACTTACATATGCTTCATCACTATGATCCTACTGTTCTGAGTTGGGAACATATAGTAAGACAAACGTGCATTACTTTTTTTTTTAGCACCAAATTCTAGATTACCAGGTTAACCCAACACTTCCTATTTTGCCAGATTCTACAGCATTTTGTGTAAAGTGAATTGTTGTCTAACACTGTTTATAAATAAGTCTACCATTTAATTCAATTCAGATTAATGTTAGGCCACTAATGAAGGCTGGCAAGGAAAATCTAAAATAATGGTCTCTACCATCAGTTATTTAAGAAATTTGTCTCATAGGCTTTAATTTAGGTTTATTTCTGTACATATGTATGCCATGCACATTGCCTATAGATTCTATAAATATTCTCTGAAGAAATCAAACTTCTCTGAGCAGGTGTCTTATTTAGGCTGACTACCACTAACTGAAACCACATTTTTAGTGACCTCTGGGCACCGATGAAACGTTTCCACCCCTTTTCCAGACTCAAACGAGACATTAGTTTTGATAAACTCTAATGTTTATTAAATTATAAATTTTGTAATCAAAAAGAAAAATGTGAATCAAGAGAAACCTCCAACTACAAGGAATAGACAACAAAGTCTATGGAACCATGAAGTGTGTTATTGACAAGATTCTGAAACTTATGTTATGAGGTGTTTTCTTTACATTTCCATTTCAGTAACTTTACTATTATATATTTTTTGTCTATTTTAAAATCCCAAATTCACATCTATTCTCACATTAAGCTTCCTGTTAAAACTGATACCAGACATCTCATAGGTGCCAAATTTTAGTAATGGTTTTATATCAATCCATGCAGAAAAATAAGACAAAATCCAAGAGTAAGATGGGATCATTAATGCACAGATCATACACACACGCTGGCCAAAAGAACTGAAATTAAAAAAAAAAAAAACTATAAAATAAACAGACCTCAAGAAAACTGGGTTATTACTAAACAGCTCTCAACTATTAACACCCAAGTTCCTTATATTAAATAAATTTCTCAAGAGACATGTTAGACATTTTAATTACAGGTCTATCCTTCCTATACCCTTTCCCACCCTAACTCCCAAAATGTACTACGAGGGATGAGTACGTTATGTGGGCAGAAATTTACAGATAAACTTTTTAACCTTGAGCATGGAGCTAAGACTTTTATTTATTTAAACTTCAGTTACTGTGCACTGTCCATCAGGCCTTCTAGATCTGACACTGGCACTCACTGTTCCACCCCCTGCTATTGATCGATCAGTTCCTGATCGATCTGATCGATCAGATACTGTCTGGTTTGCATTAGGAACCAAAAGTCTCTGAGTCAAGGAGTGCTGTGCAACAAGTGCTGATACATCTTCACTATCACTACTGGCATCAGATTCGGTTTCTTCAATGGAGGTGTTTGGCGCTGGTACCCTGCTTGAAGATGGTAATTCATGATCTTCTTCTCCTTCCCCCCTATGACTCCTTTCAGCCAAGCTGTCTCCAGTGAGTTGTAAATGAGTAAGAGAGTCTTCCAAAGAAGTGCTTGTATCAGAGGATGGTGTTGCAGGGCTGGTTAACTGACCATCTACTGATGTCAGGGGCCTTACAGAGGATGATACTAGAGGCTGAACAGAAGCTCCACTCTGTGCTGACACACTGTCCGCTCCGTCAGCAGAGCTCTCTCTTGCTAGGTTTACGGTATTAGCATCACAGTCGAGCCTAAGTCCAGCTACTCCCTTCTTTGGTATATCTATTATATCCCGCTTAATCTTCCTGCGACGTCCATGTTCATTTCGCCTATACTGAACCATATTTTCAAGATCAGCAACATACAGAAACCCGGCAATTAACATTTCAGTGCTCTTTTTACCCTTGGAAAAAGCATCTTCCAGCTCTCTACTAGTGCGTTCATCATACTGCCACCACCCATTTCTTCCTTCATAATACCATGCATGTTCACCATTTCCTCTGCTCGCTGCCTTGAGTTCTTCTGGTGACAATAAGGTTGGCTTATCAAGAAAATCCTCTGGAATTTCTTGTCGACAGAGGGCACATCGCTTTCCAAGCCATGAAGCTCCCTTTACACACAGATAGCAGAAAACATGCTTACAGGGCAGACTGACTGGGTGAACACATGTTTGCAGACAAATAGCACATTCGGGGACAGTTAAAGACTGTGCAGTATTAGAACAGGACTCATTTGCTTTCCTGTTGGTAGGAAGCATGTTTATTGAATGATCAATTTCACCACAGCCAGCCATCCTAAGACAAAAAAAATATATAACATATTAAAATCATGTTTTAACTCATAATACCTTAATTCAACAATTCAGAAAACATTTATTAAGCACCTATTATATGTAAGCCAAATACTAGACAATGGGGATACAAGAATAAAAAGAAAAAAACTCTAACTTGTATAGAAATATCTTTTTGGTTTGTATGTCATTAATTTTTACTTGTGGGAGGTAAGGAGGCACACAAATGTTAAGCCAAAAATAAAATATAACTAAGGTATAGATTTTAAATACCATTTCTATTTAGTCGCAGACCTTGTTGGATAGAATTAAATGCAAAGATATAAAAAGGTATAGGCCATTCTAAATTGACAATCAGCTGGAAAGTAAAAAACAAAATGGCTAAAAGTAATTCAGATCACAATTACAAAAAGTTACAATTCTGTAGCTTTTTAGGATTTTACTAAGTGGTAATTTTTCAAATATTACTACATATAAATAAACTTAGTACTTGACAAGTAGACCACAGGAAATTAAGACTAAAGCTGAAATCCCAGTAGTTCCCTATCCCTGCTGTATATCTGAAAACACTGGTTTAAAAGTCATTTCATTCCTTGAAACATTCTCTTCTAATGGTGTCTTTTTGTTGTTGTGGCCTTTTTCTAAACCATATGCTCTTCTTGCTGTATTCTTTGAAGATGATTTCATCTATACTCATGGCTTCAATTGTTACCTGTATACAAAAAGTTTACAAATTGATATCAACGGCCCAGGTCTCTCCTTTCAGCTCTAGACCTATATTTCTAATTGTCTATTTTATTTTATTTACTAAATTTATTGGATGTGACATTGGCTAATAAAATTATATAGGCCTCAGGTGTACAACTCTATAATACATCATCTATATATTGCATTTTATGTTCACCACCCAAAGTTAAATTTCTGTCACCATATATTTGACCCCTTCATCCTAAGCTACTTCCCCCACTCCCCACCTTCCCTCTGGTAACCACTAAACTATTGTCCATGGCCATGAGTCTGTTTATCTTGTCTGTTACTCTCAGACTAATATATCACATGTTAGTGAAATCATACAATTCTAAACATTTTGACTTATTTCACTTAGGGATCCATCCATGTTATTCAAATGACAGTATTTCATCTTTTCTTATGGCTGAGTAATATTCTATTGTGTATATGCACAATTTCTTTATTTAATCATCTATGGAAGGACATTTGAGTTGTTTCCATGTCTGCCTATTTTAGATTTCTTCTTGGATGTCCTGAAGGCACAAAAAAGGGAACTCATGATCTATTTCTTCCTTACTTACTCCCTATCCTCCAGGATACCACTATCAATCAGCCTTTTCAAATCAGAAATCTATCGCTGAAACTGCCCTTTATCTTTCCCCCATTCAAAATATCAGGGAGTCTTATCAATTTTATCTCCTAAATATCTCCTGAACCATCTACTATTCATCTCTATCCTTCCCAAGCCACCATGTAAACACTGTTTATTTAATTACTGTGTATGCCTTTTAATTGATCCTATCTTACCTTTGCTTAAAACATTGATTTTGAGATAAAGACCAAGATCTTTATGCCCTGCATGGTCTGGCCCCATCTCCCACAAAAGCCTCATCTCACATCAACCTTCTCCTTGATCAGGCTTCCTGCTGTATTGGCTACTCTCTCCAATAACAGGTTTTCTCTGTTGAACATTTCCCCACTATTTGCCTCCCATGCCTCCACCATGGGCAAACTACTACCCATTTTATATCTCTCTTAACAAAGTTTCTATGACTAGGTCAAATCACACTTTTTTTTTTTTAACTTCTTACTACCATGTCCTTCTCATTCCTAGCACTTTTCAGAATTGCAATGTTATACTTATTTTATTAATATCAGTCTTCTCCATAGGCAGGTGGGTTTTATAAGGGGAGGGAACAAGTTAAGTCACTTTTGCCTCATCTCTCTATTCCCATATAGGAGCTAGCAGATAGAGAACACTCAAATATTTGTTAAGAAAACTAATGTTTTTCCAAAGAAGATATGAATATGTCATATTATAAAATAGATTTTGGGGGTTTTATTTTAACTAATATAATGTTAAACCAGCTGACTGATAAACACTTTTTAAAAAGTATTTACTTATACAAACCTTAGGAATAAATAAAAATTCTGTCAGTACACTTAAAGATTAGCCCTGAAGCAGCATGCTGAAGACATTATAACAAAAAATTGCAGATGGCCAGGGAAGAAAGGATAACTTGAATCAAGGCAACTGTTATACAATGAGACCAATGCTAGATAAGAAATCTAAAAACCCGAGAATTGCTCTTCCCTTATTACTTACATACTCAGTTAATCCCTTAGTCAAAATTTCCTTATTTGAAAATCAGAGTTTACAAATCTTAGGTGAGAATAGCTAAAAAAATAAAATAACAACAATAATAAATGCTTTGTAATCACTAAAGCTCCACAAATGTTAAAATCTTCTAAGAACAAGGGAGAAAATGACATATCAAAGTTGCCCTGAAGAGGAATAGAGGGGGGAAAAAAAGAAAAAAAGACAAGATTTGTAAAACTGGATGTATGAAGCTTAAACACTGGCATAAAATTTGGAACTTCTGCTTTATCGATTCAGATAAACATTTATTAAACAACTACTATGGTCCATGTACAATGTTAAGTATCAATGGATCTAAAGATGAATAAGACATACACCTACTTTATAACAAGGAAACATACATGCAAGCAAGCAAATAATCACAATATGGCCTGATTCCTGTAAAATGTGTTAAGATACTTATTAAAAATAATAAAGACAGATGAGAGAATGGATATAGGTTAGAAATTCTGGGATGCTAAGCAGGCTGGGGAGTGGAAGAGATTCAGGGCAGAGACAAATAAGCAAAGGAACAGTAGGAGATGAAGCTTTAAGAGATAAACAGAAGCCAAATCATGAAAGCCTTATTGTGCCCTGATGAAGAAACATCTGACTTGATTTTATCCCACTGTAATAGGAAACCACAGATATTTTAGAAGGGGAAAAAATATTAGAGGGAGTGGACAAATTTTAAGTTATCTCTCTATATCTCTCTGCCACTTTAAATACAAAGAATTTAAACTTTAATCATCATAAAGATATTTGCTTTTTTCTAAGAGCAAGCACTCTGAAGTGGGTCCAGTGGTTACAAAAGGTCTGGTAGTCAATAAAAATGTTTATGCTTATTAAAACTTGAAAAATACTCTTAAAGTTTTCATCAGAGCACATCTAATCAAACAATAATCCATTCATTCTCTTACTGCTTTTTCTATGTTCTTCATTCCTCAATAGGCAAAGTTCAAAATGATAGTTTTTAAAAAGACTACACTTTTTTAGAAAAGGAAGCAACAGTGGCAATGAGAAGAACTGATCACGATGAAATATTTAATTTCCAAACTCTTTTTTGCAACCTTTAATTACATTTCTAAACAACTCCTTTACAAAACTTCTAGGTTATAGGAACTAGTAAAGTACAACTTTTTCCTAACCTATGGTAAGTTTTAAGTCAACCCAAACAGAACCTCTTAATACGTGTTAAGCACTAAAAGAGTTTCAAAGTATTTAGAGGTAAAACCCTTGCATTTAAAGATCTTGTAACTTAAGTTATAAGTAAAAATACACACATCTCAACTGAGGGTCAATGAATGACCCCACCAATTTCCTCTAAAAAGACTGGCTATGCACAGCACATTTTGTTAGGCTCTCAATAACACATATGAATTTCTTAAACACAAAATCTTAGTACTTCCCAAAACGGCAAGAGAAAGAGTACTACATATTTCATGTATTGTTTAGCAAAAGATTCAGAATAGTTTTGTCTGCCCGGGCATCTTTACACTGTGGTAACAGTCTATGTACACTAATTCCAATTCTGCCAAATACTATAAATAGTGCCCAATATACCTTTAAGAAATTTAAAGAAAAAAACAAATCACACACTCACATCACAGCTTCTGGGACCTCAGTGTTCTCACCAGTAAAATGGAAACAATGTTGTGACTCAAAGTTATTGTAATGTGATGGGACAATAAATTAAATGAAAGCATAAAATTGTATTTGATAGCTTCTACAGTATCAAATACATGTCACTACACAGTATATAATAAATACTTGAAAACTGATTTTAGCTTCTAACTTTTCTGTTTATTGGCAAAAGTTATATACAGGTAATCTCAGGAAAAGAACAACTCTGGAAATAGTTTTCAGGGACTGGCTACCTAGTTTTAATTCATCAGGTCCTACTGCTACATTTTAGTTTCAGGATAACTTTAAACATTTTGGTAAACTTTAAGCATTCTGGTAACAAAAAGAACTAAAATTAGCTGTAGAATGAGAGATTAATAAGTATATGCTTTCACCCTTTCAATTTAGGTCAAAGGAATTAGTTGTCAGTGAAATTCTTGAAAATTCTTTTAAAAATTGTCCATATTTATTTAAAGCCCTAATTGAGAAAAAGAAAATAAGCCATCTATCCACAAGTAATAATTTAACTGAGTAAGAAAGATGTTTGATTCTATTCATAACACAAAATAGAGAAATGGGATAATGTTCATCACAACTCTGGAAAATAATATCAACATCTTATATATAACAAGTCCAAAACCTAAACTATCTAGGTACCTTCTGGGGAAAGGACAGGCTGATAAATGTAAAATCTTAAAAAGAAAAATTAAAGCCTGGTAAAATGTAAAGAAACCATCTAACTTGGATGAAAGCCATATTTTTAAAAAAAATACGTAGACCACAATGCTGCTGTGTTTAAGTAAAATCAACCAAAAAAAGTCAATGTTCTATCAGCTGCAGTTAGCTCATTTACAAAAAAAGAAATTTTTTAACCTAAAAACATTACTCTCCATTCTTAATATGATCGATAACTTCTATGACCCTTACTCTTAAATGCACGAATAAACCTAAACATGTAATTTCAACACTAAAAAAAGCAATTACAACCATCCCAGGGGAAGGCATGAACTGTAAAAGTAACACTTTGTAAGGCAAAACAATTCTGTTTGAGCAGGTATTCTCATTATAATGAAGTCAAGTTTGGATAAACGTCATCAAAAAACAATCGGACAACAGGTAGCTAAAATTTTATTGTTACAACTGAAGCACTTTCAGCTATCAATTTGCCATAGAAAATTTTAAATTCTGATTCTGTTTAGCCTACCAAGTATACTGTTAGTCTAACTAAGAAATGCGGAGAAAACTTAGTAAATACTTCATACATATTTACTAATTCTTGATGAGGCACATACAGTGGACAAGATAATGATGAAGAAACCCAAATCACTAGGCTACCTATAAGATATACTTCAAAGTTATTTTTATCACCATTTTAATCTACCCTACACAAAGCCTCTATTTTGCACAGTTTTAATGATCTTCAAATAGTTTAAAGGCTAAATGTTTGTGCAGATGATATATCAATATGTAAATAAGAAATGCTTCCCCCCCTCCCTTTTTTATAGAGCAAATCTTTGATAGTTAATGCTAATCAAAGAGAAGCATTCCCTAACAAAAAGTCTTACGAAATTCCAGAGGTGTTTTGAAAAAGGGAATTTATTTTCCGGTTATTAAATTAATTTAATATGCAGAAATTTCAAGTAAAGTCAGTCCAACTCTGCCAAACAAAATAATATATCACTCACTTTTGAAGACGATTTTACTAGTTGAAATCTTAGTGTGCTATTATAACTTTTAAGCATAAATCCTATTCTTCCTAGAAGACAGAAAGATATGGAAATCTTAGGTACTCAGATGTTGTTTACTCTTCGTGAAGACGGCCAGTCAAAAGAAAGGTAAAATTACATAAATAAAAAAGGTTTTTTAGCTCATATAGTATTAAATGACTTTATAGCCAGCAATAAAAATTCCAAATATTAAAAACCAGATTTTTAAAACTCTGGGCTCAGAATCTAATTACAAATGCAAAAAAAGGAGAGCAAAGAATAACACACCACCTTTTTATAAGTACAGGCCTATCAAAAAAGAATGTCATCTTTCTTCCCAAAACTCAATTAAGAAAATTCCTCGAATCTTTAGCTCTGCTGTAATGTGAAGAGTTTGAAATTTAACAAGTTTAAAATATAATTATTTAATTAAATTTAATTAAAATTTTAATTAAATTAAAAATTTAAATTTAACAATGACCATTCCTGAATCCTTAAGACAAAATTCTTAACTTTCATTTTGTATAGTCTTGTAAATGCTGTATTTTAATCTTAGTTGTGTCTCCTGATGCATATTTTTATTACATTAAAACAACTAACATTTATTGTGTGATATGTGCCAGGCACTGTCTGAAGCACTTAACATCTAATCTTTATATTACCCTATAAAACTGGTCCAGTATTTTCCTTATTTTTCAGATGAGAAAAATGAAGTATATAAAGCTCAGGTGACAGGACCAAAGCCACAGACTCAGTTCATAAGTGATTGAGCCTGTTTCAAATCCAGGTGGCCTGATTTCACAGTCTACTCTCTTAACTGCTACAGACACTGCCTCCAAAATAATGATTATCCAAATATAAGAATCGCATTAGTAATTTTAGGAAAGACAAAGCTTCAAGAAGTTATTAAGAAATTTCCGACGATAAAGGAATGAAATTTATATCACCTGCCTCAAGAGCTCTCTGTTATTTTCAATACTTCTCTGTATTCCCTTTCAGCTTTGAATAGAGAGTATCCAAGCACCTACAATGCCCATGGCACTAGGAAGGAGATGCATACTACAAACTGCCATCAAAGTGTAGGAGCAGATAAGTTAATGAACACATGCATTACTTACTGGTTTTATGAGAGGCAATAAAGAGATACCAGAAAGCACAAAGGAAGAAATGGTAACCAGCAGGTAGGGGATTGATGAAAAGTATTATGTAATAAGAGCTACAAAGACCTTTACATTATGCTACCTTTATGAGTTTAAACATGTATTGTAAATACAGTTCTTAAACATTTTCAGATTACAGCCCTTATTCAGAATTTGGTATCTTACATACAATTTCAAGGGGTTCGAGCATCTCTATAAAAGTGGTCCACAGAGAACCCCTAAGGAGGCAGCAGAAATTCACTGAAGGGTTTTATATTACAAAGTGAGTCAGTTTAGTAATTTGTCATGATCATCTGGCCAGAGTTTGGAGGAAGACTAAGTGGCACGGGGCTAAGAAGAAACTAATATTCATAGTAATTTAGATATAATGGGAGGGAGGGTGCTATAAGGTTCCAGGAATAGGCTATAAGAAATACTAAGGAAATAGAAATAAAAACATTTGGCTACTGATGGATGGTGGTACTATCCTTCAAGATTCAGAATTGGAGAAGTTATGTCTCAGACATAATGACTTTGAGATATTTATAAAGTCACCAGATGAAGACAAGCAGATGACAGTTGAGAGATATTTATAAAGTCACCAGATGAAGACAAGCAGATGACAGTTGAATTTACTTAGATTTCTTTGGTACTCTATATTCAAAAAGTCTACCTCAATATTTTCTAGGCACCTGAAATCAAACACAATTGAAAACAAAATTATCTGCTCCCTTAAATCTCTTATCTTCTTCCTTTGATCTTAGATAAAACTTAGAACAATCTTCATTGTTTCCTTATTACTTGGCCACTTGTCTCCCTCATTCCCAAAGCCTGTGACCCTAAATCTAGCCTCTTGGACACACTTATACAGAATACTGACCTCCCAAGTGGCCTCCATGACTTCAGTCCTTTCTCCCTTTCATTTTTTTCTCAGTTCAATCATATTTAATTAGACTTCTCTCCATTCAATCTTCAATAGTTTTCCACTGCCTATATAATCTAATCCAATTTCCTAAGCACTGGTTTTCAAGTACATTGACACAGCCTTTCAAGTAAAACAGGCTTAGTTAAAATCCTGGCTACACATTTATTCTCACTATGTTACCCAAGACAGCATTTCTCTAAAATTTTCTAAAAGTAAGAATTAGCGGGTATTTTCTCTCCTGGAAATTTGGACGTATCTGGGTTAGAGTCTAAAAACTTATGTTTTGTTTAACAAGTGTCCCAGGGTATTACTCTCAGAGAAATCTGTAAACACTGATATATAATTTCATCTCTTCAATTCTGTTTCTTCATCAGTAAATAAGGATACTACCATCTTTTGCAGTGATTAAATTCAATAACCTAAGTAAAATACCCAGTAAGAGCCGGGTAATATAGTAGGTACTAAAGAAACACTCATTCCCTTTATTGAAGTTTTTTCTCCCACCCCACTTTCACATTTAGGATTGCTCCCTGAATCCCCTAAAATGCCTTGAGGTTTAAGCAGCTGTGCCCCTTCTCATTCCCTTGGCTCAAAAAATATTTCCTAATTTTCTTAGCCAAAATTCTATTTATTCTTTAAGACCAAGCTAAAAGTTCTTCTGTTCATTCTGAAATCTTTCATATGGAATAAATTTTCTCAGGTCTAAAGCATTTTATGGCTACCTCAATATGACATTTCTTCTATTGTTTAATGATTAGTTATATATCTGTCTCACTTAGTAGTCATAGTCTAGTTTCTTGATGGCCAACACCTAGACTACCTGACCTACAGGATTAGACAGACAGACAGATGGACAGATAGACATGTGATAGACTGATACAGATAATATATGAATAGGATTAAATAAAAGATATATTTGCCCAATTGTAAAGAAAAAATGCTTATTGGTTTCACTTTTTTAATCAAATTCTCAATACTAAGATATGGTCATAGTTTTAACAAGAGCAAATAATCAAAGAATCATTTGGAAAAGAAGAGCAATAACTACATATCAAACTGGGTAAACATGTGAAATAGTATCTACAAGGGTCACTCTTTTGTCCAGTATTTTAAATACTGTAACTACCAAGACTGTAAAAGTCAGTAAAATATTCACTGCATTTTTCATAAGTGACATCGAGTTGGACAATGTTCAAATTAACTTAGAAAATGGAAATATTTTTATTGTGTGAAAACGTTTCATCCAGAATAGAATAAAGTTTAACATGGGTAAGATCAAGGTAGTATAACATTTTATACTGTATTTCATACAGACCAAATGATAGGAAAACAATTAGTAGACTGGGGACTAGAGTGAATTAAATATAAATTAAAATGCAATAACGTACAAAATTTTTTAAAAGATCAATTCATTTTTTAAAAAAATCAATTCAATTTAATGAAACTAGTTTTTAATAACTAGTGTTTATAACTTGTAAGTCCCAATAATCTATAAAAGCTGATACTGTCTACCTAGCTTGATTATTTAATTACTGTGTAAAGAGAAAGAACCTAGAAGAAACTGGAGATCTTTCCAGTTTTTCAGGCTTCTACGAGCAAATTTTCTGTCTTTAGTTTCACTTTTAACAGAGATTTTTTCCTATGAGGAGACTTTTGGAAATCTACAATATCATTTGGTGTGAATAAAATTGCTAACTCAATAAAAAATCTAAAAATCAATACAAAATGCTCATTTTGTATAAATTGAAATATGACAGATATTTGACTTACTTAATTTCAAACCAGTCAACTTACTGCAGCTTTGAAAAAATCATGATGCCATACTTACATTTCTATTACAGATCTCACAGATGCTTGTCACAAAAATAAAATATCATCTTCACCAGCAGTCAGCCAGTTTGCAGTACTTTCTCTTCCACTGCTGGTTCATTTTGTGCTACAAAAGAAAAAATTTCAACATCAACTTCTCTACAGACTAATTACGATCAACAAAATTAGTCAATTATGTATGATTCTTTCATTTAACAAAATTCAGTGGCAAATTTTATCTTACAAGTGAAAAAATTTCAAGATGAAGATATCTGCTTTTACCACTACTATTCAACATTATACTGGAAGTTCCAGCCAGAGCAATTAGACTTGAAAACGATCTCACAGGCATACAAATTGGTAGGAAAGAAGTCAAACTACCTATTTGCAGAGACAGTAAAACTACTATCTCCATATAGAAAATCCCCCCAAATCCCCAAAGCTCCTAGAGCTAGTAAACAAATTCAGCTAAGTTGCAGGTTGCAAGCTCAATATATGAAATGTCAGTTGTGTTTCTATATCCAGTAGTCAGCAATCCAAAAGGAAATCAAGAAAGCAATTTCATTTATAATAGTTATCTAAAACAATAAAATACCTAGGAATCAACTTAACCAAGGAGGTGACAGACCTGTACACTGAAAACTGTAAAACTCTGCTGAAAGAAATTAAAGAGCTAAATAAATGGAAAGACAAATAGTATTCATGGACTGAAGACTATGAAGATGACTACGCTACCCAAAGTGCTCCACAGAATCAATGTATTTTTTATCAAAATTGCAACAGCCTTTTTTGGCAGAAATGGAAAAGCCAATTCTCAAATTCATATGAAATTGTTGAGGAGCCCTAAACAGCCAAAACAATCTTAACCAAGTTGGAGAACTTACAGTTCTCAATTTCAAAACTTACAACAAAGTTACAGTAATCAAGACAATGTAGTATTGGTATAACAAGAGACAAATACATGAATAAAAGAGAGTCCAGAAATAAACCCACAGGGCTGTAGCCAATTGATTTTCAAAAAAACGTGCTAAGTCCATTCAATGGGAAAAGAATGGTCTCTTCAACAAATGCTGAGACAACTGAATTTCCACATGCAAAAAAAGAATGCAATCAGACCCCTACCTTCACACCATATACAAAATTAACTCAAAATGGATCAACAACCCTAATATAGGAGATAAAACCATACAACTTAGAAGAAAGCATAGGGATAAATCTCCGTAATCCTGGATTTGGCAATGGATTCCTAGATATGACACCAAAAGCATAAGCAATATAAATCAGAAAATGAACTTCATCAAAATTAAACTTTTGTGCATCAAAGGACATTATGAAGCAAGTAAAAAGACAACCTACTGAATGGGAGAGAATATTTATAAATCACATATCTGAAAAGAGTTTAATATCCAGAGTATATAAAGAATTCCTACAACTCAACATCAAAAAAGACAAAAAACAATTTAAAAAATGGGCAAAAGAACTGAATAGACATTTTTTTCAAAGATCTAGAAATGGCCAATAAGTACAAGAATATACACTCCACATGATTAGTCATTAGAGAAATTTAAGTAAAAACTAAAATTATATGTCATTTCACATCTACTAGAATGGTTGTAATTTTAAAAAAATAAGCATTTGATGAATGAAAAATAGTACAGTCACTGTGACAAAGTTTGGTGGTTCCTCAAACAAGTTCAACATAGAATTACCATTATAACCCAGCAATTCCACTCCCAGGTATATACCTAAAGGAATTAAAAACAGAGACTCAAACACATACTTGTACATTAATGTTCATTGCAGAGTTATTCACCAAAGTCAAAAGGTGGACACAACCCAAGTGGCCATTAACAGAAGAATGGGTAAACGAAATGTGGTATAGAAATATAATGGAATATTATTCAACCATAAGAAGAAATGAAGTTCTAATACATGCTATGACATAGACGGACCTTGAAAACATTATGATAAATGAAATAAGCCAGACACAAAAAAGAAAAATGTTATGATCCCACTTACATGAAATACTGAAAATAAACAACTTTTCAGACAGTAAGTAGATTAGAGGTTACCTGGAGCTAGGGAGAAGGGTACAAAGAGTTACTGCTCAATAGGTACAGTTTCACTGTGGAAATATATTGTGGTGATGGGCGAACAATATTGTAAATGTAATGACACCGAACTGCACACTTAAAAATGATTAAAATGGTAAATTTTACATTATTTTTATTTTACAATAAAAAATTATTTTAATTGAAACAAGTTTTATATGCAGAAGGTAGCCCCTATGCAATGTATCATATAGTCACTGCTTTCCTACAAGGAAGTGGTGTGTGCAAAGTCAAGGTCATCACATTAACTAGGACTTCTTGCTATTTATATATACATCCAAATTTACAACCATTAAGCTAAACTTCTCTCAAGATGTCTCTTGTCCCGGGAATCCACAGGCAACAATCAAAACATCATCTCAGTAATTAATCCTCTTTTTTCTCATTTAACGTTTCCTCCTTCCACTTTACCATGCCCACTGGAGGAGGCATCATATTACATAGAAATTAAAATAAGCATACATGATGACTAATGACATAATGGGCCTCACAGTAACCACAAGATAGGAGAAATTTGAATCTCTTTTCAGTTCCATGTGCCTCTCATAATGTGGGAATTGATCTAAGAAATTTGGGATTTTAGTGTTTAAAGATATTTTTAATATGACATGGCCTTAAAAGACAAGTCAGCTTATCCCACGAAATGTCTAACAGAACAAACAATAATCTGTTTCAAAACTGGAGAATTTTCAAAGTAACTGACTAAAGATTTCTAAACAGACTTTTTGTTTTATTCTGACTTTAGAACTTAGTCTTTACATGACACAGACTCCACTATCCTGACTCCTCCACCTGCCCAACCCTTTCACTTTACCTTCTAGATGGATGCCTACAACTTCGACGGCACCACAGAAGACTCATTTCTCTCCTGCAGTCTACTTAAAACAGAAACTGCCCATTTTCACATACAGGCCAAGAGAAAACATTCTCCTATTGTAACATCATTACTCTTAACCAAACATTTACTTGAAGTCTACCATTGGCTATAATCCCCTACATCTGTTCTCTAAGCCTTTTAGACAATGATTTAATCTTCTCACTACTGGCCATCCTCTTCATTCCAATTCCTGACACATCACTATGAGCCTATTTAAATACCCTTGAGAATGAACCATCCAACAACCAACGCAGAGGTTCTGAAACTTGCCCCATTGCAGCTGCTTAGAAATATGCATTTTTATGTCCTAACCCTATAAATTCTAGGCCAAAAGACATGGGTTTAAGCCCAGGAATCTCATTTCATCTGATACTGATACAGATAGTCCTTTGAATACAATCTGAGAAAGTGTCCTGTTTTCAATTCCTAAAATCCTAAAATTCAATGAACTTCACTCCCCTCCTGCAGCAACAAAATATGATGGCCAAATTTGGAACTAGATGCCACCTAAAACTGCTGCTTCTCTAAAATCTTAACCTCACTCTCAGATAACAAGTTCCAGACCTCCCAGTTCACTTACTCATTCCCACACCTGCTCTTTAATTTTAGAGGGACCTCTAGCCTCTTGACCACCTCCTTTCCTTTATGCAGTTTCTGACCACCCCCAACACCTACCGCTCCCATCTTCCTGCCCAATCTGGAGCCCAACCATTTTTTCTTCCACAGAACCCTTAGCTCCCTCCTGTCTCATGTGCATACACTCCACAAACCCCCATCTCTGCACGAATCTTACACTGTGACATCTCAACTTGCATGCCTTAACCAATGAGTGCTGGAGAAAACAGAAAATTCTTTTTCTCAACCCCTCTCCAACTAACCACACCAAATTTTGTCAACTTTTATCCCTAACTCCTTTGGAATCTTCTACTTTCTTGCCTTGCTAGTGCTATAGTTTAGACATATATAATTTATCAACCAGATTACTGTACAGCCTGATTATCTTGCTTCTGTGTCACCCTTCAAATTTATTCACTATGCCTCCGAATGATACATTTAAAAGCCAAAATGGACCTCCCACACATGAAGCTCTCTATTGCCTTTTCAACCTATACAATAAAGTCAAAGCTCCTTAGGACCACAAAGGCTTTAATGACCTGAATCCCAAATAACTTTCTAGCAAATTATCTATCTTCCATAACCACTTTCACTTTAATACTCTAGTTATACCACATTACTCAGTTCTCCAAATTTCTTTGTAGTTCCACATTTCCTGTCTGTATAGCCTATCTCTTTTACAGTTTGTGTATGGAACTACCGTTTTATCACCAAAAAATTATTCCCTCCCCTATATTTTGTATATTCTATTAAATCATGAGTCCCCTGTGCATAGGGGCTGTGTTTATATCTCTAAGTGGCTAGAGCACTGTCAATAAGTTTTATTGACTTGAACTGGTATTTCTTGGATGAATGAAAAGCTAACTTTCTAAGATAACTGTGGAGACAAATAAAATATTGAAAAACTGAATTTACCCACATAAAATATTTCAGTTTAAACTGTGAACTAATCCTTTCTTTAAAGAACTTAAAATCCGAGCGAGTTAATAACTAATTTACAACTATAGAATTCAAGCCATCTTTATATCTTTTGACAAGCACACAATTTACTCAGCTATTATTCACTGGCAATGAATTCTCCAGAATGCAGATAAAAAGCCAAGAATAAAACTGACTTTAGCAAACCTTGCAAGCTACGATGACTTTTCCAATTTCTATATCCCATGGATAATTTTCAAAGTAGACTCTTAATGGATAATAACAGTTGGGGGAAAGAAAATCAACTAAAACCCATATAATAATCTAGAACCTAGCTATGCAAACTGTTATCCCATATGAGCAATATCAGTATTACCTAGCAGCTCCTTACAAATGAATAATCTGGAGCCCCACTCCATACCTCCAGAATCAGATCTTCAGCTGATTCATATGCATATTAAAGTTTAGGAAGCACTAGGACACCCATATCATTGAAACCCATATCATCTTCAAACAACTTTGTGAAACATGACTAGACCCATTTTATAAATGAGGAAACCCAAGTCCACAAGGATTTAACTCAAAATCACAAAGTTGTCAATACTGGAGGATGGGATTTAAATTCAGGCATCTTTAAAAAGATATTTTCTTCAATGTACTGTATCTCAGAGAAGAAGTCTAGAATAACAATATTTAAGAGAAATATGATGTAAGCCATATATGTACATTCAAAATTTCTATTAGCCACATTAATAAAAAGAAACAGGTAAGATTACTTTTAAAAATATTTTTTATTTAACCAAGGAGTGCTAATGGAGAAAATATATTCAAAACATTACCATTTACACATGCATTCAATATAAAATTATTGTGATATTTTACATTCTTTGAATGTGTATGTGTGTACACGCTTTCAAATCCAATGTATATTTTACAATATAGCACAACTCAGTTCAGACTAGCCACATATCGAGTGCTCAATATCTCCATGTGGCTAGTGGCTACCATACTGGGTAGTACAGGTTTAGAATGTCTTGCATATTAACAATTATTTTTTTAACACAAAATGGCAATTTACTACATAATTCTTATCAAAACTCTTTGAATAAAGAAAATGAACTCCATGTTACTTTTCTCACACCTTTGTTGGCACAGATGAAAAACAAAATTGCATATTCTGTTGTGATCAAACTGAAAGGTTTAGGTGGTCCCAATTATGCCAAACTGACCCATTAACTGTAACCTCTGAGAACTACAACGACAAATGGGCACAACATAAAGCATGGAATGCAATATTCAGAATGAGCACATGAAGTAGCCCTTGGAAAACTTCTACATTTGAAACTAAAGATATTTTTTTTTAGACGAGGGAAGGGAGAGGCTTTCACTTTCAACCAAAAATAGAGTAGTATAATTCTAAACTACAGGCCAGAATTAATTTGGCAAACATAAATAATTCATACATAATTCCTGCTACAATGAATGACTTGTAAATTATACACCAAACTCAATACAGTGTATGAATCACTATAGTAAAATTTACACAATATCTTGACATGTAAATACCAATTAGTTAATAGCTTAACGTTCTTTCTTTAGGTGCAAATTTATACAGAAATGAATTATTAGGAAGGTAACATAAAAAAAAAACATAAAAAGAGAAAAGATTTGAAACTAAATTAGATATCTCTCCCTTAATAATTCTGTAGGTAAAAAAAAAAAGGTGACATACTAAATTATAAAATACATTAAAGAGCTGAGAGATTATTGATGAATTTATGTCATTTACCCAATTACTATCACATAAAATGAATACTGTACTATTTACAATTTGTGATCACTCAACAAATTTGCACTTCTATTATGTGCAATACTATTATTTTCTCTTAAAATATCTAGTATTAATTACAGTTCTACTTTTGTAAAGAACCAAAGATAAACATATATGTTAAAATATTAAATTACAGATATGAAGACTATCTGTACTTTTCCAACTACTGTTTAATAATATAGTGTTTTTATTCTTTATTCAAAATATACACAACAGAAAATGGTCTATATAAAAGCTATCAGTGACAAAAAAAAAATACTTCAAATCTTCCAATTTTTGGTATACACTCCGCCCTCACCCTCTGCCCCCAAAAAAGAATAAAATCAAGGACTAGTGAAAGGAAGAACAGTGAGATCGGCTGTAATTGAGCAGATACATCTTAGTATTTCTTAGGAAAGAGTTCCAAATTGAGAGATATAACTAAACGCTGCAATGTTTCCATATTTAGCTTTCCTTCTCATCTCCTGTTAAAACTGGGCTTAGAGAAAGCACAGGTCACGATGAGAAACAAAAGTCTTCTATGAAAACTTGTTTTAACTAAATGGGGTTTAATACTTGATTTTAAAGAACTATTTCCCTTAAAAAACATTACTGGATGGCAACCTACAGTCTTCACAATCTTCACAGTCAAGCATTAGACCTTTATATTTCTCCCAAAATATCGGCTTTTCATTTAACAAAACAGGAAATGTGAATGTGAATAAATATTATCTTTTAATCATATCGAACAAGTTTCATAGTCTGCAATCATTCTGTAAATAAGAAAGGCTCTGCTAATTATCTGTGTGAACTTGGCCAAGTCATAACTACCACATCTTAGTTCTTTTGCCTTACTCTATACTTCTATAATTCTAAATTTTAAATATTTTAATTAACAGTTATTTAACAATGGGTTTTATTTCAATTAATCCAAAAGGTAATAACCTATGAACATGAAACAGTCCATAACTAAGCGTAAGTGGTTGCAGCAGAATGTTAGTAAAATGGTTTCCATACCCACAAAGGTCATTCCTAATCCAGACACTTGTTTCACAAATTCAGGTTCCTTAGGCACAATCAGAAGCCATGCAAGAAAATGGAAAAGGCTCGGCACCTTGTTACTAACACTGGAAAAAAAAAAAGCATTCAAATATACAAATGACAATCTGTCAGGCATTTTATGCTAGTAAATGGCTAATACATAAAATAATACTCTCTAAGCAGGTCAATATTGTTAAAAAAATTTAATATTGCCTTTTTTTCTACTAAGTCAAGAAATAATTTTTTGATCCTTTAAAATCTATCCTATTCTTCCGACAATTCAAGTTGGTGGAAACTGAAACAAAATATTTTATCAGTTGACACATCTTCTAAAAGATAAAACATTGTCTTTTTTTCTTTCTCTCGACTAATGACCAGCTCTTTGGAAATATAATTTTCCTGATGATTATAATTCTACCAAGTTTTTAACAACCAGTAAGTAACAAAACCTTCAAATGTCTACCATTTTCATTTTGCCCACAACTTACATTGGTCTATTTGAAACAAATTTTAAATCAAATATTGGGCTTCACCAAATGCCCAATTTATGATGTACACGGCTAAACAAACACATCTAAAATCCATTTCTAGAGTGGTTTTCACTTTTACAGTTTTCTCTTTAAAATGAGATTTACTTGACCTATTTTCATGTGTTTTTAGGACATCCAGGCACTCATCACAAACAATATTTGCCGGTCACAAAAACATCAAAGGCAGTATCGTTAATCCTATTTGTGTAGGTCATTTTCTTCATGTGTCCTATATACCACCTTTTTTAAAAATCTAAAGATAGAGTCACTTACTTAAAAAAAAAGTCTTCCAAGTTCTAAAATTATATACTGCTTTCAACGCCAATGTTACACTTTCACATCCTATTTAAAAAGTAAGCGAGGGGAGGGAGTCACCTGAAGTGTCAATCATACAAAGACAAAGCGTTTTCAATCATTTCTTGGCTTTCCTCTCCCCACAACTCCACAGTTTTAATATTACAGAAATATTAAATAAAATGTACATATTTTCGAAATTTGAGAAATACTAAAATGGCACTTACGGAAAAGAAATAAAAACATATACGAAAACAGGAATAAGGAAAAAAATCTAGTTGCGAGGATGTGTGTATAAACTCAAAACAATTTTGCAGCCTTTTTCCAGACGCCTATGGAAAATAAAATAGCGAAAACAATGGAAGACCTGTACTTTTTCAGACGGGATGGGGGTTAGAGAACTCCGCATCCAGCGAGCAGAAGAACAAAGCAACAGCCTCGGCTTTGAAAATGCACTGAGGTTTTGAAGATTCAACGGGTATTAAGAGGTATCTTAGTTGTTCCGATGCTTTAATAAAAAATCAAAACAACTTAGAATATGCAGCGCTGGGTTTAACCAGGACAAGGTGGAGGGATTACTCTTCGTATTAGGCAAGATCCAGATATTGAGCAGGGGGAGGGGGAGAAGGAAGAGAGAGAAGCCGCCGTAGACACTTCGGGAAGACAAAATGCAGAGACCCTGGCTGCAATCTAACCCAAGGCCCGGGCAGAGGCCTCCACTCAGGAAACAGGGAGCAGAATATCCCCCAAACCATCATCGCCCCTAAATCTCGAGGCCAGAAGGTCCCCGGGTAGAGGCCTGACACCACAGCCGAAGGCAGAGGAGATGGACCTGACTGCCACCAAAGGCAGCGCCGAGGACCCCAGCGGAAGAGGCTGCGCAGTAATGGCCGCTGCTCCGCCTCTCGCACCCCGACTGTGACCAGCTCCGGGCCGTCGCCCAGGGCAGGGGCTGCGGCGATCGCCGGCAATGCAGAGCCCGTCACAGTCTTCTGGCCTGCGACAGCGGCCACGGTGGGGGCGCCAGGAAGGGTTGAGGCTGCCCCAGCCCATCCCGCTTCGGCACCGACAGCCGCGGCCGCGCCGGCCCAAGGGCGTCCACCTACGTACCGGCCCCTGACACCGCCGCCGCCCCTCTCAGGCCCAGAGCGCAGGGTCGACCCGGAGCGCGTCGCGGCAGGAGGTGACACCGCGGGCCATCACTCCTCTCCCCGAGTTAGGACCCCGTAGCGGCTGACTTTCACCCTGACCCCCGCGAGGGCTTTGCCCCGTCTCCCACCTCTCCGGCCACAGCCTCAGCAGTATCGCAGTCTTTTCTCCTCGGCCTCGGAGCCCGCAGCGGCCGGGGGCGCGCGCGGCCGTCACGTGACCGCCCGTCACGTCGCGGGGAGGGGCGGGGGTGGAGACGCGCTGGGCGGAAGCAGCGCCGCGCACCCGGGACCTCGCTGTAACCCCTCCCGGCCTTAGTTCCTTCTGCCGCCCTTAAAGCGTTCCGGTGGGTGCCTACCTTCTGTGTTTGGGGTTTTGCAGTTTCACTACCTGGACCTATTAAACTGTTTTATGTTTTGCTTTAGCTGTGATTGGGTGCAGGTTCCTCAGAGAGATTTGGGGCCGAGAAAATAAGACACGCATAGGACCAGCAGATGGTGCTACTCAGAAACCCAGCTTCGAGACCTAGTCGGATTTTAGGGTGACGAGCCCTTGGCAAAGTACTGCTTGTTCTTTAAAGAAAGAGGGAGGGAGGAAGAGAGGGAGAGAAAGGAGAGGGAGGTGGGGCGGGGAAAGAGAGAGACAAGAGACTGAGAGACAAGAGAGAGAAGGTCCTTTAGGACGTTCCGATTTATTCACCTTCTGAATGGTTGAGCGTTTTAATTGGAAAAAATGGATCTTTCATTTTGGACCCATTTTGCTTAAACTAGGGCATAGGAAGCTGAAGAAAGAGATTAATCATTATAAGAATTTAAACTAAAGAAAAGGCTTATTTTATTGTGTGCGTGTGATTTGAAACGTCAAAACCTAGGTGATATCCTCCATTTCATTTTAGCACATACATTGTCTTTTTCGGAACTGACTATATTTTCTAAACTTGTAGTAAAACGAAGAGGGTGGAAGAGCATGCTTTTTGTCCTTAAGAGTATATATTTCAACATTCCGTACCAGTATCTTCTTACTTGCAATGCTGTTGCGTTTGAGATCTCAGTAACTTTTTATTCAAGATTGGAAATTTTCAGTGTATTATATATATAGAAATGTGTACTTTTTTTTATTCCTCTGAAATCAATTTATTTTAAGGTCCCTGTTCATATATGTGTGTAACCAGTTCTTGACGAGTGCTATCTAGCTCAATACTGCCTACTCATGTAAATAAAAGCAATATTTTTATTATAATACTGAATTGTATGTGCTCCAACTTTAAATTTATTTCTCTATCTTTATGCTCTCCTTAGCCTTCCAGTTTTATCCCTCTATCCTATGTACCCCATGAAGATAATAGCTAAAATTTGATACATACTTGAAGATTCCAGCTTGAAGAGCTAATACTACTATTACCTAACAATGTACAAAGCATTGTTCTAAGTTTTTTATGCATATTAGCTCATAATATACTATGAGGTAGGTACTGTTGTTATTCCCATCTTCCAGAAATAGGTGCAGCTGGGATTCGAATCCAGACAGAGACTGTAAGAGTTCAAGTCTTCATTTTATCAATTGAGAAATAGAACAAAGTTAAATGACTTGATTAAAGACTTTTCTTGTTGAAGGAAGAACCAGGATCAGAACACAGGCTTATTGATCCATAAATACTTTTAATTTAGGAAAAGTTATTCACAGTTCTTCAGTAGCTCCAGGCACATATTTAGAACAAGTTTATTACAGTTGGGGACTACCTAAATCCCTCATTCCCTGGGTGGTACTGAAGGCAACTCGGGTGCTTTCTGCTAGTGCAACGAAGAATTACAGATGAGCAAAATTTAGGAAAAGTAAGATTTATAAAAGTATGTTTCAAGAGAGAAATGGGATACGCCAGAGATGGCCGACAGCCCCATAGAATTCCAGAAGTAAACCTTTTATTGGTCCTCCATGGGTGTTTATAGGGGTGGTGCTAGATGATTGGCAAGCGAGGTCATTTGATTGACATTTGCCTGTTACATTAACCCTTTACTGTGCGTGTGGTTACCCAGAATTCAGTCTGTTATAATAGATTCATGAACTGTGCATATGTATGATATTATAATAATGGTATAATTAGGCTAAGGTTATGGTCAGTATATGTACTAACTGTGAGGGCTCTTGTGGCCAGACTACACCAGTGGTTATTTCTGTGGTTTTTATTTCCTTGTAATAGTAATTTTTAACTGTAAAATGAGTGTTTCACAGAGCTCCTAAGGGAGATCTGTGGATTGGGCTTTTATTACCCCGTGGCACATGTCTACCTAGCTGCCTAACAAGTTCACTAAAAGAATATTATAATTTATATTCTGTCTATCTGAAAGCAAGAATAGGAATCCTATTAAAATACCCTCCCAGGCTTCTAATCCTCTCTCAGCCACACCCATAATCTTAGTCGTTTCAACGAATAACTCCATTTTTCCTTGTCCAAACTCATTTTTAATTCTTCTCTTTCTTTTATGTCCCATGTCCATTTTGCAAATTATCTCTTGGCTCTCCCTTCAAAACACACCCAGAATCTAACTACTTACTACTTCTACTACAAACTACAGCATCTCTTATTTGGATTATTGCCACATCCCAAGGATTGTTTTTCTTGCTTTTGTCCTTTCTTTTGAGTCTATTCCCAACACAGAGGCCAAAGTAAATTTATTAAAAAGAAAGATCATACCACCTGTCTGTTCAAAGTCTCCCATGGCTTCCCAAAACAAAGTAAAAACTGAAGTCCTCAATGGCTCTAAGACTCCCATCATTACCTCTCTGACCTCAAACTGCTCACTCAGCTTAGTGTTCCAAGAAGACTCTACACAAACTCTCAGCTTCATTCTTTATTGTTGTATCCTCTGCTTAGAATACTCTTTCCTGTCATTGCTTCCTCTGTCTGTGCTCAAATGCCATCCTTACAGTCAATCCTTCATTTGCCACCCTATTTTAAATCATGACATCTTCTGGTCCAGATATTTTTATTCTGTTCCTTTATTTTTTTAATACTTATCACAATCTAAAGGATGATTTAGTTGGCTTATTCATCTTGTGTATCTCTCCACACTAGAATATAAATCTCTCGAGGCTGGAATTTGTATTCTATTTTATATCCCAACTGCCAAGAATAGTGCCTGACACGTTTAGAGAAACTCTCTGTAAATATATGTTGAATGAGTGAATATGTGTATACACATTTATATGCCAAGTAATATATAAATGAATGAAAACTTGTTATGTGTCAGCAGTTGTATGTAACCAGGAGAATTGAATGTATGGAGTAGTATACACCCCACCTCCACGAGCCACCGGAAAGTTAGTGATGAGTTTCTCTCTGAATATTATAGGACAGAACCTTTCAACGTTGTCAAAAGTGTTTTAAAAGTAATTGGTTTCAAGTAATTGTTAAAATTCCCCCAAACTTTCAAATGATTTACTTAAAGAAATCAAAGCCTAACAGATTTAAAGTATCCCTGTAATAATATTACTATCGCTTCATTGAATCAGAGATAGAGGAAAAGGAGTTGGAACTGACTACTAGGACTTGCTCATTATTCATAACCCACTATCTATTTCCCACAAACATATACTTTCATGAATACCACAATCTCCTCCAGGCACCCCTTTCTCCATGTTGTTTCTCAAAACCCCAAAGTATTAATGTTATTTGTTTTGCTTAATGATCAAAATATTCTTGTTTTGTTAATATCTGAAGATATCCATGAAAACGTGCATGAGAAAATTACATGTTATAGTGGTAAATATACTGAAAACCATTGGTATTTCTAGTCTAGGGCAGTGTTTTTCAAAGCGTTTTCTATTGTTCCGTGGGGTCCTTGACATCCTTTCAGAGGGTCCTAGACGTGAATTATTTCAGTAATAATATTAAACTCTAGCTGCCTTATATACTCACTTACTCTCTCTCCAGTGTACAGTGGAGTTTTACAAAAGCTAAGTGATGTGTGATGTAGTAACATGTTGAATGTAGATGCAGATATTAGAATTTGCCTATATTGCTTAAGCCAGGCATTAAAGAAATTTGCAAAGCATAAAATAATGCCACTCTTCTGAATTAACATTTTTTTTGGAAAATATAAGAAAATACTTATATACTTTTGTTAACATTTAATGTACTTATTATTTTTAAATGAATTAATAAATATTTTAAACAATTCTCAGTTTTACTTTCTAATTTGGTAAGTATTGATAGATTAACACATATAAATAATAGTTCTTTTGAGCCTTCTATAATTTTTAAGTATAAAGTAGTCCCCAAACCAAAAAGTTTGAGAAAACTGGTCTAGGGCTACTTCGTTTACTAAGCTAGATTTCTTCCCACATGCCAGCAATCATCTGATAACTGTGTACACAACTTTCTCATATGTCTGGAAATAAAACAAACCAGATTTAGGAATGTACTAGTCATTATAGCTAGCAGATGAATAGAAATAAAGCCAAAGGGAAGTTTTGGAAAGCAGAATTTTCAGTTGAAGATTTTTCTCCAAGAGCTGATACATACCTTGGTCTTTGTTGTACTATTTCGTGTTGTTCTTCTTTGGGTAATCAAGTAATATGTACTTTTCTAGTAGAATTCCTTTGTAAATAACAGTATAGTAGACAGTTTTCTTTGTGTTTTTTCCTTTACCTAATGTGATAATTAATGCTCTTTCTTTGACTCGTTCTTATTATTCTTACTGCAGCCCCAGAAGTTACAACTGAATTATGACAATTGTATGCCTTGGAAATAACCCAACACAAAATAATCATGTGTCAAATTTCACAGTTTGACTATAGAGTCAACCGTGTCTTTTCTAACCCTGGTCGTATGTATGCATGATATATGTATTGATTTTTAGGTGTCTTATATTGACAATATTAGCTATTATCTTCAAGGTCCATGCTTGTTTCATTACATAACATGACCTCCCATTGAGTGTAGTATTAAAAGAAAAGAACAAATGCTCTATTTTATTTTTCAAATAAAGTAGAAAAATTTGTTATTTTAAAGCTAGATTATTAATAAAAATTATATTTAAGCAATATACCTTATTACATTAAGGAAATAGCATACAATCATAAGCCAGAAAATACATTTTCAATTCCACATTTTCTTCAAAGTGGTTGAGATATAGCAAATCAATGTTAAATGGTTTTGTAATCAAGCATATTTGGGCTTTTGATCATTTAATTATGGAACAATATGCATATGAATTATCAGTTTAATACAATTATGACCTAGAAACTTTATATATTTATTACAGTAGTGTCCTATTTGGAAAACAGAAACACTTTAAGTATTCAAAGGGAATTTAATGCAGTGAACTTGTTGCAAAAGTATTATAAAACTGGAGGACCCCCCCCCCCAAAAAAAAGGAAGATATGAGACCTTGATATCAGTAACTGCAGAAAGTCACTAGCTCTCCTAAGGTTGGAGGAACAAAGGGTTTACTGGTATTTTCAGGAGCCTACTCACATGCTGCTGGGACACTTCTGTTTGAATTACTGCCGTAGGAAGCCAGGAGACCATATGCTCAAAGAGGCTGCAGGAATCTAGGAATTCATGGCCACCTGTGTTCACCTACCCCTGCCATTACCAGAATCAGGAACAAGAAAAATAGCACCTTCTCCCTCCCACCTTCTACTTGTATGAGAGTACCTTCCATTGGTGGAACCACACAGGAAACCAATGGTCAGTGGATTCTGGAAAATGGCCTTTTCCAGCTCCCTTACATATAAAATAGAATTTAGAAGTATCATTTTGAGGCTGGGCATCAACAAAGAATTTGCCGCTACTCTGTCTAGCATTGAGTTTCCCTTTTTATTCTCCATTTCCCTGATTTTCAAGATGGGGGAAGGGTGTCCATGAGATTTTGGGAAACACAATTCTTGCAAATGGAACATATAAACTAGACTAAGTCAATGAGTAAATGCCCATCCCGGGCTAATGACTGTAAGATGTAGACATTTGACCTAAGACAGTGCTGTCATGTGAAATTATGGGACTTCTGCAGAGAGATTTGGAATACAGCTCCTCTCCTCCTTTGGATGGTATCAAGTGCAGTTGTCACATATTGCTTCAAACATATTGCTACCATGAGGAAAAACCACCTGAAGATGATGAAACTGATAGATGGAGGATAGAAGGATCAAGAGAATAGCAGAAGCTTTGTTGTTGAAACACACTTAAAGGACACTTTTTAAAAAATTTCTTAATTATGTGAGCCCATTTCATCGCTATATTGTTTGAGTTAGTTTGAGTTAGCTGTCCTGTAGTATTTGCAACAAGAAACATCCTGATAACACGATACAGTTCCTGGATCTGGCAGCAAACAGTTCCATACTCTAGCTATAAACTTGTATTTCTGGCTCTCATACTTCCTCAGTTCTATTAAACTATTGGGGGAAAAAGGCAAAATGTGAAAAAGAAACCCTATTTTGTACAACTGAAACATCTCTCAACCTTTGATACAGTACATAGATTTTTTTATTAAAAAAGGTAATGAAAAATTGCATGTCTTAAGGTTGAGTCAATAGATATACAAAAACTTTATGAGAACATACCTTATATTTGGCTGCCCATGTAATAATTACCTAACAGAGAAAGAGGAGAAAGAAGAAACTCATGTACTTATTTATACTACAAAGAATATTTCAATAAATTTCTACAATCATGTTTGTTGGGTCATATTTTCTATAACATTATAATTAAACTGGATATTGATAACAAAGTATTAAATGGGGGGAAACTTATTTCAGAGTTCAAAGTAAAGCATCTAAATCTTGTGCCAACAATAAAATGATAATTATTATTTGAGACAACCTTAAAACAAGAATATCAAGTACACAGTGTATTAACATTTTTTTGAACATGGGCAAAACTTACCTCAGAAAATTTCATAGTCATAATTTTTTATTACCAGAAAAAGGAACAAGAATTTTTAAAAAGGATGAAAGAGTACAGGAATAAAATCTAAATATAAAAATCAAACTAGAATTGATCATTCAAAATCTTTGCTCGATTTGAAAATAAATGCACAAAATAACAGATAAATCATGTTCAAGTTTTATTATGAAAATATGTAAATATAAATAAGCATTATGAAGAATGAGAAAGAAAAAACAGCCCATAGATATGGAGAAAGATAACATTACTGTATAACACTGTATTAATAAATTTGAAAATTCTAGTGACATGAGTAACTTAGAAAATACCAATCTTCTTTATACACAAAGAAATTTTCCTACATTTTGGACTAACTTTGCCTGAACTAACTACCTGGAGTCTTGCTTTGGTCTGCATGCTTGTGTCCACCCCTTCCCCACGCCCCACCCCCCAACCCCACCCAAATTTATGTTGAAATTCTAAATTCCCAAAGGCGACAGTATTAATAGGTGGACCTTTGGGAGGAGATTAAGTCATGAGAGCAGAAAATTCTGCAAAGTGGAAGAGGGCTCTCAGCCAACCATGCTGATCTTAGATTTACAGCCCCCAGAACTGTGAGCAACATATTTCTGTTGTTTATAAGCTACCCAGTCTGTGGCATTTTGTTAGAGCAGCCCAATGGACTAAGACAAATCTCTTTGGTGTTACTTCTTATCGATTATGTCTCAGCTTAAATGTCACTTCCTCACATTTTTTTTTTCTGACTTCCAGTGACTCCCCGACATCTCTCAGCTTGGCTATTCCCTGTCATATCACACTCAATTTCACCAGAGCTTTTTTCTTTACTTGATATTTTTAAAATTTCTCGGTTTTCTGTCTTTGCTTCTGAGAATGTAAGTTCTTTGAGAATAAGAACCTCGTATACCTTTATTGCCCATTACTCATAAAACAGTCACATAGTTGGTATCAATAAAAGACTTACATAAATAAGATAATTTTTAGGAAAATAAAAATGACTAGAATCACAAAACATATCCGGAAATCATGGAATTACTTCAAAAAACAGTTCCAAGGCACAACAGTTTTACTGTGCAGCCCTTTCAAACTTTTTCAATAAATAAAAACTCCCATGTTATAGAAAATGTTTGATAGCCCAGAAAATGACCAGTTATTCAATTACACATTTAGAAACCCCCCCAAAAATTGTAAAATTCTTAGAACCAAAAAAAAAATTAAGTCAAATATTTAGACACAAAATAAGTATGTAAAGTACAAATATTTATTAAAATAGTAAATATACTTATTAATATTTAATTTTTTGAATTAATGAGGATGTAATTTGAAATCAAAATTTTAAATCAAAATCTGAAAGGGTGTTGGAGATGGAATTTAATTATTCTTAAATTTATCCAAATATGCAGGAAGTAATAGCTGCCAGTAAATAACTACACAGTGTTTGAGGAAGGAAGAATAAGCTCTTAACAAGAAAGGCTATGTTTTCAACAAACAACTTTGGGGAAAAGTTGCCTATTTGGAAAAAATATATATATTATATCCACTTCTTATACCATAAAGCAAAGATTGATTGTAAACTGGTCACCCTTGTACAATAACTGGGCCATAAACATATACTGGTTGTTGCATAGTATTTTAAAAATCAGAAAAACTTTAATCAAAATATAAATGTTAAAAAAAGAAAAGCTTGGGAAGAAAAAGTAAATCAGAAGATATAACAACACTGGACCCACATTCCCAGATGGCAGCATTTGGCATGAACAGAGGAGTGTGGCCTCCTGGTGCTCCGCAATTTGGCACAGTTCTGCCTCCTGCTTTGCACCAGCTTGCCTCACGCATTTATGTGAAAGGCTCCACTCCTGTAGCCATTTGAGATTAAAAACTCCAGATGGATCAAGAGTTAGATAAAAGAGATAAAACCATGAAGTAAATTAGTAGAAAACGCAGGATATTTAACTGGCTCTTGTGAATTGGCCTAAGAAAATTTGATCTTGTGCAATTCTTAGGTTATTTCTTATTAATTAGTAGTAGTCTCCAAAGGTTAGAAGTAGGTGAGGATTAAAGACTTCCCCACAACCTCTCTATTGGATTACAAAGAAAGCAATTCTCAGACCAAAGTTTTCTATACATCTACCTATTTATCAAGTTTTTCATAGAAAATAGGCAAAATAGCTCACTAGGGATCAAGTCTTAGTGTCATCCTTAAGCGAACAGATTATGGGGCTTCCTAAATTCTTGCATACTGTTCAAGGATAGGGAATGTTTTGAATTATTTTAAGCACATGTCTGAATGCCATTAATTTTACCACTAAGAGCCCATCTCATTCACAAAGACCCTATTCTACCATCTGTTTTTTGATTAGCAAAAGTCCTGGTGATGATCAGAGATAAACTACTTGAAGCACTCATTGTCTTTGTAGTATAGTCTTCCTGGTTGATGGTAGCCGATGACTCTTTGGATGGAAAATCCTAATTAGGACAAATGACCACACATAATGTATAGCTTAAGCCAAATAGCACATACATAATAGCACACTGTCTATGCTGAAGTTCTTTGAAGTGAATTATAGACACCATAATACCGGTATTTTGCAGGGAAGCACTTTCTAAGCATAAAAGAAATGTTAGAAATTGCAGAGGAAAAGGACAATGTTTGATGCCATAAAGACTGCAAACTTCGGTATATCAAAACAACCTTAAATTAAAAGAGGAATAAAAAAGTGTTGCAAGTATTAGTAGCAATCATTTCCTAAGTGAACTCTATACTATGTTTGTTATATATTCACATATATATAAATAAATACAGATACATAAATAAACACATTTATATATTATAACTGCGTGTTTCTATTTTTCTCTTTGTCTTCTTATATGTTATCTTATTATGCAAGAATGATTACATGGATTTTCACTACATGTGTAGGGTACATGTGCTTGCTGTAGAATAAGCAGTTTTTTTTTTAATTCACTCCAGTATTCTTATTTTACTTCTATCCCATGTTGCTGCTCATTCTCTTGAGTGTTACTCTGCCTGTCACAGACCCTCTACTGGTCACCACTGAGGACACCCGACCTTGATCTTAGGCAAGGAAAACTCTCCTGCAGTCCAAATGACTGTTTGTGTTTGTTTGTTTGTTTGTTTTGTGTTTGGAGAAGGCAGGATTTTGTGTGTGAGAGAGTTATTTTTGTTTACACCACCCACTAGTTATCCACCCCTCACTCAGAGGTACTTTCTGTGATAGAGGAGGATTCCACAACCACTGTTCTGGATGCTGGAGGCTCTGGAAAGTAGCTCATCTTTCTTCATCTTTGCTATTGTACCTCACAGAGCAAACAGAGATTCACAACAGCTACCACAGGCAGGAGTAGTTCTAGAGTAATGTCTTTGTGTCAACATAGTGCCTCCAGTCCCAGAATGTGAAGAAAGACCCTTCCTCTCCCAGACAGAGTCCTACCTCATTTCCTATTCTAGTATTAACCACTTCCTAGAATAATTAGTTTTGAGAAAATTCTTTCTCTTATAAAAAAAAAATCATGGTTTTGCACTAAGATTCAACTGGCAATCACAACATTGTTCTACATTGGTACATTTCCCAAAACGTGTGTGATTCAGTCGTGCAAGGGACATCTGTTGTTTATGCCTGCCAAAAATCCATTTCCTCTTCTTTTGAAATGGAGCCCTGAATTTATATTGGGAAAACTACTCCTTCACTATTGGATACAACTATGGAACTATCAATCAAAATGTCCCCATTTCCCCTGGCCAAGGGAAAGACATGTGACCCAAGCTATACCAATCAGATGCTCTCTTCTCTTTGGAATTTGAAGCTCATGTGGAATGTGGAGAAGGGGGAAAAGCAGTTGGAGCTGATCCACCCCATCTGTCTGTGACTGTCCATTTGTTTCCATTTTCCCCATAGGTACTTTGGCTACTTTTCCAAGATTGACTGAGATTGTATAAAGATATCCTATATTCTTCAATCCTCCAGTATATTCCTCTGTGCTTGTTAGGTTGGGTTGATTTTTATTTCTTGCATCCACAGAATCCTAACTGATAAAAGTTCAACTGATGATAGCATTTTTTATGTAAGTATGCATTCCCCCCCCCCACCCCCAGTTTCCTGTTACTTGGTTGTATCTATCTACCAGGATAAAATGTTAATCTTACTGACACCATTTTCCCACTTGGTCTACTTTTCTCTTGAGATGGTGGATCTATCCACAGAATGGGGCTATGATTAGATCATGCCTGAAATGTTGTTAAGGTCAAATGACAATCATAACTCTTTTTCAAATTGTACTACTTTCATTTTTGCTTTTGATTGTCATGAAACAAAAAGACTCCGTGTCTCTGATTATTTTGAGAAAAAAATGAATGAAGTAATGACAGTGATGAGGAGGTTCTCCTTTCCCCTTTTGTTGCCACCTGGCAGGGAATACATGGGCTAATATAGATATAATCAAGGCTGAGTTCTGGGATGAAAAATTGAATTTCTCTTTGAGGCGGACACTCTTCTGTGTTAGACTTCTTAAAAATGCCTCTTTAAACATATTGATCTAAGGCAAAAACCTACCTGTGAAACAATAAAAAATATATAATTGGTCTCTGTTCCTTGTTCTTGGCCAATGCTTCTAAAATCTTTGCAAGTTTTAAAATAGTTTAAATTTTTTTTCAATTACAGTTGACATACAATATTATCTTAGTTTCCGGTGTACAACATAGTTATTAGACATTTATATAACTCATAAGTGGTTACCCCTATAAATATAATACCCATCTGACACCATATATAGTTATTACAATATTATTGACTATATTGCTTATGCTATATGTCACATCCCCATAACTATTTTTTAACTACCTATGTGAACTTCTTATTCCTTTCCTTTTTTCGCCCATCTCCCAATCCCACCTCCCATTTGGCAACCATCAAAATGTTCTCTGTAACTATGAGTTTGTTTCTGTTTTGTTTGTTCATTTATTTTGTTCTTTAGATTCCACATGTAAGTGAAATCATATGCCATTTGTTTTTCTCTGTGTGACTTACTCTTCTCAGCACAATACTTTCTAGGTCCATTCATGTTGTTGCAGATGGCAAGATTTTATTATCTTTTATGGCTGATTAATATTCCATTGCATATATATAATGACTCTTTATCCATTCATCCACTGATGGACACCCAGGTTACCTCCATATCTTGGCGATTGCAAATAATTCTGCAATAAACATATGGATGCACATGTTCCTTCAAAGTGGGGTTTTGGGTTTCTTCAAATAAATACACAGAAGTGGGATTACTGGGCCTTTCTTTGTTCCTTGTTATAGCCTTTGCTTTAAAGTCTATTTTGTTTGGTATAAGTATTGCTACACCAGATTTTTGTTTGTTTATATTTTCATGAAATGTCTTTTTCCATCCCTTTACTTTCATTCTGTGTTTCTTTCCATCTGAAGTAAGTCTCTTGTAGACAGCGTATGTAAGGGGCTTATTTTCTTATCCATTCAGCTACTCTATGTCTTTTGATTGGACTATTTAATCTGTTTACATTTGAAGTAATTATTTGTGAATATGTAGTTATTGCCATTTTATTATTCGTATTTTGGATTTTTTTTTCTCTTAAAGAAGTCTCTTTAACATTTCTTGTAATACTAGGTTGGTGATGATGAACGTTTTTAGCTTTTTCATGTCTGAGAAGCTCTTTATCTGTCTTTTGATTCTAATTGATAGTTTTTCTGGGTAAAATAATCTTGGGTATAGGTTCTTGCTTTTCATCACTTTGAATATTTCTTGCCAATCCCTTCTGGCCTGCAAAGTTTCTGTTGGGAAATCAACTGACATTCTCATGGGAGCTCCCTCGTAGATAACTACCTGCTTTTTTCTTGTTGTTTTTAAGATTCTCTCTTTATCTTTAGACTTTGGCATTTTAATTATGCTGTGTCTTGGTGTGGGCCTATTTGGGTTCATCTTGTTTGGGACTCTGCACTTCCTGAGCTTGTATGTCTATTTCCTTCTCTTAGGTTAAGGAGCTTTTCCATTGTTATTTCTTCGAATAGGTTTTCAATTCCTTGTTCTCTCTCTTCTTCTTCTGGTATCCCTATGATGTGAATGTTGGTACACTCAATGCTGTCCCAGAGGCCCCTTAAACTATCCTCATTTTTTTCGATTCTTTTTTTTCTTGTTGCTATTCTGATTGGGTGCTTTCTGCTACCTTATCTTCTATCACTGATTTAATCCTCGGCTTCACCTAATCTATTATTAATTCTTCCTAAAGTATTCATTTCAATTATTATGTCCTTCATTTCTGGTTGCTTCTTTTTTATGTTTTCTATCTCCAACTTTGTGTTGTCTATTTCTTTGTTAAAGTTCTCACTGAGTTCTCTACTCTTTTCCTAAGTTCACTGAACCTCCTTATAATAAGTGCTTTGAACTGTCTCTGGTAGATTGCTTGTCTCCATTTTGTTTAGTTCTTTTTCTGGAGTTTTGTTCTATTCTTTCATTTAGGACACGTTTCTTTGTCTCCCCATTTTGGCTGCCTCCCTGTTTTTGTTTCTATGTATTGGCTAGAGCTGCTATGTCTTTCAGTCTTAGTATAGTGGCTTTATGTGGGGCCCAATGTCACAGTCTACTTGGTTACCTGAACCAAGTGCTGCAGGTATGTCCCTTGTGTGGGTTGTGTGTGCCCTCCTTTTATACATGAGCCTTGGTTGCTGTTGGCACATTAATGGGAGAGAATGATCCTCAGGCTGACTGTGAGGACTGGTTGTGACTACAGTGAAGGAAATATTGTGCAGGGGCTGATCCTATGGAGTGGGATTCACTTTAACAGGCTGCTTGCCCAGTCTACCCTTTGTGTGTGTCATCTGCAAAGGTGCTGTGTAGTACTCTGGCTCAGTCAGAAATGGGCAATCCAACTAGCAGGCTGAACCCAGGGCATCCTGGGACTGGCCTGCTGCAGACCACCTGACACTAGCCACAAAGCAATCTGCAGATGGCTACCATTGTCACTTGGGCTTAGAATGTGCCTGCGAGAGGCCAAGACTTGAACTGAGGCTAGCTGCCTCCAATGCTGAACTTGAGGCTGCTCAGCAAGAGGTACGGGGCACACCGAGGACAAATGCTACTAGATTGGGTTTGTGAACTTTTGTTTAGGAGTCTGAAGCTCCTAAACAGCCCTCTGTTTCACTCATCCACAATCTTGGGTGGTTTTCATAGCCAAAAGTTATGGAGACTTCTCTTCCCCTACACTGGAACCCTGGGCTGGGGATCCTGGGGTACGGCTGGGACCTCTTGCTCCTCAGGAGGGACCTCTGCAGCTGAGATATCCCTCCCAATTTTTAACTGCCATGCATGGGAGTGGGACCAGTCAATTTCCTGATTCTGCCCCTCCTACCAGTCTTGAGGTGGCCTCTTCTGTATGTCCTTAGTTGTAGGACTTTGGTTCAGCTAGACTCAGGTGTTTCAGAGTGATGGTTGTTCTGTAGTTTAGTTGTAATTTTAATGTGGTCATGTGAGGAAGCAACCACAGTGTTTACCTACTCCTCCATCTTGACTGGAAATCTGCCTTGTTATTTCCTAAGTGATAATAGTACCAGAGGCATCTTTTGTTCTAATATTTGGTATTTGACATCTGTTTTCAACACAAAGTTCTTAAATCTTTTGAAATTTTTTGGATTGTAGCAATGTCTTTTATTCTGATTTGGTAACTCTTAGTAGGCTCATGGATGGGGCTAGTCACTAGAAAGACCAAGACATGATTAAAAGTTTAGAAGCTTGGAACTTTCAGCTCACCCCCTATCCTCCAGGAAGAGGTGAGGGCTTGAAATTAAGTTGATGGTGATCATACCTACATAGTGAAGCCCTTATAAAAATCCCAAAAGGACATGGTTTAGGCAATTTCCAGGTTGCTGAACACACAGAAGTTCTGGACAGGTGCTGTGCCTGGAGAGGGCATGGAAGCTTCATGCCCCTTCCCACATACCTTTGCCTATGCATCTCCTCCATCTGGATGTTCATCTGTGTCCTTTATAATTTCCTTTTATAATAACCTGATAAACAGTAAGTAAACCATTTTCTTGCATTATGTGAGCCTCTCTAACAAATAAATTAGTGGAACCTAAGGAGAGAATCATAGGAACCTCTGATGTGTAGCTGATTGCTTAGAAGTACAGGGAATAATCAGGCCTTGTTATTGGTATCTGAGGATAAGGGCAGTCTTGTGAGATTGAGCTCTTAACCTATGGAATGTCTCAAAAATAAATAGTGTCAGGATTAAGTTAAATGTGGGGCACAGAGCTGGTGTTATAGAATTGCTTGGGGAAAACCTCGCATATCTGGTGTCAAAAGAACTAAGTATGGTAGTAATGTAAAGGAAAAATAGGAGTATTTTAGATTTTCTTTAACCATTATTCTCGGAAAAGTCATTTTTCTATTTATATATTATATGTTTTACTCTTCCATATGATTTTTAGGATTATTTCTAAATTCCATGAAAAATCCTGTTAGGATTGTGTTGAATTATACAGGATCAATATAAATTTAGTTTTTATATAATTAGGGTTGTGTATCTTGCTTATTTTGTTAAATTTATTTCTAAGTGACTTAAAGTTTTTCATTATTGTGAATGAGATCAGTTGTTATAGCAAAAAAATCCTTTGATTTTTGTACAGTGATCTTATATTGAACAAGCTTGTTGAATTTTATTTTAATTAAAATTATTGAGGTGGCATTGGTTAATAAAATCATCGGTTTCAAGTGTATAATTCAACAATACATCATATATATGTTGAACTGTGTGTTCACCACTCAAAATTAAATTTCTTTTCATCACCATATATTTGACCCCCTTCACCCTATCTCTCCCCTCCCCCACTTTCCTATAATAACCACTAATTTGCTATTCATATCCATGAGTCTGTTTGTCATGTTTGTTTGTTGCTATTGAACTTCACTAATTTGTTCATAGTGTCTTGATTTTTTGTATTCACAATAATATTTAAAAAGAATGAACTTTCTTTTTAATCCATATTTTCTTTTATGTTTTTATTACTTTACTGCATATATTAGGATCACTAATACAATGCTGAATAGAAGCAGTAAATAGCAGTTATCTTTGTATTATTTCTAATTTTAAAGAGAATATGTATAATTTTATCAAAAATGTGTTTGTCGAAGGTTTTTAATAGTTTTGATCATGTTAAAATTTTTGTTTCTAATTTGCTGAGTTAATTTATAATAATATTATTTCATAATTATAGTTATTTTACTTGATATAGTTTTATATTTAATTGTTTTTATTATTAACACATATAATATATATTTGCTATATTATATATTTAATTATACTTATTATAATAATATATGATATAAAACTATTATTATGAATAAATATTTAAACTTATCAAAAATACTTTCTGTACCTATAGAGTTCACTACATGGCTTTTCTCCTTTAATTTGTTAATGAGGCAAATATAGTAACAGGAACCAAATATAGTAATAGGAACTAAAAGATATTTTAGTTCCTGGAATAATCTCTACTTAGTCACAATACACACAGACAGAGACAAACAAAAACAAACAAGCATTGGTGAATTCCATTTGTTAACGTTTTGTTTAGAGAATTTATATCCCATGAGATGTCAGCTTAATATTTTCCTCGCGTACAGTGTTTGTGTCTAATATTGGAGTGAGTTCTATACTGGCCTAATAAAATTAGGTCTCTAGAGGGGGATTTCTTTTTCTTCTACCCTCTAAAATTGTTTGTATAATTTTAGGTCTATCTTTTCTTTGAAATAATAATTTTCAGACTTCATTGTGTATCACTATACAGATACATTGGCCTCACACTCAGAATTTCTAATTTAGTAGGTGTGAAGTGAAACTTGAGAATCTGCATTTCTAACAAGTTCCCAGGTGATGCCCATGCTTTTGTTCTGAGGGCTAGACTTTAAGAACGGCTGCTTTAAATATTTGCTAAATCTCATTTATAAAATCTGATGGGCCAAATTGTTTCTTTTTTTTTGTGGGTGAATTTTAACTATTATTTCACTATCTTAATGACTTATTTATAGTCTAGTTTTCTTTTGGGAGTTTTTGATAAGTTATAGTTCTCTAAGAAATTGACCACTATTTTCAAGTTTTCACTTATGTCAACAGAATTATTCAGGACGTTTTCTTATAATATTTTAAATCTATGCTACATTGTCTCCTATTTTCAGTTTTGATAGTATTTGGTTGGCTTTTTCTCCAGTGATGTGCTTGAGCTGGCCTGTACTGGCTATCCGGAGCCAACTGTATATCTCTTCCCAGTCACATCATGTTGGTAGATTAAAATCAGCAATAGTAGGAATATTTACACTATGGAAATAATAAATCTCACAAATTGGGGCCTATCCCCACTCTAGAAACTGCGATTTACCAACACAACACATTTTCTCTTTCTCCTTCCAGCTCTTCCTCTCCCTCTTTCCTTCTTTATCCTCTATTCCTCTATCCCCTATCAATCTTGTTATATATTTTTCTATTTCATTTCATTCAGTTCTTTTTCCAAAGAATAGTTTTTTGGGTGTTTATTTAATTCTTTGATTCGTATCTTAGTTTCTCACATTAATTGATATTTGATTTTAGTTTTATTCTCATTGTTCTGTTTCTAGGATTTCCCCTGTTATTATTTTTCTTAAATTCTTGGATGGATGATTAGCTCGTTAATTCTTAGTTTTTCTTGTTTTGTAATACCTGCATTTTATTTTTTCATGTTTATTAAATTTATTGGGGTGACATTGGTTAATAATGTTATATAAATTTCAAGTGTACAATTCTATAGTATATCATTTATATATTGCATTGTGTGCTCACCACCCAAAGCCTAGTCTCTGTCACTATATATTTGACCTGCATTTTTTGATTTCTTTGACTCATGACTTATCTATAACTGTGCTTTTTTAAATGTCCAGATAGTTATTGCTTTGATTTTAATTTATTTGTTTACTTTTAAGCTATGCATTATTGATTTTTTATTTTGTAGTAGAGTAATTGTGAAATGTGATATATATTATAAATATTTTGGTATTCGTTGAGAATACTTTGTGGTCCAAAACCTGACCAACTTTTGAAAATATCTCATTTGAACTTGAAAAGGATGCACATTCCCTAATTGTTCTCTAAATTATTAATTTGATTGCTTGCATCTCTAAAAAAATATTTTTTTAAACATCAATAATTATGCTTTAACTATCAGTTTCTGAGGGACATGTGTTAAAATTTTCTACCATATCAATACTTTGTTACACTTCAATCTTCCTGTTTACCTTAGAACCCAACTCCAGCCCCTTTTAATACATCTGGTTGAATTCTCCATGGGCTTGAAAACTTCAGCTTCATCTTCCCTCTCTATTATTGCTTTATTCTATGTCTATGGTTCTTGGAGTTTTCTTGTCTTTCTTTCATGCTAAGAGTTATATTAAGCCACTTAAAAAATATTTCAGCCAGAGTTTTCTTTATAGTCAAATGGAAGCTGTTTATACCAACTCAGCTCACCATGTTTGCTCATGCTTTTCTGCTTTCCAGTTATGCCATTAATTTCCCTTTTAAAAATTAAAAACTCTAACTTTTAGCTTTATCAATTTATTTTATGCGTATCCTTTAAAATTTTTCATTTTGCTATTATTTTTCTAATCGTTTGGATCGGGCTCATTTCCTTGTCATTATTTTGCAGTTAATTTTGTAAAAGCATTTAAGACTTGATTTCTCTATGAAGAATTCTTTAAGAAGAGGTATATGTTTTGAAAATTATTTTCTTAGTTTCTATTTGTAGCATCGTTCTTTGTTCAGTGCCTGTTTGTTTGTTTGTTTACTGAGAGTTTGCTTATACAAAATTATGCAATTAAAAAAATTTTTTCTGTTATAGGGATGCTTGAGAAGGCTATGTAATTTTCATAAAATGGATAGCTATTATGTGAATCTTAATGAAATTATTCAGTTATATCCTATACTTGTAATTTTTTATTTAATTGATTCATGAACTGAAAATGACATGGTACATTTATTTACTCCTTTTATGCTTCTGAAATATTTTTTAAACTTTCTGTTATATTTTAATGGTATTTAAATAAATGGCACTTATTCAAATTACAGTTAAATAAATTAGTTTAAAAAGTGATGTAAGATATGATATAAGACATGCAATGGTATATAAAATTACATGACAAATAATCATTGTGGCTTTTATTCTTTATCACTATGTATTATCCCTTTCCTATCTATAATTTTTTGCTTGACTTATAATTTGTTGTTTAAAGATTCCATAAATAAATAAAAATTGCATCTTTTATATTTCTATGTGTATGGCTATATGCCTATCTATATTAAAAAATTGCCCACTTATGTAGTGGTTAAAATGATCCATTCTAGAAATAGAGAGACCATATGTAGATCTCAGATCTGTGATATACACACTGTATTCCTCTTTAGTTGTCTATCTCCTTAATTATAAAACGAAGATAAGTATAGAATCTACTTTATAGAGTTGTATTAAAATTAAACACAGTTTTATATGTAAAGTGCTTAACAAATATATATATAACTCTATTATATATCATCTATCTATTTATCTGTTATATGTAATATAGCACATGGGAAATAGTGAACATTCAGTAAATGTTAGATGAAAAATGTGAAGAATTATCTATAGAAGCTTTCGAATACTGGTAAATAAAATTTCGAAAAGAACAAAACAAAACAGGAAGCTAAACATATCCCAGTTTAATATTGTTAAGCCTATGAATCATAATATTAGTGAAAATAAATTAGGGTTTTAAAATATAAGCAGAGTATAATTTTATTAATAAACATTTGTTTTGTGGTATAGTTTATAATATATTACAAATTTTGAAAGTTTTGATTTAATTATGGAAGCATTAGAGAAATGTCTTTCAGTTTGAGCAAGATAATACTATGGTGAAGATTGTGGTAAAAAAACAACTATTTAACATTGATGGGCAAGAGATCTGAAATAGGGTTGAGAATGGAACTAGAAAGTTTAGACAGGAAGAGTTTATTTAAATTTAGAGATATGTCAGTAAATATGAAAGATAGAATTGAGGAAAAATAGGAAACATTTCCAAGGAATAACAAATATATCTTGGTGAAAAACAGTAGTTCAGGGTTTCACATTAAATCTTTAAAAACTAAGTCTTTTACACACTTATAAATTTTCAGAATTTTTAAAGGGGAAATTAGCTTTTATATATTTGAAAAAAAAGTATTTTAAAATTTTTATTATTTATTTAAAGATACACTTTAAAATTTCAAATTAGAACTTTCTTTTTCAGTCAGGATTAATGGGGACTGGATTTTACCCATATCCGTTGCCTTAAACAACTTTGAAAAGAGACACGAGAAATAAGTTTTTAGATATTTGTCAGCAAACAGTACAAGACTCTGACCTCTGAGAGAAGGGAAATAAATAGTGTGAGCCATATGATTTTACCAATTTATTGCTTAGAGACACTTTTCGTGCTTCAGTACAGATACAGGAACCCAGACAGAGCCCAAGAGTCTTACTAAGTTAAAGAGAAAATAAGTCAGAGTATGGAGAGGCTGAGTAAGCTAGAATTTGCTGGCGAGATTACTGGAGAGGAAAATATAGGAAAAACGAGTTCCAGAGATTTATACAGGGATCTCTTGAGTCTTAGCCGAGAGGTAATCTACACATAAGTAAGAGGAAGACTACCTAAGGATCAGAGAAAGAACCACCACGAAGGCAGACAAAATAATTCCTAGACATCACACAGGGTTGGAAATTGTTCCCTTTCATACCGGCAAATGTGTAAAGACCATATAATACAAAGTTCACCAGAGAGAATTCTCAAAAGAGTATCACTTTAGTGGGACTACATTAGCCCTAGACTGAAGGCTGCTTTGGGCACTGTTCTGATGACTTATTATTCACCCTTTTGGTGAAGGAGATGTTCTCCACCCTACATAATATGGGATGGCCAAACACATGGCACACAACGATAACAGAGGATATTGGCAGCAATTTGTTGTCTGCATATACTCACAGCTTGAGAGAGGACATTATATGCCATGCAGGGTCACATGCAGGTTGCACTAGAGAACAAAATAACCCAAGAAGGGGTTTGGGAGGCAAGTTTTGTAATAACAAGAGTTGTCCCTTAGTTTTTACAGGATGTTGTGGTTGGCTTGTTTGGATAATTCTGTGGGCTGGCAAGAAAGTGAAACATGTTAGGTTGAGGATCGAGTGCAGTGAAGCTGGTTCACCTGGTAAAGGAACTAACCACACGGGCAGCCATTCCCAATGGTTGGAGGATGTATCTGATGGGAGTGGGAGAATTTACAGCTAGGCCTTTGGGCCTTGTGAAGCTCAAAGATATCAAGGCAACACTTGAACTTTTAGTTTTTACACTACAGACACACTATAATAAAGTTTAAAAGAAGACTCAAAATGATCTAATTGATTATAAGTAACTTACCTGTAACTTACATGTTACAAGTAATTTGCCAAAGAAAAATTTAACACAGTTGAAAAGGAATATAATAAATATGACAACTGATACTATAAAATCCACAATGTCTATTACCAATCAAAATTAAAATTAAAAATTTTCTGCAAATGAGTAGAAAAATATGACCCATAACTATTAAAAAATCAATAGATATTGATCCAGAAATAACAGAGATGATGTTTAAGAAGGTAGAACAAAATATAAAATGAGGAGAAAAATATATAGATGATATCGACATCTCACATGGAACTTCTAGAGATGAAGAATACAATATCAGAATGAAAAGTATGCCATATGGAATTAAGAACACACTAGACACAGTAGAAGAAAAGATAGTGAACTTGAAGCCATAGTAATAGAAACTAGCCACGTGAAGCACAGAGAAGAAAAATTAGATTATAAAAACAAAACAAAGAATCAGTGTCCAGTAGAATAATATCCAGCAGTTTAATATTGGTGTAATTGAAATTCTGGAGGAAAGTAATCAGGTGGGTGGGGAGTATCAAAAACATTTGAACAAATAATGGGTAAACATTTTCAAAATTTGGTAATAAGTATAAACCCACTGATATAGGATGCTTAATAAAAATAACTCAGAAAACCATGCCAAATTACATCATAATCAAATTATTGAAAACTAAAGAATATTAGAAATCTTAGCAGTTAGAAAAAGAATCACTACAATGAAATAGATCTAAGAACAACAGTAGAAACAGTGGAAGCCAGAAAACAGTATATTAAGTACAATTTTCAAAGCTCTGAAAAAAAAAAAAAAGTTAATTTAGGATTCTTTAGCCAGTGGAAAGATATTTCAAATACAAAAGCAAAATAAAACTTTTTTTCAAACTAGGAAAGTTGAAAGAATTTATTGCCATGAGACATGTAGAATAATAAATGTTTTAAAAATTTCAGGCAGGTGGAAAATAATATTGAAGAAAGTTTGGATTTAAACTAAGGAATAAAAAGACTCAAATAATAAATAGATGAAAGATGGATATCTTATCTTTTAACTTGTTTTTTAATCTCCCCAAAATGACTACTTAAAGCAAAAAATAATAATAATGCATAGTACAGTTTAAGTCATTCATAGAATAAAAGTATGATAAAAACAGCATGAAGGACAAAAGGGTGGAATACTTATTTGCTGTTTTATGGTTCTTAGAGTATACATGAGTTGAAGGATTATATGAAAATGGAATGTAATGTTGATGTATATTGTAAACTCTTAAAGCAATCACTAAACAAATGAAAAAAGGTAATAAGTCAATAGTAGGAATTAACAGAATAAAAAAGCAGAAAAATAGATCGAATTGCAGATGAGACAAAGAGAAAACAAATGGCAAGATGATAGATTTGAACTCATAAATATTAAAAATTATAGTTAATGTAAGTGGCTCAAGACACCAATTAAAATGCAGAGGTAGTCAGATTGGTTTTTGTTCCTTTAAAAGAAAGGCCCAACTATATGCTAGCTATAAAAAACGGAATTTAAATAGAAAAGATAAAAGCATGGGAGAAGTTATACCACATCTAGGAAAACATATACCATTCAAAAGCTAATCAAAAGATAGTGGAAGAATTTTACTTTTGGCTAAGGTGAAGAAACAAAGATACAATTTATTTACATACAAAAACATAAAAAATGTGTAGATAATATGAAGCAATAATTTTTATAACACTACACATAAGGCTATATGGACAGTGATTTATGACAATGATGAGAAACAAATGAGGTGAGTCCTGTGATTCCCTTAGCATGCTTTGAGAGAGTTCTCAGGCCAAAAAAGAGAAAGGAAATTTTCAAATTTCTTGAGATATTAATTACCAAAGCTCACTCAAGAAAGAATAAGTAGTCTGAATATCCCTATATCTGTTAAAGAGATTGAAATGGTAGTTATAAAACTTCCTACAAAGAAAATCCAGGCTCAGATTGCTTACCTGGTGAGCTCTAACAAATATTTAAGGAAAAACAACATATTCACCTAAACTGCTCCAAAATTAATAAGTAAGGAATACTTTCCAACTTGTTCTATGAGGCCTCAATTAAACTGATACTAGAACCAGGCTAAGGCATTCTAGTGAACAAAACTATTGATCAATATTTCTCATATTTTTATATCTATAAAAAATTTCATACAAAATTTTAGTAAATCGGGTCCCCAAATATATAAATGGATAGAACATCACAATCAAGTGGGGTTTATCCCAAGAACATTTGGCTGCTTTAACAAAAAAGAAATCACAGTGTACTCACTATAGTAAAAGCTAAAAAAGAAAAATCGTATTGAAAACTTATTTCAACAAACACAGAACAAGCACTTGACAAAATTTTACATTTATTCCTGATAAAAATGAGCAGCAAAGAACGCTCAATCTGAAAAGGAAATCTATAAAAACCTACAACTAACGTAGTACTTGATGGTAAAAGAACACATGTTTGCCCTCTAAGGTCAGGAACAAGACCTAGAAGTTTACTCTTCCTAAATCTATCATTAGGAAAAAGGGCTTCCTCATGAAAGAGCTGCTGCATATCTGGAGTGTAAGTTCTGTTTCTGCTTGAGTAGTGTGGCAGATGAACAACAGCCACAAATTCTTTAACACTCCTACTATCAGGAGGTGAGGTCTATTTTTCTTCTTGTATCTAGGCTGACATAAGGCTATTTTGATTAATAAAGAGCAGTGAAAGAAACTATGGTACTTCTAGACCTTGCTTTGATGAGATCAACAGCTTCTGCTGTGGTCTTCTGAAGCTCCCAGCCACAAAGTAAGATGTCAGACTACACTGCTATAGAGACCACATGGAAGAGTCTGAGAACGCATGGACAGAGACAGAGGGTTCGAGCTGAACCCAGACTTCCACTGACTGTGGCAAGCCGTCATGTGTGAGAGTGGAGCCATCTTAGACTTTCCAGCCTAGCGCATCCCAGTCACCAGATGAAAATCAGGGAGTTAGCACCTTGTGGAGCAAAACACTAGCCCAGCTAAGTATGTTCAAATTTTTGATTTATAAAATGATGATGTATAATAAAATGATTATCGTTTTAAGCCATTCGGTTTTGGAGTCATTTTTATGCAAATAAAAATAGCAGTAAATAATGGAAATAAATAGATATTCTGAATACTGGACTTGATTTTTTCTTATAGAATAGTTTATATCAGTTTCCTTGTTCTCTCTATTCCCGAAGATGGACAGTTCCCTTCAAATTACATCACCAAAGCCATTCCTGCAATATTTAAAGTCCTGTCTGCCTGAATACCAGTTTCCAGTCTCCTTTACCTGGTCCGTCACATTTTTCTTGAGTCCTGCTTATTTATATGTTCATCCTTTCCTGGCTTGGTTTGTACATTGGCCTGTCTTTATAAAGTGTGCCTGACTTTTCTGGTGTAAGGATCTCTTTCTGTGATTGTATTACAATATGAGTCTTTTTATGTCACTTCTCATTACCTCTGTGGAATGTGTGTGTTTCTCACTGTTGATACCTTTCCGCCCAATCCTTTATCTTTGTGTAGGGTTCAGTTTTTGTATGCTTAATTAGCTTTTGACCTTTCCTTTTCTGTTTCTGCCTCTTTCTAGTTATTCCTCTCACTCTCTCCCAGGACAGGTAGTAAGTATGTCATAGTGAATTAGAGTGCAGACCCAGGAGCCAGATCTCATCTGTAACATATTTTGTGATGACCTTCAACAAATTTCTTAATATTTCGTTGTTACAGTTTTCCCATCTGAAATATGAAGAAAATAATAGTACCCAACTTATAGGATTATTGGGTGGCTAATACACACATACGTGTACATAATTTATATGTACATGTGTATAAGTATACAGATGTGTGTGTATGCAGACAATATTAGGTCTGCAATTAGCACTCTGAGCATTAGGCATTGTTATGTTTGGATTCCCAATGGGTCTCCTTGTCTCCATTCCCTGTCCCTTACTCTTTTCCTTCTCTAGTCTCACTTTTCTTTGGAAAATAACTAAAGTGAAAATTATTTTTGAAGTAAATCAGTAGAAGTCAACATTCCCATGATTAATTTTTAAAAAGCGAATAGGTTATAATACCTTTCTTCCCCCCCCCCCCCCAAATTCTCAAATTTATGTAATAGTCTTCAAACTTGTATGGATATTGACTTAACCTTTCTCTCTCCCAAGGTACAAAGACTGAATATATGAGTATTCTTCATCCAGGCTACATTTAGGGAGGGATTTCGGCCTTTTTTTCTGGGTAGGAGTGGCACATCTGACAGATGACATTCCTGTGAGGAACTGTTTTGTGGGTGGACTTGGAGCCCTATGCAATTTCTGATGGAACATCTCCAAGTTCATAATTTTCTCTTCTCTTCAAGACAGCATGTTGTCTTAGGCCAGGTTTCTCAGAAGCATACAAACCCGCACACATGTGATTTGTAAAGGAAGTGTTCACAAGAGACACGAGGAAAAGAGTTGGGTTAGCAGGTCAGGGAAGCAAAAGAAGCCAGGGAGAATCCTGGTGTTGTACAAAACGTCAGATTCTCTGGGATGTAAAACTCACCTCAGCACCTGTCCTGACTGGAGGGGAAAAGAGCTGAGCATTCATATTTCTATGTCAGTAAGTAATTGGCCACGAGCTGAAGGTGTGGGAGGTATGTAAGCTCAGGCACTTTCAGGTCCTTTGCTCTAAGTCTGTGGGAAAAACAGCTTCAGTTTTTCTCAGGCAGTTTTCAAGAGTCTCTGGTAAAGGCAGAGGGTGGGCCCTTGAGTGAGAGAATCCACGGAGATCACGGCAAAACACTGAGAGTGCCCCTGGCACTATACATATCAAAATGCAAGGAGTAAAAATGACAATATTTTAGGAATAAAATTTGAATTGGTTCAAATTTACTTTTAAAAACAAGTCAGTCATAATCATTAGTGGTTAAGAAATTTGCGGGTGGTATCCTCCATATCTAGGTGTTATACCTCTTGTGTCATGACAGCAGAATAACTAGCTTAGACACTAGTTCCTTTTTTTTTTTTTAGAACAGTAATTATTGCATATCTGTGCCTTAATTCAAACTCATTTTTCTTATGTTACAATTGTACTTACAAGTTAGCACAAGTAATAACGAAGTAAGAAAGAGATTTCACTTCAAGATTAATCCATATCAGAGGTTCATTAACATTTACAGATCAATGAGACTTCTAAATGAGGCAGCAAATAACTAACTTCTGTTTCGAGTGGTTTGACATGATCTGGGCCACGAAGAAATAATGGGAGTTAAGAAAGGGGCCATCTCCTACTGATTTTCTGTTTCAGTGGTGCCAAATGGACACAATTCACCCATAGGCTCTGAAAAGCCTTTCCCTGACTCATCTCTGAGGCACAGAAAGAACCAAGTAGGGAGATGGTGAAATTGGTATTTGGCAGCCACAGTCTCTATTTTCTGAGCCTCTTTTTTGCCCCCCTCTAGGAACTCCTGTGAATCTATTGCCTTCATAGTTATCCTCTACCAAAAATGAAGGAAACTAAATCTGAGTTTATCTATGTTCATTGTAACCTCTATGGTGCTCTGTGTAAAACTGTTAATAGATACATCCTAATTGCTGTAGTCGGTGTTGCCATAGGACATGTTATTCATGTTTTTGTCAATATGAAAGTTGTTATTACCCCACTCAGTGATAACTTTTTGCCTTTTTGGAGTACAACACCAATGTACTCTGAGAACTTCTTCCCTCCTTCCCTTCCTTCCTTCCTTCCTTCTTATTTATCCAACTGAAAGAGAGAGGGAGAGAGAAGAGAGAAGAGAAGAGAAGAGAATAGAAGAGAAGAGAAGAGAAGAGAGAAGAAAGAAAGAGAAGAGAGAATTTCAAGGTTAAGAAGGAAAGCAGGCTGAAAATATTTTATAGACCATATTAGAGGAGCCAACTCTAGAAATCAACTGATAGTGAAATTTGAGCATGTAGAGATAAAAAAAAAAAATTACTCTGAAAATAATAGTGAGGTTTTTTAAATAAGAGAGACACAAATCCCAGTTTAGGTGGCCTGATAAAAATTATCACATGCATGGAGGAGTTTCTAGATTGAAGCAGTACAGATGTTGTATATCCTCGTCTGCACTTGGTAAAGGGGTCTCATAAGCCCCTTAGTAAAAAGGAACTGAAAGTCTATTTTAGAACTCCATTATATTGATATATCAGAACACCATATAAATATATATGTATATATATCTAGTTGTGATAAAGTATATGAGAGTGTGAGTATACATATGTATATCTGTATGAACTGCAAGAGATTTTTATGGAAAGAGACATGGCCAGGACAGAGCGCTACAGGCACCTTAATTCTATTTTTAACAGGTATTCATATCCACAAATCGAAGAAAAATAATAATACATATGTATGAAAAAAAACCCAAATCAAAAAAAGGAACACTTTATTGCTATTTGGGATTGGCTCCAAATTCCCATGGAGGGCTCCAGCAGGCAGGGCTAGCCTCGGCCATACACTAATTCTATTGACTGGGCTACTTGGGCCTAAGAGGCATAGAACCAAACTCCAGTGGAAGGCTTACTTGCTTTCTTTGCTCCTACTCCAAAATTTAAATAGAAATTCTGAATGTTAGCACTCTTTGAGGCAAGTAAAGCATACCATTTAGCAACAAACAGTGGAAAAAAAGCATAGAACACGAAGGAAGTGTTTGGCTTAAGGCACAAGGCAGAGCTGGATTCCCTTTCCCTGTGTTTTTTGGGTTGGCTAGGAGAGGAGCTCAAGGGAGCTCCCTTGGCTCTTCTTATGCAGCTGGGTGGAAGAACTAGCCAGGGTTATGCAACATACACCAGATAAAAGCCTAGCTCAGTTATATGAGGCCAGGAATATAAAGTGTCTGAAAATTGTTTTCTTTCTATAAAACTAAACAAAATTAACCTCTCTCTTAATCAAGAGCATCCTTTGTTCCCATAGAGAAATAAAAATAATCCCTTAAATGAATTTTATTTTTATATTATTTCTGAAGAATTATTTAAATTCAAAAACACGTTCGGAAACTTTTTTTTTTTTGCCTCTCATTCTGCTGTTGGAACTGGTGTTTAGGACTTACAAAGCTTTAGTATGTCAGCTCCAAGTCTAGCAGCCCTCTGTTGAGTTTATTTGCTCAGTAGCGTTCCTCCTTTTTCATGTACAGCTCCCATGCGTGCCCGTTTTCATCCACCTGATTCAGTAATTGGTCCATGGATAAGAATATCCCACAAACTGGGCAAACTGGAGTCCCTTCCCAGAAATTAAATCGCTTTCTATCACCTCTCTGGTCAGGAACCTTGATTGAGTAGTCGGAAGATATTCCACCATATTGGGAAATCCAAGAAAATAAAGCTGACTCCCCTCACTGCCCAAAATAGAAGTGAGGAGTACAGAAAATGTGGTGAGACTATTACCGTATATAGAAGATCCCTTCAACAATTGTTCTTCCAAAGTCTTTGTTGTTTCATAATTTTGTAAGTTCTGAGCAGTAGACAAATATCCTTCCAAAAAAATCTCTCATTGCTTCAGGTAGCTCTAGGTGGGCTTCTGTCACATATTTTGATACAGTCCTAATACATCAAGACTTTTGTTTGTTCTCTCTCTTCTCTCTCTTAAAAACAACAATGACAATAACAAAAAAGCATTTTAAAAACGTTATACCAATTCTAACCGGAGCTTCGACTTAAAATTCTATATCAGGAACTCTAGTGGTTGAGGTTGGCCCATGTAGAGAATCCCTTTGTCTAAACTGGGTTAGCCTGAGAGGCCAGACAAAACTGGCCAAAAGTTGTGGATTTGGCCTACTCCACTCAAATTCACTCCCTGGCTTTATCACACGGCAGAGGCTGTTAGTTGCTTGTTTTCATTTCCATTCTCCTTTTCTTCCATATAATGGAAACTTTGGATTTCAGTTGGAAATATGGCTGCCTGGAATAAAGGCTCTATTTTCTAACCTTTCTTGCAGCTTGATATGGCCCTGTGACTACATTCTGGTCAATGAGATGCATGGCTTGTACGCAGAAGAGTTTTTTTTGTGTTTTGTTTTTTATATAGCTTCCTTACTAGTCAGCTGGAATATACTCTTTACCTTCTTGTTCCTTCAAGCCTTCTTCTTCAGCTGGCTGTGATGTAGTCCGATTGGGACTTGACCAGTTTTCTTGGACTATGAGGTAAAAATTATAAGCTGAGATTGATGTAAACAGTTTATGACATCATGTAGCTCCTTATAGCCCTGAAACACATATCTTCAGGCTTTCCCCCTCCCCCCGCCCCACATGAGAACAAAACTAGACTAGAGCAGTATTTCTTTACTGTGAGTGGAACTTTAGGTAGGCTTATGAAAGAGGTTTCAGTTTTCCCTAAGGTCAACATATTTATGTTTATGTGTAGTAAAAACTATTGAATTTTCATTTCATAAATGAATTCAGTCATTCTCAACAAATATTAATCTCTTAATATTATTGTTCAGTATCATTTTCTTAAAGTGTTAGCTGTATAATGTCACTACCCTGCTAAAAGCCCTTCGATGACTGAAAGCTTTTACCCTAATTAGCAAAGATTGTGTCTGTTTTCTTATTTGTTTGGGGTTTTTATGTGTTCATTTTATTCTCTCAGGACTAACTATAAGGTCTGTGAAGATGGAGACTATGCTGATCTTATCATGTCACCAGTACCTAGCACCAAGTTTAACATATAGTAGAGAGTCAAAGAATGTTTTTGTTAAATGGATAACAGAGATGTATGGATGAAGGAAAAATTCATGAATTTGAGAAATGTTTGCAGTAACACTGTTCCATAATGCACCTAGATTGACTTGATCATTACAGTTAAGATTCCAGTGTGTGAAAAATTTAAACCAAGTAATGCTTTTCATAAATTTTATTTTTATTTTAATTGTTTTATTTATGGGGAATGGGTATCATAGTATGCTACATACAACAAGCAAAATTCTAAGATGACCTCCAGTGTCCTATGAACTTGAATAACCTCCACTTCATGAGTGTAGGTAAAACTGTAAAAATGGTGTTATAGCACTCTTGTGATTAGGAACCTTTCTCAAAATGAAGATTATCTTCACTTAGCTTGACCTAATTGGGTGAATGCTTGAAAGAGATTAGAAACATCAGAAAATACACCCCTACTGGTCTAGAAGAAAACAGACATATGTGTTGCAACGTGGCTATGGGAGCCACATGGCAAGGAACTGCAGGTGGCTCTGGTCACCAGCCAAATGCCAGAAAAAAAATGGGTACCTCAGTCCTACAACTGCAAGAAGTCAAATTCTTCCAACAATCCGAGTAAGCTTGGAAGAGAACCCTGAGCTCCAAATGAGAACAGCATCATGACCGGCACCTTAATTGCAGGTTTGTGAGATCCTGAGCAGAGGATCCAGTTAAGCCATGCTCAGACTCTTGACCCAGGGAGAATTTGTGTTGTTTTAAGCCTCTAGATTTGTAGCAATATTGTTATACAGCCGTAGAAAACTAATAAAAACACTTTGACATATATTATTTTATTCTTATAGCAATATACAGATCACATTTTATTTTAGTGGTCACGAATAATGAAACTGATTCCAGAGAGGCTAAACAACTTGCCAATGCCTACCCACCTAGTAAGTGTATAGAATAATAGGGAGAATTTTAGAAAGGTCATTTAGGGGTGGAAATACTTACATCACGTGCGCAAGTGATGGAATAAACTGAGAACTGAGGCTGCAAATGCCTCCATAAAGTGGTGTGATTGCTTCTACACAGCTGACAACATTGAATACCTTAATTCTAATCAAAGTATAATTATCTAAGTCAAATCTTTTCAACTTTTAATGACTTAGAGACCAACTATTTCAGCTCTATCAGTGCTTTTTAGGTTGCTTATTTGTATTCTTGGCTTTCTACGCCTATTTTCATTTTCCACCTTTTATTGGACATATTCTTATCGAAATCTCTCTCAAATGCTATATGACATGAGGTATAATAGGAAGAAAGGAAGGAGGGAAGGGAAAGAGGGACAAAAAGAGAAGTAGAGGTAGAGAGAGGAAGTGAAAGAAAGTAAAGATGAAAGGCAGGAAAAATAAACAGAAAGAAAAGAAAGACAAAAACTATGAAATAATGCCTTGCAACTGAGGGAACTATGACTCAGAGCGGTTAAATGTTTTGCCCAAAGTCACTCAGTTTATGAAATATAATGTGTAGTTTTCAAGTCTTCCGGTTTTACAATGTATGTACTTTCCCCCCACCAGACTCACATATTTAATTCTCTTAATTCTAGGGTTTTCTATTTTTACAGTAATGTGTATTTTCACTTAGAAAAATCATGAGGTAAGTACCCATTTCACCTACTCACAATGAAAGAGCCATCAGTGTCCCTCTGTTACCGATTAAACTTTGTAGTGGGTTTGGGTCTTTTTGCATTGCTAATAGGAAGGAGTTGATTAAGAAGTTGAATAAAGATGTGAGATTTAATCTACACATGCTCCAGAAATCACACTTTAACTTCAAGATCATAACAGGGCCTTGAAAGTGTAAAGAGTCAAAGAGGAACCAAGAAAAAATTAAATTTTAGAAAGGAGAAAAGAATAATAAAGTAGAAGGTAATAGAACAAGAAGAGAGAAGAGGATGAAGAGGAAAGGAGGGTTATAAAACAAAATAAAATAATAGATTTTTCTAAATAAATCTTAAAATCCATTCTGGCATTTATATTGTATTTTTTAATTCTTAAACAGTTCTTGTTTGTGACTCATTTATTATGGGTGCAGTTCGGATTGTACTATTCTTTGGACCATATGGAATTTCAGAGCATCTAGAACACACTGATCCATCCAGCTTGTCATTTCATCGTACGATTTGAGATCTGATTGCTTTGTTCGGATTACTTTTTTCCATGGAGCATGATATTTTTTCAAAGCTTTGATATATAATAGCAATTACTGATCATTGAGGAGAAAAGTTGCTTGAAGAGAAAAATAAATACTCAGACCTGACCTATAGTTTTCACCATCACAGTTAATAGCTACTCCATCTTCTAGTGTCTCAGACCAAAAAATATTAAAACCGTCCTTAACTTCTTTGTTTCTTTCACACCCTGTTTATAACCTATGAGCAAATCTGGTGGCTCTGTTTTCAAAATAATTCCAGGATCTGACCTTCTATCACCAACCAGCTCCACTGCTACCATCCTATTCTAAGATGTCACCTTTTTTTCACCTGTTCCCTTTGTTCTTTGTCCCCTCAAATCTATTCTAAACTTAGAAGCTAGAGTGATTCTATTGAAATATTAGTCAGATAATGGTACTTCTCTGCCTCCAATAGCTCTCCATCCTTCCTAGAACAAAATTCCAAACTCATTCAAGTGTCACCTTCTTGAAATCTGTCTACTCTGTTTGAAATTGTCAACTGGCATCTCATCCTCCTCTAGAATAAAGCTTCAAGCACAGGGATTTTGTGTATGTTTGGGTGTCCACTTTATTTACTGATTTTCCTTGGATAATATTTGTTGAAGAAATAAATGAATAATTATTGATTTGAGCCTCCTCTGAGGAGTACAGCATGAACACTTTTATTAACCTCGGTTGATTTAAAATTTCTACTGCTGCTTGGGTATTATTTCATTACCCCAATAAAGAAGTTATCAGCACTAAGATCAAACAGAAAATGACCTGTTGAGGAAATACAATTAATAGGTTATTATTTGAATGTAGCAGGCACAGAGAAAATATCTGCAAGAAATGAGGCTAGAGAAATAGAGTCCAGACGATGATTTCTTTATGTTCTGCTAAGACACTTGGATTTTATCCTGGAAGATATATAGTATGACCAATGTCAATATTCAAAGAATTTTGAGTTCATCAAGGAAAAAATATGCCCATGAGAGATAGTAACACATGGCAAACTTTATTGGGCATTGCTTGAACAGTGTTGCTTGAGATTGTAAGTCCCTGACAGTTTGAGAGTGTCCAGAGGCTTCTGGGCAAAGAGGTCCATAAGTACTTGTATAGTAAGTTTTTAATAAATGGTAGTTGTTACTAAATTTGATAAAGCAATGGAAAACATCAAGGGAATTTTAGATTGAGAGGATACCTGGCAACAATATGGATGGTGAGTATGGCTCCAATGACTTTTTGGCAGACATAATGAAGAACATCTTGTAGAAAACACAGAAAGCCAAGTGTATGACAGTGATCATGGAGTAATAATTAGAACAAAACAATAATTTAATAAATACTCAGGAAAAAAGTCACAGGTCTTAATCACTGGATAAAAATGAAGGTTGAATGCAATTACTGACTTGAGAAAATGGATAGGAAATTGCAGTTTGCCAAGATAGAAAAAGCAGGAGAAAAATAATTTAAAGGTAGGAGGAAGATGGCCAATTCAATTTGCAACATAAGTTTAAAATGCTATAGAACATCCAAGTCAAGAAGTTGTATGTATTTGTTTTTCTTGAATTATCCATTAGCTATATGAATCTGAAGTTGATCAGGGTTGGAGATTTAGATGTTGGAGTATTAATGTTAAACAGTAGCTAAAATTCTGTATATGAATGAGATGAGATTGTTCTCTATGGAAGATAAAGGAGAAAAATCAAGAGTTGGGGTGATGTCGTAACAATCATGAGGAAAAGAATTTCAAGAAGGTACTAACATCATAAGTAGTAGAGAGGTCCTGTAAGATAAGGACTGAAGTTGATTTTTTTTTTTTTTTTTTAGCAACTAGAAAGGCATATGTAAGATGTGATTTCATGGAGAAAGAGGTACAGTGGTTGAGACAGTCTTAGGAAATGGGACAGTGGAGGTAAGTACACATTGCTCTTTGGAGACAACATGGCTCTAAGAGGAAAAGGATAAGTAAGGTGATCACTAGAAGAATGTAAAGAGACGAGATGAAATGCTGAAAGAAAAAGAGAAGCTAAAGATACAGAAGAGAGGAGATACACTTGATTTAACTAAGATTTTCAAAGAAATGGACAGATGTGATTCAAAAAATAGTTGAAAAGATTAATATTTGAAATGTAGGACAGCCACTTAGTTAAAATAAAACAAAAAAAGAGGCAAGCCTGGCTCTAATTATATTTGCATATATTTTTTGTGTTGTAGGGAGAGATAAGAAGTGGAGAACATTCTTGCATAATGGTCTCTGTGTTTTCTCTAAAATAGAGTTCATTTTCTAAGAGTAATGGAGAAAATCAGAGTGGTGAAGGTCTGAAAATATTATTGTGGGGAATAAGAGAGGAAGTGGACTAAGGAAAGTCAGAAGTTTTACTGTGTAGTGTTAATAGCTCAACTGATGTGGGAGACCATGAATTTATTGTGGCACCAATCCATGCGGTTGTGGCATTTGTTTTCAGCAGTGCTTGGCAGCCAAATATGAGCCTGGGAAAGACACTCCTGGTTGATCCAGGGCTAGATTTTGCTAATTAGGTGCAGAAGAAGTATAAAGGGCAAGGGCACTGATTGTTATGGCAAAAATTTTTAAAGTAATAAATCATGAAGTTTAGGTGGACCAACGTTGGTAACAATTATTTTTAGTGCCTACTCGTAGTAAAGAGTAATACTATGTGTTTTACATAATTTATCTCTAATCCTCACATCAAATGTGTGAAGTGTGTATTACTACTTTCATTTATGAATGAGGAAATGAAACTCAGCTGAATAATTTAAAGAGATCAGGAAGAGGATGAGAGATTAAGATAAATTGAAGGGCCAAGGTTTAGAGTTCTTAATAAGACTGAAGAATATTGTTTGTGACCAACAGGTTGAAGAAGCAGATGTTTAGGAGATTTAGCAGAAAATTAGAAAATCACCACCAAGTATAGTGACCCAGAGCTTATAAATCCACAGTTGGAAGAATGATGGATGTGGTATGGTTGAGGGTTTCTATATAGAGCTATATGCACAATGATGTTGGCGTGTTGGATATACTGTCTGCACAGAAGTTGAGCCATCCAAGATACAGTAGAACTAGCAGTGAAAATCTGACCTTATGATAGGTCTGCTCAAGGCTTTGATAAGCATGTGGGGAATGAGTACAGAGTCAGAAAACAGCAATTCCATGTAAGTGTAAAGCGTACTGATGTTAGATGTCCTAAGTTGTAAGGCTAAGATTTTAATACAGTGACCAGATATCTCATTCTTTTGTGTCTTCTTCCTCTATGCACATTCCTCTCGTTCTTGATTATTCTCCCTGAAAATTGGATCTTTTCCCTGTTTAATGTGTTACTTCAAGTCTGATTTATCCATTCCTTACTTCCATCTCTCCCAATTCCACACCAAGAAGTCATCATATTACCAAACTCTTTGTAAAATGAGCTCTCCGTTTCCTAGCTTTAGCTAAAATTTGAATAATTCTCTTAAAGACAGGGGTGGATTGGAGAGAGGAGTCGGTGTTTAATTAGGCAAATGCATCCTCTCCCTTCCTGTGAAAATCCCACCTCATGTTCTGTGACTCATTGGCCTCACTTTCGCCCACAGAGCTCAGAGGTAAACTTGAGAGAACACTGAGCAACTGTCACTTTTCAAGATCCCAAACTAACAGATATTGAGATTTTAATATGGGCCTTTGAAGAAATTCTAGCCCAGATATGCAGACACACAGATTAGCTAGTTTCAAGGGCCTGACCTTGAGGTGCAACTAGCAGCAGCTCAGGGGAAGACAAGCTGTCCATAGCACCATTGCTTTATTAGCTCCCTTAGGCACCCGCTCAGATTCTTAGCTCCTCTTAAGCTTATAGTCAACGAACATCGCTAAAAGTCGATCTTTTTCTATTCCAATGGTTATTAATTCTCTTGTCCCTGTGTAGCTTGTTGTACTTTAATGTAGGCCTATCTTATCAACTTTATCATTTATGTCCTGGCCTATCATACCAGTCTGTTTGGCTGTTTTACAATTTTTATTTTCTCATCCAAAGTATCAGTTATTTCTTTCAGCATTGTCTTTTTTTTTTTTTTTAATTTAAATAAGCATACTCTCTTCAGCTTCATCTAAGCTGTTAAGAGGAGGTAATAATAAAGGATGAAGGACATAGACTTGGGTGCAGGTTGAAGTAGATAATTTAATCAATATTCCTTACATGAAGTTGCTCAGCTGAATATAGATCTATCTAATTGTAGCCACTTCTATAAATCCTATTCATGAAAATATCCGGAGAAACTCAAATCCTTGATTAAATTCAAAACACAGTCTATATAATTTCCCTAATTTTTTTTTACTTTAAAATGTTAAAAAAAAAAAAAAACTTCTCGAACCAAAGAATTATGACAGTAAAGTGTGATTTGTGAGGCAGAGCCTGATGTCTGATTGCGGTGGTGATTCCAGGAGCCTGTACAGTCTCCTCTGATGGTAAAATCTAGTCTTCTTGCTTCTACATCAGTAACTTAATATTAGTTTTAGAATTTTGTTAGATATAAATATGAAACTTTAGTGGTCTTTAGAATCTACATTTATTCTTCAGGGCAGGCCCTGTTATTTGGCAAAAAAAAAAAGTTTTGAAAATAATTTTTAAGAACAAGTAGTTTTGAGGGGGGTAGTAAAACAAAGTTGATTTTTTTTTAAAGATTTACAACAGCTGTAAGAAAATTGCTTGATTTTCTGATCTTTGTATACTAGATGTTACGACTTAGAATCTGACTGGAAAGCAAGCCTCTCCCTCTCCCTCTCTTTCTTTCTCTCTCTCCACTTTATTTACCAGGAACTGTAAAGATACATTCGATTTCTACTGGTTACCTGAGTTTCTATTAGACAGAAAGCTAGAATTCTGTATTTTTGTTGGATCAATACTATAAGCATTACATTAGCTTTCTGTTTTAAGACATCAAACAAGTTAATGGAGACAGTTTAGCCTCGCTTTTGCTGAATGTGCTAAGCACAAAATGCTTCCTATCAGCAAATGAACACATTAATAAAATATTTAATTTTTAATTGAATGGCTTAACCCGTGCCAATATGTGGAAGACAGAGTTCTAAACTGTAACAAAATATAATAGTTTTCATTAAACAGGATTGCATGTAATAAACTGCTGCTGCATGTATTTGAAAAAAGAAAAGCAAACATGGAGCAAAAAATTTATACTTCATGTAAAATATACTAAGTAAAAATTTTCTATAGGTAGTGATAAGTTGACATGAACAGTTTTACTTCTTGTTAATGATTTGTATTTATAATTCAAACACTGACTTACAACTTGATTGAGGAGATAAAACATCCTTAAATCGACTATATTATTATACTCTAAATCAAATATATACTTTATATTTTATAGTATTTTACATTTTTAAAAGGACTCAGCAGGCCTTTTGAGCCACACTTGGTCAGACCCACTTCCACGTCTGAAAGTGTACTTTCCTTTCTAATAAAACTTTTCTTTTCTATTGTAAACAAACAAACAAACAAACAAACTCATCCATTTTTAATTTCATTAGTAATTTATTTATAAACTAATATACAAAAGGAAATTGATATATAGTATATATAAGTTTTGGACAAAAAGTCGTATCGACATTATTGCCTAAAAGTTGAGAAACTTGAAGTAGGTGTTAAGGAGGGGAGTAATAGAGATTGATTTCTGATGGAAAATACTGTTAAGGTGAAATAGCATTACCAAAGGCATTTTTATAGAAAAGGAGTCAGACAAATAAAGGAGAAGGCAAAAATAATTATCTTGCTGAGAATTATGAAGTGATATGAGGATTTAAGAGAGATTTGGAAGATGTGTTGGAGATGAGGCAGGCTAGAATAGAAATATGGTTTGAACTGATATTTGTCCACCATGCTTAATACAATATTTTTATTTGCACTTTTTGTTTCATTACAGGTTAGCATAATTCTACTCCTTGTCTGTTAAGCTGGCAATTTTTTTTCTTGTTTGTTTTAGCAGGTTACCATGCTCTTTAATTTCTTTCTTCATGAACTGACCCAAGTAATCCATACTTTGACTCTGCTTTGAGTTCATCCTTTCTCATTCAGCAGGAGAAGAAGGAGCTTCCCCATTGCATTACCTACATTCTGTATCTGTAATTCCCTACTTCCCATTCTGTTCAGAGCACACTGAGATCTTCCTCGCGACTTTTCTGAAACATGTTCTGAATGATGACCAAGTTGGCAGATCCCAGAAATGTGGGGTCTTTAGATGGACTGATTTTGTTATGCGCACTTGACATAATTGCACTTTTTAAATCCCCCCTGCCAATGTTTGTATGCTATCACTTTCTTTGTTATTTATTTAACTTTCAGTTTGCCTTTCTCAGTTTCTTTTAAAATTTCCTTTTTTCTCTACTCGCTCTTTAAATATTATTAAATATTTTTTTCTTTTTTTTTCTCTTACTACAGTAGTCTCCTCAGGCCTACTGATCCATGCTCTCTGATTAATTTATTAGGTTATTATTCCTAAATCAATACCTCCACATTTCATACATTTCAATCAGGGACAGACCTATATTTCAGCATCCCATGAGTTCATCTCCATTAAATGTCTCCCACATCTCCAAATCGACAAAGCAAACAAGCGATCTCACTCTTGCCTGTGGTGAATTCTCTGACTTGCCAAGACGAGTGCGTTATCCACTTCACTCATCGGCTTTCTCCTACTGGTCATGATGTTTTGTCTGCTTCCAGATGATCTCTGATATCTATTCCCTCCTTTCCTTCACCTTTCTCTTTCCATTGATTCAGATTCTATTCATTTTGCCATTGAGTAATGCAATTTTATACTCCTATACTTAAAACTGCTGCTCATCTGAGTCTTCTTTCCTTCATTAAAACAACAAATCCATTGTTTTATTGCCACCAAAGACATCTTTGTGAGGCCAATAAGATCATTTCATTGCTCTTAAAACCCTTAACAGACTCATCACTGTATTTAAGATAAAGTTCAAAGTCTTTTGTGCAGCACCATTCGTTATCTGTCCCCTTCCCACATACCTCCCAAATCTCTTGCCACCGAACACAAAAATCTACTTGGAGTTCCAGAAACAGCATATGCTCTTTTATGCCAGATTTTCCTCATGGACAGTGATGCCATCACTCCGTTCCTACCTTGTTTCACAGGCAAAGAACTATTCATGCTTGAAGACTGAGCTTAGGTTACCAACCACTCACCCTCGCCTGACTGTGTTCTCAAGCCAGAGACAGGGGCTCGTTCCTCTGGGCCCCCTACCACCAAGCACATATTTAGGTAAAATATATTAATAGCACTTGGGTATCTTATGTGTTTCTTCTACTGGGAAAATTCAGAGATAAGGATTTTGTCTTATGAATTTGTATCAGCAGTATTAAACATGTTGCCTGGCAAACAGGTATACGATAAATACACAATCGAATATTATAGGAAGATTAATTATTGAGAGGTATATATATGTTATATACCTGTGTGTATACATGTGTTTGAGTATATATGTGTGTGTATGTGTGTGTGAGTGTGTGTGTTATAAACTTCTGCAATTTGGAAATTCTGAATATTTTAAACAACGCACATGTAAAATCTGATGATAGCAACAATTTACAGAGCACCTACCATGTGACTGGCATGCCATATACTTTATTTTCTTTAATCCTTACAGCAACTCTATACAGTCTGTAATCATATATTCATCCTCTATAAGAGGATACTGAGAATCAAAGAACTTATTTTTCCAAGACTACACAGTTAGTGATGGAGGGATTTAAATGCAAGTCCTCCTGTCTCCAAAACTTGTGCTCTTTTTACTAACCATCACTCAGTGGGGTGACCCCAGACTTATGTCCCAGCGTTCTCTAATGATTCGGTCTAATTATGCATCTTAGTTGTTTTTTCTGAAGCGCAGTTGGATTGTTTCGTGATGCAGTCAAATGGGGATGGGGAGGAGCCAGTGCTCACAAAAGAGGGAAGTGCGGGAGACTGAGGAAGGGATACGCATAAACGGTAAGCACTGTCCTCCCGTGTTCGTGTGCTCTCTCGCTTCCTTTCTGTTCAGTTATGTGGCTGAATATGTTTTATTTTGTCACACTTAGAAGCTTGTAATATGAAAAAAAAATGCTCTTTTTGAAACTGGTGATATTAATGAATTTTTGTTTTTGTTTGATGAATTTTTGATGAAAGAGAGGACATAGTTAATCACTGAAACTGAGGACGAATCTTTTAAATTTATTATGACTTGTAGCTTGGGTAAATTTGACTTATCTCCAATCTTTGCAATATTTTCAAACTTTGTTATATGTGAAGAACATTTTAAAATTTAGAACATCCTTTATGCAGCCTGGCTACAACTGGCATTTTGGTTAATCAGAAAAAAAAAAAAAAAAAAAAAGAGAGAGAGAGAGGGTGAGAGAGAGAAATAATAAAATAACTGTTATTTTTAAAAAAGGACCCTTTTTTTTAAAGAAAAATCTAGTACCCCATTTTCATTATGTAGTTAGAACACATGTGAGAAATACAATAAATATATGTGCTAAGGACCAGACTGTTAGCAGGTAAGACAATATCTCAGACAATATCTCAGTCAAATACACCTCCCTATGGAAAGAGAAATAAGTCCACTTAAAAAAAAAAAAACACTTACATGAAATTAAATATCTTTACATACTTGTTTGGTTAAATTAGGAGTATTTATTATCCCACTAGTAATTAACAGGTTTCATTTCGTTTCATTTAAAAAAAATTAAAATTTATGAACCAGGAACATGAAATAACAGAGCATATATAAGTTTGGAATAATTTAGCTGATTATTATCATTATTTACTACAAATGAGGTATAAAGATTTTTTTAGGAGGTATTACGGTTTAGTCACAAATGATAAAGGATGCTAATGCTTTTTTTCTTTGATATTGGACATGTTGAAGAAACAAGACTGGTAAGAAACCACTCTGAGAGTTGGAGAACTCAGGTTTATTATGCTGGTGGTCCCAGAAGAGCTAACGCTCTGAAGATCTGGGCCCTGAGCTCAGGGATAATCTTACTTTTATTGGGCTTATCAAACAAAGGCAATACATCTGTTCTTAACAAGCAAAGGCAATACATCTGTTATCTAGACAGAACGGAGGATGAGTCTTCAGTTGATCTCGAGGTCGCCAGTCCCTTTGCCCTATGCAGCAAGCATGTCTACAGATTACAATGTTAGCCATTTGAGTGGAAAATTTCTCTTCATTCCCCCTTTTGATGCCCTTTAAATTCTTATAGGGCATCAACCTCCCGATCTTCCTGTCCTAGAGGCTGGTATAAGGGTGGTCCAGATGTCACAACCATCTGTAACTTTATGGACTCTAGGAATGAGCATGAGAAGAGGACCTGCAAATGAGAGAAGCCAGGATCCCCAACTTTATATTCTGGACCAGGACCCCCATGACCCATTCAATTGTTGGGGGATTAGGGCATGTCCCTTCTAGGATAGGATGACCTCAGTGTCTTTGCAGGCAGACCTAGAAACCCCCTAACTAATTTCCCTGCCTAACTCCTTTCTAAGAACCCCTTTATTATTAGTATGGATTTTTGAGGGATGGGAGGTCTCTTCTTCTGTATCTGCTTCCTGCTGAGAAGGATCATAGTCCCTGCCTACTGTGGTTTTATGGAACTTTTTCACTTTCTGTCTAATCAGGACAAAGTCTTGGGTTCCCTGCTGAAGTGCTGCCTCAGTTCCTAGACAAGAAACTTCCTTCTCTGCCCTGCCCCAGTTATTGGATATCTTAAAAGTCTCAGAAAACTGGTTAAGGCGATATAAAAAACAGAATTTATTTTGATTAAGCAAGGAATCCTTGTTTTCTACTCAGAAAACTTTTCATTAGCTTAATCACATAAAATTTCACATCAGGATTTCTCTTCACAAACCTTCTACCACTTTCCTCATTCGTTCAGTTTGTCTTTTTCCACTCATTCAGAAATAACCAACTTTAAGACAAACACCTTTCCTTCTATTCCCTTCAAAATAAATCTTCATGATTTATACCTTCTGTTATCAAAAACATTTTCCTTTCCATTATAATTATAATTCTTAACTGAACCACCATATACATATAACACAGACAAATATAGATCAGAGCTCATGCATATGCTCATATTTTTCCATCATCAGTATTTGTAATTTCCCTGAGCGTACATATTTTACGCTCAGGGAAATTACAGGGAGTGATGAAATAGATGGAGTCCCAAGAGAACTCGTTTCCCTCTCAGAGACCTAGGATGAAGGGGGAGAAAATTCCTGATTACCGAGATCTCTGGGAAGGCACTCTTATCATTGGGCCAGCTAATAAGTCTGGGTCTTGGGGATGGAGAATGCAAGCTAAATTTTTACTGGTACAGTAGTCCTGGCTTGCCTGGGTATACTTAGTATACCATGATACTAAGCCACTTGATTAACTTGTTGGTCATTTTTTTCTGGTCTCCTAACTTAGTTCAAATATCTCGTCCTAATAAGAGAGTAGGGCAGCTTGGAACTATTAAAAACTCCTGCTGAAAGATCTGATCTTCAAATTGGCAGGTCAGTGGTGGAGTAAAATGGTTGACCTTGCCTTTCCCTTCTACGCCTATGATGATTGTGGTTCGTGAGGAGAGTTTTTCTGCAAATGCAGGGAGAACAGAATAGATTGCCCCTGTATCTAAGAGAAATTGAATTTGTTTACCCATTATGCCCAGAGTTACCTGGGGTTCCTTGGTAGTGATGACCACATTCCTGGACAGGGGCGGTGAGGATGGCCCTGGGCCTCTTCAGTCACACAGTTCCCAGTCCTGGGCTACTAGATTATTGACTTGCCACCCTCCTCTCTGGGAGTGTGGACAATCAACTCTCAATGCCAGGGATGAATACTGGTTTCCTTGCATGTGTAGCAGGGGCTTGGGGGCTTTTAGGTAAAATCCTTTGTCCAATGTCCTACTTTCTTGCATTTGAAGCAAAAACTCAATGTCTCCTTATTCCCCAATTTTTTAAGGGACACTTGTTGGGTACTAAGGGCCTGGCCAATTGTGACAGCCATGATCCTGGCTTGTCATTTTTCTTTATTCTCTTCTCTTTTTCCATCTTCAAGATCTCGAGTGTTATAGACCACGAAGGCCATATATAGTATTTGGTTAGTCTGTGGCTCCATTTGCAGCTTTTGAAGCTTGTGTCTGATATCAGGGGCTGACTGGCTAATAAAATGCTGGCCTAACAAAGCTAACCCTGCAGGGGAAGTAGGATCTGCATTAGTATACCTCCTAAAGGATTCTTCCAGCTGGCTAAAAAGCTGGCTGGGTTCTCATACTTTTTTTTTTTTTTTTTTTGAGTAATGGTTTTAAGTTTCTCATAGTTTATGGCTTTTATATTTTTTCTCTTTCTTTCCTTTCATGAGGGTCTCTAGAAATTTGGCACATCTAGCCATTTCCTCTTGGGTATTATAATTCCAATCAGGATCAGCTAACAGTATTACCTCTGTTCCAGGGGCATGGCCCTGGGGGTTCCTAGCAAAGGCCTCATCTACCTCCTGATGGGCCACCGTTAGAATGCAGTCCTTTTCAATGACTATTACACTACAGAGCTGCAGATGAGCCCAACTGGACTCGGTAGCCTTTAGGGGAACTTAAGGGTGCCCAGCTATGGAGGCACAAATTTGTACCTGACAGAGTCAAGCTGAACAGGACACCCATTCACTCACTTGTTCACACACCAGGCCACAACATTGCCTCCCCTTTTTTTGAAGGCCCTGACCTATGTCTTCCCCCTCTGAAAAGACACTGACCAATGTCTTCTCCCACTGGGAAGACCTTGATGTCTTCCCCTCTTGGAAAACCCTGACTTATGTCTTCCCCTGCTGGGAAGACCCTGATGTCTCCCCTGTTTAGGAGACCCTGATGTCTTCCTTCCACTTGGGAAGACCTGACCTGTGTCTTCTAACTGAAGAAGAGTTGGTCCTTCCCTCCTATGGGTCCGATCGGGGGCTCGGCCATCCTCGAAGTCAGGGCATCAGTCCGAAAGAGAACTCGGAATACCATCAGGTGGTGTGCCTCCCCGTTTGTCTCCTAGCCCCTCCACCATGGCCTGGCCGAGCCGCTGGTCTAGTGGCTCAAAGGGCTGGCATGGTTGGATTCTTGCTGAGGCCTCCAGAAATGTTGCAAAAACAAGACAAGTGAGAGACCAAGCAGCACTTGGAGAGTTGGAGAACTCAGGTTTATTACACTGGTGGTCCTAGAAGAGCTAGCACTCTGAAGATCTGGGTCCCAAGCTCAGGGGTAAACTTACTTTTAAAGGGCTTAAAAAGCAAAGGCAATACATCTCTTATCTAGACAGAACAAGCAAAGGGGAGGGAGAGTCTTTGGTTGATCTCGAGGTCGCCTGTCCCTTTGCCCTGTGTAGCAAGTATGTCTACAGATTACAATATGAGCCATTTGAGTAGAAAATTCCTCTTCAGACATATACTGTTTACTATGTCACCTACAAAAATTTTATCAGAGCCTTACAAAAAATAAGCAAAGCGACTCCTGGGCAAGTCTTTATGTGAGAGTCTAAATTTACTAGTAGAGACTCAAGTATTCCATGTAATTGTCTTGCATAGGAAGAGAGCCTGACCAGTTGTTGTAGGCTTTCTATAAACATTAATTGAATAGAATCCCCCCAACACAAGTTGGACGCACATGAGAAGCACAGGAAACTTGGTCTTTTTGCTTGTAATTACAATGAGTAATAACAATTAAATGGAAGCGTTGCATTTTCCTAGCGTATTACACTGAAGTTTTTAGTTTCCCAAGGCAAAAAGAAGGTAGTTTTCTTGTCTATCAGTTCTAATAATAGAGCGAAATATAAAACATTTTCATATCTAAGTGAACTGGCTTAGTAACAATGCTTATTCTAGTTTCAAAGAGTAGAAAACAATAGCATTATACTATTGCTAAGAGTTACCTAATTAGTGAAAAGACATTATGTTCAGACAATATTACATTCTTTGTGATTTTAAAGTGAAATCTGAATGTCTTTGGTTTGTGTTTGGTTAATAATGGAAAACATTTTCTAAAATCAAAAACTGGAATTCATACTTTATTAACGGAACTAAGAAAAGTTAGCAGTCTCTCTCACCTTATTCGTATCCAAAACTTTGCGTTCAGATGGTATTTTGTATTTTTTTTTGCAATGTTTATTATTGCAGTCCAAGCCATTTATGTTTTAGAGATACATTGGTCAGTTTATTTATAGAGACACAGCTTCTTGAAGACAATGTACTTTGGGTGTGGGTTAAAGCTACACAGCTCTAGAAAGAATGGATGTGGCTGGTTTTACTCCAGTGTGTTCTCTGTTATGCCTTTCATTTCCTTTCATTATGAGAATGTTGTTTTTTCTTTTATTTCCTTTTTCTTTCTTTCTTTTTTTAATCCTGTTAGGTTTTACATGATTTACCCTGTGACAAAGAGTTGAGTTCCTGGGGCTATTATCCTGACAGGAAATTAAAGAAACAAAGGGGAGAATGGGTGACTGGGTCTTAGTGCATTTTTTTTTTTATGAGTTGCAAAGCCTTTAGTGATTATATATATATATATATATATATATATATATATATATATATATATATATGTAGAGAGAGAGAGATTATATATATTTTTATATATATATATATACATTTTATGACATGATAATTTTGTACCGGTGGTTGCTTAGCAATTATTTCAGTACTTGCGACTCATCTGCCTCCCGATTTAGTCATAATGTGTGAATCTAAACTAATAAAATTAAGAAACAACAACAGCTCATCTAATCCTTTATATTTCTTCATGATCAGTAAGGTGCATAAAATAACTTTTTAAAGAGTATGTTTACTTACAAATCTGGCTTCTGTCAAAGGTGAAATGGGATTTTCCCATGACACCCAAGATACAGAGCAGTTGGTTGTGTTCTGATAGAATCACTAGTGCTTCTCACACCAGGCTCAGTACTGGCTAGTGACAAGGGGTGAGTGTGGCACGAGGTGGCCGTGTGTGTGCAGTAGGACTTCATCAAGATTGTGGAGTTCTCGAGTACTGATTCTGTTATCCTTTTTTTTTTTTTTTATGTGTTACAAAATAAAACGATATTAAACTGTAAGGCCACAACGAGAAAGTTCAACAAAGTTCTCATTTTCCTCATTGTGGAAATGAGGAAATGAGCAATGTGGGGGAGCATTCAGTGAGGGATGTAGGGGAGCATTTTCTTTGAAAATTGTTTTGGACTATGAAATAGCAATTGATTTTCTTTCAAAGGCTGTTTTTCCTTACCTCTGTTTTGTTGAGTCCCCCAGAGTGTGCTTAGTTTTTTTTTTGTTTTTGTTTTTTGGGAAATCCAGCCCTGAGTTGGTGGGAGTGCAGGCTGGAGACACTGCAATACAGAAGCTGGGAACGCAGGATCTAGTCAAGGCTGGGGAAGTTCTGAGGATGGTTTTGGACTAGGGCTGGTATGGAGTCTTTGTAACCATAATGCAGTATTTTGCAGGAAGACAGAAACCTCATTGTGCCAATTACAATATGTATCCGATTCTACTTTTAATTCTTTCCCTTTAGTGATTTGGGAATCAATTTTGTTCTGAAGTATTCTTCTTTATTCATGTTTAACTTAATAATTGAGTTTTTTGCATAGTGTTGCAGCTAACACAAGAGAAAGCAGGACAACTTGCTCCTTTTTGTTTGAGGATCTGAAATAATCTTATACCTGGCTACTTCTCCAACTAAAATGCTACTCAAAGATTTATTTTATTTTTTCAATCCTTTGAAGTACTTCTTGGGTAGCAGGTCAAGACCTTAGTCTTGCTACCTAGTTCAGTAGTTCAGTCACGATTGCTTTTACAGATTTTCCTTCGAACTCTTAATTGAATCATGGTATTTCTTTACAAAGTTAGATTCTGTATTTTCTCATTTCCTGGTTTTTTTTTTTGTATCAAAACTTATAAAATTATATAATGAAAGCAGTATGTTTTCTTATCATTTTTAAAGACTGAAAAACATTAATATTTGCTATGAGTGCCAGAGTTGGTACAGCAATTCTTACAAAAATAACACAAGGCTTTTAACTATCCCTAGAGACTTTATAGAAAAATTTAGGGGAATATTTATGTAGCCTATACATATGAAAACACTATCTAATTATGAAGGTTATTGGTCTCTCAAAGCACTGGTGCTATTTAGCTATAAAATAAGGATGACAAAATCTATAGTTTATTTATTTATTTATTTACTTACTTATTTACTTATTTATTTATTTAAATGATACTTCATTAATGAGTGCTATGGTCTGAATGTGTCCCCACACACCCAATTCATATGTTGAAATTCTAATGTCAAATGTGACAGTATGAGGAGGTAGAACTTTGGGGAGGTACTTGAGTCAGGAGGGTGAAGTCCTCATACTTGGGATCAGTGTACTCACTAAAGAGGCTCCAGAGAGCTCTGTAGCCTCTTCCTCAATGTGAAGACACAGTGAGCAGATGCCATCTTTGAAGCAGAAAGTGGGCCCTCACTAGGCACCAAATCTGCCAGCACCTTGATCTGAGACTTCCAGCCTTCAGAAGTGTTGTCTATAAGCTACCCAGTCTCTGGTATTTTGTTCCAACAGCCCCAAACGGACTCAGACACATAGGAAGTAGTTCTATTGACTGGTTTTATATTCATTTCCTACAGTGACTATAGTAAACCTAAGACAAGTGATGCTTTTCTCCTGTCATTTTTCTTTGGTTTATTAACTTTTGTTATTCTTTGTCAGTTTAGTCTTTATTAATTATTATGTGATTGACTGGTTTTTTGGGGGGTGGGGGGAGGAGGAGGCAAGGGTGGAAAGGGTGGAGGCAAGGAAAGTGATATTGGTTCCGAATTTTGAATTGCTTAGGCATGCAGAAATATTTATAACCAAACACTCTATTTTGATGATTGTGGAAAGGATAATTTTCATAATAAATTTGGAAAATCTGGAGACCTAGAACAGCACATTCTAATGGTCTCCTTTTTCCTATAAATAATACCATTCTGGATTTGATTGGATCATATGGAAATACAAATTAAGTACTATTGTCTTGACCTTTTCACATGTTGCATATTAAGCTGTGCTTTAAATATTCTACAGTCAACAAGCGGAAATATTGGTTTACCACAATAATTCATTCTTCCCCCCTCCCGCTCTAAAAACTCCAACATTTTAAAGGAGACTAAGATGACAATCAAGAAAGCTAGAATTCATTTGCATGAAAATGACTCACTTTCTTAAATTGACTCCGCTTGTCTATGTCTTTTTGGAATCATAAATTATTCCTGCTGCTGGTTTGGATAAAACTAAAACCAATTTTCCTGTAGCATTTGGTGTGTTCCTAAAGTGAATCATAACCATTTTTTACTGTGGGCAAAAGAATCAGTAAGGGCAAACTCAGTGATAAAAGGGACCTACTTCTAAATAGTTACCACATGAGGAAAATCCATTGCATGTTAAAAACCAAGTGTTTTTATTTTTCTAAATGTCTTTTGTTTTGCTTTATTAAAATACTGCTTTAAGAAGTGTAAATACTTTGTTTTCCTTGGTTTTATATTAAAAGTAGAGGAAATTACTAATTATTTCTTTTCCAACTTATTCTTAGATAAATTTTTAAATTAATAGGTATTTTTTTTTCCCTCAAACTAGCCGACCAAAAAAAAAAACATAAACAAAGTACAGGACCAGAGCATGAAAAGAGGCCAAAAGCCTGGATGACTGTCATTGCCACTGTGGAGGGTCCGATGCCCCAAGGCTCGGAGCGTGGCTTTTTATTTTGTTCTCTTTTTCTTGGCATAGCATTCTAGAGGAGAGGCAGTACATGGTTGTCACTAACTAGTTATAAAGATGAAAGTAAGAGCCTCATCCTTTTGAGGATCACAGTTTTCTCTTTCTTCCAAATCTTGAGACTGTCATGGCCAGATGGTTAGCTGAGCTATTGCAGAACTTCCTATCTTCTGGGAGGTGGGACCCACAGAGAGCGAGCATGATCTGAGGAGAGAGAGCATGCTCGTTAGCATCAACTGACTCAAAAATGTCTCTGGTTTAGATTCAAGACTTAAAGTAGCTTATACGATTGTGTTTGGGCACCACAAAATTTACAAAGTGAAGTGGTGCCTTCTGCTCTACCTTTGACGTAGCTCCAGTGCCAGCAGCAATAGAAAAACATGCCAGAAGGAAATACCGCATGCTGCATTCTCAAATTTGTGGCCATCTCAAACATTAGTGCTTTTATTAACTCCTTTTTGGGAAGGATATGGATAATTTCCTCTAAGAATAGTTTTTAGTGATGTCAACAGTATGAGGAGTGGGGAAAGGAAATCTGTTTTCTGTAGTTAGTGAATAGCTAGCAACAACAGTAACATATATTTATTGTGCTTTACAATTTCAAAGCACTTATAAATGTATCATTTCAGACTTTATTATAAACGTAGATGCCGCTGTAAAATTTTTAATGAGCTGTTAAATTGATTGAAAGATATACCTGTTGCTTAAAATCTACCTGTGATAGAAATTTGATAGGGATAACTAAAATAGTAACTGATATTAGCAGTGTAAAAGCTAGTACATCAGCTGAACTTTAATTAGCTAGAAAACTTTGGTAATTAAATTTATTATTAAGCTTTGTTTAAAAACAATTCTAATATACATTTGCCAATTCTCTATTTTTAAAAGTAAAACTTAATCTTTAGTAGATGACTCAATATCTTGGATTGTCTCAACATCATTTTGAACAACATTTTCCATTACACACAACTGTAGATCTAGAAGTGTAAGATATTTTTCAAACTGTTTATCAATCATACTATTTTATGGTCATATAATTCTGTCTTCTGAAATTATGTTGTCAATTTTCCAGCTCATGGAATATTTTAACTAGTAGAGGTTCTCTTATAACATTATTTTAACAAATATGAATAAAAGTGGTTACTATTTTTTACTTACTTTCTCCTCTGTTCCCTTCCCTTCCTTTTTTTAACTTTCCTTTTTAAAAATCCTGTTTATATGATACACATGTTACTCTTTGAATTACTCGAGAGGCAGAATGGGCAAGAAAAGGTATGTGACAAAATACTGAAAAAGAATGTCTGAAGTACCTGGAGGAAAGTGAGGCATTATCTGAAAAAGTCGTTTTGGCAGTTTCCAAATAGAAAAGATTTGTTGATGTTTCTTCCAGTATTATTGCAATTCTGAACAAGGACTCAAGAAGAGATAATGGTATTGGCAAATATACTGCTTACACTGAAAGAGAACTGAATTAAGAGTCCACAGTTATAAAGGGCTAGAGCAATCCAGGACATTTTTCCAGGAGCCAAAACTGTTGTCACTTTCTGTCTGAATTTTGGTCTTTTTCTGATGGCACGCAATTCTCATTTTTCCTTTTACCTTCAAGCATACTTGCCACTTCTCATCCACTGCCCACCAGCCATTCCACAGGCCCTCTGGAGCTCACACACACACACACACACACACACACACTCTCTCTCTCTCTCTCTCTCTCTCTCTCTCTCTCTCTCTCTCTCTCTTTCTCTCATACATACACAGTCATATGTGAGCTCAGATATAGAATTGAGTATTATTCTGGGATGAGCTCTCAGTAATTTGACTTCTCAAGCTTCTCCTTCATAAGGTTCTAGTTTAGATCATGAGAACATACTTCCATCATGTGTGTCATAGACATTCTCGAAACTATAGATAAATGTGGTTTTAAGGGATACAATGTGGAGAAAAGTGTAGGCTTTGTAGTCACCCAGGGCTGACCTCCAGTGTCATTGGTTGCTAACTGTATGACTTTGGGTACTTCTCCGTGCCTCAATGTCCTCATTTTTTAAAAACAAGAATATCAATAATGCTCTCAGAGGGCTTTTGGAATGATTACTCAATATAACTTAGTCAAAGGTAAGTGGCTAGCATAAAGGGAATATAGACAATTTTTTTTTTCATTTTTTTCTAGTAAATCTAGAAACCTAATAAAGGTAATAATATACATTTAGTGGATTAAATGTTATTGCTTGCTATGAGAAAAGTCTCATTTGATCCAACCACCAGCTTTATTTAATCTTATTCTTTCAGTGAGGAATGGATTTATATTGGCAACCAGAAAACTTTATTTGTATTATAAGAAGTAATGCCCTATTTGTAACAAGTTAGCTTTAAAAGAGGCCTTTTCCCCCTAATTTTCTCAGAAATAGTAGTAGTTATACTGAGAAAGTCTATTCAGTTCTTCTTCTATTAAAATATATCCATGGAAAAGATGGAGTGTCTATTTGTGCTATTTATAAAAAATATATACTTTAAATAATAAGTAACTTCTTAGTTTTAAGAAGATCGAAGCAACACTGATAATTATATTTTAGTTATGATTATTCATTTCATTTCCATTATTCTCACATATATACTATTCCTTGAAAGTATTACATGTGTACACTTATATGAATATTATCACATATCATTAATCAAGAAATTAAATCGATTTCTATGTGTGACTTGTAGAATTAGTCATTATGTTTAATTGGTATTTATTTATGTACAGAATACTTATTATTGTAACAAGTGATTAACTCTTTAATTCTCATAACAACCTTACAAGATGGGTGCTTCTATTTCCTTCCTGCAGATAAGAAATAGAGGCTCTGACAGACCACACAACCCACTCAAGCTCCCACAAGTTATGACCAGTTAAATAACAGAACTGAGATGTTAACACAGGCTGTCTAATTTTAGTTAGCTACAGTGAATTTCCCACTTTCTCTGCTGCCTCCCTTTGTAGAAATCAGCCTCTGTTCCCGGTATTAGCCATACATATATATTTCTTCTTTCCTTCTCAATGTTATTCATGTCAGTATTTTAATAACCGCTAGTGTAAACAACTTTTAATAATACCAGAGCAGGAGTTTAATCTGTATGCTCTTAAGAGCCTATACATTTCCACTTGTGGGAAAAGCAGGGTTGTGGAACCCAAAGGACACTATCACTAATGAGGACTCGGTAGGAGCAGGATCATCAACTAACAGAAGTGTCATATACTCCCCTAACTAGGACTACAGTGATCATTTCCAGCCTGCTTCTCTCATGTCATGCATAAGAAGTAAGGATCCAGAACGATTAAGTAATCTGCCAATGGTTAATACCTGGGACTGGAACCTAAATCGAGTGATAGAACAGACTTCCTCTTGGTCATAAAACAGAGACCAGAGCAGGAGTGTGGGTGAGACATAGATAGATTTTTGTTGTTATACTTTCTCAATTTCCTTTGCAGTAAGAACTAATCAGCCATCTGTTACCATCAACAGTTTACCAGATCTTAGAGACAGAATCAGAGCAGGAAGTTAATGCCTTCTGTGACCAGAAATTAACCAGGAGATTTTTGCTCCACGTTGAGTGGGCTGTTGGTATAAAGATCATAATGATTTCATGTGCCTAAAGATCTATTACAGGTGGATTGAAAATTAGTTAAAATTGATGCTACTTGTGTCTGTGTTTATGTTTCACCAATGTATAAATATTAATGTTAGTTTTCATTTCTTTTTTTCTTTGTCATAATTCTACCTTTACTTAAGTGCTACATCAAGGATTTAGGTGGTCTATCATTTTCTGGAGGACCACAGGGTAAAAGTCTTGAGTCGAAACACATGGGAAGATGTGATAGTCATGTGCCACAATTGTTGTGTCCTGGTTTATTTAACCATTTTTCCGGCACTGGATATTTAGGTATAGACCTTCCTAGTAATTGCTTGTTGAAAGAATGAGGACAATGATAAACACAGGAAAACACACAAAAATATTTTGGCCACTTATGCTTCACTAGATAAGACTGAGGACAAAGATGATGTTTGAAACCAAGCAAAAGATTTAGAACACGTGAACAACCTTCCGCCTAACATAGTTTTGTAGAAAAAAATTTGTTTATCCTTGGTAACATAAGTTGTAGTTGAAAGTAGAATTTTTATATATTGGGAATAGATCTAGTTAGTCGAAACATTTATTTAATGTAGACAAGAAAACACCAGAGTAAGAAACAGGAATATACTGTTCAAAAATTTTGGATTTTGGAAGAGCAAAAGGGAAGTGGAAATGAATTAAGCCAATCAGTCAACATGAACAATATAGCTGTCAGAGAAAGAATGACCAGGGACAGGCAGCCAGAAGGCCAATTTAGTGCAAGTTCTTTAGAAAGCAGTGAACTTTAGAGGGCTAGGAAGCATGGTGACAGAGCTGAGTATCCTGACATTACAACAGGAAGGTTAAAGTGGGTCACGAGATTCTGTGCTGCACGCTCAGAAGTGCCTTCTCCTGCCTTAAGCTGGCTGTACCTTCTGTGAAACACTGGTAAGGCCTTCAGATAGGGTAACTTCAGTCCCCAGTGAAGTCTACAGACAAAAAAAAATGGAGAAGAAAAGGCCAAATGTTCAAGATGCAGGAGGAACCAATGTACAAGAAAAAAAAAAGTTGAATAAATATCTCCTAATACTCTATAAATAAATTTCAATTGGCTCGCATCCAAAGTTGGATTCGAAACGAAAACACTGGGAAATGTAATATGTTCTGAATTACATAGGATACAAAATTTTCTTTTCTAGTTCATGAGTCTCTTAAGGGCAACAATTTTCACGACAAACAACAACAACAAAAACAAACAATAAAACAAAATGAACAAAACATTAAAAACTATCAACAAATATATTTATTGTGGTGGCTGTCTCCTCTACTAGATACACCTTGTTAGAAAGTAGCATCCCTTTTAGTTCCAGGTGAACCATTAAGCAGGTAATAAAATTCTTTTCCCCTTGTTGAGAAAGAAAACACGTGACTTTGCAAACATGTTATATTCTCCTTGCTCTAGTTTTTGTTTTCTATGAAATCAGAATTTTCTTCTAATAAGTACAATTTTGGTTTTGGAAGTAAGTTACAGGTACATGTTTACAGATTTACATGACCCCAGGGGTAGCAGAGACGGAACCACACAGTGCTGACATAGATCAGAGACCTGTTTCAGGTAATCACAACCCTTCACAGTTTTGTAAAACACAAAAGTTATCTCCAATTCCATGGTTTCTTCCACATTTTGCCTTTCTCCCATACAGTTTATTTAACCCTATATGCACTCTCATGCTTGCAGAAAGACAGGATGAGGGCAAATTGAACCAATCCTAAAACAGTTGTTTCTGTGGTGATAATTCTTAATGATTCCAAATGCCAGGCCCTAATATCTGAGGTCTCTCCAGATCTCCTGGACAAAGCAACACTGTCCTTTAAAAGATGTTTCTCTCCTCTGATCTCTTATTTGTTTTGAAGGGATATTGTATCTTTGAATTTGTAGAACTATCTTTTGCTTCTTAAAACAATAACTTCAAAAAATATTTTTTATAGAGAAAAGATGTTGTTTCTCCAGATGTCATCATTATGTTGTTACATCTTATAGCCTATTGATAATTATGTACAAAATTTCTTGTCTCTTAAAAATGCACAGAAGCATGTAAGGTAACCATTCGAAAGCATCCCTTCTTTGAACTTTGGGCTCTGTGTTGTTAACTAAGCTTGTATGAAGATATAGCAACTATTTGGAATGTTGTTTAGACTGAGCAGTAACTGACACGTTGTCCATTTGTGGTCCTAATGGCTAGAGCATCTGTCCTGGGCATCTGGTTGAGATAGCAGCATCATGAGTCTACAACAATCTCATGGGACCCTCTAGTGTACAGTGCTGATGGATACCGATTTCTGTTTATCTTGGACCTTCCGCTTCTTCTGCTGCTGTTTGTTTTCTCGTTGTTCTGGGGTTTCTCTGCTGGGTTCCAAACCTTTGTTATCAGGTATTGCGTCCTTACTTTCTTCTTTGTTAAGTTTTTTTCTTTTCCTCTCCCTTCCTTTTTTCCCTGAAATGAAAGGATGCACCTTTAAAAAATACATTCAATTATATTCTATTTGGTTATTCTAATTTATAAAAAGAATTAAATTTTTCTTAGGTTGCATACCATACCCATAGATACCAAACATCTACCATTTGTCATTCACTCAAGTACTCTTTATTAAGTCCATACTATATTTCAAGCAATATAAATGTGAAATTCATACAAAATATAATGAAGCAACTTATATATAATTGTTCTGAATTCTATAGCATGCTATTGTTATGTTTTGTAACTATTTCACATGATAGTTATTTAAGAATATTTATTAGAAAGTTTTGAATAGATTTCTTGCCACATAAGAATTTATTTTTATTAATGTGTATATGTTATCTGGCTCTTATTAAGGTACCATTTTGTATTCTAATTTTTCCAAGTAGCAGTTACATATTTGCAATTTGCAGATATATCTGCTTGCCATGTACTAGAAAAGAATCAATTCGCACAAATTTGCAAAAAAATGGTTCACGAGGAATAATATCAGGATAATTGTACATACTTTATTTTAACACAGATATTTATATGTTGACATTAATTTCCATTGCCATTGTCTCTACATGCAGGTGTGGCAGTGGCTATCGCTAACTCCATGGTATAAGCTATTAGGGCAAGGACTTTATGTCTCTCTATTAATCAAATCAGTAGATAATTATTGCATATATACAGGATTCCATGGAGACTTTAAACTGTGTTTGAAGCATAGATTTTAATTCAGATTTGCACCATGAGGCATTTTACAAAGTGTAACAACACAACATTAAGGTTTTCATGTGAGAAGGCATATTGCAATGTAGACTGGAGCCAGGGGGAAGAACTGAATTTCATTCTGTTGGCATTGGAGAACTGCTGAGAATTTTAGAGGAAGAGAATAATTTGATCAAAGTGCGTGAGCCTGGCACCAAATGGGATGGATCGTTTTTATTTATTTCTAAAAGTGAATAAACTGGATGTTTTATTGTTATCTAAACATTTTAGATATACTATCATCAGTGTAAAATAATTTTTAAAAGCATGGTTTCATTAACATCCATTAATACAGATACCTCCATGAGTAATTACTGATTTAAATCAATATCATAATAAGTGAAAACTAGGAACCAACAATTCCTTGATGTGGAACAAATTCTGATAATTTGTATCCCCACCTACCAAATCATATAAAAATTTGGTATTAGTCTCTGTCTCCAAAAAGCCACTTTGGACAAAGGTATTTTGGAGAAATTATTTTCATGAGAGAACCAAAATATTTTCACATCCTGAAATAGGCTGCAAATATTGAATTCAGTGGTTTGGCTTTCCTTTTCTTGAGCTCTGGTTACAGAATCCAAGGGAGCAATATTATTAATAGTGCATACGTGTACTCAGCCAATACGGTCTCCTTGGATTAATGATTTTTTGCCACAACTAGCTTTGTCTGAGACTGTGTTTACAAAACCTTCGAGTTACTTTATGAAAACCTGCTTTGTTGGACTCAACATAACACATCTCCAAATTCTGGACTCTAAAAGTACAGTTAACAAAAATGAGAATTCGGACCACTATAAAGCAAATATAAAATTGTCGTGGATATGTAGAGATGAACAAAAAAATATTAGAGCCTACTATTATGTCTAGGGCTAAACTAGTTGTGCACTGTTTTTACCAGTGCCATTTTTCTTTCTACTTAAAAGAATATTGCTGGGTTAATAAGATTCCTACTGATGAAATCCATGTTTTGTTTGGCTTTTTCCCTCCTTGCCCTCAAATACTGGCTGTAACTACTATACGTGTGAAGTGTTGACTTGTACCTGGTAACCAAGCAGAGAAAACTAGAGTAAATTTACCTTCCTAAATATTCAGAATAATTTAATTTTCGTAAAGGCACACAAACTGAAAGAGAGAAATGCCAGTTTTCATGGTATGTGCTTGATTTTCAGAGGGACATGACTGCAGAGGTTAGATTACATAATATTTCCATTTTGAGGAGCATTTTGGAGGTGTTCAAGTTCAACTCTAAAAAAAATTGTCCGTAAAAATCATTCCAAAGTTTCATTAAAAAAAAAACAAAACTACTGACCCCAAACAAAATGTTATTTTTATGGAAATCATCCAAAAGTTCAGTGTTTGACATTGTTCTCTTGATGATGGTCCAACATCTTACAGCTGTGATCCCAACTATAATGTTTTGAACACTTAAGGAATATATTGTTTCTTTCTTGGTCACAGATTGATTTATATATTTTCAGCCACATGTGACAACATACTCAATTTACAGAGCATTTCTGCTTATTAGCAAACTGATATCATTGTTTTTTAAGACAGACAGAACCATTTTGGGAAGTAGCTTGAAAGTCAGTATTATAGCTTTACTATCCCAGGAATAGTTATTTTGTCTGGGCAGTGAGTGAAAGGGGACGCTCTAGTAAAGTAAAAGGAAACTAGCACATTGTACATTGTTGTTGCCCAACAGAGGGCTATTGCACAATAGAAAAATGGGATTATTATTTTTTACAGGCCATGTGTTAGTGGTTGGAAATGCTAACTACCCTTTTGCATAAATAATATATTTTCCTCTTGTCCAAGAAATAAAATAGAAATGCAGGAGAATGGCTGTAGTCCATTAAAAATCACGTGCAACTTGGGAAATTTTGCAAGGCTTTCATTAAAAGGGACTTCTTTTTCTATTCTGGTGACTTTTCCATTGATGTGGTCAACAGTTATTTTTATACTTTTTTGGGTAATTTTGTAAACTAAGCATCCCAGTTATCATGACCTTACATATATGTCTCTGTGCTGTCATTCACTGATTGTGTGTGTGTGCACACGTGCCCCAGATTTAGGCTGTAGAGCATTCTTATGATTAAAAGAATGTTCATCTTCCCTTAATGTTCCAACTATGAGTGTGGTGTTTGGATAGAGACCATTAAAGAGAAATTGTCATTAGCAATGAAGTATAATATGAGCCCTTGTAGGGAAGCACTGTGGTGGAATATTTAAGAACACTGTCTTTAGAGTTAGAAAAACTTGGTGTTCAAATTCTAGGTCTGCCACTAACTTGCTGTGTGGCTTTTGGCGAATTGTCAATATCTCTCAGGATTAATTTTCTGATAGTTAAAATGTGGACAATCAATGCTACATGTTAAACTCTTTAAGAATTCACAAATGCTCGTAAAACACTTAGCATAGTGCCTGGCACACATCAATCATGGGAGAAATAAAAGCAACTGTTAATAACTCATTACATAAACATGAATTAAGTCTCTACTCCATGCCAAAAAATGTGCTAAAACCTGGGGATACAAGGGAGATATGGAGACAGACACAATAATTACAGTCACAAGCTAATGTTAAAATAGAGGTATGCACAAAATCCCACTGGGAGCATAGAAAGAAAAGCACCGGACTCTGGCAATGGAGCCTGAAAAAGACTCCCCAGATGGGGAGATGTTTGACCTGAGCCTTACTGAAAGAGCAAGAGTTTGCCAGGCTGATGAGGGAAGAAAGGTATGTGGGGCAGTAAACGATATATCAGTGGCATGAAGGCATGCAAGGGCATGGTGAATCTGGGAAACTGAAAGTAGATTTCTTTGGTTCGATCAGAGCCTATATATAGGATATTCCCCCAGAGAAGCTAGAAAAATAAACAGGGCTTGATTGCCATGTTAGAAGTTTGTCCTAAGGACCTTTGGTACTGAAAACTATAGAAAGGCAAATATCAGAATCTGAGAGCAGGGCAGAATTTGGATGTGTCTGTGAGTAGTTTCGAAAAGACCAAGAGAGTATTTTGACATGTAATATTATTTTCTATTTCAGAAACAGTTCTACAAGTAATAAAAATCCATAGAGAGAGCGTAAGTAAGCAGTGACGGGTATTTATTCTTGAGTCTTAACTTTTCAGAGTAACTAATCTCTATGCAGGTCATATAGCCACATATTGTTTGATTTTGTTGCAAACCAGTGTCATGTAATTGAATAGGTAATTGACATTTTTGAGATTCTGAAATTAGTGCCTATTAATACAAAAATAGAGTCATTTATATAAACGCCTCCTAGGGCTTTCTACAGACCAAGGAGGTTTGCTGCTGTTTCTAAGCATAGATGATGTTGAAATGCATATTCTTGGGCCCATCCCTGAAGACTGTGATTCAGTAGTTTTTATGATGGAGCCAGGAACCTGTAGTTAATCACTAGTTCACCCCAATTTATTCTGATGTGCAGCCAACTTAAGAACCATAGGTGTAGATCAATAGAAGATCCAATTTTCTTAAACATACTCTCGAAACTTATTTCATATCATATTATTTCTCATAACTTCCTATATTTTTCCCCCAGGGGATATAATATATTTTTTGACTTCCAGTCTACTAATTTCAAGGCAATTTTTCTGATTAGGTATATTTGAAATAGATACCTAGACACATAAGGAAAATTTGTTGCTCATTGTCTTTTTTAAACCTACTCAACTAGAAATATTAACTAAAAAAGAATAAACATGTAAAAAAAGAACAAAGAGAGAAGGAAATAATCCTGAATCATTTTTCCTAAATTATGTATTGCATATTTAAGTTGCAAGCGAAAATAAAAACTATAAAAATTGCTCAATTATCCTATTAAATGTAATGAGGTTATAAAAAGTGTTTCCCTATAATCACAAATAGAATTTCTTTATTGAGAATTACTCAAATTATGAAATCAGCTCACAAGTTTCTGGATGCTTAGAAACATCTGTTCACAGGTCTTTACAAAAGCAACGGCTTGGTGAATTTCTTTCAAGCCACCACTAAGGGGAGCCATTGAGCTTTAAGTAGCTCCGCTTCCAAGACAAACTAAGATACTCTCTCAAAGCTAAAAATGTGTCCCACTCTCTAGACTGAGGACTAAATAGCACTGAATCTATAATTTGAACCAATTAAATAAATATCCCATTAAAAATTAAAAATTCTTCCTAAGTCTTTTCTCTATTAGGTGTGGAATAAAATTCAATAGGAAGGAAGCCCATGGCTTTATACCTTCAAAAAAAGCACAGATGTGAAAAATGCAATTAATCTGAAAATTTTTTAATCTAGAGTTGGATGTGATATTTATGTATAGTGGATGAAAATTCCAATTTTTGTTCCTTTTAGTTAGGAAGTCACTGGAGAAAATTTGTAAAGATGGGAAAATTGCTACTGTGTAACTTCTTCAGCAATTACAATTTACTGTGTAGATACATATGTAAAGGCCTTTGAACTGTTGGCTATGTAGAAACAGGACTGCCTGACCCAGTGGTGAATAAAATAACTGAAAGTCAGCAAGGCCAAGTTCCTTCTCAGATATAGTATTAGCAAGAGGAATTGAATTGAAAAAAATGCATTCAAACTTTCGTCTTTTGTTGCTTGTTTTAATAAAATAGAAATAGTTATTTCCTTGCCTTTATTTTAACCTAGAAATTTATTACAATATGGTGAAAAGTGAAAGAATAGAAAACTTTTTTAAAAAATAGTAGGCACTTAATTTCTCCAAATTGAAATGTAAAGCTACCTGAATTTTCTGCTCTATCATTTAACACACGAATTAATTCAATTGCATTTCTATTTAAGTTCCAAGATGCTTGTGATTAATTATTCACAGAAAAATAATTTGACATGTCATGATGTACTTTACTAGATGCTGTTAATTTGGGAAATAACCTTGAATCCATTTTTGCAAAGATAGCTCTGAATATTGAAGCATATTAAGATGGAAATAGCATTTTGCCACCAATTGAAAAGGGCCAATTTAAGAGATGTGTTCTAGTTGTGTGACATTCTTTTTGGAATTTGGAAACAAAACTGTCCTGACTGTAAGTCACTGAAAGTTAGTTTTAAAAGGTGAAAGAGGATAAACCCAAGCTTCTTAACATGGTACTTAAGGTCCTTGTCCTCTGTGACCCGGCCCCTTGCTTACTTTGTCATCCATTTTGATGGCCTCACACTTGTCTTCCCACTACCCACTGCACTTTACTCACCACAACCCACAATGTTTACTGATCCCATATATTTGATACATTTACCTAGAATGCATTCTCTATCCCTTGATCTAACTCAGCCCTGATGTATAACTCTCTGTCCACATCTCACTGCTTCACAGAAACCTTCTTTACTTTCTTTATCTTTTCCTTGACAAAGTTATGTAGGTTTCTCTTTTTTCCCCATAAATTCCCAATTAGTAACCTGTTGCAATAATCAAGGTGAAGATGACTTGGGTGATCTATTTTTAAAAATAGGAAGAGTAGTGATAACTAAGATTTAATGAACACTTAAATGTACTACACATACTTCTTAGTAAGAGCGCTGAGTCTACAATCTCTATGGTAACCCCCATTTAACAGATGAGGAAAATAAGGGCTCTTAACCATGACACTCTTCTGCCTCCACATTACGTCCTGATAGAACGCCACGTGACATGGCACCCTTGTTTTATTTCACTTTTGAGCTACGGAGTTAAAAAAAAAAAAATGGCAAGGAAAGTGTCCAGGTGTGGACTACCAACTTATTGAACAGATGGGTTTGACGAAAATTAAGACTTAGAACTTAACTATTCAACCTCTTGAAGTTTGAATTTTCTGAGCAACTTGCTCATCGGAACAGCATTTTGTGTCAGCGCCATTTCATCACTTCATTGGTTACTCTCTTTTCTTGTCTATTCTCTTTTTTATTGCCACAAGTATATTTATTTTTCAGCATTTCTATTCCTCCTCCAATAATATATAGATAGAATATACTACATACATAATTTGAAAACTACTTTTTATAGTATATAATTTATCTCTAAGTTAGAAACTTTATGTTACCTTTAAAGTATCATCATTACATTTCGAAATCCTAATAAAATTATCAGAGAGTTTTATATTTTGTTACATTTAATACCAAAAAGGAAATAGAAAAATTGTATGAGTTTAAATTTTAAAATCCCACAGAGGTTTGAATGCAATCCTATCATTTCATTTTATAACAAACACCATAATATTAAGAATCACATTTTTTAGAATCTATATTTAATTGTAGAAATCTACTCTAGCATAATAAACCGTTTTTGCCAAATCAAATATTTTTCCTTTGACTTGATTATGTCAATAGGCCTTTACAGATCTTTTTCTTGCCCGTTGTTTAAATAATTTCATTGCTCACTGAAGACTTAGAGTCTAAAATTTTAAATTTTGGCTCTATATCTTGACAGATGTTTCCACAGTCCTATCACCCAAGGTAATTCTATTCCACCTCATTACTTCTGTTACCTAGAACTCTAGCCCGGACTCCTTGCATTCAAAAGGTTTGTTAACTAGAGTCCAAAAGAAACTGTTAAAAGATATTGACTATTTCATGCTAGAATGTATTCCTGTTATAAATCATGTGCTAAAAGAATAATTAAAGGAACAAAGAGAAAGAAGTACCCCCCTAATTTTTTACTATTTGCAATATTTATAATTTATTCATTATAAAAGTAAACAATATCCTGTATTTTATTTTATAATATTTTTAAAACATACAGCTTTACAATTTATATTACATAACTATTTTAAGTTTAGTATTCTTAATTACCTCGATTAAAAAAAATAGCTGTCGACCCAGCTGAAATGTGCTATGAAAATTTTAAAAAGTTTAGTATTTTTTTATGTAGGTTTGTTTCTCTTGAATCAACTACCTTGGGTTAAAAGTTCATTTGAAATTAGTAATTTCAGTGTTTCCTTTTTTTCTTTTTCTCAAAATCTCTTAATTTGACTTTGAAATTCTATCCACCACATTAGGCTAGATTACAAAACTCTCAGAAACTAAATTATACACATTAATTTACATGTTGAAAATTTCTGGATCTAAGCATGTTTTCATAATGTTTTGAACTAGATTTTGAGTCTTAGACAATTGTATCTATTGGATAAGCATGTTAAAACTGAATTTACTTGCTGTCGAAGGGTATAATGATAAATTTTACCCATTAAATCCATTCAAATTTTGTTCATTGCTTTTGCCATTAAATTCATGACTAGTTTGTAAAATGGATATTATTGCTCCCCCAAAAATGACTATATGTATTTTGATTATTTTATATACTGTTTATGAACTTATAGTGAGGGGATTTGTAACATAATCTTCAGCAATTTAGATAGTAGTGTGGCTGACTCTCCTATTTAAAGAAAACAATGACACCTGTCTAGCAGCACTGTCAAGTGTCATCCCCCCAATTTTCCGTTTAGAGCAGTCTTCTCAAAGTATTTATGACTGTATCAAAAATGAATTGATGTGTTTATCTTTTACAGAACGTTCATACTCTACTTTGCCTCCCTCTTCATTGCCCACGTTGGACTTGAGCAGGCTGCTGCTATAGACCACCATCTTATCTCAAGGCAGAGAACATGTACGGGTCTATGAAATGCTTGTGTCAAATATTTCTTTCATATTATCCTTTAAAAAAATCTATTTTAGTAATTTAAATATTAAGAAAAAAACAATGAAATAGTCTCTGTAGACATTTCTATCATACATATACTGCCAAACTTAAAGTATGTAAATAGTATCATAGATAGGTTGTCCTATAAAATTATTTTGAAGCAGAGTACACAATTGTATTCCAGACCACCTATCAAGTGATTTCAGTAAGAAGTCTGGAAAAAGTTATATCTTTAGTACTTCATTATAATTATTAAAAATTTTTTCACATTCTTTGTAATAAATTAATCTGCCTAATTTTATGTCAATTTAAAATGGAAATGTAACAACTTTATTACTATATCATTAATCAACAAATAAGTTGAAAGTGCTGCCTAAAGTATAGATTAGTTTGAAAATATTTGTTTTTTGGTGAACTTTAAACTTTTTTTGCTGTAAATTGAGTTAACAATTATGCTACTCCAGCCTGATAACACATATTAAAGTAACACAATAAAGAATGCTTAAATTTGTTGACTTATCCAATTTATTTACCACAGAAGAAACAGAAACCTCACTTGTATCAATATTTGATTCTGAAAATTAACAATTTTGTCTGATTTTTTTCTAGCCTTACATTTTCCTCTCACAAGAGAGCACAATGATAATATGTAGAGCTTAGAATAACACTGGTGTGTGAATTTTCCCCATTTTTCTTTAGTTAGATGTGTAGGCTCACAGTTTAGTATTTTATACTCGAAATACATGTTCTGGAATCTGTTTATGGTAAATACCTACCAAATGACTCTGACTCACTCACTCTCTCTCTCTCTCTCTCTCTCTCTCTCTCTCTCTCTTCCCCCTCTCTCCCTCTTAGTGATTCTCTAAAAGAATCACTAAGCCAAGAGCACTGTCTTCATCTTTGATGAAATATAGCTTTCCAATTAACAGGAAAGTCCTTCATTTCAAAAGACTGAACAGAATGCTACTTGAAAATTCATTCCAGCTGGTTAAATTGAAGAACTGAAAGAATTCCAAAGAAAGAATATCCTTTTGGCATTTATCATTTGATTTTCATTTGGATAAATTTCCTTTTGCTCCAAGAACTTGTCTCAGAATTTTGTTCTTCTGAGACAGAAAAAGAAGTGTTGATAGCTATGTTTGACTGTGCTATACTTCTTCCCTTACTCAAATTGTCTACTCCATTGAATTGACAGAAGAGGATGGCCTCATACTTGCTGACAGATTTGCAATGATTGATTACATGAGAAATGTTGATATTCTTCTAGTCTCTTTCATCGTTTTCTACATTAGTTGTCTCTGCTATCTAATTTTCATTCTACCATAGCCTACTCTTTCTTTTCTTTGAAGTTTTTAACTGTTCTATGGGTGAAAAATATGTAACTCTAATCTGGAATTACATTGCAGGGGGAAAAACAAATAAGTCTCTTAGTGTGCATTATCCCATGATATTATTAGTAAAGATGTCACACACTTTTATGGCTACCATTTAACATTTTCAGCTATTTATTTATTACCTATATAAAGCTAATTTTTAAAATACACCTTTAGTACTTTCTCAAGTGTTTTTACTTTCCTTGAGTATTTTCTTTTTTCTTCCTTTTTTTTGTGTGACAGTCTCTATCTCAAGCTATCGATTTCTTAACTAGTTTGGGAAACAGAAAATCTCACTTGGCCTATATTAAAATCTGTAATAAATATTAAAACATTAAAATCTGTAATAAATAAATTTTATTCACAATATAAATAAAATCATAAGGGACATATTTTACCTCTGGCAGATAATGCAAACTTTAAAATACTTCTACTCCAACTCTATTTGTTGGTGCAAATATCTGTTTTTAATTAGGAATACTTTCCACATGCATTTCCAATACCAGCAAGATAGCTCCTTGTAATTACTTCATCTATAGTGGTTATATATACTCGAGTGGAATACAGCGAATTTAATTTCTTTAATTTGTTTTTGACAGTTGAGAGTTCAATAATCTAGAAACATCAACCTTATAACTAAGTAAATATAATTAATATTAGTAAGATTTTATTGTATTTCATTTGACAGCTTCTCACTGTGCTCCCTTTGTCATTGTACTGATGTGTGTTAGCATGGAGGAGGAGAGTTGGGAGAGTAGACACATGTGCAACAAATGTGTGTGCATGTGTGTGTATGTACATATAAACATATATGCACATATTTATTTATAGGTCCCTTCCCTCCACAGATGGAAAAGTTCTATTGTCCTGGTGAATTTAAAAATATCAATTCAAAGACAGAGAGTCTATTTTCCAATTTAATTTTCAACGAATCTGAAAGGAGGTTTGTCTTATCACAAGAGTCCTTCAGGAAATTTAACCCTTACTTAAAATTAAGAGACTTTGATAAATTATAGGTCTTTTAACTTTTTCTTATCAAACACATTTTCCATACATTAACACATGCGACCTCTCGACTTTTGTTCTTGCAAATGTTCAAAATGTTGTCGGGAAAATAGAATATAGTCTTCTAATGAACACCTGATTAATGCAGAAGAAATCGAAGAATTACTTTCATTCTTTAGATGCTCAACCTTTATTGTGCGGACTTTTCCAACACTAACATTATCGTTAAAAGTTCAATAACCTTCCTCTTTCTTTGCTACTTAGTTTATTTCCTCCCATTGTTTTGATTGGATCCTTCAGTGTATCACAATATACTGAATTTCAATCTATATTCTAGGCCCTTTTTTAATCTGTCAGGTGATATTGAACTCTGTTTCTATTTTTTTTTTTATAATAGGAAGGACGATGTAGTAATAACTTCAAATATAATAAAATTATCTTTATAGAAACTCAACCTTAATTTGGATTTCCTATAAAAATATTTAAAAAGAAAATATAATTTACAGCACAGGTTATTTTTTGATGGGTGAAGTGGATAATACTGGGGCTTTTAGCAGTGGGTTACTGATTCATTTGCATGATTTTATGCATAGAGAACCTCAGAAGCATATGAGGCCCGCATACCTGGTATACTAATAAACATCGCTATCGTTGTTTCAAATAATGTGGTAGCATGGCTTTTCTCTTTGGCAAGAGCCTGTACACAGTAGCTACTCAATAAAATGTTTTTTTAAAAATTAAATGAAAACTTGAATAATGTTCTCTTTTCTTGATTTCATGACTGTCATTCTATTTGAGGGAGAGTTGGGGAAGGAGAGGCATGGAAAGAGATGTTTTAGGTGTATTCTCATATATGCAAGCATGCTGTGATTACCCAGTATTTCAAACAACTTGTCTTAATGACTCCCATTTATTATTATGGAGTCCTCAGCTAATTGAAATTCTAGAGAAGTTTAGGAATTTGAAGGCTCTAAAGTTTCACTGAGGTTGAGAGTATGGACCAGAGTCCATCTCCCAGCTCCAGACTGGGAAACAGTGGCCTAACACATTTCAGAGACTGGAGAATAAAAGGTGGTCAGGGAGAGGGACAGAAAGAGGAAATAGAAGAGGAGAGAAAGGGACTTCGGGTGATTCTGATAAGTCAAATGATGGCAAAATAACCTTTTCTTCCTTAAATTATCTCTATAGCAAGAGTAAATGATACATTATCTGGTGGAGTAGGGAATGTAGTCTTCTTTTAAAATAATGAAATATGACCCTGGCTCATCTTGGCCCAATCTTGGGGCTTTTGAAATAGCACCACATAGTCTCAGATTCCTGATTTCCTCTTGGGTTTTGAAAGATGGTGGCTTTTGTTATAATTCAATTAATTTTGCTTTCAGTGGAATTCCATCAAAATAAAGGGCCATTGGGTAGTATGAGGTAACTTCCAACTTAAGAGGGTATCCAAAGACAGAGATGACACGTCTAATGCAATTGATAGGGAGAGAAAGGCTTAGAAAAGACTTAAGTGAATGAGCGGAAAATGAAAGAAATTGTGACAATTCCTGAAGAAATAAACTCTGTCTTATTCGGTCTTCATGAAAACAAACATTTATTGCCCTACTGAGTACTTAAGAATCAAATAAGATAATCTTAGAAGTAAAAAAGCCAAATAAAATAGAAAAAATTTTTAATGGGATAACTAGTTTTCGATAAACTATGTTTTGGTTTTTATTTTCTGAGCAAAGTGAACAAACTTCCTGTGCACCTGAAGACCATATTAAGGTAGAAAGGGGAATATGTGATCAATAATTATATATAAGCTCTTCTCTTACCTCCGGGGAATTTTTAGGAAAAGAAGTAGTGGTCAGGAAGTGAGTAAAAATACTGGGGAGTAAAAATATTTAAGGAAATCAGACATATTTAAAGGTTAGCAAATTTGTCTCTGCTGGGTTGGAGGGGTAGGAAGAAAAAAGTTTTCTCCCCCATTACACGTTGGCCACCTTTAATCAAGTGCATTTTTGGGCCTTGCAAACTCTGTTGGTACTTTTTAGCTGTAGAAGACTTGAGGAGTTAAGCACAAAATGTCCCCTGGGCCTCCTTCCTTCAATATGAACAGGTCTGGGTGTGGGTATATAAATTTGCTCAAACAAAAAAAAAAGCTACCAGTGATTTTTCAAAGCCAGCAAATATTTCAGAGATTGTTGAATGCTCTAATAGATGATTTCCACTGCCAGTTAAACACATGGTAAACAGTTGTATTCTTTATGTATGTTAACATATTTAACATTTTAAAATTACACATGGACTCTTAATTAACATATTTTATTGTACTGGTTGTTAAATGTTTCGAAAATCAGTCTTTGCCTCTATACACCCTTCAAGATATATTTTAAAGGCTGCTTTCTCCATGAAGTCTTCCCTGACCATTCTCCAGCAGGTGACGAGAGATGCAGTAAGTATAGCTTCTATGACCTTAGATTCTGAAGTTAAAAGGATCTGAGTCTAATTCTCTGTCAAATTTGGTTATTGTCTCTTCTTGGGGGCAGTTACTTAAACTCTTGAGACCTAATTTTTGAAAATATGTATTTAAAAAACACGTGTGACATTAAATTCAATGTCAAAAATCTGAAATGGGTATCAGAAAATGTCTATTTTAGATTTGGTTGTGTCACTTATCAGCAACGTGACCCTTGGTGAAGTCCTTTATGTGCTTCAGTTGCCACATTTATAAACTCGAATGGAGGATTCTTATTATTCTCTTTTTGGGGTAGGTGTGAGGAATAAATGATATATAAGTACTTAGAAAATGCAAAGAAATATGAAATTGTGACTCCCCAAAATGATGATGCTCATGATCCCTATGAACATATAAAACAGCTGAGTGAATCATGTCACATTTAAAAACAAAATTGCCTTAATCTGACCAGGGTAAAACCTTAATTCCTTTAAGACTTTTGGTGAAAATCCTTAATCCACTCGAGTCCATCTGCTTTAGTGAAATTTTGAAAATGTTAACTCTTACATAGCTCTCGAATATGTTATTCCCTCTTCAATATCATTTAATTCATGTCTCAGTCATCTCTACAATGTATTTTTGCAAACACCAGGCTATGGGTTTTTTTGATTCCAGTTGTTTTCCACCTTGTTTTTAGGTTATCTTCTTACAGTGCTGAGGGCCGATCTGTTGTTCCTTTTAGTCTCTTGTTTTTAAATCTCCCCAATGCCTGTACTCCTACAGATTGGATTATATGGCTTAGAAGTCCCTCTCGAATCTGTCTCCAGTCTACTTTATAAAGCATTGCGTCCTTCCCTAATTTGCTTTTGCTTTTGTCACACTATAGGTCTAACTATTATTCGATCACATCATGCTCTTTCTTGCTCTGTGCCTTAGATACTTCCCCTCAATGGAAAAGTTCTTTAGCTAGAAAAATTCTACTTAGCCTACAAGAGCCAATAACAGTTTACTTTTTCTGTTTTCAGGGCACCATACCCATCCATCTACTTTGCCCTTATTTGTTTCCAACCATCTCTCCCATAAAATTATAAACTCTCAAATGAATCAGTTCCTAGCATATAGTAATTAGTCAATGCACAAAGTCGAATAAAAGGACAAAAAGACAGAATTGAACAACAGAATCATGCAAAGCAAGACAAGTAGTGATACCACAGGCTTAAACAACAAAACAGTTTAATGACATTTTTTTTTTACACATTAAAAACAAATTTGCTAGTTGGACATCAATTTATTTTATTAGACTTACTATTCCTCTGTCATGATTTTGTTGTTTCATTCATTTCTTTATGCTGTTCCTAATATAGGAATCTTTGCTTTTGATGATGATGTGACCCAGTAAATAAAATTGTTCTATATGAGGCATGGTGTCATTACATCACCCCAGCTGGGAGCAGTGAGCATACAAGGCTTACTCACAGTATCATCATATCCAGCTTCCAACTTCAGTTTGTCCTCTGATTAATATGCACAACACATGCATGCAAGCATTAAGGATGATAGATTCAGTCATCTTTTTCTACAGTTTGTTTATGAGAAAAATCCATTTTCCTTTTTAAATCAGTGAAAGATAGTTAATAGAGAAACACAGAAAGAGTAATGAAAGAACTGGGCAGACTTAGCTAAATCTGTCAACAATTCTCATAGAGAAAATCAACATGGTGAGGGTCCACTTCATAAAAATGATCAATTCCAGTTCATGTTTGTCCTTGGCTTGATGACCATTTACCTAGGGTCCATTAAGAGAGTATTATGTAAATTGGGGGCCCTTCAGATTTTTAAGAAGCATGACCTGATTTTCTGGAACAGCTTTGTGGTAGGGAGAATAAAAGCCTCCTCAAAATGACGATGCCCTAATCCTAAAACCTGAGAATATACTACAAAAGGGAATTAAGATTGCAGATAGAATTAAAGTCGCTGATTGGCTGACTTTGAGATAGAGAGGTTATCTAAGATTATCCAGGCAGGCCCCATATAATTACATTGTTCTTTAAAAGTGGAAGAAGAGGCAGAAGAGGGAGTCAGAGAGATGTAGAAATGAACTCAACTTGCCATCTATGGCTCTGAAGACAGGAGGGGCCATGAGCCAAGGAATGTTGGAAAATTCAACAATTTGGAAAAGGCAAGTAACTGGATTCTCCCCTAGAATCTCCGGAAAGAAATACAGCCCTGTGGACACCTTGATTATTTTAACCTGATTAGGCCTGTGTTGGACTTCTGACCTAGAGAACTATAAGATGATAAACTTGTTTTAAGATACTAAATTTTTGGTAATTTATGGCAGCTATAGAAAACTAATACAGTCCAAATTTTGTAATGGTTCTTATATTTCAGTTCATAAACATATGACAAAAACAGTTTTGAAGACCACCCACTGTTTGAATGCTCTAGGTAACTTGAATGGATCATCCTGGTTATGAACAGCACCTGACTTGTCTACACAGACCGTTAAAACATAAGCACTTCAATTTCCTTTCTGAAAACTTTATTTCAGGAAATTTAGAGAAATTGAATTTATTGCTGACCCATTGCAAATTAATAGATCAAAGGCAGCTAAATATCCAAAAGAATCACATTCTATTTTTTTTAAGTTAATACATCTAATATTTATCCAATTGAGAACCAAAAATTTGCTTTTCCTAAAAATTTGCTTTTCCTTAATTATTAGCCAAATTTCAAAACAAGGTAGATCCTCCTCATTTTAGTTTTAGATATATGGTAGATACACTTTCAGTGTTAATTTGTGAACAAGAATTCCTATTAAGCAGAAATTCATCTGGACTATATCATCTGCAAGACCAGCTTTGAAGAAATGGAAGAATGCGAAAACAGAAAGATTCTTTAAGAATGAAACCATGCCTTCCTCCATGCAACCACACCAATGTGCTCACAGAACTTTGGGGAATTTATTCCCATGTTTTCTCTACTCTTGGTGTTCATTGCTTCAATTCTTACTATTAGAACCTCCTGAGGTCAGAAAGTTTTGCCCTTTTCGGAGACTTTTTTCAGCTGGTGAAGGCTTCTGAGTTAACCAGAAATCAAAATGGGATGCTGCATTATGTCAGAACTGCATGTTTAGTCTGCCTTCCTAGAAATAATCAAGAAAAGTTATATGTGAAAAGACACAGATGCTTCTTTCTCAGAAATAGTTTCATACTTTTGAAGTGTAATATAAAAAAGTCTAGTTGAAACCTAGAACAATATGTATTTTGTATATCTACATTTTTATTGATTCCATTTATAAAAGTTTACAAAATATAAACATCCTTTGGAAAATGGATGATTATATATATAAGATTATATAGCTATATAAGATGTATAATTATATATAATATTGTTAATATATATAATACATAAAGAAGGCAATAAATGTTTATCATGTTGTACTGACTCTTACCCCGGCATATGTTTCTTTGAAAATTCATAGGAAATTGATATTATACTTTTATTCTGATTTATAACTGACCATATTTGTAGCATATTTATTTATTTATAAGACTTCCTATTATTTTAGGAAAATCTTTGAAGAAGTACCTAAAATTAAATTCAATCATTTTACTTTTTTTATTTTTAGAATTATGTGAAAAAATAGGGGTCAAATTAAAGCTGCTTTAAGAAATATATTCTGATATGAATTTTAAATTAAGAAGCATATGTGTATATCTGAGAGAATCTCAAGGAGTTGTCTGTGACACTTATAGTTGTTGTCCAGCCCAAATTATACAAAATGCTACTGCTTGTCAACTACGGTATCATCTGTTTAAAAATCTATACAGTAAAATTAATTAGTTAACATTTGGTATTTGGATTCAAGGTGACTATAAAGACTTACATAGGATGCGCAGCCCTAGAAGAACAGCTAAGTAAATATTAATTAATATTCAATGAATACCAGTTTCATTTCACTCTACATTTCTATTTCAGAAATGAGTCAAAGAAAGACTATATCCCAGAGATTATGAGACTAATACTAGTGTAATAAAATTTATTTCACCAGTATATTTTGGGGGGAAGAAAGGAACAACAAAACTTTAATATCAAAAACAAAATTTTTAGACCACTATTTGGCTTTCTCTGACTCCCTTCCCTGGACAGCACTTACAATTGACTTTTGAGGAAAAACAAACACATTTGTAAAAATGTTTGGCTTCTATGAGTCTTTTCTCACTTGTCTTCATTTCTTTTACTAAAGTTATAAAAAGAAGGAAAGTGAATGCAAATCTTTTCAGTTTATACTTTTTAAATCTTTTCAGTTCTGATTTCATCACTTTAGTTTTTCTCTCAGCTCTGATTATTTGTTCCTATAGCTTGTGATGTACTAAGTTCACACCTTATCACTAATTCAAATAGAATATAGAGTTAAATTCTAATGACGAGCACTTAATATTGGCATGGGATATTTGGTGCCAACCACGTATCGGTTTTAGATTACATTTGCATTCATGTTTTTTTTTTTTTTTTCTGACAGTGCACAAACCTCTTCTACCTTAGAGGCAAACATGCACCTCCTGCCTGCTCTATGATCAACTGGATTTGAGGCAGAACCTCTGAGTTGACAGCTACCAGATGAATGTGCCTCTTCGGTACAACTGAGATAGAGAATTGTCATTGGTGAGCATTTGGTACAATGCAGTAACTTGAAAAGCTGGGAATTCACATTTGTGATATTTAAGCAGATTTTAGTTCCACTGGCTTAATCCCAAGAATTGGGTAATATGTTATAGTTTTTAATGTTTTGTTGGTTATTTGTTATTCTTTTAAATTCCCAAAGAATGAGAAAAATATCCAGTGGGAACACTGACGTGAGCAATAAACTTCGCAGTCACTTTCATAAACCATCAGCCATGGTACTTCTCATTAAAAGCCCCAAAGGCAGGCCAATCTTGCGTCACAATTCTCCCCAGTTAGAAAAAGGCTTTACTATTAAAGAAGGACTAAGTTGAAAGAAGTCTTGGCTTAAAATGTAGGGTTTGAGAATCTTAGTACAGTGGAGCGGGGGGAAGCAAGCAGTGTTTTTGGAAATAAAAATGTGCTTCTATAAGGAATCAGAGGGATTATTAAGAGTACTATAATTTAGCTATAATGAATTTATTTATTTTTTTCCAATGGGTATCACTTGAGCTAAGTGAAGATGAGCTTTGATTTTATTTGCAATTAAACGTAGATTTCTTTTCTTCTTTAAAGTACATCTTGAGTATTTTCAGTGTGCAAACTTTAGATTATCATAAAATCACCTAAAATTACTTTCTGGTGACTTCTAAGTTAAAGTATCTTTTCCCCTCTATAGACATTAAAACACATTGTGCTCTTTTAAAACCTTATTCTTTTCTTCTGTTTGACCATAACAATAATAGTTATGGAAAATAGCTGATCAAACAAATGAGATTTTAGGACCCAAAGAAGCAGATAGTAAGGAGTGAATATTTTAGTTCTATTCACAAAAAAGGAAATAAGTTCCCTGACTTTGGAGCTCCAACCTCTTTTGTTACAAGCTTGTACTTCAGCTTCCTTTTCTGCTTAGTCATTGCTTTAACTCCCACTCTAAAATTAATTGCATGACCCTTGGAGATGAATGATCTTCCACTTAATCTTAGCCAATACAATCTGGACAACCTCAGGGTTGGTGAGGCTCCTCTTGGGTGGTTTTCATTTGTTTTAAGAACATTAAAGCATCTCATAAATCTATATTTATTATATTGGTGAGTAATCTACTATAATTAAATATGAAATGCTGAAGACAATGTTAAGGTAACATTGGGGTCACAAATCTCTTTTTATGGTGGTAGCATGGCTGCAAAAATACTTTGGAATTTGCTTTTGTCTTTATGTTTGCATCTGCTTAACATTACAAAGCATCCAACAGCATATCATTTTCAAATGGGCACTTTATAAGTGTTTTAAAATAATAGTGATGTTTTTGATGATAAGTACATAATTCTTATAATAAAACAATTTAAAATGAATCTCAGAATATGGCTAAAGATACACTTATTCAATATAATGTGTCCTCGCTCAACCAGTATTAATTTGGTGAACCGGGCTTAATACAGTCTTTAATAATATCCAGCTTTGGTAGTAGATCTCTTCTTACTAGTTTTTAGAACGAGTCTAGTATAGAGATGCAGAAATCAGGCTGAGTAATTAATGAAAAAAATCAGCTATAAATCCATGAATTGGGAATCTGTGATTCAGAAAGCAATATGATAAGTGTGCTAAATTGACTTTAGCAATATTATCAGGGAGAGGGAGGATTTGTTAAGTACCTTAATATTGAAACAAACGGTCGTTTTCAGAGATATTTAAGTTATCAAAAAGTATGAAGTTTTCTTATGAAAAAAGAAATTCAATGTTAACAGTCATTATCACATGATAACTGAAGCAATCTCCTATAACCAATATCCACTTGGCAGCATTAAATTAACCATATGCAACTGAAGAAAGTAACATAATTGCATGCCTTTCAAGTAAATTCTGTAATTCGCATTAGCAAAGCTCTGCCTTCTTCGGATTTTCTGAATTTTTAAAATTCAGCAGGATGCATCCCCTACCTCCACCCCAACAAAAACTAACTACTGTGTTTTGGGACTTTATCTTCATAGAAGAACTCTATTTTCTAAGTTAGAAACACAAACAAAACATAAATAAGAGAAACTAAGGGCCAAATATAGGGATGAAACTACAAATCAATAAATCTGTACTGGAAAAATGTATTGTAAGAGGGGACAAATGAATTATAGAATATAAAGAGAATGGTGAGGTGAGCATTGACTATTTTCAGCAAACTGTGGAAATCCCTTCTTTTTAAATGAAAATGTTCTATAAAACCTATTCACTAGAAAGTTTTAAAACTGAATTAATTTTCATGCATTTGTGCCTCAAGTCAGGTATACAAATGAAAAAAGTCTAAAATTCTCTCTCATACAATTCTATGGCTAGTTTAAAGAGTTAAGATAAAGCTGCCCAAGGGTAGAAAGCTTCTCCACAAATCCAAATACTATGTCTCAGAAAACTGGCTTAGGAAAATTTTACTGAGTACTTCAAATGAAAATCTATTATATAACTGAGAATGAATACAGATAGGTCATAAAATAGGTTTTATTTTAAAAATGTGTTGGTGCTTATGTTTCTAGTTCTCTGACTCCATACGTATTATTTTTACTGTGTAGCACACATATACTTAGTTTTTGAGTAAAATATGGTAAGTCTAGTTGCATTCCAATGACCCTGAAGAATACGGTGGCAGTGAGATCAGCCTGAAAAGCCATGGTCCTCAAAAGAAGCCATTTTCCTAACACAACAGCAGCAAAACAAACCCAGCAAGATGTATTTAGTTTCATAATATATCTATTACCCTGCTTCTTTAATGTTCCATGTTTCTTTTATTCTCTTCACACCTCTTGGACTTTTCCTAATGGGAGGGAGCATATCCACTATTCCAAAACAAGGCTAAATGAAGTGTTTGTAAAAATACACAGGCAATGCTAAAATGACAACCACCAATTTGTTATTTCCATTAGAACATCCTTGAATTTGAAAAAAGAAAATTTAATTACGTTTCAAGTGCTTTAGAAGGCTTAATAGACTGCTAGTAGGTTTTACCACATCTTTATTCTAAAAATCTGTATATAACTTAAAGAAAACATATCCATGTGTTTCTGACTAACTTGCCATTAAGTTTATTTTGTGAGCTCAATTTCATGTCTAAAAAAATATTTAAAAGGCTCTTTAAGTTTTTAAGCCTTTGCTAAGAGCAAGGTATTACAAACATACATGCCATTAGAAATGAGCTGGTCTTTGACAGACCAAACTAACGGCTGTAAATAGATATCTAATAATACTACTATAGGGAATAAATGCTCCCATCTTTTTTGCAGACAAATAGCTTACTACACTCTGTTTGCCAACTTGGATGAACATGTCGTACACTTATAATGATAGAATAAAACTTTTATTCTGTTAACAGTTTTCCTTGTTTCTGAGGTTAAGCTACTATATTCGAGGAGAAATTCTGCACCATTGCCTTAGCTTTAAACTCACGTGCTATCAGCAGATGTCTCCAGCAATTGAGAGCAGCATGTGATTTTTCCATATAGTCGTGAGTTCCCAAAGAACAAACCAAAAGTCATGCTGCATCTGCTTTATTCGCACATGCACATTGTGTTCTCTCTTGGAACTCTATCCACTTACAGCTTGCTTCAGGCTTGGAAGCCTCCTGGGAATGGAAATTTGCTCCATGTCTGGCATATTCACTGATTCGCATGACACTTAGGAGACCATATATACAGTACTTCATAAGTTGAGTTCAAAATCTGAACCTTTGAAATTCATTTTTTAGTGAAATTTGTTTTATGTCTTCAATGTTATTTTATAGTAGTTGGCTGGGGTATTCATTTTCACGACCTTTTAAAAAACCAAACAAGGATCTTTATTAGGATCCATATTTAAACATAACCTCGCAAAAACTGCATAAAGCACTTAGAGCCTGAAGTCCACTAACTCTATTGACTGACAGTGTTTTTGTTTAGACAGAATGATGCTGCTAACATAACCATTTACTGCATTTGAATATGATGTGGGAAATTTGTGGAAACCACTCGGCTTTAAAACATCCAAGGCAAAAGGGAATCACTGGCCAATTTGCACATAAGTTCAAGTCTGTTCTTTGAATAATAGAATGGTTATAAAACAGAAAGAAAGACAGCAGTTTTGGTGGTAGAAATGGAACACTCTCAATTTTATCAGCAACAACAATAATAAGAAATAATAGCTAATGTCAATCACATGTGTGGTGCACATAGTAGAAAAGATCAGTAGAAAAGGAATAAATGGTCATCTTGAACACGTGGCAAAGCGTTGAAAGAGCATAGGAAGAAAGTTGGATTGACACACAAAAGATCCAGTTTCTAGTCCTGATTCACTTGTTTACTAGTTCACACTCCTAAGGTAATTATAAACTCTTTTTGGCCTTAGTTATTTGGTCTCACTAGACCTGGATGGAGTCAGGTCTGGGTTTCAGTCCAGTATCTGTCACTGTAATTTTAAGTTAATTACACTCAATGCCTCAATTTCCTTATTTTTAAAATGGAGTCAATAACAACAATGAATGGATACCCAAAATATTTAAAGGGCTACATGAGATAAATATGCAAATTACCAAGCTTTAGATAAATCATATAATTAAATCACAGCCCAATCAGAAAGAATCTGTCAATGGATACAGTTATTAGATTTAAATAAGTATATAAAACTCAAGGAAATTATTTTTCTGTTTTTTGGCTTTTTGTAATATGATCTGAGTTCCACTATAATTCTCTTGAAAACCATTTTTACTCCTTCAATAACTAGGAGTCTCATTTCTATTTTAATCTTCTTATCAGGTTCCCAGAATAATATAGCAAGGTAACTAAATACTGTGTCCTAACTCCTTAGTGTCCAGTGGTGAATAAATTCCCTTCTAGTTGTTATATTATTTACTGGGAACCTGTAGAATATTAGGATTTAAATCAATTTAGAATTTGAATATTATTTTTTAAAAAGTTTATGATTTTAAAAGCTATACATGTTAAGCAATTTGGTTTTAGACCATGAGATCAATAGTTAATAGCATATTAATGAGAGTAATGTAGGCTTGTAAAAAAGGCAATTTAATTTAAAGGGATAGAGTTTCATGGAAAATCAATGTTTAATATGATGGATTAAAAATACTTTTATATTTCCTATGAAACTGGGTGTTTGCAGTTAGAGGATTCTGGGTCACATGTTGTAGTTTTATTCTTTTCATTATTCCAAATGCATATATTCAAGTCCTTTGGGTCTTAAACTAACTTATTTTTTAAATTTTAGTATTGTACACACAGTTTTACTTAAGCAATAAACATCTGTCATCTGCCATTTATTAATATTAATTATAAATGGTCAGTGGCTCATAGGATCCAAGTATAGCAGCTGAGATTTTTCTAAATCTGACCTCCTTAGAGTTTATATAAAAAGTGTTCAGAGTAGTTTTCCTAAGATCTGTGCCAATTTAAGGCTGGTTTGCAACCTAGTGTTTTAGATTATGCATTTAGCAATCAAAAAAGTACATATAAATGACAGAAATCTCGATAAAAGCATTGTGCCAGGGGATTAGATGGGACAAATAACGAGAAAAGATATTGTTCAGAATGATATCTGTATCATACATTAAAGATTGCTACAAGTTAAAGGGTATGTGTACAGTACATAGGAATGTTACAAAATTTCATGTCTCTTTTCTATAGTGTTGCTGCTTCAGATGACAAATATGGAAGCAACATTTTCATAAATAAATGAATATAAATTTGAGGAGCAAACCAAGAAACAGACAAATATAAAGCCCAGCATGTTAGCGTATCCCGAGAGTAGTGTTCACAGCTCCTTATTTCTTGTCGCCCTAAAGAAACATCCTACAGCTACAGCATAATATACACTACAACATCTGACATAACCTCTGTATGATGCCTTAGGGGACACATTGATATATTCTTCCTTTCTGAGATTCAAGAAATTTTTATAAGAAAAAATATTGTGCTTTACTACAGTCAAGAGTCCACAAGAGTATCAAGTTCAGGTTTTAACATAAAACATAAAAGAGATTGGAAATCTTTAATGGTTTCATACTCTAGCGCAGGACTATTAATTGGTTAGCTCTTACTTCAATAAAACATTTCCGTATTTTTAAATTATTGTAAATTGTAGTAAAATGTTCATAACATAAAACTTTCCATTTTAATCATGTTTAAGTGCACAGATCAGTGGAATTAAGTACATTCACAATGTTGCATAACTATCACCACCTTCTATCTCCAGAAAACTTTTCATCTTGCAAAACGAAAACTCTGTACCTCTTAAATAACAATTCCCCATTTCCACCTCCCCCCAACCCCTGGCAACTACCATTCTACTTTCTGTCTCTATAAATAGGTATTTCACATAAATAAAATCATATAGCATTTGTTTTTTTTGTGACTGCTTGCTTCACTTAGCATCATATTTCAGGGTTTATCCATGTTGTAGCATGTGACAGAATTTTCTTCCTTTTTAAGACTGAATAATATTCATAGTATATCATATTTTGTTTATCCATTCATGTATATTACAGAATATACTTGAAAGGCACCTTTTGGCTATTGTGAATAATCTTGCTATAAACATGGGTTTACAAATATCTCTTTGAGATCTTGCTTTCAATTATTTTGGATATATAACTAGATGTGGAATTGGTAGATCATATTGTAATTCTATTTTTAATGTTTTGTGGAAATATTATGCTGTTTTCCACAGTGGCTCTACCATTTTACATTCCCACCAACAGTGTACAACGGTTCCAATTTCTCCATATCCTCTCCGACAACATGCACTTCTATTTTTATCTATTTTAAATATTGGGTTCTACATAAGATTTCAATAAAGCAGAGGGTTCTGTTACTAAAACCCATTTTAAAATGACTTTTCTCATCCAAACTTCTCATCTTGTAAGCATCTGTAGATAGCCCAGCAATATATTACCAGGAGCAAAGCAAGACTCAGTAAAATGCCCATTAAAAAGATTGCTCTTCTCCCTGTAAGAAACCTCTTGCCTGCCTCTTCACGTGTGTGTGTGTGTGTGTGTGTGTGTGTGTGTGTGTGTGTGTGTGTGTGTACTCCTTCCTAGACCATCTTTTCAGGTAGAACTTTCTTAGCCTAATGCTCAAATTTGCTTTCCACAATACTTGGCCCTAAGCCACCCAAGTGTTGAGAATAAATTTACTAAGAAAGTTCTATTTTATTGACGGGAGACTGTCTCTTTTCCATTGTAGCATCTAAGCATAGCTCAAGTAGGTGTCTCCCTTTGCTGTTTAAAAATAGAGCTGATAAGAAGTGATTAAAAAAAAACAAAAAGCAGGTAAAGCTAGTACAGTAATACATTATTAATTATCTGTATGGCTCCACGAATTGGATTAGTAATATCAACACAGTTGTTAATGGAAAAAAATAACACAATACTACAGAAAATTCGTGGAAACTGCAATGCACCAGGACTGGAACAAAGTCACTTGGCTAAAGTAATTTTATCTCTTTAGGTGTTGGTGTCATTTATTGTCAAAAAAGGATGGTTACACATCTTTACGATTCCATTGACTCTCTCGTTTTTGATGTTTCATATGTTGCTATTACTATACAAGAGACATAAGATTAATCCTAATACACATCTCCTTTTAATTAGATTAGTAGAGGAAGAAGTGAGTTTATGAGGGATTGAAGGCGAGAAAGCTTATGTATGTATATATATGGATCACCATGTGTACACACAAATACATTTACACTAGTGTGCCTAGCACTGTCTAGCACACAATTTTTAATAAAGTTTCATTGAATGAACATCCACACATATAAGATTATAGTATTTAACAAACTTTAAAAATAATCTGCAAACCCAAAGGAAAAGTTGTGATTATTTAAAAGATAGGAAAACTCACTGTAAGTATAGTCAAATAAATAACAGAATACAAAAAATATTTGCTATACACATTATAAAAGGTTAATAAACTTACTATACAAAGAGTTCTTATACTGATTCAGAAAAGAAATTACTCAATAGAAAAATGGACAAAACATATAAATGAGTATCCTATAAAAATTCAAATAATGAATGAAACATGATTCATCCTACCAATACTCAGAAAAGTGCCAATAATAAACTAATACCATTGTTAACACATCAGATTGGCAAGAATTAAAAAAAAACTGATAACATCAGTTCTGGCAAGTATATAAGAAAACAGGCATTTGTGATACACTGCAAATGTTAACTGTTAAAAACTTTTTGAAAACCAGTCTGGCAGAATACCTTAATATTTAAAATATGAACATACTTTGATTCATCCGCCCAATGTTTGAGTGTTTTATATTAGATCTCATAATTATTGAATGCTTACCACGTGCCAGACGAAAGTTTTAAGAGTTTTATATAAACTCATTAACCACCCCCACACACTACATAATGTCCTACCATAACTGTGAGGTAGTTACTGTTATCCCCCTTTTACAGATGAGGCAAGTAGGATATACAAAGGCTAATACTATATTTAGAAAGTGAGCGTATCAGTTCATTAACATTATAAAGATTATTATAGTAGTAAGACCAAAACACAGGAAATGATGTTACTATACATGTATGCCATTAGAGTATATTGTATATACACTACTATGGATTCTATACATATCATAGCATGTAACTGTTATGGATATTTAAAAATGATGCTTTTGTGAAAACTGAACAACAAAACAAATAAACAGTTAACCCAGAGTTGAACTGAGATGGTTCTGCCTTTTACAGTATTTCAGTATGCTTTTACCTTACTAAGCTAACACTGCAGGTATTAAACATTATATTTTAAAAACTGCGAACACGAAAGGAAACAACGATTCTAGGAGCAGATAATTCATTGAAAATCAAAGGCATGGGAGGAAAGGATAAGGTAAGATATGAAGCAGGAGGGGCACAAAGGGCATAAACATGGTAGAAAGCCAAAGGGCTGAGGACGAGAAATTAAACAGGAAAACTCCCTTTTCTACACATTTCAGAAAAAATTTGACAGACTGAATGTGTGTGGATCCACCTTAGGTCTGCCCGTGAAATACTTTAGTAAATCGTGTCTTAGCTATTGAAACAAATCAAATTTGAAATAAAACCAAATTCTTTTATGATTTTGGTGTTGCATGGAAAGCAGAAATACATCATATCAGATGTTTACAGTGTGTATTTATTATTCTGAGGGACATTTCACTATCATATGTCCATATTCCATAAAAATTATTAGCCATATAATTAGCATTCTACTAATTACATTATGGAACACCAGGTTATTATTTCTGTCAATTAGGGTAATAAGGTCACAATTAGATATTAACTGCCGATCCTAAATATGCATATATTTCTATGCCTATCTTGATTTTTAGAATTAGCAACTATTCATATTTCCCAAGTGTGAGTTTAATGTGTTGGTATTTTCTTGCCTAAAGTGTGACATTTTTAAAAATATTAGTGAAAAATAAGTAGCATTGTGCTTTTAGACATTAGATTCATATAATGTAAAAGTAAAAAAAAAATGGACATGTTTGCATTGAGATATAAAATATAATTTAACTCTGTTTAGAAATTCTTTGTTAAATCTGATCCTTTGCAAAAATAGGAAAAGCAGACTTTTCCAGCAGAAATAACAAATAAACAAAACAACTCTTTACAAGCCAAATTCCCAATTACGACAGCCTGGGCTCACAGAGGCTAGAGTTATGACCTGGGGTGGTATATACACAATATAAACACAAAAGTTCAGTAATTAGGTTCGAGTTAATTTTAAAGTTTCAGTGGCCTGGTGCATAACCAAACAAAAGGTCATTACCCATACTGGTACATTTCACGCAGAACACTCAGCAGCTAGAAATGGAAATGGTCATGTCTTTACTTAAGCTTGTACAAATCAATCCCAGAAACCACTCTCATGAGTAGTGGATTCTTTTTCTATTCATTTCAGATTCAGTTAACTCACATTAAAAATGTTTTTACCAAACTAGAGAAATAAAAAAAAAAAATTAAAATATTATTAGCATTATGCTGGACATGTCTCTCCAGTCTAAAATAGATGGAGAAAAACTGGTTATTCTTCCTCACTTAATTTTTCCCCCATAAATGATATTGGACAGTGATTACCCTATAGAAAAGAATAAGCTTCTAGATTTTGTACAGTTTGAACTTATTTTAGAAGGGAGACACTTGCATCTGTTCTTTTGTCAGCCTAGCACCCTTGTTCCTGCATAGAACTGCCACTCAAAATGGTCCACATGTTCTTGGCTTCAACAGTGGTCATGCGACTTGGGCAGACCAATCACAGTACTCCAGTCTCCCTGTTTCAGTGATTAGTTCAAGGGGTAGACATGTGACCCAAGCAAGGTCAATTTTAGTCCATTCATGAGAATGGATCCTGGAAGAGAGAAAACTATCCTTTTGTATTGAGAGCAATATAAATATAGATTTAGAGCTGCTAGGAGCCAGCTTTCCCCTGAATAGAGAAAGTATTTCTGAGTAGAGAAAGGCTTTCTGCAACAGGGGAGAACAAAGCCAATAAACAATGAGAAACAGAGGCAGAATGAATTGAAATGGTGAGAAAGAGCTAGGTAATATTGTTTGAGTATTTAGAACAAGCTGTGTCTAAAATAAATAGTTTCCTTTTTGCTTAAGGTAATTTGAAATCTGTCATCTTCAGCTGAAATGTCCTGATGAATACAAAGGGTTATCAATGAGGGATAAATACTGACATGTTGTTTTTTCTGTTCTACCAATAGTCACACATATTTAAAAACAATGTTTTTGGAGAAACTCAAAGAAAAATTATAGAAAAGCATTTCCAATTTAGGACTTGAAAAACAGAGTGTTTTAAATGAAAGGTAAAAGGGTCTGAACTGAAGACTAACTGGAAAGAGGAATACACATAATAAAGAACAGAAACATAGTGGATTAAGAGGTTTTCAAGAATTTGTCATTTATACCCATTTTGCCTGTTAATAATAATAGCCTACTGGTGCTACGCACTGTGCTAGAAACTTTATGCTTCGATTTTTCCATGAATAAAATAACAGATCTCATTCTATTTGGAATTTGCTTTGACGGTACTATAAAAGGATTAAACCAGCTGAGTGGTACATTCCCATTCATGATGCTAAAATAATATAATTTTAATATAAACAAGCTTGAGAATGTTTCTGTTTCAATGAAGTCACAGAATCTAATGTAACCTGCTTGTATTTGCCTGGTCACACCTCTTGGGAAGCCTAAGGACAAAGTATCCAATCCTCTCTGCCGGGCTGCAACAATCTACAAAGTTAGTCTGTAACCCTTCTATGAAGAAGTTGCTGAAGTAGATAAAAGAACAAGATAATGATCTATGGAAAGAATAATTCTTTTGTGGCTTCGAATGTGAGGTATCTTCTCTGCCAAAGAGGTTTCAGCAGCACCAGCAGTTTCAAGGAGTGACTGTATTCTGGAGGTGGGAAAGAGGACAGGAGCATGAAAGGAGGAAGTGTCTTTTTGCTGGAGAAATGTTTACTTTGTAATTAGCAAAGGACAAGAAGGACCTTTTGGAAACTATACTTGGGGGTCCAAAATTTAAATTTATGCTGATGCTCTCGTAGTCTCTCTCTAGAGAATCCTCCTAATTGGCAGGGATCTCAGTTGGCTAGAACAGGCTGCAAATGAAGCCAAGGTCTTGGGGTCATTTCTCCAAAGGGCCTGTTAACTCAGCTCTGTTCCACAGCCACAAGCTGGATCTTTAACCCTACTTAGCCATCTTGCAAACACATATTAGCACATCAACATAGCGGTCACAGAAAAAAGTCAATATTCACCTTGTGACCAAAACAAAAAACACGAGAGATATTTTATTTTGCCAGAATAAACAAATGTCTTTGTAAATGTGTTAGCAAATTCTAATGGAGACTGCAGCTACTGATGAAGCAAATCCCAAAGAAAAAAATCTGTCCATGTTACAAGTGAGCTGATCACCAATGCTCATTATCTTGTAGACCAATATAAACCATGGTGCCAAGATCTAAAATATAAGATTCATGATGGCAGGGAAATTTGTGTTTTGTTTGTTTCTTTTGTTCATTTTATATCCTCAACACCTAAGTGCATCTAGCACATAAATGGTGCTTTAATAAATATTTGTTAAGTGTATGAAGGTATCTTGGCTTTGCCTTTTATTTATTCTTTCTATTCTGCTCTTTATAAATTGAAAAGTACAATAGGAATAACCTCTTACACAACATCTCCTTTATCAAACATTGAGTGTGTTTTTACAAAGGAAGAAACAGTACCTTTGATAGTAAGAGAAATTTGAATAATGAACAGTCCTACTCATCTCACCGCAAACAACAGAAAAGGCCTCTGTGGCAAGTTGCAAAAGAAGAGTATAATTCTCCACTCATTTCTGTATATGCATACTGACTTGCAAAGTAACTTTATGGTTTCTCCTACAAGAGGTGCAATCTATTTTTTTCAGCTCTTGAATCAGGACTGGCCTTGTGAATTGTATAGGCTAACAGAATGTGGTGAAAGTAAAATTACGCTAGTTCGAAGCCTGAAGTGAAACTGCTTCTCCTCTCCCTCTTAAAACTGTAGAACCCCTAGCCACTTTGGCAGTGATAGAAACATAGTAGTTTCTTCAGTCAGTCCTCAGCCAGCCAACTGCATGAGAGAGCCCAGCTGGAATTGCGTGGAGGATCTCAGCTCAAATTGCTCATCCACATTTATTGTTATTGTTGTTTTAAGCTTCTATGTTTAGAGATTATTTTTATGCAGCAAAAGCTAACTGAAACAACTTCACTCTTGTGCACGGGATGTAAACAATGACAAAATTAATGTTTGCTTAAGGGCTGAAGAATGCTTTTTCTACTATAGCTACTACTCTATTCAATAACCTGACCCATGTGTGTTATGTTATACACACTGATGGATCTAAACGCTTTAGATATTTACAAACATTATTTAAAAATCTGAGAAAATGTAGGCATTTGTCTGGATAATTTACTATAAAAATGGTTTTAGAGTAGGGATGCTAAGGTATACAACAACGTAGCAGAAAAAGCCTTAAAAATGATTATTCTATAACCGTAGCAAGAAAGAGACTGCTTAAGTATTTCCCATTTAAACTCTGACCATGATGAATAATATCCCCTGAATCTTAAAGAGCCTGCAAAAATAGAATACCGTGAATTTTGTATTAATTTTAAAGAGATAACTGCTGGTTGAATCATAAAAAAAAATACGGTACCTGTGATTGAAAGGCATGAAATAAAAGGCTTCTTATTTTCTGCTGAGCCTTTCCTTTAAGATTGAGAAGTTTTATAAAACACAACAGGATTGTGAAATATTTTAGAGGCAAGAAACTTTACTATCGTCAATTCATCTTTTCCAACATCTATCTAGGTGCTGGCTGTGATCCTTCTGCTCCATTTTTAACAGAGGGAAGTAAATGGTAGTATACATAAAGGACGCTGGTGTGGTCTTCAACCCACGAATCTAGGAAATTGAGAAGCTTCACAAAAATCTTGTCATTGTAATGTCAATGAGAGAGAAAACAATGAGAAAGGTTGGGATCTATCGCAGAGGCTATAACATTATTTTGGCTATATGGATAAGAAAGTATGACACATAACCATCGAGTTTGCAAGCTGATGCTTCGTGGATTAAACTGGAGTTGGTAGAAAAGAAACCAAAAGGAGTATGAGCTGAATAATCTAGCTAAGGAGGAAAAACATAATCAAATAAAGTCAGGGGATATAGGCTATGAGAGAACAGGACTGGAAGAGATCTGAAGATGAACCATGATTTTTATGGTTCCTATAGTACCTACATTCCTTAAAAACAGTAGTACACCTGCATTAATGTTAAAAGCCTACCATTTAAGTTAGGTTGTGGTATATACAAGCTGTAACCTTTTGATTGGCAACAACTGTACTCTAGGTCTGGTTCTAGTACTTACAACATTTAGAGAGAAAATTTTGAAGTATTAGGTTGATCTATATGAAACTGCTAATATATGACTACTTGTGACTGACACAAATGGCAGCTTCATATGGTTCAACCTAATGGAGAGGACAGCATTAAAAAAGCAAGAGATAGCTGTAACCACATAGTAAGTCCTGATGAAGAGAAAGGTAAATAGTAATTAAAGAACTGGTAGACTTCTCCACTGAGGACATGAAATGAAAAATTGGGCTTAGCCTTTAAGAGGAGATACATACATTTATATTAGGGAACATCGCTCTGAAAGAAAAACGTGTTATTTACTGTAATGGACTACCTTTCTAGGAGGTTTTAACATAGCTGAATATTTTCGTGTGGTAATAAAATATTTTAAATGAAAAGAACATGAATTTTTAATAAAATTTATAATTATCTTTGTATGGATCAGGGAGCAAAATTTCCCCTCTGTTCTACCATCTTGTCCTGGTTACCAAAGCTTCCCACCAGGTGCAGGTTTTCAGTGGTGGCAACAGGTCCACCACCTCTGAACAACCAACCTATTTGGATAGGAACTGACTAGACTCCAAGAAGGAATAACAACGAGAGGTTGCTGAGTTTAGACCAGGGTTTCTTGTCCTTGGCATTAGCAGATAATTTTTGTTGTGGAGGACTGTCCTGCGTGTCATAGGACATTTAGCAGCATCCCTAGTCTCTATCCACTAGATGCCTATAGCATTCCCTCCGCTAAGTTGTGATAGTTAAAACTGACTCCTGGGGAGCAAAATCATGCTAATTGAGAACCACAGTCTCTAATGCCACTATTATATCAGCTTTGCACTTTGTTGAATTTTCTCCAATATATCAAAGGGCTAATCTACTGATCAGGTAGAGGGAAAGAGCAGAAAGTTTCCATCCTCCAGTGCTTATACAGGCTGAGTGTCCGTGGGCCAGCTGGTCCTCCTCCATGAAGTGAAGGTGGGGACAGGACATCATCTAAATACTCCAAGCCAGCTGGCATCCTACGATATTGAGCTAATGAATCCATCTATTTGGATTTTGAGGACTATTCAGGAAATATTGGATACATGTCTTATTTTGAATTTGAACAAATATTTAATATAGACATTTTCTGTAGAAAACTCAACTATTCATCACTGGAATAGCTAGTATAAAGATTTTAAAAAGTAAACTAAAAAACAGAGGAGCAAACCTAGGAAACAAGCAGACAAATATTTTTTATTTGCTCGATTTTTTAAAACTTTTTTTTTGCTGTAATTTTAAATGCAGTGCTCATGAAAAATATAATGTCTATTTATAATACTGATAAATATAATGCATATTTAAGGTGTGATTAATAATTAGTAAGCTGACATATAACACTTTTGCTTTATGTAAAACATACTAGACATTTACTACCAGACTTTTTAATTTTGAGAAGGCACATAAAACAACCTATAATATGTTCAAATAATGCAATAATCTCACATGTATTTCTTCCATGGAAATGTCTCTGGACATTTTATTTATTTATGTTTTAATAGATTCCTTTCCCCTTTCTCTGCTGAGAGGAATGCTATTTCTTCCTGACACCAAGAAAGCTGATCCTACCCCATTTCATCTGTGACTGCTCTTCTCTTTTCTTTCTATCCCAAGATCATGCATTGTGTGTAATTAGTTTGTGTGTTCCTCATGCAATTAGCCAAGGAACAAAATTTCTTTCGTTATTTGTAAATTGCCTCAAAATCCAATATGTATAAAAAATTCTCTTCATAAATAGTAAGTGTTGGCGCCCTCACACACTGTTGGTAGGGTTGCAAATTGGTACAGCTACTATGGAAAACAGTTTGGAGGGTTCTCGAAAACTTAAAAAGAACCATTTATGGCCCAGCAATTCCATTTCTGGGTACTTATGCAAAGAAAACCGAATAATCAATTCAAAAATATATATGCACCTCTATGTTCACTGAAGCACTATTTACAATAGCCAAGATATGAAAGGAATCTAAGTGCCCATCAATAAACAATTGAATAAAGAAGTTGTGGTAGATATATACAATGGAATATTATTCAGTCATAAAAAAATTTTACTGTTTGCAACAACACAGATGGACCTAGAGGATATTATGCTAAGTGAAATAAGTCAGACAGAGAAAGACAAATACCATATGATTTCACTTACATGTGGAATTTAAGGAACAAAATAAACTAACAAACAAAATGAAAACAGATTCCTAGATACAGAGAACAAACTTGTGATTGCCAGATAGAATGGGGGTTGTCGGGAGGCTAAGTGAAAAGATGAAGGGATTAAGAAGTACAAATTGGTAGTTATAAAATAATCACATTGATGTAAAGTACAGGTGGGTACTAGACTAATCAGGGGGATCACTTCATAAATTATATAAATGTCTAACTACTATGCTGTATGCCTGAAGCTAATATAAAATAATATTGAATGTCAACTCTAATTGAAAAATAAAAACTTAAAAACAAAATTAAAAAAAAAGAAATTCTCTTCAGTTGATTAAAGGAATTTAAAAATGAATGAGAAACATGTTTGGTGATCTTCCTTTCTCTTTCCCCACCCCTGACACACATATAAAAATCACCCTTTTGCATCAAATGCAGTCACATGTATATCTCCCTGTCCTGTTTCACTCCCCCTTATCTAAGAGGATTACACCTATTATATCAAAAGAGTCAATAAATATAAGTTGATAACCATTGAAAGTGCATTTCTCCTTTTCTTTTATTTCAATATATTGTTTTACTGTATATGTGATAGTACTCTGTGTTAGCCTTTATAATCTCTTAAATGTGTTAAGCATCTCTGTTATTTTAGATATATAATTTAACTGAGATGGGCTCAAGCTAGAAACTATGGCAATGGTAGTAACTTCTTATCAAAGCTAATATTTGTTAGAGAAGTTAAGATTAAAAGGTAGCATGTCAGGTACAGGGAAATAATTTTAAATGATGTAAATAGTACATCAGGTAAAAATTCAGACTTGGGGCTACAGAAATTACATTTTTCTCTGTAGGTTCATTTACTATAACTATTCTAAGCATAAGAAGACATTAGTAAAGAAAAATATGGATGTGTAAGATTAGCAACCATTTTTTTCTACTGTATGTATATATTAACAAGTATCTCACTACTAGAATAATCCATACTGTTACTAAAATCTAGTTACTTCCATTCATCTGATTTGTGTACATTTTGGAAAGTCATTTCTGGATCTTATCATTCTTCCCCAGAGACTTTGCCTCTGAAAATTACAAAACAGCAGAAAAAATCTTGAACACACACTCTACACCTTTTCCAAATATGACTTATCTACCTTTGTCTGTTGTTAACCTCTTAGGCAGGGATGATAGATGTAAGTTTAAAATTAAGATTTTCAGGCTAAATTTTATTTTCAAAAACCTTATCTTTTAACTTACTCATCTAGAAATGCTCAATACATGAACCTAAATGATCTTATTTTATTAATCTATAAACATATATAGGAGCAACTCAACTAATTCTAGTGATAGAAAAATCATCTTTATTACTTTATTGTGTTTATGTATTGTTTAACACTATATGTATACACGCACATGTATATATATGTAATCTCCACATATGTGCACACATCCATGCACACACATATACAAAGAATATCTCAGAGCCTAAATGAAAATTTTCTGGGTAATATTATTTTGACATGATATTTGATATATAATGGCCTATCCGGGGAAGATAAATACTTTTATATTTGGTTTCTTCATGTTCAAATAGGATATTTGATAGGTTACCATTAAAGAAAGCTAAGAAATCTGCTAGGTTAGAAAGTAAGGAATGCAGAAAGAATTGATTTCCTTTCTATTTAAAAATTTTTAGTTTACATGAGAAAAGTTTTTGAAGTGAATAAAAATGAATGAAAATTAATAAAAATGGAACTAAATATGGAATTTAACTATAAAATGTAATCCATATTTCCTACTTGATTGTCTATGCATTATTAAATTTGAAAAAGAATAAACACCTACATTTTATGTTTGTATAAAGTTCTTTTTGTAAATATAAAATATCATGATATACTAGCAGAGGGGAGGTAAATATATCAGAAAGAAACTTTTAAGCCAAGCTTATGTCAGTTACTATTTTAAACTTCTAGTGGCATTATTTATCTTAGCCATTCTTAGTTTTAAAAAGTGACATTTTTAATGTGAATGATTAGGTCAAGTGCTAGCAAAACATATTAGGAGACCACATTCTCAAATAAAAGAAATAAAATGTAATTAATACCATAATTTAATTTTTTCTATTGAATAAAATTTTCTTCACTTATATGTTAAAAGCCAAATATACTGAATACTGATTAGTAACGTAGAATCTTTGTAGAAAGAATAATATGAGCAAAGACCACCTGTAAGTCATTAAATTTCCAGAAAATTTAGTAAACATAAGTACACGTAGGGGTATGAGAGCTTACCAACAAGTAGAGTGATGAAATATTTGATTTCCAAATCCAACTTTAAAATCTAAGATGTTTTAAATTAATTGGTAACGAATGCCAAAATGACCTTTTTCACTAGCCAACTTTCATTCCTTAAGCCTAATTTTAATCAAAACCTCTTACAGATTTACAAAAGCTTAAAGTTCCCTTTAAAATAATTCATGTTTTCAAGGATTTTATCACATTAACTACTTGATTACTAACGGCAACAATAGGCGCTATACTTTTTGTTGGCCAGTTTATTTGGTATAGTGCAAGATACTTTGCAAAGTACAGGTAAACCAAGGTCTTTCTTGTATGAGCTATATTCAAGCTTCCACAGCATCCTCTCTGTGTTGCAATTGAACTTTGTTGACACGCATACATTCTCCCATACTATATGGTATTGTGATTATCTGTTTAAACACCTCTATCGTACTCTGAGTGAACATTTAGGATAGAAATTGTACCCTATTCAGTTGTGAACCTCCAAGGCTTAGCACTGTGCATGGTCAAAAAGTAAATTTCAATAAAATGATGTTGAATTAATGAAAGAATGAATGAATAAAACATGCAAAAGAAATTCAACCAGAGGTAGCCAAACTCCTTTCAAGCTATAATTAATTGAGAAGATCATTTATTGACTCACCAGATAATTACCAATAGTATTATAAAGCTATATAAAATATTTGTAGGCAGTGGTGCTGAAGACATTAGTGAGAAAGATTTTAAAAAATTAAAATTTAAAAGTCAACAGCTTCTAGGTGGAAGTTTAATCACCTTAAAACATCATATTAAATGGTATATTTCTCATTGGCAATTATAAGATTTTAGAACAAGCTCTGACACAGAATTATTTAATATTGATCTAATAGGTTCTGTAAACTGGTATAATAATTAGTGTAATGTGAAAAAAATGGGTGAATCAAATGTCATCAACAGTTGTATTACATATATATATGTATATATATATATACATATATATATATATATATAAAATGGCCTTGTTTTTTTACCTCACATGGAAAATCAGCTTTAAAATGTGTATACATTTAAATATTGAAAAAATCCTCTTACCTTTAAAATATGTTTATCTACAAAACCCCACAACCTAACTATACTACTTTGGTTTTTAGGCAATAAATAAAGGAGCATGTTGATTTCTGGTATCTCTTCACCATGATCTTGTACCATATGAGATTAGATCTGGTGTTTATGAGGCTTCCCAAAGGTTTTCTAGGAACTAGGAACATGGATGATAGGAAAGACAATGCACCCCCTACCGTCCCACCTGCCAAACAGACCTAAATGCCTGTGAGGTAGCTTCCTTCATCAGGATTCATTGAGCACACTTCTATAGTAGTTTAGAATTCTAGTATCGGTCTCCATTTTTAAAAATTATACATCTATACTCTGTAATTTACAGCCCACATATTTTTTGGGTGGCATACATTTTAGGGTTTTGGACAAGGGTGATTATACTAAATGTGTCCTAGGAAATAAAGTGAAATTTGCTCAAGTTATAAAGATTCAAATAAGCACATTTTGTTAGTATGATTGTACCTCGTTCTCCCTTCTGACACTTCTTTCTTTGCACTGTACACTTTCTTGTCTCACTGGTGAGAGGACACAGGTTACCCTTTGCTGACGGATGCTGTGTTATTTCTCGGACCCTTGTTTCAGTCCCTCTTTTGAAGCCACACGTTTTTCCTTTCTTCATGCAAGGACTCCAAGGACTCCATTCACTGGCCTCACAGTGCACTGAAACAGAACAGCAGAAACAGCATCAGCTGGTTCACCAATATTGTTACGATTGTTAAATAAACAAAAAAGTTTGCTTCCATCAATGCTTGCCCGAATTCTGAGCAGAGTTCTTGTAGAACAAAGCTGGACAAGATGTCTTAAAGATCAAACGAAGAGAAAAGGAAAGGCAGGAATAGAATGTTTTCAGTTTTTTAGTACTCATATTATCAGGTAAATTCATTCTTGCATTAAATTTACTTTTCACTCTAGATTTGATTAACCAGGTACTATTAATATCACTCACAACTGATGATATAAGACTCTCTTTCCACAAAAATAAGTTTCTAGTAAATTTTCTTGCTGACTTCTGATTTAAAGAATCCTCACTTTAGAACAGAATGTTATATTTCACACAACCTCAAGGAAAAGAACCTAAATGTTTTAGATATTTAAAGCCATTTGCCATACATTTTTTCATATGCTTTTCCAGTCACTTTCAAGTATTTGAATGCAACACAAAGTTAAATAGAAATTATTACATAAGTGAATTTAACTTTTTGTGAACTTAAGTGCTATTATATCATTATAATTTTGGTTAAAGAGTAGAGCAACTGTCACTTAATGATATCATAATCTTTTGCCAGTAAAAAACATATCTTCTATATTGATATTAATCATTAAAAAGCAGTGAATTTTCAGCAGATACAAATAAAAACACCTCCAAGAAAGGAAATAGAAAAATAAAAATCAAAGTCTGAGCTGTCACTTCATTCAATATCTATGTAGTGACAGAATTAAGAGGACTAAACTAGAGAAAATTATATGATGTGGAAGTGATTAGAATTCTCATAATTTTTCACAATAATGAAGGTGGTTTATGCAAATGTATACCTAGACTTCAGAAAAACAGATTTTAAAAATTACAGCATAGTTAACTGTCAGTTCTTAGTCACATGATGACTGAATGGTTCTAAAAATGAAATTCTAATAACAATCTTAGATAACTCCATTGAGGAAGAAGGGAAATATGCAAAATTAATGAGTTTAGACAGTAATAAAATAAAATGGTATAGCTAAAAGCCTCAAGAGAAGGAGAACTCTTTTCTAGAAAAATACTATAGAATAAATCTATAGTATTAGTGCCTAAAAATATTTCTGAAAAAAAATGGGAACTCTGGAAAACATGTAAAGACAAAAGATAAGGTGACTTAAGTTAAATTCAGGTCATTAAATGAACATTGTAGAACTAGGGCTCTCTCTGGTTAACAGATAATTAAGAAAAATCAGAACTACTCCACTTCTGTATTTAGTCTATTATCTGTATTAAGAACAATCTTAAAACTGCAAATAAACTATTCCTTAATAAGTACATATCTCAAAAAGTAATTATCTCCCTGTCCATCAAGTGGTCATGCTGTGGTTGGTTATCAGTCAGAAACACTGTAAAAGAGATTCTTGAACTAGAAGGAAAGTTCAATTGGATGTCCCATCAGTACTTAAAAACCATTACAATATCATTACTTGTTTGCTCTCATTCTTGTGGACCAACTACATGGTTCCACAGAGAACATAGCAAGGACATGTTCCTTACTACTCACTCTTTAGAGCTGGGTATCTTCCCTTACTGACAAGTTAAATAAGAGGAGCAATAAGAATGATAGAATGACAGTACAGAAAAGAAGCAAACATCTGGAGCACAAAGTAAAAGAAATATGTTCCTCTATAAAATGGGATTTGGTGGACATTTATGCTTCATTTGACCTGCAAACCATAGGGAATGGTTTCCTCCCAATTGAAAATCTAGGTAAGAAATAAGTCATATAGTGTAGATTTTAGCAAAGAGAGAAACACATTCTTCAGTCTCTTGGGTGAACACTAGAGAGCTAGGATCAAGGTACTGAGAATAGCACTGAGAATAACTCGCTTGCCTCCTTGGGGTCATCTTTTCAGCTCTCCGGGTCCTAGTTTTCATATTTGTTAAAGGAATAGTCTTTTATGGTCCTTTGTGATGATTAAGTGAGTCATCACTTTTTATGATTCTGGGGCAAGCCTATGGGCATGGCCTGTGCAATGCTTGTAGGCTAGAAACCATGTGATGGATGAAACCCCATATGGAGTGAACAAGAGCCAGTCCTGAAACAAGTTGCTGATTGGCACCACTCATGTGTCCTATGTCATTTATACCCATTCAATGAGTCGGATTTGCTAAATGGCCTTTAGATTGCTAGTCCCTATTCTAAAATGTATAATTTCTTAAATTTTATTGTGTCAAGAAATAATCTTTGCCTCAATGGTAGTATAATTTGCGTGAAAGCTTTAAAGGCTAATTCAACAGTGCCAGGTGTTAAATGCTCTCTATGATAAGAAAACATTGATATATTTAAGACAAATAGCCTTTCAAGGACTGAGTGCTACATCTTCAACAACTAAGAAAATCTAAACATGTGCCCCTTTTCCTTGGTAGAGAAATACCACAAACTCTCTGCAATCCATCTTGAATTTCTGTCCTTGAATATTCCACAGAATTGTTTCCTATTTTTTTCATAGTTTGGAACTTGTTACCTCTAATCATCAATGCTCAGTGCCTACCAAAAAAGATAAACCTTTTGAAGCTTCTCATGTACCTTTTACCCTATTTCTAAGCTGTTTTTCTGTTTTTACTAACTAGAGGGAAAAAAGACTGAACCAAAATGAGCTATGAACTGTTTCAGGATTGTTGTGTTCCAGATGCTTTTGAAATTATCTTTAAAATATCATCTATTTATTTCATTCTGCCAAAACCTTTGTTTAGAAAGAAATGTTCCATGTGGACCTAAAATGGTTAAACCACTACTTTAGAGTTATTACTCCGGCACTTTAGACTCTAATGGATCAGTCTGTGGGGACCACAGGGGAGTCCTGGAGACTATCTTGTACCGAATCAGGACGTTTGTGTGGCTATGCCAGCATCAGTGCAGCATCAAAGGTCCTCGCAGCTCTTGCCCAGGGGATTTTGAGATTTAGTACACTGTTTTCCCATTTGGTTTAGCATCTGCTCCCCAAGTGTTCATCAAACTTGTAGCTATAGTAGCTGTAGCTGCACAGCATTTAAGAAAAGGAAAATATAGCCTGACAGTGATCTGTTATTTAGACAAACAACTTGTCTGAGGGACCTCCCCTCCAGGAAACTCAGCCTGCAATTAATCAGACCCTGGGACTGTCTCCTCTGTCAGTTTGAGTAAATCCAAAATTCTCTCCTTGTTTCTGAGTACCTGCACGAGCAGAACATTTCAGCAAAGCAGTGTGAAAGAAAAAAGTGAGATTTTTAACTATATCAGTTCCAGTTCTCTAGATCTTTAATCTGTCTACTGAGCATTAATGGGCTATATCAAGAGAATATGTTTTCCTCCCCTTGAAAAATAACATTGGTCACTAATGGAGATTACACCTACATGTTTGTGAAACTCTTGTCTAAGTGTATACTTAGTTCAAGACCAAATTTATTTATGTATACAAATTACTGTAAGTAAAATTCCATTAAATCGTAATACAAAATAAATCTATAATGATCAGAATAGTTGAAAAATTATCAACAGTCCCTAAGAAATTATGGAGCACCCACAAGGCATTACATTGTACCATGATGCATGCTGGGTAAAACTACGGGAACGCCAGTAACATGGAAGGATGGAGAGAACCTCTTGGTGACAATCCCTCATATTCTCATGAAACAGGACTGTAAGAAGAACTTCCTTGGAGACTGACATTATAGTCTGAGGTGTTTCTATATCACAGAGTTCCTCCTCACCAATACTGACGCACTCCATAGTGTGGTTGTTGGCTTCCAACCCTTCTGGGCAATTGTCAAGGCACTTTCCCAGGTGTAAGTAAAATCCACTTTTACACTTTGTGCAGAAATTTTTGTTAAAACAAGTATCACAGTCAGCTTTGCATTCTGAAAGAGAAAGAAGGAGAGAGAAATATGCTTTCATTAACTTCACTTAACTGTTGTTGATCTAGTTCTGTATGCTTATAACAGAGGGACATGCGACTTTTGTGCCAGACAGTTAGGGTTCAAAATTATTTTGCCAAAATAAATTAAGGATTCATCCAGTGTTATTTAATTGATCTACATCAGTCATTGATTTCACAATTATTGTGCTGATGGCCTTGTAAAAAAAAATTTGGCAATATGTCCGCTGCTAGGAATGTTTATAGTATATTTCATGAGATATACTATGATATTGCCTTTGTGCTATTCTTGAGGCCTACTCATTCATTCAGCAAGTATTTGCTTGTCCACTATGTGCCAAGTATTATCCTAGGTATTGGTGGAAAAACAGGCCCAGACCTCACAAAGCTTACATTCAAGGAGGAGAGATACCATAAATAATAATAATAATAATAATAATAATAATAATAATAATAATAATAATTAGCTCTTATATGGTGATACTATAAGTCAGACAGTGCCACAAGTATTTTGAAGTATTAAGTAATTTAAACATTGCAATAACCCAATGAGGTGGCCCCTATTATGATTTCCATTTTACAGATAAGGAAACGGGCTCAGCAAAATTGTGTAACTAGCCTAGGACCACAGAGCACATTTGTTTTTAGAACCAGGTTCCAGAGTAATAAGTGCTGTGGAAAAAAATAACAACAATAAAAAAAAAAGGTGGGAAAAATATATGAAAAATGATAAGGGGAAGGGGTCAATTATTTTGGAAAAGATGGCCATGAAAGGCCTCTTTGAGAAGGTGACATATAAGCCAAATTTTGGATGAGAGGAGAGAGCCTGCCAAGCAAAGGTGTAGGCAAAGAGCTTTTCATATTGCCAGAACAGTGAGTCTAAAACAGTAATTGCAGACTTTGTTGTGCAAAGATCCTGTAAGAAGGCCAGTGTGGATAGTGGGAAGTGGTTGAGGGGCAGTCATTAGAGATGAGGTTGCAGGGGTAGGCAGGCCTACCTATAGTGTAGGATAGAAGAGTGAGATATCCTTATTTACATTTTAGAAGGTTACTAAGTCTACAGTGTGGAGAGTAGGTTTTCGGGGTCCAGAGGACAGGTTAGATTTGACAGTATTTCCAATATTTATTCTGACTAATAAATAAATACTTCAGTTGAAATCCTTCTTGAAGTGAAAATAGCTGAAATGATTCTTTAAGTCATTAAATACTTAGATTTTTTTAAATAATAGGAACTCAGATGGCACTGATGTTTGCAGTATTTTCCTATAGGTTCAATGAATAATAACCATGAGTAAAACAATGAAAAACAAAACAAAACACATTTGAGTGTTTTCTATAAGTGGTGAAAGTTTCCTGCCCTGAGGGCTAAGTCCATGTATGGTTTAGCCTAGTTATCAGGTAAATATTATTATTTATTTAATGCTAGATATCACAAATATTCTATAAGCCATTTAGGATCTGGAAAGTCCCCAAAGATGAGATACAAACATAATTTTGTGTAGGCACTTACTTGTACACTTATTTATATCTGGATATCGGGTTCCATAATATCCACTTGGACACGAAGAGAGACACACTCCAATCTGCTTCATGCCAATTCTTTCCAGAACAAAAAATAGTCTGGGCTTACATGACAAACATCCATTGTAATCTGAACATGTTGCACAGCCTCCTTGGCAGCCTTGACTGACATTAGGATGCACTGGGGGACAAATGTGGAAAGACAAAAACAAAGGTTAATCATAAATATAGAAGTTCAATGACATTCTCTGGGTAGGATATACATATTCTTTCATTAGCTTTCAATTTGGTGATATTGAGTAAATGAGTTGTCATTTTTTCCCCTTTCTTTTCTGTGATCTGGTATTTATATATAAATATATAATTTTTAAATATATATATTTATATATAATTTTTTAAATGTCAAAGTTCTTAAAAACTGAGCATTTGTAAAATAAGAATATAATACCTCCAACTATTTCTAGAATATATGTATGAATATATATATAGTGAAATACACATATATTTATAGTAAAACTATATATATAGATAGCAAAATTATCCTCTATTGAATTAGCACCCTGGGAAATTGGAGACTGGGTAATTTAATGTTCATTTATTGAAATAAATACACATTTGTTTTGTTTTTCATTTATGTGGTAGATGACAAGCACGTCTCCAGTTTCTTCAAGCAAGGGTGAGAACATAGACTGCAGCTTAACTTGAGTAAGGACACTATGTTCTAGGATATCTTTTTTCAACTGTGATCTATTAGAAAACACAGTTTTATACTTTGATCCGATGCAAATTCATTCTGAAACTATGCATGTTTGGTATCCCATCCCTCAGTGATTTCCTGAAATATTTCTTCTCACATGAGTTTAATATTTATCAGTTTAAATTGATGTAATGTGAAAATATGACTTTTATCTTACCAGCATTTCCATGTGGATCATATGTGAGTATTTATAATAATATTTGTATTAACTTATGTTCAACATTTTATCCTTTGGGAGAGGAGTCTTCCATTTACTCAAGTGGAATGTATATTCAGGACGCCACCAATCCACACTAAGGTGATTGCTACACACATTCCTGAGAATTTCAAGGTTTCCTAGAGTCACCTATTTATATGGTAAGTCTATTCATTAGCAAGTCTGAACAAATATAAACCAACAGTTGGAAGATTCATATCTACTTGAATTCCTCACAATTTTAAACTCTCTTATGATTAACTGGTCATTGATGCCTTTGTGTGAACCAATGAAAAATTGCTGACTAAGGTGAATCTCTCATGTAGTTGGTGTTTGGAATGATTTCTTCTGATGTAGTCTTTACTTAAATACAATATTATCTTTATTGTCCTTTCAGGAATCCAAAAGGAAAATATCCTGACCTTTATGAAAAGCGAATGATGCATAGGAGTATAAAGGCTTCTCGGTGTATTTCTGACATCTTTTGTTGGTGGTAGAAGGGACAGGATATGATGGACCTTGCCATTATTAAGTCTGTCTTAACAATTATTTTTGATTATTACTAAGTTCTTTATTACAGAAACAAATCCCACCAGGCTTAGTTAGAAGGGGTATTACCCATAAACCCGATCATCAGTACCGCAGGGGTACATGGGTGAGCTACAGAGAGGTCACTTAGTTGACCAGCATCCTCTGCCTAGAGGAAACCATCCCTGAATCAGCCACAGGAACCACAAGCAGCTCATTCTCATTCCAAGACGTTTTGTAAATAAACTGAGGAAATGTGTGGGGGGAGGGGAAGTCTGCTTTTCCTGTACATGCTCCTCTGTGGGGTGGAGTGGACATATAAAGTGGCACAGGAGGTTTAGACATTACAGGACCTGGGGGACTTGTAAGTGAAAACTGCTTTCCAAGTAACAGGGTAATTTTTCATGCCAGTAACTCAGCATTGGAGTCTTACAGAAAATGTGTACATATTTTAAGCAGGGAAAGACCCTAGAAAGGAAAACGCTGAAGAGAGCTCCATGTGTTTTGAGTCTAATTGAACCCATTTTAAAAAGCAAGAAATGTAGATAAAAACCTGTAAAACTTTTTCATAAAAACTCTATGGAAAAGTGAACCTCAGTCTGAAAGGAAATCACTCCAAGCTCAGGGCACTAAGGGGCTCTGTGTTTAAATGAAGATGGATTGAATTGGTCCATGCCTGTCTATTTCTATCTCTAAAAGGCAGCTACTCAAAGGAAACAAAACTGTAATTTTGAGCACCCTGAAACGTTCATCAATTATGATCTAACTTTAATAAATTAGCTATGAAAATAAATGTGACATGCTCAGAACTTCAAAAATCAACATACCTCAATATAAGTAATAAAATCGGGTTTTGGATATTTGGAAACTTCTCTGAGGGAGAGCTGTATAGGTCCCATATTTGGTAACTTTTGCACCGAAATTTTAAGAGTGTCCAAGCACCTTGCTCATTTTCCTCCTTAAAAATTTAGCTAATGGAATGTAACAGTCAACTTATGCATTGTGCTACAATCATTCTTTCTGCTTGCTTTCCTCTCCTTTATCCCCTTTTTATACAGAAGTTATTGACAAAAATAGATTTTTGAAAATGTAAAGACGTTATTGTCTTAACTGGCAAAGAAAATTCCTGTTTTTCTTTTAATCAGGGAATTTTGAACATAGGCAGATACAAATGATAGCAAACTATTTCTGCAGGAAGGTTTAGGTATTACATTTGTGTGAAATGAGAAAATTGAGACTGTAAAGCTCATGTTCTATAATTCTAGATTCTTTTTTTTTTTTTTTGCAGTTGAGTAGCACAGTGATTGCTTTCTTGAATGCTGTATAAGGATCACTCAAATTATACAAGTCAGTATTACACAACTAGACACAAATTTCCCAAACTTTATCTTAAGGCAAGTGTTTTTACTTTTTATATGGAAACCACAAAAAACTTTGGTCTGAATTGACTGTAACAATCCTTTCAGCCTTGAAATCTTATAATGTGAAGACAGAAAATAGAATTCTACTTTGTCATGCTTCTTTTTTGTTCCATTCTAATAATAACTTCATTTTGTATTTCTGAATCTCTTTGTTCAAATGTTTTTGTACTAGTATTTTTTATGCGCAATGGAGGTGCTATTGGTGAGGAGGTTTCATAGACTATCTAATGTTTGTACTTAATTTTAGAAAAATGAGTTAAAATTATCAGTATGGAAGTGGCCATGATGGAGCTAGAGAAGGGAACATCACAATTGCCACATCAAGAAGGAGACTGGTATGAGTTCAGTGCAACTGATGCATAAATAGAGGTCAATAGAGGATGCATGAGGCAAATCAAGGACCTTGGAAGCACAGGGTGGACTTAAACTAGAGAGGCTTTGGCGGGCTGTGCCAAGGAAATTATTCTGTAGATATGGGGGATTTCAATCTGGTGAGTGATAAGATCACATTTGTATTAGAAAGGTAATTTCCCTGACGGTGTGACCTGCATGGAAAGCAGGATAAGACTAATGTAGTGAGTGATCAAGGTAAAAGAATGATAGCGTAAAAAACAGCAGAGGCAATGTAATGTGGTGAGGAAGGTATACCTATTCCAAGGATATTCAGGAAGTGAAAGCAAATATGGTGGCTAACAGAATGTAGACTGAATAAGAAAGAGAATTTGAATTCTAGCCAGTAAACAAAAAGGATAGGGATGGCTGGGGGTGTGGAGGTGGGGAGGTGCATGAGGTGAGAGGATGGTAAAAGCCTTCAGTTGGAGGTTTGGGGCAAGATACGTAGACTAATAAGGACTAAATGTAAGCATGGCTCGGGATCATTGATTTTTCAGATTTTATGAAATATCCAGGAAGTGATGCTTAATAGATGGAGCTTCATTTTGTGATGTTTGCTAGAGATACACATGTGAGTCTCTAGTGGTACCTAATTAATTAGAGGAGACATCTTGAAAGGGGGAGGTACTGAAGAATGCCAAGAGAAGGAAACATAGTCCAAAATAAGGGACATTTGGTAAGAGGAAAAAATATATTATCAGATTATTTAAATAATACTTTGCATTTCTGTACCACTTTTGCTTTTAATACATGCATTTCGTAGATGGCTAAATTAACTGTGGTAGCAGCTGTTAGTAATGGTTGAAGTGATCACTGTTATTTATTTTGAAACTCCAAGCTTGGACTCAAAGAAATGTTACTGGACAAATAGTGAGTTTAGATCAAAAGTTAGAACCTAGATCTTTGATATCTCATATGAATTTCTTTATATATATAAGGAAACTTTAAATATGTAATGTGAGTAATTATAAGTAAAAAAATGGGCAGAATTCATGGGAACTTTAAATTGGAATATTCTAATTACAAATGTGCAAATACAAGGTAAAATTAGTATGTCTTTCTTCAAAATTGGGAAAGAGGAAAGTATCTTTTCTTAACTTGTAAACGAAGGTTAAGTATAAAATGAGTATATATTAATGCATAATTTAAACCAATTTTCAGTGTCTGAACTGTCAAGACTCTGAGTAAGTGACTTCAATTTTTTTAACTGTTAAGTAATCTTTCCTTCTATTTCTCTATTTGATAATCTTGTGATGCATTACTGACGCAATAATTGCTAAAAACTATTGTCATGAGTTAATTCAACTTTTTGATAAAATATCTGAACATAGAATTTTAAATGGTACTAGAACATTTTCTAAATATGAAATATTTAGCTATTTTCAATGTTTTTGATATACCAAACCAATTACAACATTTGAATCCAAGTATGTCTTTGTAACAATTTAAGTGCAAGCTTCAAGGATTTCCCTTACTTTAATCCCCTTATGAAGCTCAACTTGAATGTACTAACATCTATTATAAATTGCTATGTGGAAGAAATTCATTATTGCATGTTGCCAATTACTTCTGATGGTCATTTATTTGTGGCTAGAGTATTTCCAGAAGTATGAAATTGAATAGATTTTAGGCCTATAGAACAAATTTGACTAAGTTGAAAGGAAGTGCTAAATATATGATATTAACTTGTTGGTTTTATGATTCAGATAAGCAAAAATTAATAATTTAAAAATTTGATGTTATTTTTAGACCAAAAAAACAAAGATTCTCTCTAAAGCATTCTTATCTTCACAACATTCACTGCCTGCTCTTCTCTACGTTGTGGCCTAAGAGACAGGGTAGGGAGAAGAGACCAATGGAATACTATAATTAAAGTTATTTTTACATCTGTCCTTTTCTCCATGTCCTCTCCTTTTATAAGGGTGTTCATATTGACTGGGAGGTTCTTGAAGGTAGGAGTCTGGTTGGTCTTGATAATTTCTTCATAATTTTCTTGATGATTCCCAGCTACTGTGCAGAGACTGCTGCTTACTGGATGAGTTCTCAATAAAGAATTTTTGATTATTGAATAGATAAAGAGAAAATATAACAGATAAGCTATTTATTTGTATTTAAAAATAATAATAAATAATAATATAGATGTCCAAACAATAAATATTTAACAGAAAGTATCTGGAAAATCTATTTTAAGTGGGCTGTACCCATGCACATATGGTGAAAAATCAAGTATCAAATCATATACGCTTTAAGGGTGCTTAATTATGAAATAAAGTAGTGGAAACTTTTTGAGGTGCCCTTTACTTCAGTTAACCATTCACCTAGAGAAACACATTGACTTTTTTTCTTGCCTAAGTTAGGACAGCACATTTCTAACATATTTTGGGACTCAAATATTATAGAATCATTTTTAAGTTTAATGAAATGTTATGGTTACGGAAAGAGATGTTTCATGGTTCCTCTGGAATGTATGGCAATATTTACTTTAAGAAAAATCTAATGTTAAAAATTTGAATTACTTGGCAGTCTCTTTCAAATTCTATTGAATCCCAGAAAACAGTGAGAGTTAATATTTCTTATTTGTGTATAAGTTAGAACATCCAAGGAAAAACGGACAATGGCTAGATCTGCATAACTATTTGGACAATTTGGGAATATTAGGCATAGACGGTAAAATATCAAAAGCTGTTTGAATAGATATAATTACTCATTGGGCATACAACATTCCTCTACATTCTCACAATGATGTGTCGTGAATAGAGATCGATCATAGTCCTCTATTATTATTTTTGACTAATAATTTGTTAAAACAGCTACATGTTTATATATACAAACATACATATTTTGATATTTTTGAAATGTTGTGTATCATCTGATTGTTTTAATGTTTTCATATACTAATGCTTTAATCATTAAATTAATTAAAATGTATTTATATTATTTAAACATACATATGTATGCATGAGTACATGTATACATATGTATACATATACATAATTAGACACAGGACACACATACACATTCAATATGTTTTTCTATCAAAGTCAAGAGCACAGACACTAATTGACTTAAAGAAGTTAGGATAGTAGCCTCTGTCACATCTTTTGTCCCAGTAAATCAACCTTGAATACTCTAAAAGTTTGTGCTGACACCAACGGGTTCACTAAATTCTTAACAGTCTTAGAGAGGAATGTGTTCACTAGTTGCTGAATATAGCCCAGTTAGGCCTCCGCCATTATTACGTGGGGAAACATATTGTTTTTAATGGAAACTATTTCTTTGAGAACTTGGAAAATCTTTCTCTTTCTCTTACTGAATAATAATTTCCTGAAGGGAGTCTAATATTTATATTCTATAAATACTTTAAATAAAACCACAGCAATAAAACAGACCTAACATTAGGTAGCAATTAGCTAGACTTTCCGCTAAAATCAAGCCAGCTCAAAATATTAAGAAAATGGCTAGCAAATGATGGCAGATATAGAATTCCTGAAATCTAAGATATGATGGATATTTGGTAGCTAGATGACAACTTGGTGGCTAGTGGCTGTACTTTACCTATCCACTAGCTATAGAAACAGAACTAGAAATAAAAGATAAGATAAAAGTGGGCTACTTTGTATATACATTGTGGAGACTATGATTAAGGTTTTCAAAAAAAAGTTTCTAACTCACTATGTGTCCAACACTACACATGATGCAGAAAACGTATGAGTGAACAAAACATCATGATGTTAATCAGTTAATAAGCAAGTAAGCAAATCATTGATTAAATATTGTGATGAGTGTTGTGAAGGAAAAAAAAAAAACAACAGGTGGATAAGACAGAGGGCAGCTATACGGAGCTACTTTAAATATGGTGGTCAGGGAGGATCCTTTTAAGAAGGTTACCCTTTAGCTGATACCTGGAGAGTAAGAATGAGTCTGTCATGAAAACCTGAGAAAGAGTATTTCAGGTGGAGGATCAGTGAATACAAAGATTTTAAGACTTTGGGGAAAGACAGAGCATGAGGAGCAGTACGAGAGTTAAAAATGAGGTTGCAGTGCTGTGAATGGTATGAAATGAGGTTAGAGAAGGAGGCTAAAGGCAGATCTACAGAACATTGTAGACCAAAGTAAATAGGGATTATATACCAAGCACATTTGGATTCTGCATTGGTGAGTAAATATCAGAAGGAAAGGCAAGAACATATTTTGCATGACATATTTATTCATTTTAATTTTTGTTCATTTATTGGGTCATGGAACAGAATCAGCATCTTGTATTCCATGAAAACATGTTCTCTTATTAATTTTTATATTAGAGGAGAATGTTCTAACTAGCCACAACTTGGGAATTTACATTCAGATTACAATCTTTGAAGAGACTGTGCATTGATCTACATGTTCTTTGCTCTTGGGAACATTTTATTTCTCCTTTGTTCCTCCCATCTCTTTCTAGCAATAATTTTAGATTGTTTTGGAGCTTTAAATTTTCATTCTTTTTTACTAGAGTGTGTGGGGGTGGTGGTGGTGGTGGTGAGGAGAAACAGGAAATTTATGAAATTTATAAGAGGTTATAAGAGCAAATAAAGAGAATAAAAATTAAAACATTTTTCAATCTTGTATATAATCTTTTTGTATTTTCTGAATTCTTGCCATTAATAATGCATAGTGACACAGTCTAAATAATTTAGAGCAATAACACTACAGTTTTCACTGAAACTGCAACAAAAAGCATTTGTCAGACCAAAAATAGTGTTTTTTTATTCCTAACCACAAGTAGAAATTCTATCATAAACAACGCACTCTGCTATGGCTATAAATGTAAGGCACTGAATCAGCATCTCCAGCTGTTACTAAGAGAGAGAAAGCTGCCCCTTCTCCAAGAGGCCATGTTCCCAAGTGGAGGTGAACAGAGGACAAGAGGGTGTGGATAGGGGTAACGGAGACCCAGATTCTGCAGAGAGCCAGGACCTGTTGATGAGCTAGTGGGTGGTAATAACAGCATTTTTTCATGAGACAGATCCAACAGTGTTCATCCAACAGTGGGAATCATTATGTGCTCTGGTCTGGCTGAGAGAACCATTCCTTTTTTTTTTTTTTTTAAGGAGAAAATTAATTAGAAATCAACATAAACAGAAAATGTGATAGTTTAATGGTAATGAAACTGCATGGGTGTGATTCCATAACTAAGTTTGTATTCTTAAATGAAACAAACTTCAGTTTATGCTAAAAACAAACTCTACTTTGTAGTAGTATGAATAAACTTGGATCTTCTTGCCACATAGCATGCTAAAGTAGACTATCTGATGGCTAAAGTCTTAGCATAAGCAAACAGCAGATGAGGGACTTGTGGTATTTTAACAGGGACAAGAATATGTGCAAATAGTGAGTAGTATATCATTAAATAAATCCAGCTTTATATGTTACATCTAAAACTCTGAGCTGAAAAATAAGTGAATTTTTCTCCCCGATTCACAAAACTGTTAAGAGAACAGGAGGTGCTGACAGACACCCTTGTGAGTATGACACATTTTTATACTTACGTGCACACTCACTGCATCACCACTTTATTCAGAAATGGGCTCTGCAAACTTCCTAGAGGACCACAAGGACTAGGTGGTGGAGAACTGGCTTTGGACTCATGCGGAGCTCTGACATTTACAAGCTGGGTAACAGAAATTTATCTCTTCATCCAGCTATTCATTTAAATAAATTATGCAACATTCAGACACTGTGTTTGTTAGTGAGCATCCAAAGATGAATAAAACCAATAACCCGTGTCAAGTTCATAGTCTGATTATTAACTTAGACAAAAGTTGCTTACCTCTTTGAGCCTAGGTTTCCTCTTCTGTAACATGAGCATATCTACTTGACAGACACTGGGGAGATTACATGAGATCATATGTAGGTGCCCAGCTGTCTTACAGGCAGTCATTACAAATTAGTAGGTGTGAAACATTTTGTTTTACTCAAGAAGTACTCACTAGATGCTTGTGCTATTTCCACTCATTTGAAGCTTTAGTCAACAATAATGCTCTCAGAAACCTCCAAGCAAAGAGGCTGAAGAGAGGGAAGATGCTGATGCTTCTTTCTAATGCAGGAGAGTTGGGAAACCTCAGGGGGCCAGAGACTCACTCACTGATAGTCATAGGGAGGGGTTACTTTTGAAGGACAGCGGACCCAGCTATTTCTGTTTTTCTTTTGGTTAAAATAGTAGATTTTATTTATGTATATTTTATCATAATTTAAAAAGTAATAGAGGCTTATTGGAGAAATTTGGAAAAACTTAGACATATATAAAGTTGAAAAAACACTAAAAACCTGTAGTCGATCCCCTAGATAACCAATATAATCACCATCTTTTTTCTATCCATCTATATAAATCTTTTCCCCATCCATTCATATAAATACCCATTTAACAAAATTGGAATTTATCTGTGGATAATTTTGTGTTTTTTTTCTTCACAGAACATTATATTAGTATTGAATATCACTTAATATTTTTTTAACAGGAGAAAATAAAAATTTTAATACATGTACATGGGAAACTTGCATAAACTTGAAAATTCTTTTACTTAATAGTCTTTAAAGAAGATTTTTTTCAACTTTAATTTTAATAATTAGGACCTGGATTTGCAGGAAGAAGCATGGATCTATATGTGCACAGACACAGTTTTTAATGGGTATCATTGGTGGTACCACACAATATTCTGGGCAATAAGTCCTCTGAGCCTCTACATCAAAGACAAGAACCTGCTTAAACAGATGGAAAGAGGTAAGGCATGCTATAGAAACGATACCAACATGGTATACAGAACTTGAATGTCTATGCCAGTGGTTCTAAAACTTTACTGTGTGTAAAAAATGACCTGGAGTACTTTTTGATAATTCAGATGCATAAGTTTGACTCCAAAAGATTTTGATTCAGGAATGAAGAGGTGGACCCAGAAAGATGCATTTATAAGAAGCACCCCAGGCGAATGTGATACAAGTGATACAAATACTACCTGTTCAGTATCAAATCATTGCCAGCTTTACAAATAAGTAAGTATTCAGTGATTATTGGACATACTCTCTTGGGACTGAGAGATAAAATAAGGTCTCTGCAATACATTTAGTAAAATAGTCTTTTTATATTTCAGTGAGCCATAAATACATAGACTAGAAATTGAAAGGCGGGAGCAATTACTGATAGTTGAGGTATCTGAAGACTATAGAGAACAGTTAGGAACAATTATGACACTTAAAGGAAAAGAAGAGCTTAGACAAATGAAGAGAGGGAGAGAGAATGTTATGAACAAGAGTGTTTATGTAGAAATACACAAAGATTTGAGAGAATAGTGGATATAACTGTGGAATTTAAAAGGATCTTGGAGTTCTTCTTTCTCTGTTAAATTTCAGATGAGAACACTGAGGTCCATACAGTTAATTAGCTTCCAGCTGATAGAATCGCAAACCTTTGGAGGTTTAGAGAGATTTAGTTCGAACAGCTTCCTCAGAAAGATCTCTTTAATCACGTCTAGTAAAACAAATCTTCTGACATTTGGGGGCAGCCAATATAATTATTTTACAGCATCTCCTCATATTGGACATCTTAAAACATCTCCCCCGATTAAATGTCAACCTGTCTTTCAGGAAGTTCTACTACCACAGAGCACACCCAATATATGTCAAATAATGCTTGGCGCTTTAGCAGAAAGGTGGATAAGACCTAGTGGTTTGAAATATGGTGAGAGACGATAAACAAAGTAAAGCTAGCATGGTAAATATTGCGTACGAGACCTTGGCAGAAAGGACACAACTAACCACTTGGAAGCACCTACCTGAAAGACCTAACATTGGAACTGAATTTCGAAAAATAAAGGGAAACCGGGTGGGAATTTGAATTTAGACTTACATGCAATTTGGAGGAACTGTTTATGGACAAATCAGTAACATAGTCTAATTTGGTTTTAAGATCTGATGGCAGAGAGAAGAATCAATGGAGGAGAGATTAAAAGCTGAGAGAGTCAATGGGATGTTATGTTCTATATTTGGCATAAGACTATAAGAACATAAGCTGAATAAAAATGGCATTGATGGTATGTAAAAAGAGGGCATGAATTTTAAAGTTATTTCAAAGGAAAATGGGCAGGATTGACAAGATCCGACAATCAATTTTAAAAGGGCAAATGAAGGAGTAATAAATGTTGATTTGGTGGTTTCTAACTTAGACCAGTCTTAAAATAACATAATTAACTGAGAAAAGGGGATTCAGATATCAAACTAGAAGGGTAGATGAGAAAGGGGGAAAAGCAGGTAAAAATGATTATTTTGAGGATCTAAGGGCTTGGACTTGTCTTATTTCCCCTTCGTATCCCAAATACATAGCCCAGGACTAGGCACATTAACAGGTTTGTAATAGATCATTAAAAATTAATAAACTTCATTTTATAAAAAACGAAAGCCTCACATCCTCCTCTCCTCCTCACCAAAATCTGAGGCTCATGGAGTTTTGGTGCCTTGACTAGGATCACCTAGTGTTAGTGGAATTCTTGGGAGTTTTTTGATTTGACTGAAATGTAAAATTTATGGAAACAGAAGGGAGAAAAAGTTAAGACTAAACATAAGGAGCAAGCTAAGAAGTGTACTTTGAAGATAACAAGGAAAGAACACTGTTTTTAAAGGTGGTAGAAGTTTAGGAGATGTGGTTCATGTGTTACAGGAGTTCAGAAAACAAAATTGGGGGGTATGCTTCTAACCCAGCTATTCCACCATCATAGCTGAGCATGCACAAATTTAAGTATGGAATCTAAGAGTTTTCCAAAGCCAAAGAGAGCTAAACTCCTGGAGTTAAGTTAATTTCTTAAAGTGAAAACATCCCATTATATTTTCCAATGATTGAGATCATTCCATGATGCTCAGTTCTGATTGAGTAGTCATTGTAGAGATAGGACCTGGAAAGTTAGTCATGAAAACTGCCTGGAGTAGGAGCAGAGATACTGACAGTAATTCCTTTGATTGTCCATCTTCCTCATAGTATAAAGCAAATTTTCCTGTGGTCTTTTATAATGACCATTCTACATTGAGACTACAGAGCCAAAACTTTTGCTACAATAAAATCCAACATGGCTCATTTTCCATCACGCCCCCCAACAGGCATGTTGCTTTAGAAACTCTGCATCACTAAAACGCTCACTGATCAATTTTAATTAGGGAACTAATTTCAGCATCCTAATTCATTACCCTATATCTAACAAAAATAATGATTATAGACAGCAAAATAATAAAATGAGAAAGTTTATTTTTCTTAATAATTTTATAAAACAATACATAATTATGAGACTTTTTAAAAATTATTATCAGTTTATAAGAACTGTCAGGGGAGCCATGGGCTTAGACTTTTATTCTTAGATTTGAAAGTATTTTTGTTCAATGAGATACCATCTCACATTTGTTAGAATGGCTATAATCAACAGGACAAGTAATAACAAATGTTAGAGAGGATGTGGAGAAATAGGAACCCTCATGCACTGCTGATTGGACTGCAAATTCTTATGGCCACTATGGAAAGCGGTATAGAGATTCCTCAAAAAACTAAGAATTGACCTACCATATGATCCAGCAATCCCTCTACTGGGTACTTACCCCAAAGACTTGAAAGCTCATATTTGAAAAGAAATTTGCACATCGATTCAGAGCAGCATTATTCACAGTGGCCAGGACATGGAAGCAACCGAAGTGCCCTACGATAGATGATTGGCTAAAGAAACTGTGGTACATATATACAATGAAATATTACTCAGCCATAAAAGGAGATGAAATACTGCCATTTGCGATAACATGGATCAACCTCGAGATAATCATACTAAGCGAAATAAGCCAGACAGAAAAGGTTGAAAATCACATGATATCATATATGTGGGATAAAAAGCAACAAATGAATAAGACAAACAAACAGAGACTCCTGGACATGAACAATGGACTAGTGGTTACCAAAAGGGAGGTGGGAGCGGGGAGGAGGAAAAGAAAATAAAATGTTAAAAAAATTGTGTATATCTATTATGATAAAAAAAATAAACCGGCATTTGAAAATATTTTTTTCAGTCTTTAAAATAGCTTATTTGGCACCTCTTCCTTCCTATCTCCTTCCCCCTGTGATGAGCTCACACATGGGTATTCAAATGGGAAAATGCCTTAAAGATTCACCAATTCATCTTGTCAGCCAATAAGAATAACCTCGTCTGAAAAACGATTTCCCCTAACTTATGTGCCTTTTATGTCAAACCCAAAGACATTATACTAATAGCAGGAGCTTCACAGGAGATAAACAGGGATACTGGCAATGCAGGGAAGGCCATGGACTTCTAGTAAAATGAAGCAAATATCACCCTATACAAAATTTGAGGCTGAGTTCTTCCACTTACTAGCTTTACGATACTGTACAAGTCACTTAACATCTTTAACATCTGTAAAATGAGAATGGTAGAACCTGCTTCACCCATATCACAAGGGTATTGAACAAAATTGAATAAGCAGTACAAAATTATAATGATATGTTATTGTTACTAATGGGCATAACGATACTTTACTAACTCAGGGCCAGACTCGAACCTAACCATTCCCAGGAGTAGAATAAGAACACAAATGAGAGGACTAACAACTGAATTAGATGAGAATACATGTAACTTTTTTTTTTTTTAAATTGTGCCCTATCATGAGTCATGTTAGACCAGGGCAACAAGTTATAGTAACTTTTTAAGATTTGGATCTCATGGAGTAAGGAAATAAAGAGATTGTGAAATAAATCTTCAAAAAGTGAACAGATAATTCTCTTTGAAATGACCATTAATTAAACAAATAAGAAATCAGACTGCCAGAAGAGCCACAGAGCACTTTACAGGAATGTCTTTTACTTGAACCATCCCTCTGCGGTGTGGTGTTTGGTATTGCAGAACGGCCATGGGAGTTGTTTCTGCCCTTTACTCCATTGCAAAGTGACTTCAGTCAGGAAACTTACTGCTCCGGCCTTTCTTTTTTCCTCAAAAGTAACATGAGGGGCTTATGCTGTATATATTATTTCCACAAATCTCCCTTACTATTATTAAAACATGTTGAACACCTAAATCCACACCTGTCCTTTTTCTAGTATTTTCTATTTCACTAAATGGCACCATCCTGTTACTAAAACAAGAAATCTAGGAAGCCTCCTCAGCCTATCTCCATTCATTCATCTTTTCCTATGGATTCTACCTCCTTAATTAACAGAGCCCACAGCTTCTTGTTTCCTACTACCACTACTACTACCATTTAGCAATTAGAATGATCTTTTAAGAACAATAGTTGTGATCTTATCAGGCTCCTGCTTTAAAAAGAATTTAAAGGCTTCTCATTGCACTTCCCAAGTAATCACTTCTGTCAAATGAGGCTGGTTTTTCTCTCTCACCCTCATTTTTTGTCTGAGGAGGCATTAGTAGTTCAGTCTGAGTTGCAGAAAGAGAACTCGCCATCATTTAAACCTCCTCTGGCATTCTCCTTTAACGGGCTTAATGAAAAGCAGAGTGCACTGGGGAAAGCTGTGCTTTCAGCCAGAAGATCTGGGTATACACTTAGTTCTACCATTTCTGGCTAAGCCATTTTGGTCTGTTCCTTAACTGTTTCGAGCCTTGGTTTCTTCATTTATAAAATAGTTATCAATATATCGTGAGATTGTTGTTTGGGTTACCTGTGATAACATAAAAATACCTGATACTTACTTTTCTTTACTCAAAACCCTTTACAAGTTAGTAATAACATACAGAAAAGAACTGGATCACATTATTTTCAAGACTTTAAATTCTGGCAACTGACATCTTTAAAGCTATCAATTAATGTTAAGAAACATCATCAAGAGACTTACATGAGAAATCCAAATAACTTGATATGCGTTTGCCAGACTGGTGCTGTAAGTAGATTGCCTTGTATGTTCCATGTAGTGGTCGAGGGTTTACCATAAAAGGTTTGAAAAGTGCCTCAGAGAGATGGACAAAACTGCACTATTTTTAAACATAAAATATTTTAATGTTTGTTTGGTAAAAAGTAATTCCAGTTAATGAACTAGTGCGAAAGTTCAACTATAGAAATTAGTCAACGTGCCGAAAATGGAAATTCGCTCAGCTAACTATGCTACTCCATTACAAGCTTTACCTAACAATGCCAACTACGTTTATAGTGCGCATAGCATATTTCCTATGATTGTCACAAACGTCATGCTAAATGATGGCTTCTGTTCATTGGTCATAAATTTTCAGACAAGAAAACACTGGGAGGCCCAATAAATTCCAGTGTTTTCAGTTGATCTTCCGTCTACCTTCCTGCTTCATCCTCATGCTGTACAGTATCCTTGTTTTCCAGAGAAGAATCTGGGTGAACATTAAGTTCATTTGTAAATTTCTAATTAATTTCCAATTCTATTTAAACAAGCCTTTTAAAAAATGTTATAGAGGTTATAAAGACTAACAGTTTTAATTTATCTTAAGCCAAATATTTTTTCATTCTGGCTCATATTTTCTTGCCTTAACCGCTTTGACAGATTCCCAGGGCAGGTTTCATTTGTGTTTTGCTCACTTTTGTAATCCCAGCACATAACTAAATGTTCAATAAATGGCTGTTGAATGAATTTATGCTGTTTTAATTAGGGGTAATTTCAATTTTTCCCCATAGTTTTTCCCCAACAGAACTTCTTTTTTTACTTATTAGCTTTCCAAAAACATGATCGAAAAAACTCCATGAAAGTACAAAAAGAAACTTATGCTTCTGAATTCAAGTCCTAATTCCATATTCTTGAAATTTTGACAGACAACTATCTAAAGTTGGAGAGCATACTACAAGAAGGAAAAAGAAAAGCTCTTTGACTTACTGTTGGAGGGCCTTCAAAATCAGTCTCCTGCTTTCGGGTAAATAAAAAATTGAGAATCCCATTTTATAGTAGATGAAACTAAATCACAGACGAAATGATTTGTCTGAATCATATTATATAGCAGAGTATTAATTAGACTAAATTATATAGCAGAGTGTTAATTAGAAATCAATCCACCCGCCCCCTAATGTGGGACTTCTTTAACTAAAGTCCAAATTCAAGAAGATCTAGGCTCTAAAAAGGCAATTAGACAGGTACTAGCTATTCTCCTGCAATGAAATTTAAAAAGTTTCCATTTCATTTCACTAAAATTAATTTTTATTATATTCTTTGCTAAATTATAAACAAATATAAGATTCTAGTGGGATTCTGTTGGAGACTCAGCAGTAAATGATTGTCATTATTTGCTTGAAGTAAAAGAAAGAGAAGTAAAATCCCATTATAGATATTTTAACATTATCGACATAGCATCTTTTTTCTCAAATGCTTTTCTATAGAAAAAAATCCTAATGTAAATGAAATTCCTACTCTTGTAAAGAAGAAAAAACTGCATATACTAATGAGATATCAGATTGTGACTTATCAATAAATACACTGAATTAAAATTCATGGCTTTTCATATTCTAGTGTAGACCTTAAATCACCAAGGGAAAGGGGAAACAATAACTAGTTTAAACAATGCGCACCTGTTCTAGTGAAGTATCACAGGAATCATTAATATTGTAGAACTAACTTAAAACTCAGTCAAAAAAGCCTCTGATGCTTTAAATTACTTAGCTGTGTAATCCCCTAGAATATAATAAACACTTGAAAATATCATGCAAACAGGAAAACACAGAAGTGGAACACTGGTGAGCTTCCTAGATGCTAGGGTACTACCCTATTTTAACAAGCAACATTTGACATAAGCATTAGAGCCCAGCCATTATCCTTTTTAATAGTTCTTGAATAATGATATAGATATCAGAGATCACATCAGATGGGACCTCAAATGTATTACTTTATTTTGATGGGAATATGGAGAAATTGTTAGGAACTGCATTTGAATTGGCATGGAGATAATAAGATCTGTAATTGCCCGCCCTCCCAAACCATTAAAACAGCAATTTTTTGCTATTTTCAATTTAAATGAACTCATTTTCCCGACATTCTGTGCATTTTAAAACATGTCATCTGTATGGTGATAACTTAAAACAATAATATAAAGTTCGGGTTACAATACAGTTCAATCTAATTCCTGTTTTGATTCTTTTCCCTTCCCCTCAGTCTTTTCTTCGGTGTACAGTATTGAATCTGTGCATCAGATAGCATAAGGCCTACTGTTGCAAACATTAATAAGATCTATCATTTAGGAACAGTTACTTACACTTTGTTTAATCTCTAATGGAAAGGATTTCTCTAAATATTTACATCAGAACAGTTGTCTGAATGAATCCTGCAAAAGTGCTGGCATACTCCCAGGAACAGGGGCTGATGTATGCGGGAGGGAAAATGCCTGGTCCCTGGCCATATAATTTTAAGCTGCCCTAGAATTTCAGGGAGCTGCTTGCTAGAATATCAAGGATTTTTATTAACAAAAAGGTACTTCAGTGTGCAGACCAATTCAAGGAGAGCATCTAATCGGCCACTTTCGTTTATTGCTCTTATAAAAATTACTCTCCATTTGCTTCAGGTTTAAAGGGATTATTTAGGTTTCAGAGATCCAGTGAATAAATCATACCTGAGGAAAGAAACCTGTATGAAGAGTGTGAAGAAACACCAAAGTTATTCTATGCAAGAGTCCTCAAGACACTTAATATATAGAAATGACTTATTCCTTCCATGAGCTGCTGAGTGAGAGTCAACACGCAAGAATTAGAAAGGAGAAGGATTGAAATCTGCCAAGATAAATGCAACAGTGTTTTTAATAAATTAACTCGGCTATCTGGGTGTATGCTTTTTCTCTAAAAGATTCTAAAACTAAGGCTGTTCTATTCATCTTAGCAGTGGTTTCGAATTTGGGGAGTGGATGAGGAAGTGAATTTGGGCTAAGAAGGGTGGATGGAGAAAATATCCTGCACTGGAAAATCGGCAATTTTTATCTGAAATGTGTTCTTATCTGATGAATGATAGCACTTCTGCTCCATAGCCTGTGAGTTAAATAGTTTGGTTAAAAATTATTACATAAAGTTTTCTAGGATTATAAGCCCTTCATGTGTAGTATGGGCAATTAATTAAATTGAGAAGCAAACAGTTTATAATGAATTCCTGAAATGTGAGATGTCCACATGGGTACTGACAGTGGAAACAGTAGCCCAAAATGGCTTGGAGCTCCTCCTTCTGAAACTTTTCTTTTTCCTATTAAAGTAGGACTTTGAGGTATGGGCGCATAATGCCCACAAGTTTGAAAACACACATGAATCAGGGCTGGGTCTTGGCAGCTCAGTGCTGGGTGGAATGGCACATGTTATGGATTGTATTAAGGCCCGCTATGCATCAACATGGTCCTGCAAGCATAACTGGCTTCCGGGGGAATCCCACTGATCTATGTTAAAAGCTTGGATCTACATCAAGCTCTGGGCAGACTGGAAAGTTGGGTAGATGTCTGAGAAGTATGCTATAGAAAAGAGACAGCCCCTTTTAAATTACATTAGTCTTTGTAGAGGAGGTTAAGAGCTACCATCTTGAGATGGCATGAAATGAGTGGGTGAATTAAAACCAGAGGAGCTGGAGATACCATCTTTGGACTTTATTTCTTGTTACTAAAAACACTGTTGCATTTTTCTTTGGACTTAGATCAACAAATTCATCATAAATTGGAAAACGAGACTAAATTCTGTAAGAAACAAATGTTCAGCTGCTCAATATATGCTCATTTAGTTTGTGGCCAAGCAGCATTTGTCTATATCTTTTGTATTTCATGGCAGAAACTACATGATATCAAAAAGCAGTGATACAAGTAAAATTAGGTAACAATTTTATTTCTAAGTTTCCCAAATTTAGGATTTGTCTATTCTTAGATTACCTCATGATCAAAGTCAAGACTAAAAAAAATCAAATATATAGTTCCCTTAGATTGGCAATATATGGACGGCGGGTCTTTATAACTCTTTAGTGCACAGTGCGGAGTCAGGGTTTATTTGCCAAATATTACCTGGAGATTGCCCATTGCCAAAGAAGGTTGGCCAGAAAGTGAATCTGCCTGCTTGTTTGTGGATTTAAAATAAGCGATACAACCCATCCACATGTTTAAACAGAGAGCTAGTAGTCAAAGGTCATATGAGTACTGAATATGCTGAAGTCATTCTGAAGCCTAAAGGAAGGTGAAACTTACTACATTAAGCACTCAAACAGTGGGAACTCTGTGTCTTTGTTCCATTAAAGATCAATCACATGAGGTGACAGAGCATCTTTCCTGGGTATTTGAGGCAATGCCAATAGTGTCAAAAGAGTATTTTATTAAGCACAGATATATTCGTGTTAACTTGTATATTTGCCTATAGAAAGTGGCAACAATTTCCTAATTTCTAAGATATTAAAAATTTTAAACTAGAGCACCATTTAGTTATTGATAATTTCTATTTAGCCACTGATAGGACCATGTTTCCACATGGTATTGTTTTTCGGTACAAGTAATCATAAGTTTACTCTTGGCCTTTTCCTAGCTCTTGAGCTTTTAGAACTTCTGTCCTCGTGAATGTACTACTATTTCCTTATTTCCAAGTGGTATGTTAGTAATATTATATCTAAACTGACCTTAGGTTGTTTACAAGGATCCCTTCCTTTCCCTTTCCATCCTCATCAGACACCTCTTTTACAAAGACTCAGACTAAATTCCTTGGGTTCTTTTTTATCTACTCAGGAAGGGAGGAGGAGAATTTGGAGTGATGACGGCAGGAGTTTTGTGTGTGTGTGTTTGTACTCATTGAGGCAGACAAGGTGGTTTATAAGATGATGATGATATAAACTGTGCACGTATGCCAGTGGCGTATTTACATCTCTTGCATGCTTAGGGTGAATAACCTATTGAGAAAAAAAGAAAATTGGTGGAAAGCATTGTTTTCTGGTGGATTTCCTGCTCTCTGTAACTCATGATTGCTCCCAATCCTTAGGGACATGTAACTAGGTCTGACCACGGAGTAATGGCTCAATAGTGCTATGATGACCCTCCTCCCAAGAAGCCTGGCTTTCTTCAGTCTAATTACTTTTGGCAATTGTGGTTATTGGGATTTGGCCTAGTGACTCACTAGAACCCAAATTTTCCCAAGGAGCCCCCTTAACAAGCAGAATTAAGTCTGACAGGAAGCCCAGACTTCCATCTCACTTTTACATGGAGCTTTCCCTGGTTTATGACAGGGTTTGAAAATCCTTCATGGACTAGAAAAGAATAATAAACAAGATTTAATGAAGATAGTCACCCAAAGAAGAGCACATTAGTAGAGAAGTAAAAACAGTAAGTTCATGATAAACAACCTACAACAAAACTTAACCCATTAAGATGAAGTTAAAATTATGCTATTTATAGTAGTTTAACTGATCACAAGTAGTCAATCTAAAGTTGGTCAGAAATTATAGAAATTATAAGAGAAAGGGATGTTTAGTTATTGTTAGGAAGCTATTTAAACATTATGTTTTTCCTAAAAACTCTAGGGCACATTACCAATCATCTGGTAAGACATAAAAATTCTTGCTTATTATTAAATAGCTTTGAAAAACATTTTTGGTGTGGCTGATACCTCATCTTCTATCCTGTGTACTGCCTCAGTCACCCATGGTATTCAGAGTTCAATAGCAAGGACACTCAGCCCTGATCTACCTCACTTAGCAGCAGTGTTCTTTTTCTATGAAGCCAATATCTGTTAAACTCATTATCATGTCCTAGTGTGTGAACTTTGCTCTTCAATTCTTTGGCTGAGACAATTCTCTATCAGATAGTCTTGTCTGCACTAGTCAGCGATCCAAGTTTAACTATATTTGATCGGTAAGCAGAATGGGACTATCGGATCGGTTTGTATTTTAAACTACTCTATGTTCAAATAACACATAATCCATTTTTTTTATCATACTCCGCACAAGTCTATTTTGTCTCTCATGAACTGCACTGTTTTCAACAGTTGCTCAGCAGTGATAGTTATTCTTAAATTAAGGGTCCAACAGTAGTTGGCTATGCATTAAAGTCACCAGGATTATTTTTGAAAATACAGATGTCCAAGCCCCATCCCCAGAGACTGTTTCATTTGGTTTAGGGTGGAGTCTGGCACTTTTTTCCCCCCTCCAGGTGATTTCAATTTGAAATCAAGGTTGAAAATCACTGTACTAAAACCCATAAAGCAAGAATTTGGAGTGGAGGTTACTATTAATGCTCATGGTAAAAGTAATATAAATAACTGATTTTATGAAACACCATAAAGATAACTTTTCTGGATAACAAAAACTAGCCAGTGAAATATCTATTGTGGTTGTAAATTACATAGAAGGATTTTGATATTTAACTACAAAATTATAGACTTCACCCACATCCTCATGCCTAAGTTAATCTTCTCTTGGACATGCACACACACCATAGATGGGAAGAATAATCTTAGAGCATTTCATATAAACTGTGCTATTCTATTGCTTCTAATGAAAAAACAACCAGGGACTTTTTACGTGTAAGAATCATCAAAGGACAGGTTTAAAGAAAGAGAGGAAAATGGGTAGAGAAAAGAGAAAAGATGTGGGAGAGAGTACTAGAATAGCAGAGGCAACCTCTATAATAAACATTTGAAAAAAGATTTGTGGTTTGTTAAATTAGGAGGAAGAGATATGAGCAAAGTGAGAATAAAGGAAAGAAAAAAGATGATGGAGTTTGAGAAAATGTCTCCATGATTGCCTCCAGTACCAATCTCAGTAGTTGAGATGATGTGAAGAAATCAAGGAAGGACACAGTCTTTAGAGTCTGCCCTGAGCTGGCATTCCAGTTCCACCATATCTCCATTGAATGACTGAGGCAAGTAACTTGGGACCGTTGGCACCTTCCTTATAGGGTGAGTGTGAGGACTAATATTTGCAAAAACATCAAGTACAGGATCTGGCACAAATGATAAAAATATGTCTGCTATTTAAATAATAATCATTACCACAACATTCACTTCAACAAGTAAATATAAATGTATATTAAGATAAAATGTATATAAATATAACAATGGTTCTGAGAACTAGGAAGCTATAGTTTTCCGTGAAGCATTTACACACACCTTGGCATAAACATGTTACCTCCTTCTTATCAGCAAAATTTGATACCACCTCTCCTTTTACGACAGCTTTTGTTGAGATGATTGTGCTCATATCTGTGAGGTCGCTTTGTATGAGAGAAGAACATAACAGTGAGAAACTAGCTGTTCTTTTTCTTACTAACTTATCAAGCATATGTTAAGAAAATAATGTTCTAAAATAAGCAGCTCACAAATTCTGTTATTTTACATTGTGTGGTGGTGGTTTGTATTATGTGGTTATAAAATGGGGGCTGCTTTACCACTTACTCTCAGGAATGTGCTTTGTATTGGGGTATAATTATAAATATGCTTACCAGCTAGTTTTCTGAGGACAATTTTTGGGAGTGAATATAGTGCGTTGCATTATTGTGTATTCATTTTAGAAAGATGTTTTAAGGTAACTAAACCCCATGCCCATGCCAAGATCTCAGAAGAGAGCTAACAGAATAGACACACGAGAAAATAGAAATCTGCTTCTGATACAGAAGGCCCAAGTTGAATAGGAGAAAGAGAGGGCATGGGGCTAGGTTGTCGCTAAGGCTGGACAATTACTTGGCAAAGATGTTGCAGAGGCAATCCCTGTTCTGTATCGATGGACTGAATTCCTTCAAGTTTCTCCCACTCTGATGTTCTCTTATTTTATAAGAGCATACTTTGTAGAGAAATCTACTTGAAAGTAGAATGCAACTGTTATGAGTAGACATTAGATCAAAATGGAATGATATAAAAAAAATTATGTTCACGCCTTAAGGAAACTTATCTTTCATTACCATAAAGTTTTTAAGGTTTTCTATGAATTGTGGCAAAGTCATATAATTCCATAGGTGATGAGACTTCCGATATGATCTTCAGTTGAAAGCTCTGACAACTTAAAACATTACCAGAGACCATTCTCTTACATAATACAGAAAGTACTATAAAAATGAGAAACCACAGTCGAGAATGATATATTAGACTCTTTAAATTAGATAAAGCACCTTAATATAATTAATCTTATTTTGATACTACCAATAAGTCAGTCTCTATGTCAGCACTGCAAACACTTTTAATAATAAACAAAGCACTACTAGATTGTATCTCATGAATTTGGTTATTCCCTTTACATGAGTAACTCCTACATACTTTCTCTTCAGCCCCTGACACTCTCTGAAACTTTGATTTGAAGTTGCTAAATGCCCTACTGGCCCTCAAAGTAAAGATAACTCAAAAGAAAAATAAGTTTCCTACTAAATCTGCTTCTTCTACCTCCCAATCTTTTTATTTCCATCATTTTCCTGTCCACCCAGATCTCAGTCCTCACATTCCAAAGTTTAGTGCCAAATATGACCTTCTTCTTGTTTTCTCTTTCAACCCAATTAGTTGCCAATTAATAACTGTCATAGCACCTTAAACCTAGGCCATTGTAATTGCCACTTCCATCGTAGCATAGGCCAATTCTGAAAGCCTGGCATGGTAGGGGAGTTCTGAAGCATCTGTCTAGTTGGTATTCCAAACTAGCTTTCCAACTATAAGCCCAAAGATAAGATAAACTTGCTGATGGCTTAGTATGCAGATCGATCCTATGGCTGTGGTGGTTTTCAGGCTTTAGGAATTGAGAAGATGGGGAGTATCATAATTAATTCATTATCTACTTTGGTAAGTTACTTATTAATTAGTCTTTATATAAGGAATTCACTTATAATAAACAGATACTTATATTTGTTTTCACTCTTAATCTTCATTCACTAAACTTAGTTAAATAAAACGACTAAGTTTAGGATTGTTTAACTCCTTAGTTGTGACTGATGTGCTCCAAAAGACTAAAAGTTTAAGAGACTACAGGAGTCACTTAGATCTAAATTGTTGATCAACCGCCTCATTTCACAGATGAGGAACTGCAGCCCAGTGTGGGTAAGGGACATGACTGAGTTATCCAGATCTTATTAGTTGTAGTGCTAGATCTAGATCCAGTCTTCTACTTCTCAGTCTACTTTTTCCAAAATACACTGAGGATCCTCCCTCGATGGCTTCTTAAGTCTCCATCTCTACCATGAATTTCTAATGCTTGCTATTCATCAAATTTTTAAAGATCAGATGCAATCCCAATAAGGCAGTGTTTTGAAGACTGGATTAGATTCTTACATAAAGCATAAAGACAGTTAACAGCTATAATGTATATATTTAATTGGGCAATAATATTCTTTAGTACCATTGGATTTTCTCTAAAATAACTTCCAGAAGAATTTTAGAGACAGCAGATGGTGGTAACTAAACCCCTTCCCAAGATTACAGATAAGGCAGAAAAGCCCTTATCAGATAAGAGGCACCTGTACCTATATTTTTAAATGAATTTTTGAATTTTCTCAAAGTTTTCACAGGTGAAATAATTCAAGTATTTTGCTTAAAAGTTTCATGTTGTTGAAATGTGTTTGGAGCAGAAAATGTGATTACTTCCTATTCAATGGCACTTAGTAGCATTTTCGGCACTGTCACGATTCTTGAGAATAAAACATTCCATTCTTTCCAGTATTGCTGAATGAGTACCTTAATCAGAATCCTAGTAATATTGCTGAATGGAAAGATCTGATGGGAAAAATTAAACAAACAAACAAACAAACAAACAAACAGGCGGCATATACTACAGATGTGTATTTTATAATATTTTATATAATTTTGTTAAAGTAAAATTGCAAAGCATTTCCAACTCAATAGGTTGTCCATCAGATAGTAAATTTTAAGATACTCTGATCGCTTTAAACTTTAAGAAAAAATTCATAGCCCCATAGCATTCCTAAAAATCAAAAGCAAGGCAAAAAGTTTAGATAATTTATGATGCAACACTTTTTCAAATGATCATTTTCAAAAGAATGTCAGTATACAATGCACTGTTCAGAGAAGAAATAGTCCTAACCAAGTAAAACATATAATTTCAACACACTGTCTTGCATGATCCTTACCATGCTCTCAAAACTGAATGATGTTTTCCTAATGGTAACCAAAGCTGATTCTTACATTTCATGAAACATAATACCCATTTGATGGCATTTCAAGAATTCACTACTTGGAAAAAGATTTTTTGGGGAGTGCAATGACTGAATAGTAAGGCAGTGGGAAGAGAGGTTAATACGATGTCCAAAATAAAACATTTAGATAGAGATAAAAGGGAAAAGAAAAATGACTGAGTAAATCTCTTTATGTAAAATAGTTTTAATTTTTGATAGTTCATTCTAATGACTGCAGAGGGCTCATCTGGTCTTAACTTTACATAGGGTTCCAACAACTCCACATAGTGTTCTATCAACATTAAAAAGAATTAGAAAAACTATTGTATTAAAAAAAAAGATTAATCATTTACTTTGAAAATATTTTTTTTACATTTAGTAGCAATCTGGAGATTTCTGTTTAGATTCAAATAGTCTAGAATAATCCAATGACTAATAAATTCATTTGTGGTAGTGTGGCAAGGGTTTCCCCATAATGACTTGAAAATCAAATTTAACTGCATGTTGTAATTTCCATTCATAGCTTTCTGGGGACCTAATTTGTAGAGTATTAAATACCAGGAAAATAGTTAATGGAGAAATGATTTAGCAAAACTTATCTCCTTACAATTTGAAATAGTGCTCATATTTCATGCTTAAAGGAATATTGAAATGAGTACATTAAATCAATTTCACACACATTCTTATATTCTCAATTACTTTACACAGAATAACTTGGGACTAAAAAGACAATATCTAAAAATTATTCTTAATGTTAGTAAAATTATGCTCTTGAAGTAATAATCAAAATAGTATAACAAAAAGGTATTTTAAGAAACAATTCTTATAGTGTAATGATGACTAAATTAGAATTCACAAAAATAAGTGTCTTTTGCTTGTATTTAGATGTTGCCATTACTACCTAAGAGTTTGAATTTGTGTGGTTCATACATATATCACATATGTTGGGGAATATATTTTCTGCAGAAAATTTTACTCATGTCTCCATCTATTGAACAATGTCTCTCTCAAAAACAGTTAAACTGGTAACAAAAGTAGACAGGTGAGAAAATGCGCCATAGCCAATACTCAAACCGTACACTCAATTAAAACTAATATTATAAAATGCATAGCAGAATAAAAGATTTTTCTACTTTATAGCTACCTTCTTATTTTCCAAGATAAGCAGTATAATCACCAAGAGCATATCAGAATCTCAAAGAATGGCTCAACATCTGAAACAATGTCATGAACAATAATCAGTATATTCCAATAAGTCAGTTTTTATTTTATTACCATTAAAATTACTTCCCTTGTATTCTTATTACTTTATCTCAAAGATGCTTGTGAAAGATTTATAAGTTTTATAGATTATGCAGTGGGTGCTTTGTAATTATTATGCTTACAGTGGTTTTTTCAAACTTGCATTTACCTAGAATCTAAACAATTAAAACCCAATTAATAGATGGCATCAAATAAAAAGATAATACTACGATGACAACTGATGATTCTAACAATAGTCTTCTGGTATAATATGATCCTACAATTTCTTCTAAATAAACAAATAATATTATAGCTAACAAGCTTCACTATTACTATTAGGTATTTAATTCTTTGACATTGGTCATTAATGTATAACATATAAGACAAAATTTTCCAGTTAACCAGAACAGCTTATTTTTTAAAACATATTTGAGACCATAACATTTATTTTTTAACATGCCTGACATCTTCTCTTAGACATGAATCAGCATATAGTATAAACAGCAGGAGACAAGCTTCACTTACTAATTGCATGGCTTTATACGTTACTTAGCCTCTGTTTCTTGAGTTCATTCTCTGTAAAATGGGAATATTAATTTCTGCCTCTATAATTAAAATGGCTATTTTGGTGCTCAAGTGAATAATTCAAGTGAAAATGTGGTGCAATAGTATGGTATTATGGTTTTAGTATGGCAAATTTAACCATTATCTTTATTAGCAGATAACTTGGAATTCAGAAGTTGACCGTACTAGGTTGCAAAGGTTGATTTGGAAATGAGTTAAAAACTGGGTTCAGGGTCCTTGATTTAGCATTCCATACTTAAAGCTAAAGCTTCCCTCTGGAAAAAAAAAATTACTGCCTGGGTATTTTAAATGACGTTTAAAATAACATTATTCTTTTTTTTTAATCATGAATAACGTTATTCATTTTTATCATGAATAAATTCGATTTAGTCATCTCTATCTGTATATAAATCCAAATAGGCAAAGCAGTTATTGGGCATTCACCCTTAACTCAACAGATATTTTTAAAGTACAAAGCTTCTGCTTAAGATGTCATTTCTATTACAACAATAAACAGCACCACCAGTTTACAACGAACACAGAGACATGGTATAACAGACGTTTTAGGGAAACAGGATACTACTGATATCGCTTTATCAGCTATATCTGAGGATTAGCCATGGTTCCTTACACTTGACAGTATTTAACACTACAAATGAATATCTGTTTTTTTTTTTGCAAGGTACCTTTTTACTAAAACAGTCAAGAGACCACTTTGAAAAATGGTTCTTACATCCCCCCCCCTTTTTTTTTTATCTCTCATATAGTTAGGATTTTAATAGTTTAGAAAAACTAAGCTATATTAACTACAGGCTAGAAGGGATATTCTTAAATATTTCTTGGAAAAGCAGGAAAGACCGCTTCTTTCTAAAATACCTTTGACACCTCATTTTTTCACTAAAAACAAAACAAAAACCACCTTTCCTAGTCCCTGTTTGAGAAAAAAGGCTCTTTATGTGTTCCTTTCAGATATTTCCAAACAAATGAGTATGTGCACATGCAACTCGATCTTGAGTTTCTGGACATTTAACAAAGATCTCTCCTTACCCTCCACCCCTTCCCCGGTCTCAAAAAAAAAAAAAAAAAAAAAAAATCATACTGCACCTGCCAAGAGAGTCTCGCGTGTCTACTCGAAAGACGCAAGGGGTCGCCCCTCTCCCAGGATTGCACCAGCAAACCCAGCTCAAATGTAGATCAAGTACGGAGGAGCAAGGAGCATCCCGGGCTAGGGGAGCTCTCTCCCAGCCCCACTCTCACAGAATTTCAACCCAAGTCCAACCACTCCTTCTCTCATCCCCGCTACACAACCAGAGGGCGCCTTTGACTTGGCCTTGAGACGATTAAGGCAGGTTGAAAAGCAGTTGGCCTTTTGACTCCGTGATTCCTCTCTAGTTTGATCCCAGAGGTGCTTTATCCCGCTGCTATCTATCCGCAGCCTTGGGGGCTGCCTCACCCGGCAGCTTCCCGCACTGTTGTACCCGCTGGGGGAGGTAGGAACAAATGGATGGATGGACAACTTTCTTTCCTGCGTCTTCTTTTAGAGAAAGTGGCTCCAAAACTTCAATTGGGGGCACCTCTAACACTGACACCCAGGTCCCTGTGTGGCTTCTGGCCTTGCAGGTCCTCTGTGGGATGAAGGAGGGAGTGGGGGCTATGGGCGCCGGGTGGGCACCGGCTGGAAAAGTGATGGAGCAGGAGGCTGCGCTTATGTTCGGCATCCCTCTCCTCACTGACCTGCCATTCAATTCCTGGGCTGGACCGGTGAGAGGAGGCGGGGACAGCCAGGCGCGAGGGCAAGGCTTCAGTGAAAGGGTGGTTGGAGGAGTTACGAAGAATACAAACCATTCAGAGGCCAAGAATAATAAATCGGATGCCCTGACGTGTTTAGCTTAGGTCCTCCTGCCCCCCTGCTACGCGATCTTAGAGGCTATGAGGCCGGGCCAGAGCCCCTGGCGCTCCAGCCCCGCCACGTTTTCTAAAGGCAATTTTCAGGTGAATCAAACCTTGTCTGCCAGAGGCGAGAGGCACAAAGGCAGCTTTCAGGAGACCCTCACGTCCAGGGGCAGGGCAGGGACAAACAGCGGAGGAGAAGCGATTGCTAAATCTGCATCTCACACAAGCATGTGCTGTTCCTCTGTGCTGCACTCGCGCCTGCACCGAGGGACTGAGGTTGCTCCCCGCGCTGCACCAGACGTTGCCAAGCGTCTTTGGCTCGTCTGCCCTGGCGGTCTGAAGGGCCAAGGCAATAGCATCGCTCTCTGCGCCCCAATAGCTCCAGGAGGTTTCTCCCTCCCTCTCTCTACGCCCCCCAGGCCCCGCCTGCGGAGCTAGGGTCGTCCCCAGCCTACTATTTACGAAGGGACACCCCACGCCTCATAGAAGTCAGAGCAACCCCCGTGCCTGGCTAGCCGGGAGCAGGGACCCCTCATCTCAGGACGAGCCACCTATCACACAGACCAACCTGGGTTGAGGGTGCTCTGGGTGTGTTCGTTTAATCCTAGCTAGGGCATTGTTTTTAAGAAGTCTTCACAAGCCAATGTTCCAAGTAACAGGAGTCAGGGTAAGAGACAGTGAGGAGGAGAGCATGAGTCTCTAGGGGGAACCCCACCTTCGGCTTGCGTCCGCCCTAGGGGACCCGCTTGAATGAGCCTGAAATGGTAAACGCGCTCACGCGTGACAAGCAAGGCTGTAACCGGAAACCCAGCTCCCAGCTGCCGGTTTGGAGGTCCTCACAGCCCCAGGAATGGGACGGCGAGCGGTTCTGAAATGCAAAGACACGCGAACCCTGAGCGCTTCGCACGCCTTTCCGTTCCACTCGCTCGTGGGGGGTGAAAGCTGCGCGCAGGGGCTCGCTCTCTGGTTCCCTAGCTGGCCAGCTGGCTCTTCGCAGCCGAGCGCCACGGGAGGGCCCGGCCGGGTCCCCCTACGCGAAGCGGCGACGCGAGGTGCCAGGGCGCCACGGAGCGCGCCTCCCTTGGCGTTTACTCAGTGGTCGGGGGGCATCCCTGGGACTCGAGATCCCCGCCTGAGTCTCAGAAGAAAAAACTAAGTCCCTAGAGCTAGTCAAACGAAGAACCGAACTTTTCTGCGAACCTGAAGTTAGGAGGGGGCGGGAGCCACATTAGCGTCGGGTCCGCCTGACTCTGGCATCCGCGTGGATGCGATGCGGGGTAAGAGCAGGGCTCCGAGAGGAAAGCGTGAGACGCCGGTAATACCGGAGCCTAAACTGTTCCCTCCTTCGGAGGCGTGGGGTGCAGGGCGGGAAGACAGCTGCGCTGGGAGCGGACTCCGGACTGGCAAAGCGACCCGACAGGTGAACGCGGCGGGAGGGAGCAAACGCGTAAAAAACCCTGCACTTACTTCTCCGCTGGCGCCTTCCCCGGGAGGCGTTTTGGCTGCCGATGTATTCCATAAAGTTCAAAATGATAAAAAACCAAGAAATCAGTCGCAAGTGCATAGTAACCCAGTAATGTTTCCCTTCTTTTTCTCCTTTTTCTTTTGATTGTTAATTATAATGACTGTTTTAGAAATATATGTAGGTAATAGAGAGAGAGCAAGAGAGAACCCAAGCAGCGGACTTCTCCACTCTGATCCGATGGGCGTGCTGGGATGGCAAACGAAGCGGGTCGGGTGGACTGGGAAACCAACTATTGTACTTTCAAATTGTCCGAGCCCTGAACTGCGGCGGCTCCGCTAGGGTGGCTGTCAACGCCGCGAGCGAGGGTTCCAGGAGCAGCGAGCGGCCTCGGCGGGGCGGCCGCAGGTAGCATGGTGCGCAGCGGCGGCGGCCGCGAGCGGGATCCAGGCGGGCGGTGGCGGCGGCGGCCCCAGGGGCTCAGAGGTTGCGGTGGCGGCAGTGGCGGAGGCCCGGGGAGCGTAGGGGAGCGGGCGCCGTCGGCACCGCGGCCATGGCCAAGGGGCAGCGGAGAGACCCCGAGCTGCTTCTGGCGTTCGCGAAGTTGGGCTGGGCTGCCAGGAGCACCCCAGAGGGGTGGAGGGAGAGAGAGAGAGAGAGAGAGAGAAAGAGAGAGAGCGAGGGAGGGAGGGAGGGAAAGACGGGGCGAGGAAGGAGGAGGGGGTATGGCTGCGGGGGGCGGGGGGAGCTCGGGGGCGGGGAAGGAAACTGCTGGAGCAACAACCCTGAGCGACCTCAATAACTTTCAATTTCAAGAGGGAAAGAGGGAGCTGGAAAAGTACAGGCGTTGCGATTTGGCAGAGGGACGGGAAGAGGCGCCTAAGGGGTCTCGGGTCTGCGGCGGAGCATCTCTGGACCCTGGAAAGAAGGCGGGAGAACAGGAGCCGGGGGGAGTGGGGGAGGCACTGCGTGCGGAGAAGAGCCCTCCAAAGCGCAGCTCGCCCAGGGAGAGGTGGGCGCACTGGGCTAGGAGTGCTGAGGCCGAAGGTCCAGCCGGAGCGAGACTCCCGCCCCCACGCCCTCGTTGGGTTGGTCTCCGCTACCTCAGGCTGGGCGCACCCTGCTCTCGCGGGCAGAGCTGCTCTGCATCCTCGCGCCTTCACCCCCACTGCTGGCGCGTAACGGCTGGCCTTGGGCCGCTAGCCCCTCGCCCGCTTGGCAGATCGCTGGGGGGTTTCTGGCTGCGAACTCCTTTCCAGTTTTCTTTAGCCCCTCCTCTGTCGCTTTTCTCTCTTTCAATAAAAGCTGCAGTTGGGCGCTGGGCGGGTGGTCCGGTGGAAGCTCCATGGCCGCGGGCGGTCAGCTGGGCCGCGGGTTACCTGCCTGGAGGAGACAGACCCAGGAGTTTGTGCGCTCAGGACGGTCCCTTTGGAAATTCAATTGTGCTGCACTTTCTTCTAAACTGAGCCGTCGCTGAAGCTCTGAAAGATTCCTCCTCCCCTCAGGCAGTTTCCTCCGTAGGAGCTTTTTCACCCTCCGTCTCTCAATCTTCTCGAGAGGATCTGTTGTGTAATTGGGTTTCTCATCTGGGGGACTGGAAATGATATTTGGATAGATTTTTCCCGGTCTTGGAGGAGGAAAGGAGGGTCAACTATTTCCTTCTATTCTCAGAGCAGGTAGGGGCCCCATGGCAGCAGAAAATAAGGTTCGCCAGTCCACCCAAGAGAGGGAGAAGCGTGGGCCGGCATTTCTGAGTGATGTACACACCCTGGCTGCTATTAGTCAATGGTAAGCTTCTCACCTCTTCTCCAGCAGCACAAGTCGATATGCTTCCAGTAGTTACTTAAGAAGTATTTAGTTGTACGTCACAAACCCCCAAAGTGGTTTTAATATAAACTTGTCCTATATATTGTATTTAATGGAATATCGGAAAGAGTACAGCCTGTAGCATTACAGTTTTACGCAGCTCCAAACTTCTGAGCTGTCACTTTGAAAAAGTCTCTGATTATAGAAACCTTGCTAATTCTTATGCTCAAATAATTTAGGTTAAGAAAATAACTAAAGCCTTGGAGGGGAAACAAATAAGATTTTTATAAGATTTTTATTCCTCTCTCTTTCCTCCATTTGTAATCCCTATTACTGAATTGTCTTCAATTTATGTGTTATTAAATGAGAGGAGAAAAAAGATATGGCTTCTATCCACCCCATTTTGCAAGCTTGCAATGCTTCACATTGTCCTATGTCTCTGAAGTCTTGAATAGTGTAGTTGTTATACTACCTAAAAGCAAGGATCAAGGGCATGAAGTGGCCTGGATGCAAAAGGAAGGGAGCATGAAGTATAACTTCTTGTCAAGATGCTAAAAATTAGAATCTTGAGAGACTGACCTTTCCATGCATTAGCTAATTTCTTAATTGAAGGATTTATTACTTTGCATATCTGTATTGAAATTTTGAAGTAGTAATAGTTTATTTTAGGTTTTATGTTATGGGAAAGACAACAACCCCATGAAGACTATGATTTTGGGCTTATTTTTAAAAATTCTCACTTGCAACATTTCTCTTCCTGGGGTGGAACTGTTTCTCTAGCGCGGCGCTCGCTCGCTCTCTCTCTCTCTCTCTCTCTCTCTCTCTCTCTCTCTCTCACACACACACACACACACACACACACACACGCACGCACCCCTCTTTCATCTGTTGCATAATGTCCAGTTGCAAATAACTGAGTTTATCACCGAACCAGAAAAGTTACAGATAACAGGACAATTCCAATAATGATTATCCAAAAAAGAAGCTACTCTATTTTTCTGTGCCCATCGCAGTCCGCTTTACTTTCCTTCTCACTTAATGCCTCAGATCCTGAATATCTGCACCATAAAATGTGGGGGATTTAAAGGCTGTGGGAGGCTCCCTTTGAAAAGGACTCCAGAGAAGGCCTTTCTAATCCAGGATACTTGAGCCGGATGGGATGAGATTGCAAAAGGGATGTAAAAAAGCAATTTGGTGAACAACTTCAGGGAAATAAACATGAAGAAAGACATTTACTTTTTACTGTGTGTTGTGCAGACATATGTTAGCTTGGATGAGAACAAGAATGGCAGTGTAAATAAATAAACAAACACAGTGAGAAGCCGCAGTTCTTGAGCCATCCCAGAAAAGTACTAAATGCAGTGGGCAGGAAAAGCTTGTCAAGGAATAAGCGCTGTTCTGAGGAAACATAAGGAAAACATTAAATAAACGGCGAGTGTATTCTTTCTCTCTTGACGCTATGCTTTAGAATAACTTTTTCCTGATCCATGTTACTATACTATTAAATGTGTGTTTACTTGCCTGGCTGAATCTTACATTCCCTCAACTGTCCTAGCAACTTACGGAAAGCATGCCATGGCCTACTTTGTACAACGTAGCACCCTCTGTCCCCCTCCCCCTTTTTAAATCAAGAAAGCAACACTCACAGAAGCCTGTAGCTGCCAATGATTTCCAGGGCCCAAGCCTAAAGCAAGTTAAAAACCATAGTCTCAGCACAGAAATCAACATTCACTTGTTATTTTTCTCCAGAAAACTAAAGTCCCAGGGAGTTTGGATAACCAAGAGTTTAAGAGAGTTGGGCCAGAAGAATAGAATAGTTTTGGACAAAGACAAGGGATTAAACACATCCAAACTAGTTATTGAAACTCCTCATCTCTCCTTTACCACCTCCCCCACCAGGCAGTGATAAATTATTTTTGTCCATTGCAGCAGTGGCACTTTAAGAAGAGAAAATGATTGTCATATTGTTGAATCCATACTGCAAATATGTGAGAGGGGGTGTGCTCCAGAAAGAGAGAGCAAGCCCCATAGTTTGGAATGGGATATAACTGGTAGTGATGAGAGATGTTTGGCAAAGTTTGGGCTGACATCAGTCATTATACCACAGAGCTGACATGCAGATCCTGAAAATGCTCAGCTCTCCAGTTCCTCAGATCTGGAGGCATCTGAGTGAGTAAGTCAAACAGGGTACTGCTGGCAGGGTCTGTGTAACTAAAGCAGCTAGAAGTCATCCTTGAAATATAGAGCAGACATCGGTATTCGAAAGACTATGAAATTAGTAAATGAAGGACAACTACTATTTTTAGAGAGAGAAATCAATGAGAGAATTATTATAGCAATTTAAAAAATGATTAAGTGGTTATATAGCATTAAGAAAATGAGAAAATCAAAACCCATGATGGATTACTTTCTGTCAGCAAGAAAGAATGTTCTTCCTCCCAGTCGAAGCTATAGACACACTTATAAAATTGTGGTAAGTGCTGTCTGGTGCCTATTTTTAATAACTTTTTTCTTTCACAAATCCATTAATTTCTGAGCTCACTTAAAAAGTTAATATCCAATAGTACTTAATATAAAGAATTTAATACCTCAGAAAATCTTGTTTGATTATAGAGCTTTAATATAAAGAAGCTATGTGTTGTAGTAAGAAAGGCGAAAGGCACTAGGCTTTTAATCTAGGGGTCAAGGTCCGTCCTTTTCTGTATTTGTTGCATTTCAGATTTCTTCATCTGAAAAATAAGAGGTTTCAGCTAAGTGATCTTCAAACTCCATTTTAACTCTGAAAATAGTGGCAATATATACAAAAAACAAAGACAGGCTTATAATTGAAATGTCAAAGCTATTTCTAGTAATATGACATCACAGCTTTCATTTACAGAATTGTGTTTAATTGAATAGGTTCAGATTTAGAAATCTGCTTGGAAACTCATTGATTTTCTGGAAATGTGACCCATTACAAGAGTCCTAGAAGACTGGCTTAGCAAAATAGGTCCAGGACTACTTTAATCTTTCTAGATGTCTCTAGACTCTGAGACAAGGAAGAGCAAATTTTAAACCTCGGATTCTGGGTAGATGCCTAGAGTGAGTAGGGGACAGGACTTTTGTACCTCCCGGAGGTACCACTCAATCTCTGTCTTCAGGAATAGTAAATGAGGAAGGAACATGAATTTCATTGAATGAGGATTTTATTTTGTGTTATTCTTTTGTTTTTCTTATCCTTATTTTTGGATGAGGATTTATATCCATGTCTTTTTTGTCCCAGGAAACTCTTCAGAAAGTCAACAGTGAAGCTTGAGTGACTGTGGTTATAGCTTTCGGCTGAGGGATTATTAGCAAAGATATAAACATACTAGAGTGTAAGGATAGATGAGGGATAATTTTAATGAGCAATTCTTTTGGAGTTGCTTTTGCATGTGTTATCTCCAAACAACCTCAAAACACGTTTCATAGATGAGACAACTAAAGCCAGTAAGGTAAAGCCACTTACTTGAGTTTATGTAGAAGCTATTCTGGTTATTTTGTATTATTCTAACATCTATTTATTTGCCTTCCCTGACCCCCAGATATTGACTTCCATGGACTAGTCATCAGAACTTCTTCCTCTGGTTTCTAGTGTAATTCAGTCAATGGGACACCAGAAGGAGGTCAGAGCATGGGAGGAAAGTGATTCTGCTCCCTTCTTGCTTTGGCATAATTCTCAAAATGGCCACATCCCTTTGGGTGGCTACAGCTCTGTCGAGCAACCCCTTTCCGGCTCTAGCTCTCAACCGGGTTTCAACAACACCATTTACTCTCCCTGCCTCTTTAGGCAAAGGAGCAGCAATGGATTCCTACTATTTCTAGACCCTGGGTGGCCCACATCTCTGTTCTTTCTCTTAACTCTGCACTATTACAAATAGTTCTTTTGTAAAAGTATCTTCCAAAATTTTTTGCTGGGTCCCTAAGTAACACATACATTTCAGACCTGAGACTTGAAATCAGGTTGTCTGATTTAAAACCATTGCTTTTTCTATCATGTCACCTGGACTTTCCACTGGAATGCACTCTGATTAAAGCTGAGTTGGGTGAAAGGGAGGGAATCTGGAGAGGCTGGAGGGTTTCAAGCCAGGAAGGCTTATCAGGTAAGGAAATAGACACATAACAGACTTCAGAGAAAGGTTGTGGGTTAAACCAGAATGAATAACTAGAATCAAAATTTCAAGGAGCAAAGCAAAGTGTATGTTCAAAGTTGTAGCCAGGTATCAGAAACAAGGTGATAAATGGGAAAAAAAAGGAACAGTCAGGATGTGGCAGCAGCAAAGAATAACATTGATTTTAAGGTGGTTTTGATGAAGTCATTTTTTACTTATTTTTTCTTGCTATATTTAAAACCAATTTTACACAATTCATGGGTGAGTGAGGGTACCTTATTGGAAGGGTGACAACTAAGGTTAATCAATCATTCATTTACCCCACAAATGTTTGTTGATGGTGCCTACTAGGGTGATTTCAGTCTAGAAGAGAAACTGAGTTTTAAACATGACCTTTATGATTAGAATATTAAAGAATGACTATAGGTTGTAGAGGTGCTCTGGTTAAAAATAATAGTATAGTTTATGAAAAAAAAGAAGGCATGTGGAGGCACATAAGGGCATGCTCAGGAACAAGGTTTAGGAAACATTTCTTCCAAGTAGCTACATTAATATATATATATTCATCTATATACTTGCCTATCATTTATGGTTTATGTTTGTTAATATTGATGCATTTGAGCAGTTACTTTTGGTCAGCCAGTTACTCTTATATCAGCATTCACTGACCATGTGACAAGTACCATGCTAGGCTCTAGAAATACAAAACTGTGAAGACTGGGACCTTGCCCTCGAGTGGAACACCCTTGGTGAGGGAAGCAGGCACACAAACCATTAAAGCTTCCGTAAGATAAATGCTGCGTGATAAGGGCTGTGTGGTATGTTGTGGGAAGAGGAAAGAGGAACAATGCTTGGGAGTGGAGGGGAGATAAACTCTGTGTCTAAGATGTACTGATTTCAAAGGACTGATGGCGAGTCTTCATGCAGATAAGGAAAGATTCCTTCTTTTACTTTAGACTGGCCCTGATTCAGAGGTGGAGGGATAAGCTCTTCTATCTTGTTTTGTGCAACTCAGTGGTCACGGTTGTCTGCCTGCTTGCTAGGGAGGCAGCCATACTCCGGGAGAGGTATCAGGCAGTTCAGCGTGGCTCAACATTGACCATGTGGGAGTGCTGTTAATGGCTGATACCTGTGTAGGGGTCTAGGTAGGTTAATGATTTGACCAGTTTACTGTAGCTACACTGTGGGTAGATTCCTCTCATGTGAAAAAAAAATGACATTTGATTTCTCCTATTTCCTACAAGTGTTTGAATATATTTAGAGTGACCAACAAAGAAATGAAGATTAACCTTCCTGGGCATCCAGCTGCTCTCACCCTCCTGCTCCATCCCACATGATCCACCATTCCCCACACATTCTTCTATTTGTTTGCAACATGTTCTCTCCAAAGAGTGTTTTATGTGTCCAACCTTCCCCAAAAGTCTCCTGCTGAGTCTCATCCATTCTGCTGTCTAGCCCTCTCACCTTAGAAGTTTCCTATTCTGGAACCTGGCCCTAGCTCACATATTAGTGATAAAGGGTTAGTTTAGCTCTGCCCTTCTCTCCTTCTTTTTCCCCTTATATGGTCTTTCTATTCTAGAAGCACATCGTGTGGGGTGTGCCCCAGATGTAGGGAATTTCAAGCCTTTTTCAATATGAGGAATAGAAAGGGTTCTGGTTGGCTGGTGGTCCTGACATTTGGATGCTAGCCCACTCACCACTCTTTTCCAACTTGGCAGGTGGAGGGAAACAAAGGATTTTCCTCCCAGTGAGCTTTTGTCTGTTATACATTGCTTGTATAACAAACCAGCCCTAAACTTAGTGGCTTAAAATGTCAACTATTTATGGCTTCTCACAATTTTGTGAGTTGACTGGTTGTTCTCTTGGTCTTGCCTAATGTGCTCATGTGCGTCACTCATATGCTGCATTCAGCTGTCAGGTCACTGGGCCCGGACTCAACAAATGGCAGAGACAGTAGGCCTCTCTCCCCAGATGGTTTTTCATTCTCTGAGCATGAAGCTCTCTGGGTTCTAGACACATGAAAGGAGAAGGTGCAAGTCCCCTTCGAATTTCTCTAAAGTCATTTTCAGTACACTTTGTTGGTCATAGCATGTTGCAGGGTGAGCCCAGATCTCAGGGTTTACTCAATACACTTCGTCTTTTGATATGAGGAACTACAAAGAATTGTTAGCTATTTTTAATCCACTGTAGAGCTAATGAGCAGTTTATCTCTGTATTAAGTCAAGATTTTGAACCCTTTGGCTGGTCAGAAAACTAACACTGAATTGAAACAGGAACGCAAAACTGAGGTTTATCACGTGCCCTCTCTGTAAAGAGTGTTCTGCTTCTAGACTAGTTCTTTATCTGGATGGACTGAGTTTCAAGTTTAGTCTTGAGGCCTCACAATATTAAATCAGTACTAAGTTCCAGGCCACTTCTGGAATAAAATTTTGGCCTTAAGGCCATAAGTAGAAAGCCATTATGGTTTGGAATGCAGAGAAAAATTGTTGGGGTATTCTGATCTTGGTTGAAGTCACAAGGGCTTCTCTATACAGAAGGCTCCTCATTTAAAAGAACCACTGTGTAAATGCTTTCTTGATGGGAGGGAGGCCTTTTGTCTATTAAAATTGACAGAGGAACTTATTATTTTAATGCACAAGAACAAAAAGCACTATCTTTTTAACTTACATAATTCTAGGATTTAGTGAAATAAATTTATTTCTTTTCTACAAAATTTTTTTTCCTACAAAATAAATTTACCTTAAGTGTTGAAGTAGGCAAGTAAACTAGTGGATTTCTCCCTCAGTATCAATTGATTTTCTGCCTTACTTAAGAATGATGTGGACGTGGTTTCATAGTGTAGTGGTTCGCATGTCTTCTTTACACGCAGAAGGTCCTGGTTTTATGCCCCATTGGAGCCACAGTCCATGGTCTACAGTGATGCCACCCTAAACAAGCCTGATGTCTGATCTCAGAAGTGCCTGGTTAGTACTTGGATGGGAGACCACCTAGGAAGACCAGGTGCCATAGGCATAAATAAAAAATAAAAATTAAGAAAAAGAATGTTACATTGATGTTGCATGAACATTATGGTGAATGTTTATTATCTGTGATCATAAGATTGAACAATTTTTTATTAACATAGTAAATTATTTAAAATATGGTGTTTTTCATGCTTTTGTTAAAGATACATAGTATAGTATTTAGAAATTGAAGGCCAGCCTGACTCCTAATAGATAAGTAATAACCCCAGATGTCTTCCCCAAATAATATTTATATGTATAGCTTGCTTTTCCTCCCCCCTGCCCATGTCTCTCTCTGTATAATACTTTTTGTTTTAGCTGCTGAAATTCACATCATTATATTACTTGAAATCATTGCGATTAAAAATTTATTTTAAAAACAAATACTCCCAAGAAAGTTAAGAACGAGGAAATTAATTAGATTGTTTTCTTCTTAACAGATCTCTGGTATTTGGTAAGGGGAGAAGGTTTGACCTGTAAAGGCATTTGAAAATGAAAATATGTGGGACTTGTGTCTATTAAGTACCCTGAGTGACTATGAGAGGTGGAAAACTGAGAGTAAAAACAAAAGCTGCAAGAAAAAGCAGCAGCAGAAAGGGAGGTATGAGTGTTTTAGGATGAACTCAGTTTTCTATGTATGGCCCTATGAAGCATTAATACAAATTTAAATTAGACATCTTATTGCAGTCCCCTTAATATAGGAAGAGTTTGTGTAAAATATTACACAATGGATTATTCTAAAATTAATTAAAAAATCTTTGACATTGATTAACCTAAAAGTTGGCATATGTAATGAGTTAAGAAAGAAAAATTGTCCAGAAAATAGAAAGTAGATGAATATATATTCACAAACACAAAAAGTAAGGTTAAACATACTATACCATTTTTACTCTTCATCCATTTCTTTTTAAAATTAATTGTCATCGAATTGCTGATGTTATTGATACTTGTCAGTGAGGATTGTATGAAAGAGTTTTCTCTTACACAACTGACTTTTAAATGCTTCGTTGGGGAAATCCTCAATGACAACATAAATACATTTCATTAGATACTAGTAACAGTGCCACATTTTAATTTAAAGAATGACCTAGCTAATGCAGACCATTTTGTTTAATTTATAGCCCTGAAGTTTAATATTCTACATTGCTTAATTTGAAGATAACAACTTTGAAAATGTTAAGAAGATAGATTTTTCATCCTCTGAACATTATGTTGTCCTACAGCTACTCCAGCTATTGAATCAAGACCATTTATTATTTGGGAGTAAAGGCAGAGATCACTTAGACCATAATTTTATTCTTCTGCTTTGAGCCTCAATGCTGCCTTTCTTAAATCTCTAGTTAATATTATTTTTGCCATGGAATTGTTGAGAGAGAAGAAATTTCTTAACTCTAAAATTTTCCTTTTTTGTGTACAAGCAAAGCTGGGGATCTAAATATAGAGTTTCACTGAAAGTCTTAGTGTAGTGAGGAATCAGAGTGGAAATGGTGTCCTTGTTAGAGGGAAGAAGTAGAGCATCCTTCCGGAACTGGAGGAAAGAGAGTGGGAAAGTAGGAGAAAGAAATCATAGTTCAGTCTCCTCCTGACAGTTCCTTTATGTTCCTTTTTATGTAGGAGGGTCAGAATTATTATGGATATCTAGCTCCTTGTATAAAGTACCTATAAGAAACTTATAATAAAAGTTGGAAGATGAACTAAAATTCCTCCCTGTATTGGTGGGACCTAATAGGTCAAGGGCATATTTGTTTGGGGGCCAGAGATATCTCGAGCAGTACTCAAGTATAGTTGAAAAGTGACCAAAGGAGTTTTCCATATAATGCCGGCCCTGGCATGACCTTATGTGGCAGCCATGGGTCTGTTCAACAAATAGTCTGTCTATCTTCAGTATGTGTACAGATTTCATTTCTCTGTCCCTCTCTCCTTTTAAAGTTAGGTATGGAATGTATAAATTGAAAGAAATGAGAGCAGAAGTGACACCAAGTTACTGCAAGATAAAAGCTTTAAAAGCCAGGGTCAGGTTTACAACATTCTCTTTGTAGTGCTGTGATGGTCATGAAAGCACATGAGAAAATGAATCCTTCCCCAGACTAGGTCCTGTGGGACTGTGCTGAACAGTCCTCTCATTCCCCAGACCCCGCTGACTATGTAGCATGAGTAAGAAACACCACTTGGTAGTTATCAGGCTACTGAGTTTTCCCTTAAATCAGATTCTGATTCTGTCAGTCAGCATAGGTCCTAGCATATATAAATCAAGATATATGTGCAGAAAGGGAATACATAAGAGAATAAAAATACATAATCTCTACCAAAATAATAAAGAGGGAAGTAATGGATAATTTACAGGGTAAGATTCAATAAGTCCTGATTGATAATGGGCAAGATTGATTGAAAGATGGAACAGCTGAATTTTTTGGAATAAGATATATTTGCTGTTGTTGAATTAGTAAGTATTTAAAAGTTAAATACAGGAATGGATTCTTTCATTTTATTATATCTTTTTAAAAAATGATTACCTTTAATTCCCAGTTGAAACACAGAGGTTTTAGAGAACTTGAAAGTTTCGGTAGGTAAGCCAATCTTTCGCACTTAGCAAATATTTCAGTCTTGTGCCATAACTCCCTCCCTCTGAAGTGCGCATTATCTCTGTGACCGTGGGCTCTGAATCACTAAGCCCAGGATCCTTCACACGCAGCGCTCCGTGCTGTTACTGCTAGTCTGGGGGAGCAGGAGTACAAAAAGGAAAGCTGTTTCCACATGAACCTGAGGTAGGAACACATTTAAAGAATCCTGGAGTGAGAAAAATGTATACGGGGAGGGAATTACCATTTTTTTTTTTGCAAGCTTTTAAAAATACAGAACAAATTTTATTTCTCTCTAATGGCAAATTATGCCACCATAAGGTCTCTGTACTGAACTGAAATTTCAAAAGCAAATTGGAATTTTGCCTGGAAATTGGTAAAACTTCTGATTCTTAATAAAAGTTCTGATTCTTAATTTGACCTGCAAAATTCATAGAATTCTAGAACTGGAAGAACTCTTAGAGATCATCTAGTACATATTATTTTATTTTGTAGATAAGGAAGCTGAGACTTGAAAGATTAAATGACTTGCCTAAGGCCATACTGGCAAAGCTGAGACTGAAGCTCACTCCCTCTCATTATTAGGATACTTTTGACTACATCAATATTCTGAGTGCTATTTCACTTAGCATTCAGTGTTTCATCACCCACGCTACTGTAGAAATCCATTTTTTTTTGTTTCATATCAATGGAATCTGAGAACAGTTCATTCACCAGTTCATTCGTTCATTCACTCGCTTATTCAGTATTTCTTTTCTTTTTCTTTGTTTCTTTTTAAAATAACTACAGCACCTGGTATTCCTAGATGGTTTCCCATCCCAGTACTAACCAGGCCTGACCCTGCTTAGTTTCTGAGATCAGACGAGATCCAGCACGTTCAGGGTGGCATGGCTGTAGACTCAGCATTTCTTTAGTACCTTTTCTGGGCATTGTCTTTGATCCTCACTACTATTTTCAAGCAAAGAAAACTTTATATAGTTTAAAATAATTATGCATGTATATGTTTTCTTGGCTTAAGCACTGTAATTCTGGTTCTTTTAGTAATTTTCATTGACTTTCATATACTTGTATTTGAAAAATCTAGCATCAGGTAAATTATGAATATAATAGAAGAAAGATTTAATATTTCTGCATTTATTTTCTTAACTGAAGCCCACATTTTTTATAATAGAGCACTCACATATGAATTTGCTACAGAAGTGGCTATTTTTTTCCAGTCATACTTAAGAAATAAAATTATAAACTGCTTAAAAAATAAGGCAATGTGTTTATTTCATATATTACCCTATACTAGTATTGCTGAAATTTATTTATTTTCATATTACTGCAATGTATGAAAATCACTTGGATTCTTCTTCCACACTGCCTATTAGTGAGAGTGCTGAGTGTCTACTCTGTGGGCAATAAAAATAAATTTATTAAATATTGTGAGAGTGCCCAAAAGAAATGAAGGACACAGATCTCCAGGAGCTCATATTTAGTCATGAAGAAAATATGAAGAAATATATAAAAAACAAAAATGTTATGCTATATATACTTTCTTATACCTAGAAAAAGTTTTCTCTTTAAACTACAAAGAAGTGAGCAGAACCAGTTAAGTTCAGTCAAGGTGCCAGTCTTTGAAGACTTGAGTGCTAAGCTAAATTTTTAGACAAATTTGGTGGAGATTTGAGAAGGGGTAGTTCAGATGCTGAAGTTACTTCTAATTCAAAGGAAAGACTTAGGCTCAACTTTTTCTTTCTGTCTTTCCCTTAAGACCAACTAAATGGCCCACTCTGTGCATATGCACCCTCTGAATGTTCACATTCACATCCAGCAGCAATTTTTGAGGCTTCACGTGTCAGGCCCTAAGGCAAGGCACTATTGTATGTTGTCACATTCATTAACCTAATAGTTCTGTCATCTAGGCAGCTTAGCAGGTTATTCTCAATCTTCTCTTCCATGCCATTTATCTTACTTACCACTGGAATCTAAAATATATAAATAATATGTCTTGGGGAGAGAGAAAGGAAAGGCAAGTGAGTGAGCACTAGCTCTAGCTCTGGCCTCATTCCCAAAGACATCAGTTTAAAAGGCCTTGCTGCTTGCTGTGGTCCTCAGAGCAGTAGCCCTTAGATTACCTTGTTAGCAAAGCAGAGGCTAAGGCCCCACCCTTGACCTGTTGAATCACAATCTGCTGAATTATCTTAACCATTCTCCCATGTGATTTGTACTCACATTAAAGTTTGAGAAGTTTCTTTAATGATACACTAATCATTTAAGGGAGTTTTTAAAAATACTGATGAACAGGCTCTATTTCAACACAATTAAATCAAAATCTAGTGATTGTGGCATTTGTATGATTTAAATACTTCCCAGGATGTTCTGGTCTGCCCTCAGTGTTGAACATACTGCTCTGTTCTTTTCCAAATGTACCTAAAGATAAGAATCACTTAGAACCCTTGTTAACAAAATAGATTCCAGATTCTAGGTTTAGGACCTACTGAGTCAGAAGTCAATTTCCTGAGGAGATACCTGTTTATCTGTATATTTAACAAGTAACCCAGGTGCCATTTATTAACAAGGAAGCCCAGGAAACAGTGGTAATTCCATGATGTGCCGGTCCTTTCATCTGGTGACCTTGCGGGGGCTTATTTTTGTCTCAGTGCCCTTATATTCTTTTACCAGGTGAGGAGAGGGTGTGGACTCACAAAACAGGGAGGTAAACATGGAAAGGAGAGAATGTAGAATAAGTTCAAAATACCTGATAGGGTGGGAGCTGAGGTGGGGGTGAGGCTCAAATTAGCCTGCATTCCTTTATCTTTATCAAGAGCCATTGCTACACCTAGATCAGTGAATGATTCTGAACAATTCTAAATCTCTTTGTTTGGGGAAGGGCTGGTGCTGAAAGGGAACATTTCAGAGAAGATAACCAAATGTTTTTAGAGCGAGAGAGGGCAAATCAGAATAGTTAACTTGATTGAGAGTCTTAGGGTTCAGTATGAAGGGAATGAGTAATTATTATTCAAGATTGTGGGTAGCTATCCTTTGGATTCCTTTTATTCTTTTTTAACCCCTAGATTAAGGAATACCAATTTCAAAAATGTGTAGTCTCTTTACTGGTAAATGTGATACAAAGGGTAACAACACATTTCTAATACTCGTGTGGATCTGTTAATATATCTACCATCTTGACATAGAGCACCAGATCGGTTTGATGATTAATTCTTTATAAAATCATGTTAGCTGTCATTCAAGATCTGGTTCTTTTCAAGGCCTTATATTGATTAATAGAATTATTTGTACTTTTATTTGTTATATTTCATAGTAGGAAATCATGTATTTTAAACATCTATATATAGAGATTTTTGGAGCACTCTGATAGGTGCTCAAGTTAAAAAAATCTTAAAGGATACATCCCCTGTCTTTGGAGGGCATGAAATTCATTGTGGGGATAGGTCGGAACTTATAAACACAAAAAATAAACAACAGTGGAGCAGAACATATATTGAGAGCCAAATGGGAGGTTCAGGCAGTAAGTGCTAAAGAGGCTGAGAGTGCTGTTTGCCTTTGGGTGCTGTGCTTTGGTCTCTCCCTTGGAAAGGTGCCTGTGTAAACTAGGAGGCTGTGTTCTATTTCATCACCTATTTCTCTTATAACTTTAACAATAATTTGATTTCTCCAAATATTAGCTGATTGCAAAGGTTTCCTGTGTTTCCCCTGATGCTAAACTTAAAGGTATTTCAGACACAACAGATTATTTTATCAAGTTTGAGTATCTAGGGAAATTACAAGACCTAAGATAATTAATTTTTATGATATGCACCCAAAATAGACATTTGGCAAATAACTTATTGCCCTGCCTCCTCGTTCTAGCAAGGAGTTGTGATTTCCCAAGGAAGGCAGAGGAGTTGGAAAACAGCAGGACTTTGCCACAGTTCGTAATTAATGAGGTGCTAAAAGTCCCGGAGCAGAGGTTCCCAGACTCAATGTGTGACTCAAAGGGATGAGAAGCGCCCAGAATTTCAAACAAGTGTCACTTAAATAAACCGAAAGTGAAGTGAATCCAGTCTGTGGAATGGGAAATGGTCTATTGACATCGGGCCATTCCATGACTGTGTAAGATACAACGTAATAAGGATTAGTCACCACATTTTGCAACTTGTGATAAACTAGTTTTTTTTTTTTTTCTGAATAGTGAAGAAAGTGAGAAATGATCTGCTTTACAGTATTCATGGAAGTTAAAATGAACTCTTAATGCACCAGTGTTCAAATAAATAACCAATCTGTTACAGATTCCCACCAGCATGACTTTCCTCTGCCCCTTTAATTTATATTAATCAATCAAGTTAATTATTAATATAGGAGACAAGACAAAGTACTTTTCTAATCAACTAATAGCTGAAACCCAAAGCCCAATGAGAAGTTTTTTACTGGGAGAAGCATTTTGGACCATGAGAGCTGCCTAAAATGGAATGTTTTTCTGCAGAGTAGAATTCCTGCATAAATTCAGATGAGTGTTAAGGTATTTCCAAATTAAGATTTATGGTTTCTTCTTCCATATTATTTCCAAGTTTCTAAATATACAGCATCTAAATTTTGGGTTGTAAGAGCTAAAATAACACTTGTAATAGGGTCTACCTAATGTAGGATAGCAGAAGCTGTTAAACAGAGCTCACTAAAATATATATCTATATCCATAACTATATATCTATGTATGTATACATATATACATTTATAATATATATGTATATATATACTTCATATATCTGTATATGTGTGTGTGTGTGTGTGTGTGTGTGTGTGTGTGTGTGTGTGTGTGTGTGTATATATATATATATATATATATATATATATATATACACTTTATATAGCTTCCCTGCTAGGATGGAAAAGGATAAAAAAGGTATGGTATTATTTGATTACCCCAGCATGGATAGAGAGATTTCATAAATACTTCTATTATCATTGATGTATGGTACTTAATTTTTCAGTGATCTCAAACAAATTTTTATACTGAATAAGTCTACCTGAGATTGAGAATGCAAACCATGTGAAAGAAATATATTTAAGAGCAAATATATTTAAGTGTTAAGATTTTAGGAGAATTAAACAAGTCCCTTTTTGCAATATAGAACTAATAACATGTGTATCTTGCCATAAAGGAACATATTACATTTGTATATTTAAAAATTAATGTATCTTCATTATATATGTGAAAAGATGAATCTGATTAAATTTGATCAGTGAACTTTAAATTGTAAAAATAAAAGCTTCGTGATAGGTTTATTTGATAGCATTTATTAAACGCTTGTTCATTAAAAAACACTACCTGCCTTATACTAAAACTATTATCGTGAATTTGGAACTTTAAGAATTTAAATCATAGAGCCAGTATTTGATGACTTGACTTTAGGGATCTCTTGTCCTGATATCTGTAGGAATGAGTTAGAGATATAACTTTGTAGTTTACGGAACAAAAACATTTCAGCTTTGTTCTTAAAAAGTTAAGAAAGATCGAAATGATTTTGCTATTTTTTTTTTTAAAGAAAACTTGTAGATTTGCTGTGTGAGGTGTAGTCTTATAGCAAGCACTTTCTGTTATATACATTACAAACATTTCCATGTTTTAAAGGGTGTGTTGAGAAAGCACTGGGTCAAGTCTTTTCCTCCAACATACTCTAGAGGGAGTCAAATCTAAGAAAGTTATGTTTAATGCATTTCAACTGCTATTGGCTCTTTCAGAATTTTTTTTCTTGGTGACAACACTGTTTTGACCCTCTTAATAAGAGCCCAGTCCAGGATTTGGTTAAAACCTGGAGCTAATGAGGCCAAGGTAGAAACTGACTCCCTGTGTGAACCAATTAGCATCTTACAGAGAAAATAACCTCCCCCTTGGTCACAGATTGTTTGGGTTATCTGTGAACCAATGCGTATTTTGGCATGAATGAGGACAGAGTGAGAGGTAGGATGTGGAGTAAGAGAGTATTTATGGACCAGGGAAAATCCTTCCTCTCAGACTAGAATAATAAGCCTCTATATGGGTCTCAATGCTACCAGTAATTAGCTTTATGAACTTGGGAACACCATTTATCCCCTTTGAGATTCAGTTTTTTCAATTCTGCTAAAATAGATGGCTTAGCTAGAAGAAGATCCTAGATTTAAATTTTATGATATTATTTCAACAGATGATAGTTTATGGTTTATATAAAAGTTTGTTTTGAAAGTCTGAATATAAGCCACTAGCTCCTAGAAAATCACGGGTCTAACACTTTGTGTTAAATGTATTTGTACCATTACTAAACATACACGACTGGACTGTATTCTTCCCCCAAACACTTTTTGGTTTTTTTCACGTTTGCTCCTTTTATTGAACTATTTATTTAACTTGAAATTCCTTTGACTTCTATCTCCAATTACAGAAATTTTACATGTTCTTCAAGACCTGACTCCGCGAGTGTGCACTCCATGAAAAAACATCTTGTTGCTCCCAATGCTGTGGGAATGACTTCTGCTTTCTTTGAACTTTCTTGTCATCTTGCTTTAATTTTTCTTTTGTCATTATCATTTTCTACCTTGCATCATAGTTTTTTTTTAGGCATATCTTACCTCTTCAACAATCTTCAAGCTCCTTAAGTGTGGGGATCAAGTAATCTAAGCTTTACAGTCTTCATTTTAAGTAAATTGGTTTGCTCATAGAAGATGCTCAACAAAAAACTGCTGATGCAATGAATAAAAGAACATTAAAAAAGAGCACCTCGTTTATGAAAACTTATGTAAGACAGAGTCTATTTTAGTATTACTAGCTAGCAGTACTTCAGGCTTCATACTTGAATGATGAGACTGCTCCTTCCTGTGTTTGTGAGGAAATAATTTTAGGAAGTTTTCTCTTTAGGAATTGAAGGAAGAAAAAGTATATTGTTTATGTTTTTCTTTTGTACCTTACATGTTTATTTCTAAGAAATCATACAGCTTCAATTTTGTTCTCTGGTAACTATAAGTTGGTATCTATTTAAAGTAGTTTTTGAGTGAATGTTTTTAAAGATTTGCATAAAATTTTTGCACAGTTAATCTCCTGTAAATGTAGCACTTGGAGATAGGAGTAGCCAGCATTTTTCTCATCAAGTGCCAACTTATTTCCATATCACTACAGGTTCAAATCTGCAGACAGAACCAGAACTAGAATTAAAAGTTCTCACATTTAGTACAAGATGTATATTAGGATTTTGTTTCACAATTTCTTAGTTACTCTTGTAACTTTGATTACTGTTATTATGTCTCTTTCCTATCTTCCTACTTTCATTTCTACATTTTGTTCCTTTCTTACAGCCCACAGCTATAACAAGGTATTTATATATTAGGTGTCCTGTACATATTTTATTTTATTATTTTATTTGTTTTGATTCTCACTACTCCACTTCCTTAACCAGAGTATGGAGTTTTATCCAGGGAAAAAAGTTTTATCTAGGGACAAAATATACATATATTTTTTTTAAACTTACATTTATCTATCTTCTCAAAGGCTTTTTTTCATCACAAACTTTCATACTGTACTTTAGCTTTTCCGTGTTTCTTTCTTCAAGAGGCTTACATTTCATTTATTTTGGATATCGGCTTATACTGTGTGATCCCTTCCTTTGGTAATTGCAGAGGCATAAATCCATGATAATAAAATATCAAGCTGTGACTTGAAATTTTTTGGATAGGAAGGCCTTGTGCATCATCATGTTCTTCATATTAACATGCCATGAACGTATGTGGTTTTACCAGTGGGTATGGGCAGAGTGTTATTTCTTCTACCCCATGTTAAATCTCTTCTACCTAGGTATAGTCTCCTCACCACTCAGCGCAGCTCAGAGTGAAGGCAGAGCTCTAGACAGATTGCTTAATTTTTCTCTTCCAAACCTCTTTGTAACTCCTCTGGACTGCTGGATGACTAGGGTGAGAAGACTCTCTCCATCTGAAATATATCTGAAATTATAATATTAATGATGGTATAATAGAGTAGGGTCATTGACCAATTGCAGAGTCAGAAAGTATTATAAAGATTGATATTAAAGGCCAGATAGAAATATAGTATTAGAGAGAAATATATGTCATTGGCAAGGATGAGCTCTAGGAGGAGTTCATGGAGGCCTGGTAATTACTTAGTTCTGTCCCTTGGCTTCTGTTCAAGAGCTTTTTTTGGAGTTCCACTAAACTAAGCAGAGTAGAAGTGTACAATATCTAACAGAAACATAGACTGCAGAGACTTTGTAATAACATATTTTCCAGGTTAATTTCTAAGGTCTTCATTGTAGAATGAGGATGTTTTCATATAAAACCAAACTATTGATGTAACAGAAAACAAAATATATTTTTATCCTTTACAACAAAACTCCGAACAGAATTTTATCATAGAGATAATTAGCATCATCCATACTAAACATCCATGTTAGCATCACTTTAGATTCTTAGTTTCTGTATCTTATTTCATATTTTTTTCTTTTTTCTTTTCTTTCTTTTTTCTTTTTTTACAGTTTGAGGTGTACCTTTAAATTATTGAGGAAGATTTTGAGTGTTAAAGTCATTGTGACTCTACTAAGGAGTAGTTAGTTAGCTGTCTGCCCTTATACTGTGGATGGTATCATTCTTTTCTTTTGGCTTCAGAACTGACTTCGATTTCAGGCTGTCTTTTTATGCTATTGATATATAATGTATATATGGCAATGACGATAAAGTGAACATAAATTTTATGAGGTTATTATGGAATTGACAAACTCTCAATATTTCAGGAATTTAGATCGTATCATCTTCCTCCTTCCTTTACTCTCTCCCTTCCTCTCTCCCTTCCTTCCTTTCATCCTTCTCTCCTTTCCTTTTTTTTTTTTTTTTGTTCATTTCTCATTCTTTTAAAAGCTGGAAAGCATGGATTAATTTATGAATTGATGTGCTGATGTATGCTGAACTCAAATCTTTTTTGAAACTCCTAAAATGAACAACCGATAATGCTGATACTTGAATATCTTGGAATAAAGCATTAATGCCATACATTATTTTGAATCTAGAGCTGAACATGTCATTGCTATTGTGTTTTTCTACAAAGATGTATAAGGCTAGTGCCAAGATCATTCCCTGGGAAAAAATTAGTACCAGAAGAGTAGTCTCCATAATAACCTGTGGGCCACTTACAGCTATGAAAAGGTTTCTAGTAGTCTTTCCTGACTTTACCTTGAATATTTGGTTTTTATTTTTTATATTTTATATGTTTCTGGGTACATATCAAGCATATCAAGGATAGACATGAAGGAACAGAAAAACTAAATAAATATCTTTCTTTTAACTGCTTAATTTCCTAAGGATTAATGGTAAGGACTTTGAGGACATATATCCATTTCTATAGTGCAATAATTCTCTCAAACATTTAGGTATGACTGGAAATCTCACTGAAGTTCCTTGAACCAGAGAGGAAATAAAAATTACTTTAATTTGTAATAATAAAGAAAAATATTATAAAGGTTTATAAGGAAAATAGCTATGTTGGAACAGAGGCTCAGAAATAAGGAAAACATAATGCACTCTCTCAAAAGTCTTAACTGAATTATTACTAGTGATTTTTCTTGTTGCATTAATACTTTTGTTCCGCCTTGTGCCAAGGTTTTTAAAATGCAAAAAGAAAACAAAATTGGGAAGTAAATCTCCCAATGGAGCTTCTTTATAAGCTTAAGAATTCACATTATTCTCCACTTTTCCTCTCCACCCCACCAAAAAAATTTCAATGCCACTGTCATTTCCATGATTTTGAAAACTGATACATTGTTTTCCATACTAGAAAACAAGAAAATAGAGTAGTATTTCTACTGCTATATGTAACACAGATGCTATTAAAAATAATTTAATGAAGCATTTAGATTCACACTGCTAAATTGCTCAGCTCTGGTCATCAGATTTTATGCAGAGACTCCATAAATATTCACAAATATTCATCTATATTCATTTACGCTTCTTTGGGTTCTCTTTCTATTTTTAGCTGGAGATACTTTCTATTAGATGATGGTAATATCTTAGTGTGTGCACTGAGAGGCCTCCGAATTGCTGGAGCATTTTGCCAATAAGTATTTGAATATTAGTTGAGTTGTTTGCTTTAATGCTATGTATACTTGTCTCCTAATAGGGGAGTTAACCATTTAGCATAATTTAAATACTTTTTCAATATTTTGTTTTATGGTTTCTGATTTTCATGCTTCATTAGTGTCTCCTTTTATTTCTGTTATAAATCGTATTTTTGTTTTACTTGTCTAGGAATTTAGAAAGTAAGCATCTTGTTTTTAATCCTACGAGTGGTTAATAAGATGATAGCGGTTAACTAGTAGAATTAAAATTTTTTCAAAAACATTTTAGTTTCCTTATGTTCCTTATTATTGAAAGTAAAAACATATTAATAATTTATTTAGTTATTCATTTTTAGTTGTATAATTAGTGTATTTACAAAATTTGACATACCTGTGATGGAACTAAACATTTGCTTGGCTCCACCTGCTTCCTGGGGTCTTGGCCACTTGCTCAGTGGAGATCTTTGGCCAACATATTGTGGAGTTACTTCATCCTCAAATGCCACTTGCTGTGTCAGGTACATCTGACAAGAAATCAGGCTTTATTGCACCTGTTGAATGGAGGAGACCTGCAGCAGCATCTTAATCAGGCTCAATTCAGCTAAATGCATGGCAATTCTGTCTCTTCCCACTGGTTCTGTGTTCAGATGAGCACTGAACATTGGGCGTGAGATGTGCCTTTCTCAAAGGCTCTTCAGATGTGGTGACTAATTCAACCCAGAAGTTCTTGGGAGATAACTTGTGAGGAAAACAGTTGACCAATGAGGAATAGTTGATGAGAGAGAGAGAGAGAGAGCGAACGGGCACTGATTCTCTCATCATTCCCCATCCCACCCAACTGTTCCAAGGTGCAGCTGTTCCACGTGGCCTGCCAAGAAATGTCCTCAGCTATGGTTTCCCAGGAAGCTTTGAGCCTCCGTACTGCGCCATGTTGTTTCTGCTTTCCTTGCTGCTCTGCCTCATTTTCTGGTTTCTCTCACTCTTGCAACCACTAATTACACTCTTTCTCACAGAAAGACATTAATTTCCAAGCTTTACCTTAGCCTCTGTTCTTTAGAAGCCTGGGTTTTGACAAATGTTTGTTTTAAAATAAATCTTATGTGGAACTATAAAAATGGAGGCATTCAATAAATTTCCCTTTATTTTTCTAGATTTTTAGTAGACACTTCTATATATTTAGAACAGATAATAATATGCATCTTTTGTTTTGTTTTTCCATAAGTGGAAAAATCTTGTATGTATTTTCCTGAGATTTGATTTCTTCACAAAACTATGAATCTTAAACATTCCTCTATGCCAGTTCATAATGTTCTATCTCATTCTTTTAAACACAGTATTCCATAGTATGGATGTACCATATGGATTTAACCCACCCTCTTTATAACTCACATTTACAAGTTTCCAATATTTTGCTGTTACAGATAATGTTGTAATAAATATTTTGTAAGTGCTTCTATGTGCCCATGTTCAAATATTTCTCTGGGATAAAAAAGTACTTTGAGTGAGATTGCTGGAGATGAATATTATGCACATTGTGAATTTTACTAGCTACTCCAAAATCCTATATCTCCCATCATCTGTAAGCATTTTTACTGTGATCATTTTCAACTATTTTTAAACTCAACAGCACTGGGTAATATAAAATTTTACTTCATGCCAAGCTCACATGCGAAAAATAACATTTCACTGTTGTTTTAATTTATATTTCCTTAAGTAAGGAGGAAAAATAGTTTTCTATGTTTATGGCCACTAAAATTTCTTCTGAAAGTTTCTGTTTTTATTCTTTCCTTATGATATCATTTGGGCCCACATGAATGATGAACTATATGGGAGTATTTTACTTTCCTTAGCCCTTACAGCTACTGAGGTACTTTTCTTTTACACACACACACACACACACTTTTATACAAGATTATTGTTAACATACAATTATTTTTTCTTGTGTTTTTTTTCATTAGGTTTTATAATTAATGAGAATTTCAAGTTGATCCTATGCTCAATAGAGTTCAGCGTTTACCCTCATTTTCAATAACATAATTGTCTATTAAGTTCTAATTTCGAATTATTTCTTAGTTGCTAGAATTTTTTTTATTTTAACTTTCGTTATTCTTTTATGACACAAGCAATTACATACTATAAAAATACAAATTCATGTGAGAAAATTTTTTATTCTAGTTAACATTTTGGTATATAACTTTTAAAGTATTTTCTATAATATAAAGAATCATATTTTTCAAAAACTAGCTTAAATAATGCCTATTTTATAATCTGCTTTCTTATGTAACTGTAAAATGCAAACATTTTTGAGTCCTTATTATTTTCATAAACATTGCAAAGAAGGTACTTTTATGAACCTTTGAATATCTTCAGTTGCCTTTACAGATAATTATAACTTGGCTGAATATTAAATTATTAGGTCAAAGTATTTGCTCTCAACTCTTTCAACCATTATTATTATAGAAAAAAGCTATGTTGCCTGTTTTTCTTTGTAGTCATTATGTAATATTTTGTCATCTATGTTTATTTTTATGATTTTATTCTGATATTTGATATAATTTTCAAATTCTTTATCAATTACATTCTCTTTTTTTTTGAATATTTCTTTTATTCTAGATGTTCTTTTTTTTTTCAGGACATTATAGCAAAATGAGTAACATCATATTTTGATGTCAAATGGCCTCCTTTGTAATTCTCACTCTCTTCCTACTAATTTTGTCATTTTAAGGTAGTCATTTTTACCTCAGTTTCTATATCTATAAATATGAGGATGGATTGTTGAGAGAATTAGTGGGTATGTAAAGTGCTTTGAAAGATTCTCTGTAATTATTAACTATTGTTAACATATCTAGATATATGTTACCTACATATCCATCTTATAGTTTTTTTCTTTTCCATATTTTGGGAGAATATTTTAAGCATGTCCACTTCATCATTGGTTTGATTTCTCACAGTGTTAATATCATCTTTTATGTCTTCCAATGTGGATTTTAATTCTGTTATTTCATTTTAGCTTAAGAAAACAATTCTTTCTTATTTCACCTGCCTCCATGTTTTTGTGATTCTGCTGGTTTTTTATCTCACCCTTATGGCTTTCTCTTGTGTGTGTCATAGATGTTTCAACTTCTTGTGGTCTAATTAAAATGTCTTATATATACATTTAAACTTTATTTTTTTGAAAGTTCTTTTTTTTCATTGTTCTTTAAATTTGATGTAACCTTACTTAGGTTGTCGTTACTTTTATTTTTTTCCCCCCAGAAGTCCAGCTTTCTCTCTTTCTTTTATTTATTTTTCGATTTATTCACTCTTGGGGTTTGCCAACACACTGTGTATGCATTTCCCTTTGGCTTCAGAGTCTGTCTCCTTTAGTGATGATTAAGTCTACTTCTCAGACTTATGGCTCAAATGGCTGGTTAGTGCACAGAGTTCTTTCCCACTTTTCATTATCTGCAACTGTTTATATTATATTGCTGTCTAAGGTGTGATCTACTTTTATATTCTACTGCCTGTTATATGCCATTTTGAGCATATTAGTACATTCTTCAATATACCCTGCTTCCACAAATCTTATCTCTACCTATACCTGTGATGACTCACTTGTAAGAAGTATACTTTTTAGAAATAATTGTGCCATTACTATTATGCCCGTATCTATTCCCTACCCTGTTTCCTAGAGTTTACAGAATTAGACCAGATGTTGAAAGGAAGGCCCAAGGGTGGCTTGGGAGGTGGAAGTGTGAAGAAACCCTCTGCCCACTTCAAAAAGCTGCACCTACAACTAGGATATATAGGAACTCCCTCTGGATGGTACAGTTCTGATCATGTGAGCTGTGATGAATTAGTTTCTTATCTAAAGCACTTACTAGATTACTTGATACATGGTAGGAACTCAACTAATGTATATTTCTTCCTCTGTATGATGGGCAGTGCCACTGACTTTGCATTTAGTGAGGATTTTTCTTCAATTCTGTTATTAGTTTACTTTCAGGTCTTAATGCCCAGTGTTATGTCATCTTTTCATTTCTTTTTTGATGGTGAATGGTGAAAACATTTATTGGGGAATTCCAGCTTTTCATGCTGTAAGTTTCAGAAATATTGCTCTGGTATCACTAGGGCAGATACATTGATAGGAATGAAGTTAAGGAAGCAAGAATAGTTAGTAGACTACATTTATAAATCTAACGCAAAATGATGAAGACTTAACATGAGTAAGACGATTACAAAGGAGAAGATAGATTCAAGAGATATTTAGAAGGTACAATAATGAAACTTAGCAATCAGTTATATGTGATGTCTGGAGAGACTGATGAATAAGAGAAAAGAGCTTACAATGAGTAACGATACTAACTTGCACTATTGATTCAATAATTTAGTTCAGGGGAGAAGTAGGATGCAGGGCAGGAAATTAAAAAATTCAATTTTGACATGTTAAGCACATGGAGTCTATTGAAAGTCCATTTGGAGATATTCAGAAGGTAGTTGAAATTATGTATCTGTAGTTTAGGAAATCAGTTAGGACAGGAGATATAGTTTTGGGGTTACCAGCATATGAAAACAGGAGTAGAATGAATGACGTTGTATGTAAAAAGCAGATGATAGGTAAAGACAAGACCGTAAGCAGGGTGATTAGCTAGAAAGTTGCAATAGTCCAGGAAAGGAACGATCACCGATTTCTCCAGAACAATAACAAAACAAAAGGAGGGAAGGATCTCATTTCAAGAAGCTTACTGTGAAAGTGCAACTAAGAACATAATAGGGAGGTGATTAGGAAGAAATCATTTGCTGGGGCTGCAGCCTAAGGAAAGACGCGAAAATTTGAAATAACTAACATAGGCCAATAGGAGGGAGGGGCAAAGACCAGGGTCCAGTGAACATTGTAGGTCTAATTGAGACCAGAAACCAGAAATTTGTAGGGGCCACAATTTTCACAATACATGATTTTCTCCTTATTTTCTGGGTGTTAAGAAGGTTTGAGGTAGATTTGTTGCATTGATGCAAGTTTAGAGGTTTTCTGATTAGCAGACATTTGGTCCTAACCAAAATGTTCACAGAGACATTTGGTCCATGTCCTAAGGTCCCTGATACTTGATGGTTGATATATGGTCCCATCCAAACTGTCCGTAGAGACATGTGGTCAACACTGACCCATCTACCTTACCCCATGTGCCTTACCCCATAGGCTATGAAGGAGAGAATGGTTATTATTGAAAATATAGTCATAATTATTGGACCAATAAAACATAATGGTATTTTTTTTTTTTATGTATTAATCTGGTAAATCAAAAGTATAAAAAAACATTATGGGCTATTTGAACCCAGGGAGGTTTTCTTAAGCGTGGACATTCTTGACATTTGACATTTGGCAGATGTCTTAGACTTAGTTTGTCTATGGCCTGATATGTCAATGTAATAATTATCCTATGTGCAACAATAGAAGTGGCTGCTATAAGGATGAACCCCAACGATAAATGCATCAGAAAACTGTCTGATGCTGTTTGAAGACTGTAAGATAGGTCTTCAAAATCTATATCATCTCTCTATCCTGACCATGCCATTTAAAACTTTCCTTGAATTACTTTCTTTGGATTAACTTTAAAAAAGAATGCAAACCTCCTAATAATAGTGAATTCACAATATGACGAGAGGGATTTAGCATCTCTTTTACACAGACAGAAAACTGTGACCAAGTCAAAAGTGCCAGATACATGACTGGAGAATGTGGATTATACTGGTTATAGAAAAAAACCACAAGTTACTACTGTTATTATTTTTTAATCTAAGCTATTTTTTATATTTCTAAGACCTTACAGTTCGATAAAAATGAATGACAAGAATGAGCCTATCCACTTGTAATTTTGCTTCACTTTCAACTTTTCAAAAGTATAGTAACATATACATATTTATAAATACATATTATTTATAAAATGTCTTTTATTCTGATAGGTCAGATCACTTAATAATTATGGCGAGTTAAACCAACTAACAACCTAAATATTTTTGTTGGAGTGGCAATGTGTGTTTGCTTCTGTGATGGTCTGTTTCCAAAGATAACTTCCCGCTTTCAGTTCCTTTAGGGCAGGGATTTTGTTTTGTTCATCATTTGGTATCCTGTGCTGAGTAAAATGCTTTAAATATAGCAGGCGATCAATGACTTTTACTACATAAGTAGCAGAGCATGAAAAATTATAAACTCAAAGGGAAATTACAGTTTAAAATATAAATTCTTGGGGGAAACTTCCATTGATAGAAATAAGAACCCTGCTTACCCACAGCCCTATCACACAGACCTAAAGGAAACCAAAACTGTGAATTCCAATGTGTACTTATGGAAATAAACAATTCCTCTTTTTTTGTGACATGAAGTTGAGTAAGTACATAAATCTGGTTTTGGCCAATTTGGTGTATCCAGAAAGAGAGCTTGATTCATAATATAGATTAGTTGGGGTGGGTTCACTATTTCCCATCATCTCTGAAACTTCTCAGTCCTTTTGTCCCCATGTGAATAGTGTTTTTTTTTTTTTAAAGCAATATTGACTTTGCTTTTGAGTAGGAGGACTTGTTAGACCACAGACTTCCAGACTCAATTTTTGTATATCCTGATGAAAATTCTCAAATTTCCCTACTGAATGTAAACATCTGTGTGATGTGTTTAAACTGAAACTTACTGAGTGTTGGCAATGATTTGCTGAAGTGAATAAGGTGGCGCATTTGTATTGATCTAGTTGTTTGGAACATTAAAGTGATAAAACAGAATCTACGTTAGATTATAATAGCATGTTGGCCTCAGGCCACCATATGCACTGTACCCTCTGCCACTTCTGTTTTCACCTATGACAGATGTCTCTGGTATTTTCTGACCTCTCTAGCTCTTTGACATTCAACTTAAGTCTCCACATTTTGTTTCTTCTTTCATATTTTCATATGATGATCCTTCATCTTCTCTATTTGCATCTTTCTCAAACCATATTCCAGGGCGACTGCCCCAAACTGTATATAATGCTGATAACATTAAAAACATTAATTAAAAATCCAAGGAGCCTTCATAAAGAATATCATGTAGATAATGGTTCATACTTTTAGAATTTTTCATAAAAGATTTACGGTACTGACAGGACAAAGAAATCAAATGTTGAAGTTGTGGTAACTGAAAAAAATATGCCAAAAATTCAATTATAAATGATTACCATTTGAGACTTGCAAAAGATGTATTGAACATCCTGAGAATACAACTAAAAATAAAGTGCAAATTGGAGCAGATATAAAGGATAACTGAGGATATTTATTCTACTGTTTACGATAAAGATATGGTACTCAATATATTTTCAGGTATGAATGGCTTTATTTTTAGTAGGTATTAATAAGCTTTTTAAGTGAAGTTCTAGAAAGCCAATATTTTTGGTGTCTAAGATATAATAGACAAATATCAAATGAAGTACATACAGTCGTTAGTCCAATTTTTTAAGTTCTCCCAAGTTAATGGTAAAATATCACTTCTCACCTGGAGGCAGTTAACAGAGGTACTCTCTCTTAAGATAATTATTTTATAAACAAATCATTTTAAATTATTTTTTAAAACCCTACTTGGAATTTTATACTCCTTGCAAGCTAAAAGTTATCTTGTCACAGTTTCACAGATGCTGGCAGAAGACATAAGACGCTTGCCTCAGGGGGGAAAAAAGTTTATTATTAGCAATAGCAATAGCCAGAGTATCAGCATTTTCTTGTGCTGGTTCCTCACTCTCCAGTTCCTATAAGACGGTGCAAAGATTAGGTGATGCCTATACATGCAGGGACTTGGTGTTAAAGAAGAGAGGTCCTAAGATTAAGGAGCCTGAATCTTTTACAGTAAATAGTAACCGTAATCACATTTTTTATTATATAAGACAGTAGGCAAACCTGCCCTTTACTTTGGTGGGAAACAATTTTTATCTTCCAAGACTCTTTGTTTTACAAACATCCTTAAAAAGATAGTCTGGAAAAATTACAGAATGTGCCTCTGCTCACAAGATGTGGAAAAACAAAAAAAAAACCACAGAGAATTGTCTCTTTAAACAAAATTTGACAAAAACATGCCTCTCCTCTACACATTGTACAGTTAAATTATTGCGTGGTCTGAGAAGCCTATTCCTTTTATTTTGAGAGTGCAGTAGTACTAAGGTGACCTCAGAGGGTCTAGAACATCTTAGGAGAGTTTGACATTTTTGTCATCTCTGCTGGGTCACTGTGGTGGTAAATATCCAGCCTAATTCTCCTTTAAGCTGACCAATCTACCTACCATTCAGCATCCCAAGAAACAGAAAGAAGAAAGAAAAAGAAAGAAAGAAAGAAAGAAAGAAAGAAAGAAAGAAAGAAAGAAAAGGAAGGAAGGAAGGAAGGAAGGAAGGAAGGAAGGAAGGAAGGAAGGAAGGAAAAAAAAAGAAAAAGAAAAGGAAAAAAAAGAAAAGAAAAGAAAAGGAAAAATAAAATGATCCTGGCAGCCTTGCTTGAATTTATTCACAGACAAGATAGCAATGTCATAAACATTTCACTACATACTACCTTCTCTGATTTCTGAACTGTTCATGATCTCTTTGGCTCCTGACTTTTTGCCTAATTTCCTGTCTATGTCTTTACATTTGTTTCTTGGATCTTCTGTTTAATAATATTCCTCTGATAGTGACCGGTAATCTCTGTGATAATACTAGTGCTTGTCCTTTGGTTTACATCTGCTGTCTAGTGCTCTGCAAAACAAATCTGCTCCAGCCAGTCCTCCTGGCTTCTATCTCATGCTTCAGAACTAGTCCCCAGAGTTGAAGTCTACATCCAGTTTTCACCAGCTTTTATGAAAAGATGCCAGACTCTATCCAAAGCATGAGCACCCTCTGTAAGATCCCCACCAGGTGGTCATCAAGCTTTTACTTGATTTGTATCTTCTGAGTTGACAGTGCGGTCAAAGAATCAAATAGCAATATACACTTGGGAGGTACATTTTGAAAACAACGTCAGTAAAGATCCAGACTTTGGATCTAAAATCTATTTTAGTATAGATCATATCTTTATGCATTAAAAAGTAGAGAGAATCATGATTTTCCTAAAACATGTAGAATTACCCAATCTTGAGTGCTTCAAATATGATCTTGGTCTTAGGAAATAGGATGTGCGACAAGGCTTCTCTTGATTGAAAATATAATGTAAAAACTGACATGAAAATCAATGTTAATAACAGTATCAGATCTTATCAATCTAGACATCTTTGTTCTATCTTACCTTATGGTCTTCATCTTCTACTCACAATTTCCTTATTTTAATTTTTTGATACTTTCATTTTTTCATATTATTTTATATATTATTTTAAGTCATGAATTAAAGCAAAGTATTAACCAATATATAAAATTTTCACAAATTTTATTTCTGTTGATTTAATTCACCTGTATTGGTATACTTTGGATTAAAACATGGCTTTTGCTGTACGTGCTGTAGACTGTAGCTTTATTTACTCTCCCATCAGAGTACAAGGAGAGTTTATTGCACTAAGGAGTACTCCCTTAATGTTTGGCAGCAAAGGAAATCCTGTGGATTGTGTGGAAGTCAGAAATTCATAGAATAATAGAATATATTAAAGCCTTAGAAATTAAAGCTTTTTTTTCTGAATGAAGGAGAAAACTGAGCTTCTGGGGTAGGAGTTTAAAAAAGCTTGATCAATGGCAAAGTCAGGCCCTCAATTCAAGTCTCCTTATGTCAAATTCAACATTTTCTCCTCTGTAACCTGCTGTGATTATTTTAGCTTAATATTGAAAAGTGAATTATGATTGAAAAATTTTTAAATGAAAGCTGATGCTCCTTAACAAAAGATGGATAATACTCTTAAGGAATGAAGAACTAATGCATACTGAATTACTTGGGGGAAATTGAACTCATAACCAGTATGTAGAGACAGGTCATCAGGTTAAAGAATGAGTCAGAGATCTTAAAAATAAAGGGTATTTTCTAAACAATAGCATTTGAAGTTATACAAATCAGATAAAGATAATCAAATCTCATACCGCAGCACATAAATTGATTGCTCCAGAGAGCCAGAACCTCCTTCTCTTTCTCTCTTTCTCTCCCTTATGAAGTAATTTCTTGGCCCTTCGAACTGTTTTCATGATTTATTCAAAGTGTTGCTGCCAGAGTCCCATCCCATTTGGCAGAAGGAAAGGAACAAAACCCCCAACAACTCCACTGCTTTCTACAAAGGACCTGACTCCCACTGTCTCTTCATTTCTTGGCTTTGGGCAATAACAGATTGCAGAATCAGATGTTGCACAGAAGTCTTGATAACAACTTAAAAAAGATGACCATTGCTTGCTTGCTTGCTTGCTCTATTGGGTTTCTTTTTTCATTGGAAAGTTTACTACGTATGCTTCCAGCCCTTAAAGAAAGATTTTTAGCTTATCTTCACAGACATCTAATTCTCTCTGGCAGGAGTTTAACCACTGACCTCCAGAAGACCAGACTGATATTTCTGTATAATATATTTCACAGGATGCTAGTGCATTTCATTTATTCTAAGAATTCACTTGGCGACTCTTTTGTACTTGAACCTGATCTGAAAATAAAATCACTTTCTGACAATCTTATAAATAATTAACTGTCTATATATGTAAGAAATCAAGCTCAGGGGAGTATGCTTTCCATAGAAGGAAGAACACATACGTAATTGCAGTCAGAATTTCTGGGTTAGAGTGCAGGCTCAGCTGCTTACCAACTAGGTCACCCTAAGCAAGTCAGTCATTAGCTTCAGTGTTCACACCTATAAAATCAAGGTAATAATGCCTGCTCTTTCTACTGCAGAGCAATGTGTGAGAATCAAATGGAAAGATGTGAGGAAAGCTTTTATAAAACCTGTATAGTCCTATAAAAACGGGAGCTGTTACTATTACCATCTGAAGAAATAATTGTTCCACAGACAGCCAGACTGATGAAAAAGGTCAACTTCAGTTTGTCTTCAAAGATTTGTGTATTTAATTGTCTCAGCTCTGTAATACTGCAATTTGCATTTATGATGAAGACTTATTGCCTTTTTATTAGGGCATTCATCCTAATTAACTGTGATAAGCATGAGGATATAGAAAGTACATATATGATGATGATTACTGAAGCAGAATTTCCCATCAAAGGGCTTACTTTGAAGGCTTGCTTTGCTGAAAATCAAAGAGTAAGGTGAGTTGTCCAATGAAGTAGTGACACAATGGAGATGCAGAGAATATTAGCATTAGGAAGGGTTGTAGAGAGTAACTAGTCCCATATTTTGAGGAATGACTTTTGTTCTGTCTTTGTAGGTTAGAGTTTTCTATTTTTAACACCTTAGAACAAAACTTCACCCTTGTCTTTAATTATTAATTGCTTTTTAAAATAAAAATATTATTAGAATTTAAAAGAGGCATATTAAAAGACAGCTGTTATTTTCCCCACAATAATTCAATGGTAGAATTAGCACAACAGCTTTAGGTCAGTTGACTCAACAGTGTCCAGTGTTTTTGTCCCTTGTCTAATGCTTTTATTTAATATGAGAAATATAACTTGACATTCAATCTCATTTCAGTTCTCAGTTATTAAATCTTTTCTCAGAACAAGGTGTGGCTGCAAGTTTTCTCTGAAAATGAGGGAGATGTGTATTAGCTAAGTAAGAGTTTATGTTATTTCACTGTGATTAACCCCAACACTGACAAACAAAAATTCCAATTGGCTATCTTATGTGACCTTAAATAATCTTTCTTAGCTGTCATACTACTTTTACATTGCTAAATTCTCTCTCCTTGGCTTGGACCTATTCATATGACACAATGATACATGACAAGCCAAGAACAAACAATATCAAATACATGCTAACTAGCATTTCCTAGTGTTTTTGTATTTAACAAATCTTAAGAAAAACACTAAATTGGAAATTCTTTTTTTACATATAAAAATTTCATTAAAATATATAAATCTATTTTAAGTGAAGTAGGTCCACATTTGAAGTACTTACATCTAATAATCACTGACCTGCAGGTTTGTCCAATTGTTCTGCATTAGATTCATCAGCAACTCCCGCCATCTAAGGGTTTAGCATAATAATAACAAACATCTGTATAAGACATAGGAAAATAAGGCAAGAATGCAAAAAAGTGGAATTTAAAACTAAATCTAATAAGAATGACACAGGATTTTAAGAAAGGAGAGTTCACAGCCAAATTAATGATCAAGAAATGCTGCAAGAAGAAAATGCCATTTAGGGCAGGCAATGAATAATGAATAGAAATTTTTTAGATAAATGAAAAAGGATGGTGTTTTATAACATAAAAAAGAACTTAACAAATATCTGAAACTGGACAACATGGGATATTTGGGAAACATTGCATAATTTAACTTGGTTCAAAGTTATGGCACAGTAACAGCATAGAATGAGTGGGTGGTCAGTGACCAGATGTTGGATGGGTATTAAAATCACTGAACATAATACAGAGCTAATAACAAACAGGAAGTTATTCTCCAGGTGATAAAATATTCAGTGAATAATGGAGTGACCTGGAAGATGATAAACATCTGTAATAAGGAAAGGTTATCACATATCAGAGTCTTATAGCATTCACTTAGATGTAGCTTAAACTTTTTGAGAGATTGGAAGTGACAATAAAAGGCAGAGAGATTGTCTACTTCATCCCCGTGAGTGGAAGAAAAAGCCACCAACTGAGGGGCATGCAAGATACACAGGAACTGGGTTTATTGATAATGACAAACCGTGAGTTCGAGAGAGCACAGTGCAACAGCTGAGAGTCATTCACAAGATGTGAGGATCTAGGAGATGTACATACACAAATTGAAGTATAAGTTTTGCTGATGTACAGGGAGGCTGACCTGCTAGTAGTGACTGAGATAAACCAGAAAGTGGGGAATGGTGGGATTCAACTTAATCATCTCTTAAGGGATGTAGATGTTAATTCTATTACCCTTTTAGCACTCCTGTGAATCCTTTAAGGTACATATTTTTAGTATAAATTACAGATGAAGAAAGTTAGAAACAAAGGAATAACTTGTATAATGCCCTGTACCAAGCAATGGAGACTTATTTGAACTGGGTTCTGACTCAGAAACTTTTACTTCCCTTCTACCTTCCTCTTCTCACCCTCTTCTCTCTCTCACTTCATGACCTTCTAAAGGAGACCAAGAAGTACAATAATGAAAGAATGGAATAGCAATGAGTTGATAAAGTCTCTCTGAAAAACAAGGGAGGTTGTTGCAGAAGTTGGTCAACAGAGTAAAATGTCGCAGCCAAACTAAAAATGATGAAGACAAAAGAAAGACTTTGAATTTGATTACAACATAAGTATATGACATGATGGTATAACCTTTATAGTTCACAGAGTGCTCTCTCTATAATTTTCTCTTATTTCTCTTATACTGACCACAAGCTTGTGGAGAAGATACTTCTCTATCTTGCTCCAGAAACTGAGATCCTCAGAGTAACTTATAACTAGAAAAATGGTAATACAAGTATTCTAAATATAAGTCTTTTCAATTCAAGTATGGTTCCCTTTCCAAAATCTCTGATACTGAAAATAAAGAAAAACATTCAACGTCCTAGTTATACTGACCGATCTAATGCCTGCAGAATTCCATGTAAGATATTTTCACCTGTGGCAGGGTATTATTATTCTTAATCAAAGACATAATTACCAAAGGTTGTACCTTTTCTTAGGAAGATACGCCTCTGTCATGCCATTTGATAAAGGGGAGTGCTCAAAAGCAAGGGAGGAATTACATATATGTTTTTGTGTGATTCTTTAGAAACAACAGGGATTAGCAGCATGGAGATATGTAGCTATATTGTTATCTTTTAGCTAGATTCTATTCAGCAAGCCAGCTCTAGAAAAATAGTATCAGTTTTACTTTCAAAAGTCTCTTCCAAACCTTGTATTGCATTCTTTTACTGTATATAATTGCTTCTCACTATTCGTGGCAATTATATTCTATAAAGTCACCACAAATACTGAATGTTGTTCATCAGGGAAATACAGTGTTAGGTTCCTCTGGTCACAATATTTTTGACAATTGATCAGTATGTAGCCTTGTTTTATTCATGTTCCGTTTAAAGATATCTTATTTAATATATAATTAATCAATAACATTGAAGTCACCGCCAACAGCACTCTAACTCATGATAAATCATGTCTGAACTAAGCTTATCTGGCATACATATTTTCTCCACAATGCACAACATAACCTTCTTGAACTTAAAAAGACTAAACAGCACATCAACATTATATTTGGTGGCCATTTTAAATGGCATAATCATCAAAAAAATACACAAAAATGTGAAAAGCTTGGTATTAGACTGTGAAAAAGACACTTTCTTAACATATGAGAGCTGAAACAAAAAGAAAGGGCATTTCTTTGTTCAGCCTCAGCTGGGATAAGTGCCAACCGGTGACTCAAATTTTTCACTATTCCTTGAATGTCTATGAATGAAGGGAAAGCAATGTGAATATTGATTTGGGAGTTGCAAGTAAATTTTGGTGAGTAGGCAAATATAAAATTTGTGAATAATGAGGACCTACTGTATTAGAAAACTAAATGTCTTATACTACTCAAATCAATTTACAGATTCAATGCAATACCTATCAATATTCCAAAGGTATTTTCACAGAAATAGAAAAAAACTACCCTAAAATTCATATGGAACCACAAAAGCCTTAAATAGCCAAAGTAATCTTGAGAAAGAACAACAAAGCTGGAGGCATCACTTTCTAATTACAAACTATATTACAAAGCTATAGTGATCAAAACAGTATAGCACTGGCATAACAACAGGCACATAGACCAATGGAACAGCATAAAGAACTCGGAAATCAACCCATACATATGCAACTAATTTTTGATAAGGGAGCCAGAAACGCACAATGGAGAAAAGACAGTTTCTTCAATACACTGGTATTGGGAAAACTGGATAGTCCATGTATAAGAAAAAAACTGGACCTTTGTCTTACACCATGCACAAAAATTAACTCCAAATAGATTAAACATTTAAGAGTAAGACCTGACCATACAACTCCTAGAAGAGAACATAGGGAAAAAGCTCCTTGACATTGATCTATAAAGCGATATTTTGGATCTCATGCCCAAATCACAGGCAACAAAAGCTAAAATACACAAGTGGGATGATATCAAGGTACAGAGCTTCTGCACAACAATAGAAACAATCAATAAAATAAAAAGAAAACCTATGGAATGGGCGAAAATATTTTCAAACCATGTATGAAGTTAATATTCAAAATGTATAAGGAACTCATATAACTCAATAGCAAAACAAAACCAAAAATCCCCCAAACAAGCAAACAACAACAACAACAAATTCAATTAAAAAATGAGCAAAGAATGAACATTTTTCCAAAGAAGATGTATAAAGGCCAATGGGTATGTGAAAAAGTGCTCAACATCATTAATCGTCAAGGAAATGCAAATCAAAAGAGTGAGATATCGCCTTGCACTTGTTAAAATGATGTTATCAAAAGTGCAAGAAATAACAAATGTTGTCCATGATGTGGAGAAAAGGAAATTCTTGCACACTGTGGGTGGGAATGATTATTGGTACAGCTGATTAGTAAAGAGTAAGGAGGTCCTCCCAAATTAAAAATAGAACTACCATATGATCCAGCAATCCCACTCTTAGGAATATGTCTAAAGGAAATGAAATTAGTATCTCAAAGACATATCTGCACTCCCATGTCCACTGCAGCATTAATCATAATAGCCAAGATATGGAACAACCTAAGTGTTTCTGGAAGGATGAATGAGTAAAGAAAGTGTGGTGAAAATATATACAATGGAAAAATCATTCACTCGCATAAAACAAGGCAATTCTACTATTTGTGACAACATGGATAAAATTGGAGGGCATTATGCTAAGTGAAAAAAGACAGAAGGACAAATACTATACGGTATCACTTAAATGTGGTATTTTAAAAAAATTAAAAATCTGATCTTACCGAAGCAAAGAGTAGAATGTTGGTTGCCAGGGGCTGAGGAGAAGGGGAGATATAGGAAGATAAATGGAATAAACTTTTTTATAGGTCAAAAGTACAGAAAAAGTTATAAGATGAATAAATCCTGAGATGTAATTTATTGCATGATAGCTATAGTTAATAATATAATATTGTATACTCCATGCACTGATGCTAAAGTAGGGATGTAATGAAACAGAAAACGCTGAATATTTGATTCGTATTAAAGGAGACATGCAAGGTACATTACTATGTATCCTGTGGGGCTCAACATATGTTCATTTAATGTTATGCACTTTGCATTTGGAGAGAGATCCTAAAAAACCATCAATTTTTATATAAATATGTATTTATATGTAGATTTCCTTAATTATAGTTTAAGATGCTGCTCATTCTCTTATCCATAGATCCTCATTAGAGAATCTATGTAGTCAATTCTCATTTGTTTAGTCGTAAGATAAAAATTTGTCTTTATGGAGTGAATTGCATGCTTTCTTTAGTAAAACATAAACAAATAAAGCAACACCCATCAAATACAACATGTTTTGCTCTTTACCATAGCTGCCAGAAAATTTAGAGATAATATAAGTGTCAGCTTTTTAATAAGCATCCCTATCCTGATGCTTGGTGATATCAGTCTATCATCCTTATAGAGTCCTGGTACTTTAAAGCTGGCCAGGAATTTGTAAATAATGTAGTCCAAACTCCTCAGTTTCCTAAAGATTAAATATCTAGTTTGGTCACAATGCGTACTTTTACCTTTATCTACCCCTCTAGAGCAAGTCTACCATTATTTTGCCATTAATTGCTTATTTCCGTTCTTCCACCTCACCCATTCACTTAAATTTGGCTACCCCAACATTTCCTCGAGAGCAGAAATCTCTCCTCTAGGCATCCATAAAAGAAGATGGACTTCTTTTTAAATGGCGAGTAATGACCCAATCTCTTGTCCTTCATTCAGTTCAGTTCCCAACAGATAAATATTAGTTTTTCATTTATTGATTCATTTTTTTATTTGTTCATTTGTATTTTTTTTTATATTACTATGTGTTCCTGGTAAAACAGCAGCGAAGAAAACAGAAAAAAATTACCTTCAAAAAACTGACATTTTAGTTAGTAGAAACACATAGTAAAGAAAAAAATAATTATATAGAATTTTAGACATTGGAAGTGCTATGGAGATAAAGCAAGGCAAGCAGAATAGGGAATATGAGGCAGGGAAGGGTTTGTAATTTTAAGTAGGATAGTCAGAGGTGAAGGGTCAGCCCCGGGGTGGTGTGGAAGGAGGTGGAGCTAGGATCATTTTCCAGGCTCTGGAAATAGCAAGTATAAAAACACTGAGGGGAGTGCTTACCTAGAGTGCTCAAGAAATAACAGATTGGTGAGGTGAAGAGAGAGAGAGAGTGAAGGGAAAGTACTCAGAGATGGGTACATCTCAGAGATGAGTAGCAACTGGTCAGGTTGATACGGGGCTTATTTGGCTACCATATGATTTGGGATTTTACTCTAGGTGAGACGAAGCCAATGAAGTAAAAAGTATTTGAAGTTTTGAGCAAAGAGTATTACTCTGAATGATCTTTTGAGAAAAGACTGTAGGGGAGCAAGTGTGGAAGCAGAAACCCTTTAGGAAGATTTTGCAATAATCTGAGAAGGAGACAATATTGATTTAGGACAAGGCTGTAGGGGCAGGAGTGGTGACAACTGGTCAGGTTCTGGATCTACTTAGAAGATAGAGCTGACAAGATTTTCTGAAAGATTGGATGAGGAATATAAGAAAAAGAGAGGGGTTAAGAACGACTCCAAAGTTTTTTGTCTTGAACAATTGGCTGAATGGAGTTGTTATCTGCACAGATGATAAAGACTATCAGGGGAGCAAAGGTTAGGGGAGACTATCAAGGCTTCATTTTGGATACATGTGTTATAGAAGTTAATTGGACTTCTAGGTAGAAATTCTGATTAGGCAGTTGGTCATATAAGTCTATAGACAAGTAGTTCAGGGAAGAGGCACGGGTGGGAATATAAATCTGTGAGCTGTCTGTATATAGATAATAAAAGGTGAGAAAAAGATGAGAAATGTTTTTCTTTTTTCTTTTTTTTGATGTTCTTCTCTAGAAACAGTACTTTCTAACATAAAAATGTGACCTCTGTAAAATACCCTTTATCAAGAATAGATTTTACACTGAGTGAGAGTGGATGGCAAGATAGGATTTTCCCTCCCCAGTTCTCCAGTATTGTGATGTGTTCAACAAAAATAATATAAGTTCATCTGAAAGCAGAGTATACATTCTGAATGAAGACGAAACACGTACAACTATTAAGATAGATTTAGTGGTGGCACTTTTCTTGTACGTTTTCTTGTACACTTCTAATTTTTCCTTTGCATTTGTAACTATCATTTACTTAGTTCCAAATCACTGTCTTAATTTTCTTAACCCAATGTCCAATACAGTTAAACTACAAAGAATGCATATTTGTATGTCTCTGGGTATGTGCTTGTGTATTTAAGTGTGGATGAAAGAGAGTGTATATGTGTGTTGATATGTGTTCTTTAAAGTTAAGGGAGTGTTTGAAGTCAGTGAAAATATGTCTCGAGTTCTACATAGGTCTACATAAGAGACCTCTGAAAATACAAAGTACGTAGGGCCTAAATGTACTGATTAGAAGATCTAAATGTCGCCAGGAATGACCCACGGAGTGAATAATTTGTTTCTCTCGGAACATATGGAATCCACTGACTTCAGGAAATATTTTCAGAGTGCACACATATTTCTTTAAGACGTTAACATCCCAGGGGAGGAGGAGGAATAAAAACATGACAGGGAGTAATTTAAAATGGCAGGTACTGCAGTGTTCCTTTCCTGTGCTGGAAACCTGATATTTGATACAAATGTAGATGATTTTCTTATGATTGCTATAAAAAGTCGATACTGTTCTTTCCAAATTTCTCTAAGATATATTTTTTCCTCCTCTTTTATGGAATTTTGTTGTTTTTGAATGGCTTCGGTTGTGGGTACAAAGAAATCAAAACATTGCACATTATTTCTTATAATGTAACCACAAGAAAATGCAAATGTTGAGGCTCTGATTCAGAAAAGAATATTGCCTATTAGATACGGTATGGTTCAGTGGGAAAATGGAGTCCGAAATTAAATTATAGTTCACTAGACTGTAACACAATCAAATCTTGATTTTTGTGCGTTAGTTATATTACTTCCCTTTTTAATTTTAATCTTTTCAACATTTTTTTATAAGATTATAACACCTCAGGTAACTTACATGCTGGACTTTGACATAGACGACCTAGGTTCCAAGTCCCCTTTGCCACTAATAAGACACAGGACTGGATAAATTACTTTAATTCTCTGAGTTTCACCTTCCTCACCTATAAAAGAGAGCTGATGTTATCTATTTTAGAGATTATTATGAGGATTAAATCACATGATAAAAATGAATAAGTGTGTGTGTGTGTGTGTGTGTGTGTTTCCAAATGCCCAGTCTTTTGGTGAATGTTGCAAATGTTAGAATTGCTTCATATATTATCTACAAATCCTAGAGAACATGATCTAAGCTTAGAAAGGCAATACTTTGTAGGAAATAATTTTCAGGGTGACTTATATGAACGTGATCTTTCTTTCTGAAATTAACCTTTGTTATACTGTGGAAAGAGGGTTCTCAAATTTAAAAACCATAGGCTCCTTCTGAAGACATAAATTTTTTATGAAAATGGCTTTTTTACTGATGAACACAGTGAAGAATACATCTTATATTACAACCTATAACATTCGTTTATATATATAATAAAACAAAAGTTTCATAAAATGGTGCACATCTTTATTATATGTATGACACTCATATTTTCTACTCTTGCCTAGTCTATTTCATTATTTTTAAAAAGACTCGCTACAGCCTATGAATTTGATTTCAAGATCCACTAATGAATTGCCATCTCATAGCTTGAAAATATTTTTACTTTAGATATGAAGTATTTCTATAACAGAGTCTTTTTTCTGATCAAATTCCCACAAACGGCATCTAGATATGTTTAAGATTTACAAGAGTCTTGGCAGTTACCTTATTAGCATTCCTTTCCACACTCTGAAAGATAACATTATTTTTGGACATAAACTTAAGTAATCAACAGAGTTTTTGAGTTCTAACTTAAGGCAAAACTTAAGTCACTTGCCCACTGATGCTACTGACATTTACAAGAGAATTGTGTTTGACCACTTAGCTTATTCTAAAATGAGGTTGTCGGCTAAAGGGCAACAGAGGCTCCATTCACAGCTGGCTTCATGGATGTAAAACTTGTGCAAATTATCTGAGGCTTTGCTCTCAGAAGGGCCCTGTGTTTGGTTTAATGTTCTATGATCTCATCTTTAATTCTTAATAATTTTATCTTAGAACTTATATTTTGTAAATGGAGTTTGATGGGATAATGGATCATGCAGGTGAACAGAGAAGATATGAACAGCATGTGTGTTCACCATTCCCTGCCACCCATTTGCATTTAGCTTTTGTGATGTCCTATCAACACAGAACTCTATTGGATTCATGATGCATTGGAGTTCAGAAAGATCCAAAACAAGTACAAAGCATATTATGGAAGTTACTGTGTTATAGAAGGAAAAGGAATGATGGGGCAACCCACTCATAGTTCCTTTTCCTTTCAGTTTTTCCTTACTTATGGGTAAGATGCACATAGAGAGTGTTGGTAGAGTGTATGTATATTGAAAAGTGAGATAAATCAGTTGTTAGTTTTATGAAATGTATCCTTTGTTCTAGTGACAATGAAGTACACATGAATGTCCAAGCTACTAAATAGAAACTGTGTAATTTCGATGATTCTGCATAAGAAATTTTTCTATACTTGCTTTTAGAACTGGCATCATACAATATAAAATTAACAGTATAATTTATAATAATTTGAAATTTTAATTTTCTTTACTTAGAACGACTTTAAATAGGAAATAAACACATGACAATTAAAGAGAGAAAAGTCAAAAGAAAGAAAACAGCTTTATGTTTTAGTAATTTTATGGCATTTTTCCTGCTTTATGAACAAGGGAATCTACATTTAAATTTTGTGCTGAGTCCTACCAATTATGTAGTTGGCCTAGGCTCCATAATTTATAATATATATTTAATTATTATATGTATGTAATATGTGCGTGACATAGACACACACACACATATAAATTGGTTAAGAGAAACCGGCAGATAGTTAAAACTTACATGAATTTATCTCAATACATTTCTTTATTCATACCTTCACTCAATTATTTATGGTTGTCCTAGAAACTAGAGATTTATAGCAATATACATGACAGATGGCATCGCTGCTCTCATATATATCTTAATATGTGGGAAGACACTCATTAAAAGAGTATTTACATTGGTAGTTATTTCATGATGAATAAGAATAAAAAGTCAGAAATGCTAAAGAGAAATATAGTAAACTATATCTAATCTACTAATAGTAACTTAAGAGTGACTTTTATACCTCGTACTTTCTTTTTTAACAGTTTTTGTATCCCTACTAGATGCCAGGTGCTATGTGAGGCAATAGAGATATAATGAACATCGGGTCTAAGCAGCCCCCGGTCTATTACAAGTGTTATTTGCTGGTTGTTAATATGTAATAATGGGTAATAATGTTATGACAGAGATAGATTCAAGGTGGAGCAAAGATGAATTAATTATTCTTTGGGGCATTGGTTATTGGAGGTGCTGGAGTAATGGGGATTAAGAGCCCTCAAAGAAGGTGTTTACATAGAGGACTATGGACACAACAACTTTTGTAGAATTCCAAAAATCAGTATTTTAAATAGTGACACTTTGAATCAAATGGATCAATGCCAGAACTAGTGAACTTTCCTATGGTATATTGCTTTTCCCTGAGCTCTGATGAGAACAGCTCTTCCTGATATTTATATCTTTTCCTTTTGAAACAGAGTTTTTACTAACTACTGTTTAGGAAAACTCTTTGTAATTTTCTCATCAGCTATTTAGGAGAAATTTGTTGTTCGGTTAGTCAAATAATATTACTACACTTAGAAAAGTGATAGCAGTGTGCTTCGCCTCAGTAGGGGTCCAGGATTAAATATTTAAGTCCAAGTTTTTTTCTAGTATTAAATTTTGAATAGTGAAGTACCCTAACCTTACTAAACTTTTCAGAACATTCAACAGGTTACAATTTCTTTAATTATGTGGTACCAAATAGCCAAGTAATGAAATGTTTTCTCTCTCGATTTATAATGAAGTCATCTCTAATTACACTGAGACCACTGGTGGTTTTTCTTGTTTACAAACTTAATTTTGAGCGATTCTACATTAGTTAACAAAATCTGCATTTTAAATACTCTTATTGTTCTCTTGTTTAAAATGTTGGTCTTGTATTTTACTCTCTAGTTGCACTACCATACAATTCATCACTTCCTTTTCCTTAATTCCCTTTCTCAGAGTGCTTAAATTCTCACATGGTGTTGACCTCACTATCACTGAACTGTCCTTCTACAGTTTGCTTTCTGAAAATGAATATACTCTGTTCAGATTACTACTTTATATTATTTGTCTTAAATCTACGTTGATTTATAATTGTCGTCTGTTTCTATCACATGTTCTTGTGTTATTTCCCTCCTTGTGAGTGAAACTGAGGCTACCTTTATACTTTCATAGTTTGACATTTAGAAAAATGCTCTGAATGAATGCATATGTGTCATGAGTGCATGAATTTGAATATTTCCAAAGCGGTCTTAAATTTAACTGGGATTTTTTCCCCCAAAAGTAATTAGAGTTCTCTGGGTAAATATACCTATTTTCTTTTGTAATTTTAGAAAAATAATAACAATTTTTAAATATTTTTTTCCTATGTAGACCCTGAAGTAATAAAACCTAGTAGAAGCTGAAGAACCTAGTACCAGTACCTGAGCAGAGACCCCTGGCCATAGACATGAACAGAAATGTCATTAAATGATTTAAAAATTTTTTTTTTGTTTCCATAGAATGTGACATTGGATACGAAAGTCTGACACTTAAAAAAATCCAACATTACAAAAACTGTACTACCAAACTAATTTCTAATAGCTCTCATATATAGTGCAAAGATTCTTATTCCAGCATTGAGGATTTCTTTCCTTTACAATTTTAATGATTTATATAGAATCACAAAAATAAATGAACTTAAATCATAAATTACAAGTTAAAAGTTACAAAATAAAATTTCTCAAAATCCATATTATATAAAAGTAAGAGCCATAAGCCAAGTAAGTTGGTCTTACCTATTAAGATATGGGCAGACCTCTGGTTGATTGTTCTGTGTCTAGTTCTGAAGCCACTTGCCAGTGCATTCTGAGAAGACAAAGGGAAGACTAGCAAACCATGGCGGAACAAAATTAGAAGGAAATTGGGCTGATATCTATTTTTTTTTTTCACCTTTTTAGCTTTTTGTTTGTGATTTGTAGAGAAATGTTCGGTTTGATAATAGAACCAACTGAATGAGACCTTATGCCTATACGGCTGCAGTTGTTGATAAGAGAGGCCTGTACCTTTATCCAAATGTATGAGAACAAGCTATCTTGACTGAGGGCAGCAAACCAGGAAATTCCCACAGCCTGACCTGTTGGTGAGACATATAATAGCACCACGAGTGATGTTTCCATTGCCCAACAATATGTGAACACCCCACTGGACGAAAAACTGTCATCACTAAGTAATATATGTAGAGTATGTTCAATGGAATCTGAGTGAAAAGTATCTGATTGTACTTTTTTGATTATTCTAAATTTCAAAGCATAGTTATTTCACCAGGGAAGGGGGGGGGATAAAAAAAAGTCGAGATCAAATTACTCAATAACTTAAATAACAGGAGGACATGCCAAACAGAACTAGGCCTGAATAACTCAGCTCAGATATCAAGTTCGTTCTTCTTATATTCAGTTCCTAACTTAGAAAAGAGTCATGTACCATAAGTTCATTTGGCCTACATTATCTTATAATAACAGTATTTACGGTGGTGATTAGGTTTACAGGATTGGTACAGATGCCCACTTCATACAATAAAACATATGCTTAAAGTTTATATATTTACAAAAAATGTTTTCAGTTTTTCACAATAAAATTATATAAGAAATGCTTTAAAATATTTTTTCATAGGACAGTGCTTGAAGAAAAGTACACTTCGATTAGATGAATCAGAAAATGGCAAGTTTTTGCAGGTTCTTACATGAATTCATGGGCATTTTCAAGTTCTTTAAAGATCAACAACATTCATATAATTTAGGCCTAATTTTATTTTAAAACTGTTAACTTTTCTCTTTCTTTGGTATGGGTCGTGTTCCTTAGACCCACACTTGCTTCACCATACAATAGATTTAAAGAGTAGGAGAGAGGGACGATCTTTTTTGTTTGTTTGTTTTTGTTTTGTTTTTTGTTTTTGTTTTGAAGAAACTGAGCATGCAATGAGAGATATACAAGAAGAGGGAAAGTGGTCAAAGTAATATATTTACAAACAAGGGAAAATTATCCAAGATGGAACTATCTCTATCACCATAAAAAATGAAAATTTAAGAACTTCATTGCAGACTCAGATCTTCTCAAGCAAAGAAGTAGATTATGAGGAACAGATGATGAATTAAGAAAAGCGTTTACAAAGGGACAGGGCCAGGGTAGACCAGAAGCATTCAGCAGTCCAGACAAAGGAAGAAAATGGAAAGAAGGACCTCAACCAGAGAAAAAGTGCTTGAGCATAGTGAATCAAATCAGAGGTGGTTTCAAACCTAGCCAGGATGACAAACTAGCTCAAAACAGAAACAATGCTTGTAATTAAGTGCTAAATATTGTGCCAATTTCTTCACATGAGTTATTGCATTTGTGTCTTACAAGAACCTGAATGTGGATATTATGATCCTGAAGATCTGTAGGGTAATATTATTATCCCAATATTATAGATGAGAAAACTATGACATAGGGAGGTTAAATAATTTGTCTAAGATTATTCAGAGGGTAAGTGAGATTAGAGATTTAGACCTGGGAATTTTGATATTAAGGCACTCATGTTTTATGCAATCCTCCCAAAAAAGGATTAAATGGTCTAAACCCAGGACAAGAGAGTTTAGAACCAATACTCTCTAAGTCCTAGATTGAACTCTGCTGGGATTTACTTGCTGCTTCCGCTGTCATTGATAACCTCTATTTCCAACTGTTTAGACTTTCCAAATTCCTTAAAGGTGCCAGGTAACATGTATCAAAGCAGATAGTTCCCCATCCTAGCCACTAGGTGGTGGTTAGTACTATCAACTTAAAAAGAGTATTGTCTAACATGAATAAGGTAAAAAAGGACAAAAAATTTGCAGTTTTGGTGGTCAACGTAGGCATTCATTTTGTATCAAGGTAGTAAGTTTCTAGTGGTGAGTTGGGCAATTATTTTTAAAAAGAAAAATGTGTAGAAGGGACAGATTCTCTCATTCTCTAAGAGTCTGTGTACCAGACACTGAGATAGACACTGGAAACACAGTTATAAACACCTAACCAGGGTTACGTATCAATGTAGTAATTGGTTAGATACAGATATGTACAAGATAAGAAAATGAAGAGAAATACCCCAAAATGAGGTACACGTGTATGCACAGGTATGTATGTGTGTGTGCTCATGTGTGAGTGCACGCGTTCACCTACATGCATAGTCAAGAAAAGAATATACAAAGTTTAGGTGTAAAGATACCAAGACCTAGATAAAAACTTTTCTAACAAAGCTGCAGGATGCAGTAACTTTTATAGAACAAAGTAAGGCTGTATCAAAGATACCCATATTATCAGAATATGAATTATAGTTTATTTTTAATGATGATGACTCAAATAATAATCAATTATTCCTGACTACCCCATTACTACTGAACTATATGTGTTTGAGGATTTTTATCTGTCAATCTTTATTTAAATACCTACTTCTTCATTTTATATGAATTAAATACATCGAACTTCTTGAAATTCTGGTCAGATGACATAACCAGCATTACTATACCCATTTAATAATAAATAGAACACAGCAAATTACATGAATATGAAATGAATTAATTTTTGTGACATATGTCAAATACATCAACACTGAAAACAATTCAAAATTTCGAACTTGAATAAGCTTGATTTTCCTGTTTGTCATTTTGAGTTTAGAAAAGCCTACATTTGAAGTTTGAGTTTTATAAAATCAGAAACATTTTGTGTCTTTGTCGTGCCAGTTAACGTTAAGATTGGTGTCATATTTGTGGCTTAAGTAAACACCGAAGTTGAGATTGTCATCATTTTGGCCAAAGTGAGAAGTCTCTGAGATGGCTCTAGGCCCAATAGGATCAGAATGAACCCATGCCTGGTCAACCCACCTGCCAGAGGTCCACAAGGAATAGGTAGAGTGAGACTTAGCCTGTCCTAATGCTTGGAAGCCCTAATTCTGATTTCCCTTATATCTGAAATAGTTGGGCAGTACCTGTGATTATAAGGTTATTTACACTATTTACCTAGACGTGGGCCTTCTTGCAAGATACTCTGAAAGAAGACACTAAAACCTATTTTGTAAGATAGAGCATTTAATATCACATAAAACCATGTAGAGCAAGAAAAATAGAAGTTCTCTTAATAGTTAATTTAAACTATCTACTGAAAAAAAGAAAATTTCAATTTCACTCTGCCTTATCAATGTATATGTCTATAATCTTCCTGAGAAAGCTCAAGTGTGAGTTTCTCACTAGAAAGCACACTACAGCAAAAGCAGGATCTCTCATCAATTTATGCCATAAAGGACAGTCATAACCACATAGAATGAAGAAACACCTACCTACTTATGTTCATGAAAATTAACCTATTACTCTGAAGGTTACTCAGAATTTATTTTAAACTTTAGACTTTATTCAGTTCTATAATTTTAACATGTTCATGATTAAGAAAAAATATGTAATTTTAAAGCTAAAAGAGTTAATAGAGCAACTCAATGATACTTTGATTGTGCCAAGGCAGACTCAGAATTTAGTAGAAAATATGAAAGGGTATAAGTTATTAGCATAATAAAGATAATGAAATTTTACCTTTCTGTCAGCAGAATGAATGCGTGAAAAGATGGAGTCTTAGTAATATGGATATTTCTTTCTCTTAATGTGCTAAAGGTGGGTAGAGACCAAAATATTTTAAGAAATGTCTAATTCAGTTTTAAGTTATCTGCTCTGCTATTATATTATCATTACTATCTTTACTTTCCTACCATTACTACCAAATTTCCAGTAAAAATGTGAAGTGTTTCTTATCTTGATGGTGTTTTGAAAAAATATGTGGGTCAGCAGAGACAGAGAAAAATCATAACTCCTGAACAAAAGTAGAAGTACACCTCAGAGAAAATGTAGGCTTAAAAAACACTTCTTTGTTTCTTTGTTCAGGGAGAAGATAAGACTCTTTTTTTTTTTTTTTTTTTTTTAATTTAGACTTGGAAGAAAAAAGAAACTTGAATTTGTGATGCTAATTTGCATTATTTATGAGTTCCTAGATAAGAAATTAATGAGATAAATTGCCTGGAACCAGAGATACTCCCAAATTAACTAGCAGAAGTAACTAAAAGGAAACTTTCACATCCCTGGCCACATGCGATTACCACAGAGAAAATAATTTCTTCTATAGATGGGTTCACAATAAAAGGTTAGCAACCAAATAAGAAAAATAAAATCCAGTATTAAAAGATATAACAGCAGAATTAGACACTTAGAACTTTATAGAATTATAAGTTAAGAATTCCAAAGTGAATGTGTTTACATTTATGATACTAACACACAAAAACTAAAAAGTATAACATGTTAAAAAAAATAAGAAGCTTTTAAAAATAACCAAATAAAACCCTTAGGAAAAATAATTTAATTATTATTATTTTTTAAAGACAAATTGAAGGTAGCTTAGGTGCAGTTAAAAGGAGAATTCCTGAATTGAAATATAGACCTGAGAAATTACACAGAATGCAAGACACAGATAGTAAGAGATAAAAACATGGAAAATAGATTAAAATATTTAAGGAATAGAGTGAGAAGATCCAATATTTGTTATGGAATGTGATAGAACAAATATATGAAGGGACTTTCTCAAAAGTGACGAAAATCACAAACACTTTTGTATTAAAAAAACAAGCAGGAGAACAAACAAGTTTGAGTCCTAAGCAGGATTTATAAGAATAAAACCATACCTGTAACCATTGTAATGAACTACAAAAATCACCAGAGGTTACAATGAAATCTTAAAAGCAATCAAAGATAAAATATGTATTGTTCACAGAATACGACTGGCCTTCTCAAGAGAGGAAAAAGACCAAATGTAGTGGACCGGATTGTTTTCCTTAACAATTCCTATGTTGAAGTCTTTACGCCCTCAGTGCTTCTGACTGTAACTTATTTAAAAATAAGGTAAATGCAGATGTAATTAGTTAAGTAAGTATGAGGTCATACTACAGTAAGGTGGTATCCTTACAAAAACGTGAAATTTAGAGACAGATAAACATTGAAGGGTGATGGTGTGAAAAGACATAGGGAGAAGATGATCATCTATACACCAAGAAGAGGTGCTTAAAACAGATCCTTTTCTCACAGCTCTTGGAAGGAATCAATCCTGTTGACACTTTGATTTTGCAATCCAGCCTCCACAACCGTGTGATAATAAATTTTTATTGTTTAAGCCACCCCAGTTTGTGGTATATTGTTACAAACACTAGCTAAAACAAATTAATATGCCAAACAATAACCTGATGGCTTCAGAACATGGAGAAAAAAAACTTTGACTTAAAATGATATGCTAAATTTTTAATGATGACAACAGAAAGATGAAAAAACAAGAATAATTTTTAGTTCAGAGATTCTTAGAAAAACTTCTGGAAATATGTATCTCAGGAAGAAGAAAACTAAATTTAGAAAGATTGGATGTATACATGGTATGCAGTTGGGTTTCCAAATGTAAATTTAAGCAACCATTAGTTCAATAAAATCAAGATTATAATGATTATTTTTAAAGATATCATATAAGGTATCAAGGAAAGGCATGTAATAAAATATAAAATAAAAATAGCTTGTATGTCTGGAAAAGAAGGATTACAATTGAAGCATAAAAGATTTCTATATTGTTTAAGAGGGATGCAGAAAGGAAAAACAAACCAAAAAGCTCAGGAAAGACAAGACACAACAATAGGAAGAGATTAAATATGAGTTTATGGAACTCATATTTAGGAGAAACATTGAGAAAAATATCAGAGCTAAATTTGGAAAGAATATTAAATATGAGAGATACTGGACAAAACAGAGAGATGATGACAGAAATAAGAAACCAAGCACAATTAAGTGGAAATTAGAGAAATAGTAAGAAAAAAAAAACTAAAGAAAGCATAAATTAGATGCAAAGAGATCCAACATATGCATAATTGAAATGACTAAGAAAAAAACAATGGAAAACAAATATGTAGATATATAATAATAATTCCTCTCTTAAAAAAAAATCCACTAAACTCTACTTAATTGAAGAGCCACCATGCTTGCCAGAGAAAATTGTTCCAGAAAGATTGACACTGAGATATACTCTAATAAAATTTAAATTTTAGATATAAAGAAAAAAAACTCATGTGGGCAGCCAGAGAACTAGATAAAGTCGCTCATAATGTGTATATTTAAGTGGGGAAGGAGGTGGATGTTGTTCTGAATTCCAGTTCTGCTGTGGCAGTGTGATTCCCTGCACTTCATCCCTTTAGTTCATAGGAAGTATAAACTGGTCAAATTGCAAAAACAAACATAATTACCTAAGATTTCTAAAAAGTAAAGAAAAGCAGGCAGTTTGTGGAAAGTCAAAACCTGGAAACGTGGCTGGCACAAGAAGAGAGGCAATATATATTTTTTTCCTTTGTTGTGGCTTTGACCAAGTCCGACTTCAGTCATTAGCAGTGCTGCAATGACAGGTAACACTGTAATGGAAATAGTGACATCTTTCTGGCTAAAGCAGTGGTTCTCAGTCAGGGCGTTTTGCCCTACAGGAGACATTTAGTAACATCTGGAGACATTTTTGGGATTACAGCTAGGAGCGAAGGCTTGAGATGATAAACATCCTACAATGCAAAGACAGCTCCCCACGACAAAGAATTATTTGGCTCAAAATATCGATAGTACAGAGCCTGGGCAAGCCACAGACAGAGGGAGGTACATAGAGGAAAGAGGCAGAGTAGGAGAGCCCTTAAATCAGAATATGAACCCATTCAAGTTTACAGTGTATGATATCGCAAAATGATCACACCCATATAACTATCGCCATGGCAAGAAGTAGGCTATTCCTAGTGTCCTACAAGCCTCCTGTGTGGGAGAAATAACTTGAAGAAAACCATTTCATTATAGAGCACTTGCTTTAGCAATTAGAAATGATCGATTCAAGTTTAATCTTGTTTTTTTATATCTTCACCCACTTTGTTCCCTTCTGTATTATTTCGAAGTAAAATCCAAACATTTCATAATTTCTACAATTACATATATCAGTACATATCTCTAAAAAAATAAGATTCATAAAAATAACTGCAATAATATTAAAATTACCTAAGCATTAACTAGAATTCCTGATATTCATAGAATATCTAATGAATGTCTTAGAAATACCATGGAATTTTTAGTGTTTTTGTTTGAATTAGGTGCAAATATGTCTTTAAGTCTTTTTAAATCTATATTTTCCCCATCTATTTTTTTTTTCTGTGCAATTTACTTGTTGAAGAAATGGATCCTCTAGGGTTTATTAGTCTGGAGTTTGCTGATTTTGTCCTTATTGTGTAGTTTTTCATGTTCCTCTGTCCTCTGCATTCCCTGTAAATTGTCCTTTGGATTTAGAAGCTTGATTAGATGCAGATTCAATTTATTGAATTATTTTTTGGGGTAAGACCTGATGGAGGTGCGTAGTATCTCTTTCATCCCATTCATTAGAGGTTACAAAATTATGATTTTTCAAATATCATCAGTTTTACTATCTAGAATATTTATATAAAAAGAAAGTTTGCTTTTTATTATCTTTCTTTGTCTGATGTCTGCGTCTTTAAAACCATTGTTTCATATATATTGTTCAGGTTTTTCGTGTCAGGTGGCAGTCTGGTCCATTGCTATTATGTCATCTTGGACAGAATCAGAAGTCACTTTACTATGTATCGATAGAGCTTCATAATTTTTCCTGTGCAGATCTTACATATATTTTGTTAAATTTATTCCTGGGGATAAATCGATTAATACAGAAACATATAAACTCTTTTAAATTTTATTTATGAGTTTATTTGAGTCAAACCGATGACATATGTTTGGGAGCAAAATCTCAAATGCTCAGCAGAAACCTATAAACCCTGTACTAAATATTCAATCATGCACTTATCTAGCAATACTGATTGGATTTGACTACCTTCACGTTTTATTCTAGATATTCTCCTAAATAGAAATTTTTCAGTAATCTCTGCCCCAATGAGCTAATGGATAACAACAATAACAACAACAACAACCAGCACACACATAAATACACACGAACATACTCATCAAAGTGATGGATATTTTGGTGATTCTCTTGAGAAATAAGAAAGGCTTTTGGAAGATGTATCATTTGAGCTAATATATGCTATTTAGATAGATTTTTGGCATAAAACTTTGAGAGTAAATGCTCTCCAAGAAGAAAGAACAGTAGAATCAAAGGCACCAAGCTGTGAAAATTTTAAATTCTCAAAAAATGTAATAAGTCTTCCGTTTTGGCTAGAATGTTGTTATTAATTGGAAAAAACTTAGAAAGTAAGATAAGAAAAATAAAACTGTAAAACTCATTTTGGGCTTGATTCTGTGGACAATAGAGACTTATTTAAAAAAATCTAAGTAGAGTAGAACAATAAAATCCTCAGAGATCAATTCTGGATAAAATAGTCAGGCATCTGTGTGTGAACAAAAATTCAGTCTATTGGTACTGAAGAGAACAGGTAAGGTATCAATATTCTACTCAGATTTCATTAAAAGTCACCCAAATATATAACAACGTATTTGAATAAATTCTAGGGTGGACTTAGATGTATATAGATTAATGAAAAATAATTGTTAGGCTACTAGATTAAAAATTATCTAAATTACACAATATTGTATATTGTTATAATTGGTCTATTTTATTATTAGCTATGTTGTTAATCTCTTATTGTTTTTAATTTATAAACTTTATCATAGGTATGTATATATAGAAAAAAACAATATATAGGGTTTATGGTTTCAGGCATCCACTGGGGGTCTTAGAAAGTAGCCGCTGTGGATAGAGGGGATCACTGTATCTAATTCTGCTTTCAGCCCAGCAACTATTCAACCAGCTTTGCTTTGCCTTCATTCACATTGCCAAGGTCATAATGACCTAATTTGAAAATGTAGCATCACTTTTCAGTTATTTTATGTCATTTCTGATCCCACTTGACACTGTTAAAAACTCTTGCCTTTTCAAAGCACTCTCCTTGGTTTTCTATTTTATGCAAACTCTTGTCAAGTTTGGTTGTACAATTTCTACTTCTAGCAAAATATAAATGTAAAATCAGAAAGTACAGAATACACTCCTTATAAGCATGATCTTGTTTCATATTTATAACAGCCGTGTGAAACAGGACTAACTCACTTACAGACCAGGAAAGCTAGGCTCAGAAAATTAGTAACTTGTCCAACTCTGCACATCTAGAACAGGGCAAACTGGAATTCAAACTTGAGTCTCTCTGATACCAAAATCCAATCTCTCCACTGATCTGACATCATTCAGCTATTTTTAATCACTAGGTGCAATGTACTGAATGTTTATGCTCTCACTCCTTCCAAATTTATACGTTGAAATCTTAACACGCGAGGTGATGGTATTAAAGTGGAGCCTTTGGGAAGTGATTACATCATGAGAGCAGAGTTCTCATGAATGATTGGTACCCTTAATTTTCTTAATTCTGTAGTTTTTTCTGTTCTGAAATAAAGTATATTAAAGTCAATTTAACATTTCTTTGGTGTTATGGGATTTCTTTTATAAATATGAAACTGTGGTTCAGTGATGTTCTTTAAAATTCTTGAGGGCTATTTCCCCCTATGTTAAAAAGCCATCGACTGCTATGTTTTAGGGCTCATATCCTAAACTGTGTAGTTTTATTGTTTCCTTCATTAGTACTATCTGATTTGGTATTTATAGTTTGCTAGAAGTGGGAAGTGCACAACTGAACTTGATAGTGACTAAAAAAATTTTTTTTCTAACAGAAGACTGTGGTTTCCCTAAAGAGTTGAGTACATCTATTTTGGATACGGAAAGCCTTCTTTTTCATTCTTCTGCATTTATGATCACCTTCTAACATACATAAAGTGCTGGATAAGTAACTAGCTATCAGTAAAATAATAACATTTCAAACTTTTTTGAGCTTAAAGGCTCATATTATTCTCAGAGTTTTCTTAAAGGCTCATATTATTCTCAGAGAACAAAAGTATTGTGATCCCTCTGATAAATGAATTATCTGACAGAATACAATATTTTCATTCTACAAGGAACAGAGAATTTGCAATTATGGATTTCTTTCTTTTCTAATGAGATACCACATGATTGCTTTTGACAAGCAAATGTCTGAGAACAATAGAAGGAAATTATGAATTGTATGATACCCAGTTTTAGTTTAAATAGAAGAGCTTAAGGAAGGTATTTCACATTATATATTGATGTCTAGATATAATGAAAAATTATTCTCTATGTACCAACTCTTTTTATTATTATATAGATTTACTTAACAGAGCTTTCGAATAAGTGATTTTATATTTGATGAATTACCATTATGAAACACTTGTTTGGATTACTGAAATAAGAGAAATAGTTTTTTTCTTATCATATTTTAAGCAAATTACTACCTAAACAATCTCAAAAGAATCTTATTGGTAATTTGAATCAATTTATCACTTGTGCATTTAAGCATGTATTTATTAACATAATTTTATAAGAATTTGGAAGAGTTCAAATAAAATCAATTCTTGTTACCAACAAAAGATCTTTCTCCTTATTGATATGCACAAAATTATATTCAACACAAAACTGAGTTCCTAGATTGGGCCAAATAACAAGCTAGTAAAACAGCCTAACAAAAGATAGTAGGCAGGATATATGAAATATTGTGGAAGGCAGTGGAAGGAAAGGTTAATTCTTTCTAGAAAGATTGAGTATTCTCACCGAGAAATGGTATTCAATGAAAATCTTGAAAGCTTAGAAGAATTTTAAATTGTAAATATTAGAATAAATATTATTCCAGTAAAAAAACATAAAAACAAAAATGAACACATAATGGAGATTTTAGCAAAAAACCCCAAAAGGTACAGGTGAACTTTTCTATGGACAATTGGAATCTGGAGTATGATAGTAACTTAATCTTGAGTACATACAGTGGCAAAGAATGTGCTTTATAAATGTGATAACATTTAATTCTTATTTCGACCTTTTGATTTAGGCACTGCCATTAGCTTTCATTTACTGGGGAGGAAGCTTGTCCTAGAGGGGTTAAGCAATGTCTCTGAGTCACACAATTAGTTAGTGGTAGAGTTTGGAATGAACTCAGTTTTGCTTAAGTTTAGAGACAGCACCGATTCTTTCCTACATGTTTGGAGGTACACTGGAGAAATTGAAAAATCTGAGTTGAGAGCATGTTCTCAGGCTAGTTGTACCCTTATTACAATAAATTATATTCTTCATTATATTTATTCTCACAATGTTCTCATGAGCTGGGATTGAAGGGAAGATGAAATACAGAGAAGTTATGATGCAGAGGCCGTGGTAAGACAAGAATGTCTTAAGGCATTCTTGATAAGAATATATTGCTAGCCAACAAAAGAGTTGAGATTTGCCTTTTGTCAAGAAACTAACATGTTTGAATTACCACATTAGTATTTTTCATATTGGTAATCAATGTTAAATATTTCTTGAATAATCCAAAGAGGAGGTGACATGCCATTTGTTTTGCCAGAATCTCTTCCTTGAAGAAACCATTCTTACCCCACTCTTGTGGTCCTGGAGGAAACATCAATATCAGTGCTATAATTTTATTCTTCTCCTAGAGAGTCCCACAACATGGACTGAATGAAACAGAGTACTGTATTTCCCTGGACATAATGATTGGTCCAGAAGAGGCATGTGGTCCTAATAGAACAGTGTTTCTGCTATCATGTCTGCTTACCAGGAAAACAACAACAGCAACAACAACAACAACAACAAACCTGCTTACACTAAGGAATTATCTCAGAGAATGTGAGTCTTGAGTTGCTGGTGGACACCTTGCTGAACACTTAGATTGACATGAATCTGACATGAGGCTAAGTCAAAATGAGTTGCTGAAAGGTAGAGAGAGAGAGAAAGGGCTCCGGTGATAGTATCTAAACTCCTGAATTAAATTGTTCATTTATTCAAAAAGTATTGGGCACCTACATTACTCTAGACACTCTTCTGAGCTCAAATGATACAGAAATGAACACAACAGAAACATTTCTTGCTTTTAAGAAAAAAAGAGACAAACACTAATACATACCTACATACCTACCTACCTACCTACATACATAAATACATACATACATACAAAGTCAAGTGGTTGTAAGAACACAAAAAAAATATAAAACAAAGAGTAAAAGAGTTGTTTTTTTTTTTTTTTTAAAGATGATCAAGGAAACCAATACTGCAAAGGAAAAATTAGAGCAGAAATTACAAAGAAGGGAGGAAGGAAGTCATTTAGATGCCTGAGGAAGAGATCTTGGCAGAGTAAACAGCAAGGTGTCCTATATGGTTGAAGCAGAACGAGTGAAAGGAGATAGTGAGAGATAGAAAGAGAAGATGACAGCCTGTTGGAGGGCCTGTAGGCTAATTATATTATTCTGAATGGCATAGAAAACATTTAGAGTATTTGGACAAGGATAATCTGAGCATTTAATCTGAATATTTTGAAAGACAAAACAAAAACCATTTGCTCCCTGGTATTTAGGCAAAAAAGCAAAGAAAACGTTTCAAGCTAGAGTGAATGATCCATCATGACAAATGTCCTGATGGATGACATAATATAAAGCCTAAAATTTGATTATTAGCTTACAATGTGAAGATCATCTGTAACCTTGATAGAGTGATATATGTAGAATAGTAAAGATGAATGTTCATGAGAGAATGAAAGAGAAGCCTGAAGATAGTTCTATCTCTGGATTTTCTAGTTGAGAAAATTTTTTTTTTAATAAAGCGATTTTTAATTGACCGCCTGTCTTGTGATAGCAAAAGAAACCCAATTAATTTTTTAAAAAAGGCATCGGGCTGATTTTCAGTGTAACAGTTACAAACAATGATATGCTATGCTCATAGAAAAAATATTTACAGGATTACAATTACAACATACATAAAAATCTGCTCACAGGAAAAAAAATTGTTTTTTCAACAAAATTTCTTGTACTGGCTATTAAAACCATTATCAAGAACTATGTAATTGGCTATATGAACAATTTTTCCCAAATATAGATCTTATTAATGCTATATTATAAATCTCTCAAATTCTTCACAATCTTTTCTGTGTTCAGTTCAGTAATATCATGTGATTTAGCTTTGCAATTTTGTGTGTAGTAAGCTAATCATTTAATTGAAAATATGCATAACTTTGGTTTTTGCTATTTTATATTTCACAGCAATTTCCTTGTTAACATCTATCTTTCAAGAAAGTTGCTATGGAAACTGAAGTATAGCATACCATATTATACATATAGATTTGACATTTTGCTCTATAAACTTTCCAGTGTAAGTTTTGTACATATGTTCAGTTTTATATTACTCTATATTTCAATGTCTTAATTTTCTTTTCAATAAAAGCAAAAGTTATTTGATATGCTAACACTACTCTGTCACACAGAGGGAATTTCTTTAAGCTTTTAAAAATAGTTTGGAAGTATGGTTATAGAAAATAGAGTATATAGAAAAAAACAGCTAAAGCAAATCATACTCTAGAACATACTTTCTCATATCTGGAATTGAGAAAAAGGACCTTTGAATATTAAAAATTCATAATTATCCAGAAAATATTTGGATTATTAAGAAGATTATGTCATTCAGAAAGGGATTGCAGGGTAGTTGAACAGGCAAGATAATCTTTGGCCTTTAGGTTTTTATTAAAAACACTTTGTAGTAATATATAAAAATCCAATTAACAACTTTTGATATTTCATTTTTAAGAAGCAGATGAACAGAGTAAATAAATTAAATTCATGGAACACTAGTTCACAATTTTTTAATTGGATATATTAAGTTGTTTCACCCAAGGTATTTATTGATTACAAAGTTGAGCTGTTGATGGATTAGGTGTTAACATTGTACTTTTCAGCACAGATCAACACTGATGTGTTGCAGGTAATTTCAACCAGTTTTAGGTCTTTTAAGAAGATGAGAAACTTAAGCTGGGAAGTTGGTCTGGATTGGATTACTCAAGTTGTAAAACATACCACATCAACTATTAATTGTATTGTTTGTGCAATATATTTAAAATGAGCAATACTATAATTTTGTTTCAAAAATATTAAATCACAATTGTTTAAATATTAACTCCTGATTTTAAGAAAAAAAAATCTATTCCATTACACTGCAGTTATATATTAATTTGAACAGCTTGATGCCTTAGTTTATTTTTCCTAAGTTGTTTCATATTTATTTTTTATTTTTGCTAAAGACTCAATTTCTTCTCTTCAGGGCAGAAACATTATCTCTTATGCAACCATATGACACACAGAGGGAAATAAGCCATACTTTTAACACTATATTAAAGTCTCCTTGTAACCTTTGTGTGATAGGCAAAATTCTAAGATGGCCTCTGAATTTCCTCCTGTTGGTGTGTACAACCTGTATGACCCCCTTACCTGGAAAGTAGACAGGACTTGTGAATATGATAGACTCTCAATCCTTTGGTTAAGTTGTGCTGTGTAAGACTCTCTGTAAAAGATACTGGAGGGAGAGTCTCTGGCTGGCTTTAAAGAAGAAGCTGTTGTATTGTGAGAGGGCCACAGGGCTGGAACCTGAGGGTTACCACTGGAAGCTGAGAGCAGTCCCTAAGGACCTCAGTCCTTTATCTGTAAGAAACTGAATTCTGCCAACTACCTGAATGAGCTTGGAAGAAGATCCTGAGCCCCAGATGGCAACAATGTCTTGGTTGCACCCATGTTAAACCTTGAGCAGAGAATCCAGCTACATTGTGCCTAGACTTCTGACCGATAGATACTAGGAGACAATAAGTGAATGTTGTTTTATGGCATTAAATTTATGGTAATTTGTTATGCAACAATAGAAAACTAACATTATCTGACTTCCTTTTCTATACTCCTTTCACTTCTCTTCTGCCTTATATTACACAACAGTAGCAGAAGACCTTACACGAGTCATTTCAAAGATAGTAATTATAATGGAAACATGACAAATGGAAGCTTACTTCTGGTGCGTTAAGGCAACATTCTGTTAAGAGCTGCTTACCTGCACCATTTCTATGTTTAGACTTGTGTGTTTTTTTAGTTCAGACATATATCTTTAAAAATTCCTGAAAGAGTTCCTCATTCTCAAGAATTTGTAATAAAAATAAAACATTCTTTATAAATGACTGATTTTATAAAATGAACTGTTTTCCATTAATTAAACAACTCCCCAATGTATTCGAATATTTTCTTGACTATGTTTTATCATGTTCATTATTGAAATTGAGATGCAAGTCCTTAAATTGATGTCAAAAGAATCTTGCTCCCCGAAGGCAGAGGCCTGAGTTGTTTTGTAGCTGTCATTCCCTACACATGTGCGAACTTAGCCTTGTAGGTATTTTATGTTTATACAATTGTCAGTTCATTTGGGTTATTTGCATCAGGATCACATAAACCATTGCTTTACAAATAAAATATATATCCTTAATTGTTGCTTAAAATGTCTTCATAAAGTTAGTGTTATGAAGCAGCATTGATACAAAAAGTTGTTATCTGTGTGGTAGGTTACCTATCATGGGCCATGATTATTTTTTACTTACTATGTGTGGCCAGCATCTAGAGTCATGTTAGTATAGAGTGGAATTGTGTCTTTGTGTCTTAAGGTAGAGTTAGGTTTCATGTCATTGCATAAGACAAAAGTTACAGATTACCTTTGAAAAATCATTTAAATTAATCTGTGTTTTATTAGATTGATGTTCCTAAGGTTGAGAAATAGTTGAACTAGATGTAAGTTGAACTCATTCTTAATTCCTGTTTTAACTGTGCTTTTAACTATTCTTGCATTATCATTTTGCCTCAGATAATCAACCAATTCTTCATTGTAAATGGATCCACGTATGTATAAAATCAAAGTAGTTACCAAGGTTAAACATAGAAAAGGAACAGATATTAGATAAATGTAATCAAAATGACACTTCAGGTCCCATTATTGGTATCAGATGAGAAATCAAGAAAAAAGAAAAATGCTGAACTGAACAAAGTGGACATTTTTTAGTAGGTGAAAGATACCAAACACAATGAAGTTTTACTAAAATAAATTTTTACAAAGAAAGTTGAACTTCAAAATTGATGAAGAAAAAAACATTATAAATCAAGGAGAAAGTGAAAAAAAAAAATACCGAAAGTGTTGAAGACTAATACGACACTCTTATCTTTTAAAAGGAAGTAGCTAAAAGAAAAAAGAATATAAACAAACTAAGTAATATAATTAATCACATTATGTTAAACATTTCTATATATCAAATTTTTTATGTTTTTATTATTATTATTATGGTGATATTGGTTAATGAAATCCAGTAAGTTTCAAGTGTACAATTCAACAGTAAGGCATATCTATATATCGAATTTTAGAAACTATAAAGAGAAGCCAAGTCTTAAATACTATTTGTATCAGTCAGTGGTTCCATTGTAGGAAATAGAGATCACTCTAGCTATTTAAAGCAAAAGGCATTTGACACAGATGACTTAGTGCAAAGTAGCTGGAGAGGCAGGAGAACCAGGCTGAAGGATGATCCCCCAGCAGTGATTTCCAAAATCACTCTGCCAAATAGGCCTGCAGGGTTGCTGCTACCTTTGCCATAATCAGAAAAGTGAATAATCCAATGAAGGCCATCCGTACTGTGCAGTTTAAGAATACACCACTGGAGCTCTGATCCAGGCATCAGGAAACTGCTGCTGATACCTCCACCTCAAGTGCTTGTGAATTAGTAGCTGAGCCCTCAAGGGATGCCATCTCTGTCTCTATTTGCTAGCAGCAGAATGCAAAACCAAAAGTGTCCCCCACCTCACTTGCAGCTTCCCAATTTCAAGATATGCAGTGGGGATTTTCAGTGTAATCTAATTCATATATACATCCCAAATTGCCAGTTGATTTTGGAAATGTGTGTGTGTTTTTTTTTTTTTTTAGCTTTCCAGCCTCTGCAGTATAAAAAGACTTCCTAGTAAATAGGCAGAATGGGCACTGAGTATGCAATTAACCATGTATACCACATCCATGAGACTTAAATGGACACAGTTTAAACAATGGGTATATGTTTGGATGCAAATAATGTATTTTTAGTGCTAAAAAACTAAATACGCAAATCATAGTATCAGACCATGAATTAATAAAACTACTAATCAGTAATATATATGTAAGCAAATAAAAACAAACTCAAAAACTGGAAATAAAAATTATCCTATAGAATTCTTGGATCAAATGTGAAATGAAATCTACAGGATCCCTATAAGATAATGAAATTAAATATTTTATAACATTTTCAAAATGAGGCCAAAGTTATGGAGAGTCAAAGACATAGTGCTTCCATTCTTATAGATCTTTATTCCTGATCTTCTCCCTTAAATGAGCTATTCCTAATAACTTTGCCTACCAATTGAAATAAGAAGATCATTTTTATATATCGAAATTTCAGTTTTAAGAAATTATAATTCTCTGGGTCATCAAAGGTAGAGTGATAATGATATAACACCCTCAGAAAAATTATAAGTTAGTACAAAATCTTTGAAGGGCAATTTGACAATATATATTGAAACCTTCAAAATATAAATAAACTTTGATGCATTTTCATTTTGGAAATTTTATCCTAAGAAAGTAATCTGAGTCTATGGCCATGTCACCCTGAACATGCTGATCTCGTCTGATCTTGGAAGCTAAGCAGGGATGGGCCTGGTTAGTTCTTGGATGGGAGACCACTTAAGAATACCAGGTGCTGCAGACCTTAAAAAAAAAAAAAAAAAAGGAAGTAATCTGAAATATACACAAAGAACATGAAATAAATTAGATGGTATAGCACTATTTGGCAAAATCGTCCAATGTTAGCAAAAGGTTAGATAAAATATAATATAACTTTAATATTCAGTAACATAAAAATAATATTTTGGAAAAAATATCTAATGACTTGAGAAAGTGTTTATTATATATTATTTGGCAAAAAGTTTTTTAGAATGACATGTACAACATGATTCAAATTTCTATATATACATTTATATATAAAAAATTATACTGGAAGCTAAATATAAATATACTAAAAGATTTTTATAGTGGCTGATATAGCAATCAATATAGATTACATTATAATTTAGAAACAAACAATTTCAAAATCCCAGTGAGTTAATAGACAACAATTTATTTATTTGCTCTCTCGGGTTTTGCTGAGGGCACAGGCACTGGTTCAGGGCAGCTGTCTTCCATGTGGGAGCTCGGAACCCCAGACTAATTTGATCATGTGCCACTTCCAAAACAAGTCCTCCCATGATTGTAGTGGCAGTGGAGAAGAGAGTCTGCAAAGGTCTACAGGTGTTTTTTTTCCTTAAATTTATATTTCACCCATAAACAAGTACAAAAGTTACAAAGCCTAAGTATTTCAAACTAGAATCCAAAACTTCACTCACCTCAAATGGTTAAGTATCTCAAATCACTCTTGTACCTGAAAATTAGCTTCCAATTTATTTCATTTTTTGACGATAATGTGCTGGCTAATCTTAAATTCCCTATTTACTCTACCACAGTCTCAATTACCCTAACTTAAATTCCCTATTTACTCTACCACAGTCTCAATTACCCTAACATTGAAGACTTGATGAAAATTCTAGACTATCTCATCAATAAGTAACAGTGAACTAAAATGTGACACACAGTTTATATTTGTCTCTCTGACTTTTTAAAGCACATTCTGCTTTCTCCTTTAGATAATGCTCATAAATGTTAAACACAATGGATTCTGGGATGATTTTATAGATGGAAATCATATTGTTATTCCACATGACCTGCCTTTATTTTTTCCAGTGGCTAGCATTATTTTGTTTTGTTGTTCTCATAAGTTTTGCCAGGGATTTTATGGGCTCTAATTTTCAAGCAGCTTGTATTGCCCAACATCGATTGGGGGCAGGGTAATATTTTAGTCATGCTCTTCATCTTGTGTATAACATTGTGTTAGACCTTCTGCATTCCAAATCAAAGCTTATTCTGGTGCGAAATAAAATTGATTTTAATCTTAAAGAAGGGAACTTACTTCTGTAATAAACTTTAAGGATAGAATCATGCCCTTTATTAGAACTGGATTAACAGCAACTGGGAACCATAGTTAGAAGACCACTGTAGCTGGTACATAAACATAAAAAGTAATAGAAATATTGACATTGAACACATCCCAAATTACTGGATCTGTATTAGAGACAGATCTTAAATCTTTTCCTTCTGAGTTGTTCCATCTTCAAAGTGAGAATGATGTGGTGTAGCAAGTATTTTTAAATGTATTGTACGACTCACTGCTAATTAAAGTGCTCATGTATGAATACTACAAATAAATGATTTATTCAGAACAGGTGAGATGGGATAAATGATGGGGAAAAAAGATAGATTATTTGGAAATAAAATTATATATAGTATTAGATATATAAGATATATGTGATTTCTTGATTCTTTCTGCATGTGGTTATAATCAAATCCAACTTTTCCTATTTCACATACAAAATGAAGTTGGGAATTGGGCTGGAAAGGGAATTTCAATTGGCTTTGACAGGTTGGAGTAATTTTCAACATGGCTTTGAGATAGTGGTTTTGCTTGGCTAATATACATTTTTCAATTTTGTCAATTGAGACAGAAACCTCAAACATTAGAAAAGTGTTTGAATACGGGCTGGTTTGTGCCAGGAAGACACATTGACTTTGGTGTACAATGGTAAGATCATGAATTTTGCTAAATACAATTGCAAACACATGTTTTATTGCAAAGCAGGCGATGAAGAACAAATTACAAAAAAATAAACAACACAGAAATGGTTTCACTAAGAAACATTGAATAACACCGAGGGTGTTTTTAAAAATTAGAAAAATTGTGCAACTACTACAACTACTTTTTACATTGCTAAAATATTAAAGAACCATATTGGTTATGCTGTTTCTATTTTTTATTAATTGAATCATGAAAGCTAGTATCTTACACATTCTGCTCAGAGAAATTATTAGTAAAGGCATTTTAAATGCATAAGGAACTAGTTTCTGAACAATTGAAATTTTAATTTAATATTAAAAGTAGTCATTTCTGAAATTTTGGCCAGATTGAAGTAGTATGGATTTTGGACAAAGAGTATTCATTACAAGACTCAAAGAAAAATGCATAATTACAATGTGATTTCCAAAGTAATTATATATAGAATAATTCTGAATAAGAAAATAGGTGACATTTTAAAGTTTATGTCATAAATAGCATTATATTTTACTCTCTATTCATCATTTCATCATGTTACTGTTTCTTTGAAATAGTCCAGATATGTTTCATTATGCTAAAATATGGGACCATGCTGTATGGAATTCTTATTCAAGAATCTGTCTGTGGGCAAAGCAATGCATCCCGATTCTTGATTCAGAATCTCAAATGTTCTAGCTTTCTAATTTTCCAATTTGTTCAGATCATTTTCTAGTATTACAGCAACAGTATTTTCCCCAAAATTATTTCTGTGAGACCAACTGGTGGTGGAACTCTAAACCAAGAACTCTAGGGACATGCCAGTCCCATTTTTCTCAACTTATAAACAATAGGAAGGATTTAGTTTATTTATTCTTTTATTCACTCAATTTATGTCTTTCTTTGAGGTGCACATACTTGCCTATGCTTCTATGTATGACATTTATCTTGGTAACATAGTCTGTTCTTAAATCACAAGTTCCTATAGGGTAGGGACCATGTTTATTTAATTTACTTTTGACACATCCAACCCAATGCAGTAAAAATATGTGAACTTAACATATGATTCTGGATGATGGTGGTGATTATAATAATTTATGTTGTTTCTCTTTCATTTTTCAGTGGCATTTAGTAGTAATTCACTCTTGTTGACAGCAAAGTTTTGTGTATTTTTTGTATACATTTTCATATTTCTTTCAGCAAAAATATAATGAAAAACATAATGTGTAAAATTTAACTGCAATAGTTCTTTAATTGCATCCTATTTTTCTGGCTCCTTTCCATTTGTCTGACAGGATTATATAGGAGGCCAAATCTTTAAATTCTTTGCAATTTTTTCTTTGGATTAACAGCACAAGTCAGTTAATTATTTCATATCAGTCACTATTAATATAAGGCAAACATTAAAGAAATGGGAAAGGGGCAGTTAAAAAAAATGCTACAGAACAATGCATGGCATTTCTCTTCCCACATTCTAATGTAATCCTTCACGGCCAAGACTTTACCAATCTGCTGGGTTCCCAAAGAATTATGAACATTTTTTTATTTTCTGAGATTTTCTCTTTTCTTTACAGTCAAAAAAACTCTATGGTTTTTTTTCAGGGTGGGAGGGGGCGGTTCAAAGAGAAGATCCACTGTCCTTGAAAAAAGTAACATAGAGTCACATTTCAATATAAATATATAACTATTAACAAGCATATTTAATAATATCGAGCTTTCTCATTGGAAAATCATGCCAATACTGTTTGCTAGTTGGCATTTGTAAGCTCTCCTACATTGTTTCATATGTTAAGCCCTGAGTGATACCAAAACAACTGAAGAAATCAGTGTTCCCACAATGGAGAAAAGTTTACTGAAAGATGGTCCACCAACCTAATTGAAGAACATTATATAGTAATTTAAAATATAATTATGAAGACTATATAATAATATAGAATAGTCTCAACAGCATTAAGGGAAAAATCGATCATAGAATTACAGAAACATTTGATTGGTTACCACTATTTATTTGTCAGTAAAGATTGAGATGAAATTTATTTGTCGGTAAAGATTGAGATGAAACAACAGAAATGGAAAGGCAATAGCAGACTATAAAGACCATGTGCATAGAGTTAGATCCAGGTTTCCTGAATTCGATTTCCAGATTTGCTATTTTTTAGTTGTCATGCCTTGAGCACAGTGTGCCTCAGCTTACTCATCTGATAAACAAGGATTGGTTATCCTCTCCATATGGCTGTTAAAGGATTAAACTGATATAGTGTATATGTTAAATACCAAGAACAATACCTGGCATTTAGTATTACTATATGTATTGATGCATTTTTTTAAAAAATGGAATCATATTATATTGGTGAATAAAAGGAGATTTTGTGTTCTTTCTAGCTAATGTGAATTAAAAGATTACATCATGTGAGTTAACTTCATTTGAAAAGCCAAATAATTGCAGAAATAATTTAGAAAGGATAATAAATAATTTTGGATTCTGGAAGTATAACCTAGCTGCATAGAAAATTTAACCACTATTTCTAAAACATCTGAATAGTTAAGACTTTACTATTCTTAATTACTTTACTCTTATTTACAAATTGCCATCATGTTTTCTAAATTTATTGATATGTCATGTGAGTTTGGCTATCACAACCAAATTATACACTTAGTTTGTAATTAATATAATTTTATTTTCATGTAAATAGTGATAAATAGCCAAGTCTTATTTTTTTTCACAGAAAGAGATTTTTATAACTCATAACTTGGTTTTTCCTCAGTGTGTCCACACACTTTTTTGGTGACTCATTTTGCTGCATTCTTAAGTAATTTCTTCAAGTTTCTGATCTTCTTTTTGAGCTCTTCCTTAAGAGTCTCTCAGAAGAGACTTTGTGAGGATCCAGAAATTCTTACAGGTCAGATACAGAACTTTTTATGGCTAACACAGTTTAGGGAAGCTGGATGCTCCCCTGCTGTCATGTAGTTGCCAGGAATTTCCAGAAGAATGGTCATGTCTACTTTATACCCAAACAAGTCCCCATAACTAAGTCCAGCTATTTTCTTCATTAATATCACTAACATTCCATAATATTGGCCTCTACTGAGTGCTTAAAATTCTTTCAATTTACTTTAGACAAAGGGTGTTGGCTACAGGAATGGATGAATCCAGGGCAAAGACACTTATTTCATGAGGTGACGAAGTCCTCTATTTGGCTATTAGGATATCTGGCTCTTTTCAGTATAGCTGTGAAAAAATAGGTTTATGATAATTTTTGAGGGGAATGGACTCCATCCTAAGCAAACTTGAGGTGGGTGGGGTAGCATTGCTTTTCCTTTGCCTGCTTTTCTTTGGTTTAAATTTCTCATAATAAAAGGTAGAGGTATGACCCTGGAGGGGGCAGTAAGTCACATGCAAAGCTGGAGCACTGATCTTAGGCTGCTGGCTTGACACGTAGCTCCATGTAGTTCAGCCTAGTTTACCAGCTAAGTTAGGGTTCCATGTTGATATTTGGGGCCAAAGAGAACAGATGATAGTAAATCATTCCTTTACCTGCTATTCTTCTTGTTTATATTTCACTTGGACTTGACTGCTTCAGAAAAATATGTAGGACTTCAGGGTCCATTTCTCAATCTTAGAAACTCTTGACTTAAGGGAAGCATTTTACAAAGTCATAGAAGCTAATATTATTTTAACTGATATAACAGTGAAAACTGATTCCAAGTCACACTTGGCTTTGGGTGATAGAAGATGCACAGTATTATTTGAATCTGAGAAAACTAGCCAGGACCTGATTTCTAAGAATGAGTTTGTGTCACCATGTCCTTTACAATCACCTAAGAACATCTTCTTTGAAAGATTAATGGTATAGATTATGAGGTTCAAATTTCAATAGCAATGTCATAATGGTGATAATGGGCCAATATTTAAACACAGTTTCTTTTATCTTTTTTGCTTGTTTACATGTGTCCAGATCCCACTCCATGGTGCATGTGTTTACCTCAAGCCAACAGTCTTCTACAGAATCAAGGTAAGGACTTTCATATACAGTTGTGGTTGGTGCTAAAATCAGAGAAGTGAGCAGAGCCAAGATCATAATGAAATATTGCTATGCCATTACCCAATGCAGTGATTCTGAATAAATTACAAAAGTTAAAGTGCTAATTAGATTTGTGGCCAGAATCTAAGAATAAGATTTGTGAGAATAAGAGCATCAAATTGAACTCCAAAAGACTGTAATTGTTAGTACATGCAGTTTAATACTTGTTAAGGCAATGTACGCTGATAGGTGCATACTTCATTTTTATAGGTCAATGAGAAGATGAGGCACCATGATTCTTTAATTCTAGACCAGTTTTTTCAACTTCATGGATATGTGTGTGTGCGTGTTGTGTGTGTGTGTGTGTATGGTGTATGTGAATGGTATTATGGTGTACAAGGTAAAAAGTCTAGTTCTCTTTGAGGGCAAGGAGAATATACTTTGATATTTGCATTAATTTTTTCATGTTATTTGGGTTCCATTTAGTAAATTTATTTTTGTTGTATTTAATGATATTCTGAAGTTTCCAAAAATTCCTTTTCTCAAGATTTATTTCACTGGAAAACATTGACAAAAACTCAAGAAAAAGTACTTAAGACTTTATCTCAAATCTATGAATATTCACTTATCAGGCATTTTATTATATTATTATTATTCTAAATAAAACTGATTATTTTTTTCATATATAGACTTATTCACATTTCCCCTTATAGAAGAGAATAAGACCATAGACTAGTCTTAAGAAATAGTTATTTGAATATTATACCTTAAACTAAAAAAGCATATTTTATCTTTTTTACCTCTTCATTGAAGTTCTCACTGTGTTTATCCATTCTTCTCTCCAATTTGGTGAGCATCTTTACGACCATTACTTTGAACTCTTTATTAGGTAAATTACTCATCTTCATTTCATTATAGTTTTTCTCCCCTGAAGTTTTATCTTGTTCTTTTATTGGAATATATTTTATTTCTTCATTTTGCTAACTCTTTGTGTTGGTTTCTATATAGTAGATGAAACAACCACCTCTTCCAAGTGACCTTATGTAGGAGATAAAACTTATCATTCAACCTTGTCCCAGCTTTTTGTCATTTCTCAAAATTTTATGTTTGTCCATGCAGCCTATTGTATTTTTAATAGCTTTGAATAGTAGCTTCAGTGTCCATAAGAAGATCTCCATACCTAAGTTTGGGGTGTTTGGAATTGAGATTCTCAGGTAGCAGCTTGTAAAAGTATGTAAATATATACAGTCCCGTAGGCCCACAAGAATAAGCCCCTGAGACAGGCAATCTTGTGATGTCTCCTGGCTGGCAGTCACAAAAATTGGGGCTTCAGACAGGACAGGCGTATAAGCTCTTTTTGAGATATGCTGACAAATTGGAGCATAGCAGAGGGAGAGCACCAAGATGGTGTCCACAGCCTATGTTCCTTGAGAGCAGCTCTACAGTTCTCTAGATATGTGCCAAACCTGAGGCCTCTTGGCAAGGCCAAAGCTCCAGGAGAAGCAGAGAAGCCTCCTTCACAGAAAGACTGAGGGTGTGCCTCTCTGTGGACTGTGCAGTGTCCTGGGAATAGCAATCTGCCAAGAACCGTCTGTTCAATTGCCACAGTCTCATGTGACTCAGGAATGCAAGCCGCCTCTGGCCACCAGAGGCAGGGGATCAATTAGTGTCCCCTGGGTGGCAGTTGCAAAAACTGGGGCACCAGATGTAAATGCCAGGGCACCAGCTGTCTGTAAAGCTCCCTTCCAGGAGACACTGTAGTTCAGCAGAAGGAGAGTGCAAAGATAGCACCCATCTTCCAAGTTCTCTGGAAATGGTTACAATTAGCTCCTAGATGTGTATTTAATTAGAAGCCTGCCTCTTAGGCTGTAGCCATTATGATTAGCTAGTAAGCTTCCTTCACAGAAAGACTGAGGTCTTGGGGTCTGTTACTTCTTGTTGTACCCTGGAGATGGTGGCTGTTTAAGAATTCTTTCCCTGTTGATTATACTCTTGTGGGACTCACAAGCCTAAGTCTCACTAGCTGCCAAAGCCAAATGATGTAAAGCTGTCCCCTAGTAGCACCTGCAAAAATTGGGGTACCAGAAAAGCTGTGAGTTCCTTTCTGGGTGACTCGAATTATTATAATTCTATGGGACCAGGAACCCAAGCTTCCCTGCTCTGGAGCCAGGCAGCCAAGAGGCGTCCCCTGGGTGGCTGCCATAAAGATCAGGGTACCAGATGCTTATCAAAATTTCCTTTCAGGAGATATTGGTACTCAGGAGCACAGCAAAGGGAAAACAAGAAGATGGAGTAAATCATACTATGTCCCAAGAGAGTGTTCCAGCAGGATCCTATTTATATGTGCTAAATTAGATTCCTGGCCCTCTGGCTGACAGTTTAATATAAGCAGGCAAGCCTCCCTAACTCTGGATACAAACGACTGCCTCTAAGCTGGGGCCTGGGGTGGATAAGTCTGAACGAATGGGCCATTTAAGAGTTATCTCCTAGATTACTACAATATTATTGTTGGTTTTCAAAGTTAGATATTTTGGAAGCTTATCTATCAGGTGTGAATCCTAAAAATTGAAGTGTCCAATGTGGGGTTTGAATCCTTCTCTCCTTGGGGAGAAACTCTGGGTTCTGAGTTTTCTCCCAGTATAGGGTCACCATGAGGGGTGAGGTTTATGGCAAGATCCTGTCCCACTCTCTCCTACCCACTTTGATGTGGTTTTCTTCTCATTTTCTTGATGTATAGTCATCGCTCAACAAACCTTTAGTTATTTTTAAAGAGGGAATTGTTTCAAATGTAGCTGTAGACTCAGTGTGTCTGTGGGAGGAGGTGAATTCAGGATCTACTTTACCGTCTGAAACTGAAAGCAAATAGAAGTCACAGAGCTGAAGAATATAACTGAACTAACATATACTAGAAGGGTTCAACAGTAGACCACATGAAGAAGAAGAAAGGATAAGTCAATGCAAAGACAAGATAATGAAACCTACCCAATTAGAGTAAAAAAAAGGTAAAAAAATGGGGGAAAAAAGTGAAAATAGCTTAGGTGGCTTATGAGACAACATCAGAATGACTAACATTCATATTACAGATGTCTAAGAAGAGAAGATAAAGGGGCAGAAATCTTGTTTGAAAAAATAATGGCTAAAAATTTTCCTAAACTGGGGAAGAAATAGACATCAGATCCAGAAAGCCCACAGAGTTATGATAAGATGAACATAAAGAGAGTACACCAAGACACATTATAATGAAAATTTCAAAAGTTAAAAACAAGGGGAGAGAATATGATAAGCAGCAATAGAAAAATAATGTTACATACAAGGAATTCCCCATAAGGCTATCAGCATATTTTTCAGCAGAAACATTGCAGACCAGAAGGGAGTGGCGTGATATATTCAAAGCGCTGCAAGAAAACAACACAAAACAAAACAAAGCAATAATAACAACAAAAACCTTCTAAACAAGAATACTCTGTCTGGCAAAGATATCACTCAGAATTGAAGAAGAGATAACAGAGATTTTCAGACCAGTAAAAGCTAAAGTAGTTCATTACTAGGAAACTGACCTTATAAGAAATGTTAAAGGGACTTTTAAGTTGAAAAGAAATGGTATTGACTAGTAATAAGAACACATGTGAAAACAGAATTTACCTTACCTCGTATGAAAAAATAATTTACCTTACCTCACTGGAAAGGTAAAAATGTGAAAGGAGGATTAACCACTTCTAAAGGCAGCATGATGGTTAAAATACAAAGTAGTAAAAATAACTGTGATTACAATAATTATTTGAAAAATACACAAGATGAAAAGATGTAAAATATGACATCAAAAACATAAAATGTGGTGGGGAAAGAATAAAAATGCTGAGCTTTATAATGGGATCAAACTTAACTTGTTATCAACTTAAAATAGACTGTTATAGATATGAATTGTTATGTGTAAGCTCATGGTAACCACAAAACAAAAAACCTATAGTAAATACCCAGATGATAAAGAGAAAGGAGTATGAGCATATAGCTAAAGAAGGAGCAAAATGAGATAAAACTCCAAAGAGAGCAAAAGAAGAGGGATAAAATGAGAAAACTACAAAAGTAATCAGAAAACGATTAACAAAACGACAATAAGTACATATCTATCAACAATTATTTTAAATGTAAATGGACTAAATTTTCCAATGAAAAGACATACATACAGTAGCTGAATGGATTAAAAAAAATAAAACTGATCTATGTTCTGCCCACAAGAGACTCACTATAGATGTAAGGACACACAGAGACTAAAAGTGAAGGGATGAAAAAAGATATTCAAGCTGAGCAGATAAAACAATCTTTTAAAAAAGTGTAATAAGAGACAAAAGGATCAATCCAAGAAGAGTATACAACATTTGTAAATATTTATGCACCCAACATAGGAGCACCGAAATATAAAACAAATTGCAACAGATCTAAATGGAGAAGAAGACATTAATACAATGATAGTAGGAAATTTTAATACCCTCCTTACATCAATGGATAGATTATCGATAGAAAATCAATAAAGAAACATGAGCCTTAAATGACACATTGGATCAGATATTTTCAGAACATTCTATCTAAAAGCAATAGAATACACATTCTTTTCAAGTGTGCATGGAACATTTTCTGAGATAGATTATATGCTAGGACACTGAACAAGTCTTAATAAATTTAAGAGGATTGAAAAATATCAAGCATCTTTTCTGACCATAATGTTATGAAACTAGAAATCAATTTACATGAAGAAAACCAGAAAATTCACAAATATGTGGAGATTAAACAATGTGCTACTAAACAACCAATAGGTCAAAGAAGAAATCAAAAAATATGTTGAGACAAATGAAAATGGAAACATACCAAAATTTGTGAGATATAGGGAAAGCTTTTCTAAGAGAGAAGTTTCTAGTGATACAAAACAAGAAAAGTCTCAAATAAACAATCAAACTTCATACTTCATGGAGCTAAAAAAGAATAGACAAAGGCTAAAGCTAGTAAAAGAAATAACAAAGGTTAGTGGAAATAAACAAAATAGAAACCAACAAACAATAGAGAATATCAATGAAACTAAGCGCTGGTTCTTTGAAAAGATAAACAAAATTCACAAGGCTTTAGCTAGACTCAGCAAAAAACAAAGAGAGGGATCAAATAAATAAAATTTAAAATGAAAGAGGATGTTTTACAACCAACATCACAGAAACACAAAAGATCATAAGAGACTATTATGAACAATTATATAGCAAGAAATTGGACAACCTAAAGGAAATGGAAGCACTCCTAGAAACATACAACCTACCCAAACTGAATCACAATGAAACAAAAAAATTTGAAAAGACCAATTACTAGGAAAGAGCTAGATCAGTAAGCCTCCCAATAACAACAACAAAAAGTCCAGGACAAATGGCTTCACCATGAATTTTACCAAATATTTGAAGTAGAATTAATATAAAAATATAAAAGAAAGGAGCTTTTACAAACTCATTTTATGAGGCTAGCGTTACCAAATGAGGCCCATTACCACAGACAAGGACATTACAAGTAAAGAAAATGATAATCCAATATTCCTGATAAACGCAGATGAAAAGTTGTCAACAAAGTACTAGTAAACAGAATTCAGCAATACATTAAAAGGATCATATGCTATTATCATGTGAAATTTATTTCAGGAATGCAAGGATGGTCAGTATCTGCAAATTAGTAAATGTGATATGTCATATTAACAAAATGAAGAGTTAAAATCACATGATCATCTCAATGGAGGCAGAAAAGGCATTTTACCAAATTCGGCATCCATTAATGACAAGAACTCTTAACAAACTGAGTACAGAAAAAAAAATACCTCAACATGATAAAGACTATATATGAGAAACCCATAGCTAACATCATATTTAATGATGAAAAGCTGAGAACTTTTCTTCTAAAATTAGAAGACAAGGATGCCCACTCTCATCACTTTTATTTAACATAGTACTTAAAGTCCTAACCAGAGTAGTTAGGTGAGAAAAAGAAATAAAAGGCATCCAAATCAGAATGTAAGAAGTAAAGCTATCTCCATTTGCAGATGATATAATTTTATATATGGACAGCCCTAAAGACACCACCAAAAAACTGTTATAACTAATAAAAAATTTAGTAAAGTCATAGAATAAAAAATCAATATACAAAAAAAATTTGTTGTATTTTTAATACTCTAATAACGAACTATTAGAAAGAAAAAATAAGATAACTATCCATTTACAACTGCATCAAAAATAATAAAATAACTAGGAATAAATTTAACCAAGGAGGTAAAAGATCTCTACCTTGAAAACTATAAGTTGATAAAAGAAATTGAGAAAGACACAAATAAATGGAAAGATATGATTGCTCATGGATAGGAAGAATCAATATTGTTAAAATGTTTATACTATCCTAAGTAATATACAGGTTCGATGCAATCCCTATGAAAATACCAATGGCATTTTACTAAGAAATAGAACAAATTATTCTAAAATTTGTATGAAACCACACACACAAAAACAAATAGCCAAAGCAATCTTGAGCAAGAAGAGTAAAGCTGGAGGTTTCGTGCTGTCTGATTTCAAACAATATTATAAAGTTATGGTGATTATGGTATGGTATTGGCAAAAAAATAGACACATATATCAATGAAACAGTTATAGATAGCCCAGGAATAAACTCACGCATATATGGTCAATTAATTTACAACAAAGGAGCTAAGAATATACAATGGGACAAGGACAGTCTATTCAATTAATGGTGTTGAGAAAACTGGTCAGCCACATTCAAAAGAATAAAACTCTACCACTATCTTATACCACACACAAAAGATAACTGAATATGCATCAAAGATTTGAACACGAAACTTGAAATCATAAAACTTCTAGAAAAAACATAGGTGGTAAGTTCCTTGACATAGCTCTTGGCAGTGATTTTTGAATCTGATGCCAAAAGCAAAATAAACAGAAACAAAAATAAATATCCAGGAGTATGTTGTGCTAAAAACTTCTGCACAACAAAGGAAACCATCAACAAAATAAAAAAACAAATGGGAACAATGTTTGCAAATTACATATCTGAAAAGAGCTAATATACATTGTCTATAAATAACTTATACAACACAATAGCAAAACAACAACAACAACAAAAAACCAATCTGACTAAAAACTGGGGAGAAGATTAGAACAGACATTTTTTCAAAGACAATATACAGATGGCCAACAATTACATGAAAAGATGCTCAATATCATTAATCATCAGGGAAATAAAAATCAAAACCACATTGAGATATCACTTCACACTTTTTAGAATGGTTATTATCAAAAAGAGGAGAAATAACAAGTGTTGGCAAGGATATGGAGAAAAGGGAACACTTGTGCCCCATTGGTGGGAATGTAAATTGGTGCAGCTACTGTGGAAGACGGTATGCAAGTTCTTCAAAAACTTAGCAGTAAAACTACCATGTGACTCAGCAATTTCACTTCAGGATATTTATCTATAGAAATTCAAATACTAATTTGAAAAGATATATGCATCCTTATCCCTATGTACAATAGCCAAGATAGAGAAACAACTTGTTTACCAGTGGATGAATGGATAGAGAAATTGCAGTATATATGTATACCCACTGCCGCCACACACACACATGACACATAATGCATATGACACACACACATTGGAATATTATTCAGCCATAAAAAAGAATAAAATCTTGCCATTTTCAACAACATGGTTGGATTGCAAGGGCATGATGCTAAATGAAATTGTCAAACAGAGAAAGACTAATACTGCATGATGTCTCTTATATATGGAATATAAAAACAAAAACAAAAATGACAGTTCTTAGACACAGAGAACAGATTGGTGGTTGCCAAAGGTGGGGTTTAAGGGGTGGGAGAAATGGGTGAAGGGGGACAAAAGGTAAAGAGAAAAAAAAAAAACAGGCAAAGACTATATCTGTTAAATGTTAGTTCGACTGTATTAAGTCTGCGTGTTTTATAATAAATGGTAAAGAGGAAAAATTATTTCATCTTCTTTGTACTACATTGAGTGTAGCAAGATATATACAGATAATTTATAAACTTTGATTGTGATAATGCCTTGAGATAAGAAAAAATTAAAACATTTTTAGCTTTGATATGAATCATATATTTTCATCTTTGATTACAAAAACAAAAAAAAACAAAACAAAAAGCATACTAAAGAATTCTTCAACGAGGATATGCTTTTAAGTATCTTCTTTCTGTTTTTTAAATCTCCTGCATCGAGAAGGCATATTACCATCATTTTTAGTACATTTTCAAGATCAAGCACTAAGGCAATGGGCAACGTTCTAATTTAGAAATAGAAATAGAGAAGATTTTTAAGAATGTAGTAATACAGCTTTATGGAAAACAGAAAAATGATTTAATAAAACCATCTGGTCACTGAAAAAAAAAAAGGGTATGCCTCACTTATGTGTCCCTGCTGTGCGAGTGGCCTAACCTGGTGAGGGGCCTACTTAAAGTCACCACTAACAGCTGGTTATCATTCAGTTGCTAGTGTTGGTGCCCAGTTATTTTCAATTTGCCTTGACACTGGAAGTGGCTTACATCTGATATGTGATGGGTCAATTTGCGGGACCAAGTCTTTAGGGTTTAAATACCCCCGAATTCACTTTTAGGGGTAATCCAGGCTTATGTAGAAGCTTCTTCAAAGTTGACCTGAATGATTTTAAAAGGTTGCAAGCTGTCATGGTTTTCCTGGCTTTTAAACAGAATGGACCTTCCTTATGGAATGGTTGCTACCCATATGGGCCTCTTAGGACTTGACTATTTCCTTTTCTAAGTAGCAACAGTAGGATGTTATTTATAGCTCTGGACAACTCGATAACCTTTTTAATGGTATCTAGATTTTTGCCACACAAAGCTGTCTTTAATGAAAATTACATTTACATACACATGTGTGCATTGAGAACTGTGAAGCAAAGATGTTTGCTGTGCATTTAGCTCAATGCTTGTACCAGGAATCAGCCAGATACTGGAAGTTGGCTTTTGGAATTTGTTATATCTGCTGCCAGGTCACAAGGTTGTGTTTGAAAGTTCAGGAGGTAAAAGGCAAATGGTAGTGAAAGCAAAGAAAATATCATCTATCCTGGCCAATCTGTAGTAATTGCAGCTTCTTTTTTGTTCATGTTTATTTTTTTCCATATTTACAGTTCCTAGAAGTTAGAAAATTCTTGCTTCTATTCCATTGTCTTTTTTCCCATTTAAGACAAAGAAGTCATTTATTTTAGAAACCCAGTGGTCTTTAGTATCATTTTAATGTACATTTGAGTAAGTTTTAGAGTAGTAGGAGTAAATGAAATTCAGTATTTACATTTTGTTAATTTTCTTCTCTTGTTAGAAAGCTGCTATTTTGCAGAAAGAGAAATATGTTAAAAATGTACGTATTTTAACTATAAAAATCAATTGTCATAAATTGTATATATAGCAAATCACAAGGGAAGTCTTTATTTCCTAATTTAAAAAAGCTGCCTCAAAGAAATGTTTCAGCACACAGAGGCACATGGGCCACTTGGCAGACAGCCTAATTGAAACCAAGGGCCCGGGAGAAGAGCTGAACTCTGCATCTGCCGTCCAGAACTGGCTGCGCTACACTTTGAACCAGTGCTGATGGCTTTGTACACAAAGATCAAAATGAGTTTGTTTTATTCAGCTGGGTTGTGGAGGTGCACGTATTTTGGCTTCTGGATGCAATAAAGCATTGAGCTCTCAGATAAACAAACTATAAATCTAATCAAGCCTGGGCACAATGATAAGTAGATTGCTTGAGAGGGAGAAGGAGGGAGTGAGGGAGTAAGGGAGGGGGAGAGAGAGAGAGAGAGAGAGAGAGAGCGAGAGCGATTCACAAGATAAAATAGCTGAATCTCATTTTATCCAGCAAAGTACTGAACACGAATCTTGATATGTTGCCAGTTTTAACAACTATTTCTTCTCCTTCCATTTCTTCTTCCTCTCCTAGTCATGTTGCAGTGAGAGTGCAGATACATTCTCTATTAAAGAACTGCCTTGGGAACTACATCAAACTCCTTGAATGGAAGCAGGTGAATTATTATAAAATGTTTCTTCTTAAGTTGAAGTTTGAGGACTTTGAAATATTTCCCTCTCTGTTTTTCAAAGCAATATAGGCAAATAACGTAGGTAGTATATCTCTTATATGCAATTTGTAACCATCATTATTATTATCATGTACATTTTATTTGTCCTCAGTTAGGTGCTTTGAAGTAAAACAAACGAAAAAAAAATGAATGCTTCATTTATAACATGTTTAGATGCAAATGCTCCTAAACATAGTTGAGTGTTTTCGGCTATAATGAAAAATGAAAAGGGATCATTGATTTATTCATGTGTTTTGGGTGCTTGGGCCCACCACACAACCTCAGATATTGTTGGAATCAATCCATCTCTTTACTAAGTAGCTGCCAGATAAATCTCCAGATATGATGAAATATGTGTCCATTAGGAATGACTGAATTTCACAACTAGATTTTACCTGAAATTTGAATGATGAAGTTTTCATTTAAAGTGAGTATATAGTTGACAGGTTTAGAAACTGCCTAAGGTAGAAGTCACTGTGATTTAGAAATTTCTTCCAGTAATACAGAAATCCTAGCTGTGTCATGGATAGTAAATTTCTAAAAAATAGACATCTACAATCTAAATTATTAATTAGACATTTACAGCATGGTTAAACACTTTTTTAAAAAAAATCTTTTTAAATTGAGATATAATTCACTTACCATAAAATTTATACTTTTAAAGTGTACAATTCAAATAGTATTCAGTATATTCACAAAGTTGTATAATCATCACTTCTAACTAATTTCAGAACATTTTCATCACCGCAAAAAGAAATGCTGTATCCATTAGCAGTCTTTTGTGGAATTTATCGATGGGGGATTTCAGAGAACTAGTACTTTCCTTCTAACTTCTAATTTGAATAAAGTTTCATTTGTAGTTGTGAAAATTCAGCTTCAATATTCCTTTTTCATCTACAGTTTCTGTGCTGTTAAAATTCTTTTCTGTAGGTAACCAAAATATTTCATGTATCTAGCGAAATGTAGCAGCATTTAGAGAGTTCATCACTGAACCGGATATTTTACTATGTGAACTACCTAAGTTCCTTAATGACTCAAAATTATAATGTTATTGCATATGAGCCAAGTAGGCTAATAAATTGAATTAAGTACTATATTATCCAGAGTATTAGGTTAGGAGTCATGTTTCTTGTTTAAAACATATATAGAAAAATTAATAATAATTATAAGAAAGAATAGAAAGAAGAAAATGAAGATAAAGGAAAATATTAATATAATTTATTGGTCACCTTACTACATTAGGATATGTTAAATATATTGCTCATTTAGTAACTCATTTATCCTCAGTACAACTCATGTATATAAGCAGAATAATATAGTGTTAAGTGTAACTTGATTCCAAGCAGCAGAAACCAATCCTGCTTATCTGCAGATAAACAATGAGTTTATTGGAAGGTTATCTAGAGGCTCCAGTCTCAATGGAAGGGCAGATGACAGGCTTATCAAACAGAAGAAACCAAGGAAGCTATAGAAGACTGAGCAGCAGAAATATAGCAGAAGTCATGCCACAGAAATAATCTGATGCCATGCCACTGCTGCTACTACTGCTGTAATGAGTATGACCTCCTGCTTTCTTGATACCATTGCATTTATTGTTTAAGATTTCACAACCAAGGAAAAAGTATCTAAAACTTACATTGGTGTCCACTCTGGAGAAGCAAGGGAGAAACATGTCTGGCTTCTGTAATGGTTAATTTTTTGCATCAACTTGGCTAGGCCATAGTGCTTGGATAGTTGGTCAACTGTTATTCTGGATGTTTCTATAAAGGTGTTTCTTGGATGAAATTAACATTTAAATAGGTGAACTTTGAGTAAAGCAGAGTACCCTTCATTGTGTGGATGGGCCTTATCCAATCAACTAAAGGCCTTAATGGAACAAAGACTTAACTCCTCTCAGTAAGAAGGAATTCTGCTAGCAGACAGCCTTTGGACTTAAATAGAACTTTTCCATAAGTTCGAATTTATGGCTACTGTCTTATATCAAGCCAACATGCCATTTATTTGAATAATTTGTTTTAGTTGCATAACATTAAGGTGCTCTATGATGCTCATTTCACTCATCTAGTGTTACAGAAGTGGACATGCACAGATGTGAACACTTAAAGAGACCAGTGCAAAATTATAAACTTCCAAATGACTGTTGCATTTGCAAGAAGTTCCAAATATGCATAAAGATGGTCAAAGAAGCTTCATACCAAAATCTGCATTAACCTAGGAGTCAAGATGAGTATAGTTCCTCCTGTGTGTTAAAATATGCTATATATTGTATTATGTATTTTCTAGTTTTTTAAGTGTCAAAATATATTTAAAAATTGTATTTCAATCCAACATTTGTACAACTCTTGAAGCTTCTCCAAACACTTCTATGGACACATACTGGTTTAGATTTAAAAAAGCACTTTGCTTTCAGCAAAACTATTTTGGATATAAAGAAGTTTCATTTGGGTAGAAAAATTATGTTCTCCATGCTCTAGTTTGTGCTTATTTTATCTTTAATTATTTGTGATTTCACCAAATTTCAAAAAAATGTATTCTTTAATTTTTCTCATGAAAATTGGGTAATTTCTGTATTATGTTCTCTAGAAGTATTTGCCTTTTTTTGTGAAAAGACCTTGGTGGCCAGCTGTATGGCTCACTAAACCTGCTCAATACCATGCAAGGACAATGGGATAGTCTTTCAGTTTGCTTATATTATTAGGTATTATGTCAGTATTAAAGATATCAGAAGGCATTTTAGCTTCATAGATGAGGCAGACAGTAACTAAATAAGTACTGTGACACCTGTTAGTCTCAATCAAGACTTTGGGTATCATTAGCAAAGAAGCATGTTGGGGATTGAGTGGAGGCTCTGTCATCTCTACTTCAAGGTTAGAACTGCCCTAACTCTGCTAATAGCTGTGTAATATGGACACCTCTGTTTTGGATACAAGAGGAAGAAAACTGTTCTGACGCTGTAGTTTGTGAAATGTAACACCATTGTCTGATTCTGTTATTAAGCGCAGTTGTTCACACCTAACCACATATTTATCATCTTGCATCGTTACCTCAAGGTATTTATTCTCTAACATTTATTTGTTCTCTAATGGGTCCCTCAAAGCTTTATGTGGGAGGCCTTGTCTTCTTTATCTGACTGTAAGCTCTTTGAAGACAACGGGCAATGTCTCATGATTTTAGTTGCTACTCTGTACAGAGTAGTTTGGGGCATAGACTAGAAATGCAATAGAGGTTAATTAAAATATTAGTATAATGGTTATTAGGTGCTCATGCTATTCCAGTGGCTATGCTAGTGATATGGCACAGGTTCTACTTCCTAAATAAGTTAATAAATTATAAAACTAATAGGGTGTGTGTATATATATATATATATTATATATAGTGATTTATCTTTTTTTACTATCTCTAGATAAAAATAGGAAGCTTTAAAACTTACTTGAATTTTAAACTTGTAATATTATTGATTTTATTGTAGATAATATAGTGGGATTTTTTTTGCTAATTTACCAAAGAATATTCAGTATTAATGATGTTATAAAAATACAGACGATTTATTTTTATTAAAAAGATTTTATTTATTTCTATTTTTATTATTATTGTTTAATCTAAGAATAATAACTCAGCAAGGTATTTATGAAAACTTTTTGTGTATTAGTTCTTAATTACATTCTCAGTGATAAAGTTTTATGTTTTCTAAGAAAGACAGAAAATGATTCATATTGGAGGTTTTTTTCCCCTTTTGCTTTATAAGTGGAAAGTAATTTAAAGTAAACCTTAATGCTACTGAGAAATCCCATTTCAAGTTGAAACTACTTTAAAATATCTATGATCATGAATCTCTTGGACTTTGAGCCTTCCCGTAGGCCTCTCACATAAAGCTTTTAGAGACCCGTTAGAGGCTAAATAAATATTAGAGAATAAATATATTGAGATAACAATGCAAGATGATAAATATGTGGTTAGGTATGAACAACTGTGCTTAATAAGAGAATCCGAAAATGGTGTTACATTCCAAAATACTTAGAATATTTCTTTTTAGCATAAAGCTCTGGCCCAGACTTTCTCATTAGTCATCATGGAACAAAGATCATTAGTTAAGGCTAAATGGAAAATAAAGGAAGAGAAAATTAAAATCTGGGAGGCATGGTGAAATAAAATTGGACTGCAGGGTAAACTTTATGTTTCATCTTTTTCTTTATCTCCCAGAACCTCTCAGCTTCTTGGATGAAACAGAGTGTCTTCCAGAGTTTAAGCTCTGAACTTCTAATAAATGGTAAATCCCCTTTAAGACATGACCAATTGGAGAATTCTTGTTGGAGTTCTCAAAATATCTGAAATACAGACTTTAAGGAAGGAAGGTCAATTTAATCTCTCAGAGTGATACACTTGAGTCTACTGCATGGTCAAACACATAGATAAATTCCATATGGCAAATACTGTTTCTTAGGCAGGAGTTAGGCCTGCTCTGGCTGTACTCAGTCTATTCAGAGGCTTCGGAAAGCTGTGGTAGGGGTTGGGGTGGATTATTGTGAATTCCAGTTGCTGGCAATTGAATTACTGCAGCTGTTGCATCTTTGATCTAGAACCCTGAAATAAATACAAAATCTGAAGGATATGCTAGTGTTAAGATAAAGAAGAAAAGAAGGTAATTATTATATCTGTTTTCACTAATGAATATTGACTTATAGAAGAATATTAATATTTATGGAAATTTTTGTTTATAGTGAAATATATATGAATTGGCTGTGATTAAGATTTGTAAGAAGTTGTGTAGGCTTTCCAATGGAATTTAAATTTTATGATATAAAAGACAGCATTTTATAAAACTGATGTAGATAATTGGTCTTGTATGAGATACTGAATAGAGAGGTAACAGTGAGGAAAGTTTATTTTAAACAAAGAATCAGAAATAACGGGAATGTCAATTTAATAAACTATTTTCTAACTTCAATGTCATAAACAGTAGCAAATACAACTATTGAATTGGGTTCCACCATACTCTGATATCTCAGTGAGAGGTCATTCAACAATTTAGTGTCCATATTTTTGACACATTGCTGATTGATTTTTTCTTTTCTTCTGGATTGTATGTAATAGTATAAATATAGTCATTTTATTTACAAAAAGAGCATTTCATTGCTTTGGAGTTGTCTTTTCCTGGTTAAAATACAATTTTTTTTTTATGCTTAGAAATGCTGACTTTATTTTTAAAATGAGGATTTTATGCTTCAAACTTTAAGTCAATAAATTCTCACAGAAGTTTAGAGTCTGTATGGAAATTGAAGAGAAATTAGTGATTTTATAATCATTGTCAGTAATATATATTTAGTTATGAGAAAATGAGACTTTCGTTTTCAAAATTTGATACCCAATTGGAACTTACCAAATCTTATTACCTCGCATTATTCCTAAAATATCTGTGTTTTAAAGAAAATCTCCATCTAAATCAGAAACAAACAAAAATTGGAGATGAGGTCCTAGAAAAGACAGTTTGGTTAAAACAAAAAAATTAACTTTTTGAATGTTTTCATCATTGCCTCTTTCATCGCTGTGTCCTTTATTTTCTTCTTTTTTTATTCTGAATCGGAAGCAGTTGCGTTTCACCTTGAAGACAATGTGGCACAGATGGTCATCATCACTTTTGTCTTTTCCTCTACTTTTACCCTATATCTGTAGTAACCCATACCTAAATATGTCACTGGCTGATGATAATAAGGGTGAATCAAATTTTGGAATTCCGCATGGTGGTTCACAAGGATGACCTTAAACATTGAACAATATATAGAGTTCACAGACAAGCTTGGTATCATCTATTCAGTTCATCCTGCTCTCTGTTCCAAGCTTTGGTCTTCATTGTCAGGGAACTGGTCATGGTCCCAGTCCTACAAGGACTGATGAGAAAAATCTCTTCTTAGCATCAAAATCTGCCTTGCCACTACTCGCTGTTAAGAAGTCTTAGGTTTGTAATGGGTAAATAGAATAGTCCATTAGGTATGGGTGGATGAAACACCCACTCCCCACCCAAGTGAAGGGGCATGCTTAAGTAGCAGCTGATACAATTGAACTGCCTTCTGTGTGCCTAGCTTTTGTTTGTTCAATATGATATTTAAACTGAGGTAATTCTCTTCCTTAGGGGATAAAGGCAGGAAGGAGAAGGGAGATGAAATGCCTGCTCTAGGGGAAGGGATATTTTGAAAAAGAAAAACCTCAGGAGTGTTTATGAAATTTTGCAAGTTAAATATTCTTCTGTATTTGTACCACAAATTCTTCAATAAAAATCTCTCTTTGTGCTAATTCATTATGGTTGAGTTAGGTTTCTAGGGTGGGCAGAATGCTAGCACGAACTCACCTTGAAATAAGGAAAAGGCTGCTCTCTGGGAGGCCACCGCATCTGGGCAAAGAGCTACAGCCCACAGTGGTCATGGTCACTTCTCTTTTCTGTCTTCTTACCAAGACTCCTGCCCTTCCTGAAAATGTGTTGCTTTTAAGACATTAGCAAACTTACATAAAGAATCATTTTGAAAACCTAACCCTTCAGCCTCATTTTTCTCATCTGTGAAATGGGCATGGTAAAAGTACCTGTCTCATAAGATCATTGTGTGTATTAATGCAAATAACCTCTTTAGCACAGTAACTTATACACAAGCACACAGTGTTTCTTAGCTATTCTCCTATTACCATCATTTTGTTAAAGGCAAATGTTGCCTCAATGGAAAAGTGAAGTCAGCAGATTTGAATGACTTACTTGCAGTTTAATATGACTAGTTTAAATCAGTCCAAAGACACCAGTTATTACTGCATCACATAAAGGATCAGAATGTTCCTGAAAAGGGATAAAACCTAGGCTAAAGCATTATATATGGTTATATATATATATATATATATATATATAAATTATATTGAAAATTACAGGGAACCAAAGAAAAAGATTAATATTAAACCATTTGCAGACACCTTGAAAAGAAAAGGGTTTTATATTTATGAAGAATAAATTCTCTCAGATTACTCTCACCCAAGTTACTGAAACTCTGAAAAACTAAAAGATTCTTAGTTGAGTTTAAAAAAGAAGTCTACATCACGATTGCAGAAAAATCATTAAAATTTTTCCAGCTTAATATTTAAATTCCAGATTTTTCGAGCTCTTAATCAGGGTCAGGTATAGCTAACAACATTAACAATTTTTAAAATTTTATTTAAATTTCACAGCCTCTCCATGTTCTCCATGTTATAGATATCAGCTCCACTGGCAGATTAGAAAACTAACCAAGTGAAAACAAATATCATTTGTTAATATATATTTTAAATATTTTTTTCTCTACTTTCATGTAAACCAAATTTTGAACCTATACAAATCTTTCTCACTTTCCATTAAAACAATAAAATTTAAAAATGCTACTTAAACTCCACATTTCTTTAGCTACTATTTTATTTCTTACCTTTTTTATTATAATGATATTGAAGTTAAATTACTTAATTTTTGAACTCCTCACATATTAAAAATATAAAATTGTTCAGAGTTAAAAGTAAAGAATATTTTTTTGAGATATATTTGAGGAGGACTTTTGGAGTGCTGTGAGTCTATCTCCCCGTTCCTCTCTGCACATGAGAATGAGGGGTGCAAGCTCCTAACTCTATATCCTGTAAGAGAGGCTGAAAGAAAAACACTTGAAGGATCTATATGATATATATATATAACATATACACGATGTCACATATATATGAATGATACACATATATACACATATATAATATGAATATGTGTAAATATAAATATATAATGTATTCATTTTCTGCAGTTTGAGGAAATGGTGGGTATGTGCTTGACCTACTCCTGAGAAAGAATGTGGCCTGCTGGATGGTGGTATACAGCAGTAAGAGGTTGCGAGCTAGAGACAGTAATGAAGAATTTGGAATAAGCAGCCAAAGGAGAGGCATTGCCTGGGTAAAGGGATTGTCAGAGGGTTTACCCAAGAGTTTTCACAAGTGCCAAGGGAAAGAAAGGGTCAGTGTTAAACACATGGCTATTTTCTTGTCCTAGTCAGGCCTTGTGGAATCACCATGCTTTGGAATGTTCCCTCACTGGAAGTAACAGAGAGACATTCATCCTCTGGCTTTTGTTCTTCTCTTGTCCTTCTTTGGTCCAAATTTAGCTCATGAGGCATTAGCTTCCTTACCTTTGACCCTTCCATGTTGTATTCCCAGGCCCTTCCAGGAAGCTATGCCAAACCCCAGGCAACAATAAAGATTGCTGAGGCCTTCCTTGGATAAGTGGCTGAGGTTTAGAAGGCAAATGGGGCAATATATAGTGCCTGCCTGAAATTCCCCTCCTGGCTGAGTGAGGAGGAACAAATGCTTATTTTTGAACAAACATTGAAAGCTTATTTATGGTATTGTCTGAACAACTTTAATTATTGAAATATGACTGGAATTGTGACTTGAACCTACAAGAATTTTTATTGACTGAAAGAAGAGTCGTGATATCTGCTTTTTTTTTTTTTCCCCAGGAGCAGGGAAGAACTATCCCCACTGAAGACAATTTAAGAGATAGTAAAATTACTTTCATGAATATGTCTTAAGATTTCTGCACTTTCAATGCATTGATTATGCCCCAAACTTTTCAAATGCTCTTTATTCCCTTTTATCTACTTCTTCACAAATATTTTTTAGCTCGAATTGCTTTACTTGAGCTGTTATAGCCAATATTACCACTAATGCTACAATTGGTCAAACTGATAGCCACTTATAAGTCCTTGATATCGCTTTTTTCCCCTGAAGCATTTGTCTGTGCTCACCATTATTTATTCTTTGATACCTTCTTGTCTCAGATTCTAAGATACCATATTTCCTGGGTCACTTACTATATCTTCAAAAGATCAGTTCTTTGAATCTCCTTCCCCTTTTACACCCACTCACCATTTTTAAAAAGTTGATGGTCCTAGGAGTTTATTCCTAAACCCATGCTCTTTGTCTCTGTGTCTTTCCCCAGGATGATATTTTCTTTTCTCTGCCGACCCATGGCTATTTTGAACTCCAGTCTCAGAGATCTGTTTATGTATGGAACATCTCTATTTCAAATTCAACATGTCCCCAAAACTAAATTCTTTATCTTTTACTTCCAAACTGGCTATATTTCCTGGCATATACTATTTTAATTTATAGTATCATTATTCACCATATCCCATCCTCTGCCAAAGTCAGTAATCTGGGAGTAATCTCCGTCTTTTCACAGACCTTCTTTCCACATCAAAGCAGTCACCACACCCTGGAGATAAACCCTTTGGGAGAACTCAGGAATCTTCCTGTTCTATGTCATCTTCACTGCTACTGCCTTAGGTTAGATCTTCATTGGGTCTGACCTAGGTTATTACCTTAGCCTCCAATAGCATGTTTCAGAAACCATTTCTATTATTTTAAATTTCTAATCCACACTACTGCAAGAGTTGTTTTAATAACTTTTCTAAAATTAAATTATACAAATTATTCCAACTCTTTTTATTCTATGAAATAAATTACAATTCCTGAGCAATGCAAAGCCCTTATGATCCGACCACTGTCTATCTACCAGTTTTAGAATTGGAGAGTAATATGATGAACACAGAGCATATGCTTTACCTTCAGCCAGTCCTAGCTTCTCATCTTGGCTTGCCACTCACTGTCTGAACCTTTGAACTTTGGAATTTTCGTGGGTAAAATGTGGGCCGGCCTATGTAATCATGTTGAAGACGAAATGAAACCATGTATGTGATACTTTCAGTACATAAACAATGTTCAATACATTTTACTTTCCTCTTTCTCTCATTTATCACCTTTACCCTATGGGTCAACATGATAGAATGCATGAAATACCTTCAATTTATTTTTTGGTTTTATCCATTTATGCTATTTCACATTCTTTCAAAAAGTAACTCCCTCTTCCTTGATGAAAAGTTCATTCTCATTCTATGAGTGTTATTTTTTCTGTAAAGCACCCCCTAACACCCAAGTCAAAGACAGCCAATCCACCATCTTTTTTTTTTTTTAAACCTCTTTCCATATCTTTTACATTTGCAGTTAGCTCTTATGCTATTGTGCCATAATAGTGAGGCACTTGGACATGGAAGGCATGCAACCAATCACATGGTACTATTCTGGGAAGCTGGCATGATGTCAGTACAAACGAAGAAAAATACATAAAGGAACCTGAGATAATCTTTCATCATGCTGGAATCATGCACTACCCAGTCTTACTGCAGGACTGTCTTTATCATTAAAAGTGAATACGGGAAATTTGTGTGGGACCTAATGAATATTGTTTTATAAAACAAGACCTATGAGGAAAAGCTATTGTACTAAAATTATTCAGTCTAAATAAGAGATAGAAATCACTGAAAAACAACTCTCAGCCACGGCATATTTGAACATAGAGGAGACACCTGGGCATTTTCTGGCATCAATGAGCAAGCACCAGATGATTGTGAATAGTTTAAATTGCTGCAGGAAATATAGATATAGCAACCAAAACTTTTCATGAGAGTGAAGAATACTAAATAATAAAATATTTCTTCAGATGGCTGTGGTACTTCCTTAACACCATCTTTCAGTGTTTAAAAGTGATTCCTCTTCAATGCCAGGGAATAGGCCATCAAGCTCCCCTCCAACCATAGGAGCCTATAAATGCCATCAATTAATGAAGACTTTACTTTCGTGCGAATTTAAGCATAATAAATTTTTCTTAAAGCCAATAAACCCTCTTTATTGTAAGCAGTACTTGCACCGGGCAAGACTAAAGTTCACAGATGGCTAGCATAAACTCATATAATTATACAACATATCTGCAAATAATTTTTTGGCTTTGTGCATGTAATTTGTGTGTCATTGCCCAAACATCCTCTTTCGAAAATATAACTCAAATGTGCTTAACGGGGCATCAAGCTTTTTGGTCTTCATAGTGACATGTTTTAAGAATAAGTTACAACAGACATGAAAGTAGATAGTTGGCCTGTCTTCGGTGGGGCCTAGGTGATTGAAAAGGCAGAAGGGACCACTGGGTTCCAGAGAGAGAATTGCCTCATCATGAGCCAATGACATGTGAGAAGTTGGCAACCAGGCAGATGGAACCTGAACTGGTCTTTACTAATGTTATTTTCTTCCAATGGACTGGAGACACATACCTCCTAATGTGTTTTCTTTCCTTTCCTTCTTGCTGATGATTATGATTCCGTATGGCAGCTGACCATCTTTCCACTTTCATGATTTCTGTTGTGACTCCTTTACCTCCCTCATTTGATCTAATATAGTTTTGCCCTAGAGTAGTGGCTTAGTCAAAATCTGCCAATGGCAGCATGCTATCTGCTCCCAGTATTCTTGGATTAGGATAAAAATGACGTAGCCTTTCAGGGAAAGTTCAGGACTGCTTTTTGCAGCTGCCTACTGACTATAAAACATTGGGAGAATGATCTCAGTGGTTCAGCCAATGGATGCCTTTTGGCACCATTGATGCGTGGTGGCCAGGGATAAAACGTCCTGCTGGGCAAGTTCAGCACAAAAAGGTTTGTTTTACCCCAAATGACAGCAGGGCCTCTGCTGACAAGTAGATTAGATTTAGTATTGTCCTAATGTTGACTTGAATGGCCAGGAAGCAACCTAAAGGCAGCTTGACTTTTTGCTCAGGAAGATTTTGTATGGAAGAGAAAGTGGTTCTATATTGAAACGCCAGACCCTTATTATAAAAGGTGACAATTGATTTCATCTAGGAACTTGAGATCCTAACAAGAAATCCAGAACAAGAGGCTGTTTAGGTCATTGAGCATTTCTGCAATTCTAGTTAAAAAGAGGGAGGAAAAGGTATTTTTAAGAGCTAACGACTATTTAATCAAAATCTCCTCTATCATAAAAAGGTTAAAAAAATCCTTTGAATATCTCTTTAGCACTTAGTGGCCATGTGGCCTTAACAAAGGCGTTTACTCCTAAACTTCCATTTGTATATGTAGATTCCTCTCTGCAAGAGTATTATAATACCACATAGATTGTTGAAAAAAATTAGTTTAATATGTAAGTCTTGCTACAATATTTTGCTATTTAAAAAATAATAGCTAATAATAAATAACTATTAACATTAATAATAGTGTAGTTACTGGAGTAAGAAAATGTGAGCTCTATTATCTGAATACAACTGATATTCCATTAAATGTCTTCTATAAAAATCAATATAATACTTAAGTCCTGATGAGGTGATAAGTAAGATAATACTCATTGGTAAAATGCATAAAATGTGTGTGGAGGAGGAAATGTAGTAAAAAGAAAATTATTTTGGTTTCTGATACTACTTTGTTTCCTTATTCATTATATGACTCCCCTATCCCAGGTCTGGTTGCCTTTAATTTTAAAGGCTGAGGACCTCTTCAAGGGCTAAAGATTCAATTATTCAATATTATAATACCGTCCATTAACATCCCCTACTGTGAGTTTTGTTGCTGTGAGCTTTCATTTAGAAGAATTATTATATAATTAGCAGCATCTTGGAATCATTCAGTTTTGGAGGGTGAGAACATTGAAACCATGGGCCCTTATTCTATTCATCCATCATGTACATCTGTGTACAAGAAAGAGCTAGCCTATGTTGAAGTACAAATATCCTTAGGAAAAAAAATACAGTGCTCAACAAGATGACTTTTTGAATTCATATAAGACAAATAATGGTCCTATGTCATTTCTTCCTATCGATTCCAGATGCACGCAAAGACTTACCAGACTTTCCAGTAGTTGCTTTGTTGCTCACGTCTCCAGTGAATCTCTGAGAAGATCTATTGTTCCCTTAAAACAATACTCTCTTGCCCAATCTCCCCTGTGCAGCTGAAGCATTCAGGTGCAGTGGTTGCTGGTGTGTAGGGAAGAGGTTGTGTTAGACCCCTTAAATAGAAATGTATTTTTAAGTTCTCTAACAACAACAAAAAAACTGAGCAGATGTAGATTGGCTTTTAGCTGTACCTAAAGAGATTAGCTAGAAACGTCTTTGAATAACTAAGGAGAACATCTGAGAGATGGTGACTCTCAATTTACATGTCTAAGAGATTTTTCTCACCGGGACTTTCTAAGTGAGAGTTTGGCCCTTCTACCACTGCCTCGCTTATAGCTTGTGTTCTTGATTTGTAGGAATAGAACATATGATCTTTTCTCCATAAATATGAAGTGTAGGAGCTTACATGTTCGATAAACCTTTTATGATGCAATGAAAGGCTGAAAAATTGGGAGAGTATTTGGGCAATATTGGCTAATTAAATGAATTATCCAAAAAGATAAAATAGTATAGAAAAATATAAAATTCTATTATGTATAAGTATTAATGTTTTATAGTTTTATAAGTTTATAAACTATAAAACATTAAACATGCATAAGATTAAACTTATAATGACTTTATAATCATACATTCAGATTTAATAAATAATTAATTTTTGGAAAATTAATCACTTAAATAATTTTACATTCAGGTGACCAGAAATTTAAACCATTGTCTATATGAACATGATTCTTCTGGAGTTAGAAACATGTAGTCAGACAATACGTCCTCCAATTCTCTATTTGAGTTATATTTGCATTTTGAAAGATTGGAGCAGGTAGAGCCAAGGCATGGGGGGAGAAGGGTCAGCAACAAGGTTCTTACTATTGTTTATTTATGCAAGCAAGACTTCCCTGTCCCATCTAGTACTTAATGTTGGTAGACATCTCTGTGTATCTTTATTTCTGTCTGCAGAGACCCTTTAGGTCCTGGTACAGCTGAGATTTGAACAGGACTGGCTAAAGTACTAAAACTCCTAACCAGTTCATTATAAATGATTTTATAATCGAGGTGGTAGAACTGCTACTTTCATCACTAAAGGTAACTAAAAAATTGTGACTCTGAACAAGAATAAAAGGTCTGATGGTTTTAGGTGCCAAAGTGTAAGTTCCCACATAAGAAAATTCAGAACCATTGGGAAGAATATTTTGAAGGCTAGATTGGGCAGAAATAAAGCCAGAACATATTGATTATTGCTATTACCTTATCTTACTCAGAAGCTAGTATAGTTTGGGGAATGAGTTTTACCCATCTTTCTAAAACTATGTAAGATGAAAATGATATGTGTATATATATATACACAATGGTAACAAGAGGTTTCCATCGAACTTCTAGATCTCAACTCAATTCCTTTATTTTTTAGATATTAATTTATGAAATTTTCTATGATACTTGTATTTTCAATACCCATGGACAACTCTTCAGAAACTCATAAAGATGTAAAGTGCTTCAAAAGAGAAGGAGAATGTTCAGAACATGAGCAGGAACATTATTGAGAGGTGACAAACATTGTGAGAAACAAGTTTGTCTTCATTCCCTTCCTGGTTATCTATCTTGTCAAAGGAAGAAGAAACAAAACACCAGAAAAAAAAATCAGTTTATCATTATCTACACACGCTACTGTCATTGGTTAAGTATTAACTTAATAAGCCATCTCACATATAAGAAGGTGGTGCCTGACCCACCATTCGCAGTGCATGTTTTTTGAGCTATTTCCCATGCATGCCATATTGCAGGAGCAGTTTCATGGTCACTATGAGGCCTGCTCCTCTAAAGCAGGAGTTTTCAATCTTCACTGTTCTTGTCGGAGAGCCCTTTGTTCAAAAGGCCAAGATGTAAACCAGATGAAAACTGAGCTGTTTTGTTTGAAGCAGACACACGAGGGGGTTCATCATGCTGCTCTTTTGCTTCTCCAAGTACTCTGAAGACCCTTGCTCTGTAGCAATTCTAACTTCTTTATTAAAACAAAATCTAAAAACATCATGTGTTTTTCCTGAAAAGAGAATCTCCAAGTGGAGAGTAACAGCTGATTAAGTTGCTCTGTCTCTATTTTAGTTTCACGTTTGTTTTAGGATGTGTACACTTTAGACCCACACCCATCCTCAGGATGGGGTTCTATTAAACCATTGACCTTCGGCTCTTCACCACAGATGTAATAAGGTAGTGATTTCCTACCATGAAAGACCAAGGAGTTATACTTTTCAACTATAAGCGTGTGGAGGATAGAGACTATGTTTGTTTTGTTCAGGATTGCATCCACAGGGCATAATGCTGTGCCTGGCACATACTGGGCATTCAATATTTGTAGACCGAGTGAATAAGAGGATGAATTAAACCAAAAGGGGAAAGAACAGAGAGCTCAGGAAATATAAAAAGAGTACAATCGAAGAAACATAGTTTTCTGAAGCTGTGATTGCAGCCTTGTCACTAGGCTAATAAACTTATCCCTTTCTCCATTTTGAGTTAGATGGCCCCAAGAGTTTCTCACAATTTTCCCTGGGCTCTTGTAACTTATCTCTTAGATGTTTCAGTTAGATCATCTTGAAACTACTCTTTGAGTAAGTTTTATACACTCTTCTCTGTCATGCACCTTGATATGGCCACAAATAAGGCAAAGGAAGCCTGATGCTTTCCCTTAGATAACGAAGGGCTGTCCTTTAGTTTCTCAGTATTTTTATTTGCTTGTTTGTTTGTCTGAGAATTACTGGAAATGATCTCATCTATTATATTAGCTCCTGAGCCATGCATAGTAGATGAGCTTTACTCTTGCAGTCCTATCTAAATATAATTCATATAATAAGAATGGTATATGTAGAGTAAAGGGAGCAAAGTGATCTCCTGGTATCCATAGAAAATACTCAGAATGAGAGGAGGGTGATTTGAAGATGGAATAAACTGAATAATGCCCTGCTCCCAAAGATGTCAGGTCCTAATCTCCAGAACCAGTAAATGTTACAATACTAGGGGGGAAAAATTGCGAATGTAATTAAGTGGAGGATTTTGAGATAGAGAGATTGTCCTGGATAATTAAGGTGGATTCTAAATTTTATCATGTGTCCTTATAAAAAAGAAGCAGAGGGAGTTTTGACACAGTCAGCAGAGAAGAAAATGAACATGAAGAAGAGAAGGCAATGTGAAGACAGAGGCAGAGACTGGACTGATGAAGCCACAAGCCAAAAAACACCAGCAGCCACCAGCAACCAGAAAAGACAAGGAACAGATTCTCCCCTAGAGCCTCTAGAAGTAGTATGGCTCTTTTGACTCCTTGATTTGGCCGTCAGAACTGTGGGAGAATAAATTCCTGTTGTTTACAGCTACTAAGTTTGTGGTAATTGGTTATAGCAGACACAGGAAACAAAAATTCACCCTTTTAAGATTTCGTATTGTAAACTCTTGAAACTGCTCATTGCCAAGTCTTTCTGAGTCTAGGAGCATGTGATATCAGTAGTGTCAGCTCTTACCTTGTAGTTGAAACATGCACAGGGTTTCTAAACCATAGAGGATGAGAGAGACTTTTGAGAAAACAGGCTACCATAAAGAGTGATTCTAGTCTATAAAAGTTGAGAGAAGAAAGTGTAAGAGTGAATCTGAGATCACTCATAGGGCAAACAATGAGACCGAGGGCAAATAATTGGGGTTATTCAGGAGATGGACTTCTCAGTGGGTTAGGTAATTAAGCACTACTGGGATGATGGGGAAATAGACTAGGGGATTTAGCTCTCAAACAAAATATGATAATTATGAATTAATATTAGGGTCAGTTAACTTGCTACACAAAGCTTCCAGCTTTCACACATGATGAGCCTTGATTGCCTTCACAAAGGCATATACCTGACGAATTGCTGTGGGAACCAAGACCCAGTCCAGGAGACACTTGTTACTAGAGGATATCAAGTAAAAAACTCCAAAAATTGATACCGCTGGTTGAATAACTTCTGTGTTGGTGAAACTTGGGGTCTTAGCACTTAAAGGCCTTTGTTTGACTCAGGCCAGCCTTTCTCTGATGGAAACATGAGCAATTTCTGCCGTTTATTAAATGTGCCCGGTTAGTTTGTGCACAGGTGCAGATAACTCTGCCCCACCCAATGCAGCCTTTTGCCTGCCCACAGGACTTTGTGGCCTCTATCTTGAGCTATTCAAGTAGTGTGTTCATTCATGTATACATCTGCTTTCTCATGGGTCTTTTTGCGACTAGAGGCCAGGTTGGAATAAAGCACTCAGCTTTAACCTTAAAGCAGAACAAACACCTTGAACTTTCTTTTGGGTACTGGCTAGGCTTGCTGCATAAGTTATAGATGTAAAAGATCCTCTAGAAGTTCTGGGTAGTGGAAAGTACAGAATAGTTGTTTCCACATCTTAAAACCATCCGTCCATATGCTTTACATTGTCATTATGATTTCTAACTACTCCACAGTTCTGGGATTATGAAAAATGTATATAAGTTTTTGAGATGAAAACTCATCATTCTGATAGAGTTCCCAAAAGGCTTTAACTTGTTTATAATTTCTATAAGTCCCCTCCGTATTTGTGGTAAGGTGGAGCCTTCCAACTTGTCATGGAACTTGTTAATTTTCTCACTCAGTTGATCGTAAGTTTTTATACGTCCCAGAAAAATGATTGCGTTGTCATCACTGTGGTGCTGACGAGTGGGGCTTAGTCTTACCATGATCCTGTAGGATGTTTGATTTCCTTTAGCTTTTGAAGTTCATAAAATTACAGCTTCCAGCAATGTTTTAATATTCCTCTAAAGAAATAGCAAAGACGTAAAACTCATGTTTGTTTGATTCTGTTCCATATTACAGGCCTCCGAAGTTCAGCATCTCTGGAACTCTGGAATTCCCCATTCTAAAAGATCAATGACTAATTGGATCCTAGTATGTAAGGAAACACTTGCAAAATAGCAGTACATACCAAATATTTCTTTTTATGATTCTAAAAGCATTCGAAACATAGATTTACTTCTAAAACAAGAGTGAAGAGTATGCATTAGATTAACAAACACAGCCTTTCATTTGTAAGTCATTTCGTTATATGCTGTTTAGTAAGGGATTAGTTAAAGCTATACTTCTGTAAAAGAGGGTCAGACAGAGAGAGCATAGTCCAATAGTAAAAAAAGTTTTTTATTTTCTCATTCATTTATTAAAGAAATATTTTCTTAATGACTACTTTATGTTTGGCGATATGACACATTTTTTTTTAAGAAGAATGCAGTGAAACTATATCTGTGTCAACCTCTACTGTTAAGGAACTTATAGGATTTAAGAGTCAGAGTAAGATAACAGCATAAGTACCACAAATATAATAATTATTAACACTCATTGAGCTCTTTGTGTCAGGCAGAAGATATTAGCACTAATATATTTATTTCTCACAATAATTATTTAAGGGAGATAGTAGATTTTTTTGTTTTGTTTTATAGGTGAGAAATCTCAAGCCCAAGACTCTATGGTGAGTAAATTGTAGAGCTGAAATTGAAACTAGGTGATTTGTCTCTAGAGCCTGGCCTATGCTATATTACTGTTCTTTGTTACAATTTATAGTTAAGTACAAGATAAAGCATCAAATTAAGCTACATTTTAAGAAGGAGAGATCAGTTTAGATAGAATTGGTTATCACAAGTTTTGTGGAAGAGGCCAGCCTATAGATGAGGTCGATCTGAGTGTGAATAAAGGTGAGGGGGTGTTCATAGGTTAAAAGTACAGAGTGAATGAGAATGGTCACATGGAAGTCAATCACAGTGGCCAGAGCAGAGAGCGGATATGAGGAAGCAATGGAAAGCCACGTCCTTTTTCCCTGCCAACGTGTTATTATAAAACTTTTCAAAGCATGGAAATTGAAAAAAATTATACAGTGAACATTCATTTACCACAACTATATTCTACACTTAACATTTTAGTACATTTTCTTTATCCCACATCTGTTCAACTACATATCCCTCTTTCCACAAGTTAATCCATTTTATTTATTAATTAAATTGAGAGTAAGTTGCAGACATCAGTAAACTTCACTCCTAAATACTTCATCATGTATATCAATAAGTGGGTTCAATATTTATTTTCAGTAATTTTTTGAAAGTCAAAGTTATATACAATGAATACACAGATCTCAAGTATACCACTCAAGGAGTTTGACAACTGCATATGCATTTATAGAGCAAACCTCTATCAAGATACAGAACATTGCTATTGCGCCCAAAAGTTATCTTATTTCCATTATTGTAAATGCTGTCTCAGAAACTAGTGTTCTGATATTGCCTGACCATAGGTTAGTTTTGCCTTTTCTTTCACTTAGCATACTGTTTTCGAGATTCATTCATTTTGTTATATTACTAGTTTATACCCTTTTATTGCTAAGTGGTACTCCATTGTCTGAATATACTATAGTGTTTTTATCCTTTTGTCTATAGATGGACATCTGAGCTGTTTTGAGTTTGGGGCTATTATGAATAAAATATTCTATGAATACTCCACTCCTGTCTACATTTCTCTTCCCTTAAAAAATACATATTTGCTAGGACATATTAATTTTGTGAGAAATTTCCAAGATAGAGATAATTCTCAATTTTTATTAAAAAGTAAGAGAGTTCTGTTTACTCCATGTTCTTGCTAACATTTAATATGGCAGGCAGAAGCTAGTGACAAAAAGTAAATACTGATTAGGTTCAAGCTTTGTGGCAAAAGGTTCCTTCTAAAGTAGCTGGGAGTCACTGAGGAGTTAGATCTGGAAGACAGCGTAAGGAATGTGATGTTTGTAAGGTTAATCTTGCTGTGGGGTACAAGATGGTTTTGAAAGGTAAGGGACTATAGATAAAGGTTAAGAAGGTTGTTGTAATAATTTAGACATAAACTAATGAGTTATGACTTAGGTTAAAACCAAGTTAGTGGGCATAAAAAAAAAAAGAAAAAGTGAAAAATTTTATGAAGAAGTAATTTAAAATGTTTGGTGCCAATAGAAGGGTAAGTAGAGAGACAAAAATATTCTGAAGCGGGTGTACAGAAAATGGTATGACCATTAAAATGTATAAGCACAGGGAAAATTGATTTTGTGGTTATCTGGTTGCTGGTTATATGTACTTACAGACCAGCACTCTAAATTGGAAGGTTAAAGGAATGACATTGGAATTAGGTCAAGATCAACTATGGAGATAATTTCCACTACCTACACAAATTGGCCTAGAAGAGAATAAATTCTTGTTACATACTGTAGAAACCAGCAAATAAGAATTTACCAAAAGGACTATCTGATAGAAGTCTCTTTACTTACAGCTTACTAACAATTGCAAATTCGGTGTTCTGTCTGAAATGCTTTTCCTTGACTGCTCTACCTTATTACATTAACTTAAAAAAAGTTGAAATATTACCTTATCTGTGGATTTTCCCCATCTCACTTCTATCACTGTATTTACTGCACTATTATAGAATTTTATGCCTCCTATGCTTTTGTTCTTCTTCAACTCCCTAACCCAGTGCTTGATAAGGAAGATGCATAAAAAGTATTTGCTAAATAAATTGTTTCAAAATTTCTTCAATCGCTCTCTTCTTTCCTTCATTCTCCTTTCCCCTAAAATGAATTATTTGTCCTTACACCTTTCTGATACCTACCTACCATATGTGCTTTGATCGTATACCCTCTATCTAGCCTTTCTTTTGTTTAGTGTCACTGAAAAACTCTACACTTATACACATGTTCTAGTCTTCTCCCATTCTAAAATTAATTTTATTAATTTTGCTACCCTTTTGAGTTATTCTTTAAGGTTTCTCCTTACTTGTACCACTAAACTTCTAGAAAGAGTTGTTTCTACCACTTTTCCCAGTACCTTACTACATACTCCTTAAAAAAAACATGCTTTCATTTATTGTATTGCTCCAAAAGCTTTATGAAAACGGTCTCCCAAAAGTCACCTACAATCGACTAGTTGACAGATCCAATGCTTTTGACCTTTTCTCAAATTCCTCAACATCTTTTAATATTTGACTATTGAAAATTCTCACCTCATTGGAATTCTTTCCTCAATAGACTTCCTTAACATTCTGCCATATTTAACATCTTTAACATGTGATGAAGTACTAGATGTATAAGTATATTATGATATTTGACCAAAACAAATTCTTCTCCAATCTCTTCCTTAAAACTAGAGTATTGTCCAAAATCTTTAGCTTACTTTCAAACATTCTAGGAGTTGTTCTCACCAAATATTATCAATCCTTTTTCTTACTGTCCTTTCAATTCCTCTAAATCTACTCTACCATGACAGTACCCATTACAACTTATACCCACTAAATGCATTTCTACTATTAAAAGGAATAGTAATGATACTATTTTTCTAGAGCTACTACATGATCATGCTATCTTGTGGGCTTATGTATATTATATAATTTAATCATAAGAACAACATTGTGATATATAATTATCCTTACTTTGCTAATTAAAAAATTGAGGCTCACATTGGTTAAATAGTAAAGATTACTGGTGAATAATGCACAGAGGAGCCACAGATGAATTGATTTGCATATTTGCTTAACTCTTGTTTTGAGAATGTTACCTCTGTCTTTGCTCATTCTTTTCTTCTGCTAGAATGTCCTTCTTACCCTACAAAAATATATTATATTTTCTAAATCGTAACCATCCGTCAAAGTTTATTTGGATACCATTTCTTCCAAGTAGTTTTATTTTCCTTGATTTTTTTTTTTGACTAGAAGAAATTTTTCCCTCTGAATTCCCATAGCATTTAAAAAAAATTAATAGGCTTTAATTTTTAGAGCAGTTTTAAGTTTACAGAAAAATCAAGCTGAAAATACAGAGTTCTTATATACTCCCTTTTCCCAACATAGTTTCCTCTATTATTAATATCTTGTATTAGTGTGGTAAATATGTTACAACTGATGAACTAATATTAATACATTCTTATTAACTGAAATGCATAGTTTACATTGGAGTTTATTCTTTGTGTGCTACATTCTATTGGTTTTTACAAATGCATAATATTATATATAAACTATTACAGGATCAGACAGTATATTTCCATCGCCCTAAAATCCTCTGTGCTTTACCGATTTACCCCTGTCAGCCTAAACTCCTGGTAACCATGGACCTTTTTACCACTTCTGCAGTTTTAGGTTTTCCAGAATAGGATATGTCTGGAATCATTTAGTATGTAAACCTTTTCAGATTGGCTTTTTTCACTTAATATTAATTTAAGGATCCTCCATGTTTTTACATACCTCGATAGTTTATTTTAGGGCTAAATAATATTGCATTATCTATTATTTATTTATTTACCTGCTAAACAACATCTTTTTATTTCTAAATAACATTCTTTTGTCTATATTGTCACAGTTTATCTATTCACCTACTAAACAACAAAGCTGCTGTAAACATCCACGTGCAGGTTTTTCTGTGGACATAAGTCTTCAGTTTATTCGGGTAAATATCAAGAAGCACAATTGCTAGTTCTTATGTCAAGAGTATGTTTAGTTTTGTAAAAAAAAAAAGAAACTGCCAAACTGTCTTCCAAAGTGTCTGTACCATTTTGCATTCCCACCAATAATGGATGAGAGTTTTTGTTGTTCCATATTCTCCTCAACATTTGACATCGTTAGCATTTGGGATTGTACCCATTCTATGCGCACGGTGGTATTTCTTTGTCGTTTTATTTTTCAATTCCTTAACGACATATGATGTCTAACATCTTTGCACATGCATATTTTTCATCTGTATATCATCTTTGGGTGATAGATATATCTGTCAGATTTTTTTGCCCACTTTTTAATCAGGTTGCTTGTTTTCTTATTGTTGAGTTTTAAGAGTTCTTCATGCGTATTGGATACAAGTTCTCTAGCAGGTAGGTGTTTTGCAAATAGTTTTCTCCCAGTCAGTGCTTTATCTTTTCATTCTCTTAATCGTGTCTTTCATAGAGTAGAAATTTTTAATTTAATGAATTCCATCTTATCAATTTTTTAATGGATTGTGAAAAAACCAAGGTCACTTCCTTTCCTACTTTATATTCTAAATGTTTTATAGTTTTGGATTTTACATTTAGGTTTATGATCCTTTTTGAGTTAATTTTTGTGAAGGGTCTAAAGTCTTTGTCTAGATTCATTTCTTTTTCATGTGAACATCTAGTTGTCTCAAAACCATCTACTGAAAAGACTATTCCTCCTCCACTAAAATTCTTTTGTTCCTTTGTCAGAGATCAGTTGACCATATTTGTGTGGGTACATTTCTGTTCTCTCTATTCTTTTATTGATCTATTTGTCTAATTTTATCAGTATTACACTGTATTGATTCCCATAACATTTAAAATATATTATTTAGCAGTTTCTCTGCATATTGTGGTATTTTTTAACATGACTTGTCTGACCAAATAGACTGTATACTCTTTCAGGACCACATGCCAATCTGATTTTTTTTTTCCAATTTGTCCTAATACAGTGCTCTGCACACAATAAGTCAAAGGAAATATTGTATAATGCAAAATATATATTTTTACTTTATACATCATAAACAGTTATGTATTTAAAACAAATATATAGACACTGATGAAATTTACAGATGAGGAGCTCATAATTTTAAATGCCCATTGGATAATTCTAATCCTCAGCCAGGTTTGGAACAGCGAAAATAGCAGGAGTTAAATTTTAGTTTAGACAAATTGGTTCATCTCTTTGAGTCTCCACTACCTGCTCTGAGAAATGAAAGCTTCTCTATACCACTGTAAAATTTAAACAGATTGATATATGAATGTGCCTTGCATAGTTTCTAGCATGTGGTAAGCATTTAATAGATGTTAATTCCTTTTAATAATATATTAGTATATATAATATAAATTTATATTGATATATTGTTTCTTCTCTCTTTCAGTTATCTCCCAAAGCTTTTCTCTGTTCTAGTCTTTATGTATCTTTGATTTTGCTGGACCATCCGTCATACATCCTCTGAGACCCCATCACTAAAATGACCTGCACTGTCGTCACTCCTTTCCATTGTTATCACCACCTCTTCTTTCCAGCTCTGGAGCTCTGTGTCTTCACAGAGATTTTGAGCCTGCCTGAATACACTTCCTCCTTTCTGTGGGATTAGATAGGAGGACATGAATGCTGTCATAGCCATATATTATAGCTGCCTTTTAGTTCCCACTACAAATGCTATTTACTAAAAACATGAGAAGCAAACCCAATGAAAAACATCTAAGCTATCCAAACAAAATTTGAGGGAAAAAATTACATTTCATTAAGATAGTTTTATATTTTATTTTAATCATAGATACAGTAGAAGTTAAATAGCCCACTCCCACTGAACATCTTTGTATTTGTTAATACATGTAACAAATACAAAGAACATTTTACTTTATACAAGTGTTAGCCAAATACTTATTTTATGTATACAATTAACTGAAGAAATAAATAGGTATTAGGCATCTGATCTAGTTCTAATGCTGGGAACAGTTTTAGACTACTCTTGAAAAGCTTACAGTCTAGTTGAGATGGTCAGATATGAATAATGCAGACTTTTTGTTTTATTATGCTTTTTAATCAATTAAAATTTGGTATCAGACTAAGTAGTTTATAGTAGTACTTTTCAAACATTTATGTACTTATGAATCTCCTGGGGATTTTGTTTAAAATGCACATTATGTTGAGATTCAGGTCCAAGATTTTATATATCTACCAAGTTCCCAGGTGGTATTGATGCTGTTTATTTGTGGACCATTGACTAACAAGGGTCTAGATAGTCTGTCAGGCTGGCATCGAAATGCAAGCTCTGGCACTCATCAATTGTGTCATCTTAGGCAAATTATTTATCCCTTCTAAAATTCTATTTAATAACAGAGAAAATAATGCCTACCTCACAGGATTTGGGTAAATATTAATTTAAATAACATAAATCACATTATAGAACTCACACATAGAGACTGTAATTATGAGCTCCCTTGCTTCCTCAGTCTTTGATAGCTTCATAAAAAGCATTTAGAAAAAGTACTAACTTTAATAAAAATACCAGGGTTCAAAGATTAGCTCTGCCACTAATCAGTTATGTCACTTGAGGTAAGTTAAAACACTCTTTAGAACTCCAAATTTGTCATCCACAAATAAGGTTAATAAAACCTTTATACAGGGGTTTAAAAGAAACCAAAGAATAAAGTTAATTTCTAAATTATATGTGTAAAATATACTATTTGGACAATTTCTTGATCGTTAAAAATTATCTTTTTTCCTTTTTAAATTTTGGCAATATCGATTGAGAAAAATGAAAAAAAAAAAAAAAAGCTCGATTCTAGTGACATGATTCACTGGGAGAAGACAAGGTGTTTAATTCTGACAAAATTCCCTGGTGTTTTCCTCAACAGCAAATATATTTTGATCCGAAATATCTATATAATTTCTCTGTGTTGCATTTTCAGTGTAAACACAGGCTTAAGGTACAATAAAAGCATTAGAGAACTCCAGCCTAATGTAAAATGACAACTTCTTAATTAACACCAATACTGGGAACAGCATGTTTATGGCCAGATTTTTAATAACAAAAACATTGAAAGTATTTTTAATCTGGTTTTACAGTTGTGCAGTATTTTAAAATTATAGATGCTAAATGAAAGCTCTCTCTGACTTTATATTTTAATTGAGGAACAAAATTGATTTAATTTACCAAAAAATTCTCCATTAGGAATGTGAGAAATAATTTAATTAATTTTTATTTTAAAGAACAGGAGATTGAATATTCACTCACGTATTTATTTTTAGAAATGAATATGATCATATTAACTCAAAATATAATGAAATGAAAACTTATTTTAAGAAAACAAAATTTCTGTTAGTTTTGATAAAAAAATATTTTCACACTGCTTTTATTAAAAACTCATGCATATAAGTTGTGTAAGAAAGTTATGTTTAAGGTATGTTGGGTTAAAATTCATGTTTATGCTGCTCTAATGCACTATTTTAAAATAATGAATTAATATTTAGAATTTCACAGTGAACACATAACATACGGGTAGATTCTACTCTTCGATGACATTCAGAGAATTCTTTGAAAAATTATCTTTACATATTGTGTTCTGCCCCGCTATGCTTGGAGCAGGTGCTGCTAATCTAAATACTTTGGAAGGCAAAACTGTTCTTATTGATTACATGTGGTTAAAAATGGGATCTGGGAAGCTTTGTCATTCGAGGGGTGCCTGTCTTCACCCTAATCTTTGTCTTGATTATGTGGTTCTCTTCTCAGCAGCTCCCTTCCTCAGCTGTTCTGCTGCATACTACACAGATGTTTCTCCTATTGTTGCTACATAGTGATTTTTCAAGGAGCCTCATAGACAGATATTTCCAGATGTGTTTCCCCATTTCTCTGGATAGATCCTTTCTCCTTACAAAGAGCAGATCACACTGCTGCTCAAGCTTTTGATCTATCAACTATAGAAAAACAAACAGCACTCCACTGATGTGTTTTGGGGGGCTTTGGCAATAGCACACACAATAAGTATCCTCTTCACTTTGAAACACTACTGGCAGATGTTTTTCATGGACTTCTCCACCCAACAGTTTTTATTCTTGCCCCAGCTCCTCCTTCAGGGGGAGGATAGATTACCGTGTTCAGTCCTGTTTTCCATTCGTATTACATTAAGGCTATCTTTATGTTTACTTTGAGGTTAGCAGAAAAATTTAGTTCTTACCAAATTAAGAGCTAATTAATATCCTATATCAGTAACAAAATAAGGAATTTTAGAAAATGTGTACTTACTGATAAAAGAGAAATTTTAATATCAATTATTTATTTAATTGTATTTACCCATATTTAGAGGAAAAATATGAGCCCATACTTTCTTAAAATATTTGTTTCTTCATTTATCCATCCATTTATCTATTCACTCAACCGTTCATGCATGACTATTCAGTACCTAATAATTAAAGATGAACCACCAGGTAGCAAATATTGGGGATACAGAGAAAGAGATAGAATCCCTGAGCTCAGGAAGCTCATGACCCAGTTGTGGAGGCCAATATGAGAAGTGTCATAAAAGTTCTTTAGTAGCAGTCTATATAAAGTTCTGAAAGAAGGAGCAGTTGGATGAGACACATAAAGATACTTTTAAGCACTTTAAGACGTCAACCAAATTTAGATCAAGGAATAACAGTTGGTGATTCAGAAGAACTCTTCTGTGTCATATGAACAATAGACATTTACACAACAATGGTAGGCAAGGGCATGTTTTCATTAGCACTTTGTAATAGGGAGTTAGAAATTTGGAGTAATAATAGTTTACAGAGACAATAAAAATAAAATGGGCTATTACCCATAGAGATTCTCTGATTCTAAATATTAGATGAGCAGGCAGTACTCTCTTCCTGCTGAAGATTCCATTATACACTACCAGATAATAAATAGGACAACTAATATCAAGTAAAATATTTTTGGGAAAATAAATAACCCTCTACTTCCTCAAGGAAATTACATATGCTTTTTAAAATTGTCTTTTAAAGATATTTTGATAAAATAAAGCTAAGCCAGTAAAATTCTCACAGATTACTTTATATGATGAGGATTAATAGTATTGTATTTAATTAAAGAGAAAGAATGAGACTCGGCAAAATGGTAAGATGCAACTTAAGCAGAAAAAAACTTTGAACTTTAATTGAGTTTTGTGTTTTAATCTGTTCTGCAAATGAATTTAGAACTAGATGATATTCTCAGACTGGAAGCAAGCAATTAATGAGATGTCCAAGAGAGAAAGTTTTGTCTGATGTTTGGAAAGAACTGGAAGGGTGCTAAAATTATGACAGTCACCTCTGAGGCTACCCCACAGGTCTACTGGTGAGCCTGGGTTCAGACAAAACTTTGGAATAGTAAGTAAAGATGCTGGGCTTTAACTTAGAATGAAATTTAACAACTAAGTATTAATTAGGACACAAATCAAGTGGCTGTGACATAGACATGCCAATAAAATAGGCCTAAATAAGTACTTTATTTCTCTCACAGGATCCAGTGCACGTGGGTGACTGAGATGGTATGTTCTACCATTTTCAACTTGTGTGCTCATGGCATCCAATATATTCTATTGGTAGCTCCTCAAATTGTCCCTATTCAGGAAAAATGATTTTGTCTTTGAAATTACTCATAAGTTGCACTCATTATTTCTACTTACAACCTATTGACATATAATTCTCTATAGGGCCAAATCTACCCACAAATGAAAATAGAAATTAAGGCTGCAGTAGAACATGAATGATATCAGCTCATAGAAGAATTCTACTATAAAATGGATGAAGGAAAGAAAGGATACTGGGCAACAGTCTGTCAAAAAAAAAATAGTTAATATGCTTGTTACTAGAACTGAAAGAAATAGCTAAGAGTAGAGATAAAGTTTCATCCATCAGAAATGAGTATAGTAATATGTTAAAAATATTTCTTTTAATCTTATGTCTCTTTTAGTATTATTTTGATTATTTTCTTCCTTGGTTTCCTTTAGATGATGAAAAAGAGTGAAATAAAGGATAAGACAGTCTGTATGCTCATCTCGTTTCAGCTGAGTGGATATTAAATTAAAGAGGAAAGGAAAATTTTGTTGAGTGCCTACTATATTAGATTATATTATTGTTTCTTAATATTTTTTCTCCTCATTGGAGAAGTATTATATTTTATTGTTTTATCAAGTGATTTGCATGGGGTAATAAAGAATGAGTTATAATGTTCTCTTTCACTTCCAGGCTGAGATTTTAAGAAGCCAATCTTCTTTACCATGTTTCTCTTTTCCCTTAGCCCTTGTAATTGAGAATGCTCTAGATAGCATCTACTTTTTTACCCTGGGATCTGGAGTGTAGATGATGACAATGAAATCTGCAATGGACCTGTAACATGAACAAGAAATAAACCTTTGGTGTTATAACCCACCGAGGTTGTTATTATAGCATTATTTGGCTTGTCTTTACTGATATAGCAGATTGGAAAGATGTACAGACTACCTAAATCCCTGGAGATCAAGGAAGAGACAAATGGGTAAACAGATTTGATTTAGAAGATATACCTTCCCACAATTTAACCATCAGAAAACTTTTAATTCCTTCTGGCTCTTCTTTTCTATTGGAACTAATTTAGGCTATAAAACATTAGATTTTGAATGACTCAATCTTTAATACCTGGAACCAACCATAACATAAATCTTATGTGTTGCCTCTTTAATATTTAGAACCATCTCCTTTAACAAAAAATCTATGTCTTGCTTCCTACCTTTATTAATGCCATTTTCTTCACATAAAATTATTTTCTATTTCCTTATGATTCACTCTGTATTTTCAACCAATAGAAATTATACCATTTTCCTCCCAAGAGAAATTATACCCATTTCCTCCCAGGTCCTGTTCAAACGCATTTTTCACCAAAGATATTCCACAAATCTTATCAACCATATAGTATATCTTACTTGTCTAAATTCAATTATAGTCGGTCTCTGCTGGGATTCTCTAGAATAAAAGCCTGAGCCTAAAGAACTAATGTTTGTCAGGTTAGCAATGTGAAGAAAAATGGAACTGAGATAAGGAAGGATGGGAAGTAAGATTAAAGTTATGTGGTGCTGCTTTGTGAACATAAAGAGATGCTTAGCTGCTTGGTAAATGGGACATCTCCATAAAATTCTTATAGGAAACCCTGCCTTATAACAGGAAAAAAAGGAGAATGAGTTAGCTTTAGCTCTCCCTCTACTCCATCTCCTGTCTTTTATTAGTTAGAGATTTCCCCATTGAAAGTTGACCTTTTTATATTAACAAATTTTGGCACCTGGATCCTTTGGGACAATGTTGTAAGTGTCAATTGTATGTCCTTCAATGTGGCTATTCATTGTAGTCTGATGAACATGCATGAAACATTTGTAAATATGACATATATTAGGCCTTAAAGAAAATTCTACTAATTTCAAATGACAAATAATTTAGAGCATATTCTTTAATTCAACGCATGTATATATTATAAAATATTAGCACTATCTAAATGTTATTTTTATATTTCATATAAGCACTTTTTGTTGAATATCTCTGTAAATTTCAATTATCTTATAATTCAGTTCTCTTATATTGTTTAAATATAATAATGTTGAGACCAAGAAAAGTGCTTAATATATAATATCTTATTATACTATAATACTATTTTATATAGTATTCATACAGTGTATATAGTATGTAGTATTGATAATATATTGAAATTTCTGTGTCTTTTTACATTTAATATACCATAGTACAATATATATCACCTGTATGTAGTATTATAGCATACATATATAAAATATCATATGTATACATATATGCTATGTATAAAATACTGCTATATTCTATTGAAATTTCTGAGATTGTTTGTTGTCAACAACCTAGTCATGAATTAACTTCTCTTGATTAATAGAGTTAGCATTCTCACTTTTGTTAATCTCTAAAAGAATACAGGTAATGTCGACATTAATTCTTTGTTTCATAGAATTTTTGCCTATATGGGCCCAGAGTTCTCTTTAGGGGGAAGATTTTAATGTAAAGAGTCAATTTACCAACAATTACTAAAGACTGCTTAGGTCTTTCTAGTTTTTCTGTTCCCTCTTCTATCAGTTTTGATAGATTTCATTATTTAGGAATTTGTCCTTCTCAAATAAATTTTCAAAGTTGTTGGCCTAAAGTTGTTTATAATTGAGATCTCTCTGTCAATATTAGGAACAGAACTAGTAATATTACCTTTTCCAAATAACAAGGGAAACTTTTAATCCTAAAATTAAAATATGGTAAATTGCATTATTGTGGGCTTTTATTTTCTTTAAGCTAATATTGACTCCCTTCAGTATTTCAAAGTACACTGGGAACCTATAATGTAGGCTATGGATTTTATTTTCCTTCCAAAAATATTTTTAAAAAGGGACAATAGTTGTGGGAAGAAATAAAACATTCATAGTTAAAGTAAATTTTCCCTTAGTCAATTTTTTTTTTTTTTTTACTTTGGACAATTTGATTCAAGGAGAAATGCAACCCTTTGGGATTTCCATTGCTTTCCTTCAGGGTTGTCAATAGAAGGATTTATAAACTGCTAGAGCCAGAACTGATTATAATAAACTGTAATTAAACCAATATTGGTAAATAATTGTTATTCTTTAGTTGCTCTTCCTAATAACAGTGTACTATTAATTCTAAAGTCCTATAGTTAAGTCCTTTTACCTTAAATTGATAACATTTTGATCTGAGACATCAACAGCCATTGAAATATTTCAAATTAGTTTATGCTGGAAACTGTCTTCAGAGTTATATTTCACTGATGTTCTCAAGAAGCAAGCAAATAAATACAAACTGCATCTTTATATATGTTGTTATTTATTTGGCAGGAGACAGGGATGTTTGATGTGCTGCATTGAGCGGGGTGATTCCCCACAGTAAATTGGCTCCCATTCTATGTGGCTTTTGAATGTTCTATTAGACAAAGACATAATTGAAAACCAATTTGTAAATATCTGAGCCATATGACAATCACTTAATACATGAATATGAGCATTTTGGAACATTTTTATATGCACTGAATTTTTTGAAATACGGATTTAAGTTAAAATAAGTTTTTTTTTTAAATTATCACTTTGGAAAATTTCATCACCAACTATATTGTCATTTTAGAATTTGGCATATACCACATATCTCTAATTAATCTTTTTTTGTTCCTCTCGCATTCATGGACACACATGTGTGTGCTCACACACACAAACACATTTGCTTACAAGTTCGTTTTTAATGACGAACGCAAAGAAAAATGCTGGCAACTTTTACTGGAATATTTGACATTAAATTTTATAATTCTGCTCACATTTGAGAAGTTATCAATGTCTTGTGGCAACATATTTTTTAGTAATGAAGTAAGTAGAGAAACCAACAAAACCAAGAGAACATTTTGCAATAAAACAGTAGTAAGCAAACAAAGGTATAATAGTATTGCACTTGCATTTTTTCCCCATTTTGACAAGATGCAATTTGGTCTTACCTGCTTAACATTTCCTCCTTGCTCTATCATAAATAAATTCTGATGTCACTAAACCATTAACATTTCATTTTTTCTTTTTTACTTTTTTAATGGAGTGACTTCTGATCTTCCTAGTTCTTTTAAATACAAATTTATTCATTACAAGTAGGTGAAGCATTTGGTGATCTCATTTTGTCTTGTAATATAGTCATGCCTTAACATTTGCGTGTTGAGCTCTATATTTGTTTGCTAAAATTTCTTATTTTATTTCTCTATTATATTAAAGATTTCATATTACGTGTTCCTAAACACACATATTTAAATGTTAAATCATCTATAGATTACTTTTCAAAAGAGAAAGGGGGATATTATTAAATATTTACTCCTTAATGGGGCTGTTGGGTCTGACAGGTTTGAGGACCACTACTCTAAGCTCTCTAGAGAGTACAGGCCTTGATATACTACTCGCACTCTCTTTCCTGCTTCTTGTCTGTCTGTCTTCCCTTCCCTTCCCTTCCCTTCTCTCTTCCTTTTTCTTTCCTTGCCTTCCCTTCCTCCTCTCTCTTTCCTTTTGTCCCCTTCTTCCTTCTCTCCTTTCTTTTTATATTTAGTATATTCTATGAAACTGCTATATAGTAAATTCTACCACAGGTGATTCAAATGCAACAGAAATGAATAATGTATAACTCTGACAACAGAGAACATTAAATTGAATGAAAATGATATGTATATACTCAGAGTTCAAGAACGAATTTCAAGGAGAGAGAGAAAGGAGAGGCTAGAAGATGTGCCAACTGTTCGATTACTATTACATGTTCTAATGTTTAATAAATATGAATATAGCTAGCTTTAAGTTTCCAAAATAGGGGCACTATTTTGGGTCTTGTGGTGAAACCACCTACACGTACTGGAGTTTCTTATGGTGACCAGAGAATTTAGCAGAATAGATCGAGGAGCAAATTTTGAAACTGTATATAACAATTTGCCTGTAACAGTTTCTTAATATATATCCAGTAGTTCATTTATTGATTAAGCAACTGGTTCCTCAATATTTCCAAATGATCACTTATCACTTCTATAGAGAATAATTTCTAGCATAACCCAAAGGTAAACATAGTCAGTGGATTATATTTCTAGGACTATCTGGATTTCAAACAAAGATGGCTATTCATGCCTCGTGTTTTGCTAATAATACTCAGACATACACAAATGGACACCCTAGCAGGTATGAATATTCTATAAATAGAGAGAATGCCTGAAAACATTAAGGACTTTATTTTTCTGTTGGCTTGACTGTGTTTTTTGTCAATTGCTTTTTATGTGTCTATTGAGATGATCATATATTTTCTACTTTTGTTTTATTAACATGATATATTGCATTGATTAGTTTTCATTGTATAAATCAACTGTATTCCTAGGATAAATCCAACTAGGTCATAGTACATAATCCTTTTTAGATGTTTCTGGTTCAGTGTGATAGTGTTTTGTTGCATCTACATTTATAAGCAATATTAGAAATTGTTTTCCTCCTGATATTTTTGTCTGGATTTTGTGTCAGGGTAATAACGACTTTATAAAGTAAGTTAGCATGTATTTCCTCCTCTTCTATTTTTGGAAAGACTTTGTGAAAGATTTGTGTTTATTCTTTAAATATTTTGTAAAACTCATCAGTGAAGCCATCTGGTACTGGGCTTTTCTATGTGGAAGGTTTTTTTTTTTTATTATTATCAATTCAATTTTCTTACCAGTTACATCTCTATTTATATTTTCTAATTTTTATTTAGTCAGTTTTGATAGTTTGTGTTTTTCTATGAATTTGTTCATTTTGTCTAAGTTATATATTTTGTTGGTATACAATTGTTAATAATCTCTTATAATTAGTTTTTATTTCTGTAAAGTTAGAAACTTTCCCTCTTTCATCCCTGATTTTTAGTAATTTGAATATTCTCTCTTTTTCTCTTGGTTAGTTTAGTCTGTCAATTCTGTTGATCTCTTCAAAGAATCAACTTTTAGTTTCACCGATTTTTCTATTCTCTATTTCTTTTATTTCTACTCCATTATTTTCTTTTATCTGCTTGCTTTGGGTTTAGTTTACTCTTTCTTTTCTAATTTCTTAAAGTGAAGAGTTTGGATCTTTCTTTTTTAATGTAGACATTTATAGCTATAAATCTCTTTCTGAGCATTGTTTTCCTGTACTCCATAATTTTTAGTACCCCAAGTTTCTGTCTGTTATTGATTTCAAACTTCATTCCCTTATGGTCAGAGAGCACACTATGTATGATTTTGATCTTTTTTAATTTATTGAGATTTGTTTAATGACCTTGGCTGTGATCTGTTTTGGAGAATATTCCATGTGCACTTCAGAAGAATGTGTATTCTGCTGCTATGGGTGATATATTCTATAGATGTCTGTTAGATGTATTTGATTTATAGTGTCGTTCAAGTCCTTTATTTCTTTGCTGATCCTCTGTCTAGTCATTCTATCCACTACTGAAAGCAGTGTATTTAAGTTTCCAGCTGTTATTGTTGAATTTTTCTATTTCTTCTTTCTATTCCATCATCCTTTGCTTTGTGTAGACATTTGTTATATATACCTTCTTCATAGATTGCTTCTTTTAGCCTTATAAAATGTTCTTTGTCTCTGATAATAGTTCTTACTTAAACTCTATGTTGTCTGCTAATGGTATAGTTGCTACAAATTTCTTTTCGATATTATTTGCACAGTATATCTTTTTTTCACCCTTTACTTTCAACTTATTTGTGTCTTTGAATCTAGAGTGTCTCTTATTGACAGCATAGAATTCAATCATAGTTTTGACAATTGCTACCTTTTGATTAGAAAGTTTAACCCATTTATATTTAATCCAATTACCAATAAGGTAAGATTTATATCATCCATTTTGCTCTTTATTTTCTATGAATTATGTCTTTTCCTCCCTTAATCCTTCCATCTTTTGTGTGTGTTAAATAGATTTTTTTTCTAATTTGCCATTTAATCATTTTATTGTTTTAAAATATACTTTTGAGTTATTTGCTTACTGGCTGCTTTAGAGATTACCATAAAATTTTAATTTATAACAATCTAGATCAGATTAATATCAATTTAATTTTGACAGTGTACGAAAACTTCACTCCAGTGTGGCTGTTTATCCACTTTTTTTATGCTGTTATAGTCATATGTTTATACATCATGTGTCCATAAACTTAGATTTATAATTATTCCATTTTTTCAGTTGTCTTTTAAACCAGGAGGAAAAAAAGAGTGACAAACAAAAAATAGATTTACACTCTCTTTTATATTTATGCATATAGTTAACTTCACTTGTGCTCTTTATTTCTTTACATGAATTTGAATTGTGGTCTAGTGTTCTTTTACAACTTGAAGTAGAATTAAAAACAAAAATTTTGTGGTCGTTATGCATGACTTTATAATACTGAAAACTCAAATTTAATCACATGGAAAGTACTCTAACATATTAATAACTGAAAAGTAATTTATAAATCATCATGCATACATATCATGATTTTATTTATGTAAAAAGTAAATGTATTTTATACACACACAGAAAAAGTGAAAACAGTTGCGAAATCTGTATGTCAAATTGTTAACAATGCCTGTGTAGTGGAATTAATAGAGATTTTTTTCTCTTTTTTTTGAAATGTTTTTCTATGAATATATAACATATAAAAAGAAAAACACTAGTGTTGACTATTCCTTAATAATTTTTTATTCCTCAATTAGACATTTATAAGGAGATTTAGGGAACATGGTGTCGAAAATAATTTGATCTTGCAATTCAGAGTAGGATCTTAAACAATTGATTTCTTAACCAGAATCCAACTACAGTGTAAGTTCTTTAATGCTTCTTTATATAACCTGACATGTACACAGTGTTAAATACACATGAACATGGTATAAATATTTGTTCAGGATATGGATCGATGACTCAGTAACTCAGTGAATAAATGTATAAATAAACAAATGAAAATGATCATAGTCTATATATATATCTTTCTTCTACAGCTACCTAGGAGAAATTACTTACTAGAACTTGAGGCTCCTTAGTTGTGATTCTGAAATGAATGATTTATTGCTTATAAAATAGCATCAGATACTAGGTGAAAAGTCTTATGTAAATGTGAAATATTATTTTTTTCATTGTGACTTTTAGAATGATCTGGAAGGCTTATAATATATCGTGATTGCCAAGAGCAGCTGACAAACCTAGTTAGCTTGGTGTGTTTGCTTTTAACAAATAAAAGTGAAATTGGGAGAAAAATATCATATTCAAAGTTATTCATATAAGCTGAGACTTACCAGACTTACCAAGCCAAATGAATAATATTTACTTTCATTTAAAAATTATATAATCCAACCATAGAATGTTTACATAGCAGAATTAAATATAGTTATTATTAATTTATACCAGGGGGCCATGATTAATGTTTTTCTGTACCAAGACTTTATTTTTTTCCCTCCGTTTCTCAAACATGTTTGGCATTTAGAAGTTTTAAAGTAATTTCCCCCTTCGGCTTCACCTGGGGTCTTTGCTGTCCCAGAACCTCCTCCTGACCTCAGTGTTGTGTTTTCATTTAAAATAGGGCATGTCTATAAATGTCAGCAATACAGGGCAATTAGAAGTTTGAAAAGGGCTGTAACATAAACCAGCATTATAGTGAAATGGATATTGCCTTAAGCTGCCTGCAATTCACTTGCTGTTGGAAAGACAATATCCTGCCATTCTCCCATGGTGGCCTTCAATTGAACACATTTGGCTGAGGATTGACCCATTATTAAGATAAGTCTCAGCCTGGCTTGAAACAATGAAGGAACACAGAGTGAATGGAGCCAGCAAATTGGGCTGGTAGTTAGCCAGCACTGGGCAGAAAGGTGACATGGGATTAGTCCTGAGTAACTGTCTGTGGTGCTGTCTGTGAAAACCAATGCTGTCCTGATTCACTGGAATTGGAAGATAGGTGCATGCTATTTGGACTTGCCTGAGTTTTCAGGTTTTTGAAGCAATTGCTGTCTATGTATTTAGGCATGTGTTTGTGTTATTTTTATTTTTAACACCACCACACTGTGAAAAGTTTAGCACTTCTGACATTAACTTATTTTTATTCATTCATTTCCTCTGCTGCTACGAATTCAGGCCACAAACTGCTTTTGCAAAGTTAGAAAATGGGATATGGTTTTAGACAAAGCATATCATATTGTTCCAATTTACCCACTTCCAAAGATGCTCGACCTTTGTGCACTCACGGTGCTTTCTTTCGCTAGCTGGAGGCCTTTTGACACACCATCAGCTGGGCTCTAGCTCGCCCCATGTGACCTTAGAGCAAGTTTTCAAACAAGATAAGGTTGCTGTTGAAAGTCTCTCCTGGGTTTGCAAACTTGGTCCTGCCTGTACTGGGTTTTGGAGGGATAACAAAATGCAAAAGGGTATCAAGCAGACATGTGTCCTTTCCAGATTCTATCCACCCTGGGTCAAGAATTTGTTTTTGTAAGATCACATGGTGGTATGGAGAGGAGAAAGTTTGGTGGACAACTTACAAAATTACCTGTTCTTTTGCTGTTAGGGTGAGTCATTTTAATTAAATATATCTCTGGCGAGGTGTTTCCATGATCCTGCCTTTTTAGCTCCTAACAACATTTCATCTCGTCAAACTCAGCTTTGTAAAACTCATATGCAAAGCTGAACTGAAATGAGGGAATGTAATTGAGTGTAGGAGGGAAACCTATATCACTGCGCTGCTTGTAAAAATCAAGGTTTCTATGCAGGCTATGAGCTATAGTTTTGGCTGTCTTAGGAAAGACTTTTAAAAATTCTTGCTGTCAACAGGCTTTTGAGGTTTTCCAGACTTCAGGGAAAGTTAAATAGACCATGAAACATGTAAAAAAGTAAGCCCAGGCCATGAGAATTGGGAGAAACTAGAATGGTCTACAAAGGAAGTTGGCTGAATCTCTCTTGCTGGAAGTTTCAGTAAAATTTGAGGGACTGTACCATTTTACTTGATGGCTAAAGGGGCACAGATGCTAGAGTGCCTAAGCTACTTTAAACGATGACTGTCTCTAAGTAAGAATGCGGATTAACACAGCTTTCCACAAGCAAGCTCACCAATCTTAAATTGAATTTAAGTGCTCTGTCTTCACTTTCTTTGCACGTTTTTCTCTATAATTAAGAATAATTGTTTCCAAACAGATATATAATGCCCTTTTACAGTTTGGGTACACTTCCCATTAAATGAAGGAATTGGACCTCTAAGACAACTGGAATGATATACCTAAGATATACTTCTTAAACCAAGATGGTTCTGATGCAGGACAGGTTAAATTTCCCCAAGTGATGGGGAGACCAAGTCCTGTACTAAGAGAAGAAGAGGGTCCTTTGGTGGAGAGTATAGAAAGCATTCAATGCACGAGCCAAAATAAGAGTTAAAAGAAAAGTTTATTAGGAAAGGGGTAACACTCCACAGAGTGTGGTCTCCTCTCAGAGGCAGAGAGTGAGTGGGATCAAGAGAGGCTTGGAAAGATAGTGAGTAGAGTGTTCAGAGAATTCAGTTTATATATCATTCTTTAGTTCCTGAGAGTTATTGTTTAAAAGACTTTGTTAATTCATTCCTTTTGATATGGTCATACAGTGAGGAAGGGGAAAGGTATATAAAGTGAAAAGGTAAGAATATATAGAGTGAAAGGCCTGCTGGCAGTTCCCAGCCTTTAATCCATAGGTTCCTTATGGTTTTAGCCATAGGGAATGACTCTTGGTTCCTGTATCCCCTTCACAGGTGTGGGGAATGGGTTGTTAGTAATCCAGCAGAAATCTATTCTGAAGGTGTCCTCCAGCCCTAGGCCTGATCAACATGTTGCAGTCTCTGATTGTGACTTGATTAACATTTTTAATTCTCTTGTCTCCTCCCTACATTAGTTCCTGCATCACTGACATCACAGAAATTAATAAACAAGTAAGATAGGAGTCATCTAAATTGCATTGTTTTCACTATCAGCCTGGCTCTCTGAATGCTCTGTCAGCCTTGAACATATGCCAGTCAACTCCCACTTCTGTTCTTCATAACACCTATTCCGAAATTTTCATTATTTGCAAACTCTGCTCATGTCTGGCTTCCTCCCCTTTATCAATAGCCTGACTAGCATAGACAAAGAACATAGAGCATGCTCAGGACTTCCTCAGATAAAACTTCCTTAGAATTTTGACCCCAAAACAATCCATAACTCTATTCATCATTTCTTCCTCTCAAAGGAAAGTTTCACCCCTCTAAGTTTTCAAGTAAACTTCTACTTGTATAGTTGCCTCTTTCCAATTACTAGGGCTTCTTCATCGATGGCTTCCTCATTGCTCTAAATGGCTACAAGTGTATGTGAATTTCTATTACTTCACATCCTTGCCAAATTTGGCACTTTTAGTCTTTAATAATTTTAGTCATTTTCGTATGCAGTGGTATCTCATTCTGTTTTTAATTTGCATTTCCCTGAATAACAGTGAAGTTAAACAGATTTTTACAGTCTATTGTCCAGTTGGCTATTAACTTTTTGAAGTACCCACTCAAGTATTTTCTCTCTTTTCTCAGTCTGAAATCCCAAAAATTAATATGTAGTCTTTCTCACTACGTGCTCTGTATACTTTTATGCTCTTATTTTGGCTACTTCTTTCAGATTATTGTCTCTTTAATTGTGCCAATCTGTTGTTAAACTTAACCAGCGAATTTTTCAATTTTGTTTATTGTATTTTGAAAATCTAGAATTTCCATTTGTATGCTTTTAATATTTTCCAACTCTATTACTAATTGTTATTTTGTCTTTTATCTCTTTGCACAGTGTTCGTAAGTATTTTAAAATGTTTACCAGCAAATGTCAATATCTGAGGCACCTGTGGGTCTTTTTCTACTGTCTACTTCTTATTTTTTATTGCCGTTTGCTTTTGCTCATTTTGCCTTGTCTTCTACTATGCCTAATTACTTTTAATTATGTGCAGTATCTGACATTTAAGTGTTGTCATCTCTTAATAGTGCCACTACTTTTCTAAATTTTAATTCTCTCTTATTCTTTCCCTGACTCTGCTTCCAATCTAATAAGTCATTAAATTGTATTAATTTTTCTTGCTAATACTTCTCTAATTTCTAGTTTTTTTTAAAAAAACCTTAGAGACATATAGGCAAATTCCCCTGACAATTGACAGAAACAGCACTATTGGGTGAATGACCTAAGGTGAATTACTTTACAAATTTATGCTTTTGTTTCTCTCTCTGCAAAATTGGCATGATAATAATACCTACCAAAAATAGAATGCAAACATCAGCATAATATTTTCTTCCTCTCTCTATACTTCTCCTTTGCAATACGACTTTGCAACTGCTATCATTAAGAGATGAAGTTGATTTCCCCATCTTAGAATCAGGGCTAGACTGTGATCTGCTTTGGTTAATAGAATGAAGAAGATATAGTGTATACATTCTGAACCTAGGTCTTAAGAGGCTTTGAATACTTTTGTTCTGTCAAAACTTGAGCCAGCTTTCTGGAGAAGGAGAGACTAATTGTGGCAGAGATAAACCTTCACAACTGAGGCTAGCTTAGACCAGCCAGCCCCCAGCCAGCCCAGCAATTGACCAATGAATATGTATGATACTAGTCCAAATTGGAAGAACTGCCAACCTACGGACTTATGTACTAAATAAATGGTTAAGACACTATGTTTAGAGTTATTACCCAGAAAAAAACAATTGATAACACTACTTCATAGGGCTGTAGTGAAGATTAAATGAGGTAATGTGTCAAGTGCTTAGAACATTGTCTGGCAAAAAAAGGAACTTATTAACAGTTCCTTTTGCTGTGAGTCTCTTTCCCATCAAGACCATTCTCCATAATTGCCTCTTGAGTACTCTTCTAAAATCCAAGTTCAATCGTGTCAATTTCCTGTTTAAAATATTGCAATGAATCTTTACTAGTTAAATTAAGGTATAAATTTCTTTGTTTGGTTATTTAAGGTCTATCCAATTTTATCTCTTTATCTATTACCTTGATTCATATGTCTTTATCCATGCTTATAACAGTATATTGATTACCAGTAAAATAAGTAAAAGTAAGACAGAAAATGTCTTTTACAGTATAGGAATAATTACATTGTAGTTGAATCAATGTGTTATTTGTGGTAAATTCTATAATACTGAGTGGAAGATCCGGAATGTGATAATAATCCTAATATTTATCATGCTAAAATAAGATTTGATTTATAGCACCTTTTCCATAAACTAATCTACCATAAAATGTGATCTGTAAACTGTTCATGTTAGATTTATTTGCACTACAGATATAATTCCTAGTGCATCAGTATGTTCAGGTAATAAAATATTCCACCTTAGGAGTTTCCAGATGAAGTTCACCTCATTGTTGCTGAATTGTCACATAAAAAGCCACCCCAAAACTACTGCATACGAATTTCTGTTCATACAACTAAGAAATCTGCATGGTTTCAAAGAACTTTTGGCCCATAGACCTCTGTTATAGCTAAGAAAAAAATTTAGTTATTTTTGGAGTTAATTGAAAACTCTCTAGGGCACAAAAACCTTAGGTTTGGAATATATGGAATCTAAGATTAGAATTTTCTTTCAGGTATGAGCACTTGTATATTGATTGTTTTCTTATTTAACCAACTATAGATCTGATAACCAGTTAATTAACCACAGTAATAGTTCTTATAAGTATAGTAAAAAGCACAATATTTCCATAATGAATGGTCCCCGACTTTTAAAAAACATTTGGTTTTGTTTTAGAAATTCAGAGTTGGTGGAATTAGAAAGTGTTCTCCAATAGTCAAAAAATTATTTGATACCTGGTGCCTTTTCTTTGTTTTATCTCACCAGAGGTCAATCTAGCTTTGCTTCACCTAACTTAGAGGTTAAAAAACACATGTGAACTCTGTGTATAACTGAAATCCTTATTTTCTAAAGCTTTTCCAATATTTTATGTGAACATGATTCCTTTTATTGTGAGGTTAAATGGTAAAGTGATTACAGGCCAACTTTAGATATGTGGTGAGTCATAAAGTTATATAGCATAATTATGATAGATATAAGTTTAAATCGAATCTAATATACATCTGCAAAAGAATAATTTTTTGCTAAGAGCCTCTGCCTATTAATTTAAGCCAACATCCCCAAAATGAGTGTGAAGGATCATGGAGAAAGCCCCTGGACACTGTGTAGGCCAGTGTTGTAATTTTGATTCTGTTTTTCCATATGTTAAATGGGGATAGTAAAACTGCCCAATGCAAAGAGTTACTGTTAAAAATTTGATGAGGTAGTATATGTCAATAGCTTTAGCTCTACTTTAGTGCCCTATAAATGTTAGTATTATAATTCAGAAATTATACGATCAGCTCTTAATTATCATCTATCTTAAAATGTCATTGAAAATCTTACATAAATGTTGCCTGCCTTATGATGATTTTTTACAATTCTATAGTGGAATCGACCTTCTACCAGTAATCAAAAGAGAAAACTCAAGTTAAAACTGTCGTGACCAGATATAAGTTTAGGCAGTTCCTTTAACTACTCCTAACTGTCAAATAAGAATGTTTTGCATAAGAAATAGGATGAAATAAAGTAAAAATTATTCTGTAAATTCCATTGTTTGTTAAGGATAAGGTATTGTTTCTATTAACGATATCTTATTGACTTAAGTTCTCATTACATATGTAAATATTTTTAGAGTCATTATAGAATCATTTAAGGCATTTCACATCAATTGCATCAAATAGTTTGAAGAGTTCTGTATAAGAAATAGGAATAGCACTATTTGACAGAGAAACTCAGCCCACTGTAGTTTACAGTGACCTGCCATTTCAACAATTATTGTCTAAACTTTTGTGATAGCTCCACATTGTTGGCTGTTACATCTAAGATACAATGCTATTTAATTCATCAAGTATTTGTACTTGTTGTCTCTCAGCTAGATAGAACATAACTTGAGAGTGGGGACCATAATTTAGACTTGTTTCCTTCATTTTTTCAATTTGGTTTTTGTTCAATAAAACCTAATAAGAGTGAGGGTAAATGTATTTAAAATCAAAACAATTGGTTATCTCCCTCTCTCACCAAAAGAAAATAAGATCTTAAATAAAATAAAAAATAAGAGAAAGCTCTTCTTAGTCTATTGTTTTGATGTTTGTATTAGTCATCTGAGATAAAGTTGGAAGGAAAGGGAATAGTTAATTAAAGATTGTCTGGTTGGACTACTTTGTTTTTTTCTAAGAGATGTGAATTCCTAAGTTATCAAGTGTACTCATTATTACCTGTAAGAGACTAAATTCCAAGATAAGATATGTATTGTTCTTGGTTTAGGTGCTACTTAAATTAATTAAGCTCTGAATTTCCTATTAGGAGCAACAGCTGAGTTGCTTTAGCTTGGTTTTCTCTATTGTTCTAATGATCCTCATGGAATTTTTTTTTAGCAAGACCTGCTTGTATACTGTTTCTTCTTTTATTGAATAATTTTGGAAAACACATAGGATATTTTTTAGGGAAAGATCAGAAGATCCATTTTCATAAGCAGCTTTTATTATAAAGAACTGGGTTTTAGAGTCCTAATAATAAGACAATTATCCATATTTGCTTTCCTATATTAAAGTATCAAGGTGTAAAATAAAAATGAGAGGAAAAAGGTGTATAATCATAAAACTTTTCTCTTTTATATATAGCTTTTTAAAATTTACAAAATCTTTCTTCTTACTTTATTACAATAATTCCAAAATAATGTACAAATAGCATAGGATGTCAAACTGAGTGTGGAGCTTAATTCTACGTTAAATTCAAGAGATATATAGATGGCTCTAAATATTGCTTTGTTAAAGCTCATGATTTCTTGGAGATCTTTGTCCTCACTGTAGAAGAAAATTGCAATAAAAAAAAAATCTTGGGTATAGTTAGTTGCCTGTTGGAGTAGTAATCTGAGAATTTGTGCTTTGAATATTTTTCTTTCTTTGGATACATAAAGTAGCAGTGCATGACTTCGTGTGGGTTGGTTCCACTTTGTGTTTTGGCTTTTGTATTCCAAAATGGAATCGTTTTCCTTGGCAGACTCAGCAGTAGAGTAAGTCTAGAGTAGGTGAAGTACGTGTATTTTATTTTTTTAAAGGGAGAGTGGGGATTTGCACAGTGACCCAGATGTGTGCTCTCTGAACTCCAACTGTCTGTGTTCAAATATGCAACGTGAAATGAACAGGGTTTAAAGAGACCCCTTTGGATACCTTGGGGGTATTTTCTGCACAGTATTTTGGCAGCGTGCTCTTCTGGCTGAATTAGATTTATTGCTGAAGCACTAAATCTTCATTATACGTGACAACTTTACTCCCCTGCCGTCCTGGTCCCTTTCCATTCACAGTCCTTTTTTTTTTTTTTTTAATTCCAACATCTTGTTTCTTTCCCTTCCCTAGCCCCAAGATCCCCAAATATTCTGCATTCCAGTCTATCTCAGAGAAATTGCATTAAATTTGTGAATGCGTCATTCACAGATGTCAAAAAGTGGAAAGCACAGTAAAGGTTAAAGACGTCTCATCCAATCCATCAGTATTTAGCCAGAAGTGCACTGGAGCTTTTAAAAGTGATCTATATGGCTGGATGCCTGGCATAACTCTATCAATGAGAAGCAGTCACAGACATTTTGGATAGGTGTAGTTACAGGTGAGTATTGAAAAAGAATACTGTCTCACATGTGTGGTTCTGAAGACCACAGTAAGGAGTCAGCACAAATATTCAATAGACTTACTCTTCTGTTGAACGACTTTGAAATGTTTAATAACTTAAGAACAACTAGACCATATGGACTATAGAACAATTAGGCAAATTCAGACATATCAGGAAAGCTGATATTCTTAATCCTAGTTATATAGGAAATTCTACCTATGCCCATCTACTATCTAGCTTGTTTAAAAGCTGTGACATTATATCTATTTCTGTCTGCTTATTGCCATAACACTAGATTTGAGCAATAATATCAATTATTATGTGTAAAGGCAATTGTTACCTTGGCAAACCATATACAGATACTGCATGAAAGTCATCCATTTATTTAGTCACTCATTCACTCATTTGTTCATTTAATATTTATTAAATGCCTGCCATGTGCCATACACTCTGAGATGTATAATTGTGAACAAGACCAAGAAAGTATACCCCTCTCAGTGTGCTTACAATAAGGGGTGAGATACAGACCAGTAAGCAGGCAGTTGCAATGTAAGTGTTCAGTAGGATGATATGTGAACTTGGCCAGGAGCATGCTTAGTGTTCTTAGACTCTGCTTGTGAAGGGGGTTTCCTGATTCCTACAGAAATCCACTTTACCTACCCAGTGTGCTTTGAAACATTAAATACCTCTTTCAGCTGCCATTGTGTTGTTCAGCTTCTATCATATGCGAAAATAGACAAAGAAACAACCGGTCATTTCTTATCCCAATGAAAAACTGGACATCTTTTATAGTTGAGAAAGAGGCAATGTCACAGTTACATCAATGAGAAAGATGTTTATAAAAACAAGTAACACATGAAGAACATAAATGACAAAACTAAACAAAAAACAAAGCTACTCTGAGAAAAAGTTAAAATATAGTTTAGCCTAAACGTAGGTAAGAAATTCTGGTTTTTTAAAAAGCTAACTAGAGAAATGATTCTCTAACAAGTAGAAGATCCCACCACGGTATGAACTTCCTTGGACATACTGTGGTGTCTGTCATGAGAAGTAATCAAGCGGATAGCTGTACCTCCGTTTTTCTGAGTTGTTGTAGAGGGATCCCTACAGATGCAGGAAAACATATTTGTCCATGAAGCTAAAACACAAGTTTCACATTCTTACCTGGGCTAAGTAAGCTTTATATGAGTTTAATAGTAGGCTTGAGGACATGTGCTACTCCAGATCACACAAGGTCACCTTCTACTGAAGTCTGATCCCTTTCCTTAATGTCAGTAGCATTTATATGTAAGAATTTGGCCCACTGTCCTAAACATCACCCAGTTTATTGAGGTCTTTTGAGTGCAATCTTAACCCCAGAAACTCGACACAGTTGAATTTTAGACCAAGTGAGCTGTTTCCCAAGAACATATGTCAACCAGTTATCCAAGTGTTAAATATATATACACACTGTAATATAAACCTCAGAACTTGAATTGGCATACCTTTATGCTAAATTCTACTCTGTGGTCGGTGGTTTGTTAAAACTATTTTTGGTGTGTTCATTTATAAACAAGAACAGATAGATTCATTACTTTAATTTTGGCTAAGAAACAAATATGATAACCTAGATTTTTAGAAAAATGCCTCCAATTTTTTTCCCCAGGCATGTTTTCACTGTAGATTTAATAAATCTTACCTGAAATGGTCTCTCATCTGCCAACTACAACTTCTTTTACAAAACACACCAGATAAAATGGAAACCATTTGCCATGTATCAGTAAAAAAGAAAGTAAATAGCACATATAATTTCGTACCATTTATAAGGTATGTTTAATGATGTACCTTATCTTTACAAAATTCTTCTAATTCTTCAAAAACTATTTAAAATGTCATCTTTCTCATGAACTGTTAAAAAAAATTTCACATCAAATTTGATATTGACTTTATTTCAACTCCTTACTATTATTTTAAACCTCTCCTAACATTCTGTCTTATACTTATTTGTGAATACTAATATGTTAACTTCTAAAATGATTAGGATTATAGACTCTGCACTGTTTTAAATATCCTCCATTGCATAGATGGGCATCTCTTATACAATAGGACCTCAGAATAAATGTGTGATGACTGGAAAGGAAAAGGGCTTGGGAGTCAGACATGACAAGGTTTGAATTCTATATCTGTAATTCCCTAAGCTGAGTGGCTTTAGGAAACATACTTAACCTCTCTGTTATTCTGTTACTCAGTTTTCTCATTTGTGAAATAAGAACACTAACACACGCTTTACAGATTTACTGTGAGGATGCAAAAAAGAACATATCTAAATGCACTTAGAAGGCAGTAAATAATTGCTGCCTTTTCATTTATGCTTTAGTAGGTTTTGTCAATTATTAATTCAATAGAAGTATCTTGTGGCCTTTAAAGTATATGCTCTTCTTGTACACATACTGTTTGCAAAATAAAATAGCTTTTCCAGTTATTATAGCCTATTAGTTTTATACACCTCTAAAAGTCATCATAGTGTATTATTCTTACCTAAAAGGACAACTTCACCTTCCATGTAATGTACAACCACGTGCACTATTAAGTACAGTCTTTTTTTTTTTATACCTATGGAGATCCTCTGTGTCATGAAATAAAGTGTTGTTAAAAACAATGATAAGTTAATGAATCAACAACAGCCCAATGAGCTATATTATCTACAGTAACATTATGGCAATGATTTATGCCTAGGAGGTTCCTAGGTGACAGGCATTCTGAGACTGTAAATTAATGTAGATTTAGATTGTTGCATAGAAGGTGCCTGTGGTCTTTATTTTCTATTTTGAGATACAACGAAGGACAGAGGGATGACATGACATGACGTACTAGCCCAGATGCCAGCTAAGCTTGCAGTACATTTCACACTCTGGCTTATCTTCAGATTTCTGTTTTATTTAAGGAAAGTTTGCTATTTCGTTTTTGTGTTGCAATACATATAGGCTCCTTATGACTCATTCTAAATGACTAAGTACCTCCCATTCTATTACTTTCCAGGTCCAAAGCCACCTGCTATCTTTGCACAACAGACACGATGATGTGTTCTCATTGTGATAATCATCAAGTGCCTCTGCCACTTGTACTTAAAAGTCACCAGAACCATTTATGCAGGTTATACACACAGTGAGGGTGGCCTCTAAATGGACAAATGTCAAAAACTTTGTAGAGGGTTAATGGTCTGATAAAATTCAGTAGGTTTGTAAAAATTTTTATTGTTTTGAATTTGTGTACATGAGGATTTCCAAGTCAGATTCACTCATAATGTCAAGGTTAAGGTTTGACATTTAATTTTGTTGTTTTGAATGATTATTTGAGAAATTTAAAAAATCAAGAGAAACCTGGTATTTTTAAAAATACATTTTAAAATAATTTATGTTTTAAAAGACTTTACCATAAGAAAAATATTATCTTACTATTTCAGAGAAGCTTAATGACATCCCCAAAGTATTCTGGTTAGTACAATTTGGAACAAGAACAAGAATCCAGGTCTTTTGAGTCTTACTCCAGTGTTCTTTCTTTTGTGGAATTGCCTCTCTGGCCATCTGTGACATGAGCAATGTAATTTTTTTTTTTTGTTTGACAGAGAAATTTATAAAAGGATACATGTACATAAATATATAAATGTATTTTGTATGCACATATCTATCCACTTAAGCATCTATTTTCCTTTACCTTGTATCATAATATATTTTAAACAGTGCTTGGCAATACATCCAACAAAGTATAAATAAATAAAATACCAGAGCCAGAGAAAATATAGTTCTTTCAGAAGGATAAAACATTGCGAAGGTTAAAATATACTATAAAACAGAAAACATGATGTAAAATATGATGACATAACGAAGAAGAAACATATAAGTCATATTAATAACTGAAAATGATCTTGACTCATCCATTAAGAGAAAAGCATTCTCAAATTGGATCACAAGTCTATTTGTAAAACCTGAGACTGAGCTGAAAAACTAGTAGCATTTATGTAACACATAGCAATTAGAATATGTGTTAGAAGAAAGGCCCATGACCCCATTAATAATAGCAATGAAAACGTAAAGTGATGAGAAATAAACTTTAAAAAAAGTGTAAGACACATATTAAGATATATATACATATATACATAGGTGTATACACACACACATATATATAATAGAAAGAGAGAGAAAGAAACAGAAAAATGCATATGTTTATATATGCATGGAATAGTTCTGAGAGTATATTAAAAAACTTTATAAACATTGTCGATTCTGGGAAGAGATGTCAAAATGTTGATATCATTTGTCCTTCTGAGTGCTTTACCATGTTTGTGTATTACCTATACCATAAATACATACAGTTTATTATACGCAAGTCTTAAGATCCTACAGTTATTAAATTTCAATACACTTTGATTTGATCTTCTCTTCGGTCAAAGCAAAACAAATTTTAATTAAGAAAATAGTAATTTTCAAAGTCATGATCATATACATGATTTACATTGTTCAAAAGGAAAGGTATACCAGTTTCTTAAGAAAAGAAAAGCTTACTCTGACTTATGTTTGAAAGAAATTTTACACATTGATCTTTCCAAAGTCATAGTCAATGTTCTCTACAGATTCCTAAAATTAAAACAAGTAATGGTGTGGCAGAGGTTTACACTTGTTCATCAAATTCTGTTTTGCTTTTCCATAATATGGAATCATCAGTAGGAAGATGTAGCCTAGCTAGGGGCCACATATCTCAGCACTCTTGCTATAAATTGTGACCATTCATCTATTTCCTACCAATGAAAAGTGAGCATATAATATAAGTGCTATATTCTAGCTAAGGCTTTTAAGAAGGGGTTTGTTCCTCCAGGCCCCCCATCATTTCTACCATTAGATGTGCATGATGATGAAGGCCTAGGACATGGCAGAACCACAGAATATTCCCAAATCATCACAGGGATGAGAATTGTGCACTTACCAAGGGTACCCATTTTAGACTATTATGTGAGTGAGAAATGTGTTTAAGACACATTTGGGTCTGTTTGTTAAAGTGGTTTAGCCTACCCTAACCAAAGAGTTTTTTGTTTTTGTTTTTTTTTCTGATAGTCACCCTCAGTACAAGTCTAGGATATAACACCAATGTAAAATTCAGCAAAATAGGTCTTTAGGGAGCTATGATAATGTACTCCATTGTTTATGGCTTTCTTATGGTAGAAGTTGAATTAAGGATATAAACCAGTTAGACTAGAGGATTATTTATCTTTGATGTTTCCTTCCAGAAAAAGCTTTTCTCTCAGTTGAGATTTTGATAAATATGGGGCAAAAATAGTTGAAGATTTATTCTGTGAAGCAGGTTTGCAATCCAGTTATTCTATGTTGCTGATTAATAGAAATTTTATTAATTTATTAAAATGAATTAAATGATAGAGTTAATACATTTATTGTGAAAACTGAGGATCCTAACTAGGACTTTTGTGTAAGTAGATATAGCAAAGCCTTTCTATACAGAAGCTGGCCACACTGGTATCCATATGCAGTTGCAGGACAGCCTTTAAAGAATAAAAAATAAATAAAAATAAGTAAAGCAATCTGTCTATAATATTCTATAGTATACCAATAAATAAACAATAAATCCTCAAAGGCTGACAATTTAAAACATAGCTGAGTCAATTTCCATTTGCAAATTTTTCAAAACAGAAGAGATGATATGCCATCCATGGCCACTAAAATCTAAAAAAATGTGCTCATATCACATTGGGTTTGATCGAATAAGTGAGGTGGAGATTTTGCCAATATGAATTGGTTGCTTTCATTGTCCTAATGAATTTATCTTCTGTATGGTAAAATTGGAAGGAGAAAACATCGTGGTATGCTAAATTTGTCTGGGTCTACCTAATGTAGTAGAATCAAATAGCAATGACATTTGTTTTATAATGTGTGTTCAATAATTCTGATATATCAAGTTGTTTTTTTGTGTGTGGGAGACCATATATCTATAATTTGTACCGATTGTTATTTTCACAACCATCAGTTCTAGTTTTGTAATCCTGATCTTTCTCCATAATTTTCTTTTTTAACTGATCTTATTTTTACTTATCTCTTTAATGATCTTAATTTTACATTTTTATAGTAGTTCTTTAAGAAAAACATCTTTTTTTTTTATCTATAGTGGATTAACGTTCTGAATTTGCAGGCACTTTCCCTTAGGATTATTTATTCTAATAGTTCAATATTTTAGTTTTGATTCTCCTCCGGATAGGCTTGTTTCTCTCCATCTCTATCTCTCTATGTCTTTCTCTGTCTTTCTCTATCTCCCTCTCTCTTCACCTCTCTGTCTCTCTGTTTATCTCTTCTGAGTTTACAGTTCCCTCCGCTTAGTTCCTCCTCCATCCTGTGACCTCTGCTTCGGCACCATGTCTTATACTGTTGGCTCTGGTTTCCCATATCACAATCAATTCAGGATTTTGCTAATGTTATCTCCAAGTCAGCTTTCAACAGAGTTTTTCAATACTTTTATCTGTGTAATAGGTAGCACTAAAATTTCCTGTAGTTTCTGGACTCATGAACCAATGTACATATGGCTTTAGCTTTTATTCTGTCCACCACCATCAAGTACCTCATACTATATGCTGAATCTAGAAAATGGAAATCTTTCAAGTTATATCAGAGAAGGCATTTAATTCAGATAATTGTTCACACAGTGAGTTGAGAAGACAAATAGGGGACAGTAAATTATCCCAGAGATTATCAATTGTGAAGATGATACTATTCCTATATTTAGAGAGACTTGAGGATAAGCTGTTGTTATCAGAGACTAGCCACCAATGCCACTGGACAGAAACAAGAACCAGTCTGGGGAAGGAGAGGAGCTGGGACCATGGAAAAATGAGTCTGGAAGTACTGTGAACCCTTAGAGACACGGTCACTGCCAGATGCCAGTGAAGCAGAGAGAAGAGGCAAGATACCCTAGCTTTTCCTTTCTCGTGCTATCGTTTCTTGACATTGCTTCTCATTGGCTAACCTTGCCAAAGTCAGCTGTCAGAGGAACCTGGGAAATGTGGCTACCTGCAATATAGGCAGAAGAAAGGCAGGAAATGAATCTGAGTGCAGACAAATGACCATCATGCCCCACCATAGATTATACACATACACGTTAGTCTATGGTGGTTTCTCTTTCATTAAAGGTCCAGAGAGATCTCTTTTTCAATTTTCTTGAATTTGGCTTTATCATTTAATTGTTTTTATAACTGCTGTGTCTGGAGTGAGGTGAGATGGGGAAGTATGACCTTAAAGCATGAAAGCACAACATAGACTTAACCAAAGATATCATATTCTCTCTTTAGCCTTGGTGTTTTACTTTATTATTATTATTTTTAGGCAGGTTTTCTGAGTGAACAGAGCATACAGTCAAATCTGGATCTGAGTTTCACCTTCACATTAATTAACTGTGATTATTTTTGGACAAGCTATTTAATGTTTTCTTATCTGGAAAATGGGAGTGATAATACTGACATTAAGATTAGTTTAATGATTAAATAAAAAAGAATATCCAAATTGCCATAGTGTGAGCCAGATATTCAGTGAGTTCTCAGTTTGTTGTTATTATTATAACTATTATTATTATAATTATGTTCCACTTCATTCTCAGTTAAATGAAAGCACCGTAAACATTGCCTTGCATTTTCCGATATATGACTTTCATCTTGTTTTATCAAGAGGCATTGATTAGTAGGACTCAGTAGAATAAACTATAACCAGTTAGTAACAAGCATAAAGATTTTGTTTGTTTGTTTTGAGTATAATGGATATGCTTAAGAATTACCAGAGTGCCTATGTGTGTCATGGTTTTATCAACTGAATTTATACATCTTGCAACATGTTAGCAATTTTGACCCAGATAAAGTAAGAGATAAAAGAAGGTTCATTAGAAACATTTTAATGCAGATAAATTCTCAAAACCAAAGATTTGAATGTCAGTGCATTATACTTCACAACTACATTACTGAAATAAAATATTAATATTTTAAAGACCTTTTGTATACATTCAGCTAATATGCTCATATATTACAGCCTTTTAGCTCCAAAATTTGATGAGAAAATTTTTTTTTACCCTATAAATGTTAGCATAATGTTGATAATGTTGACATATACAATCTGAAGGGAGGCATAGTTTCATACACTCCTTCTTTCTAATTTTGAAACCTCATCAAAAAGTTTCAGCCTCTTTTTGTTACTTCTAATAAAGAACAGCTCAGTTGACACTGTGACCTCTGTTGCTCAACTGTTCTCCTTCAGAGGGTGTCTTCTTTAATGGGTTGGTTTTACATAAAAAGGATTGACTATATTCAATATTAAAACAAACATCAATTAACATATTTGTTGGGTTTTCATGCTGCCAAATCATTGGTCAGACCGACTGTTTCCCTTTCCAAGCTTGTTTTGGCATTGTAAGAACTATGTCTGAGCTACCCAGACTCTTTTTTAACTCCAGAACCCAAGTGCTTGCTTCTAGTACCGAGAGGCAATGAATCATTGGGGTCCTTCAGATTTCCTACGGCCGGCCACATAAGTGGTGTGGAAGTTAGAAAGCTGTTTCATTGCCTAATACCTATCCTGTCTCATTTGATTCGCATTTTCAATTTGATCACAACCAACTCATACCATTTTCCTCATTGCTAATAAAAATACTCAGTACAAAGGCTGAAATTAGACTATGTGGTAACCCTCTTTCTACTATTTCCAACATGAGAAGTCCTTTATTACTAAATGTTCTGGAGGGCTGAAATTTTTACCAACAAATATAAATTATTGTAATGATTGTAAGGGTATTCCTAGGCAATGAGAAATTTAATTTGTCCTTGTCAAAATAAAAACAAAAGAACAAAGCATTGGTTGCTTGGAACCTTTGAGGTAGTGGAAAGCGTTCATCAGAGATTAATTGGAGAAGAAGCTAATTAGAAAGTGGTTTAACTGCATCAGTTTTGCATTGATCTGACTGTAATAAATGCCTTTTTGTGTAATTATAAGAATGGTGGCAGTTGTCTTAAGGTCAAAATATCCACAGGGAGTTTGTTGAAAGTGGTATGAAAGGACATCATAGAGAAGAGAAACACAGGAAAATGATTAATGATACATGGAGAGCTTCATTCTGTGAGAATAAAAGTTTTAGTAGTGTTTTCAGTATTGTTTCAAAATTTTTTTCTTACATAGAACTATGGTAAAACACAGTTTAACTTTATATGGATCCGAATATATAGCCCATAATATTCGGTTAATTATTTGAAATGAAACAGGGATCTTGGTCGCTGTGTCAAGAGCCACATAAATACTTATACTCAAGACATATTCTCAAAATACTGAGAAATTGACCCATATGAGAAATGGTGAGTGTTAAGGCTTATCAATCTCAGAAAAACCACATTATTTCAAAACATAAATTTTATCTTAGACTTTTAATCACAAAGAATAACTAAAAATATAGTGTGAATAGAGCAGCAGAATTGAAAAACTATAGAATATATTTCATATATCTTATACCAGAAAAACAAATTAAAATCATACAAGTATAAAAAAATCAGAGCCTCTATTTTTTTTATCTTAAGAAGTATGCTATGTTTAGATGGCTCGTTAATAGCCACAAGGTGCTGAACATCTCATATATGTCATACACTATGTTTTCCAATCTATATTATGTTGTTATCTGGTGTAAACAAGTTAAGAAGAAATTAAAAGGAAAAATACAAAGTAAAAAACCCATGGACAAATTACATTCTTATAAATGATGACCTGTATATTACGAATTTATGTAAGTGATAAACATAATTTTTAGGTGGCCCTAGAAAGTAAGGAGAATAATTCTATAGGATGAACATTCCAGCTAGACTTATTACTTTTGATCATTTTTTTTTTAAATTAAGGAATAACCTTAACCTTTTAAATTCAATATCAGATAAAATATACAATTAGAAAACAAGAAGAAAGAAAGGGAAAAGGAAGTCACACTATGCATTGGTGTTCTCCCCGCAAGGCTGTTGCTGAAATGTGAAGGAAGGGTCTTTTATTATTGTTTTTATTTTGACTGGGCTTGGATTTTTGCTCACTAGAAAGATCCAACTGTGAGAACTTGCTCTAAAGTACCAGCTTGTTGATGGACAGGCATCTTTTCCCAAGGTAGTAAGGAAGATATTTTAGCAACTCATATTTTTGGACCAGTCAGTGTTTGGTGTAATTTGATCCTGACTGCAACCTACATCTCACCTGCATTTATCAACGCCAAGCCACAGAAATGCCTGGAAGGGCTTGAATGTTTGCAGCTCATGCTATGCATTTGTGGTATTTTGGCTGCCTCACTATAAAAATATTATGCCACAGAAAATACATTCTCATTCTATGTAGCAACTCAACCCACAAACATGAAGCTGAGTGTTGTTGGTTTTATTATCCTTAACTAATTTGTTTTTGTTTTTGTTGTTGTTTGTTTTTGAGAGTCAAAAGCAATGATAAATTCATGGATTCATGTAATTGTGCCTGGAAAAAAAAGCAACTCCAGTATCAGGTTTTAACTTGTTTTTTTTTTTTTTTTCTTTTTCTATAGCACCAATGCTTTCTATTTTGCCATATTTGTCTAAAATAATTTTAAGCAGTTATGTCTTATTTTATCAGCCACTTACAATATTTTCATTCATAAATAATGTATTAGATGAAAGAATTAGAAATTTCAAAAACTATTCAGAAATGCCCAATCATTTCTATCAGAGAGAAAAAAATCTTCTTAGATTTAAAAAATGCGTGTATTCTTTCATTTACTCATTTAGTACGTTTTTGTGGTTACAAATTTGAGGGCAAATTATTGGAAATTGAGGAGTCAAAGAGAAACAAGCCATGTCTCAAGCTATTAAAAAGGCCCACGGAGGGAGACAGACATTGATGCAAATGCAATTGCAATAAAGGGAGATGAGTCATATTCTTATATTAAATTATAGTTTTGGAGCTATTGACTTATCTTTCCACTATACTCTCTAGTTCATTGGTATTCTCTCATATCATTTTCAACATCAATATCTGTGTAATATCAATGCGTGTAAAGCAATCATTTTTGAATAAGTAATCATACTTGTCTCTGCCCTGTGTTGTGAACTGACTCTCTTTTTATGGGAGAAGGAATTAGCAAAGAAGACCAGGCTCTCAAAATACTTTGGGTCTTGGCCCTCATTTAGGAACTGTTTTAATGTGATCTTTCAGAAATGAATATAGATATAATTAGATATAGATATAGACATAGATATCTGTTTATTCATTTGAATTACTTTTTATGAGATAGTTAAAATAATTTATCCCTTATTATGAAACTTAGCCATACTCAACAACTTTCTTTGCATCCTCTGAATAATTAAGTTGATAAATCTTTAGTTGGGGATTTTCCAATTTTGATTGTGTTTATGAATCTAGAAATATGTGAGAAATATGCCTGAGGAGAAAAATACTTAAACTTTACCTCCATATGCCCTAACTCATCATTCACCTATCAGTGGGAGATAATATTACAGGAAAGCAATCAAGAAAGGCATATTTTTAAACTATTTTCATGGGGGAGACAAAAATATCAATATTCAAATTTTCAGATTTATTTGAGTATATAGCAGGTGATTAGGGAACCTTGGATGGTTACTAAATTCAAATGTGGACAAAGCTACCCACACATATATTCAAAGAAGGAGGACTTCCATTTTCCAGTCTAGCAAGCAGGGAGTCTAAAAGTTGCCGCACATCTTAACAACAGCTATAAAGCTGAACAAACTGAAAAATCGACAATTCAGATTTATTAGAGAAGCGAATTATAAGACAAACAGCTGTCCCTCAAATTAGAGAGACAAATGGAGGATACAGAGAATCTCAACTTACCAGAGCAGAAACCCACCAGCAGAAACCTCCCAGGGAACAAGTGCCAAGATAGGGAACTCAAACCATAATTGACAAATTTCTGGAGGCTTGGTGTGGACAAGTCTGAGAGTTAAAAACACCAGGAGGACCCAGTCATCGACGGGCTCCCACACTTTTGTGAGTTGTACCTCCAGGAACTCATGCCCTCATGCTTCCAGCAGGAAAAAGTGAAAAGGAACCATTTGAAATATGCTACCGTACTCTGTTCTTAACAAGGCATTGCCTCGGGAGAAGCTATTTTACAACAGCCTAACCTACCTGGGGGAAGGGAAATTACTCTTCTCCAGTCAGCAATAACCTTCCATGTGGGAGAAGAGACTTACACAATTCCAGCCTCCTCCAGCTAACTTATCCCACCTAAGGTGAGAAAAGAAAAACAGAAGTGTGGGTGAAGTTCACAGTCTTGGAGAACAGGCTTACCAAAAGACTGAGACCTAATCAGAGCACTATAGAATGCTTCCTTCCTTCCCACACTCACTCCATGATAGGAACCAGCTCGGCATGTTTGAAAACACCCACTTTTAGAAAGACCGTGTGCAAAGAGCAAGCATGACCTGATAGAAGATGAGGTTGGGAAAACAGGGCCCAGTGTACTCATGGTCTTTTAGCTCAGAATAAAGAGTTTGGATTTTATTTTAAGTGGCATAAGAAGACGCAAGCAATTTTTATTGGGAGGATAATTTGATCTGATTTGTCATTTAAGGAAGAGATGCTGGTTGCTGTGCAGAGAACAGAATAAAGTGGTATGAGTATGACCCGAGAGAGCATTTAAGAATCTATGGCAATAGCCAAGGTGATAGTTCTGTGGACTTGGACAGCAATGATAGAAGAAGTGAAAGATTGTCTAATTTAGAAGATATTTAATTTAGAGGTGATAAGACTTACTAATGAATTAGATGTAAAAGATGAGGAAAAGAGAGGAATTAATGATAGCTAGTAGTTTTTTGGACAAAGAAACTCTGTGAAAACATGGTACATTTTACCTAGAAGGAGATTATAGAAGAAGAAGTAAATATGGGGGATCAGTAGTAGATCAAATTCTGTTTTGGATCTCTTAAGTTTGAGGTGTTTATTAAATAATCGGTGAATCAGAAAAACATAGCTAACATTTTGTACACACTAGGCATTTTTAAGTGCTCTCTGTAGGGTAACTCACTTAATCTTCACAGTAACTTTGCGATAAAAGTATTATTAATTATCATCATCCCAATTTTAAAGTTTAATAATTACCTAAGGAGACAATAATAAGTTTCAAGAGGTCTGGTTTCGGGAGTCTTTGCTCTTAAAACTTGTAACGAATTACCTTTTAGATGAATATGTCAACCAGGTATTGAGGAAAGGGAAATGTTATTCTTTTTATTAGAAAATAGGCTAATAAATGTGATAATGTTATAAATAGAAGGGATTCTCCCATAATATAAAATTACCAAAGCGAAGCATTAATAAAAATTGTATTATCCCTAACATTATTATCTGAACCCTATCCCCCTCACCCAAACTGTTATGGAATAAATGTTTATATTACATGGACTTGAAAAATATAGAAAAGTGAAATATGTTACTATCCTATTCACATTAAAAAACTACTTAGTTTTAATACCAAACCTTATATATTTCAGCTTCCTTTATTAATATTTTAATAAAAACTCACTATAAGACTTTAAAAGAGTTTATCACATTGAAATAATAATTCACTGTGAGATGTGTTCTAAGAAAGAAACTTGTATAATATGAGGAAAACCGTTAGCAGAATCCAGTGAATTAGTCAAAAAAATAATAAACATGTTATTAGTCAACAATTATTGATTAAAAATCTAAAATGGTCACATATCTGTATATGATATTTTATATAAATAGAGAATCTCTTCAATATTTAAAACCAGGAAGGTGAGATTCTGCATGGGTGGAAAATGTAAATTATTCAACCAATAAAAACAGAATTCAAGGTCACAAAGTTTCTCAAGTGCTATGCTAAAGGCTATGGATTTTGCTCTGGGAGGTTAATGAGAGTCAGTGATGGGGTTTTATTATAGATGGGGAGGCCTAGAGAAAGAACAAATATTTCTCACTGAACAGTCAAACTAAATAGGTAGCAACTTCACTTCACGGGACTAGAACAGAACTGCTTAGCTGAGAAGCGGGAGGGTTTTTATCCCAAAGAATGGTATCTCAGGTTGGTCTAAAGTCAACAATATTCTAGAGATTAAGATTCAAGCAGTTAAAAATGGCTAAAATAAGTAAATAACTGTATTCTATTTCGATCGAATGAAGGATGGTGAATCCACTTTGGATTGGCTAAAAAGAATTTATGAAACGGGGTGCCGAAAAGTAGAATGAGTATTTAAGAAGTGACAAAATTCATTGTTCCTGATACCTCAATACTTTGGTATACTTAAAAAAATTAAATATATATCTTGTATCAGAATGTGTACGGCACTGAAAGCCAACTAACTATTAATTAACCAAATGAATTTCCATACCAATGCCAAGGTCCTAAAGGCGGAATGCACACTTAATCATCACTGACCATGAAATGAACTCTGTGTTACTTGGGATCATATTAACGTGAAACATAGACTGGGGTCTTCTGGAAAGGGAATAATTTCTTATATCCAAACTTGGATTTTATCTCTTGTTCATCTACCTCATTTTCCTTCAAGGAAGAGCTTGAAAGATAATACAATAGTTTCCGCCTCCTCTCCTCTGCTTTTACTCACAGACACATCACACAAGGAAAAGAAGTATAGGTCTCTAAACTCTGATTTACTAAAACATTTAGACTTTAGACAAATATTCTCCACATAAATTTTAAAAAATCAGAAAATCTTTTCTTCAAGTTGAGCATAACTAATTAAATCATGTCTTTAACTCAATGATAAATTTTCCCAACAAACACCATCTGTTCTAGAGCAGTACTGTGATCTCTCAACTTTTCCTCCCTGCATTGATCTAATTTTATCTAATATAAACCACTTTCCTCCAATAAATGGAAATGAATATGTGTGTATTGAGAAAGATCATAGATGAATTGGTAAAATGAAAACAAATTTGTGTTCATTATAAACATTGGTTAAAGTTGCCCAAATTCAAAATGTTACTGGAAGAACCAGCCTTTTGTCCAGACTCTCCCTTATTCCTTTACCTCAGGAATTTGAACAGGGAAATAAATCTTACACTATGATCTCCTGCCTATAGAGATATAGTGGAGTAAGAGGATGCCTGCCTATTAATTTGACCTTGAATTTCAAATATTTTAATTTCAATTCCAGTTAATTATATAATTAAAGAAGTATGTAGTTTTGTTATTTGTCATGGAAATCAAATAGAGTTTATTTCTTCTGCATTACTAAGATTTAGGATTATTGTCCAGAAACAAGAAATGGGAAATTAAACTTTTACATAATAAGATAAAGTAAGATAGTCATTGTTTACACAGCTATCTGTGTAGATTATATATACATTTCAGTAAAAAATGTGCTTCTCTCTCTTACTATGGATTTAGATTCCAATATTTTTTAGATTATTGTTTATCTATGTGTGCGTGTATGTGTGTATGTGTTTGTGTATGTTTATTCTGGTATCCATGGGTGATCTGGTACCATAAAAAAAAATCAAGAATATATTATTCAAGAACCTTTGAATTGTAACAGGACGTCAACTCAAATTGGCTTAAGTTGAAAAACAATTTTTTAGTTCACAGACTGAAAATTCCAGCAGTACCAGCTTTAATCATGGCTAGATCTAAGAGCTCTAATGCCATCTTCAGAGTCAATCTCCTTTTACACCTCAATGCTGCTTTTCTTTTGACTGGCCTTATTTTATGCTTTTATGATGGTTGATGGAAGCTCAGACTTATTTCATCCTCTCTGCTAACAGTCTTAGATAAACAAACAAACATAAATAAATAAATAAATAAACGAATAAACAAAACCTGTCTTTTCTAGTTGTTGCAGAAGAATTCCTGGGATTACTTTGATTAGAGCAAACAATCACCAGGGCAGGACCATAATACCAATTGTTCAGATCTGGGTAACGAACTCACCTCTGATTCCAGGGGTTGGGTTAGCCCCATCTAAACCACATGGCAGAAGTTGATCCCTAAGGAAAGTCAAGATGCTATTATAAGAATAAGGTGAATGAAATTGGGTATGCAAATCAACACATATCCATCCAGCAGCCTAGGCAGACTTCACTTCACACTAGACCAGAGGCCTAGACAATAACCAGACTTTAAGCTGCAGAACCCCTGTAGACTATTTTTTGCAGGCCTTCCTCCTCTCAAATCCAACTTCCATTCACTGTTGTCATGGTCTTACTGTGGACTTGTTATCTTAGTCTCGGGGAAATGCCCTGTGAAATGATTACTATATCCTAGGGGTGCTCAGATTGAGAAAAGGCCATAGCAAAACCAGGCTTTTTTTTCTTTCTGAGAGAGAACAAGAAAGTTTTACTTGGAACAAAACTCAAAGCTGCAGTTAAATTTACAATATCCATAAACTGTGGTTGGGTATTATTGGGAGCAAAATGACAGGTTAGTGATAGAAAGTGTGGCCCTCTGGAATCAGCACTATCTCACCAAGAAGCCCCAAGTTCCAGGTGGTGAAGCAATGGGAAGAGCAGTGACCGAAGGCCACACAGGAAGGAAGGCTGAGAAGAGCACATGATATAGATAATAATTGCCAAGTTGATGACTCAGGGGTTAACATGAGACAAATCCTCTTGTTCTTTTATTTTTCAAATAAACTAGAAGGTGACCCTTAGATGCAGGAAGTTGACATTTCAGTTACACAATAACACAATAATAAAGAATAAAAAATTAGAAGCAACAGCTAAAGGTACAATGTGTTATTATTTTCAGATGGGAAAACTGGGTTGGAATGACTATTTCACAGTGACTATTTTAAGCTGTGAAGACATAGCACAATATTGCAAACTGATTTGGCATTTTAATAGGCCACAATCAAATGCTGATTAAAAATTGGAAGCTTAGGCTTCCCTTGCATGAAAATTTTCTTCATCTGCTCTTCAGATGTAACTTCTTTATCCTTGCCACCTTCATTCAATATTGTAATAATCAGTTTTCTATATTGCATCAATCAAAACTAGATTGGAACAGAGGGGACAATTAAAAAACTGTGGAAAAGAATAAAAGATGAGGACTTTTAGATCCCTAACATTACAAAAAATTATAGATGTAATCATGAAATAGTAGTGACTTGTATTCAACAATGCACAGTATTCTCCATGTGAATATGAGTTGAGAGGGAGGGGACGAGCTTAGAAAGTCGATTAAACACATCATTGATCCTTTGGGAGTTTCTAAGACCCTGACTCAGATCGAAGTGTAAAAGAACAATAATGTAAATGTGTACTAAACAGAATAAATGATGTACCAGAAAAAGTACAAATGTCATGAAATTTTTCTGTTGCTTTGCAATCAGTTGAATTTTAGGACAATAACCTCAGTAAATATCTATCTTTTATTGAAGCCTGAAGGGCTTGTAGGTAATAAGATTATGCTCTACTTTCATCCTGTATGAACTTCCTGAGCAAATGAAAAGCCAATGACCCTTTTCACCCTCTGGTTCTTTCTCGCAGTAGTATCTGTACTGATTATAGGCGATCTGCTGAATTTTGGACCTGTATATGTGAGCAAATAGGAACAAATCAAATTCCAGAGAAATCGTTGACAATTTCCAGCCATCATTAATGTTCAGTGTTTCCTTGGATTTTAGCCACGTTCTTACCTTTAATCACTGGACACCCTTAGGATAATGTACCACACCTGGGACTGGGGATAATTTACCACTTGCAGATGGGTTAGGACTGTAGTTCACTTAGACAAAGTTTTGCTTTTATTCTGGATCCCAGAGGTCTTCCTTTTATAGTGCAGTTATATCCACTAAAATTATAACTTCCAAAATTCTGTTCTATTTTATTGCTCTCACGAAGTATTTATGACCTCTACTGCTTAAGTGAACATTTTTAGAGATTTACTGCTGAAAGCTTTCAGGAGAACTGTACAAGATTGGTTTCGCCAGTGCTGAATTGTTAAACTAAAATTCTGTAAGAAATTTTTAATAAGATGCCAACAGAAAGTGTATTCTGTTTTAGTTTCTAATATCTTAAGAGCACATCATGTTTAACTATGGTAAGTTTATGTTGTAGAGCATCACAATCTAGTAGATTTAATAAGTACCTCATATTATGCAAATTCATGTGTTGCTTTCTTTTCTCCTGATTTGAAGTAATTTAAGTAGCCAGAGATTGCATTACTTCCTAATATGTTAGCCAACCAGTTAGTTAATTGCTACATTTTGTATTTTATGCTTATATTCAAGCATAAAGTTTTATGCTTATATTCAAGCCTTTTGGCTACTTCCTGTCCACTTTGCATATCGGTTTCCTTCTCTGCTAAGCTATTCAGTGTTTTCATTCAGCTCTGGAAGGCAGAATTTCTAGGGTGTGTTACTGGGGAAAGTCCCAGAAAAACATAGGCAAGTAATTCTTTTGGTTGAACTATCTTTTTCTGCCAGATTGAACGATTTTGCATAATCTAGACTAGAATTTACAAGAGAAAGAAAGATTTATTTCAACCATACTTAAAGGCCTGGGCTGTGAAGAAGATTGCCTAGAGGAAAGCTGAGCCTTTGCCACACTATCACTAGAGAAAAAACAACTGTTCATGTCTTGTTAGTTACTCAGCATCTCCTCTCCTCATTCTTATTCTGGCACTTCCATGGGCACAAAAAGCCCCATTTTATCCTTGTCCTGAATACACAGATAAGTGCTCAAATAAAAATATTAAAATGGCAAGCTTGTTCTTTAGGGCTCCTGGGGCCTACAGGCTATAAACACTAATGCGCGTGTACACACACACACACACACACACACACACACACACACACACCCCTAGCTATCTATAACAATTCAGCATACATATAATTTTTGACAAAGCAACTAAAGAAATTCTGACAATTCCTAAGTAAAGCTTATTTGTTTTACTGACGCTATTAGCTGTGACCTGATAAAATTCAATAATAGACCCCAATCCTGCTGACTCACTTCGTAACACCACTTAGCCATTCAGCTGTCCCAGCTTAAAGACTGAAAATGTCCCTTCCAGATGCTCAGGTCACCCCAGGCCATTCTTCTCAGAATTGCATGGATTCACTGCCTTCCCCAGAACCAGAAACAAGAACTTCAGAGCATCTCTCATCTAGTCACAGTAGGGAGGATGGTGGGAGGAGGAGATGAAAGAGACATATTAAACCTATTTGGGCACTTGATTTCTCAACTACCCCCCACCTCTTTCTCTACGTCTTGTGCCTCCACCCACACTCCCTCTATTACAGCCGCTGTGATCTACTACTTCCTGAACACATCATGCTTTTGCTGCCTCATGCTGTGCAAAATATAGTTTATCTCAGGCTGGGGAGTACCTGGTGGTTCTTAGGGACCTACTCAAGTGTTAAATCCTCTGTGCAAATGTCCTAACTCCCCAGACAGAGCTCATCATTCTTGCCTCTGTGTGCCCCTAGCATTTATATTCATTAACTCAGGGCTCTATTGTAATGTTTCTGTGCCTTCATCAGTTCCTTCCACCAGACTACAAACCCTTTGAGGTCCGGAATCACGGTTTTTTGTTTTTGGTTTTTTTTTTTCATCTTGGTAACCACTTTTCTCTCTTCCTGGTCCCAGTGTCTATTAGAATGAATGCTTAGTCCGGAGAAGTTGCTACATAACAGAGTATTGAATGAATTGATGAATGGAAAAAAAAAATGACTGAAAGAAGGATTACATGTATTTCCCCACACTCAGCCATAGATCTTAATCTGCTGAGTGGTCTGAGAATGCCTGGCGGGTAGTTGATCAGAAGTATCCAAAGATGCCAGGGATGGTAAAGCCCTTTCTCTTGTTTTTCTTTTCCTTTTCTTAACCTTAACCTTAATTGATGCTGTCTTAATTCTAAGCTCATTTTCCCTCTTATTCTTTGTGCTTTTTTTTTCATCTCAGATCTCTAGACGCTTCCTTCTGTCTTCTCAGCATTTTTAAATTTGCAGACAGCTCATGGAAACAAATGGTTAGACTCGAAATCCAGAGAATCTAAAAATCTGCTACCCCAAGTGTTCTGGGCCCCAAATACTAGACTTTAAAATAGTGAGACCAGAGTACACGCTCCATGAATCTCATGGAGAAGACAAGGTGGACAGAAATCCAGCAAGTGGTTCCCAGGAGGGACAGCCGTGGATCATGGCCATGACCAAAAGAAGCCCATTTTATTTTTTTAACAAGTTTCCAAACCACTGTTTCTTAACCCAAGTTTCTGTGCATATTATGTGATAGTGATGTAAAACATGACAAAATGCCATGTGGTTTTAGAATAAAACCAACGATATTGATACCGTATGTTGACCAGAAAAAAATAACTGAGAAATAAAAATATTTCAATTATAAGCTAACAATTTTTGGTGTTTATTGTGGTGTCTGGCAGTATTCTAGGCTCTTTGTATATATCTTGTATTTTAGTTCTCACTGCAATATAATGAGGTTTAGCTATTTCTCCATTTTGCAGTGACAAAAGGGTTAAATAACTTACTGGAGCTCACACTAGTTGATATGTGGTGGAGATGGGTTTCAAATTCTAGCAGTCTGCCATCTTAGATCCATGCAGCTTCTTCAAATATTAACAAAAAGCTAGATTTTGAAACGATATTATAAAGCAATGTTAATGGATTGGTATATTATTTATACATTCATATCTTGCAGCATAAATACCTAACAATAATCATTATATGATGAGGGGTATTTCCCTCTTCCTTTTTACTTTAGTCCCTCTTCAACCTCATCTAGTTATTCCCATTATCCACTCCTGGTCCTTGATCTTTTAGGGCAAGACATTATTGTTAGTCAAAATCCAAAAAAAAAAAAAAAAAAAAAAACAGAGCTTTGTGGGTCATGGCAGCATGAGGCATAGAAGTGGGCATTCTTGGAGCGATGGAAAGAGAAGTAATTAATTTTTAGTAAGAATGGATGTAACCACTTATATTTTTTCCCAACCAACGATGCAGAATGTTTTGAAGTTAGCAGATGATGACAAAGGGGAAAAAAAGCGGTTTAGATAAAATAGTTGGAAAAAGGAAAAAATGAACAAATGAGTCATGAGTAACAGAGGGGAGAAATACTAAAAAAGGATGATTAAATATAAAACTATGGAAAATTGAGAAAAAATGGAAAAGATGATAAGGCCAACCCAAGAATTCAAGTAAAAAGGGCATATTTTTTAGTCATAGGCATCTGGGTTTAAATGTCGGTCTGTATGGATGCAGAACAGCTGGATGACTGAAGAAGGAGTGCATGTGAGACCCCCTTTGTTAGGAAGATCCCATCCCATTTAGTTGGCCACAGAAGCAGAGTTAATGGGTTTGCCGTACTTGGGACACACTTTTTCTAGCTTTGAAAAAGATAGAAAAAGAAAAAATGTTGGCAACAACTTCTTAAAGCAGTGTGCTTACTGGAGGTTTATGTAGGTCAAGAGCTGGTTCTGGGGTCTCACACAGAAACCTAGGTGAAAGGAACTACTGGGAATTTGGCCAAAAGCAGAGTTTATGAGGTTCCAGTATATGACACAGGATCTATGCTATTCCATGTGATTAGAGCAATCCAGAACATGACCCAAAATCTTAGCATTTAAAGACCTCTGTTGGTGTCATTTGACACTATGCTATTGGGGCTTTTATTACTATCTAATGAATTATAAAATATATTTGATATAGAGTGTATATCTAGATAAGTTTATCCTTATATAAATAAAGTCAACTTACTCAAGAGTTTTCTCCTCCTTGACCAGTTTATGATTCTACCTGTCTTAGCTCAGGATACTATAGCAAATATCACAGACAGGGTGGCTTCAACAGTACAAATATATATTTCTCACAGTTCTGGAGGCTGGATGTCTGAGATCAAGGCGCTGGTATGGTCAGGTTCTGATAAGAGCCCTCTCCCTGCCTTGGAGACAGCAGCCATTTCATTCTGTGCTCACATGACTTTTTTTGGAGGGTGGGGGGAGTGGAGAGAGAGCTTAGGAATGCAAGGTCTCTGTTGTCTCTTATTATAAGGTCACTAATCCCATCACGAGGGCATGGCCTCATCAAACCTCCCTAAGACCCCATTTCCAAACATCACTTTGAGATTGAGGGCTTCAGCATAAAAAATCTTGGGGGAACACAATTAAGTCCATTGCACTACTCTTTGGAGTGTTATCTCTGTGCCTTGTCATGTCCATAAAACTTTCCAAAGTAAGATGCAGTAATTATCTACTGTTACATTATTTGGAAAGGCAGGAATACGTAGAAATGCCAGGACAATGCTTTCTTTTAACCAAGAAATACTTATAGAATAAAAAAAAAATCAGATTGTGACCTTTAAGAGTGAGTTGTGCCTTGTCACAGAGGTCTAAACAATATTGATATAACCGCCTTCTAATTTCTCTCACAAAATCTTCTTTCATTCTATGTCTAGCAGCAGTGGTTAAGACAGAAATTTGTGTTTTATTTTGTTTTATTTTATGTGGAGCTTTACAATGCAGCATCATTGCTAAATCTTTAAGGACAGTTATATGGTCATTGATGGCAATATCCTGTAAGTCAATAATTTAATAAGATTTCCTATTATAATGAGTTTGATATTATAAATCACATTCCTCTCGATACCATTATTGACACTTTGTTCAAAAGTTCTAATTTGGCTCTTGTTTACTACAGCAGTCTTATTCAGTATATTGCCTTTTAAAATTTTTATAATATTACAGGCATGATGACAAACATAACATTTATGTGTGATAACATACCATTCTATAGTGTAAATAATAATGCTCTGTATTTATAGATAATTAAGACCTACCAATTAAATTCAATAATTGCTCATTATTCATTGAGTTTTGCATTCTGCAATTCTAATTGAGTATTTGTAATTTTTTCTTCTATCTTTATGTATTTAAAACAATGTACATATGCAAAAATCTATATCACATGTATACATGAATATATATGTGTACAAGCATATCTGTTTATACACATATGCATATCTACACCTATACTTTCACCTTTACCTAATGTTTAAAAAGTCAAAATGAAATTGTTTATTGTATGTTGTAGAGCACCACTAATAGTTGAGCTAGAAAAGTTAAACATGAATAATAACATTTTTCTTCTTCCATTAGTACAATTGTAATTTACAGACTTAGTTTTTGCAATATCTAACACATTTTCTGGATGCAATTAAAGAGCCATAAAGATACGAATGGTGGATACAGTGTACTTAGAGACTTGGGCTGGGTAGAAACTGAAGGATAAGCTTAGATCATATTGTTTTATCTATCTGAAATACACTGGTCTATCTTGAATATTCTGTATTTCCTCCCCTTTTCAGGAAGAATCAATCTGTTCTTAGGGCCTTATAAATTATGAATTTATTTCATATTTAAAAATATAAATTCTCTGATTTTAATAAACTCTTTATTAAATCTATTATATAAGAATTATTAATTGGATTGTTTAAAGTCTCTATGTTTTTATAGTTTGTCTACTGTTGATTTCTTATGGGCATACTATAGTCATAAATTATAATACTAGATTTCTTAATGTTTTCTTATATTTCTATATAGTCCAGGCTATATTACTTATTATTATATGTTGTGATAGAGTGTAGTTTTCAAGAATATAAAATATCACCCTGACATGTTAAATACTTTTTAGTCTTATAGTAATTTTACTATACTGTTTTTGTCTTATAGTAACTTTACTATACTGTTTACCTTTTGTTTCTATTTGTCTTTTGTATATTTTTTTCTGTCCCATTGTAAAAACATATAGCTTGATTTTTTAACACTACATCAGTTCATCTCTGTATTTTAACCCCTTTACAGTTGTGTGTGTGTGTGTGTGTGTGTGTGTGTGTGTGCAATTAATGATGTTTGTACTTATTTGTCAAATTATTATGCTTTCTCTTTTTTTTCTCTTTGGTTAAATGGATCATGTGTTCTTGCCACTTTTTTCTTCTCTAGTGGTTTTGACAAATTTACAAAACTAATTTGTATATACTCTTAATTATTCATAAAATGTTAACTTATGTTGAATGAATTTACATCAGATTTTGCTTAAATTTAATATATGAATTTATTATTACTTATTATAATTATATATACGTATAGATATAATCACACATACAACAAACATATATATTTATTTATTGGAATTTATATGTTCTCTGTGTAAAAGTAAGAACCTTAGGACACTATACTTGACTTTCTCTATCAACTTTCTATGTGAAAGTCGTCTAAGATCTTAGTTCCAGAAATCTGATTCCTATTCGAGTTTTTACATTATGCTTCAATAAAACTTTAAACTTAAGCAGGATTATTGGTTTCTTTTCTAGTAGCCTCCATCTTCCCACTTCTTGGGCTCCTTTTCCTGTGTTATACTTAACAGTAATTTTTTCAGAGAATGTGGGTGGTAAACTTTCTGACGTATCGCACATCTGAAAATGTCATTATTTTGCCCTTTAATTTGAATAGTAGTTTGGTTAAGTAAGTATTTTAGATTTAAAATCAATTTTTTAGTGATAACATTAAAGATATCACTGTATTACTTTCTGGATCTCAGTGTTGCCAAAATGATTCTTGTCTATCTGATTTGTGGGGTGTTTTTTGTAGATAACCTAATTTTTTCACCCTAAAATCTTTTAAGATTTTTCTTTTCATCTTTGGAATTCTGAAACCTGAGCATGGTGGTCTAGGTATACGTGTATTTTTATTAATCTTGCTTGAAACTGCATAAGCTTTTTCAATTGTGTCATTAGATTCAAAATTTTCTCCTACAATTTATTGATTTGTCATTTCTCTCACTCCTGTCTCTTTGTTTTTTCTGGAAATCCTATTAAATGGATACTGGAATTTGTTTTCCTTGTCTATTAACTTTTCTCTTATTCCTTCTTTTTTTTTTTTTTTTTTTTGTTGCTGTTGTTCTTTTATGCTGTGATTTGGAAGATTTCCTTGGCTCCATCTTCAGCTCATGGGTTTACTATCTAGCTTTGCCCATTCAGTCAGTCTATCTGTCTGTCTATCTGCGTGTCTGTCTCTGTCTTTAACATTTCAACTATTTTAGCTTTCATTTCCACCCAATCTTTTTTTTTTATGAATAAAGAATTCTCAAAGAGCTGAGGATAATTTTAGTGTTGTTTCTATTGTAGCTGTCTTTTTTGTTATTTTATTTTTTAAAATTATTGGTTTCCATGAAGTTTCTTTGTTTTGGTTTTCCTCAGATTATTGATAATTCTTTTGTTTCCTGAAACTTTTATATTTAAGTATTCCTGCCCACTTGAGTGTGGCTTCTTCTAGTTATGTTTATCATAAATTCTTTAGCGACTGTAGGTAAAAGGTAAAACTATTTCAAATTATGTAGACTACTCTTGGACCTCTTTCTTATTTTCACAAGCTACTATCAATTTATAAATATATTTTTATTTCATGATAGTTTAGACAGAAGGACAGCTGGATATATATGTTCCTTTCTCCATATTATTCCAATTCTTTTAGTAGTTTGAAATTCTTAAAGATTATTATATTTCTTCTCTTACTGTATTCATAGATAGATATAAGTATAGACATAGTTATAAGTATAGATATGGTTAGAGATATAAATAAACATCATTTTGCTTCTTTTTTTTTTTTCTTCTTATACCATGGACATAAGAAAGGGTAGAGATGTACATTTATTCTGCCATGTTGATCTAATCCTCTCTTAGTATTTTTTAAATTAGTATTTAATAATACTAAATAACAGTATTGTTAAAATAATGACTATCAAATTTACTAGTCTGGATCATAAGCCAAATATATGCTGAATCTTATTCTTCTTTGTATTCCATACATGCTTTGCACCTGACACCCAAGAAATTAGAGCTCTTCTTTATTGCCGTGGCAACACAAAATGGTGCAACTGCTGTGAAAAACAGTGTAGTTGTTTCTCAAAAAATTAAAAATAGAATTAACGTATGATCCAGATTTTTCCTCTGGTTGTATATCTAAAAGAATTGAAAACAAAGACTCAAAGATTTATGTATACTCATTTTTATAGCAGCATTATTCACAATAGCCAAAAGGTAAATGCAACCCAAATATTTATCAACAGATGAATGGATTTAAAAAATGTGCTATACATATACAATGAAATACTATTTAGCCTTAAAAAGTAAAGAAAATCTGACACAGGCTACAACATGGATGAATCTTGAGGACATTATGCTAAGTGAAATAAGAGTCACAAAAAGACAAATACCATATAATTTCATTTATATGAGATACCTAAAGTTGTCAAAATCATAGAGACAAAAAGTAAAAAGATATTTGGTAGGGGCTGAGAGGAGATGGAGGAATTGGGGATTTGTTGTTTAAGAGGCATAGAGTATCAGGTAGGAAAGATGAAAAAGCTCTGGAGATAGACGGTGATAGCTGCAGAAAAATGTGAATGTACTTAATACGACAGAACTGTACACTTAAATGGTTAAAACGGTAAATTTTATGTTACATATATTTTACTACACACACATAAAAAAACGCAAAAAAGGTTAAATAATGTTCTTAATTTCTGTTGTTGGTAAATGGTAAAGCAAGAATTCCAACCTAGGTACATCTTCATTCATTCATTCATTTAATCAGTAAATTTTATTAAATTTCTACTATTGTCAGGCACTGTGCTAGAGAATAAGAGAAACATCCCTACCTGCTTGGAACTTACATTTGAGTTGGAGGAGAGAGCCAAGAAATTAAAATAATTAAAGTATAAATTATGTGGTATATGAGAAGGTGATAAGTGTTAGTGAAAAAAATAAAAATTGGAACAAGGTAAGAGAAATTGAGGCTACCAGTTAAAACTACTAAACTCAGCTTTCATCCACAAATCAATATTGTCTGTCAAGATAGAATATTTCAGAAAAAAAAAGTATGGAAGTTTTCTTTATTTGGGATGTTTTTGTTTTGTCTTGTTTACCTTTTTCCTGCAAGTAATTAAGAAAGTGAAAATAAGGTATTTTATTTCTCTAACATCAGAATTGAACTTTTTAGAACAATGCATTGAAATGCTATTTTTCCTCTAGGGAAACCTCAGCATATAAGTTATTGTCCCTATACAAGCCTATGAAATAAAAGAGCTTGAAGTACATTCATGCACGTTAAATGAGGAAAATGCTCTTGAGTAATACAAGAATTATCAGACTTCAAATATGGATGTTAATATATCTGTATTAAAATCCTGGGCCTGAATTTTACCAATGTGTGAATTTGAGCAAGCCAAACTTTCTTACAAGCAAAATAATCATGAAACACAAGTCTTATTCACTTTACAGGGTTATTGAGTAAATCAAATAACATAATATTAGAGAAGCAGTTTGTTTTTTATCAAGTACTATGTAAAGATGATTTAATGGAAACAATATTGTTGCAATACATGCTTCATTCTTTTCACTTAATACAAAGAGCAGATTTCAGAAGACCAATAGTTGCCCTAAATGCACAATGAGGTCTTAATACTCTCATATCACAAAAGAAGGAAATAAGAACCAATTTCTTCCTACCTAAGTGCCAATGGAGCACAGTATCTCTAACCTTATGTAATATCTTCGGTTTAGAGTGAAAAATTATCAATGAAAGCATCAATATCACAGTTCTTACAACCAGCCATTTTATATAAATTTTCTAAAGTTTTCTTGAGGTTAGCATTTTTTCTCTCCTAGGAAAATAATTCCTTTCTTTCCATATTCATAAATGTGTGAGTAAAAAAAATCTGAAGACCAAAAATAGTAGATACGAATGCATAATTTACAGCCCAGTGCATGTTTCCACTGCTAGCATAACAGAGCTCTAATTTATTCACCAAATAAAAATGCTAAAATTGAATATGAATTGGGTCACCCAATGATGTGTAAGAGTATCTCTAAACACTGAGGCACTGCCTTGTCCCACAATGGAAGCAACTGTGGCTACTCCAGTAGGAAGTGAATGCTGGTTTATAAGACTGAGAACTCAATTCATGATTCATCTTTAAAAATGAAATAATTGTTTATATTGTATTATATATATTATACACTATTGTAATTATATATGTATTTGTCTGATCCTCACTTTATATTGTGAGTTTCTGGAAGAGAAACTCTTCCAGAAAGACATCTTAGTCACCTAGTGTCCTTAGTATTTAATGAAATTCTTGGCACATGGATTGGGCAGGGGAGAGGGTATATTAGAGCTGGTAACCTCTGTAGAATTTGCTGTGGGAAGTCTGAGTGGTCAGTGGTTTGTGCTATGACACAGGCAACTCCAGATGGCAAAGGAGTCTTGCTCAGGAGAGAATTTGGGAAAGGCTTAGAAGATGCCTGGTCCCAGGCAAGAAGATAAAGCTTCACTGCATGGCTTTAATCTCTGCATGTTTTCTAATATACTACTTCATATCCATATTGACATCTAGAATATAAAACCCTTAGTTAGGTGGACTACAATCAGAAACCAGTATCTGTAGATGGAAAGTTCAAACTTAAAGGCTTATGTATTATGATGCTACAAATAAGACAGGAAAAGGAAAGAGAGAATGAACTGAAATAGAATGAAGCATGGAAATGCAGAGAGAGAGGAATAAGACTCAATGTTAAGGTAGAAAACTGAGTTGAATTGAACAGTGCAGGCCAAAAACAAACAAACAAAAACACAAAAACAAACAATCGAACGAAAAAAACGAGGGTGAATAATTGTCAATAGAAAATTAGAAAATTTTAGCACTGAAGATACAGACGTGTTCTTGGAGGTTGTCCTATATATTATAGGATATCATGTGATTTCTAAAATGTTTACATTGGAGCACAGTAGAAAGCTATAGCAAAAGGTTTGGTTTATATGGAAAGGTAAAATATCACCAAGCAAGGACAGCAATTTGGACATTTTTGCTACACGTGCCCAAAGTGTTAGAGTCTTCCACGGAGACAGGCTGAGGGCATCTTTAGAGCCAACCTTTTTGCTTCAGGGTGTTCTTTCCATCTCTGCTTCAGATCCTCTTGCCCTCATCTGTTTCCTCTTCCAGATTCTCTCTTTCTGATTAGCTCTTTACAAGGTTGATTCAGTTAGATTCTGTCTACATTGAATTTCAGGTTTACCACAAGACATGGCCTTCTACATTTTTCTCCTTACCTTCAAACCCTGAACCTGCTGGCATGGGACTATGAGATACCCCTTATCTTCTTCTGCTCTGAACCACCAGGGCACAAGAGCCTCAGTCAAGTACTTTGGGTCTCCAAAACTCTAGTTATTTTGGAAAACCAACATCTTAAGAATTTCTTAAATAATGTATGTATATTTAGCTATTAATACACAATTTAATTCATAAGATAAATGCATAACTTTGATAAACACTTTTACAGACATAATGACTTTGGTGTAAGCAGGTAAGATGGCCCTGTCGCCAGATCGGTTTATCAGTCTAGAGTTCAGGTGAAGGTTTGAGCAGAAGAAAGCAATTTAGGAGCTACCAGCCTCCAGGTTCTCCTCTCTAGCATCCTTCTCACATACTTTCAGTAATCTTTATAATACACAGATATAATCATGTCATTGCCTACATACAAGAATCTTCAATGAATTCCTAGAATACAAAAAATTGTTTAAATACTTCAATATAAACATTGAAATATCAAAGTTTGACTCTTTCTAGACTTTTCCATATAATTTCCCCACCACTGGCTTTCCATGGAGCATGGCATCAGCTCATGGAATCATGCAGCTCATTTTACTGCAAACATGTTTGGGAATATCCCACCTTCAGACCTTCGTCTAGTTTGTATTTTCTCCTTCAGAATGTCCAACTTCTGAAGTCCAATCTCTTTATCAAGTCGCTTTTGACAGTTTTGTTCCTCTAAGATTTCCTCTCTACTGTGTCTTTAATAATTAAATTTTTATTTTCCATGAAACTACATAAGTTGTTCCTCCATTTCCTCTACATTTAATTATGATCTTATTTCTAAACATTTTAATTCATTCTCTCAATAAATCAGAATATTATATTTAAAATAAATTCTGAACTGTGCGGTGGCTTTCAAATATTCAGAAAGAAAAGGATCTGCTCCTCTAAGAAATCTTTTATTTCAGTGAGGCAATTAATCTCCATAAGGAAAAGCATCTGCATGAGGAAAGAAGACAAACATGAGAATATAGTTTCAAGTTCTGTGGTAGATTGTATCCACTAGATTGAGGGAAAGTAAGCACAGTTCATGCTCATAAAATGATAGGGGACAATTAAATATAATTAACTAATTAATTTAACAGATGACTCCAGGGACCTGGGTGGAGATGGGAAGAGTGAGGTAACAGCTATGGCTTTTCTCTGAGCTGTAAAAGAAAATTTTGGTAAAAAACCCAAAAATCAAAAGACAAACCTAGCATATATAGTAGCATGGGACTATGAGAGAACTTGCTATATTTAGAGAATAACCAGCATTTCAATGCAGATGAAGCACAATTAGGCAAAGATTAACGCTTAAGTGAGTGTTCAGATAATTCTGACCACAAGATTTTTCCTAATATTATCATATCATATGCCTAGTACAACTTTATTGAAATTATTTATAAATGCTATTTTAATAACTATAAATTTTATCAAATTGATATATTATGATTGTTTAAGGATAACTTGGATGTTGGGTATTTAAGTGCCTTTTTACTTTTTACTATCAGAAAAATCATGACAGTAAACATCTTTGTAAATCTTTGCTTATGATAGTCCATCTCTGTTTCTTAGAAGAGGCACTTCTGAGGTAAGACTAGAAACATATTAGGCTTATAGAAGCCAGACATAACCATGGCCTTATTCCAGGTTCTCATCTTTTCTTAGATTAGAAAAATGTTGGGTTGCTACAACAGCCTATTAATTAATCTTCCTGCTTCCAGTCTTGCACCCCTCCAACCCATTCCCTACGTTAAGCCAAAGTAAACTTTCCAAAATATAAATCTAATCCCGTCCTCCCTCCTAAACTTCTTACAATGGCTCCTCAATGTGTCATGTATAAATGATCCAAAGTCAAGACCATTTAAAGACTTTTAATACATATTACCAAATTGCTTGCAGGAAGGTTGTAGCAATTCACACACTCCCATAAGGAGTGTACAAAATATGGATCTTATCATGCCCTCACCAACATATGGTATTCTCATCTGTCACACATATTGTAATGATCTATTATTATCTGTCCCATTAATTTATTAATTACTTAAAATTAGGAATGTTGTCCTATTCATCTTTGGATCATAATACCCAGTGCAGTGTTAGTGAACAATTAATGAATTAATGCAACCTAACACAAGTACATCATCTGTTTGTAGAATTTAAGATCCTTTTATCCTTTGCTCTGCTGAGATTTAGGGAGAGACAGGGTCAAGGCCAAGAGTTGAGGGTTCAAACAAGGGTTGAGGTATCAGACTTGTAACCAAAGGTCAAAGTTGGTAACACATAAGCCATTAGTTCAGGGCATTTGACAAAAGTTGATCTCCCATAGATTACTCCTGTAGAGTCTTTAAAATACTTCCTGTTTATTGAGTAATATATGGTTATTTGACTGAAAAAGCCAAGGTGAAGAGATAGATGATACGGCCCCTCTTCACTTAGTTATGCTCACTTGAGGAAAGTCCTTCTATTGGAACTGATACCGAACAGTTTCATGTACAACGCAGGCATGTGCAGGGAGGACCATTCATTCCCATAGCAGCCACATGAGTATGGATTCTCCCTAGAGCAGCAGGCCTTTCAAACTTTAATGTGTAACAAATCACTGGGGAAACTTGTTAACATACTAGATTGTGATTCAGAAAACCTGGCTTGAGTCCTGGCAATCTGCATTTCTAACAAGCTTCCAGATAATGTTGTTGCTACTGATATGTGGACCACACTTTAAGTAGAAAGGTTCTAGCACATTTTCTGTTTCTTTATCTGCTTAATGAGAATTTTACTAATTAGCTCAAAATATTGTTGTGAGACTAGATATCAAAAAAATCTAGGCAATGTACCTGGTTATACAAGTATTTCTTTGATGCTTTTTGTAGAATTATTGTTTTTTCTTTCTAGTGAATCTCAAACTTGGCTACACATTAAAATCACCTGGGGAACTTTTAAAACATACTGATGCCAAGGCTCATCCAAAACAATCAAATCAAAATCTTTTGAGATAGAGACTAGGCATGGGAATTTTTATAAATTTTCCTAGGTGACTTTACTAGACAGTCAAGGCTGAGCCAATGCCATAAGTGCCTTCATCAATTTTTCAATTGTCTCCAAAGCTATTAGAAAATTTTAGATGTTTGCGTAGTTAGGTTTTGGGGCGGTTTTAAACTTCTGATATAAGGTGATTGTGTATTAATGAATCGAGGATACACCTGAATTCTAAATCCGGGGCTCCAGGCCCTCCTTTTGCTCGCCAGGTACTTCGAAAAGGTGTAGGGCAGCATCTCGCAGGGATACACTCAAATCTTTGGGCATGTATAGCGGTCTCCAAACCAGCAGAACATCAGAAATCAGACCCACCTCTGGAGCTTTACACATATACCAATTCCCAGGCCCCACCAGGGGGTAAGCAAAGCTCTGACAACTGGCTGTTTTAATTCTTTAAAAATATTTCTGAGTGATTCTGGCATCGCACCGTTTGAAACCATGATGTAAACACAGGCTAGAGAAATAAAAATAAATTTATTAAATATGTGTTATGATAATGCCTCTGCTAGTAAAAAAAGGTCTAGTCTAGTCATACCTTTAATAACCAAAATAACAGTCATTTTACTGAAGCAAATAAACTATTTGGTCTCAGATGCTTCCAAAATAATAATAATTAACAGATTTATCACTTCTTATCTATTTTGGAAGGTTCTACCAGCAGTGCTGTGACCATAATCCAGGCTCTGAGAAACATTCGAACCTCCTTTGATTATGACTAACTTTTTTTGTGCCTTCAGTTTTCTAATTTGTATATGTATTGATATGCCTAATAGAAAAAGGTCCGATAAGTGTTTTGTGTTTTAACTATAAAGTACCCTTTAAAGAACTTTCTTTTTTTTATGGGAAAATCCAATTAAAGTGTCTTGTGATGGCCAAACACAATTATTTACAGAGAGGTATATTGCTTCACAAAGTATAAACCACCAAAGACAGGGTCCTTGACCCGAGAAACTTAGGCTATAAGATAGGGGTAAACAAATATAAGATAACAGTAAAACAGAGTCAGTCTCAAAGCTGTAGGGGATCAGCCTGGAGGCTGGGGGAAGCAGAGTCATATTCACCTCCAGTGTGTCACAAAATAAACTGAGTTCTAGAAAACCCTAGTAACTTTGGGACCCAAGAATAATGTAGAACTTGAGAGTTTAGTTTCAAACTTTTCACAGGGAAAGGTGAAAACAAAACAATTAATTCAAAGTGTGGCTTGTTATAGCTTTAGTTAACATTATACAGATGAGATTTATCACTATCTAGGCCAGGTAAACTACTAATTTAGTGTTGAAGATTTTGTGGGTAGATGGTTCTGTGATGCCAAGGCCTTTTCATCGGTCTATTTAATCTTCAATTTTCTTTGTTAGGTTTAGAGATTTATTTTTTAATTTAATTTAATTTATTTTTTTTTTTTACTAATGTATCCCAGTATAATGCACTAACTACAAATAACAGAAGTTATTGAAATGCTTATAAGTTTTAATTTCATTTGCAATTAGTTTGAGTATTCTGGCTTTAGCTCCATAACAGTAAAGGAAGGAAAATATAGTCAAACCCCTAAGTGATATTTGGTCGTTAATAGTTTAATATGTGTTTATATTTTCCTTCCGGGTTTTTATTTCAGAAAATAAATCCCGGATTATGTTCTCAAAGGAATTAGAACTATTTTTGCGTATCTTTTTCTTAAAACCCTCTAGGCTCCCCACCCCCAATCCTCTACCTCCCCTTTGTGGTTTTTATAAAGGTTTAACAACTGGCAGCCGTGGAATCTGATGACCTCTTTCTTTCCTTTGACTAGATAAGGTAGCACAGCTGCTAGTAAGTTTTCCCACAGACGCTGCCAATGGCGGTGGTTGGGGAGGGGTGTCCCTCTGTGGACAGAGAGGTAATTCGATCTTCACACGAATCAGACCTGGGCCTTGTCAGAGTTGAGTGTGTTATATTAAATTACATTCAGTGTTTTCTGTTCTACTCCTTGAACTACTGTTCACAGAGACCACCCAACCTACGACACTTCCCTGAGCCCATGGGGAACTCAGTTATAACTGTCCACATACGGCAGGCTGTCTGGAGCTAGCTTCTTCAGAACCCACTGGTGATGTTTCTAGCAGAACAATTTCCCATTCCAGTGAAATCTCATCACATAAGGAAAGTTAATAATCTTTGGTGAGAAATGACTTGTGCTATGAACCCGCAGAAGCGGTCAGGCAGAGTTTAGAGATGAGCAGTTTGGTGTTGGTGCCTTGCTTTCAGTTAGCTTTCCCTAAGTATAAGCCGTATTTTGTGTCTGTGTTTGTAACTTCTTGTGCCTCCATACTTATCCTCTAGTTCACTGTTTTTCAAACTCTAGTGAGTGTCAGACTCAGATTCCAGGGCCTCATCCATCAAGAGATTCTGATTCAGAAGTTTGGCGTTATATTTTTAATAAACACCCCAGGTGCTCATGACCTACATGATCTAAAACTTACATTTTGAGAAAAGCTTCAGTAACAAAAAGCTGTCACTCGATCCTTTTTCCACATATCGAGGGGAATGTACACTTCATAGATTATTCGTATCTTACTGTGAATTAGTTTAATGTGTGAACCTATACTCAAAAAACAAAATTTTATTGGGAAATATAGAGGAAAATTAAATCTATTCCAAAATACTTATGCAAAAACAATAGCGTCTATAGCAAGTGGTGGAAGAGTTAATAGAAAAAAAAAGGCAGTTACTATTAGAAGCTGTGGTCATAGAAGTTGTCCCATTCTTTAATTTCTTCACTTTCAACAAAGCTCTTTTTGAAACAAAGTTTTAAGTAGGAGGCAACCAGTGATTTTTGCCTACGATCTCAGCTGGTGGTAAAAATGAGTTCTTTAGTCACTTCGGTTATGAAAGCAGAATGTATTAAGCACATGTTATGTGAAAGACATTTTGTTCTTGAAGCCCCCTCATATCTACTCTGGTCAGAATTAAGTTTACATCATTCTTTAATTTCTCTAAAGCAACAGAACATACTCAGTATATTTGAAGAGGAAAACACACACACACACACACACTCTCTCTAAATTAGGCTCAAGTAAAACACTGGGGATCTTTAAAAAGTCAATTCACCGTTAAAAAATCTGATGAGGGATTTAAAGATGTTTTAAGATGGCTCAAGTTATAACAACAACTAGTGCTGCTACTGCTACTACTGCTACTCACGAGGCGCTTTTTGGTACTGAAATGTAGAAATGTACAATGGTACAATTTTTCTTAAGTCTAACAGAGTAGTAGAAAGATTCCAAGGTGACCTAGATTCTAATCTCAAGGCTGGAACTCAGTAGCTGTATGATCTTAAGAAAATAAATTAATATTTCTGTGTCCTCGTCACTTATAAAATAAAGTTAATACCTAATCTTAATATATTAACATAAAATGTACCTATAAAATAAATATATATCAATATTTTTTTCCTACAAATCCAGAAGGCAAGATATGTGATAGAATTAAGGTTCTTGCAATGGAGCTTTGTATTCTCTGGCTTTTTCATGTGCATCCTCTGTCCTTACTCTTGGCAATGTAAGAAGAAGGTTCATAATCCTAAGCTAAATTAATATAAACTTAATCAGGTTTCTATAACTGCAATATTAAATATGTATAATTAAATTATAGCAATGTTAAATATAAATATGATATAAATAATATAGTTCTTGATAACTGTCACTAATAGATCACTAATATCATATGAGAAGGCTTCACTAGTAGGTGACATTATCAAGGGCTATAATATTTTCTAGTGATCTATTGATAAGAGATAATTGTCAAGTTTTAATCAGATAGTAAGAAAATAAGTTAAATTTTAAAAAATGTTTTTATTTGTATAAGCATATTTTGTTGAGATATCTCTCTAAAGAGAGGGTTTCAGGTTTATGAACCTAGGATTCCTATTGCAGATAAAAGAATTTGTGTTATTAGCAGTGACCATTTCCAGTTGGGCTAGGGTATTTTAAACTGAGATATAGACTGGTTTAGTTTTTCTTTTCTTTCCTTTAAAATATATATTGAACATGTATGACACTGTTTGGTAATGTAAGAGCTACGAAAATATTAAAATAATGCTACAAGTGAAAAATACTTTGAGAAAAACACCAAGGAAGGTTCAAGAGAGAGGAGTCTCTCTGAAATTTGGGATGATCAGAGGTTGATTTAAAAATGCCAGATTTATAAAGGAAAAATGCTTTCGAGCCATGAGGTAGAAAAAAAGGGTGTGCCAGGTAAAGAAGATACTAGAAGCAAATTCATAGAGTAGGAAAAGGGAAGATAATAAATAAGAAAAAACAAATCCTTTAACCCATTTGCACTCCAGAACTATGAGAAATAAATTTTTGTCGTTTATCAGCCACTCACCTAGTCTATGGTATTCTGTTACAGCAACAAAAACTGACTAAGACAGTCACATTTATAATGTTCAGAAAAAATAAAGTTTTTCCATTAATTAAAAGTCAAGAAAAAGAATATCAACTTTGTTTTTTAAATATGTTTAAAATAAAACATAGTTTTGTTGTAAATGCTTTTTCGAAGTATTTAAGAAAACAGTTGCTCAGCTCTTGGAGACACTGTAATAGAACACTCATTAGAAGTTGCTGGAGCTGCCTCCTGTCCTGGTCTAGGCAGGACACTCATACTTACTGTGTGAGTCTGGGCAGGTCACTTAACTTTGCTGTCTCATTTTCCTGGGGTATGGGGTTGGTAAGGGAAATTAAGTTAAATAATTTAGTGCTATGATCCACCTCAGCACTAAATATTTACAAATTCTGATTTCCAGCTTTAGGAGTTATTCATACATTTTAATGCTTAGTTTCTTTTTTTCTCCAGAGACATTAAAAGCAGTCCCCTCAAATTCCTCTTCCCCGACAAAATTCATGCACTCCCCCACAACACTTGCTAGTACTGGAAACATTATAAAACTGAATTAGGTAGACTGGATATTATCTGTAAAATATCCTAGATTTACCAAAGACACAAATGAGTAATTATCACTATTATGTATTTTTTACACGTATGTTATTTATGTGAATGAGGTCTGAGGAGCTCTGAAGGTGGGCTTATTTAGATAAGTCTCTCTGCATTCAGGAAGTGGTGCTGAGAGCATTTCTTTGTTCTCTAAGGGAAGCCCAAAGTCTCCAGAGTCTTGAAGCTGATTCACATTTCAGACTGTAGATAATGTCAAAGAGGAATAAAGAAAAGTATAAATATATTAATAAATGAAAAAAACATATAATAAAGCTTATTATGTGTTACACAGTCTAACAAACATATTTATTCTCATTTTGGACTAATGACTGTATGAAGTAGACATTATTATCAGTCCCCATTTTACTAATCAGGAAACTGAGACTTAGAGAGCCTAGATAAATTGCCTCAGATTAAACAATGGCAGAGCCAAGATGTGAAACTAACTCTAGATTTACTCTTTTTATTGCTTTACATACTTCCCTGTGTCATTTAATTTAATAGCAAAGAGGGACCACAAAGTATGCTTGCTTGTTAGCTAGACACAAGTTTTTTGGTCTCATATATACTTTACTTACACTGTTAAAAAAAGAAAATAAAGTATTTGAAATGTTTCACCTCAGTCAAGAAATAATCTTAATGACTAAATCAACATAGTGTATACTCAAAAGCACATTCCCTGCTTTTGTCCTCTGTTTTCTATTTTTGTTTACCACAGCCTCATTTCACTCCATACCTAGCCCCTACCATTAACAATCCTTAGATGTAGTAGAATTCACTGTGGCTTCTGAACAAACTCAGTGCTTATAGTGTGCAATGGTCCCTTCCAAGAGCCTTTTCACTTGCTTAAACCTATAATATCTGAGCTGCCATGTTTTCTTTTAACAAATATTGTCTACTATTGGCTGGTGGGGGGCAGGGGAACCACTTCTTTACTTTGTACTGTATAAAAGTTTGAGCAGAAAATGTGATAGGATGCTTTGAAATTCTTGATATCGTTTCTTCCTTTAGAGCACATGTGGTACAGCAACAAGACAGGATATTATTTCCTTGCTGGAATCTCATAAAGTCCAGTTGGCCAGGGCAATCTCCCAGTGCCTGACCAAAACACCTTGGCCACTGCTCCTATACATGTAGAAGATGTTTTTGGATGAAGATGATGGCTTGAGTCAGTGATTGCTGAATGCCCTGTATTTGGCATTCTACTTTTCATGTAAATAGTGGGGAGAACAGAGAAGGCCTTCATGATTATACCTTTACCAATCAAGAGATTTTGGTGAGTAAACATCCACCTCATAATTAACTCCATCGGGATTTTTTGTAGAATAATATATTTTATCCTCTCATTTTAAAGTTTTAGTTGATGCTGACATTTATTTGATAATTGTTGATCAAATATCAAGTTGATTTTTTTCTAAATTACTCTTATATGTGAATACGGAAGCATTTTTAGCACAATATTTACCTATAATTACTTCTTGTATTTTATTTAGCTTTATTTTCTTAGCTAGACAAAAGTTCTTAAGAGCATATTCCAGATTCTCAAGATTCATATTTATTTAATATTCGCTGAGTGCTTAGTGCAGTGTTAACAAATATTCATTAACTTCTTAATTGAATTCACTTGGCTATTGGCTAACTCCATGGAAGTAATAAACAAGTATTTAGAGTGCATTGATTAGCTTAGTTGATAAGAGCATAGTGTTATTGTTCATGGGGGCGAGGGGAATGTTTGTCTCTAGATGAAGCAATTTGATTTTGAATGTTGGCTCTTGTATTCAACCAACCTCCTCACAAAAGTATGAGTCTAATTGCAAGAAAGAGACTGTAACTAAATCAAAGGTAAGAAGGAACATCTTAAGGGTGTTCCCCTAAATAGTGGTTCAGGAATGACACTCACAGATTAAATATTTGAGAACAAGTAAAATAATAAAATAATTTTTTTCTTCTTCTCTCTATAACAAATCCATACACAGACAGACAAATAAACAAACAAACAAACAAACAAATAAAAACTGCTTATCATACAAGAAATCCAATGGATGAGGAAATCGAGATTCAGAGGCATTAGGTAAATAACCCAAGGTTACACAGCTAGTAACAAAACATGAAGCAAACCTACATCTGTCTGACTCTAAAACCGATGCACTTTCCACTATACTTTGCCTTTTCCTAAAACACATCTTGTATTGTCTCAATTCAACTTTCAGAAAACAGTAAATCACCATACAGTTTTGCAGTGGAGAACAAGCTCTTGACAAAATTTTGTAACAGAGATACCAAAAAGAGAATTATAAAGACATGTTTCTAGGTCTGGACCTCTGGTGTATCCTGAAGTTTAGTGAGAAAACACAATTCCATTGGATTACTCAGAAGAGGAAACTGGGAACTTTGTGGAGGAAAATAAAAAGGAATAGGTCTGAAAGAGGAGTAAGGAAATCTCAACCTTAATACAGGCTTTGCATTTAATTCACTAATGCACCTTAAATGTGTTTAGATTTGATATTCCAAACATCTGAAAAGTGAAAGGAAGGAATTAACATACAGCGTTACATAAACAATGTTGAATCTTTTTTTTTACTGGGTTTTCAAAAACTACCATCTTTACTCTCTTTCTTATCCATACAGCCCTAGAGCCTCATGGAGAATGTAGCACTGGGGATAGATTCTCACGGAATCTGGCATAAAAGAGTGTTCTTACCCGTTAGCATGCATAAAAATTAGTTAAACACCTGATAAAACACAAATTCCTGGACTTTACTTCCATTCAGTAGATCTGAGGAGAGACCTGATAATATGCATTTCTGACAAGCTCTAAAGAGATGCTGATGCTGCTGGTCACATTTCTGAGCTGTACTAGTTTAGATGGTGAGAGACAGGTGAAGGAGTGGCATTATAAGTTAATTTATCATTTGCTGCCTGAAAGCTCCTCCGGAATTCCTGACCTTTCTTCCTTTGACTTATTTCTTATGAACTTCATAGATTCCATTAAGGAATATTTTGATTTGTTTAAAGAAAAGACAGGCATAACTTCATAAGTTCTTAATTCTTGTTTGGATATCACCTTTAAGGTCATAGATCACTACATGGCAAAGGTAGATTCGGTGCTGGTCAGCCAAAGTAGGAGAAATTACAAGGACATTTTCAAAGAGTTTGAAAATCTCCAAATTTGTGCAAACTCCTGATCTGAAAAATTTATATTCTAAAACACTGTAAAACAAAAATATTAAATTGATAAATACAGTGGTCTCTGAAGAATTTCAGTGAGTGAAGTGAGTTGAAAGTAGAAAATTAGCATATGTGGTCATTATCCAAAAAAAGAGAGAAAGCCATTTCTACCCTTAATAGCACAATAGCAATACTATTATTTCTGTTATTCTTGAGTAATAGCGTATAATTAATTAGTAACCTTTTTTTTTTTTTTAGAACCATAACAAAAAATTGGGATCCATTGAATTTATCATGGCTTTTCTAAAAGCAACACATCCTTTCCTTGTTTGAGCGGGTCTTCTGAACCATGAGATAAGAAAGTATTATTAAAAAAATATTTAAAAAGCAAATTTAAACAGAGTTGATATCTATTTTTATATCCCCTTATGAACAAAGTAAAGAAGTTTACCCGATGGAAGAACAATAAAAACTGCATGGCCAATGTAATGGATTATAAGTTTTCTGTTTCTGTAGAGTAGTACTTATAATGACATACCTTTGTCCTTGGCTTCATTTCCCATTTTTAAGCAAGATGTGGATAAAACTATATGTGGTATTCTTACCAAATTTATGGATACTAAATTAGGGAGAAGGTGTGAATTTTCTGGTTAAT